>NC_048446.1:22582030-23918791 GCF_004353265.1 Vitis riparia
CCTTGTCCCAATGGATTATGAATTGTTTGGTCAATGCTTGGAGGCTTTATATAAGCCCATGTCCTTTTAGCTATTAGTGGCTTTAGCCAATATTAGTATAAAGAAAGCTCTTTGCCAAGTAAGAGCCTCTTAGTTCGATATTCTTCCAATTTTGTAATTTTCTAATTTAAAAGTTAATGATTGATTGCTATTTCCCAAGGACATAGGTAAGACACTTATGGTACATCATAAATATTATGTCCTTTCTTTTATCTTTATTAATCTTATTGCTTTTCTTTCTATTTAGAGTTAGTTTACTTTGTTTTCTATTATATATATTTGGTGTTATTTAAGTCATGTGAGGCTATGCATACAACAATAATCATTTGAGTACTATGGAACTAGGCCTTAAAACATTAATTGATATTCCTGTTTGGTGCTATTTGAATCATTTAGAAATAGGTAATAATTATTACATGTTTATATGCTTGTTGCTAGGGTACCTTGCTAGGGTACCATGCCAATGCCTCAAGACAATATTACATTATATGGACCTTGCAAGAGGAGTTATAACCCATACATCTAATCCAAATTACAAACGTATGATATCATAGGAGATAGCATGCAAGTGGAAAAATGCTATGCTACCTTCCATCTAATGTAATTGTACCCATGGAATTACACAAGGAAATTGGTGCTTCTATTGGATTGCTCATATGATCCTCAACTAACATTTCCTCAGAGTATAAAGTAGGCTTCGGAGGCATTTCTAATAGCTCAACCTCTCCTTCCAACATCTCTAAAGCTTTGCTCATTGAAGGACGGTCTATGGGCTTCATCTGTATACACCATAGTGCAACTATCACCATTTTCCTAACAAGCTTCTTTTCATCTTCAGTGGCATCTCCCAAGTCTATGTTATCCCCTTGATCATATCTATCATAAATCCATGATGGAAAATATATTGACTCGAGTGCGCTGCATTTGCATTCACATTCTTTCTTCTCCCCACAATCTCCATTAACAACATTCCAAAACTATAAACATCAACTTTGTATGAGACACCTCCAATATTTTTATAGAACAATTCTGGAGCAATATATCCCAATGTTCCTCGTGCAGCAGTGAGAGACACCATACTTTCATCTGTTGAATACAATTTTGCAAGGCCAAAATCTGAAACTTTTGGTGTAAAGTCTTCATCAAGAAGAATATTGTGTGGCTTGATATCAAAATGTAGAATTTGCATGTCACAACCTTGATGTAAGTATTCAATCCCACGCCCCACTCCAAGTGCAACCTTATACAACCTTTCCCAGCTCAAAAAAGTGTTATTTTCTTCTTTAAGAAAAATAAACTTATCAAGAGAACCATTGGGCATGAAATCATATATAAGTGCCCATTTTGATCCTTGTACACAAAATCCTACAAGTCTCACCACATTAACATGGTGAATTCTTCCTATTGTTGCAACCTCATTGATGAAATCTTGTCCATTAGCTTTTGACATGACCAGCACTTTCACAGCTACAATGCGACCACTTCGAAGTTTTCCTTTATATACAGAGCCAAAACCTCCTTGACCTAATTTATTCGCAAAGTTATGAGTCATCTTCTTTATGTCTGAATACGAGTACTTGATGGGTTGGAGATTTTTTTGACTCCGTAAGAATTCTTCAATACTATCATCTAATGATAGATGTCTCCGATGGAACTTGTAAATCAAATAGGTGAATAAGCACAACATCCCGAGCATAGTCCTTCCTATGACTAAACACAAATCAAATGTAAAAAAAATGAATATTTTAAGAAAAAGGAACAAGATATCAAAAACAAAGTTATATCCAACAAATATAGATGGTAGAAAAAATTATTCTACCTTCATATAAAGTAAAAAACTAAGTTGTTGTGTTGTTAGAGAGCCATATGAAATAACTACTTTAACAATCACTTTATAGTGTACTGTTGCTTGGGGAGCAATTTGGTAGAAGTACTGGGGCCTTGGATAAGAAGACCCTAGTTTCAATTCCATTGTTTTGATTTCTTTACATGTTAGTGGAGTTGAATTACATTTAAATTTGGGAGAAAATTTTGAATTACATCTAAATTGATTTTGCTTTGTACAGTCAAACAAAGCAAAATCAATTTGAAGTTCACTGTACAATCTTCAAAATGCAAGGATTCCAAGAATTTTCATATCAACTCTTTACAATATTGTTTTTACAAAAAATTAGTAGTTGGAATTTAGGAGGCTTACCAATAATACGCAGTATCCAGCCGCCTAGTAAGGAAGAGATGTAACAAATTAAAAATATGGACCAGTATAAGTGAGAGACATAAATAACATTAGAAGAGGAGACATGTAAGTGAAGAAAGCCTTACCAATCATGAAGTAGTTGCAGGCATAGTAAAGTCCACAATTACCAAGTTCTTCTTGAAGTCCTATATTAAACCATCCGTGCCATGTTAGTCACAAGGAAGAATGCCCTTGATTGCCTAAATTTTAAATTTATTGAGAAGCAAGAAATGGAGAGATTAATTAAGATGAAAGAACTCTAAATAAATCTTTTGTCTTATTCTCATGAGAAAATAATAATTGCAAGAAGCATCCTTACCTCGAAATTTAAGGTGTAGGGAGAAAGTAACCCCCCTGTTAACAATGAATTAGGAAATTTTGTAAAAAATTAGGAAAAATGACAAAAATAAAGATTTGATTGAAAAGCAGCTTCTAATTGGAGCCTTACTAATAAAGGGAAGGAATAAATCATTGGTTATAAACTTCCAAAGCCCTGCAAGATTAAACCAAACAAGTGAAATTAGGGATAGAAATATTGAAGACTCACGCAAAGAAGATAAGATGGTTAGCATAATCAGATTTTCAGGGAATTAATTTCCTATAAAATCGCGTTTCCTTGATTGCAGGCACTGTAACCCCAACTCCAAAGATCAAGTATGAGGGCATCTTATACTCACAATTTTTCTCTGCAGGGTTGGCACGTTCGTTCCATAGCGTCTTGCATTGAAAGGCAGTCGCAGTGAAATCTATACCGTAGCAATATTGCCCTTTCATTTTGCATTGGCGGTGGCAGAACTGAGGCAAATATGAAAGCTGAAGCCCCAGAAGCAGGTAATCTTGCAAATCTGACATCGAAAGATTGCTGGGCTCTCGAAGTGACTTCAATGGTTGAATAATAATAGATGTGCCAATGGTGCATGAATACGGAATATCTCCCACCGACACATAGTCTCCGACAACTGCATAAGCGTATGTTGGTGAGGAAGAGGAAGAGCCTCTAGTGTTGCATGGAATTATAGGAATGTAGTTGTCACCACTGACTGACTGCTGGCACTTGATCAAAACTATTGTATAGACTATGGGTTCAAAACGCGCAAGAGAATTAGCATATTTCCATTGCCGAGGCACAGAATATGGAAATTCATAGCCATACTCATACTCAATCCCAGTGTAGCTTGCACCAATGGAATGGAGGGGACTGGAGATCCAACAGTTGTCCTTCTTTCGCCCAGGATCCACTACCCGAATTGTATAATTCTGGTAGTTGATCTGGGTAACTAAGTATTTCCCATTGTATTTCCCACCATGAAGGTTTATCATAGTACGATTGTTTTCACAAATCAATTCATACTCAGGGTAACCGCAGCTGGGGGGATCGTCTTGTAATCGAAAAGGGTAGGAAATGTTCCTCATATCTCCGCAGGAAGATGGGCTGCATCTCTGGTACTTGTGATGCTTAGCAACACAAACTGAAAGGAAGCAGGCATGGATGACTACTGTCATGAGGCCTACTCCCACGAGTTGTGCCTCCCTTAACATTATCAACTTAGAGAGAGAGAGAGAGAGAGAGAGAGAGAGAGAGAGAGAGAGAGATGCTCTGTTTTTGGGTTGTGAGTTCCACAGAGAGAGAGAGAGATACTCTGTTTTAATTGCAGCTTTCTTCAACATATTATTCTTCCCCAAACTGTTTGATTTTTCAATAGGGACCACACTTTCATCCTATCACATCCAGCCAACTGTGAGCTTCCCATTATTTAGAATCACTATGTTAAAAATGATGCTTGAAGTTATTATGGTTTATATTGGAATTGTTTATGTTTTAAACATTACATAATTTTTAGGTCTCAACAATGGGAAAAGGATAAAGAAGTATCATCTTTTTCATCTTTCTTTACTCATACGGCATGTTAGTAAATACTGATAGACCAATTTTCTACAATTTTTTCAAGTAAATTTTATTTTCTGAGATAAAACTAAATTTTTATTGTAGCAGTCCTCCATCTTTTTTGTATTCCCTAAGAGCACCTGCTTCCCAAACAAACAAAGTTCTTCTCCCTTTGTACAAAATTTTCAAATCTAATTACATATATATAAAGTAGGGGAGAAGCAGTGCAAATTAAAACTATAGAGATAAGCAGTTGCTTAAAAATGGGCATCTCTTTATTCTTCTTCTTCTTGTTTATGAGATTGTTTGCAGAGATTAATGGAGGGAGCCAAGATGATGAGTGCAAGGCGTCAAGGTGCAGTCACCATGGTCCAGTCATCCGGTTTCCGTTCAGGCTAAAACACCAGCCAGAACACTGTGGATATCCGGAGTTTGAGTTATCATGCTCAGAAGAGAAGTGGACCATACTAGAGCTGCCCTCTTTAGGAAAGTTCTGGGTGAAGGAAATAAATTACACTTCTCAGGAGATTTTTGTCCAATACCCGGATGATTGCCTTCGAAGGCAGTTTCTAAACCTTAATTTATCTGCCTTCACATACGACTATTTATCTGCCTCTCCCTTCACATACGACACATACGACTTCACCTTCTTCAATTGTTCTGAAAATAAAACATATGAGCTTTGGTCCAACCCTTGCAGTTTTCTCCCAGTTTATGTCGCTCCTTCCTCTTACTCTCTCGCTGAAGTGAACTTATCCTCTTGCCGGCAGATTTTCAATGCCACACTCCCATATTATTATATATATGGACGGGAATGGGAATCTTCTATGAATTGGTCAAAACCTATGTGCGGAAACTGTGAAGCAAAAGGAAACAAGTGCCAACGGAAGAAGAATAATAGCACGGAACCTGAAATCGAATGCATTGATAAACCAGCAAAAGGTACCAAATCCCGCTTCTTCATCATTTTCACCTTGCAGGCCCTTTCTTATCTCCTACTATGATTTTAATATGCCAATGAAATTTTCTATGGTATTTCTTATGTATGTTCTGTTTGTACCATGAAATTGGATTGAACCCTTATGGATGTGAACCAAATTAACTACTATACTAATGGATGTGGACATGCAATATTATTTATTCATTACAAGCTAGCTACAACAATTAGGCTTAGCTAAAACAATCGAACCTGTAGAAAGGACTGTAAAGGCCAAGGTTGAAATCCAAATACACCAAAAATAATTATACTCATGTTACAACGTCATGTAATCTATTATGATTTTACTAGTTAAAAGAATACAAAAAGCTAGTAAGTTTACTATCTTTTACAGGTGCTCCAATGGATAAAATGGTGCTTACAGGTGATTTCCTATTCATACTCTTTTCAATAATGAGGGTGACATCATGATGATGATTCTTAGTTTGTCTCTTTTTCTTTCTTGTTTCATTTACTTATAGAAACTTTTTTTCCCCTATGTGCAGAAGCAATCCTTGGTTTCCTTCATTTCACTTTTGGAATCTTTATAATATTTATTGTCTATCGCTCTAATAAGTTGAAAAGAGAGCATAGAATAAATATTCAAAAGTTTTTGGAAGATTATAGAGCTCTCAAGCCCTCAAGGTACTCCTATGCTGATATTAAAAAGATCACAAATAATTTCAAGGACAAACTAGGTCAAGGAGGTTATGGGACTGTTTATAAAGGAAAGCTCTCAAATGAAGTTTTTGTTGCAGTAAAGATCCTTGATGATTTCAAAGGAAACGGGGAAGATTTCATTAATGAAGTAGGAACAATGAGTACCATACATCATGTTAACGTGGTTCGGTTGCTCGGGTTTTGTGCAGATGGATATAAGCAAGCTTTGATTTATGAATTTTTACCAAATGAGTCACTAGACAAGTTCATATTTTCAGCATTTGGCAATAATTATTCTCTAGGTTGGCATAAGCTTCAAGATATTGCTATTGGCATAGCTAAAGGTATTGAGTATCTTCACCAAGGTTGTGATCAAAGAATCCTTCATTTGGATATCAAACCTCATAATATTTTGCTTGATCATAACTTTAATCCGAAGATTTCTGATTTTGGTTTAGCCAAATTATGCTCTAAGGAGCAAAGTGCAATATCTATGACAGCAGCAAGGGGGACCATGGGTTATATTGCACCAGAAATGTTATCAAGAAATTTTGGGAATGTGTCTTCTAAGTCAGATGTTTATAGTTTTGGTATGTTGTTGATTGAAATGGTAGGGGGAAGGAAGAATATTGATGCTACAGTAGAAAATACTAGTCAAGCATACTTCCCAGAATGGCTCTATAATCATTTGGATCAAGAGCAAGAGGTACACATCCGAATTGAGGACGAAAGTGATATTAAAATAGCAAAGAAACTAAGCATCATAGGGCTTTGGTGTATCCAATGGTATCCAATAGATCGTCCTTCCATGAAAATTGTGGTTGGAATGTTGGAAGGAGAAGAAGGCAATTTAGTTATGCCTCCTAATCCATTTACCTCTATGGGACAAACAAGGACAAGTGTTAGAAGACGCAAAACATCTATCCAACCAGAGTTGACAGTCATATCAGAAATAGAATAAGAAGTTGTCTATTATGAGTGTTTAATTTGGGTAATAATCATGTTGTAATAAATGGTGATAATGTAATCTCGTTATTTATTGTTGTAGTTTAATAAAATAGGCTGCTTTTGAGGCTCGACCTTTATTAATTGTTTCTTTCCTTGCACTAATTGAGATTTTCCAATAAAGTTTGCAGATGGATTTCAAAAAATAAAAAATGTGGAAGACTCTTAATCTCCAAAGAGAGTAGGCTTTGAGGTTACGTAAGCAACTATAAGGGAGCTTATTAAAAAACTAGCCTCAAACAAATAACTTTAATCGTTATGTCTTGCTTTATTAGGAGAAGCTTCAGTACTATTAAGGTAGCTAGGAGGAGTTAAGAAAAAAAGGAAAATTTTATGTGGACAAGTTTTCATCTTAGAAACTAGAGCTTTGCATCATAGAAAGAATAAAATGAAACATTGAGAGGTTTTCAGACTTGTTCTCATGTGATTTGTTGCCTTGTTACTTGTGGAGATCTCACAACATTATTTTGCATCTTGCAAATTAGATCTTTCTCACGAGAAAATTTGAGGCATGGTGGATAATATTTTCAAAAATAATTTTAAAAAATAAGTTTTTGAGAACAATTCATAAAAACAATTTTATATCATTTTTAGGAATAAAATTCTATTTGAAATTCTAAAAAATGGTTTTCTTTATTAGTTCTTGGTGAATGTAATTTACCATGCAAAATGCAATAAAAAAAAACACCAATCACTCTATTTTCATGATATTTTTATTCTAAAATTTGTTAGATGTATTTTTGAGGTTGGAAAATTATTTTTGTTTTAAAAAATAAAAACTAATTTTAAAAATATTTACAAAAAAACCTTCGGTGTGTTAGTTGAAAGTATGTCTTTCCTTATCGGAAACCACTTAGATTAGTTCTTTGGGAGTTAGGGTTTGTTATTAAAAAGTTTCCTAACTCGACGGTGGATATAACTACATTGTTGAATCATGTGAACCCTATCTATTGCTATGTGTCTATTTTCTTTTTCTTTTTTTTTAAAAAAAACTTTAAAATTTTTAAATCATTCCCACAAGCATCATCATTTCAAGAAGTCGATGAATTTTTATAATTGACTATTTCTCACTAATGGTCGTGGACCATATAGTCCATTGTATGTATGTGACAAATTTCTCACTATGTTTCATTCTTTGTGTGGTCCATTATATATAGGGTCTATTTTCAATTTGTGTGGTTCATACGACTATATCGTCCATTATATATGTGTGACCATTGTCTCACTATGATTCATTCTTTGTGTGGTCCATTGTATATGGGGTCTATTTTCAATTTGTGTGGCCCATTGTATATAGGGGTACTCGTCGAGTTTATTTTCTTGGCACTAAATGGAGATTTGGCCTTGCACTTGGAGGGACTTGATTCCTTTGTCTTCTCAAATATCCAATGAGCTGGATGAGATAAAGGGAATAACCCATGAACCTCTCAATTATGAATTTGTATCAAAACATAGGAAATGAATTTCAGGAAGAGGATAAATTAATTGATTTTTTGGTTTTGTCTTGCTTGATTGACATTAAAGCCACCAAGCTAGTTCATAATATAACTAATTTTTATGAATTTATAAACCTCCAAGCTAGTTTAATGGGTTCTATCTTATCTATACAACTTTTTCCATGGAATATTAGGTACCAATTAATTCTTTGAGCAACATGTTGTCATCTCCATGGAATGTCTCAATCATTGTATTATGAATCTTATCATATTTTTTGGATACTGATTATGACAATGAATGTCAATTGGCGTTCAGCCTCTCAAACTTGACTAGTTTAGTCTCCTAAGTCCCTAAGGGCCCAATGAGGAAAGAAATTAATGGATGTATCATTTTTTAAGGTAAGGGACTGCAACTTGGACTCATGAGATATCATTTTTTGTTTGTAATTGTATATCTTTCTCTACATGCCTACCTTTAGAGTAAGTTAGATCAAGTGACTTTAAATTATTCTATTTTTGTGAGTTTCAATTAGCATTCTAGTTACCTTCATGGAATTTGCTTTTAATAGTGAAACCTAAATTGGTATCCCTTGCATTTTCCAATTTGGAAAAGGATGCCTTTAGTTAATTAATGTAAGACTGTCCAAATTCTAATTTTAGTATTTATTAATTTCCTCATAAATTTTATGATTAGTTTTTTTATGATTTTTCTTTTAATAATAAGGAAACAATAAGCTCTCTAGAGAATCTCATTACTTAATAAGAAAATTAATGGTAAAAAATGGAAAATTGATGTTGTAAGTCTTAATTTCTTGAAGGAGATTTGTTTAATTTATCTTAAAACTAAATAAATTGTAATTTGACTTACATTTAGATAGAACTTAATTTTATTAAATATTTTATTATATTTTAAGACTTATGTTGAAAGATAAGCATGATCTAAATTCAAAAGTGAGTCTAAAAAGTAGTCTATTGTACAAACATGGATCCCATTCATCATGAACCATTGCTTACAACATTTGCTAACTACACATTCATAAATAATAATAGAAAAGATATTTTTTTTTTCTCTAATTATGAAATGATTATGAAATTGACTTGTAAACAGGTGAATATTAGCCTAACTTGTTCTTAGCAAGTGAAACATTAATGATTCTTGTACATGGGTCATTAGTTTTAAGATTTCATTGAAACTATTTGCTTACAAAGGTGGCGGCACCATGACTAAACAAAACGAAGGGAAGAAGGGAAAATTTTATGGAGAGAAAATCAATATAGAAAACTAGCTGATCAAGAGGTTTGGGTTTAGATTTTGCTTTAACAATTGTTAGAGGTTTCAATGAAGGATCATACACTCATCATGTAATATAATTTCATCTAGATTGATTTGAAGTAGGATATCGGTAAAGCTCTTGGTGAAGGATATAACTAACAAATCCCGGGAAATCATTGTCCAGGAAGTGGACCTATACTCTTGCCACAGGCTTTACAACGCTTCAACTCCACGTAATGAAGATTCTGGGGATTTTATGTTCAATGGAAGTGCATTTTCTTTGAAGTGGTCGAAATCAATATGTCGAAGCTGCCCAGAAGGAGGAAAAATATGCAGACTGAAGAAGAGTAATAGCACGGAACCAGAAACTGAATGTATTAAAGTTAAAGGTACTCTTATGTATCTTAATTCCCTTTTCATCTTCTTTTCATCTTTCATGCCCACCTCATCCTCTACTATGATTTAATATACAAATACTCCATTTTGGAGTTAAAAAGCCATTGCAAAGGATATGAGCTGATAAATTCCGCTGATTGAATTTATAGGTTATGAATGTGGAACTAAAATCTTGGATGGAATTTACGTTTTATTGGGAAAAAAACAAAAACAAAAAGAGTATTAATTTCTTTTATTAAAACTGATAAAATAATCTCTAAATCTAAAAAATAACATTTTCTTTTTCAAAAAACACGAAATATGATCAGTTTTTAATAAAATAAGCTCTTTCTATTTTTGGACATTTTCCATGTCCGAGCATTTTTTGGGAAAAAATCACAAGAGTAAGTTAGGTCTACACGAGGTTATATTTAATTATTATTTAAAGTAGTAATTGTTTTGCCTCTTTGATTAAAATATTTTTGTCTATTATTAAGTCATAATTTGAAATAATAATTAGTGAAAATAATTTTATACATTTTAAAACTCTTGTTAGATGAATTTTTTTCCTCAAGTTTCATATTGTTTTTCTTTGTATTTCACCTCAAAAAATTGAGCTAAGCAAATGGATCCAAACTTAGGCATTTTCTCTTCTCTCATCAATTGTTTAGGGCCCAGCAAAATTAAAGGAAATAATTATAAACAAAGAGTTAAATGTTTATTTTGAATTTAATTGTAAAATTGTTAAAAGTTCTTTTGTAATGGATTCTTTCCTAACTACCTAGGATTAATATTTTTCTTTAGTTCTCTTCATATTTTTCCAAGGATGTGAACCTCAAAATACAATCTAATCCAATTGATATTCAAGTATTCATTTTGGATTTTTTAAATGTTTAAGGAACTAAAAGAAAATTACTAAAGATTATTTAAAATAGATGATTTTTTCAATTTATTTTTCCATATTTAAGTGGAGCATACTAACCCTTAATTTCCCAAGTAATCCACCTTTGTTGCACTCCCAATAATTACCATTGTGTAAAAATTTCTATAAACATCATTTTCCTAATTTTAATGGGTATCCACATGGATACCTTTTCCCTCTTATCCAACATGAGAAGCTCTATGTTAATGGTCAATCAATTCGTCAAGTACCATCACATCCACCAGTTGGATGACTATATATAATGGCATAGAAGAATGATAGAGATTTCTTTACATTCCTTTGACATACAATTTTATTTTTATTTTAGATTTTGTTATAAAATAGGATGAATTAGTGTCGGAGGCCTCATGAAGACAATAAGTTATTATGAAACATAGTCTAACTATGACACATAATAGAGATTAGAAGAAGGGTATATTTTAATTTCCATCACAAGTTAGGATAGAGTTAGCAATAGAATTGGTACTACCTCAAAAATGAATTCATAGAATACAAGAAAGGGACCCAAAAAGATAAGGTTGAAGTCTAGCATAAAATTAATTAGGTTAAAATCATATCACATGAACATGTAATTTAGCACGTTTTTATTAATTCCAAGAGCATAACAAGCTAATTATTTTTCTTCTTAATTTTTTATAGGTGTATCGAAGAAAATAATTGTGACAGGTAATATTCTATTTATACGTATTTTATTATAAAGATAAAGATTCTTTATTTGGTTATTTTTTCTATTTATTTAAATAAAAAAGTTTAAATTTTCTTCTTTTTATGTACGCAGGTGCAATCTTTGGTTTCTTTCTTCTTGTGTTAGTAATTGTTGCGCTTTATCGAGTCGATAGGTCAAATAAATTAGAAAGAGAGAATATAATAAATGTTAAAAAGTTTTTGCAAGACTATGAAGCTCTCAAGCCCTCAAGATACTCCTATGCTGATCTTAAAAGGATTACAAATCAATTCAAAGATAAATTAGGCCAAGGAGGTTATGGAATCGTGTACAAAGGAAAGCTTTCAGATGAAGTTTTTGTTGTAGTAAAAATCCTTAACAATTCTCAGGGAAATGGGGAAGAGTTCATTAATGAAGTGGCAACAATGGGTACAATCCACCATGTCAATGTAGTTCGCTTAGTCGGATTTTGTGCTGATGGATTTAAACGAGCTCTAATTTATGAGTACTTACCAAATGAGTCATTAGAGAAGTTCATATTTTCAAAAGTTGTTAAGAACTATTCACTTAGTTGGAAGAAACTTCAAGAAATTGCTATAGGTATATCCAAAGGAATTGAGTATCTTCATCAAGGTTGTGATCAAAGAATCCTCCATTTTGATATCAAACCTCATAATATTTTACTTGATCACAACTTTAATCCAAAGATTTCTGACTTTGGTTTAGCCAAATTGTGCTCTAAGGAACAAAGTGCAGTCTCTATGACAGTTATAAGGGGAACAATGGGCTACATCGCTCCAGAAGTGTTATCCAGGAATTTTGGGAATGTGTCTTATAAGTCAGATGTTTATAGTTTTGGAATGTTGTTACTTGAAATGGTTGGAGGGAGGAAGAACATTGATGTTAGTGTGGAGAGTACTAGCCAAGTATACTTTCCAGAATGGATTTATAATCATTTAGATCATGGGGAAGAGTTGCTTATTCGGATTGAAGAAGAAGGAGATGCTAAGATTGCAAAGAAATTAGCAATTGTGGGACTTTCATGCATTCAATGGTATCCAGTGGATCGTCCTTCCATAAAAATTATGGTTCAAATGTTGGAAGGAGAAGGAGACAAGTTAACCATGCCTCCTAATCCTTTTGCTTCAACAGTTCCAACAAAGACAAATTTGAGTAAGCCAAGAAGAGCTTTTCAACAAGAGTTGGCAATCATTTCAGAACTAGAGCAAAAATAGTTGTCTACATATTCAAATTATTACAAATGTATAATTGTTCATCATTATGGCATTTCTATTTATATTTCTATTAATTAAACAAATGATTGTACAAAGGGATTATACATGTGGCTCAATCCATGTTAGATTCTAAAAGTTCTTGTTCCAATGTAATGTATTTCTTATGTGTCATATTTTTATGAATATGTGCAAGAATATTCTGATAACCCAATTTATAGCTAAGTTATACACAACTCTATAAGTCACCTTTCAATCAAGTAAGAGTAGCTAATGTCCATCAAATTCAAGACAGAGAGTATTATATGAAATAGTAATAGAATCAGATATGTGAAACTTGAAAATAAAAGTTTCATCCACTATACCTATATAGTTTTCTTTTTCTTTTCTTTTTTTGTCTTTACCAATTTTTTATGGACTAAGTAAGACTAATTAGTTATATAATGACTAAATTAAGTTGACCCTTAAGCTAAATGATATTACCCAATAACTTGATAAAGAATATAATCTTTTACTTTGCAATAAAAAACAAGAGTTTCCAAACAAATATTTGGCCTTTAATTTGTGACTACAATTTTAGAGAATGAAGCTTAATTCTTTGCCATCCTTTTCCTGCAAAGAAAGTGGCTTTACCTTTAGAAAGGCCCCATACGGATGCATTATCAAGGACACAATCCATTAATATTGAAATTTAGGGATGGTTGGTCATGTATACTGTCTCACAATACTTCACATTTCAATTTTAGTAACCTTTACAATCACTGAGGTAAGATAGAATCAAAAAATTAATTGGCTTGTCTCCTTGATAGATACCTTATCTACTTTAGAATTTCATGGCTTCTTTCCTCTATCACATCTAGCTCATGACACATTTCTAATGTTAAAAGAATATCCAATATGGTATCCAATGGATTGCCCTTTTATGAAGGTGGTTGTTAAAATGTTGGAAGGAGAAGATGATTTAATCATGCCTTCCAACCTTCTTCTAATACTATAGGTTCAAGTACAAGAATAAATGCTAGGAGAGTGAATTGGAGGTCATCTCAAAATTAGAGTGAAAAAATTGTTTATACTTTCTATTATTATGATTATGTAATTTAGGTACATGTTGTATTCAATGTTTACCAATGTAAACACTATTTTATTTGCTAGCACTATTGAGGCTCATGTTTGTGTATAATCAAGTTATTTTTATGCTCAATAATTTACATTAAATTTGGAAAGTTATGGCTCACATTGCCAATTTTCTTTTTTCTTGCACCAAGTTACTTATTAAACTTATTAAACATGGCAACTTACTCTCATGAGAATCAAGATACCAATGCATGGTCATTAATCATGTTAACAAGCTTAAAACTAAGTCCCATATCAATAATATGTGTGTGACATATTGAAGTTAGGTCCAAGGAGCTAGTTCAAGACATAGTTCATTATGAATCATCAAATGGAAAATGTCAACACCAAGTATATGTTCAAGTCCAAAAGATATCTATACTAATTGCATAGTATAAAGTAGCCCAATTCTTTCCTTTTATTATTTATTTTCTATATTGTTATTTATAAAGTTTTAATTAGAAAACTGTTTTTTAATAAGTAATTCAATAACCTTTAATATTATCGTACGTTATGTACACCACAGTCATCTCTTAATAAAAGGGGCTTTCCTTTGAAATTATCCTAAAATATTTGTATACCATTCTCATCTTTTACACAACCTCATAGTTTTCTATATTCTATAATGGTGTCTTTTATATTTAAATCTTCATTTTTTTTTTTTTGGTAACTTGATCATGAGGGGTTTTTCATAATCTTCATATGGACATGCCCATGAAAAAGACATTTTTGTGAGCTAATTATGGTTGTATGATGGAACTGCTGTTGACCATCAATACCTATACATGGGGAGTCGATAACGATTTTTGGACAACATGTTTTTACATGCTTCACCAAATCAGGCGACCTTTCTTATCTATATTAATTTTATTTTCTATAATCTTAGATTTACCATTTGTTATATATATTGAAAAGTGTCTCAAATTCCTAATTGGATTTTTTTTATAGAATGAACATTATAGAGAACATTTCTAAGTTTATTTGTGATTGTAATTAGATTTTTTATGAAATAAAGAAAGTTAGTAGGAATATCTTTATGAATATTCTAGGTCATGAGGGGAAAAAATTATAAGAGAGAATAAGCTTGTGAGGACTCTATGTGGTGAATAAATTTGTGAGGAAAAGTGAAAGACACCTAGTGAAACAAAAGAGTTTGTGATACATGGTGGAGATACAAAAAGAGGAAAAGTGGGATGCTTTGGGATCCAATGGTTGTATATGTTTTTGTCCCTCTATAAGATTTTCTATCCTATAGTGAAATGTTCTCTCTTAGCTATGGGGGCAAGCATGGTTTGGTCGAACCACATTAAAACCTTATGGATTTCTGTGTATGATTGCTTTATTTTATGTTATTTCATTAATATATTTACATCAAAGTTTCTGTTGGCAAACAAATGGTATCAGAGCCTAGGTTAAAGATGTTTAAATGAACCTTGTTTGAAGATTTTAGGAAGAGCAAAGAGAATAGAACATAGAAAAGAATTACAAAAAGAATTCTAATTGAACGTGGGGTCAATTGTTCTCTTACCAAATGATATAAGAAGTAAGAGAAATTATGACGCATGACAAGACCATGGTGCGCGAAGGAAACCATGGCACATAAGGAGAGAGAGATGCATAAGGAAACCATATATCATGGAGAGATGAAAATTGACTTAATGGAATTTGATTCAAGGTGGAAATTGTTGGGAAATATCTCAAATTCCTAATTGGAATATATATATATATATATATATATATATATATATATATATATATATATATATATATATTTGTAAAATGTTAATGAATATTATATAGAATATATTTGAGTTTTTTTGTGATTGTAATTAGATTTCTTATAAAATAGGGAAAGTTAGTATGAATATCTCTATAAATATTTTGGGTCATGAGGATAAAAAGTTATGAGAAAGAGATGAGTTTGTAAGGACTATACATGGTGGATAGAGATGTGAGGAAGATCGAGAGAGACTTGATGGAGCAAGATAACTCACCAGGGTATATGTATGAGAAAGAGTGAGAGACACCTGGTGGAGGAAAAGGGCTCATGGTTCACAGTGAAGATAAAAAGAAGGGAAAAGTGGGATATTTTGAAACCAATAGTTGTATCTATTCCTATTCTTTGTAATAATCTCTATCGTATAATGGGATGTTCTTTCTCATCCATAAAGGTAAGCATGGTTTGACCAAATCACATTAAAACCTTGTATACTTTATGTGTTATTGTTTTATTTTATGTTTTTCCATTAATATATTTACATCAAAGCTTCCATTGACACAATAATAAGTACTAAAATTTATATGTCCAATAGAAAAATTCCTAACATATGATACACATTGAGCTTAAATCCTACAAGTTCAAACTTTTAGGAAAATTATGGGTTGCTAAACAAACTGCATCACAAATATAAAAAGCATGTAGATAAAAAGCAATACATCTTCAACTTTAGATAAGCAACAAAACCATGTGACCAATAATTCAAAAACACTAATCTACAGGTTTGATGCTTTCAAGTCCATCATTTATCTTCTGAACTATACATGAATACATGTGTCACTTCACTTCCCTGTAAATTATTTCAACCCAAAAAGCAACCTGCACTTTCCATTGTTGTACCTTTGGAATGGCTCCATAGTATAGATTAAAGCATGTTCAACTTTGCGTGGAGCTCCTGAATGATTAACCACCTCACAATGCTTTATTTTTTTTAGCCAACAACTTTCTATCAATCAAAGCTTATCTAGTTTTCCATGATACATAGAGAATATTGCACATCGTTATCATTAGCAATCACTAACGACTCAATAAGTGGATATGTTATCATCCTGTCAACACCTATTCTATGGAGAAAAACAAAAAAACAAAACAAAAACAAAAACAAAAAAATATTTAGAGATAAAACAGTCTTAAATTAAACATCAAATAGAATAAAAGAATAAAAGATAAAATAAAAATAGCTAGTTGTATTGAGACTAGTAGGACTAATGAAAAATCCAACTTTAGGACCCCCAAACTAAAATTTGCAATATATATACATATAAAGCCCCTTAGATAATTGAGAATGGGAAAAGTGAGTTTTGATTTGCTAATTTGAAAAAATATAGAAAAAAGAACCTCAACTTCTATAAATCAATTTTATTTTCATTCATTTAAAAATATTTTAAAATATATACACTTTTTCATAACTCAAATAATTATTTCTTGAAATATTCTTTTAATTGATAATATTAAATAAAATTATCCAAAATTAATTTATTATTTTAATTTGATAAAAGTATTTTACAAATAAATGTATTATGAATTTTTTATTATATATTATGAGATACAAATTATTATGGAAAAATTCTCTAGGATTTTCAAATGATAAATAAAATCTTTCAAAATCCCCTAATTATAATGATTTTATATTTTAAGAAATAATTATTTGAGTTACGAAAAAGCACATGTATTTTAAAATATTTTTAAATGCATGAAGATAAATATGATTTATAAAAGTTTAGATTCATTTTTATATATATTTTTTAATTAGTGAGTCAAAACCCACTTTTCCCATTGATAATTCTAAAAAATAAAATAGAAATCTTGGCACCCTAAAATATTGAATTTAGCAAAAAAATATTGATAATAAAATGTTATTGACAAGATAAATAACGGTTATCTTTATATAAAGAGATAGGTTTTCAAGAATGAACCATATATTATTGTTTGTTCCTTTATCAAACTTTAACTGCTAATGATAAATCGGGAGTTCAATAAAATTTTAAAAATAAATAGAATCTTTCACAAATTTATTTAACATTTATGATTTTTTATCTTATTTTTATCCTTTTTCCTTACATGCAACTATTATCTTAACTTACTTTTTTTCTTTTTTTTTCTTTTTTTTTCTTTTTTGGGGTAGTTTTTATTAGATATTTTAATGTATGGCTGTCTTTGGTTTCAATTTTGAATTTTTTAAAATTTTTTACTTTTGAAATTTAATTAAATAAAGACTTATTTACAATCGAATGGTGTAATTATATTAAAATATGTGTCATTTAATTTTTGATAAAATTTAGTGTAATTATTCATATTAAGAGAATTGTGTTTAGTTTAAACTACGGAATATAACATGATTTAATAGGATATTATAGATAATTACAATCAGACTAAAATTAACTACTTATATTTTAAGTGATGTTATCGTATCATAGAAAATTTTTATTCGATTAATTTATATTTAGTTATTTGGAAATAAATGAATTATTTTTTTTAAGATTTTTTTTATTTAAAAAAGATTATTAAAATCATTATTTTCAATTCTTTTTAAAAAAAAACTCATTTGAATATTTTGAGGAATTTTTTTATAAAATGTAAAATTTATTTTTGTATTTCGGTTTTTAAATTTGATATATCATGTTTATTCATAACTAAAATGTAGAATTAATTACTCAATTTATTGAATGATAATAAGGTTATCATTAACTAATTAGATAATGCTTACAACCTAAGAATATTCCTTGCTCCCCCACTATTCATCACAATCTTGCTAAAGTTGATTTTAAGATAAATTCAACTGGCCATCACCACAAATATGAAAAGCATTCGGCCATAAACATACACCACAAATATTAAAAGCTTGATGGGCACAAATATAAAAAGTGCACATGTTTCAATTTTACAAAAGCAATGAGACCCACCACTATGACCTAGAATTCAAAAGCCCACCACTAGGGTTCGATGGTTTTAGGTCCAACATTCAAGGGTAGGTGACATGCTTTTTTATCTTCTACACTATCATTTCCTCCCAAATTATTTGTGCTGGAAAGCAACCACTTTCCCTTGTTTTTCCTTTGGAGTGGCCCCATGGACCGATCATTCAAAAGAAGAAGAAAAAAAAAAGAATGATAATAGCTTTTGGAAAAAAACTGCTTTCGACCTAAAAAAAGTAGCAAAAGCAATGAGACCCACCACTATGACCTAGAATTCAAAAGCCCACCACTAGGGTTCGATGGTTTCAGGTCCAACATTCAAGGGTAGGTGACATGCTTTTTTATCTTCTACACTATCATTTCCTCCCAAATTATTTGTGCTGGAAAGCAACCACTTTCCCTTGTTTTTCCTTTGGAGTGGCCCCATGGACCGATCATTCAAAAGAAGAAGAAAAAAAAAAGAATGATAATAGCTTTTGGAAAAAAACTGCTTTCGACCTAAAAAAAGTAGCAAAAGCAATGAGACCCACCACTATGACCTAGAATTCAAAAGCCCACCACTAGGGTTCATGGTTTCAGGTCCAACATTCAAGGGTAGGTGACATGCTATTTTATCTTCTACACTATCATTTCCTCCCAAATTATTTGTGCTGGAAAGCAACCACTTTCCCTTGTTTTTCCTTTGGAGTGGCCCCATGGACCGATCATTCAAAAGAAGAAGAAAAAAAAAGAATGATAATAGCTTTTGGAAAAAAACTGCTTTCGACCTAAAAAAAGTAGCAAAAGCAATGAGACCCACCACTATGACCTAGAATTCAAAAGCCCACCACTAGGGTTCATGGTTTCAGGTCCAACATTCAAGGGTAGGTGACATGCTATTTTATCTTCTACACTATCATTTCCTCCCAAATTATTTGTGCTAGAAAGCAACCACTTTCCCTTGTTTTTCCTTTGGAGTGGCCCCATGGACCGATCATTCAAAAGAAGAAGAAAAAAAAAAGAATGATAATAGCTTTTGGAAAAAAACTGCTTTCGACCTAAAAAAAGTAGCAAAAGCAATGAGACCCACCACTATGACCTAGAATTCAAAAGCCCACCACTAGGGTTCATGGTTTCAGGTCCAACATTCAAGGGTAGGTGACATGCTATTTTATCTTCTACACTATCATTTCCTCCCAAATTATTTGTGCTGGAAAGCAACCACTTTCCCTTGTTTTTCCTTTGGAGTGGCCCCATGGACCGATCATTCAAAAGAAGAAGAAAAAAAAAAGAATGATAATAGCTTTTGGAAAAAAACTGCTTTCGACCTAAAAAAAGTAGCAAAAGCAATGAGACCCACCACTATGACCTAGAATTCAAAAGCCCACCACTAGGGTTCATGGTTTCAGGTCCAACATTCAAGGGTAGGTGACATGCTATTTTATCTTCTACACTATCATTTCCTCCCAAATTATTTGTGCTGGAAAGCAACCACTTTCCCTTGTTTTTCCTTTGGAGTGGCCCCATGGACTGATCATTCAAAAGAAGAAGAAAAAAAAAAGAATGATAATAGCTTTTGGAAAAAAACTGCTTTCGACCTAAAAAAAGTAGCAAAAGCAATGAGACCCACCACTATGACCTAGAATTCAAAAGCCCACCACTAGGGTTCATGGTTTCAGGTCCAACATTCAAGGGTAGGTGACATGCTATTTTATCTTCTACACTATCATTTCCTCCCAAATTATTTGTGCTGGAAAGCAACCACTTTCCCTTGTTTTTCCTTTGGAGTGGCCCCATGGACCGATCATTCAAAAGAAGAAGAAAAAAAAAAAAGAATGATAATAGCTTTTGGAAAAAAACTGCTTTCGACCTAAAAAAAGTAGCAAAAGCAATGAGACCCACCACTATGACCTAGAATTCAAAAGCCCACCACTAGGGTTCATGGTTTCAGGTCCAACATTCAAGGGTAGGTGACATGCTATTTTATCTTCTACACTATCATTTCCTCCCAAATTATTTGTGCTGGAAAGCAACCACTTTCCCTTGTTTTTCCTTTGGAGTGGCCCCATGGACCGATCATTCAAAAGAAGAAGAAAAAAAAAAGAATGATAATAGCTTTTGGAAAAAAACTGCTTTCGACCTAAAAAAAGTAGCAAAAGCAATGAGACCCACCACTATGACCTAGAATTCAAAAGCCCACCACTAGGGTTCATGGTTTCAGGTCCAACATTCAAGGGTAGGTGACATGCTATTTTATCTTCTACACTATCATTTCCTCCCAAATTATTTGTGCTGGAAAGCAACCACTTTCCCTTGTTTTTCCTTTGGAGTGGCCCCATGGACCGATCATTCAAAAGAAGAAGAAAAAAAAAAGAATGATAATAGCTTTTGGAAAAAAACTGCTTTCGACCTAAAAAAGTAGCAAAAGCAATGAGACCCACCACTATGACCTAGAATTCAAAAGCCCACCACTAGGGTTCATGGTTTCAGGTCCAACATTCAAGGGTAGGTGACATGCTATTTTATCTTCTACACTATCATTTCCTCCCAAATTATTTGTGCTGGAAAGCAACCACTTTCCCTTGTTTTTCCTTTGGAGTGGCCCCATGGACCGATCATTCAAAAGAAGAAGAAAAAAAAAAAGAATGATAATAGCTTTTGGAAAAAAACTGCTTTCGACCTAAAAAAAGTAGCAAAAGCAATGAGACCCACCACTATGACCTAGAATTCAAAAGCCCACCACTAGGGTTCATGGTTTCAGGTCCAACATTCAAGGGTAGGTGACATGCTATTTTATCTTCTACACTATCATTTCCTCCCAAATTATTTGTGCTGGAAAGCAACCACTTTCCCTTGTTTTTCCTTTGGAGTGGCCCCATGGACCGATCATTCAAAAGAAGAAGAAAAAAAAAAAGAATGATAATAGCTTTTGGAAAAAAACTGCTTTCGACCTAAAAAAAGTAGCAAAAGCAATGAGACCCACCACTATGACCTAGAATTCAAAAGCCCACCACTAGGGTTCATGGTTTCAGGTCCAACATTCAAGGGTAGGTGACATGCTATTTTATCTTCTACACTATCATTTCCTCCCAAATTATTTGTGCTGGAAAGCAACCACTTTCCCTTGTTTTTCCTTTGGAGTGGCCCCATGGACCGATCATTCAAAAGAAGAAGAAAAAAAAAAGAATGATAATAGCTTTTGGAAAAAAACTGCTTTCGACCTAAAAAAAGTAGCAAAAGCAATGAGACCCACCACTATGACCTAGAATTCAAAAGCCCACCACTAGGGTTCATGGTTTCAGGTCCAACATTCAAGGGTAGGTGACATGCTATTTTATCTTCTACACTATCATTTCCTCCCAAATTATTTGTGCTGGAAAGCAACCACTTTCCCTTGTTTTTCCTTTGGAGTGGCCCCATGGACCGATCATTCAAAAGAAGAAGAAAAAAAAAAGAATGATAATAGCTTTTGGAAAAAAACTGCTTTCGACCTAAAAAAGTAGCTTCGGGCAAAATAGAAAGTAGCTAGCTTTTATCCAAAAAGACAAAAAAGAGTAGCCTTTGGCAAATCTTTCACTCAATTTTTTGGACATAAGAAATGTGTAAGGTGATGATAGAACAAAATCAATTTTGTTCATGAGTGGACATGCTTAATTACAAATACTTTTGAAATAAAATTGGTGATATATATATCAAAAAGTAGCATGTCTTCAACTTTACAAAAGCAGTAAGGTCATGTAACCAATAATTCCAAAACACTAATCTCTATAGTGCCCGATGCTTTTGGGTCCATTATTCAGAGGTGACATGCAATCTTATCTTCTGAACTACATGTGAATGCATGGCTCCATACATAGTACCGATTAAAACATGTTCGACTTTGCAGAGCTCCTAAAGGATTAACTACCCCACAATGCTTGATTTTTGAAAGCAAGTTCTCAATGATACAGAATATAACAACTCAATAATGGGATATGTACAGCTTCTTCCTTTTCCCCTTTGTCAAAAAATGTAACGGGTGAGCTTTTAAAAAGTACTGTTTTAAAGCAATGTTTTAATAGAGTTAGAAATTTTTGAGTCAATAAAGAATTAGCTTGACAAATATCATATACAATTAAGCTTCAAATAGAATACATCAAGCCCTTTTAAAATAAATAAATAAATAAGACGAAGAAGATAATTTTGAATAATTTTTTTCAAAAATATGATACTTTTTTCTTGTATTTTAGTTTTTTAATTTGATATATTAAGTTTATTCATAACTAATTGTAAAAGTACTCATTTTATTCTTAACTTTGCTAAAGTTGATTTTAAGACAAATTCAACTGGGCACCACCACAAATATCAAAAGCATTCGACCCTAAACAATGACAACAAATATCAAAAGTATGTTGTCCTTAATATAAAAGGTATGCATGCTTCAACTTTCCATAAGCCCACCACTAGGGTTTGATGGTTTCAGGTCCAACATTGAAGGGTTAGGTGACATGAGATTTTATCTTCTAGACTATCATTTCCTCCCAAATTATTTCATGCTGGAAAGCAACCGCTTTCCATTGTTTTGCCATTGGAATGGCCCCATAGACTGATTGTATGATGTGTGTTTTCTATGAATGATCAACCACCCCGCAATGTTTGATGCCAAAAACTTTTGTCAGTCAAGCTTATCTAGTTCTTCTAGGAAAATTCATGGTACAATCACTGACAACTCAATAATTCAGCATGTCTTCATCACATTGTTGTAAGTATCCATGCCTCCAATTCTTTACAGATAACAGTCTTTAATCAATGGATCACTCAAGCTATCCACGATAGAGACAATATCTTTTCAGCTGAGGATGTGTTCTTGTAATAAAATTACAAAATTTTAAGTCAATTATTTGAAGAGAAGTATGACAGTAGCTTATAGGCCATGGTATCTACAGCTGATATAAGAAAAGGAGATGATGTGAACAATCCAATTTTGAGTACTTTGCTTCTACTTATGGGCATTATTGACATATATTATAGTGTTCACACTCCGCCCATTGAACTCAAGTCAGTTGAGCCCATTATATTTAGTTGATTTAATCGATAACTATTAATGGAATATGCAAATGTTGATTTAATCGATAGCCATTAAAAAAGTATTAGATTGTTGTATATTGGTGTTATGAAAGATTGATAGTGTTTTAGTAGTAGAGTTAGGGATATGATATTGGCACGTATGACAGGAAGTTGGCATGAGCTTGCCCAAAATTTTTAAGCCAAAGCCCAACCCAATCCCTCTAGGGCCAAACTAGATGGTGAAATTGGTAGATGCTACGAGCTTAATTGGATTGACCCTTAATAAGGAAATCTAAGCCAAAAACATCACTAGAAAGATATGCTTTATAGAGATTTGAAATCCACCATGGTAAAGGGGATGTAAAACCCCTTAAACCATCGATTATTATGTTCTTTTTTATTAATAGACATGATTATATTTGTTAAATTCTGGGGTTTACACTCGGGCTTGGGTTAGGAGTTAAATTCATAGATCAGCCCAGATATAGCCAGTAGTCTGCTTGGACCTAGCTAAGGATAGCCCAAACTTGGATCAAACCCAAACTAAAAAAGCCTAAACTTGACCTGGCCCAACCCATTTTGTCCTAGAGTGGGGCACATGATTGACTAACCTACATCAAGACTGCAACTACTTGATTGCCACTAATATTTCTAGAACTAAATTTGTCATTGAATTAGAAAAATCATCGGATTGCAATTTAATAGTATGACTAATGGTTGAAGTGTTATTGAATTGTAATATTAACATGTCATTATAAATATAGTATTTCTATATTATTAAAATTAAAAATAATTATAAAATGTTAAAATCATATATAAACATTTAAAATTTTTAAAATATTTTATCATTTATCTTTTACATTTTGAATCTTAATATTAAATAACAAAATTATAATATCCAATTGTTAAAAAGATATATCATATATCAAAAAGTGAAATAAAATTTTGTTGTTTATATTATTAACATTTCATTAACTTTATATTGTACAATTTTTTATTCACATATATTCATCCACTTTATAGTTTATCATTTTGTTATGTTTATGTGTTTGTAGAAATGGACATCATCCTTATTATAAGACATTATCATACCAAAGGCCAAGTTTGGCCTCATAGTAACCCAAGCCAACCTTTTTGGAAAAGGTGTTGTAAAATACACGGCAAAGAATAATGACAAAGAGAAGAATATAAAAGAATGAAAATAGAAAAAGTAAAGAACAAAACAATTTATATGGTTGAGCCTAAATTAAACTTACATTCACAAGTGAAGACAAAAGGAATTTCCTCTAGGCGATTACAATCCTAGAGCTTTTAAATCTCAAAGTCTCAATTATACCAAAAAATGACTTCCTCTTTTACCCAAAATCTTTTCCTATATTTTTCTAATTATATAAGAATATTTCATACAAGAAATTAATTGTGTAATTATCAAAGTACTTGTTCTTAAAAAAAAATATCACAATAGAATAATTCCTTTAATATTAAACAGATATTTTACACAAATATATTCTAATAAGAAAATATTAGTAACTTACAAATTAATTTAAAAAAGAAGTTGAGACATTTTTTTAGCAATCTTTACCTTAACTTCAATTCCCAAGATTCAAACAAACTTGAGCTTTTAGATATTGCCAACACATATTAAGTTCAAGCAATGTTTCTTTCACTATTTTCGTGGCTGCCATATATCTTGCTTCAATTGTTGACAATGCAATTGTACATTGTAAGGTTATTTTCCAATTAATAACACTACTACGTAAAATGATACACATCCTATTCAAGATACTTTTATCCAGATCTCCAACATAATTATAATCAACAACTATCCCAAAAATGTCATTATTATTAGTATTTACTAAACCAACATCTAATGTATCTTTTAAGTATCAAAGCATACATTTCATTAATCGCTAATTTATCCTATCAAATCAATCTATATATATACTACTCACCACACTACTTGCATATATCAAATGTTTGGTATAAGGAACACATGACATGTTCTTCCTCCTTGACCTATGATGATATAAAACACTTAAAAGTTTAAAGTGAGTTGCTAATAGGGTGCTTATTAGCTTTGACCCTTGCATTACAAAGCATTCCAACACTTTCTTTATGTACTTTTCTATAATACGTGCGATTTTTTTGTTTTTCAATCTTTATAAATCTTCATGCCCAATATTTTATTACAGCTCCAAGGTCTTTCATTTCAAGCTCTCCCCTAAGTTTATTTTTCAACCTATTAATATTAAGTTGTTCTTATTGTAATTAATTAACATGTCATCAAAATACAAAATAAAGAAATTAAAAAAAAAAACCATCAAACAATTTCCTGTGATAAACACAGCTATTATACTCACTCATACAATAGTCAATATTACCAATCATAAGAGTATGAAACCTTTTATATCATTGTTTAGAAGATTACTTCAAGCCATAAAGAAATTTGAGATGGAAGGTAACTGATTTCTTGGGCATAGAGAGAAATTCAAAAGCTATGTTCAAAATGAGAGAAAAATTACATATAAAATCAAAGGTTATGTTACAAGATTTGATAAATGGAAAGTATGAACTCAAATATGGTGTTTTATACTAGAGAGACCAAACAAATCAAATCAAATAACAAAAAGTGCAACTTTTAAGAAATGACTTCCCATATTTTTATTTAACCATTTCCGCCTCTCCTGTGTGTACTTTCTCTATCGAAAATTTTCCATTTGTTAGCACAACATGGTCTCCTTCTTATGTAAGATTCACAGTTTCTTCTATAGTCACTTTGTTTTCTGTCTATTAAAATCTTTCCTATCAATTTATTTGTTCTATCCTAAGTAAGCCTCTCCTCCATCAGCTTAACCACCAATTCTTGTCAAAACCGATCATCCTAGTTACCCATTTTTTGCATCCCTTACTTTAGGTTTCCCTTTTTCTTATAATGACACCATTTGCATCTGTATTTCTTCTATTCAGTTAGCACAACATGCTTTCTATTTCTACCATTTCATAGAAAAATCATCATTGTTCAATACTTATTCTTCTCCATAAGCCAAACCTTATTTTGTAAATGGTCTTGTCTTTCTCAAAGCTCTCCTAGTCAAAATTTCAGTAATTAAAATGACCAAAATGGTGCATGACTATGACTATGAGAAACAATTCTTTCTGCTTCAAGCTTCAATTGTTATTATGTACTTTTGGAATTACTTCTAAGGTATTTGGTATAACTGAAAACTTAATCCTTAACTTAAGATGTTTTCGATTTAACTTGTTCAATTTATTAATTCAAAACCTGTTACTTGATCTTTTACTTTTAAGTACTAAGGTTATTTAGTGAAACTTATTAAAGTGCATGGTACACATTGTGAGTCAAATCTTAAAAGTTTAAACTTTTAGGAATATTGATTATCCAATGTGAGATCACCATTAAGAGATCCTATGAGAGTTGGTTTGATTGTCTTAACTATAGTGGAATATTGTACAAGATGTTAATGAATAAGATGTACTTCTATTTATCAACAATATCTTCCTCAATTTTTGGGAAGTATCATGATCATCCAATATAATTCATATTGATTGGTAACTTTACATACTATACTCACTCAAATCTATGGTATCTATTGGCTAGACAAATTTGATAGAGTTTGGAGGATCTATAAGAATTCAACTATTCCAATAACAAAAAAAAACTTAACTTGAACGATCTTATATTAAGAACTAAATTAGCCAAAGCGATATTGGATCATAATTATTATGGAGAACCTGAATTTTCCATCTCCAAGGAAAAACATCCTGATCTCCCATCACAAAAGGCATACAAATATCGACTCTATAAATTGGAAGTGCCTAGCTAACTCATATTTTCACTTTTATTGATATAAGTTAAGCACAAAAGGCAAATGTTATACAAACATTGATCAAAGTAATAGTAATAAATGAAAATCTCAAGTACTTTGAGGAACAATACAAGATATGGTAATTACACTCAAAATTATAGGAAAAAAAACCTATGATAGACCCTTTTTCACTCTAATTTTGTGCTAAATACCAAATCATGTTGAAGTGACCTCCCCAACCTATTCATATTTGTTCTTGTTGGACCCAAGAGGCAAAAGGATTGGGAGGCATGGTTAAATTATCTCCCTCTCCTTCCAACATTTGAACTGCTACTTTCATCGAAGGACGATCTATTGGATACCATTGAATGCACCAAAGTCCCACAATTGTTAGTTTCTTTGTTATTTTTGTGTCTCCCCCTTTCTCAGCTCGAATATTCAACTCTTTCCCTTGATTCAAATGACAATAAACCCACTCTGGGAAGTATACTTGACTGGTGTTCTCAACTGTAGCATCAATATTCTTTCTTCCTCCTACCATTTCAAGTAATAGCATTCCAAAACTATAAACATCTGATTTATGAGATGCATTCCCAAAATTTCGAGACAACACTTCTGGTGCAATATAGCCAATAGTACCCCTAGCTACGGTCATAGAAACAACACTTTCTTCCTTCGAACATAATTTTGCTAAACCAAAGTCAGAGATTTTTGGATTAAAATTGTGATCTAGTAAAATATTATGAGGTTTGATATCGAAATGGAGGATTCTTTGATCACAACCTTGGTGAAGATACTCAATTCCTTTGGCTATACCTATAGCAATATGTTGAAGTTTCTCCCAACCAAGTGAATGATTCTCCCCAGCAACTGAAAATATGAACTTCTCTAAAGATTCATTTGGTAAGAACTCATAAATAAGAGCTCGTATAGATCCATCGGCACAAAATCCAACCAAGCGAACCACATTAACATGGTGGATTCTACCTATTGTTCCCACTTCATTAATGAACTCTTCCCCATTTCCCTTGGAATTGTTAAGAACCTTAACTGCAACAAGAATATCATTGGAAAGTTTTCCTTTGTAGACCGTCCCATAACCTCCTTCACCCAGCTTCTCCTTAAATTTATTTGTAATCTTCTTAATATCCACATAACTATATCTTGAGGGCTTGAGAGCCTTGTAATCCTCTAAAAATGATTCAATCTTTATTTGATTCTCCTTTTTGGATTTATTTGTGCGATACGCATGATAGACTGCAACCAGCACAAGCATCAGAATAAAGAATCCGAAGATTATACCTGCATATAGAAACAACTAGTTAAGACTCCGTTTCCCTCAATAATAAAAGAAGCATGGGAAATAAGAACTTTCACCTCCAATGAGCCGCATAGGTGCACCTGCAGCAAATCATTAAATTATTAGCTTGATGTGCTTAGAAAACTAATAAAATCAAAACATATATTGTTTTCTTATATTCAATTTTCTCTATTTTTTTATACATTTTCAACTCTTTCTCCTTGTATCCCTTAACCTTGGGCCTTCCAAGTGCATTTTTTCGTAGCCAAGGTCTTTAACAAAGAGTGAATTCCCCATTGGCTTGTAGTCATTACAGAAAGGCAGGTAAGCGAATTATATCATCTGGGTTTAACTGCACCAAGTATATGTTTGCTTGAAGAGTGAAAAGAAGCAAGATAAGGAATGAATATAATACCGTTTTTTGAGATGCATTCTGTTCCAAGTTTATTGGTTTCGGGCTTCAGTCTGCATAACTTACCTTGTGCCTCACAGTTTTCACATATAGATTTTTCCCAAATCATCGTAAAATCACTTTCCACAACAAGTATTTCATACGGGAGATAAGCCCTGTAAATCCCATGGCAAGAGAATAGATCCAAGGAATGGAGATGAGAGGAGGAGGGAACAGCATAGTTCCCGACGGCACAACGGATGGGATGAAAATAATCTGATTCTTCCTTAGGTGAGGAACAGTTGAAGATGGTGAAGTCTCGGTCTTTTTGGGGAAAGTTATTTTCCAATTTGAAACCGAAGAGAGAAGCATTTGGGTTGAGGTTCAGAAGCTGTCTTGAAAGGCAATTATCCGGGTCTTGGACTACAATTTCCTGAGATTTGTAATTGATCTTCTTCACCATAAGCTTTACTGAATTTGGCAGCTCTAGCATGGTTAGCATGGTCTGCTTCTTCTGTACGCAAGCAAGCTCAAAGCCGGGATACCCACAGCTGTGTGGCTGGTCTTTGAGCCAGAACGGGAACCGGATCAGTGGACCCTGCTCGCTGCACCTACTTCGTACCTGGCAGCCAACTTGGCTCACTCCGATCTTTGCAAAAATTGTAACAGAGAAAAATAGAAATAAAGAGATCAGGACCATCTTTGATGAACTACTCATCTCTAAAGTTGGACTGCTCCTCAGCCCCTTCACACTTAGGTTTTAATGCTTTACATGGCTTCATCTGTTAACTTGTTTGAAGGAAAGTTAATTTTTTTTAAAAATTATTTTCATCTGAGATGCTGACAATTCCACTAAATTTTCCAAAACCTTTTTGATAATTCCAATCTTCGATCGGCCATTTCAAGAGCATATTCTACTTTGGAGTCATGAACATTTTGTACTCTTCCCTAAACAATAAATTCCCATAAGAGCCTTGTTAGAACTATGGAATCCAATATTTATAATTAATGTAGGTATTATCAAAGACAATGCTCATAGGCATATTCACTCACCTAGGATTCCTGTGTTATTTTTAACAAATGTATTGCTACGACAAACTACCCCATCGATGGTACCTAAGGAAGCCAAGGAACTGAAACAATGACCTCTTGACCTTGATTTTCTGTAATCGTTTTTCTTCTTCTGAAACTTGAGGTGAAAACAAAGCAGCTGCAGCATGATGTTGAGTGAAGGAAAACTTGCGGCAGTGGGGCTCATAACATTCCTCCATGCCTGCATTCTTTCAGTATGTGTTGCATGGAGTCGTGAAGCACGTCTTTTTGTGGGGATATGAATATCAGTGAACCTTTCTGGTTAAAAGGTAATAATACATCTGGCTGTGGTGATCCCAACTATAAATTGGCTTGTGAAGATAATAGGACTACGTTAGAACTTTACAAGGGGAAATACTATGTAGCCAATATCAACTACTTAGACCGTAATATTTGGATAGTGGATCCTGGGCTAAAAAAGGGAAGCTGTTTCTCATCTCCTCACTACTACTTGACCTTTCAAAATTTCAGCCATGGAGATCCATATTCTTTGCCCTTAAAATGGGGATCAGCTTCTACGGTTTTCTTGAACTGTACAGTGCGAATCAGTAATATTAACTACATTCCCATTATTCCATGCAACAATAGCAATGGCACTTCGTCTTCCTCACAAACATATGCTTATGCCCTGATTGGAGATGTTCGGGCAAGCGATATTCCGTATTCATGCACCATAGGCAGGTGCCTTATCACTCAATGGAAGGTACTTTCAGGCTCCAGCAACCGCTTAATGCCAGATTTACAAGAAAAGCTGCTTATGGGCCTGGAGCTTTCATTTTTAAACGTCATTTGCAGCACATCATGCAAGGGGAACTGCACTGTGGATTTTTATAAGAATGGTGTACATAGCGGAGGTATGACAATGATATAACTGCAACATGGGCAAAAGGCTGCATTGGTTGCTAGAAAGAACTAAGGAAAGAAAAAAAAAATATATATATATATATATATATATATATTAGTTTAGTTTAGATAAAATTAGAACTGAAGTCAGGAAAAGAAATGCTAAGGAAAAAATATGGGAAAGTTTGAGAAAAGTGCAATTTTCAAAGATTTTAAGTTTCTTTTGCTTAAATTTTCCTTGCATAAATGAACAAGAAATAATTTTATTAGTTTTTTTTACCTTTGCCATTCCTTCAATTTTTCCTTCCTTTCAAGTTTGCTAGAACCAAACATCGGCTAGGGAAATTTCAAATGCATGTTCTGTGATTTTTTCTTCCTTGCCTTCTTATTTCAATTTCTATGACTAATATCATTTGAATGATTTAAACATGCAGAATACGATGCTGACAATGCCATGCAAGATGCTTTAAATTGTAAGGCTTTAGCTTCACATCTATATATATAATATATATATATATTCTTGTTTTATAACTCTGTTGGTATCTATTTCATTTGCATTGTGAATGGACATAAATTTGTATTAATACTTAAAAAAATTAATACAACCTTAGATTTGATTTTGTTGCGCCGACAGAAGCTTTGATGCAAACATTATTAATCAATAACACAAAGATTACATAATCAACACATACAGTATACAAGATTTTAACGTGGTTCGACTAATCATACCTATGTCCACTGAAAGAAAATCATTCCACTGTACAATAGAGAACATTACAAAGGACAGAACCAGAACATTACAGAGGATATAACCAAATACAATTATTGGGTTTCCGAAACATTATATGTTTTCCCACTCTTCATATCCCTACCCTACCACGAGTCTGTTCACTCCACCGGGTACCTCCCGCTCTTCCTCACATCTCTATTCACCTCGTATAGTCTTTACATCTCCATCTCATAACTTTTTCCTCTCATGACTTAAAATATTTATAGAGATATTTCCAACAACCTTCCTTATTTTATAAGGAAGTCTAATATTATAATAATATATCAACTTAGAAATATTCTATATAATATTCTTTACAAAAAAAGAATTTATACTAATTAGGAATTTAGACACTTCCTAACAGATTTCATTATTTATGCTTCTAATGCTCCCCTAATTTTTTTACAACAATAGTAATAATCATATATATGCCTTAGATTAGTACTTTGCACTTCAACTTATGTTTCTCTCTCATTTTCAGGTTTTCTGTTTCTCATTGGTAAGGATTTCAAGGCCCGATGTGAAAATAATTTAATAAGGTTTTCGCTTGAATCCTTTGAAATCTTGCTTTCACGATTGTACATTTGGCTAACAACTTTTCTGTTCCTTATTTTGGCTTAAATTACCATGCAAAAGTGGATATGGGAATCCGCCATTAGAGTGCCCAAAAAAAGCCACAGATGATGGAATTGGAGTAGTTCCACAATTCCGAAGGTCCAATTCTTTGACCAAGTATCACATGATTTTCTATACCATTTAGCTCATTATCACTACCATTAGAAGTACCCAACACCTCCATTTCAAGTAAACCGCCAATAAATGATTATATATTGTCTTACATTGTGCTATAACATGACAATCATCTAATGGTTTACCTGACTCAGAGGCATGGAATGGTTTTCTCAACTAACTATATATATTGTATTGGATAACTAATGCATATGACAATAAACCTTGTGATCCGTTCTCTTGTTCTTAATGATGGGAGCAAGAGGTGTGTTGGCAATAATGGGCTGTTGACTCATTTGATCCACTTGTTTTAAAGAAGGCATTTATCATTGGATGATAATATTGAAGAGTTCCTACAAAGTCACAAAAATCTCTAGCCAGTCAAAAACTTGTATCCGATAATTGGGGCAAGAAGGATTTTGCACTATATATAAAGAAAAACTTCAAAACAGACATATAGTAACCGTGAAAATGTTGGGCATGTCCAAAGCTAATGGTCAAGAGTTTATCAATGAAGTTGCAACAATCGGAATGATTCATCATGCCAATGTGGTGCGACTCATTGGATTTTGTATAGAGGGATCAAAATGGGCCCTTATATATATATATATATATATATATATATATATGACTTTATGCCAAATGGTTCTCTTGATAAGTTTGTTTTTCTTGATCAAGAAATGAGCACTCTTTTAAGTTGGGACAGGTTGAATAAGATTGCACTTGAAGTGGGACATGGAATTGAATACTTACATCGAGGTTGTGATATGCAAATCCTGTATTTTGATATTAAACCACACAACATTCTTCTTAATCAAAATTTCAACCCAAAAGTGTGATTTTGGCCTTGCGAAGTTGTATTCAACTAATAAAAATACTCTCTTTCACCATAGCAAGAGGAACACTGGGATATATTGCTCCTGAATTATTTTACTAAAACATTAGAGGTGTCTTGTATAAAGCCAATGTTTACAGTTTCGGAATGTTGCTATTGGAAATGGTGGGGAGAGAAGAAGAAATGTTAATTTACATGCAAAGCACTCAAGTCAAATATATTTTTCATCATGGATTTATGACTAATTTCATCAAGAAAAAGACGTAGAAGTGAGAGATGCCACTGAAGATGAAAAGAGACTGATAAAGAAATTTCATCACCAAAAGCTTTACTGAATTTGGGAGCTCTAGCATGGTTAGCACGGTCTGCTTCCTCTCTACGCAAGCAAGCTTAAAACTGGGATACCCACAGCTGTGTGGCTGGTCTTTGAGCCAGAACGGGAACCGGATCAGTGGACCCTGCTCGCTGCACCTACTTCGTACCTGGCAGCCAACTTGGCTCACTCCGATCTTTGCAAAAATTGTTACAGAGAAAAACAGAAATAAAGAGATCAGGACCATCTTTGATGAACTACTCATCTCTAAAGATTGGACTCCTCCTCAGCCCCTTCACACTTATGTTTTAATGCTTTACATGGCTTCGTCTGTTAACTTGTTTGAAGGAAAGTTAATTTTTTTAAAAATTTATTTTCATCTGAGATGCTGACAATTCTACTAAATTTTCCAAAACCTTTTTGATAATTCCAATCTTCGATCGGCCATTTCAAGAGCATATTCTACTTTGGAGTCATGAACATTTTGTACTCTTCCCTAAACAATAAATTCCCAAAAGAGCCTTGTTAGAACTATGGATCCAATATTTATTAATATGTAGGTATTATCAAAGACAATGCTCATAGGCATATTCACTCACCTAGGATTCCTGTGTTATTTTTAACAAATGTATTGCTACGACAAACTACCCCATCGATGGTACCTAAGGAAGCCAAGGAACTGAAACAATGACCTCTTGATCTTGATTTTCGGTAATCGATTTTCTTCTTCTGAAACTTGAGGTGAAAACAAAGCAGTTGCAGCATGATGTTGAGTGAAGGAAAACTTGTGGCAGTGGGGCTCATAACACTCCTCCAAGCCTGCATTCTTTCAGTATGTGTTGCAAAGAAATACCAGCCATGCAGCACTTCTTTGTGTGGGGATGTGACTATCAGTGATCCTTTCTGGTTAAAAGGTAATAATCAATCTGGCTGTGGTGATCCGAACTACAAATTGGCTTGTGAAAATAATAGGACTACGTTAGAACTTTACGAGGGGAGATATTATGTTGCCAACATCGACTACACTAACCATACTATTCGGATAGTGGATCCTGGGCTAGAAAAGGGAAGCTGTTTCTCATCTCCGCACTACTTCTTGACCTTTCAAAATTTCAGCCCTGGAGATCCATATTCTTTGCCTTCAGAATGGGGATCCGATTCTACGGTGTTCTTGAAATGTGCAGTGCCAATCAGTGACCATAACTACATACCTATTACACCATGTAACAATAGCAATGGCACTTCGTCTTCCTCACAAACATATGCTTATGCATTGGTTGGAGATGACATTCGGGTGAGCGATATTCCGTATTCATGCACCATAGGCAGGAGCCTTATCACTCAATCGAAGGAGGTTTCAGACCACCGCAACCGCTCAATTTCACATTTACGAGAAAAGCTGCTTATGGGGCTGGAGCTTTCATTTCTAGAAGTCCTTTGCAGCACATTATGCACGGGGAACTGCACTTTGGATTTTAATCAGAATCTTGTAGATTGCGGAGGTATGAGAATTACATAACTGCAACATGGGCAAAAGGCTACATTTGGTTAGTTAAAAAAAGCCTGGAAAATAAATGCTAAGGAAAAATACGGGGAAGTTAGAGAAAAGTACAATTTTCAAGGATTTTAATTTCCTTTCCCTTAAATTTCGCATGGATAAATGAACAAGAAAATAATTTTATTATTTTCTTACCGTTGTCTTTCCTTCAAACTTGCATGAACCAAATATGGGCCAAGTAATTCCAAATACATGCTCTATAATTTTTCTTCCTTTCCTCCTTAATTACCTGGCATAAGGGTCTTCAATTTCTATGACTAAATACCATTTGAATGATTTAAACATGCAGAATATGATGCTGCCAAGGTCATGCAAGATGCTGTAAATTGTAAGGCCTTTGGCTTCACATCTATAATTTTCTCTCTTAATTTCCTGTCATTTCAATTTCTGCTTCAACTTATGTTTCTCTCTTATTTGCAGGTTTTCTGCTTCTGATTGGTAAGGATTTCAAGGCCCGACTATCAGTTTCTCGCGAAAATAATTTAATGGAGGTTTTCACTTGAATCCTTTGAAATCTTGCTTTCATGACTGTACACTCGGCTGCCAAGTTTTCTTTTCCTTATTTTGGCTTAAATTACTATACAAAAGTGGATGGGAATCCATTAGTGTGCTCAATTCTTGTTCCACAGATTTTCTCTACCATTAGTTTATTATCACTACCAATTCAAACCCAAGTGTGGGAGCACCCAACACCTCCATTTCAAGCAAACCAATAAATGATTGTTGTCTTTTATTGTGCTGTAACATGACAATGATCATCTAATGGTTTACTTCATTCAAAGGCATGGAATGATTTTCTCAACTAACTTTGTATGTTGGATTGGATAACTTATCTATGTGACAATAAATCTTATGATCCTTTTTTTTTCTTAATGTGTGATCTATGTTTTTAGCTATAATGATGGGAGTAAGAGGCGTGGTGGCAATAATGGGCCTGCTTGCCCATTTGATCCACATGTTTCAAAGAAGATATTTATCATTGGATGATAGTATTGAAGAGTTCCTACGAAGGCACAAAAATCTCCAGCCAATCAGATACTCGTATTTAGATATAAAAAGAATGACTAATGGTTTTCAGAATAAATTAGGGCAAGGAGGATTCGGCATTGTATATAAAGGAAAACTTCGGAATGGCAACATGGTAGCTGTAAAAATGTGCAGTGTATCAAAAGCTAATGGCCAAGATTTTATCAATGAAGTTGCAACAATCGGAAGGATTCATCATGCTAACATAGTGCGACTCATTGGATTTTGTGTAGAGGGGTCAAAATGGGCCCTTTTATATGACTTTATGCCAAATGGTTCTCTTGATAAGTTTGTTTTTCTTGATCAAGAAAGGAGCACTCTTTTAAGTTGGGACAGATTGTACAAGATTGCTCTTGGAGTGGGACGTGGGATTGAATACTTACATCAAGGTTGTGATATGCAAATCCTGCATTTTGATATTAAACCACACAACATTCTTCTTGATCAAAATTTCAACCCAAAAGTGTCTGATTTTGGCCTTGCGAAATTGTATTCAACTGATAAAAATACTGTCACTTTCACCATGGCTAGAGGAACACTGGGATATATTGCTCCTGAATTATTTTACCAAAACATTGGAGGTGTCTCATATAAAGCCGATGTTTACAGTTTCGGAATGTTGCTATTGGAAATGGTGGGGAGAAGAAGAAATGTTAATGTACATGCAAAGCACTCGAGTCAAATATATTTTTCATCATGGATTTATGACAAATTTCATCAAGAAAAAGACTTAGAAGTGAGAGATGCCACTGAAGATGAAAAGAGATTGATAAAGAAGATGGTGATAGTTGCACTATGGTGTATACAAATGAAGCCCACAGACCGTCCTTCTATGAGCAAAGCACTAGAAATGTTGGAAGGTGATGTTGAACTTCTGCAGATGCCTCTTAAGCCTACCGTACATCCCATGGAAATATCAGATGAGGATCGCATGAGTATTCCAATAGGGGTACCAATTTCCTCACTTAATGCCATGGATGCTGTTGCCTTAGATGGAAGTTAGTTTTCACTATCTACTTGTGTATTCCGCCCTATTGAATACTACATGCTTGGCTTCGATGTAAGATATTTTACTGCTCCGTCCATAATTAAGATCCTTAATGTAATAGTACAATATTTTATCTTAATGCTGTTCCTTGGCACAACTTGGAATAATGTATACATGTAATAACATCAATAATTATTCTTCATTTCCCCCTCTAGCAGGTCTCATTTCCCTGAAAATTGAAAATTAAAAGTCGTCATGCTTGCAGAGGTTCGGGACTTCGGTTTTTTTTTTGTTATATATACATCTGTGTCCTACAACACTCTATACAAAAAATGAACTAACCCTTTTGCATCATTGTTTTGGTTCTGCCATTTCCATGTCTTGCTAGTTTTCCTTCTTCCCTCCAGGGTCACTGTCGCTATGGTGTGAGCTTCTCTAACTGTTAAAACTACTTTCTTTTTCAGTTTTTTTCTTTCTGTCGTGCTCTCATGGTTTATTCCTAGCTTTCTTGCTATGTTAGCCATGGTGTTATCTGTTATCATTCTTCTATCTTGGATAGAAATTAACATGATGGCTTTATCATGTTGGCAAAGGAAAATGATGCATGCCTCAATCATTGTGGTTCTATTAGACACCATTTGTAACACTATAGCTGAAAGCTCTGCTCCCAACCACTAGAATACCCACAGTTATTTTAACAACTCAGCATGCACAAAGCCATCAGCTGGCATTGCTTACCTTCTGCTTCACAGTTCCAACAAATAGAGTTTGGTCATCTCATGGAAACACTATTTTCCTGCTCAATTATCTGAAGTGATAGTGGAACGTTGTGAATCCTGCAGCAAGAGGAAAGATCCAGGAATAGAGGTAAGAGGAAGCAACAGCATAAACTGGAAGACCAGGAACAGACAGGAAAGAGGGATGGGCAGAAAATAGTAAATATGATGTTTTTTTTTCTTGTTCTCTTAGTTGCCAAACAATTGAAGAAGATGATTTGTTCTATGGCTTGGTAGGCTGGTTCCAATTTGAACAAGAAGAAGCCGGAGACAGCTAGATTAAGGTTCTGAAAGGCAAATGTCCGATTCATACATGATAATTTCCTGAGGTCTGTAAGCTACACTCTTCACGAGTATGGAAGCTCTAGCATGGTCTGGTTCTTCTCTGTGCAAGATATCTCAAACTGGATATCCACAGCTGTCTAGCTGGTCTTTTAGCCAGATATCAGTTGCTGCAATTACTGGATACCAAGCACTCATCTTGATTTGCTGCAACCTTTGCTAAGATTGTTACAGACAAGAACAGAAGTAAAAGCGGACCATTGTATGAATTACTCATCATCTCCTTAGACTAGACTGCAATTATAATATTGTTTCGAAGAGACTGTTTCCACTCAATCTCATTGTATAGAGTAGTGATGAAATAGTTAGTCATATTCATAGGACATCTGCCTAAAGTACAAGGCATGCTAGGATATATTGCTGTAGAATTATTTTGGAAAATCATTGAAGGAAATATGAGACGCATGTCTCTTATCAGCCCAATTTTTTTTATAATTATGGAATGTGTTTCCCATGGAGATTGTGGAAAAGAGAAAAAAAAAAATTCTACAGTTGCACTGACTGAAAAACGACGTCGTTTTGGCTTTCCCCGGTATCATACTCTTCTCCAGTATTCAAACGGCGTCGTTTGCTCCGATCAAACCGACGCCGTTTCGAGTCCGTATCTTCGTCCCCACCCGGCGTCCCGCCAAACCCTCTTCCCCTCTCACTGGCTTTGGGGTCGCTTTGGGGTCGGAATGCCGTCATAACCCTAAATAGCGTTCCAATCTCTCCTCTATTTCTGAAATTTGTTCCCTAATCACTCATATGAGAGCAGCTCTGAGAATCATCGTTTCTTTTATCTCTTTGGTCTTTCTATTTCCTTCTTGTTCTTCATCTTCGCTGCATTTTCGATTCTCAGAAACTAGTTCACTTTCAGGGCTTCAGTGAGGCATATACGAAACAGGGAGATAGGCACTGAGAGAGCAAGTTAGGAGACACCGAAACGCAGCGTTTCGTGCGGATAGGAGAAACGGCGAAACATTAAAGCTTCAATCCGGGTAAGTACTTTCTCCTTTCGTTCGTAGTTTCTCCGTTTGATATAGTGGAGTGGAATTCAATTTCATGCCCAAAAGGTCGTCGTTTTTGTAAAAGGATAGCGTTTTATATTGACCGTTTCTTCCCTTATTTTAGGACTCTCCGTTTCTTACAAAATCTCAATATGCTTCTGTTTTTGTTTTTTTTTTTTCCACCTGTTTTTCTGATTCATCTGTGTTGGGGAAACACAACTAGCTGTAAATTGCTTCATTTCATCATCAGCATTTACGCATAGAAAGGAGAAAATGGAGAGAGGCAAGTCTCATAGTTCAACTCAGAGCGGATGAAAACAAAATAACCCAAATGGCATGTTCTCAAACAATTCTCTCTTATACCTAGCCTACTTTCCAATGTCCAAAAGCATGCTTTGTTTAGAATTAATTTGAAGTCATGGGTTATGAAGGTGATGGGTAGCTTGATGATTGGAAGTAATTGATTCTAGCCTTCATTTGTGTGTTTTTTCAAATCATGGGGGACTCTTCTAATGTCCAAAAGCATGCTTTCTTTATATTTGATTTGAAGTCAAGGGTTATGAAGGTGATGGGCAGCTTGTTGAGTGGAAGTAACTGATTCTAGTCTTCATTTGAGTGATTTCTTTTCAAATCATGGGGGACTGTTCTTATGAAATTCCTTCAAGAACCTAGGCAACTGATGAGCTCCCTATAGAGCTGTACACATCCCCTACAAATTGCCCACCAACTTATTAACTTCGCATGCCTACTTCCTTTGAAGAAAGGGCTTGTATGTATCTTTTATACTCTAAAAATTGTACTGCGAATCGTGTTCATTCCAGCTGCTAATGTGATATCTCACATTAGTTAAGGGAAGAAGTTCATGTCATTATATATGTATGTTCTTAACAATATAGACGCATTTTAAAGTTGTGAAAACCCTTAGGCTCAAAGCCAATAATATCTATAGGGGAGGAAGTGGCTTGTTATAGTTAAGCTGGTTCCAAACTTCTACAAGTTTAAAACTAAACTGAAAAAACAGGACTAGATCTAAAGCTGTGGTTGTGCTAAGAGGATTTGATAAAATTCTTCAATGAAAGATGTGAGAGTCACGTCTTCAAGATACAATGAGATTGAGCCCTTAAAACTACCCTGTTGAACAAACAATGGCTCAGCTAGCAGTAATACAGAGTGGGGTTACATTGACAAAGTGAGGTTACATATTTACATTGACGAAGTATTCGAGTATTAAAATTTGCCAGCTAAATTTACTTCCACTCTCATTCTGAGATGACTGCAAGCTCTTTCTGAAGAGGTGTTCTTGACCGGCTTATATTTGTATTTGTTGGACTTGTAGATGCAAAAGGATTTGGAGGCATGGTTAAATTGTCTTCTCCTTCTAACATCTGAACCACAAGTTTCATGGATGGACGATCAACTGGATACCATTGAATGCACCAGAGTCCCACAATTGCTAGTTTCTTTGCTATTGTAGCATCTCTCTCTTCCTTAATTCTGATGTGCAGCTCTTCACCTTGATTCAAATGGTTATAAATCCATTCTGGGAAGTATACTTGGCTAGGGTTCTCAGCTGTGACATCACTGTTTTTCCTTCCCGAAACCATTTCAAGCAACAACATCCCAAAACTAAAAACATCTGACTTATAGGACACATTCCCAAAATTCCTGGATAACACTTCAGGAGCAATATAGCCCATAGTCCCCCTAGCTATAGTCATAGAAACAGCACTTTGGTCCTTGGAACATAATTTGGCTAGACCAAAATCAGAAATCTTTGGATTAAAGTTGTGATCTAGCAAAATATTATGAGGTTTGATGTCAAAATGAAGGATTCTTTGTTCACACCCTTGGTGAAGATACTCCATTCCTTTGGCTATGCCTATAGCAATATCTTGAAGTTTCTCCCAACCAAGTGAATGTTTAGCTGAAAATATGAACTTGTTAAGAGAATCATTTGGTAAGAACTCATAGATGAGAGCTCGTCTCATTCCATCAGCACAAAAGCCGACCAAGCGAACCACATTAACATGGTGGATTCTACCCATTGTTGCCATCTCATTAATGAACTCTTCCCCATTTCCCCTGAAATTGTTAAGGATCTTCACCGCAACAAGTACTTCATTAGAAAGTTTCCCTTTGTACACAGTTCCATAACCTCCTTGGCCCAGTATGTCCTTAAACTGATCTGTAATCTTCTTAATATCAGCATATGAATACCTTGAGGGCTTTAGAGCTCTGTAATCTTCCAGAAATTTTTCAATCTTTCTTTTATTCTTTTCTTCTAGTTTTCGTGAGCGGTGCACATAGTAGAGTACACTGACAGCTAGGACTAGAAGAAGGAAACCAGTGACTGCACCTGCATATCAGAAGATCCAGGTTAAGAACTCCTGTCTTAGGCTCTGATAACAAATGAAGTATGGGAAATCAAAAACTTCACCTGCAACCACCAGCTTTGTTGTTGCACTACCTGTAAAGGATAATAAAGATATTAGCTTGCTTTACTCAGGACATTACAGAATCAAAGCATAACTAAAAAAACAGTTGTGTTTGACGTAGGTTTAATTCGGTCTATCATTTAGCCTTTCAACTCTTGCTCTATGTACCCCTTCCTTGGCCATTGCAAATTCATTTTCGAGTTAACACTGTTTCTTATAGGTCTTTAACAAAACAAAAAGCTAAAAAAATAAAACAAAAAATAAAAACAAGGGTCCCTTCTGTCTTGTACTGCAAAACCTCATTTCCTTGTATAATTCACACTATCAATAAGTATAGTTATCTTGAGCAGGTGGGAAATGGTTTGGAACATTGATTCTGTACTATTTTGTGATGAAAAATGGTTAAACAAAAAGAAAAAGAAAAAAAAAAAAACTGTTATAGACCAACTTCCAAGTAATACAGGGCATTACAGAGCAATTTTGGCACTTCAATGCTGTTAGGAGGGGAGTGTGTTGTCTTGAATAACAAAAATCAAGAGGAAAAATGGACTCCATGGTTGTCAAAAAGAAAAAGGAAAATCAAAGAAAATGATGAAAGGAACATGAGAAAGAACAATTGGTTTCTTTGTTAGGGGCTTTGTGAATTTTTTTTTTTTTTTTTGATAGATAAACGCACAGAAATATATTAGAAAAGGGCAAGAAAGGCAACCCAGAGTATACAGGGAGTATACAAACATCACCTACAAAAAACCGGAAACAAAAAAGACAAACCCTTACCAGCCCTCAACAAGAACCCAACCAGTCCACAAAATTAAACAAAGAAAAAGGACCTTCAACTATGGAAGCATTAGCCCAAAGTAAGAGATTACAAATGAAGGAATTTTTCAACCTTTGAAGAGATAGGACCTCATTATCAAAAACTATCCTATTTCTTTCCTTCCATACCATCCAAAATAAGCAAAGAGGAGCTGCCCGCCAAACCTTACTATGCTTCTTATCCTTAAAGGGAGCATGCCAACCTAAAAGAGTGTCTCTAACCGATAACGGGAGGACCCAATTAACACCAAATAGGGAGAACAAGAGGTCCCACAAAACCTTCGCCTTAGAACAGTGAATAAGGATGTGATTTATCATCTCTTCTTCATCACAACACAAGGAGCACCTGTTAGCTAAATTCCAGCCCCTCCTCTTTAGTTGGTCTTGAGTGAGCACCTTCCCCCAAGAAGCTTCCCAAGCAAAGAAGCCCACCTTGGAAGGAACAAACGTACTCCAAATAATTCTCCATGGAAACGGGACTGCACTGCTATGGTCCAGAAAATTGAAACAGGATTTTACAGAGAAAATCCCATCTTTCGTCTCATTCCACACCATCCTATCCTCCAAACCAGCATTCAGCCTCTTTCCTTGAATGATCAGAAGGAGTCTCTCCACCTCCTCCACCTCCCAATCATTGAAAGGTCTAAGGAAGCGGGGGTTCCACCCACCCACTTCCCCCGCTGAATCCCAACAATCCGCAACCCTCGCGTCTTTAGAAACCGCTAAATCAAACAAAGAGGGATAGGCCTCACAAAGAGGAGTGTTCCCGCACCAAGAATCTTTCCAAAACCTCACCCTTTTACCATCCCCCACCGAAAAAGAAACATTATTCAGCATCAACAGTCCTTCCTTGCTGATTTCTTTCCAGAGCCCCACCCCAAATCCCTCCCTACTCCCGCAAGTGCTCCAACCTCCTCTATCAACCCCAAACTTCGTGCCAATTATAAGCTTCCAATAGGAATCCCTTTCAACCGCACACCGCCAACTCCATTTGCATAGAAGGGCCCTATTAAGAGTAGAGAGGTCTCTAATCCCCAACCCACCCTTCTTCTTATTAGAACAAACAATACCCCATTTTATTAGGTGGATCTTCTTCTCCATCGCTCCCCCTCCCCAAAGGAAATCCCTTTGAATCTTCTCAAGTCTTAATTTAACCACTCTTGGTATACGCATTAAGGACATGAGGTAGGTTGGCATACTCGCCAAAGTGCTCCGAATGAGAGTGATTCTTCCACCCTTGGAAATGAATTGCCTCTTCCATAAGGCAAGTCTCTTGCGCATCCTCTCTTCCATTCCGTCCCAAACCGTCACCGACTTATGCGGAGCACCCAAAGGGAGCCCCAAATAGGTAGAAGGGAGAGATCCCACCTTGCAGCCCAGTTCAGCAGCTAGTAAATCCGCGTTCTCCACTCTACCCACCGGCAAAATTTCACTTTTATTCAGATTAATGCGCAATCCGGAAGTGGCTTCAAACCACAAGAGTAACCAACTTAAAAAGCCATTTGCTCTTGGGAATCCTCGCAGAAGACCAGCGTATCATAAGGGGCTTTGTGAATTATAGCTAATGTTGCCCTTATCATTCTGATGTGTGCAGATAGATTTGCCTTTTCGAACTAGTATATTCTTATTTGCCTTTAAGGATTTCTCGTCTTTCTTTATATTTCTATTTCAAGACAATGAAATCGTTGTTTCTGATTTAAAATAAAAAAAGAAAAAAAGAAAACTCCATTTAAAAGTCATTTTGTCCCTGGCCTTATCCTTTCCTGTAATGTGATTGATATCATAGCTGGTAATGTGAAGTGCTGGTATAACATTGAAGTGCATTGAAGTGCTGGTAATGTGATTTTGTGCAGAGAAATTTCATAGCTATAACATTTCTTTTGCAACTATCATGTGCCACACATCTAGAAACACACAAACAAGTACTCCAATCAGGAAATGAACTGGACTCGTATGGATTCACACTCTCTACAGGACTGCACCCCTCATAATGAAATTATTTCTGTTTGTTTGATATGTGAAATAAAGCAGGATAATAGAATGAATATATTACCTTTTGATGGATTATTGATGCATTCGGTTTCAGGTTCCTTGCTGTTTCTCTTCAGTCTGCATTTCTTGCCTTGTGCTTCACAGTCCCCACATATCGATTTTGACCACTTTATAGAGAATTTGCCATTCAGATCAGATATAATATACGGGAGTGTGAGATTGTACATCCTACGGCAAGAGGATAGGTTAACTTCATCAAGATCAGCAGAGGACATAATAGCATAAACTGGGTAACCAGGAATAGAGAGGCAAGGGATGGACTGAACAAAATAGAATTCTCTTTTGTTTGATGAACAATTGAAGAAGGTGAAGTCATATAGGACTTCCCAGGCATTTTCTAGTTTGAACTGGAAAGGAGAAGCCGCTAAACTGAGGTTCTGAAGCTGTCCTACAAAGCAATTATACGGATATTGGACCATAATTTCATGGGAGTCATAACTGATATTCGTCACCAAGAGCTTCACTGAATATGGCAGCTCCAGCATGGTCTGTTTCTTCTCTGAGCAATATAACTCAAACCCTGGATATCCACAGTGGTCTGGCTGGTCTGTTAGCCGGAAAGGGAACCGTATGGGTGGACCCTGGTCACTGCACCTTGATGCCATGCACTCATCTTGGCCGGATCCAATCTCTGCAAAGATTATTACAGACAGGAAGAAAAACAAAGAGAATACCATTTTTGAGGAACCGCTCATCCCTAGAGTTTTTACCCCTCCCTTGCTAATTTCTTTCATAGAAAAACGTTTTTTCTCAGATCACCATAGTCATGAAAGAATTATTTATTATTTGGGACCTGAACCAGTCAATTCAGAAGGAAAGGAATTGGTCCAATGGTCAGCTGGTCAATGATGTCTGCTGGTTAATGTCTGTATATCTGACAAATCCCTCCCAAAAGTGTCAAGAAAGTCAAAATTAGCAGCTGGTTCAAGGCGTTTATAGGTCCCCGTGGACCAACCACTGATCATAACCACCATTCTTTTATTGGTTTTGATATGGGTTTGTATAACCTCCTCTGAAACCCAATTATCAAAGCAGTTTCAGATCTCTCTGGCTTCAAAGTCTATGATGTCGAGGGAAGAAAAACTTGTGGCAGTTGGGCTGATAGCACTCCTCCATGTCTGCTTCATCTCAATCTGTGCTGCCAATGAAAACCAGACTTGCAGGCCTTCATCTTGTGGAGATATTCGAAATATCAGCAACCCTTTTCGGTTAAAGGGAGACCCATCCGGCTGTGGCGATCCTAACTATGAATTGGTTTGTGAAAATAATCGTACCATGTTGAACCTGTATAGTGGGAAATACTATGTTGCAGAGATCAACTACAAGAACTACAGCATTCGGATAGTGGATCCTGGGCTTGACAAGGGAGACTGTTTCTCCAGCCCTCTGTATTATTTGACAAGAGGAAACTTCAGTTATGGAGATCCATATGATTTGCCTTATGATTGGAAATTGAGTAGAACAGTTTTAATGAATTGTACAAGTTCAATCAGTGATCATAACTACATTCGAATTAATCCCTGCAACTCCAGTAGCACTTCATTTTCATCACAGGCATATGTTTATGCGCTAGCAGGAGTTTCTGAGGTGGGAGACATCAAGTATTCATGCACAATAGGCATGACTATTTCTACTCGACCATTGAAGGAAGTTTCTTCAAAGCCCAGGAATCAATCAATGTCAGAATTGCAAGAAGAGCTTCTTGTGGGACTTGAGATTTCATTTCTGCCTTATCGCTGCAGCAGCGAATGCCATATGGAAGGGCAATCCTGCTATATGCATTTTATTGAAAATACAATTACATGTGTCTCCAACAGGGGATGCGGGGACTGGAGCAGTTGTTTAAAGCCAACTTGTAAGTAACAATTACAAGATGATATAGTCAATTTGTTTTGGGTACTCCGAATAGAGCTTAGAAGTTAGGCATGATGAAATCCATTTCACCAAAACCCATGATATCAAATTGAAAGAATCCTAATCGTATGTAATTTTAGGGATTGCACTGCCATGGAAATTTGAATATGTAGTTCAGATAAATAATTAGGACAACCAGGTTCAGGCTCTTTAATCTTTCTTCTTTCATGCATGAATCTCTTTATATTCTAACTTTACTTGCTTATTTTAAACATGCAGGGCTAAGGAAATTCCTCTTTGACTTCCTGTTTCCTTTAATCAGTAAGGCTTTAGGAATTCCTCCTATTATCTTTAATTTTCCCATTTCCTACAATTGGATTTTTATTTTATTTACTTCTGCAATAATAATTGATTTTTGGATGTTCCTGTCTTATTAACAGATGCCATATTTTCGGTTGAGCCCTCTCAAATCTTCAGTAAGGCTTCTAACTCCAACCACTAATTCCTTGTAGAAAATACAGTGGTAAAGTTCTATTTAGAGCTTTTTCCACTTGGAATCTTTAGAATGCTTGCTTTTTCACGGATTATACTCTGGAAAAAGAAAGGATTGCTCTGCATTGGGTTGAACAAAACTGGAAGTGAATTGCTCAAATCCCTTGGTATATGGAGAAACCAAACAGTGGAATTGGAACTAAGGCCTTGAATTCTACAGCCCTAATTCCATGAAGTTTGGTTAAGTAATTAGGATAACCAAATGTAGACTGTTCAAGTTTTCTCCCTTTCATGAGAAGGCACTTCAACTTTTATAACTAACATTAGTCGCTTTCATCGTGTAGGTGTTAGAGATTTGCTCAACAATTTGCCGCTCAGTTTACTTGGTAAGGTTTTGGGGATTCATTTTATCATCTTTCCTTTCTTATAACTTGGATTTTCCACTGTCATTATCCTTCCTTCTACTACTATTTTACCGTCTCAATAAACAGTAGTAATAATAATATTGTGCTTATTTTTACCCATTTCTTTAATCTGATTTATGTTCCTCTCTTATTGACAGGCTGTATTATCCGAGTGATCCGTAAGGCTTCGATTTCCCACATATTAATTCTTTCTAAGGTTAATGTAATGAGGTCTTAATTCAGTATTCATGGGATTCTTGCATTCAAGATTGTACACTGGGCTGTCAAGTTTGATTTTCTTTTCTTTAAAAAAAAGACTCCTCTGCAGTGAGTGTGCAAAATTGGATGTGTAGTGGAATCCCAAATTTGTGAAATCCAAAATTTTACTTCTTCCATGGAATTGGGATAGTATTGAATTCAAATTTAGTCTCAAAATTCTTTGTGATCTGAAAGAAAAAACAACGGAAGTGGGATTGGGGTCTCCAATTCAAAGGCCCCAATTCCATACAACCAAACAGAACCCAAATTTTCTCTGACTCTCAGCCCTTACCTCCATCAAGTTGCCCCCTAAAAGAACAATTGGTATCTGGTGTAAAAGCCTCTCAGCATCTTCCCTTCAGAAAAAACCAGTAGGTTTTTCCAAAATACTCAAAGTAGCCACCTACTGGTTTACTTTGTATGGAGATGGAGAGGATTTTCCAGTAAACTGTCTTCAATAATTTTGAAAGGCTAATGCATATGATCGTAAATTTTGCCTATACTGCTCTGTCCTCTTTCTAAACTATTTCATTCTTTTAACTAATTATTTGTGTTCAGTTATAATCGTGGCTGGAAGAACTGTGATTGGGATGCTATGCCTATGTGCCTTTATGATTTACAAGTTTCAAAGGAGACACTTATCAATGGATGATACTCTTGAGGAATTCCTACAAAATCATAACAATCTCCAGCCAATCAGGTACTCATATTCAGAAATAAAGAAGATGACTAATAATTTTCAAGATAAATTAGGTCAAGGAGGCTTTGGCTCGGTCTATAAAGGAAAGCTTCGAAGTGGCCAGATTGTAGCAGTAAAAATGTTGGTTGTGTCAAAATCTAATGGGCAGGACTTCATCAATGAAGTTGCTACAATTGGAAGGATTCATCATGTGAATGTGGTGCGACTCGTAGGGTTTTGCACGGAAAAATCAAAATATTCTCTTGTATATGACTTCATGGCAAATGGATCCCTTGATAAGTATGTTTTTCTCGAACGAGAAAATTCCATTCCTTTGAGCTGGGAGAGGTTGTATAACATTGCACTTGGAGTGGCTCATGGGATTGAATATTTACATCGTGGCTGTGACATGCAAATTCTACATTTTGATATCAAGCCACACAACATTCTTCTCGATGAAAACTTCACCCCAAAAGTTTCAGATTTTGGCCTTGCAAAACTGTATTCATCGGATCAAAATGCTGTCACTCTCACTGCAGCACGAGGAACGCTTGGATACATTGCTCCAGAACTGTTCTACAAAAACATTGGAGATGTCTCATATAAGGCCGATGTTTATAGTTTTGGAATGTTGTTGATGGAAATGATGGGGAAAAGGAAGTACATGAATGCCCGCACTGAGAAAAGCGAAATATACTTTCCATCATGGATTTATGACCGGATTGATCGAGGAGAAGACATGGAAATGGGAGAAGCCACTGAGGAAGAAAAGAAGTATATAAGGAAAATCATCATAGTTGCATTATGGTGTGTTCAAATGAAGCCCACTAACCGTCCTTCAATGAGCAAAGCACTGGAGATGCTGGAAGGTGAGGTAGAACTCTTGCAGATGCCTTCCAAGCCTACACTAAATTCCAAGGATTTGTCGATGGAGGATCGTATGAACAATCCAATTGGGGCACCAGTTTCTTCATGCAATGGCACAATGACAACTAGCTTAGAAGGAAGGTAGAAACACTGTCTCTACTTGCATACTCTGTGCTGTAGTCCTGTAAATTTTCTTGGCTTGGATGTAGCATTTCTCTGCTCTCAACTGCTAACCACTAATGATTTTGTAACAATACATGAGGTACTAGCTTAGATGGCTCTAAAAAATGGAATTTGTTATTCTTTGCTGAGGTCTTAGTATTGTGCTCTGTTATGCATATGTAGGAACTAGCAACAACATTTTTACTAGTTTGAGTTCTTTTGAGATACTAGAAAAGAAATCAGCATTCGGGTTTGTTTGGGAACATTTTGGAAAACTATTCTTGAAAATCAGTTTTAGTTCTTAATTTTTTTTAGGAACAAAATTCTGTTTAGAAACTCAAATATGAAATAATAGTTTTTCAACTAATTCTCAATCATGGTACTATGCATTTATATACAATACAAAAGTCTTTAAAATATTATTTATATTTTCAAATTTGTTCTAAAAAACAATCTATTTTCAAAGTAATTCTTAAAAAACTGTTTTCAAAACATGTTTTTTGAATTACAAAATTTTTTTTTGTTTAAAGTAAAGGAAACCGTTTTCAAGAACGGATTCAAACAGGCACACTCGTCTTTGTTTTCATTAGGTTGGTAGAATCATGTGGATAGAAGTTGTTGGGGGAATAGGTTTGGTTATATGAGTTGGGGAATGTTTGGGGTCTGAGAAAATGGTACAAAGATGGTGTTTCTAGCCCAAAGCAGGGAGGAAATTATCCATGGGATTGGATTAGGATCATACAGAGCATGTTTGGTTGCTCAGAAAAAGTAAATAAATAAATAATAATAAAAATTCTAAGTATCCAATCTTAAGACTCCATTATTGAGGTCCCACGTTTTCTTTTCCTTTCAACTTTCTGCAAATTATGAAGTAAAACCTTCACAAAAATTACATTAATCAACAATTACAACTGGGTGCTTCCTAATTTACACATTCGCAATAATAAAACAATTAATTCCAACATTTTTCATTCAAATTTTGAAATGACTCCCAAATCTTGTTGAATCAAAAAATGTTATCAAATTGCCTAATCCACCATCCATTGTAGCTGAATTCACCAAAGCCCCATAAATTTTTAGTTTCCTTAATCCAGATTTGCAGCTCAGAGCACACTGACTGCCACCAGAAGAAGAAAGAAACCTATAATTGGACCTGCAGTCATAACTTTCTTTCCTGCACCTGAAAAAGAATAAATAACACAATTTTAGCCTTTTTTAAACTTAGTAAATTAATAAATAAGAAGATTGAGTTGACCTCAAACCCGAGTCAACCTGCCGAGTTGCACCCATCCTCTTTCTAACACTATTTCTACCAGGATATGGAATGAAATAGTACCTGTTGCTGGCTCTCCTATGCATTCAGTTTCAGGCTCCTTGCTGTTGCTCTTCAGTCTGCACTTCATGCTTTCTTCACAGTTTCTGCATATCTCGCTTGACCAATTCAAAGAAAAACCCTTGCTCAGCACAGATATCGGATATGGGACTGCTGAGATGTTGTACATCTTCTGGCAAGATGATAGGTCCACATCTCTAATACTTGCAGTGGACATAACAGCATAAACTGGATAATCAGGGAGAGAAAGGCAAGGGATGGGATCGACATAAGACATTTCTCTTTTCTTTGATGAACAGTTGAAGAAGGTGAAGTCATATAGGGCTTCCCACTGATTGCTGAGCTTGAAGTTGAAGGGGGAGGCTGATAAACTTACGTTCTGAAGCTGTCTTGGAAGGCATTTTTCTGGGTCTTGGACCATCATTTCATGAGACTCATAGCTGATATTCTTTACCAGGACCTTCACTGAATGTGGAAGCTCTAGTATGGTTTCGTTCTTCTCTGTACAAGAGAGCTCAAACCCCGGATACCCACAGCGGTCTGGCTTCCCCTTCAGCCTGAACGGGAACCGGATTAGTGGACCCTTGTGGCTGCAGCTGCTTGAGACTAAGCAGTCGTCCTGGCTCACTGCAACATCCAAGGAAATTGTTACAAACAAGAACAAGAAGAACATCATTCTCAAGGAAACTCCACTGATCATCTCTAGAATTAATCTGTAGTAATACTGCTCCTCAACCCTTCTGCACTCAGATTTTAATGCTATTTCAGATTTCTTCTCTTGTGGATTGGTTCAAAGATGGATGTTTCCAGTCACATCTCCAAATCATGAGATGACGGATTCTTATATCAAGCATTGACCTTGATTTTTAGACGTGTTTTGACAGTTCAAATCCTTGGTGAAATTCAGCATCCTTGACACTGGGTGCCGGTCAACAAAAGTTGCTTTTCTAAGTGGTCTGATTCTGATTAAAACGCACTCATGCCACCGCGTAAAGAATTTATTTTCTGTCTCTTTCCTGCCCTTGACTCTTTCAACTATTGCGGATGTTGACGTGAAAAAAGTTGGAAATTTCAAAGCTGGTTGACTGCAACTTGTCCTAGGGACCACAAATTGCCTATGAGATAAGGCATAAAGCCATAAAACAACCCACAACCTTTTCTCCAGCAAGCATATATAGATCCTTTTGTTCTCTGAAAGTATCAAATCAAAGCACTTACAGCTCCTCTCTCTCTTGTGAAATCATGATGTTGAATAAAGAAAAACTTGTGGGAGTAGGCCTCATAACCCTCCTCCATCTCTGCTTCTTTTCCGTCTGCGTTGCCGGCCAAAACCAGCCCTGCAGGCCTTCTTCTTGCGGGGATATGCTGAACATCAGCGACCCTTTCCGGTTAAAAGGCGACCCATCTGGCTGTGGGGATAGTCGGTATGAATTGGCTTGTGAAAACAATCGTACCATTCTCAATCTGTATCGTGGGAAATACTATGTCGAGGAGATCAACTACCAAAACTATAGTATCCGGGTGGTGGATCCTGGGCTGAAGAAGGGAAACTGCTTGTCCACTCCTCTCTATCACTTGACTCCTGAGAACTTCAGCTATGATCATCCGTACGCCTGGCCTTACGATTGGGGATTCAGAACGACAGTCTTGATGAGCTGCTCGAGGCCGATCAGCGACGACAAATTCATTCCCATCACTTCTTGCAATAGTACTAATGGCACAACCTCTTCCTCCTCACAGCCTTATCATTATGCGCTAAGTGGAGATGGAGAATCCCTGCAGGTGGGCGATCTCCCGGGCTCATGCACTATAGGAAAGTCAATATTTTCCAAGCTGGGGGCAGCTTCAGAGCCCGGAAACAGGTCAATGTTGAGCCTCCAAGATCAGCTTCTTCTGGGGATTGAGCTTTCGTTTCTGCAAATCCAGTGCATCAGAGAATGTAGGGTGAAAGGGCAAAGCTGCTACATGGATTACACTGTCAACTCAGTGAAATGCGATGACCCGAATTCATGCAAGGATTTGAGTGATGACTGCTACAAACCAATCTGTAAGTGATAATTTACTGTAACTTTGTGTTTTTGAGTGTGAAATCCATCATCAAAATTTATTCAAGTAATACTGGTTTCTTGGTTTTAATCATGCAGGGCTTAAGGGTTTGATCATCATCCTCCAGATCATCTTTGCTTCAATTTACACTCCGATCATTGGTAAGACTCCCAAGTTCCAGCTCTTTTTTCCTTGTAAAACGGGATAATCATGTAACATTCTTGCTTTTCAAGGATTATACTCTGGGGTCCTAGGATTTTAATTCTCAGCACCTGGGTATGTAAAATTAGATGTGAAATGATCAACCAATTTGAAAAAAAAAAACCCGAAAAATCTACTTTTGTTTTGAAATTTGTGTGGGTTTGGGAGTGCATTGAACCTGAGTTCACTACTCAATCCACTTGTATGAAAATAACATGCTGCGAAATTGGAACTGAGGCCTCCAGTTCTGAGTACCCCAATTCTAGGAAACCAAACAGAAACTGATTTTCTCCCCTGGAAAAACACAACTTTTCCAACCAAATACATATCATCATAACTTTCACTATCCGGTTTTCAAAAATCTGTCATTTTTCTAACATTTGATTCACGTTCAGCTGCAGGCATTTTAGGAAGAGCTTTACTTGGGGTGGTGCTTTCCTATGGAATCTACAAGCTTCGACAAAGACACATATCAAAGCATGATACTACTAAAGAAATCCCATGAAGGTGAAAAGAAATTTGAAGGAAAATGTGTGTACAGAAGAAGCCCGAGAGCCATTCTTCGGTGAGCAAAGCACTGGAGATGCTGGAAGGCGGTCTGTGTTCGAAAATTAACAGATTCCAATCATAGAAATTTTTCCTAGTTTGATATGTAAGGAAATTGATGTAATTTAGACATATTCATAGGATTGTAATTCTTCTTTTATTTCCTTTTTTGAGAATGATGTTTGTCAATTACTTTCTTTTCTGTTACTGAGACAATTCATCAGAAGTGAATATACATATTCTGTTTATAGTCTTCCAATCTTCCCAAGAAATGGAGAGATAAAGGGAAAATTTTTCATGGGATCGGATGGAGATCATAGTGGGTATGTTTGGCTGATTGGAAAATGTAATAAAAAGGAAACAAATCAGATTTCTGAATCGTAAAAGGTTCAATTCATGTGGCCCCCTCAGCACTGTCTGGAAAAACCAGGCTCCAGATTAAGTCATCTAGGTATCTCCGTTGGATAACACGGCGTCGTTTTGATGCCTCAGTTTCAAGAGTTCCTCCGTTTCTTCCTTCATCTTTTAGTATTCCCCGTTTAAGGTGACAAACCACCCACCCTTAAAACGACGACGTTCATCCTCCTTCCTGTAACAAGACGTCATTTTTTTCTGAGAAACGACGTCGTTTTGGGATGCCAATCCCTCTCTTTTTTCTGAAAATTGTGCCCCAACTCCTCACCTGAGAGAAGCTGCGAGAAAAATCCCATCAAAATCCATGAAATTGTGTTCCTGAGAATCACCCCAATCTCTTCTTAGTATCGTTTTCCGGTTCCAGAAAATCGAACAATTTCCATGGATCCATTCGGGAAGGCATCAGAAAAAATCCAAGAGAGCTATGTTTTTCATAGAGTGATGGGTAACGTAATCAACAGAGAGAGAAGAGAGAACGGAGAAATCCAAACGCGGCGTTTTCTGGCAGAGACGAGAGGCTGATAAGCAGAAAACGACGCCGTTTTGAGGTAACAGTTGCTTTCTCCACCTTCAAGCTTTCTCGCCTTCTTTCTGCGAATTTTTACTCTCATCCCTACACAAAAACGCTGTCGTTTTATTTGTTAAAGTCTGATATTACCTTGTTTTGATTTCTCCCTTTTGGTAACACCAAATTTTCTCCAAAACGACGTCGTTTTAAATTTTACCGTTTCTTCTTCCCCTGTTCCAGGATTCTCTGTTTCTTAAATGATAATGTTTTGTTTCTGTATTTCTTATATTTTCAACCAAGACAACCATGGACGATTTGATCCATTTCGCCATCTTCCCGGAAAAACCCACGCTGCATTTTGATGTAAAAAGGAGGAAACGGGGAAAAAGAAAAAGAAAAAGAAAAAAAATTCAATGCCGTGTCTAAGATCAAAGACAAGGACAGAAGAAACATTTGCATTTCCAAATTTCCACCCATGAAAATGACTCAATTTCTATCTCATTTCCAAGCTTATTTCTTAGAAATAACTGATTCAGATTAGTGATTTGTTGATTTCTCTTACAATCTTGATGAATTTTCTTGTGAAGTTTCTTAAAAAAAGGGCTACATTGATGAACAGTTACAACATGGTTGCTACATAAATAATGTGAATTACTTTCATTCTAGTTCTGAGAGGATTTCCAGCTCTTGTTGAAGAGGTCTTGGTGGCCTGCTTGCAGTTGTACTTGTTGGAGTTGTAGATGAAAAAGGATTTGGAGGCATGGTTAAATTGTCTCCTTCTCCTTCTAACATTTGAACCACGGTTTTCATGGTAGGACGATCCACTGGGTACCATTGAATGCACCGAAGTCCCACGATTGTTAGCTTTTTTGCTATTTTAGCATCGCCCTCTTCCTCAATCCGAATCTGCAGCTCTTTCCCTTGATCCAAATGATTATAGACCCATTCTGGGAAGTATACTCCGCTGGGATTCTCTACTGTAACATCAATGTTCTTTCTCCCTCCGACCATTTCAAGTAGTAGCATTCCAAAACTATAGACATCCGACTTGTAGGACACGTTCCCAAAATTCCTAGATAACATTTCTGGTGCAATGTAGCCCATAGTCCCTCTAGCTGCAGTCATAGAGACTGCACTTTGCTCCTTGGAACACAATTTGGCTAGACCAAAATCAGAAATCTTTGGATTAAAATTTTGATCAAGCAAAATATTATGAGGTTTGATGTCAAAATGGAGGATCCTTTGATCACACCCTTGGTGGAGATACTCAATTCCTTTGGCTATGCCTAGAGCAATGCTTCGAAGCTTCTCCCAACCCAGTAATGGGTTCTTATCAGCTGCTGAAAATATGAACTTCTCTAGTGACTCATTTGGTAAGAACTCATAAATAAGTGCTCGTCTAAACCCATCAGAACAAAAGCCAACCAAGCGAACCACATTGATATGGTGGATTCTATCCATTGTTCCAACTTCATTAATAAACTCTTCTCCGTTTCCCTTAAAATTGTTAAGGATCTTGACTGCAACAAGAATTTCATTGGAAAGCTTTCCTTTGTACACTGTTCCATAGCCACCTTCGCCTAATTTGTCCTTGAAATGACTTGTGATCTTCTTAATATCAGCATAGGTGTATCTTGAAGGCTTGAGAGCTTTGTAATCTTCCAAAAACTTTTCAATCTTCATTTGATGATCTTTTCTTGATTTATTTTTGGTATAGACATAGTAGAGTACAATGACTACTAGCACAAGAAGAAAGGAACCTACAATAGAACCTGCATAACAAAAAGCAATTTAAGAACAGTAATCTTTCTAGCCTAGATGACAAACCAAATCTTTGGGGAGTAGAAAACTTCACCTGCAACCACTAGCTTTCTTAATGCACCTGAAAAAGGAGAATAAAATTATTAGCTTGTTTTTCTACACAGGTTTATTGATTTTCTCAATCTTCCAGATTTTCAAATCTTACTCTTTGGATCCTTCTTTTCCCTCATTCTTACTGAGACTCAAAACAGATGTTCAATTTGTTGACTCTATGACTTCCTAATACAACATTGGGACCTTGGAAAAATGAAGGGAAAAGGACGAATTTTCAAGATCCAAATTAAGCCAAAGCCTAGAGTGGATAACAGAGAAGGGAAAATGGATCAAAGAGAATATAAGTGTGATCCAGAAAAGTCTTTCAGAATGCATAAGTTTTAAAGTAATTCCCATCAAATTTTCCTTTTATTTCTTTTTCAATCATGATCAAAGAACACTGATCTTTTCCAAGATTCAAACATAGGATAAAGAAAGTTCTTCCAAGGCTCTTTTTGCGTAATTTAGTCTAATAACTATCATGGATCTATAACAAACATAGCAAAAACTAATTGTTTTAAAGGATATTAGGTGGGTTTAACTAGAAATGATACATGTTTGTTGAAAAATGAAAGAAGGATACAGAATGAATATAGTACCTGTTTTTGGTTTTTCAATGCATTCGGTCACAGGTTCTGTGTTGTTACTCTTCAGTCTGCATTTCTTACCTTCTGCTTCACATTTTCCACATATCGATTTTGACCAGCTCATGGGAAAAGAATTGTTAGACATCCGATATGGGAGTGAGATATTGTAGATTTTGCGGCAAGAGGATAGGTCAAAATCACCAAGATCAGCGTTGGAAAGAATGGCATAAACCAGGTTACCAGGAACAGAAAGGCAAGGGATGGAACGAAGCTTGTATTGATTTGCAGATTTATTCACTGAACAATTGACAAAAGTGAAGTCCCTAAAGTAATCCCAGGAATTTTCCAATTCAAACTGGAAAGGGGAGCCAGCTAAATCGAGGTTCTGAAGCTGTCTTGGAAGGCAATTATCCGGGTCCTGGACGCGAATTTCCTGCAATGTATAATCTATCTTCTTCACCAAGAGCTTCACTGAATATGGAAGATCTAGCACAGTCTGCTTCTTCTCTGTGCAAGACAACTCGAACCCGGGATAACCACAGTGGTCTGGCTGGTCTTTGAGCCTGAATGGGAAACGTATCAGTGGACCCTGTTCACTGCAATTACTCAATACCATGCACTCACCTTGGCTCACTGCATTCTCTGCTAGTATTGTCACAGGCAAGAGTGAAAATAAAGAGAGAATTATTATTGAGGAACTACACATCTCCGGAGTTTGTACGGCTTCTCAGCCTGTTATGCGCTTTCAGAATTCAATACTTTAGATGTCTTCACTTGTTAATATTGATTCCTTTTTTTAATGTTTTTGGCAATTCTCATCCCCATCCAATTCAACAGGCTAGGAAGCAACTTGTTATGGCCGGCTGATCAATGGTTCCTGCTGGTCAATGGCTCGCCCTGTTATGCGCTTTCAGAATTCAATACTTTAGATGTCTTCACTTGTTAATATTGATTCCTTTTTTTAATGTTTTTGGCAATTCTCATCCCCATCCAATTCAACAGGCTAGGAAGCAACTTGTTATGGCCGGCTGATCAATGGTGCCTGCTGGTCAATGGCTCGCTGGTTAGTGCCCACATTTACCTTGATCATAATATAATATATCAGGACTGCAGTACTCAAACCAGGCAGTCCATAGAGTAGAATATTTCTTTCAGTCCTGTTGAGCTAGACCGATTACAAAGGCATCCATAGAGAATTTTTTAATCCTTGTGGGTGGTTGATGAAAGAAAGTCGATTCTGATCAACACTGGATCTGTGTCAGAAGTGGCCAGAAAGTGGAAACTTCAAGCGGGTTTCTCACTTTTTTTTGTTTCCTTTTTTCCCCTTTTTAGCATTGTGTGTGTATGAACCATTAGGTGGCATCTGATTGAGGCACCAGCTGGCTACTTTGCCTTTTGGAAATTGTTTATCTTTCTCAGGAACTTACCTTATCAAAAGGAAGCAATTGCAGCTCTCTCTGGCTCTCAAAACGGAAGATGTTGAAGGAGGAAAGACTCGTGGGAGTAGGGCTCATAACGCTCCTCCATGTTGGCTTCCTTTCGATCTGTATTGCCAGTGAAAACCAGCCCTGTAGGCCTTCTTCTTGTGGGGATATTGCAAAAATCAGTGACCCTTTTCGATTAAAAGGCGATCCTTCTGGTTGTGGTGACCGTCAGTATGAACTGGCCTGCGAAAACAATCGTACTATAATAAACCTGAACCACAAGAAATACTATGTTGCGCAGATCAATTACAATAACTATACCATTCGGGTGGTGAATCCTGGCATAAAGAAGGGCAACTGTTTCTCCACTCCTCTGTATTCCCTGACAAGTCAACAATTGGGATATGGTGATCCATATTATTGGCGACATAAATGGGAAATCAATACAACAGTTTTGTTGAACTGCACAATCCCGGTCAATGATCATAACCTCATTCCTATTATTCATTGCAACACAAGTGGCAATTCCTCTTCCTCTCATACATATTCTTATGCACAAGTTGGAAACCCCAAGCTGAGAGATGTTCCATATTCATGCGCCATTGGTACAACTCTTTTTTATCGATCAGCTGCAGTTTCACAGCCCAGAAATCGTTCAATGTCAGACTTGCAAGACGAGCTGCTCATGGGAGTTGAGCTTTCATTTTTGCATTACCGCTGCAGCAGAGAATGCAATGTGCAGGGGCGATACTGCCATCTGAATTACATTCACAGTACTCTACAATGCATAATTGTGCCCACAGTATGTGACTACCCAATCGGTTGCATCAAGCCAATCTGTAAGTAAGAATTTCAAGATGATAGAAAATGTGTTTTGAGTTCTCATAGGCCTGGAGTTTGAGTTCATCGAATTTTCTTACCTTCCAAAATCATTCTATTCACATAGATTAAATTGATCCAACTTCAAACTGGACCTGAGTCTCATATTATCACCAGAACTTATGGACTAATATCACTTGCTCGGTTTAATTATGCAGGGCTGAGGCATTTGTTGTACCTGCTTGCTCTAATTTGTAAGGCTTTGAGCTCCTTTTACCATCATCCATCCTCACTTTTACTTATTATACTGTCTTCATCTTCTCTAGTAAAAATACTGGTTAGCCTGGTATATATTATCCCAACAGCTTACACTCTTAAAAAATCTGGAAGTTTGACAATACAAATAGTAGTTCTAGTTTCACTTACATTTGTCTCATTTTGAATTCAACTTATGTTTCACTTGTTTGCAGGTACAACCATTTTATCAAATCAATTTCAAATCTTTGGTGAGTCTTCGAGCTTCTAACATTTACTTACTTCCTTGCAATGATGGGATAACGATTTGGTTTTAGCTCTTTTCATCTGGAATCGTAAGAACTCTTGCTTTTTAAAGGATTACTCTGGTTTTGGTTATGAGAAATTGGATGTGACTAAAATCAGTTCTAAGAAATGAAATTCAAAATTTACTTTTTCCATGAAATTTTTTGTGGCAATTTTAGGTGTATTGAATTAATTTCCAATCCAAAATCTACTTGTTTACAAATCCAAGAAGAATCAATGCAGTAGCTTCCTTAATCAGCATGTAGGAACGCATATCACCATAACCTTGCCTATGCTGATTTACAAAATAATTCATATGTTTAATATGTGATTTTATGTTCAGCTATCGTCATTGGAGGAAGAACTGTGCTCGGGATATTGTGCCTGTCTGCCTATGTAATCTATAGGTTTCGACGGAGACACTTATCCTTGGATGATAGTATTGAAGATTTCTTACAAAATCAGAGAAATCTCCAGCCAATCAGGTACTCATACTCAGAGATAAAGAAGATTACTAATGGTTTTAAGGACAAATTAGGGCAGGGAGGCTTTGGTTCAGTATATAAAGGAAAACTCCGAAGTGGTTGTATTGTAGCAGTGAAGATGTTGGTCATGTCAAAAACTAATGGCCAGGATTTCATTAATGAAGTTGCTACAATTGGAAGGATTCATCATGTTAATGTAGTGCGGCTCATTGGATTTTGTGTAGAGGGATCCAAATGGGCTCTTATATATGATTTCATGCCTAATGGATCTCTTGATAAGTATATTTTCCCTGAAAGAAAAAATTCTGTTCCTTTGAGTTGGGAGATATTGAACAAGATTGCCCTTGGAGTGGGGCGGGGAATTGAATATTTACATCAAGGTTGTGACATGCAGATACTACATTTTGATATCAAGCCACACAACATTCTTCTTGATAAAACCTTCGCACCAAAAGTTTCAGATTTTGGCCTGGCAAAACTGTATTCAGCAAATCAAAGTATCGTCTCCCTCACTGCAGCACGAGGAACATTGGGATATATTGCTCCAGAATTATTCTACAAAAACATTGGTGGTGTCTCATACAAGGCTGACATTTATAGTTTTGGAATGTTGTTGATGGAAATGGTGGGAAAAAAGAGGTATGTGAATGCACATAAAGACGACTCAAGCGAAATGTACTTCCCATCATGGATTTATGACCGAATCAACAAAGGAGAGGACATGGAAATGGGAGATGCAACTGAGGATGAAAAGAAATGTGTAAGGAAGATGGTGATTGTTGCACTATGGTGTATACAGATGAAGCCTACAGACCGCCCTTCAATGAGCAAAGCACTGGAGATGTTGGAAGGTGACATCGAACTCTTGAAAATGCCTCCTAAGCCTACTCTATATTCCCAGAACAAGTCAATTGAGGATCATGGTAACAACCCAAATGGGATTCCAGCTTCCTCATGTAATGCCATGATCACAATTTCCTTGGATGGAAGGTAGTGTTACACTGTATCTACATGCCTACTCTTTCCTATAATACCATATATTTTATTGACTTCAGTGTAAGTGTTGTTGCTCTTCTATAAGATCCAAAAATGTATCCAGAAATGAAAATGAAAAAGCAAATATAAACTGGCTTGGCACCATGGAAGCATGGAAACTTGTAAAAACACAGCAATCCAGATGTTTTAGCAGTAAATTTCTTCATTTCCCTTGAAGAACTCGTAATGTCTTCATTATTATTCATAAGAAGAGGAAAAGCAAAAGGGAATAGTTTCATGGGGTTGGATTGAATGCATATGGGGTCTGTTTGGTTGGGCAGAAAAACGTAGGAAAAGAAATATCTTCATGGGGTTGGCTTTAATCTATAATTGGGGTCAGTTTGTATGTGCAGAAAATGTAGGAAAAGGAATATCTTCATGGTTGGATTTAATCATGTATATGGTGTCATTTGGTCGTGCAGAAAAAGGAGGAGTATCCTCATGGGCTTGATACGAGGTCTGTTTGGTTGTGCAGAAAATGCAGGAAAAAGAAAAGAAATCAGTCTTGATGATTCAAAACTTCCAAAAACCATGGAGCTCTGATTCTTTGCCATAAAAAGGCGAAAAGAAAAAGGAGGAAGAAAGGGAAAACTTATCATTTCCCATTTATGAAACTCACTTGACATTCAAACATGACATTGTCACAATTACACATTTTCCTCCAAAACCTGGAAAAGAAAGAAAATAAAAACATTAAACCATTATCTTACAAAATTTCAATTTACAAGATTGGGCCAGGACGGACCGGGCAAGGCCCAAACTAGAAATTTGGTCCATTTTCATGACTCTGGGACGGAGGTGATTTCGCCGGTGAATTCCTGCAGATTGGGCAAGATGCATTCAAGTGAAGCCACTCATCGATGCATTCAGAATGGAAGCAATGCTGGCATTCCGGTATGATCTTTAGGGTTTCCTTGGGCCGATACTCCGACAAGCATATTGAGCAAGTGTTGTCGTCGGGCTTGGGCAGGCGCCGGCTCTCTCCCAGGACTACTTTCGGGTAGGACTCTATGGTGGGCCCATCGAGGCCCATGACAGCAGTGGGTTGAGGAGTGACCATAGACGTGAACTCTGCTATGGGCCGGCGTCTCCCACCAAAGGCCTTAACCCTACCGCAGAGGAAGCACAGAAGCCCAACAAAGCACATTAGGGCCGGTATCCCAACGCCCACGGTTATGGCATAGCGAGCAGTCCTTGGCAGCCCTGGAAACAAAAAAGTTTAAGACAATAAATAACTGATATTGGGCTCACATTGAAGCATTGGGCCCAAGCCCACTTCCCATAGGCCAAAAAAATGATGTAGAAGTAGAAGCAAGTTGTTCATCCACGATGTAATATCCCGTATTCAATCTCAAAGTCAACACAACCAAAACTCATCATTATCATATTCAATAAACAATCAATAAATTACAATTTACGATGATCAAATTCTTTTAATCACTATATAAATTCAACATGAATCTCACCATCAAAGTCAACTAAACCAAAAGCTAAGATTGGTCCAATTCGAAGTATAAAATACTTCTAAAATGCTTACCTTTAAGATGACAAAGCATTGGCCTTAGTTGGCAACATATTTTTAAATTGTCAAATCATGACTTAAATTCATATAAAAATAAGTTTCTCTAGCTTCGATCATTCAAGATCATATTTTAAAACCCATTTTTTAATTTATTTATTTATTTATTCATTAGTCTCGACAAAAACAAACAAACAAAGGTGATAAATTTTTTATAAATATAACGATTATAATATATTGATTAATTTATTTTAGTTTCATTTTCAACCGACTCTTCTCATTATTTTAGTGTAATTTTATAGTTAATATCCTATAACTCTATCTATAATCTCCATTAAATTATTTTAAAATGAACATATCATTATTTTATTATAGTCTTACCATTAATATCTAATGACTCCATCAATAATTTTTATTATATGATTTTCAAATGACCCTACATCATTGTTTTAGTATAATCTTACAGTCAACATTCCACGACTCCGTCAATAATATCTATTAAATAATTTTTTATAACAATTATTTCACTATTCCATTGTCGGTAATATCCACTTGACATTTACATATCCCAAAGCTTTTTATTTTTATATATATATTTTCATACAATCGTTTTTGTTTCTTACTTAGATGGACCTTCTCATCTATAATTATACATATATACATACATATATATACATATATAAAATCGTTTTACGCAAAAAAAAAAAATTAATAATATTTTTTAAAAACGATTTTTAACTTATTCTTCACATAAGTACATACACAAAAGTTTACAAAGTACTATCCATATTCTCAATTGTTCAAAACAACTAAAAAAAATGAGTTGAAAACACCAAAAATATAACCTATTTTTAGCACAAATTCTAAGAAACAAAGTTTGTTAAGCATGTTCTCTAACTTAAAAAACAACTTTCTATTCTTTATTTGAGTTAGAAAGCATGGCCTATTTGTCTTTTGTTCCAAATGAGGTCCAAATTGACCAAATCAAACCATCAAAACAACCCCAAAATTTCATTCATAACCAATATTCAACATCCAAATGAAGGAAAAAAATCATAGAGAAGAAGAACCAAGGATTATACCACGTTTAGGAACATCAAAGCATCCAATTTCCAGGCTGGAGTTGCTCCTGAAGCCGCACCGCCCACCCTCCATCTCGCAATCTCCGCACCGGGGTGCACCCCAGCTGAGCAGGAGGTCACTGCTGAGGTCCGAGGTCCAGACCGGATCATAAAATGGCAGCTCAACAGGCACCATGACTGATTTAATCAAATCACAAACTGGTGACAAGAAATTGATCACTCTACTAGAATCAGTAGCAAAGACAGTATAATTATCATCACTCAAGCAAGCAATTGAGTCTAACCGATTGTCTGCTGAGCACTTAAAGAAGGAGTAATTATGATAATAAACGCCACTAAACGAAGAACCCGAAAGATTAAGTGAAAGGATTAGTCGAGGGAGGCAATTCTTTGGATCATTGATCCATATTTCTTGTGTGCCATAGTCTATGCCCTGAACACTGAACTCTCCTGATGGCAACTTAAGGATGGTTTGCATGGTGGCATCACATGATAGGTCGAATCCTGGGTAGCCGCAGGACTCTGGCTGGTGGTCCTCTAGCCGGAAGGGGAATCGGATCTCGGGCTCACTGCGGTGGCAGCTGGATTTCTCGCAGGCTTGGGAGTTGGCTCCCATGGTTGAGAGGAGGAAGATGGAGAACAAAAAAGGGATAGCGTCCATTTTGGTTAAGTCTTGCTGTCACAAAATCTTTACCATATGTAGTAGTTGGCATTAAGCTTTATATTGTAGTCATAAAGAATGTATAAATCATATGTCATGATGAGGCATTGGTAACCGTTGGATTGGACCAGTTCTACCGACTAGAAATCAAAGTAAATTGTCAAGTGGAGAAGTCAAATGCATCGGATGGCTGACAATGATGGGTTATGCGGATCATGGGGGAAGATCAAGGGCTTGGAAGAGGCTATTGCCTTCTCAAAGGGTTGGTGGTTTGGTCAAATTTCAAATTTTAATTATTTGCAATAAATAATTGAGATTGAGAATTGAATTTGGTCAAAAAAAAAAAAATTGTGGTAAGGTTCTGAAAAAGCCATCCCCACTATCTAGGAGTCGTCCAAAATAAATAAATAAATAAAATAAAAATGCTTAGTGGTATAAAAATCACAAATTATTATTATTTTTTTTAATAATGGAAAGCCATCCAACAATATAGATCTTTAGCTCAATGACTGGAGAGACATGGACAGTTACCAGACTGGAGAGACATGGACAGTTACCAAACTGTCGCTGAAGCAAATCCCAAATGATATTGAAGTTCCACTAAAATAACATAAACATGAACTACAATATTTTATATAATAATTCTTGATTATTTTCAAAAATAAATTTCTAATGGTAATCTAAAATATAACCAATACAAATATTCCTAACTAGATACTGATTTTAAAAAACGTTTTTAATATTTTTAATACTGGAAAAATAAAAAAATATTAAATATTAAAAACATTAAAACTACTTTCTAAAACCATTATCAAACGTATTATAAAAATCATTTTGACAGTAATCCTAAAAACATTTATAATATTTTTAAAACTAAAAAAATTTAATCTTTTAAATATTAAAATAACAACATTATATAATCACCATCAAACACACTTTGGTATTTTTCAATTACAAACCAATATTTGGATGTCCAATATTTGATTTAAGCATAATTTTTCTTATTTATTGAGATGTTTTGGGAAGCATCTATTTTATAATTTAAAACAGTTTTCTACTTTTCAAAAAAAAAAAAACAGTTTTTTTATTTTTCAAAATTAAAAAACAGTTTCCTATTTTTCAGAATTTAAAAACAGTTGAACAAATTTGACAACCAAAAAAGTAAAAATACAATTTTCTATTCTTCAACAAATATATATATATATGAAAAAACATTTTTTAAACTTTTTTCTCATTTATTTTCAATTTTTTCTAAGAAAAGACCACTTTAAAAAATAATCATAGAAATGTGAATAATGATTATAAATAAAACTCTATTTATAAAAATTATTTTTAAAACATATTTAAAAATATAAATATGAGCAAAAAAAATAAAAAAGAAGACTCACATCTACAAAATATAAAATAATTTTCAAAGGCTGTTTTTCATAATTGTTTTCAAAAATACTCTCAAACAAAACCTAAGAACCTGATAATGATTTCCAAAAACAGTTCTAATGTAAAAAGTATTTTTTTAAAATAATTAAGCATTTAACAAAATTTAAAAAACACTTTCAAAATATTAAAAAATCCCAAATAATGCTTCTAGATAATCTCCCCAAAAAACACTTCCCAGATATAAGTATTTTCGATGAAAATATTTCACACATTTAGAGTATGTTTGATAATAATTTTAAGAAGCATTTATGGGCTTTCATCCTTCAAGTATTATAAAAACTAAAAATATTTCCTATAATTATTGTGAAACGCACTCTTAATTAATTTAGCATCATTTTTCTCAAAATCATTCTTCATGAATAAATGCCCATTACTTTCTCCATGGCCAGCTTCCAACAACACCATGACTACTACAATGAAAATGTTTTTCTTAATTGTGCTTTTGTCAAACATCACTTTGGTGGGAAAATCCTTGAATTTTTTAGGGTTTCCCAAATGATTAACCATCTCCGTTGTTTGCTAAAATAACAGATTTCCTTACAAAACCGATTTGGGGCAAATTTTCTACTCTCCAACATCGAATCAAATTCGAGCATTTGGTCCAACCACATGCAAGTTTTCGAATTTTAAATCATTTAATCTTTGATCAATTCTAACCATACTGCATAAAAGTATAATAACAAGGCCAAGTATGGTTTACTTTGACCAATTCCCTAATAAGCTAAATCATGGAACACGCCTAACATGGAGGACCACAAAAATAATATAATGAAAAGCATGTTTCCAGAGTTCAACCTAACAGAAAAGATTACTCCTACAGCGCCATCAAAGCACCCGAAAAATCAAAATCTCAGTAGATCATGACAGTATCTACAATGCATGTTAATAGGGTAAGGAATTATTGCAAGAGAGCAGTTAACTCAAGTATCCAATATTATCAAGATCTAGCCAAACAGGAGTTTATCAACAAGAAGATGTATGGAGATTAATTGCGAAAACCGAGAACAATTGCTATAGAAAAGCAACCATCTGCAACCATGTATCTTGAATTAAAGCAACAAGTGACTAGGAAGTGCAGAACTACTTGGATCAGATCACTAGAGCAGTAAAAAGTGACATCCAAATCACTGAAACTAAGACTCAAGCCAAGCACACCAGCCTTGGAATGACTCTCCTAGACTCCTAATACGTATTTAGCCCCCAATCCAGGTTTTGTGCGTCATCACAAAGTCAAATACCGGGCAGTCTTAACCTAGGCCAAGTTGAGGTAGCTTCTTATCTAATCAAAGTTCACATACCTTAGATCACCTGTTCTACATTATTTACTATGGACTTTTTAAGTTTTCCTGATCGACAGGGGGGTTACCAGTTAATAACTAACTAATAGTCCTGGCAAGAACACAAATTAACAATGCAATGACTAAATTTCAAGTCTCTAGATTAGGAAATAAATTAGCTAAGTCAAACATTAGGTAGTTCCGTGGCTTGCCCTCAGCCAGCCTTATTTAAGCTTGGTTCCCATTACAATCAGTCTGACCAAGTTTGTCTGACCATTTGAGCTGATTCAGTTACAACCCACTCAAACATTGGTTTCTCTATCAAAATGGTATAACAATATAGAAACTTGCTTTGTTGCCAACAACAAAATATAGGGGTGGCCAGGCACATTCCACATCCCTGCAACTAGAAATAAAGTTTCGGTTTTAAATTTAAAGCAAAAGCCCAGTTATGATTTTAGGTTTTAGAAAAGCTAAAAACACAACTTCCGATTTAAATTATGCAGGGCAGCAAATAAAAAATATATAAAGGGGGTTAAATCCATGCAATACCTCAATTGGCCAGAGCATAATTCAGATGCCAAAAGATATCTTCAGCAATCGTATGGAAAGACAAAAAAAAAAAAATTTAAAAAGGGGGAGAGTGAGGGGGGGTAAGGGGGGGTTAGACAAACAAGTGCAAGATCAATACTCCTTTTTCCACTCTATTTATCTCATTCATTTTTCTAAAAAGAGTGAAGATTTTAAACATGTACAACACTCAACCAATTTTTATTCACAGTTTCCATCACAACTAAACAATTAAAATTGAAATTCCTATTAGTTGTTTTTCCTCTCCTTAGTGGTTTTTAAGATCCTTAAAAAAAATTAAATTGCTTCTCGAAAGAAAAAATGACATGTTAAAAATTTTTACAAAATCAAGAACATCGACGTATTCTATCTCATCATAATAATATCATCCAAATGATGAAATCAGTATTCTTTACAAACACAATACATAAATAATCTTGATTTTGTAGAAATATTACATATCATACCACCAAATGTCTGAAAGTAAAGAACTGATTTCAAAGTTACATGCAAATATGTAATAAAGCAAACTTGAACCAAAATAATTTTAATATGCAGTCAAGTTATCAAATCCATTAAACTAAAAAGTCCCGATTTTCTTTCTATTATTAAGAAAACGAACCCTATGGTAGACAAGCAAGAAAATTGTCCACAGAGAAACCAGGCAAAACTGCAAGAATACATCCTACCTGGAGGTAAAAGAGATAAAAAATTTGAGAAACCAAATATTACCCATAGCTGAAAATAAGAATTGAGTATTTGCTTTTGATTAAATCATTAAATCAATAGGGACTGCATTTGGCATTCATTTTTATTGAACTTTACCACTTTCCAGGTGGACAGGTAGATCAGAGGCATAACCTATCTATAAAACTAGGACTCAAACCAGAACACAGACCACATCAATAAGCTCTGTATAACTAAGTTTTGTTCTATGCATAGTCCCAGTTGGGATGCACATACCATATTTCAACCTCAGATCAATCAGAATCTGTACGTATTCCCAATTGGCACAAGCAAATTTAATCAAATCAAATACCGGCCATTTACTTGGTTGACCTTAGACCAAGCCCCAACATGATATAAGTTCAACTAGCTCCTTGACCTTACCTACTTATTTAAGCATGGTTCCTTCCAGTCGTGTTAACCTCAAGCATGTCTGTGAAACTTGCTGAGTTTGCTCAATCATTTGAGCTTGTTCATTAACTCAATCAAAAATTCCTTTCCAATTTTTTTTATCAGTATCAAACCTTCATTTCTATCTTACAATCAATCCGGTCCATTCATCATGCCACAAAAAACACTCACACAACTCTTCCTCTTACCTCAATTTTTTGAATTATTCTACAAAGCAATAGTTTCTTAAAGTGTTGCCTCCCCACAATGCTTCTATTGTCATAAGCCTAAATGAATGCTATTTCCGATGGTGATTGATCAGGTTAAGTAATCCAGTCTCAAAAATAAGCTTCTTGTGGCTTATTTTGACTTGAAGGACACTCTCCATACTTAAAAATTTAAAAGGAACAAAAAATGAACACTAAATATGGTGGACATGTTATTTGAGCGTTCTCATAAAATCTATATGCATAAACCCTCCAAAATATTTTGGTCAACCAACATAATAAATAAAGCAATGGAGCAAAAGTAATTATGTGCTAAAACCCTCCTTATTATGAGGGAAACCTTTAGGGGGCAAGACTGACAAAAATCTCTCTAAGAACATAAAATAATTACAACCCCTCTCTCAATTAAAAAAAGAAAATATTTTGAGAGAAAGGAAAAATAAGATAAAAGATTATAAAATGATGGAAGCTTTGAGATGAATGGAGTAGGATGGGAAAGTCTCCATATAAAACCTAAGGAAACTCCCCCCTGTTATCTCCTAATCAATGTGAGATGACTTCAAACTTAACATTCTCCCGCTTGAAGCCATTTTCCAGTCTTGCTTTATGGAGGTTTCCCTCATAATAAGGAAAGTTTTACCATGTAAGTACTTTTACCTCATGCTTTGGAATCCACCAAAAGTAATTTGTCCTTTTGTACAAGTGTCTTTTGAATATCGATAAGAACTTTGAAGAAATCTCCTAGTTTCATCTTAAGGAGTCACAATGGTCTCGCTTAAAACCCAGATGACTTTAACAGAGCTTCCGGAAAGTTCTAAAACTTTCAAAGAGGTTCTTTTGATGCAGTATGTAAAACTTAAAGAACAGTTGAATTTGAATTTGAAAATATCATTCAAATAATAAAATAATTAAAAAAAGACATTGAAAGATAAAACTTACAATCTTTGAAGAGAACATTTACAAACAGAGCTTTGAGAGCTTTGAGTTTTCTCGATTACAAGGCTTTCTCTCAGAGGGATATCTTACTTTTTCTCTCTCAATATCACTTCTAAAAATTTTTCGATGCCTTACAATGAGAACTAAGGGCCTTATATAGGCTTTGAGGACGGATCTGAAATCCTTTAAAGTTCATGGATTTGAAGAGCTTTGGAATCCACCAAAAATAATTTTTCATTTTGTGCAGGTGCCCCTTGAATTTGAAAAGTGGTTTGAAGCCCACAGATTGTTCCAAGCACATGGAATCTATTTTGGGTTTGAGTGTCGGGTTTTTCTTGTTTGACTGGGGGCATTGCATAAGAGGCTTTTGAGGTTTTGGAATTTGATTTGGGCTTTTGAGAATTGTCCCCGTAAAAACTCACATGAGGGAAAATCAAGAAGAGAATTTGAATTTCCTTTTATAAATTCTATTTCAAAATCAAAAACAGACAAGATCACTTGCCATCTAGCAAAGATCTATTTTGAAACTATATTTTGAACATCTTTTTGAAGAATTTCTTTTGCACTTTTACAATCAACATGAAGAAGAAATTTTTTATTAAAAACATTCTCTTGAAACTTTTGAATGCATAAAAAAATTGCTAAAATTTCCTTTTTGATAGTTGAATAATTTTCCTGGGGTTCACTCCAAATTCCGAAATGAAACCAAACAATGGAGATTTGATTTTGAAAATCTTGTTTAAGGATACCACCATATCCTATGTTAGAGGCGTCTGCCTCTATAATAGGAAAAGTTGAAGGGTTAAGGAGTCCTAAATAAGGAAGACTCTTAACCTGTTCTTTGACTATGTTTGTATGTTCCTCTATTCAAGGCTTTGGATTTTGTTTAAGCTTGACAAACAAAGGTTTGATAGTAGTTCTAAGGTTTGGATAAAAATCTGACACATAGTTTAGATTTCCTAAGAATCTTTGAAGTTGAGTTTTATCTTTAATTTCATCAGAAAATTTGCTAGAAAACTCTAATGATCTTTGGATGGGTTTAATCATACCTTGGTAGATTTCATATCCTAGAAATCCAATTTTGGTTTGGAATAATTTGATCTTAGGGGCAAACACAACTAATTTGTTTTCCCTAATAATTTTTTGAAAGATTTCTAAATGTTTGAAGTGATGTTCAATAGAATTGGAAAATATAAGTACATCATCAATGTATACTAAAGAGTAGTATAGGGATTGAAAATGTCATTCATTATATTTTGAAATTCTAAAGGAGCATTCTTCAAACCAAAAAGCATCACATTCCATTCATAATGCCCAAATGTAACAATGAATGCAGTTTTGTATTTGTCTTTTTCATGAAGTTGAATTTGTCAAAATCCAGACTTCATGTCAAATTTTGAGAATTGAAGCATTATGAAGGCGTCCTATAAGGTTTCTCTTGTTAGGTATTGGATACCTTATCCATTTGAGAACCTTATTTAAAGGCTTGTAATTTATAACAAGTCTTGGAGCACCGCTTTCAATTTCCGAAGGTTTTTGAACAAAGAAAGTTGCACAACTCTTAGGGGAGTGACTCTTTCTAATTAGATTTTTATCAAGAAGATCTTTTATTTCCTTTTTACAATACTCAAGCAATTGAGCATTCATTTGAATTGGTCTTGCCTTAGTGGAAATTTGATTTTCATCAAACCCTTCAACATAGGGCAAGGAAACCTTATGTTTCTTTCTATCCCAAAAAGTATTTGGAATAGAAGAACATAAATCTGTTTCAATTTGATTTTTTATCTTTTCTATTCTTGTTTGAGCTTCTTTTTGTAAAAGATTTTTTTCTATTCTTTTATAATGTATTTCTTTACTTATAAATTTGATATGTTGTTTCTTCTTTTGAATTAGGTTTACTTCATTATCTTGAAGTACATTTAATTCTTTAATTTTTAAGGAATTGATAAATTTGAAACAAATGTTTTGTTCTTTGTAAACCGTTTTAATTCCTTCATCATCTACTTTAAAATCTCTTTATTCATGTCTTTGACAAGTAAAAGAGAACTCTTGTAACAAACATTTTGATTACAAATATGTACGTTTGAAAAGGATCGTTGGATGATAAGAAAATAAAAGAAAGAAGAACACTTCAATTTGAATATTGATAAGAACTTTGAAGAAATCTCTCAGTTTAATCTGAAGGAGTCACAATGATCTCGTTTAAAACTCAGATAACTTTAATAGAGCTTCCAGAAAGTTCATAAACTTTCAAAGAGGTTCTTTTGATGCAGTATGTAAAACTTAAAGAACAATTGAATTTGAAAATATCATTCAAATAATAAAATAATTACAAAAAGACTTTAAAAGATAAACTTACAATATTTGAAGAGAACTTTTACAAACAAAATTTTGAGAGCTTTGAGCTTCTCAATTACAAGGCTTTCTTTTAAAGGGATATTTTACTTTTTCTCTCTCAATATCACTCCTGAAAATTTTTCAATGCCTTACAATGAGAACTAAGGGTCTTATGTAGGCTTTAAGGACGAATATGAAATCCTTTAAAGTCCATGGATTTGAAGAGCTTTGAAACCTACCAAAAGTAATTTGTTTTTTTGGTGCAAGTGTCCTTTGAATTTGAAAAGTGGGCTGAAGTTCACCGATTTGAACCACAATTTTGAAGAGTGGTATAAATGACTCACCATCAGCCCACCCGGATTTGAAAATATTGGTGTCCGCTACAAGAAATCAAGAACGAGTCCTTGATTCTTTGAAAAACTTGAGATCGTTTAAGATCTTGCCACGATATCCAAAGTATAGCCAAAAGCAATATTTTTTACCGTTGGTCGAACACGAAGGCCAAGATGCCATTTTTTAAGATCTTCACAGACGGATTTTGAAGAAGGCTTGGAGACGTTAATCCAAGGGTGTGTATGGCAATCCATAACACATGTCTTCATTAAGATCCCCTAAGAAAGTAGAGGATGCAGCATCATCATCAGAACTAAAGTCAGAAAATTGAGACAAAGTTTCTAAAGCTTTCTTCTTAAGCATTTTGAGATGCTTTTTGAATTTTTTATCTTTTTGAAACATATTGACTTCTGGGAAAGGGTTGTAAGGACCACCCCTAAACGAACATGTGGCAGCCTCACAAAGCACTCCTCCATTGGACACGTGGCACGTCCAACCCTCCATCCGGACTACCATGGGACTGACACACCTCCCCTGTCTGGATGTCCTACCCGGACTCAGTGGATAGCGTCTCAAACAAGAGTCTTGACTGCGTCTCGCAATCAATCATTATTCATTTTACCAAAAGCATGCTCGACGGGACCTTCCTGGGCCACTTCAGGCGACTTGCCACCACTTGCCCTGCGCTGCCTACAGAGCAAAAAGACAAGGATGACGGCAAATCATCCCTCTCACAATCTCTGACAGTCGCCTGCAGGATAATGATGGCTTTGCCACCATCTAAACACCATCATGACAAGCCAAAAAGTTTTCCCACCATTAAAGGGGACAAAGCTCCTGACACTATAAAAGGCCCTCACACAATCAAAAAAGGTAATCATTCCTAAGGAGAAGGGCCCAAGAGAGAACATCAAAATGTTAGAAAGCAAAACTAACAAAACCATCGGAGGGTATGTCTGGACCCCTTGTCCGGACATCTTTTGCAAGTCAAAGAAAGGAAATATTATCTTCAGTTGAGGAGGCATGTCCATCAGGCAATTGTAGTGGTCCCGGTAACGCGAGCCCTCAACAAGGGTAGTCAATATTATTATTTGAAGCATAACAAGGGATCGTTCTTGATTTCCTGTTGCGGACTCAACATTTTCAAATTCAGGTGGGTTGATGGTGAAAGCTGATGGTGAGTCATCAATACCACTCTTCAAAACTATGGTTCAAATCGGTGGGCTTCAAACCAGTTTTCAAATTCAAAAGACACCTACACAAAAGAAGAAATTACTTTTAGTGGATTCCAAAGCTCTTCAAACCACGGACTTCAAAGGATTTCAAATCCTTCCTCAAAGCCTATATAAGGCCCTCAATTCTCATTATAAGACATCGAAAAATTTTCAAGAGTGATTTGAGAGAGAAAACGTAAGATATCCTTCTAAGAGAAAGTCTTGTAATTGAGAAAGCTCAAAGCTCTCAAAGCTCTAAAAGTTCTCTTCAAAGATTATAAGTTTATTTTTCAAAGTCTTTTTGTAATTATTTTATTATTTGAATGACATTTTCAAATTCAAATTCAACTAATCTTTAAGTTTTACACACTGCATCAAAAGAACCTCTTTGAATGTCTAAACTTTCTAGAAGCTCTATCAAAGTTATCTGAGTTTTAAGCGAGACCATTGTGACTCCTCCAGATTAAACTGGGAGATTTCTTCAAAGTTCTTATTGATATTCAAATTGAAGTGTTCTTCTTTCTTTTATTTTCTTACCATCCAATGATCCTTTCATTATTGGTATCAGAACCATGTTAGTTAGTTTTCAAATTGAATTTGTCATTTTATTTTATGTTTATCTATTTTAAATCCAAACTATTAGCGTTGATCAGCCCTTAGTTACCGTTTGGTCAGCCATTTGTTTTGTTTGACGTTTTCCAAGCTTGTCCTTTTTGAAACATATTGACTTCTAGGAAATGATAGTCAATATTATTATATGAAGGTTACATTTCCAAGTATGTGAACAGAGTAATCAAAGGGGCGAAAGAAAAAGATATAGTACCAAGCGTCAACATAATCATTATAATCATATGACTTTGGCCTAAAGTTTTGAGAAAACATTTTATGAGACTGACCCCACATTTTTTGAGAAAGAACTTTGCAAATTTATTGTTCTATTACCTTTTATTATTCTATTTTCAAATTATTGTTACAAGCACATTTCATAAAAATGGTATCAGAGCTAAGGTTAAGACTGTGAATGGCTACTTGTTTGGTAAGTACTATCTAGGAAAATTCTATCAAAAGGGTGATAAGAGCCTAAGGAAAGCAGGTTTTAAGTAAGACTATTGTGACCTCACCACTTTCCTAGGAACTTTCCTTGTGTATTTAACACATCAGCACATACTACTATTTTGGGTTACTGTTCATTGTAAAAGTGAAACAAATGGCAACAAAATTTGAAATAGAAAAGTTCAATGGCAGCAATTTTGGGTTGTGGAAAATGAAAATGAAAATCACCTTAAGGAAAATTGCTTAGAAGCATGAAAGACCAAAAAAGGTTGAAGACAAAAGGTGGGAAGCAAATGAATGGAGATGTTTCAAGCTTGCATTTAGTGGTAAATGATATACCATCAAGTATCTTAATATTATAAAAGGCAAACAAAATTTAAGATTCTTTGACAAAATTATATGAAGTTTAAGTCGCTACACAACAAAATCTTCTTGAAGAAAAGACTCTACACTCTTTGGATCAAATTCTACCCTGATGATTGAACACATCAACACCCTAAAGACTCTATTCTCTAAATTTTCAGCTATGAAACATAACATAGAAGAGAAGGAATGTGTTGAACTTCTACTCCAAAGTCTACTTGATTCATATGATCATCTCATCATAAACGTTGTCAATGGTGCTTGGGAAACAATGCTAATCTTTAATGATGTTGTAGCTACTACATTTGAGGAAGAAATTAGGCGCAAAAACAAGGAAAACAAAATATCACCTTCTCAACAAACTAATGCTCTAATTATTGCCAGAGGAAGATCAAGAGAACGTGGTTCTAGTGAAAGTCACAAGCAGAATAAGCCAAAGTCCCAAGATAAGACGAAAGTTAAATACAATCACTATGAAAAGCAAGGGCATGTGGAAAAGGAGTGTTGGCACTACAATGAAAGTGAAGGAGAAACATGAAAGGGAAAGAATCTATGTCAACAATTACTCAAACTTGTGTACCAAGGACTTCAAAAGCACAATATTGTATAGCGAAGCAACAACCGTTTCAAAAGGCAAAAGAAGATTTGTTGAAGTTTGGTTAATTGACTCAATAACAACATGGTGTAGACCCTCCATTTTACCATCTTGGCACATATTTTCCAGTGATTACCTTCCCTCATCCTATGTTCCCTTATTGCACACTTGGTTGGTACAAGAGATTGAATCTCATAATTGAAGGCACAATTGGTTAGGATGTTGGAGATGAAGGATTTAGGACCAGCAAACAAGATTCTAGGAATGCACATTCACTAAGTTAGACAAAGCAGGAAGATCTGGCTTTCATAGGAAAAACTATTTGAAGAAAATTTTATGTCACTTCAACATGCATGGTTGTAAGTCAATTTCTATTCCACTTCTTGTGAATTACAAATTATCTTTAAGAGTGAGTCCTAGTAATGAAGCAAAAAGGATGGAACTATCTCGAACATTGTATGCATCAGCAATGGGAAACTTAAATATTAACAATGATTTGTACAAGACCAAGCAATGGGAGTGATAAGTCAATTCATGGCAAATCCAAGGAGAGAACATTAGAATATAGTTAAGAGGATCCTTAGATACATCAAAGGGACCTCAAATGCTGCATTATATTTTGGAGGATCAAAATTCAGCGTCAAAGGATATATTGATTCAGATTTTGCAAATAATCCCAATAAGAAGTCTACTACAAGTTGTGTTCACACTTACAAGAGGAGCTGTGAGCTAGGTTTCAAAACTCCAACTGTTGTGGTTTTATCTAAAATAGAAGTAGAGCATATAGCAATTACACAGGCTTGCAAGACAGCTATCTGGATCAAAAGGTTATTAGAGAAGCTTGGGCACAAACAAGAGAATTTCATTATTATGTGACAATCAAAGTACCTTGCACCTTGCTAGGAATCTAGTCTTTCATTCTAGGACACATAGGAGGTCAGTATCATTTTGTTCAAGTGTAGAAAAAGGAACTATGAACATGCCAAAGATTCATACAAAAGACATCTAGCGAATGCTTTGACAAAACCAATTAATATTGACAAATCCAATTGATGCAGATACTCTTATGGATCGATAGTAACAGAAGCAACAAGTGATAAAGCAAGATATAGAAAAATAACTTCAAATGGGAGAATGCTAAGTTTGACGTCATCCCACATTGGTTAGGGAACAACAGAAGGGAGTTTCCTTAGACTATATATAATATATTTTCACCTCCTACTCTAAGCATCTCAAAGCTTCCATTCTTTTATAAGCTTTTATCTTTTTCCTCTTTTCACAAAATATTTTCTCCTCCTAATTAAGAAAGAGGTTGTAATTATTTTGTGTTCTTACTAAAAATTGTTTTCAGTCTTACCCCATAAAGGTTTCCCTCATAATATGAAGGATTTTTACCATACAAGTACTTTTACCACATTGCTTTATTTATTATTCTATTTTCAAATTATTGTTGCAAGTACATTTCATAACATGACATACTTGCAATTTTTACAAGTATGCCATACTTATTTAATAGATACAATGGCAACTTTTATAATTATTTATAAAATTAAGAGCATTTATGTATTGCATTTTGTCTTGAGAATTCCATGATCCAATACAACATGTATAATGTTTGATCATCAGACCAAGCTCTCTAACAAAGCACAATGCATAAATACCCTTAATTTTATAAATTATTATATACATGTCACTATATCAATGAAAGCAACGAAACTAATTGTAGTGAATACATGCATGTATCTAATAAATCAAACTTGTACCAACCAAATTTGCAGTCTTCAATCAATTTGAATCCATTGAATTACAAGTCCTAATCCCTTTTCTGGTCATAAGAAGAAGATGCATGGACAGTAATGGCATTCACTAGATAGAAGCCAAACTCATCGACAACTACATATCATTGTTAAACAAGTAGTTCAAAATTGATAAAAACAAGTATTTTTGCATTCCAACCTTTAAGATTTTAGTACAAAACTTCTAGATCAAATCTTCAAACCAATGGAAATTGCATTTAGCATCCATTAACATAACAACATTAACTTGTATCATTTTCTAGTGGAATGAATAGATAGAGTCAGGTTTATCCCTGAAACTAGTGACACCAAAACATCAATAGTATGAGAACCATATTCTAGTCTACACAGTTCCAGCTAAGCACACAAACATGTCAAGCCAAATTAATTACTTAGTATTTTGCATGATTATACTTAGATCAAGGCCCAACATATGCTCGATTCAAATATATCTAAGGCATAACCCAAGTTCAATTGGCCTCAGGTTCAACTCCTTTTGGTTGTCCCAAGCTCAAGCTTGTCAAATAATTTGAACATGTGCATTATCAGCCAAATACCAAATTGATTTCTATTTTAGAATCCAACCATCTACTCTTAACAACACATTTGAAATGCCAATACCCAAAATCTTATACAATTAACTTTACTTTTAAATTGTTCCACATAGCAAAAGTATCCTATAGGGTTCTATCCCCACAATGCCACAACCATCACAAAGTTAAGTCCTTCGTAATTTGAAACCATAATTGGTATGTCAAGTAATTAGGTTTAGAAATATAAGTTTGATTTGGGTTATTAGTTATTGGAAATCAAAACCGAACCACATTCCTTACCCTTTAAAAAGCCTTCCATGCTAGAAACATGTGATTCTAGCATTCCTAATAAACTCTCTTTACATTAACTCATAATTATACATTCCTTATCCTTTAAAAAGCCTTCCATGCTAGAAACATGTGATTCTAGCATTCCTAACAAACTCTCTTTACATTAACTCATAGTTATACATTCCTTATCCTTTAAAAAGCCTTCCATGCTAGAAACATGTGATTCTAGCATTCCTAACAAACTCTCTTTGCATTAACTCATAATTATCTAATCGACACAATGGCATACTCATAAATTTTATAAAATTAAGAGCATTTATGCATTGTGTCTTATCGAAAAATAGTATTATCCAATAATACAGTCGGAATATAATGCTAGTTTCAAAATCAAACTATCCAAACATATTTTCCGACAAAACACAATACATAAATACCCTTAATTTTATAAAATATTACTCATCATGTCATCATGTCATGGGAAGCAAGGGGGCTACATCTTTAGGGTCAGCCAAGTTGAAATACAACTCATGATTTCATGCCAATCTTGATTTGATCAATGCATGCTTGTTTTGGATGACATTTGCTTCTTTTATGGATCCATATGCTTTGCATTGATTGCAGCATCAAACAATGCATCCATAATAAAGAGAAATGCTAAATGCCTCCCCTAATCTTTTTCTATCCCCACTTCATTTCTTTTCTTCTCAAATAAATAAATGAATTTGGCCCCCTCTTCTTCCTCTTCCTTCAAAACTCACTCACTTCATTTCTTTTCATTTCAAATAAATAAATAAAAAATGAATTTTGCCCCCCATCTTCTTCCTCTTCCTTCAAAACTCACTCTTACTAGAAAGTTGTGACATTTTCATTACTTTCCCTTTCACTATATGGCTCTCCTTTCTTCCTCCATATCATTGAATGTTTTGTGTCTGGCTTTTGATAGTGTTTTCTAAGAAAATGTTCTTTTATTGCATTTTCATGTTTTCTTCTCCTTTACTCTTCCTGTCTCTCCCACGTCTCTATATGATAGATTTATTATTTTAAAAAAAAATATGTATTCAAAAAAAAATTTTCCCCTTATTTCTTATTGATTTTTTTGTTATTCCTCCCTTTAATTCTGCATTATATTCTTACTGATTTTCTGATATTCTTCCCTTTAATTCTGCATTATATAACCAACGATTTACAACTTCTTCAACAATAAATTTCGTTTCCAACTTAATATGATATTAGTATCTTAAGATTAAATTTAATTCTGATTTAAGAAAGGAAAGGGAAACTAAAATCAGATGTTGGGAAAGTAAAGTCAGATTTAGCGAAGAAGACAACAAATGTATATTCACTTTCACCTCTAATTGAAAAATAAAATAAATGTTAAAAGAGAAATTGAGGGATATTAAGCTGAAAGCCTGAAGATTCAGGCCCATAACCAAAACACGGCCCAGCCTAAAACGCATCGTTTTGGGTACAAATATATTTAAGAAAATACTAAACAGTAATTATACTTCTCATCTAATTAATTTTATTTTTTAGAAACTTCTTTTTTTTTTTTTTTTTTGTTAGAAAAATGAATTACCGACAAGCCTAACCTCGCTTTGAGGGTATATTCTCGCTGGTGGGTAACTATACCGGTCTCAGAAATCGGAACACCGGCCGTTCCGCTCCCAGTCGCCGTACCGAGTTGGCTCCGGTCCTTTCGGCCCTCCGATCTCGCCGGTTTGTTCGTTAACGTGAACGCCGCCCCCTCCTTCATCTTCTTCTTCCACTTCTTCTCCATTTTCGCCGTCAGGACTCTGTTTGTTTCCCGAGAAGGAAGAGACCTCTTCCTCTTCTTCTTGCTTTTCGCGGTGTTGCGGTTGCTGAGCTGAAGAGCAGAAGAGTCGCCTCGATGTGTTGGAGTGAGTCAGTGACTCGGATCCACATCTGGATCTCGCACACGCTAACCCTAGCCTCGGTGCGGAGAGATCGATCAACGATGAGAATACACGGCTCAGATTGCTCGACATCTTCTCTTGGTCTCCAGTACACCCTACCGCTTCAGATATAAATGAAGGAGAGGGATCGTAGAGCGTGGTCACTTATACCGAACTGAATTTACAGGAGACTGAAAGCTGGCCCTTGGATTTAGATATAAAGAGGTGGTTTGCATTAGAATGGAGGTCTGACGTGGGTGATCCATGCAACGTGGCAATAGGAGAGCCACGTGGTTGTTCCTTTAGAAGCCACGTGGTTGTTCCTTTAGAAGCCACGTTGCAATCACGTAGTAGATTGTGTCAGTGATATGGATTGTTGGAACATTGTGCCGCCCATGGTTTTATGAAATTTGCTTATGGGCTTGGGCATCTCCCGAATCCCTTGAGCCTGTTTGGCCAGTTTTCTCAATTTTTTTAGAAAAAAATAAATTTAAAAAAATGTTTGATAACACTAAATAATTTTTTTATTATTAGGGGTTTTCTAAAATATAATTATATAAATATGAGAATAATTAAAAATAAAATATTAAAGATAAAAATATTTTTAAATATTAAAAATTGGATTAAAAATATTTTTTATTTCAAATAAATTTGAAAAAAAAAAAATTGTTAAGAAATTCCATAATTTGAGAGTTGGAGACCCACAGCGTGGGAAAAAGAAAAATAAAAGATGGGTTATTAGTTATTAACGACCATTAGGGGATTTCGTCATTCAGATAGTTGGGCTCCTGTCAGGCTGTAAACGCCCAAATTGACAAAGAAGAGAGAGAGACGTACACAGAGAAATGGGTGGAGCTGGGCAGGTGATGAAGAGAATCCCACGCATTAAATTCCCACAAAGACACCCTAAATCCTCAGCCTCAGGTCTCTCTCTTTCCCTCCCTCCTCTCTCTTCTCTCTGTATATCATACACATCAATCTGTATCAATTCTTTTGATATGTCTCTTGCTTTTTCTTTTTCTTTTTCTTTTTTTGTAATTTATGTTTCCTCTTAACATATTCTGGTTGGGTTTGTGTCAGTGGCTTTTTTCTTTGATCTTTTCAGTGGGCAGTGTTTATAGAACCAAAGAAAATCTGGGTCGATTTTGTTTCGGATCAAGTGCATGATGTCTTGAAATTGTCAGGGTTTTGGGTTTCGTTTTTGTCTTATCAAAATTAGGATATGGGTTTTCCTCTTCAGTATGCAATGCTTGAGGAACCAAAAGAATTGGGTTTAGGAATGGGTTAATCATGATTTGGATCAAAGGCCTGATATATTGATAATTTTTAGGTTTCCGTTTTCTTGGTTTGTCAAGTTAACCAATGGGTTTTCCTTTTCAGTGTGCAATTTTTAAAGAAAAGAAAAGAAATGGGTCTTAGGTGGTGGGTCAGTTTTGGCTTCGATCAAATGCCTGATTTATTGACATTTTCAGGGTTTTGGGGGTTTGATTTTGTTGTTTTATCAAATTAAACAAACGGGTTTTAGTTCAATTATATTCATGACTCTTAGTTTGAATTTGAGACAATTTTGTGTTGTATGTGTAGGTTCAAGGATAGAAAAGATGGTAGGTTACAAATGCTAAATTTCATATTGCAAAATTGTGTGGATTGGAATGATGTGATAGGAATTAGTTGTATTGATGTAGTATTTATGATTTTTAAATGGTACTCATCAAGAAGAGAAGGAAAAATGTGAAATGAGGATATTGAGATGAGTCATGCTATTCAATCCAAAGAGACTCCCTGATTTGATTCTCTCCACATTTGAAAAATGCTTTTGATTTTGTATTAATGGCATGTCATTGTGTATGTTGGAGAAGCAAAGTGGAGCGTCTATTTGGAGAAAAAAAAGTGACTTTCCTGTTAAGGTGGATGAGTAGCAAGATGAGAAATGAATGTGTATATGAGAAGGTAGGTCAGAAATTCAGGGACAAGATGAGAGAAAAGGTTAGATAAGATTGTATGTCATTGGGTAATCAAGACTGATGATTATACTAGCAAGGAATAGAGGTTAAAGTAGAAGGCAATAGGAGCAAGAAGGATGAGATGTGGTGGAATATGATTTAAAAGATAATTTGACAGTAGCTCCCTGGCATTACTAAGAAATGATATAATTAAAAATGGCCAAAGGCTTAATGGTGTGTGGTTCAATGGAAATTATGGCCTTTGATTTTGCAAAATAGCAAAAGAGGAGTTCTATGGCCATACCCAGTTGAAAGAATTAGGCCTTTTTTAGATAGCCCATCTTGTACGGTTTTATTAAATTTGTATGGGCCTGAAGGAGTTGGCAATTGCTGTATGGTAGCCCAGCTTTAAGGATTTGCTTAGTGTAGATCTATCACCATTCTGGATAACTAAAGCTCAAAATCAGCTTGGGTGTGGCAATGATTTGACCATTTCCTTGAATCCTAGCTCAGGTGGCAAGGGGGACAAACATGGGAGAGGTTCTAGGTTTGATTCCATGTTCAATAAATAAATAAGAAGAAGAGTATATGTAACACTTCTTTTTGTAGCTTCTCATGGCTTGAAATCTTGAGGGACATCTTGGTTCTAGTAGTAGAGTATATGTAACACTTGTTACTATGCTCTTTCCTTTCATGAAGTTCTAATCTTTGTGCCTGTGGAGCATTCTGAGAACACGCACCTACAGTATGGAGATGAAGTGCCCTGGGACAAAATGCAGGTGTGAAGGATGCAAGTCCTTTTGATGGGTTCTTGATACTCCATGATTAGATTGTGTGGCTGATACTCTTTAGCAGTTACTTTTGTCTCTTCTCCTTAGCCTTTGTATTTTATATCCTTGTAATACTATTGTGGTCAACAAGGAAATAAAGTTATATGATGAAGGCATGGTTTTCTTTGGAATTATCATGGCTACCCTTTGACTGTAGAATGTGACACGTGCCGAAGCTGTCACATTATATGTTTAACCGTTCCTCATCTTATAAACCAATCAACTACGATGAGAAATGGGAAGTGCAGCATTTTGGCATTGAGCACTTGAAGTGCCCAACCTATGCTGATAAGAGTGTATATCCGTGTAAACCCACAACGTCCTGGTCAAAGAGACACCAATTAGATTGGTTCTTGACTGGATGGGCTTGTAACCCATGCAATCTGTCTGCCTTCATTTCTCTCTCTATGAGTTATTGCTTTTATTGTCAAGTACTTTTGCAATTTCATTGCCTTTTATTTCAAACTGATGGACCAGAAACCCCGAAATGCATCCCTGAAGCATCTTTTTGCTCATCAGTTTGGAATCCTAATGAATAAACACTTTCAATGGATGGATTGTAGCGATGGACCTTGTTGTTTATGGGTTTCACCATCTCAATCTGTCTAATTATCCAGTTGGTTTCAATTGCTAACACCATCTTGATTTGTACAACACAATTCTCAAGAGTGTTACTCGCATTCATTTTTTTATTTACACACGTGGTTGTAATATTTGAAGTAGTTTTGAATTGAATTAAATCTGCATTCACATGCCAAACTGGCAATTTATCGATTAATGCATTGCTTTGCATTTAATTTTCTATACATCGATTAAGTATGACGATTTTTATTAATGTATCTTCTGCATCACAAACTAAAGCTATGTCAACAAATGAGGATGCTCATCTAATATTCACTTCAACGTCGGAGGTTCCAGCCCCACCCATCAACACTGCCATGGGAGGGAAAGCTTCTCTTCAGCCCAAACGTACACCTGTTTCAGACAGAGAGATAGAGGCCATTCTGGTGAGTACCCTTTCCAATATTGAGGAATTCGAACTACCCTTCAAAGCTTATAAATTAAATTTGATGAGTTTAGATAGCCATTAAAAGTATAAATTGTTATCAGTTCGAAAACGCCTTTTCTACCATTTAAACATGCATGCTTGTAAAGAAAAAGAAAAAGAGACCCAAATCTAACTATTTCATGAACCCTTTAACCATTAGATCAAAGTGGGTGTTTATCATTTCTTTAATCACCTTTTTGCAGCTGGGTGCTCCTGATCTTGGCTGAAGTTGAAGCACAATGTAGTTTTGAATTTCCATATCATTTTTCCCCCTTAACTCCTGGAATAAGAAACTGTGTGTTCTCAGGAAACTCATGATAAAACATGTCTAGCGAAAGAAAGACGACCTTTGGTCACCTGACCAGGGCATTGTAATTTTTTGTTCAAGAATCAATTTCCCTGGATGTAATTGTTTTCTGCATTAATCAGCTAAAAATCAAGGGGCCTTTTCTTGTGGGTAACTTGATACACTTTCTTCTGCTTTGAATTCGCGATCTGGGTTTTGCTCTGTTGCCATTATACTGTCTTTGGTGAAATATTATTGCTGGTTCATGTTGGTTCTTGATGGATTTTATGCTTCTAAATTACTTGTAAACATTTACATGTGAGTTTCAATCAAGCATTGGTAGAAACTTGGTTCTATCTATTATTACCATGACTCTCAAAACAGAACCATTGTTATCCTTTAGTCCATTAAGAAGAAGCAATCATATCCTAATTCAATCAAAAACTGCCTACTGCCTACTGTCTTTTAAATGTCATGTGATCATCAAATTTAGTCCCTTGTTTGAGACAACTTTTTGTTTTCAACTTTAGCCAGAAGTAGAAGCAGAAATCAAAAGCCATTATTCTTGATAAAATAGTATCGGCATTGTAAAGGTTTTATTAAAGCATTAAGTAGCTTGGTAGGTGAATGTTTTCAGGCCATTTATGTTAAGCTCTTTTAATAAAATTAAGCTCAGAAAAAAACAAGCTTGAGGGGCAAAGATTGATTGAAAAACATCTTATGAAATATTCCATGTTCTTGTTGTAGGATCTCTTGTTTTTTTTAACAAAGACATTGTTTGGATGCTTATTTAAACAAGATGAGAAAATCGGAAAATATTATTTATAAATTTTTTAAATACTTTAATCATGAATGTTTATATTGTTGAAAGGTAAAAGAAATTTTACATTTTAATAGAAAATATTAAAATATAATATATTATTATTTTAAATAAATATTAAACAATAAAAAGTAATATATATATTTTACTTAATTTTTATTTATTTTATAAATTAAATATAAGTATAATATAATATAATATATCTTAATTTCTTTGTTTATTGAATATAATATCCAAAAATATCATATATCCCATTCAACATAATTTCCTAGGATATGCTGTCCCACCAATGTGAATAAATTCACCAAGCCAGAGCACGGTTTTTATAAGCAACAAATCCTCATTTTTATAGCTTTTCAAATGAAAATATTCAGATACAAAACTGTACATTATTCTTCCTTTTCAACCAACCACCAAAGAGCTGACCTTGAGGACAACAAAAGAAGGGGTGAAAAGCCCTATAGACAGAAAGATGATACTTTAAAAATAAACACAAGACAATTCCTAAAACCATAGCCCAGAAGTAGCCCAGCTTGTTTCTTCTTATTAGCTTCTTCCAACTCCTTCCTGCTGTGGTTTCACGGGGAATGGAGCATTGCTATCAATTTCGCGAACGATATGCGTGTAAGAATTGTCATTTTTGCTTTGGCTTTCGACCCCAACGTTTTGATGAAGCAAGGTTACCCTATGTCATTACTGTGTGTTTGATGCTTTTTTGTTGCCTCTTGATGTTGTCGTCTTGCCAATTGTTGGTAAGGTGTTCGTCTTCTCGCATGAGGAACTTGTCCACCTGTGAAGCAGCCTGCCGGCCCTCTGAGATGGCCCAGACCACTAGAGACTGGCCACGCCGGCAGTCCCCTGCTGCAAAGACCCCTTCCACGCTGGTTGCAAAGCGGCCATAATCTGCCTTTAAGTTTGATCGGTTGTCTCGCTCCAACCCCAGCTTCTCTGCTACTGTCTGGAAGTTTGAAGAGTACAAGAACCATTAACCAAAATCAGAAAATTTGGAGGAACAAGTCATTGGTGGGATGAAGTTATAGAGTACTTACCGCCTCAGGGCCAAGGAATCCCATGGCTAGCAGAACGAGGTCAGCCTCAATCACCTCCTGGCTGCCCTCAACTTCCTTGAACTGAAACTTTCCACTGGCATCCTTCTCCCATTGGACGCGAATCACTTCAAGTCCTTTCAAGACCCCGTTCTCATCTCCAATAAACCGCTTGGTCAATACTTCATAGGACCTTGGGTCTTTTCCGAACTTGGCAGCAGCTTCCTGGTGTCCATAGTCCACACGGAATATGCGAGGCCACTGCAATCCAGAAGTTAAGAGAATAAAACACCTAGAATATCCTAGACTTGCAAACAACACATTGCAGGCTACTGGTCTAAGCAAGGTATACATCCACTTGCAGTAACGATAGATTTAAAGTAGAAGAGCATTTTAGCAACGTGAACAGGGAGAGGGAGAGGGAGAGGGTTATGAGTTGAACCTGTGGCCATGGGTTGCCGGGAGCCCGGGTCTGTGGTGGCTGAGGGAGAAGCTCTAGATTCACAACGCTACTGCAACCATGGCGGATGGATGTCCCTATGCAGTCTGTGCCAGTGTCACCTCCACCAATCACCACTACCTTCTTGCCCTTGGCAGAAATGTAGTTACCATCCTCAAGGTTGCTATCAAGCAAGCTTTTTGTGTTTGCATGTAGAAATTTCATAGCAAAATGGATTCCTGATAACTCCCGCCCCGGAACAGGAAGGTCCCTGATACAAATCACAGTTCATGAGTTCAACACAAGCTACTTAGTGGCAAATAGATTTAAACACTATCATGGCCTATAGCTTTCCCCTTTCAGTTTTTTACCTTGGTTTTGTGGCTCCTACAGCCAAAACAATGGCATCGTTCTCCTCCCGGAGCCGGTCAAGAGAGTATGATGGATCTGTTCCAACACTAGCATTCACAACAAAATTGACACCTTCCTCAGCCATAAGGTTAACGCGCCTTTGAACTACATCCACTTTGTCAGCCTTCATGTTGGGAACACCATACATCATAAGACCTCCAATTCGGTCAGCACGCTCAAACACTGTCACAAAATGGCCCATTCTGTTTAGCTGATCAGCAGCAGCCAGCCCGGCTGGTCCACTTCCAACAATCGCAACTCTCTTCCTAAAATCATTAGCATGTGAAATCTTAATCTTGGAACAAAGAAACAGTCATTTCAGCAAGCCTTGCAACAAAGAATATTAAAAAAAACTAGGACCCGTCTCGAGAAGTTTTTTTCATTTAGAACATTTGGAAGTAAACATAGGACAATATCTAAATATGCTACAATGAAGAGAAGGCGTACCCAGTTCTCTTGGGGGGAGGCCGCGGCACCATCCAGCCCTCCTCAAAGGCCTTGTCTATGATGGAGCATTCAATGCTTTTGATGGATACTGGATTTTCGATAATACCAAGAACGCAAGAACCTTCACAAGGGGCAGGACATACCCTTCCTGTAAACTCTGGGAAGTTATTTGTCTCTAGGAGCCGATCTAATGCTTCACGCCACCGATTTTGGTGCACCAATTCATTGAATTCGGGTATTTTGTTTCCAAGAGGACATCCAGAGTCCTCCTGCACAGTTTTTTCAAATTTAAACAAGATGCAAGAAATTTTATTTAAATAAAGAAATATATAATAATGTAAATGAAACCAGTGCTCACCTGGTGGCAGAAAGGAGTACCACAGTCCATACAACGGGCCGACTGGGTCTTTAGAAGTGGGCCAGGTTTCGTTTCCACCATAACCTCTTTCCAGTCATTCATTCTGCTATTTGGATCTCTGTATGAAATTCCCTCACGCTCATAGGCAATGAAACCTCGATGTTTGACAGCATTGGCTACTCTAGTAGGCCTCTTATCTGGTTCAGCCTCTTCCACCTTCTGCAAATTCCAAAACAATCATTAGACCCTTAAATAGACTTATAATTCATGAGAAATAGCATAAAAATTTCCAAATTAAATCCACTCAGTTAGAAAGATACAAATTTTTAGAATCCAATTACATGATTACAGAAAAGACTCCCATAGAGCAATGAACATTCCTACATGCACCATCAAATATTGGAAGTAGTCTCTAGTCACAAAGTGGATCAGCTATGAAGCTTGTGACAGCTCCATTTCTCAAATTTTATTTTACATTTTCCTTGTCCTAATGCCAAAGGCCTCACCTCTTGTTAGCTTTAAGTTTAAGTTTCAAAACAAACCAAGACCACATGCCTTTTAAAAAATCCTGCCGTTCATGGAATTATCAGAGTGTGGGAGAGAGATGATGGTCAAGATGTTACCAGTGGTCCCTATTGAAGCAATATATATAAGGAAGCTCGGTGCAAGAATTGATAATGAAGGGGAAATTTTACCTGACTGTTTTTCCCATTCAGTGATGCAGCTGCCAGCTTCTTAAGTTCTTCAAAAGCATCTTTCTCCATTAATTCTTTCTCGTCTTGATCCTCAGCCTCCTGAGTGTCCTGCTCCAATGCCTTTTTGATAGCCTCCTCTTGTTTCATGCTTTCAATAACCCGTTTATAATCCCTGGGGAAGACCTTGATAAATTTAGGTAGAAGATTGTCAAAGTCAGCAAGTATTTCTTTTGCTAACTGGCTGTTTGTATGACGCTGATGTTGTTGTATCATCATTCTAAGAGTCATAATATCCTCCTCTTTTTCAACTTTGTCAAGATCTACCAGCTCAGGGTTGCACCGAGAACTGAACTTCTCATCCACATCAAAAACATAAGCAATGCCACCGCTCATACCTGCAGCAAAATTCCTCCCAGTTTTTCCAAGCACAACAACAGTCCCACCAGTCATGTATTCACAACCATGATCACCGACACCTTCTACAACTGCTCTTGCCCCCGAATTCCGGACACAGAATCTTTCTGCTGCCATCCCATTGAAATATGCTTCACCACTTGTTGCCCCATAGAGAGCTACATTACCAATTACAATGTTTTCCTTCGGATCAAACTTGCTTTGTCTTGGAGGATAAACTACAATCTTGCCACCTGATAATCCTTTCCCAACATAATCATTGCTGTCTCCTTCAAGCTCCAGCATGATGCCTGGACATAGAAAAGCTCCAAGACTTTGACCCGCACTTCCACTGAGTTTAATATGAATAGTCTCTGCTGGAAGCCCTGCACTGTGGTACCGCTTAGTCACTTCATGGCTAAGCATTGTACCAACTGCACGGTTCACATTGCGGATTGGTGTTTCAATATATACAGGAAGACTTTTTTCTAAAGCTGCCTTGGACAGAGCTATGAGTTTTTGGTCCAAAGCCATGTCCAATCCATGATCTTGTTTCTGCACACAATACTGGGCAGCTTCTGGCCGGATATCTGCAGCAGGTCTCAGTAGTAGTGAGAGATCGATATTCTGCACCTTCTCATTGTTCTTAGTCACTTCTTTATCAACTTCAAGCATGTCTGCACGACCAACCATCTCACTGAGTGTTCGAAACCCAAGCTGAGACATAATCTCCCTTACCTCCTCTGCTAGCATAAAGAAGAAGTTAATGACATGTTCGGGTTCTCCAGCAAACTTCTCTCGAAGAACTGGATCTTGGGTTGCAATGCCAACTGGGCAGGTGTTTTTGTGACACTTTCGCATCATGATGCACCCAAGTGTGATAAGGGGAGCAGTGCTAAAACCAAATTCTTCTGCACCAAGAAGGGCAGCAATTGCTACATCTCTGCCAGTTTTCAGCTGGCCATCTGTCTGGAGAACCGTGCGTCCACGAAGGTCATTAGCAACTAAAGTTTGATGGGTCTCAGCAAGGCCAAGCTCCCATGGCAGCCCAGCATTCTTGATCCCAGTCCATCGAGAAGCCCCTGTACCTCCATCATGACCAGAGATCAAGACATGGTCAGCATGTCCCTTCACAACTCCACTAGCAATCACTCCGACACCAGCTTCAGATACCAGCTTCACACTAACTCGGGCGGATGGATTAGCATTCTACAAAAAAAGGGTAGGAAGGAGTAAAGATGGAGTGAACAAATCCAAAAGATATATGTTAAAGAGTCCATATTCAACATCAAAAGTTCAATTCCCTTCTTTTAGCTTTTAATAAATTTGCTTTTTGCCAAGCATAATTGCTATATAAGTAAAAACAGCCTTCTATCTATACCTGGGGGGGGAAACAAAAGGAAGGGTCTGCAAAGAGATAGGAATCATTATGCAAACCTTAGAAGCATTTACTTGAAGAAGCATATCTGCATACCTTAAGATCGTGAATTAATTGGGCAAGGTCTTCAATTGAATAGATATCATGATGCGGAGGCGGGCTGATCAATCCCACCCCAGCAGTGGAATTCCTTGTAACTGCAATATCTCCAATAACCTTGTGACCCGGAAGTTCACCTCCTTCACCAGGCTTTGCTCCCTATGTAACAAGGAAGACAACAGTTTTAAAACATGTCCAACCATAAAATATAAATAAACTCAGTTCATATTTGACCTCACCAAATGCCAAATGTAGGTATCAGATAAAGATGCAAAGACACCCAAAGGTGCTTTGCAGAAACAGCAGCATCTGTCCATGAACATAAATCCATAAACAAGAAGAACCGCTGTTCCAATAGGAATACAGAGGCTAGATAGGCACACATGAACATCAACAGAAGCATAAACAATGACAAAAATGTTTTGAGTTCAAATATGCAACGTCCAACATATACCTGAGCCATCTTTATCTGCAGTTCATCAGCATTAGTAAGGTAATAACTTGAAACACCGAATCTCCCACTGGCTACCTGCTTAATTGCACTTCTTTTTGGATTCAATGATCCATCAGGGAGAGACTCCAAACGAGATGGATTCTCACCTCCCTCACCTTCAACAGAAATTGGACAAGGAAAATCAAAAAGGAGAAATCATGCAAGCTGTGTATTTATTGGAGCAATTGAAGTTGAAAAAGAGGAAAAATTTTACTAAAGAAAATGGATTCACCAAGTTCCAAAATCATCCTCACCAGAAGTTTATATCAACATAACAAACTTTGTTGTTTTGATAGATTCGTATAGTTAGCCTATATCAAAATAACAAACTATACACATCTAATAGTACCAATTAGTACAAAGAAATATGAGACTCGAGACTTTCGAAACTGTCCCCACTGAATTCATGTATGGATACATGCCTACACACATAAGTGCAATGAACAATCTATATATATATATATATATATATATATATACACATATGTGTGCAATTAGCTGCATAAGATATCCATCACACTAGAAAGATTACTTGATTTGAAAATTCAAGCAACAAGAACAATTGATAGCATAATCAGCCTGATAAAAAAATGACAAATTCCTCCGCATATTCTGGCCGAACTTAGTAATTTAACTACATCAAAAATCTATTCTTATAGCAACTGCATTATAAATCTTAAGGCAGTGCTGCATTACAAATCTTAAGGCAGTGCTGCATTATAAATCTTAAGGCAGTATTATTGAGAACATACCTGTATTTGACTTCCCTCCAATTCTGTTCATAGCAATAGCCAGGGTGGTGTGTGCCTCTAATGATATTGATCCATAACTCATGGCACCAGTACAAAATCGTTTCACAATCTCACTGGCTGGTTCCACTTCATCCAAAGGAACCTTCACTTCTGCCTCTTTGAACTTCAAAAGTCCACGCAAATTACAGGTTTTATTCAGTTCCTGTATGCGCTTGGAGTATTCTTTGTAGGCAGCCACACTATTAGATCTGGCAGCATCTTGCAACTTGGCTATGGCAAGGGGATCATTCAGGTGAACCTCACCACCTTTTCTCCAATGATAATCCCCAGGATTGGGCAGCGCTACAGCCTCTGCACTTCCTGAAGGGAAAACCCGGGTGGGAAATGCCATCTCATGCAACTCAAGCGCATCCTGTGCAAGCATTTCAAATGTTGCACCCTCGACTCTACTTGGAGTTCCTGTAAAACACCTCTGGATCACTTCTGATGAAAGACCCACAGCTTCAAAAATCTGAGCCCCCTTGTAAGAGGCCAAAGTTGATATTCCCATTTTGGCAAGAACTTTCATCATCCCATAGTTGCTTGCTTTGAAGTACTTCTTGACCAACTCATCCTTGGAGAGGAATTCCCCACTTGCTTTAGGTGGGATCTTTCCGTCAACTTGTAGTCTCAAAATAGCCTCTATGGCCAAATATGGGCATATAGCATCAGCACCAAATCCAACCAATGTACAGAAATGGTGCACTTCACGTGGCTCAGCAGATTCAACAATCAACCCAACCTGAGTGCGCTCAAGCTTTTGAACCAGATGCTGATGCACAGCACCGACGGCCAATAGGGAGCTCACAGCTACACGCTTTGATGAGAACGCTGCAAAATAAGATGAATGATAAAGAGATTAGTTAAAAATAGAAAAACCCAGCAAACAGAAAATAGTTAAAACACCCAAAAGTATATACACCCAGCAAAAAGTGAAATATATTTCTGAGTACATATTATTTGATAGGGGATTTTTCAGTGCAAGACAGTTTACAAATCGTGGTACCTCTGTCAGAAAGTACTAGCACTGTATAACCCTGCTTAATGGCATGATGCGCTTCAGAACAAAGCCTATCCAAGGTCTCCTCCAATCCCTTCCTACCACGGTTTTTAGAATAAGTAATGTCAAGAACTTTGCTGCGCCAACCTCTGTAGTTCATCTTTTTTATTGCTTCCATTTCTTGGATGGAGAGGAGAGGGCCTTTTAATGAGAGACGATGACATTGTTCTTCAGTGGTTTCTGTAAGATCACCTTCTGGACCAATCATGCACTCCATGGAGGTGACTATCTTCTCACGGATTGGATCAATAGGAGGGTTTGTGACTTGAGCAAACATCTGTTTGAAATACTCAAATGTGAGTTTTTCTCTGTTTGACATCACAGCCAATGGAGCATCATTTCCCATTGAACCAAGGGCCTCAGTACCGTCTTTTGCCATGGGCAGCAGCAGCATCTCTAAGGCTTCAACAGTGTAACTGCATAGGAACAGAAGAATTAGAATTCATCATGCATACAAGTGCAGATGTCCCAAAAAAGGAAAAAAAAAGTGCTGCATCAAGAATGAAATCATTACATACCCAAAAGTTTTTAAAGGAGCCAATAAACCATAAATGCCCATGTTTTCCATGTTGTCATCTTGGTTAGATGCCTACAAAGTCACAGTAGGGATATAAACAACATTAGGTGAAAAACAGAAAGAGAAGCTGGCAGGATAAAGATGAGTTTGAACTTACTGGCATCACCCCTGCAATAGTGGGAGAGACCTTGTCAGATTCATGAACAGATTCCACAATATCCTTTAGTTCTATCTTTTGCCGTTTAAGCCACTCCCCATAAGGTCTAGCTAGTGAATACTGCTGCTTCAGGGCTTCATCATCTACAACAACATGATTCTCAAAATCCACCAGAAGCATCATGCCAGGGTTAAGTCTTCCTTTTCTGCGCACATCTTCAGGAGCAATGTCTACAACACCAACTTCACTGGCCATTATAACCCGTCCACTATGTGTTACATAAAACCGACCAGGACGCAATCCATTGCGATCCAATGTAGCTCCAAGATAGCGCCCATCAGTAACTGCAAATTGTAACTGTAAGCTCAAAATAATTGTAAGACTAATAAACAAATGTGTTCAAAATTCTATGGAAAACCATTTACATGATATAAGAGCAGGCCCATCCCATGGCTCCATTAGAGCTGAGAAATATTCATACAAGGCCTTTCGATCAGGATCCATATTCTTGTCATTTTGCCATGCTTCAGGTATCATCATCATGACAGCTTCGGGGAGACTTCTACCTGCTCGAACCAGAAGCTCAAGAACGCCATCAAAAGCTCCTATAAAGCAAACAAAATTCAGACACAAGCCAGTTAAAAAAAGCATGAAAATGCACCTGCATGCTTCCACCAATGATTCATGTATTCATAGGAATTAGATAGTAAAACACATGGATTCATACTTGTATTGATATATATCAATGACTGTGCATATATATACAAAATGTTGAATTACAATCTAACCTGAATCAGATGAGCTGGCATCTACAATGGGTAGAAGCTTCTTCATCTCATTCTTTGATAGGCCAAGTTCCTTGCACTTCAATAGACCCTCACGTGCCTTCATCCTGAAAAAAGAAAACATGCGGCGTCAACCCAACATTTCTTCAATTGTTCTAGAATGGAAAACTAATTAATTAGACTAACAAAAAAATACAAAGAATTGACAAGGTCACAGAGACACAATGTGCTTCAATTGTTTAGAAATATATGTTTGCTCTTACAAGATAGTATAATATTCTCAACAATTATCTCAGAGAATAAATAAAACAAATTTCATTAGACTATAGCACCGGCCAACCACTAGTTACTCAAGTACATGACGAATCCTCCAGTTACTTGAGAACATACCAGTTTACATTGCCTCGAAGTGTGTTGATTTCCCCATTGTGGCCCAATACACGCATGGGTTGAGCTCGGTCCCAACTAGGAAATGTGTTTGTAGAGAACCTAGAGTGTATCTGCATTGCAATAAAGGAACAAAAAATTGTCACTGTGAAATTCATCTATCTTTATTCAAAATATGGAGAATTCACTTGGACTACGGACATGAAATTGTGTTCAGGGCACTTCAATAAAGAAGATACTGCAGTGCCAGTACAGAACATCATGAAAACCCTAAACTACCTTTGACCAAACACAATTTCCATTCCACCCCTAAATTGGAAGTTTCATCCTCAAGAACTGATCACTGAGCATTGCACCAAGGTTCTGCAAACATGATTTACTTCATAATGAGGTTTCTTACCAACTCATTACTCGATAATGAAGTTTCTTACCAACTCAGCCAAAGGCATCCAATCCAGCATTCAAACAGTAATCAAGGGAGTGGAAGAACTTAAGAGATCATTCAACTTCAATGCCTCAGAAGTCATCCCTCAACCTTGCATCTCTTCAGTTACTGGTGATTCCCATGCTGTTCGTTGTTGAAGTATGGAGTTAGCGGACAAGGAAGAAAAGTATATGGAAAAAATATTTACCAGGGCCATGTAGCTCGTAAACCTTTCATTGCCAAGATCTGCATAGTAGTATCCCTTCACTTGATCAGGCTTTAACTGCCCTTTGTAAACAACAGTCCTGAAAAACCAGGCAAAGATGTGAAAAAAAGTGGTGGTAGAAATGCAATTAATCAAGATATGATACTTTTTAAAGGGAACAATGCAGCTTTCTGAGAAATAGACCTTGAGGAAAGCGAACATATATAGAAGTCCCTTACTCCTCCATGTTGGAGGTTCAGTGCAGCTCTGATAGCAACCATTGAGACCCTCCTTAGTATGTACATCTGTGGACAAAGCAATGTAAGAGCAGAAGGCATAAGTTCATTGGACTAAAGAAACTAATAGGACAGAGGAGACAAAGAAATTGACTACCACTGTAATTTATAAACTTATATATGATACTGCAGAAGGGTCTCTGTTTCCCTTACTCGGATTCTAAAACTGGATTGTAGAATAATTGAAATAGACAGCTACCTGTTGCTCAAAATCAGCTTTTGATCGAGGAGTAGGTGTAAGAAACACCTGTTCAACAACAGGTTCTGTCTGCAAAGCAGAATTGCCCAATCCTGAGTTATTTGTTGGGACAGAACGCCACCCAAGTACTGTATGCCCAAGAGATTCCGCAACCTTTAAATGCAATCAAAAAACCTGTTAGTTATCTTCAAAATATAAAAACATGGGTTTGTCTTGTCATTTTGCTGGAAAAAACAAACGACAAAAGACAAAATAATAGAACAACACACGCCCACGTATGTAGCCTCATCAATTGCCATCAATTTATCATTTTATTCCTACAATTATAATTTTTTTCTCAACTAGACTAGAATTGCCATCACCTAATGTAAAACATTGCATGAACAGAAGTCTAGACTGAAGGGGGCCAAGACATGCACATAGATATCCATGCACTGACTGATACAAACAACCCCTTGCCAACTGTTAAACTCATCAAAACTGACAAGGTTCTAGTATCAGAATTACCTTTGTAAATACATTTTTGCTTTCTTCCCTTCGAGTGTGAGATGTGGGCAAAAAGAACATGCCCACTGCATATTCCCCAGGGGGTGGTAGCTCAAACCCAACATCCTGTGCAACCTAATCAAAGGCAACCCAACAATAAATCAGTACCAAGGTTCTAGAAATGGACTGAGCCAACTCCAACAAAACCTGAACCATATTTATGAGCTGATCAGAAAGCCATAGATTTCTAAGTTAAAATGTTTTCAAACTAATTTAAAAAATTAAAAATTAAAAATAAAAAATCCATAGAAATAGGATCAACACTGCACAAACTGAATTTGCATGCACTTGTTTAACATGCAATTTTCCTTTTTGAAATAAAAAACTCTTTTCTTCATGTGCGAAAACAGAAACAAATCCAAAAGATAAAAATTCAAATAAATAAAAAGGTAAAAGGCTTATAAACAGATACTTTAACTGTATACACAAGCCACAAACAAAAAGTGGACGAAAAACAAGTTAATTAGATGCAGCCGTGTAAAGTGTGCCAAAAAGGATCGGAAAACAAGGTTAACAGACCTCCTTGAAGAAGTCATGAGGAAGACCAACGAGAATGCCAGCTCCATCGCCAGTATTTGTTTCACAGCCACATGCACCTCTGTGTGACATACGCACCAGCATCTCCACAGCATCCGTCACCTACAGCCCAAATATCACATGTGTCATACATCTTTTTTTATACCCAAAATATTATGTAACAAAATTACTGTACTCAATTTGAATCTGATTTTGGGTGCTGAGAAAAGTGAGAAAGAAATGAAATGGAAAGGAAAAAAATAAAACTTTGGATCTTATCTTCCCCTAGTTTTGAAATGAAAATTTCTTCCTTTCCTCTGTTTTCTCATGCTTCAGTTAATTTAAACCATATTCAAAATTCAATTTCTCCCCCTTTCCTTCATTTTCACAGGGAAATAAATATCTCTTTCCACAAAAACAAACATTCCGGACTCGATCCCTACCGTTTTTCGGCTGCTTTCACCCGATAATTCTGCGACAAACCCAACGCCACAAGAATCCTTATCGAAAGACGGATCATATAGACCGAGAGGCTTTTCCGGCACCTGCGACAATGCCGACCGCACAACAACTCTGAGCTTCGGCGATCGACCAGGACCATCCGATTGCCAAAAATGGAGCCTTTCTGATCCACATCCCCGCAATCTGGTCCCCAAAAACTTGTTCTCAACAACATTAGTTCGTTTAGAAACATAGCAGCTCGAACCCTTCGATTTGTTATTGAAGCGACTCAAAGGAGTCACATTGAATTGGTGAGCAAAGGTAGGGCGCTTCCGAGAAGGGACAAGACCCGAACCAGAGTTGTTTCGGATTTGAACAACAGAACCAGACGTCGCCGACATTCTGGATATGATGTATATACGATTAGGGAAGCAGAGAGCTGAAGAACGTTGTTTTCTTTACAAGATTAACAGATTCTTAATTAAAATTGCCTTTAGATTAATATTAATATCCGATCAGCTCAGTCCAAGAAAGGAAAAAACAGATCTCGAATCTAACAAGGAAATCCGAGAGGAAACGTCAAGAAGATCACCTGATTCGGTAACTTCAGGAGATAACCACCGGATCTATACCTATGTGCAAGACCAAATCCAACAATTTTCACCAAGAAACCTTCTCCAGCACAAAAACTCACAAAAACTATAGGTTAGATGAAAACTCTCAGATTCAACGAAAGGACTGTTGAAGACTACAAGTTATTTTAGTGTCCTCCGTCGGACTCTTCGAGATCCAATTCACATAAACAAACAAACAAACCGCTCCGAGAAAACCGAAAACTGAAAGAAAATCGATTTACTTCGCAGAAACAAAACGCACAAAGACACAGACGAGGACGGAAAGCGAGCGAGAGAACGAAGGAAAATGAAAAGGAAAAGGGCGAGAGGATTGAGAGAGTCTTCCGGTTTAGCTACCGACACAATCTCTGCTCTCTACGGTGACTGTCTTCTCGGCGGAGAGAAGATGGGCGAACATTTATAGAGCGAGGAGAAGGGTGCCGCAAGACCATTTTTACCCTCGCGGCCTCACCATCTCTAATGAAGTGACAGCTCAGAATTTTGTGTACGTGCCACGTGTATCGTCACCCTATGCGGCACGCGACAGCCGCTCATGGTGGGACCACGTGCCTCATGCCATGCTGGGGCCACTCCTGAGCCGCCCTCTAGGTTCGGTTCCGAGCCTCGGTTGGTTAATTTTCTTCTACTGAATGAAAATCAAAATTACCGTAATAGCCCAGACCAGACATGATATGTTTAATGACCAATTTGCCCTTAATTAGGTGATGGAAATTATTTTAAATATATATCGTAATAATTTAAAGTTTTTACATAAAAATAAAAATAATTTATGTTTTTTAATTGAGATAAAAAGAGGAATATTTAATTCTTTGTAGCTAAAATATTATTTTTAATATTTAAAAATTATAAATATAAATATTAAATATATTTTTTTTCAATAATTGGAATAACCTTTAAAATGGTATTTTAAAAGCTTTCTTACAACTACTAGGTGTTTTTTTTCCAAGTAAAAGTGGTTTCAAAACAGGGTCTACTATTTTTCCTTCAAAAGCGAGCATGGATGAGGAAGGGCATTTTGGGAAAAGGGGGTAGGTGAGTAGGGAAGTTGACCACGCAACGTGACGAAGTGGGTGACGAAGAGAAGTTAGAGAAACGGGGGCGGAAAAAGGAAAAACAAAAAAACAAAAAAAACAATGTATTAATAATAAGATACGCGGCCAATGGTATAAGTGAGCCAAGTGCCGCCGGTTTACGCGGCCAACAGTAAGAGAGATTAGCTGTTATTATCCACAATTTTTGTTGATTTTCTTCATATTTGGAATAATACCCAAAAAAAACAAAAAAAAAAAATATATATATATATATATATATATATCAATCAAAAAATGTATTTTTATTTATTTTTAAAATTTAGCACAAGTATTGGAGAATATAGATATGTCACATACTATAATTTTTCCATTTTTAGATTATGTTGTTTTAATTTAAAAATACAAAATAAAATTTATTATTTTTAAATTTTAATAAATATGATTTTAATTATTTTTTAAATAATAATAATATGTTCCTAATTATATGATATTAACTATATTTTGTCATATTTTTTCAATAAATTTTATAAAAAAAATAATTTCAAAATTTTTAATTTTTTTTCTATTTAAATTTTGCTTAAAAGTATCAAAATTAATTTAATCTTCTAGAATTTGAATTATAAGGGATAAAATTTACGAAAAATCATTTGGAAATTACTTTTCCCAAATCCAAAGAAGATATGTGATTAGATACTTGGAGATTTTGCATGTGATCAATAATTAATAACTTAGATACCAAATCTACTTTTTGGACCATATTTTATTTTTTGGATTACATCAATTAATTACAATTAGATGGCACATGTCCACATTGCGACAAAAGTGACAAGTTACAAATATCATGTCTTTATTCGCGAACAATGTTTTATTTTGCACAAATTTTACAAATACATTTATTAGCTACAAAGCAATTTTTTTTCCAATGTAAATATCTTCTATTGTATACATATGTCAATAGATGCATTTTGAACGATTTCTTCGGTAATAATACACATTATTTCATTTCTCGGTAAATTTATGTAACGAAACTTTTAAATTAAAAATATATATTTATTCTCTTAAATAAAAGCAATCGTTTTCGAATGACACATCGATATTAATATCTTGAAAACTATGTACATATTTTATTATATTTTCTCGAAAATGATTCGGGGATTTGATTAATCTGATATAACATTAATCTATAGATTTTCAAATTTTCAAATCATCCATCATTTTCTCACCAATTTGTTTTATAATGTTACATGTATTTATTGGACTAGATGCATGCATGGTTGGTTTTAATAATTTATAAGAAGAAGCAAATAGCAAACTTACTACTATGTAGGCAACATGTACCCACCAACACACTTTTTTTATGTATGTAGAAAATTAGGGCATGGATAAGAGGACAAGTGACTTATTCTAGCCTCAAGGGTCAAGTTGGGCGAGAATTTCTAAGCTTGTTCAAAATATGAGGTCACACTATAGAAATTGAGTTTTGATAAGGTTATATGGTGCATTTGAATTATTAATTTCTTAATTAATTTAAGTCGATGTGTGATATCCAAGATTGGATACGGGATAAAGTTTATTAATTACCTATTTTTTTATAAAATATTATTGTATTTAAAAAAAAATATTTAAAACTAACAATTTATTTAGAAAATAAATTTAAAAAAATGGTTTTGACCCACTAATATAAAAATATATGAAAAAAAACTTAATTTTTTTAAATCAATATTATTTCATCTATTTTAAAATAATTTAAATTAAAATCTCAACTTTTTCAAAAAGGTGTTTGTTTGTAGAGGAAAAAAAATCTAAAATAATAATAATAATAAATAATAAATCTAAAAGAAATTGAAATATTTATATGAAGAAATTTAGTTGATTTTAATCGACGTTAATGATATGTTAAGTAAAAAATGTATTTTATGAAATAATTAGATGACTCATTAAAAATGCATGCATTTCAAATTATTTTATATTAATTTAAAAAATTAAAGATTTTTTTTATATATATATATATATATATATATATATATATATATATATATATATATATATATATATATATATATATTCATATTAATGAATCAAAACCTACTTTTTTTTCCAAATAGAAGTTCTCTTTAAAATTCATATATATGTAAATAATTGACCTTATCAAAATAGACACATTTCAAATGTAAATATTTAAGGTAAATTTACAAATTTAGAATAATTTTATCGGTTATAATCAATTCATTCTAAAAAAAAAAGACAATAAAAGATATTAGATATGTAAATATGATTTATTGCTTTTTACCTTATATATAATTTCATTTATTTACATTAAATTTTACATATTTTTATTTTGATAATTCAAACTTCATACATGTAAACTAAAAATTTAATTGAATTTTTTCCTATAAATAAATTATTTTACAAATCCTCCTTTTATTGCTCAAGAAAAATCATATATTCAAATGAAATTACATCAAAATACTATGTACCAAAATTAATTAAAAAAATTGAAAAAAAATGTTGTGATTGTGAGAAGAAAGATTGGATTATAAGGAGGTCGTGTTATCGACAGTGAGCGAAAAGTACGGAGGCTCAGTTTCCTAGTAAATGGGTGTGTGTTTGATTGGAATCTGGACTGTGTCTGCAGTTGTTATGAACTTGTGGTTCATAAGCTAACTTTGAAAAGTCCATCATGCTACAGTTACTGCCCGTTGTACACTTGCAACAGCCCTTTCATTCCGCGGCCGACACTTGTCACATCGTCTATGTCAGGGGAGCATTCCCAGCGGCTTTCCCCACCAACCACCCATGCTTGTGCCCTGGTGGTAGGTAAAACTTAAAACGAATGTTAGAAGGTAAAGCTTTATTGGAGAGAAGTTTTATATTTTTAAAATTTTATTTATTTGTGAAATATTTATTATTTAATATCATACAATTCTTAATAAATTATTTTCATGTTTTTATATATTTTTTTATTGAAATATTCAATTTTATATAACTCATGTTAAATCAAATATAAGAAATATTTTTAATTTTTTTTTAATATAAAATAGTAATGTTATCGTTTATGGTGATTTTTTTATTGAAATATTTTTCAATTTATTTACATCTATCCAAAATTATAGAATGTATTTTTAAAGTTAAAGAAATGTAAGAGTTTATTTGACGGAATTTTTAAAAACTGTTTTTATATTTTTAAAAATATAAAACATTTTTTTTAAAATTTATAATATTATTTATAAATTTCAAAATGTTCAAAAACTTATTTTGATTCTTTAACTTTAAAAAAAGTTTCTAAAAAAAAGTATAAGAAATCATGATGAAACAAAAATTAAAAAAAATATTTAATTAAAGTTATTTGACTTGTATCAAAAATGAATATTAAAATCATTTTTATCTTATATAAATTTTTGTTCCACTACAATAAAAAAGTTATTTTATAATTAAAAAAATTTATTTATCTTTAACTCATATATAATTATAAATTTAATTTTTATTTTTAATAAGACTTAACTTGAATTTGATTTCACATTATTATAAATTAATTTTAAAAAATAAAAATAATACATTGTCTTTAAAAATAATACAAAATTTTTCATTCAAACAAGCTTCTTATCTTTTTGTTTTAAAATTTTATTTAAAAAAAAACATATTGTCAAACACTCTAGTTTTTAAAAAATTATAAAAAAAAACTATTTTTTATTTTCTATTTTAAAAACAAAATTTTAAAAGTACCGTCAAACCAAACGGGTCCTAATTTTATATAAAGACTAAAGAATAAAAAATAACTTTTAAAATTTTGGCAGGGTGTTAAAAAGATTGTTTAATATTTTAAAAAAAAATGAATTGTGAAGTTCAAATGAATCTTATTGTGTTTTGAAGTTGATAGAAATAAAAATTCGAATTACCCTCTAAATGCTCAAAATTTAAATTGATTATTTTATCGATAAATTATTTGCCTCAATAGACTATAAAAATTGAGAACACCATTTTCATAATGCAAATGCCTTAACATTCTATTTTTACGGAGAAAAAAATAGATATAACACAAGAAAAAAACCTTTTTGTATTATTATTATATTGTGAAGGTTTTTGAGTAATTTTAACCCCTAGAAAATTATTCTCCATTTCTATTTTGTTGGATCGAGTCAGGTGAACCCATGGGTGTATCCAACTCCAAGATGTCTAGAGTATGAATTTTTTTAATTTACTATATATATATATAATATTATTTTTTACCGTATATATCTGTAACATAATATTTTTATATACTTTCTTCATTTTTATCATCATACGTGTAAGAAAGAAACATTGCGTAGAATGTGAACCACTCATCTTGGCGGCGCCACCAAGTGACCTCACAATCGGACGACACTAGGATAAGCTTGACCACATTGCTCCCACCTACAAAATACGAGGGCCCACATCAGTAGCATGTAGACAAACGTGGCTTACGTTATAGCCCTTGAATCCTCTCCAAACATAGAAACATGATAAATCCTACGGACACCATCTTGTCCTTTTCTGTTGAGGATAGGGTTCATTGCATGTGAAAGCTATACCCTCCAATCACAGCCGTTCAATCGTTGACTTTTCTGGTTTGGATTTTTCAAAATTAAGAAAATGACTTCCTGCTTAGCCCATTGGAAGATGATACGAGAATTTGATTGGAGGATTTCGAATCATTTAATTTGATTATGAAATTAAAAAAAAAAGAAAGTCAATTGTTATAGGTCACACCAAGATTTGCCCTCTGAAAATTTTAACCTTTTGATTTAATTGAATTGATAGATGGAAAGGGTCGTTGGTGGTGTCGTGTTTTTCAAAAAAAAAAAAAAAAAAAAAAAAAAAATCCATATGTATATATATATATATACATATATTCTGAAATTCGATATAATTTAAATTGCAATTTTAGATTAAGTTGGCTGAATTTATTAAAGTGAAAAAAATTGTGAAAAATATAATATTAGGAAAAGAAAAATTATAATATATTTCATAATTTCTTAGGGTTTGTTTAGTAATTGTTTTAAAAAACAATTTTGAAAAATACTTAATAAAAATTATTCTCAATTTTATTAGAACAAAAACTTGTCAAAAACTGAAAATATTTTTAATTTATTTTTAATATTTTTAAAAATAATGTTTATATCTAGTGTTTTATTTATTTTTATATATTTATATAATTATTTATTAAAACAGTTTTACGAAAACAATTAAAAAACTTACTTAAAATATTTATTTATTTAAAATAAAGACAGTTTTTAATTATCAAATCTATTTTCTATATTTTTATTTTAAATAATATAAAATTGTTCTAAAAAATAATTCCCAACAACCCTTTAGTATTTAATGGTAAAAAATGGTCAATAACCATGAGTCTAAATCCATGGTTAATGACCTTTTCCTATATTTTATTTTTTATTTTTTTATAGAAAATTTGAAAGAAAATATATAAAAGAAAAATAAATTAATAATTAATTTTTATTTTTATTTTTATTTGAATTTCTTTTAGAATATGTTTGATTTTAAAAAAACATTAAGGAAAAAAATAATTTTTTAAAGTTTGGTTTCATCATAAAATGAAAGAAAATTAAATATAATTTAAATGAGTTAAAATTTTATATATATATATATATATATATATATATATATATATATATATATATATATATATATAAATTATTTAATATTTTTATAAAAAAATAGATTTAAAATATTATATAAAAATAATTTATTAATTTTAAATTTACTTTTTATTTTTAAAAATTTTTATTTCTAATTCATTTTTTTTACATTTTCTTTTAAATTTCTTTACAATCAAATATATTCGAAGTACGTTAAACATGATAAAAAGAATTTGATTCATGATTTGTTGGCCAATGTGTTACTATTTATTTTATTTTTTATTTTTTTTTAAATTTTTTGTAAAAGCGACATGAGAAGAAGATTTTTTCCTTCGTTTTTTTCTTAAAAAATCTTAAATATATCTTGTATTCTAATTTATCCATTTTCCATGGATAATTATCAAAAAAAAAAAAAAAACGAACAAAGGGACCCACATTTTGTCAAGCATGCAAGCATCCCAACGATGCCGTTCTCATCAGTCACACCACGAAAAATTCCACTCCACGTACCAGTGACAGCTCACGTTGAAAGTGAAATTCTATTATTACCCTCTCTCTCTTCTTCTCCCTCCTGCATCCTCCTCCGTGTTAAATATATTTGTCAGAAGGTAGTGGGCACCACTGGGCACAGCCTTTAGATTCAGAAGCGGTATCGACGTTCCTTTTCAATCAATATTCAATACACGAACCGCAAAACGACAACGCTTTTGCCCTTTTCTTTGGTCGTTTTGAGATGATGTCTGTGGTCCAGTCTCTGCTTCACTTCCTCCACACCTCCTTCCACTCATTCCCGCAACCACACTGCCACTGCCACCTTCTCCGTTTTATGCATGTGACTAACATACTCTTGATTTTAATATTAAAAATAAATTCCATTATTGTTATTATTATTAAGAATGTTTTTTTTTTTAAAGTTTGCTTCTCAAAATTTTACCAATTATTTTGTGAATATTATGATTGCATTTAAAAAAAAAATTAATAATGGTTTTTTTTTTTTTCAATTTTAAGAATAGTTGTTTGGCACTCACTTCTTTCTATCTATCTTAATTTTTAAAAATAATTTTTCTAAAAAGTATAATCGATAACTATTTTTAAAAACAATTTTGAAAAACTATTTTATGATATTTTATAAAATAAAAGTGTGTATGAGAAGCTAAAATATTTTTAACTTATTTTTAATATTTTTTAAAAATAGTTTTTATGCATGTAATTTTATTTTTAATTATTATATATGTTTATGTAGTTATTTTAAAAATAATTTTAAAAAATAAGTGAAAATAATTAATTGATGTTTTCTAAAAACATCATATTTTTTGTTTTTGAAAACAGAAAAATAAAATTTCTAAAATTGTTCTCGATTGTCAACTATATAAAAATGTTTGTAAAAGTTAAAGAATACAATTTCTCATATCATGCCCATCTTACTAAAGTGGGAAGTGTTAGTGGCATAGTCCGAATCTAAATGGGACCCATAAATAGAAATGGGTCGGAAGTATGGGAATGGGAATGGGAATGGGAAAGTGGACATATGGTTCCATTCCTTTCAAAGTCAGTTGGAGTGGGGCCGCTGCCTCCTGCCCCAGTCCCACCAAACAATGAAAATTGATGGCAAGTTGGAACTGCCGCTGCCGCTGCCTCTGCCTCTGGTATCCGGTCAAGCCATTATATCGTTTTGCAATTGCCTCCATTGGTGACTTTGGAATCAAGTCTTTGTATTAGTGTACGTTTGGCACACTTTCTTTATTTTTCTATTTTTAAAATTTAAAATATACTTTTTATTTTTTATTATTAATTTTTCAAAATAATTTTGATATAAAATATAAAAAAATTTAAATGCTTATATTAAGACAACGATAATTTTAAAAATTGTTTTAAAACATTAAAAAAAAAATTAATACCTCAAATTTAAAAACTTTTAAAAGTGATTTTTAAATATATAAAATAAAACTATATTTTTTAACAAGATATTTCAATTTTATTCCCAAGTTTTTTATTTTAAATGTAAAAAACAGAAAATATAATTAATTAATTATACAAGAGAATTTTTTTCCTTTAATTACATTTGAATTACCTATTTACTTAAGAAATATATATATATATTTTCATTTTGTTTACAAACTAAATTTATGTTAAATTTAAAAAAATAACGAGGATTTTAGTTTTAACTTTTATTATCAATTTTTTTTTAAAAAAAAAAGGAAGTAAAAATGGGTTAAAAAACACATTTTTTTTTTCAAATTATTCTCAATTTGAAAAAGAAAAATTATTCTATTTTCTAGCTCAAAGGAATGATAAGTCATTTTCTTTTATCTTAAAGGCATGACTAATTAAAGTAGCAGCATAAATTCTCTTATTCTCCTACCAACATTTATAATCATATTATTCTCCATCATCTCCCAAACTCTTTGCGTTTATGATTGAAAATACTTTAAAATATTCTTCTTGCCTTATTAGAGATGCTTAACTTCGTAAGTAATATGTTTATTGGTTGAATAATTAAGCAAAGATGATCTCAATGATTGACAAGAGTTTTGAAATCCCGACATTCTACAAATTTCTAATTCTCATTCGATATTAGTTGACAAGTCACTAAACAAAAGATTATCTCAATAATTGAAAAAATTTTGAAACCCCGACAATCAAAAAGTCAGTATAAAGTAGATATGACATCATGATCACAAAATCTATTTCATATAAGTGGGATTTTAATTCTCATTTATGGTCTTTTAAGCTAATTTATCAACAATTATTATGGTTCCATTTCCTTTTCTTGTCCATCATAATTATACTTTTAATTGGATATGCCACACATGTCACATTATTAACCACACACTTAGGTCTATTTACATTTACATTTCATTTCATTTCATATTCATTTCATATTCATTTTGAAATTAGGGTTTGGTAGCTAGGCACACCAAAGTGTCAAAAAAAGGACCCATTGAATAAGCACATGTGCTTAGCTACTAGAGCTTACTCACCAACCCTATGAGCAATTCATGAACATGGTTCTTTGTCATAGTGGCTCAATGATGAATTTCAAGATAGGCCATTGTTTCTAGCAACAAATTATTAGAATCTAGACATTTAATCATATAAGTCTTTCTTTACCACCATCTCCCTTTTGTCAAATTAAAGATGACTTCCTTGACCATTTATGTTCACCTACTAAATATTAATATTTATTTATTAATTCTAAGTAATTTACTTTTTTTTTTAAAAAAAATTTTAGATAGATACTATATTAGGAAGCTTCTATTAATTCTATTTAATTGAGAATTATAGAAATCTTTCATCGAGTAGTTTTAAGAAAATTTGATTTTAATGTATAAGCTAAATTCATAATTTTTGAACTAATTTCCCGACATCTCTTATTTTAATTGAATGAATGGTATTGGTTTTCTTATTATAAAAGTCAATGGTAATTTCAAAATCACCTTTAGTTTCAAGGTAGTTAAATTTATAATTTATAATTATTGACTTACTATCTCTAAGTGTCGTATATTCCATGATGTTGATTAGAAGATTGTGCAATTGCCATTTTGATGAATTTATTCGAGTAATTGCCATGGAAAAAGTATTCAATACTTTCATTGTAACGTGTCATCAGGCTTATGTAATCACTTAGTATTATTTTGTCATCTCAAGACTTAAAAATAAGTTAAAAAAAAGAGTAATTTAAATTTATGAATGATTAATGAAAATTTTCTTAATTATTAAAGAAATAGATTTTTTTTATAAATAATTAATTTATTTAATTTTATAATATTCACTCGTGGGTTGCGAGCGATCGGGGAGGACCACCTTAATGTATTGACATAATATAATAAAGACAATAAAACTCTTGTTTTGAACCTAATTACCCTAATTAGTACAAGAACAAATATAAGGGTGTGTCCACAATATAATTTTTTTAAGATGAGGGTATTCCACTATATACAATAATTTTGTTTATTTATATTAAATTCATGAATATAAGAATGTGGGATAATGATACCTTACCTATTTCCAATTGAAAAAAAAAAACTATGTATTAAAAAAATAAAAATTTTGTACTTAACCCTTTATCAATGGACATCAAGATTCATTCAAACAAGAAGAAAAATTAAATTAAATTAGGCATAAAATTATTGGAGCACATGGAAGTCAGACTAGGGTTCTTGGCCTTAATCTCTAGATTCCTTTTGGTGGGTTAGAATCTTTGAAAGTGAATCTAAATTTAGAGTAATTTACAGCCCATGTGATCTTTATTTCTTATATTATAATCAATGGGTTTACCAATTGTTGTTTGTCTCTATAGTGAATACAAATCAAGCATCATCATAGGGTTTGTTTTTTGGAATTTTTAAGTTTTTTATTTTTATTTTAATGGAACACCCACTTGTCATGACCAGCAGCTAGCCCAAAAAAATTTAATGTGTAAGATTTATTTATTTATTATTTATTTTTATTTCATTTGTTGCTTTGAGTTGTGATGTTAGTTGGGTCAAGTCCTCTTTGGAAAGCAGTTTTTCAATTTAAAAAACATTTTTGGAAATCTTTTTTATTGAAAATAGTATTTTGAAAAATTAATTTTAAAATATTTTATTTCTTTAAAATATATTTGAGATGGTTTGACTTATATTTTGTAGAGCGTCTTGAAAAACAAGTAAAAATATAAAAAATATTTGTATAACTTTTACAAGAGATATAAGTTTTTGACCTTTATATAAAATATATTAAAAAAATTAATATTTGAGTTCCTAAATAAAATTTTGTATCAAGAAACAATTAATAATTTTTAAAAATTTATTTTTTAATCGCTAAAATTTGCTTCATGCTGGAGGGCAGGGGGAAGAACATGTGTTTGTTTTCATTCTCGACCTTAAATTATATTATATAGGTAGGTATATATTTATTTATTTATTTATAAACTTACCAACCAAAGATTTGACTTTCTCATATTAAATGCAAAAGTCACAACATTTTTGTTCCACCTAATCCTTCAACATCAAATCAAAATTATGATCTAATATTTCTAAGCTTTGCAACTTCCTCCCTCTTGGTTAGGTAAACCGTAAAATTTAGAACCAAGATAATCCGAACCTAGTCACCAAACTCTCCCGAACCTGTCACGAAAATCCGTTACATATCTTTCATCGACATTAAATAAAGGCGGAGGAAGAAAAGAAAAGAAAAAAAAAAAAAGAAAAGTAGAAAGAAAGTTTCTTGCACGGCGTTTATTGTAGGCTCCGCTTTTGTTTGTTCATGTCATCATATTCAAGGAGCATCATGAACCAAAAAAATGTTTGATCATAAGAAAGGGCTATCGAATAAATATTAATTATTGTAATAATTTATTAATATTCCAGATCACTAAGCTCAAGGAACATACATATAAAGCAAAATAATTAATAAAAAAATGATTATGAATATTTAATTAACAGCCAAATGGGTGCTAAGTAGCATTAATTTTTTCCGCCATCGTACCACACTCCTAATATATTTATGAGTTAGCCGAGCATTGTTGAACCGACTCGCCGATGGTACACTAAAGGGGTTACATTAAGCTATTAAAATATTTAGATAAATTCATTAATCGGTCGACATCGTTTGTTTGGTAGCGTGAAATGTCTAAACGTGTAAAATAAATAAATAAATAGCTTTGAAATTATACGATCGCGACAATAATTGTTGTTTAACCTTCTTTTGCAACATACAATTATAATAAGTAAATTAGGGTGTAGATGTTATTTGGATGTACATGTTTGAATCTATTTCTTGAAAATTATTCTAGTTCTTAAAATATAGTTTTGGTTTTTCTTTCTTTTCTTAGGCGAAAACAATTTTCTCTTTCTTTCTTTCATTTTTTTTTATTAAGCAAACCCACTTAAGCATAACATGCTCTAAACTAAACATCTAGTTAAACGAACTGTACCCGAAGTAAAATGAAAAGCCAAAAGGTTGATTTAGGTTATGTTTGCTTTTGTAGTTTTTTTTGTTGAAAATAATTTATTTTTAGATTTTATATATATATTTAACTTATTACTTATTTCTTAACTGTTTTAATTTATTAAAAAAAAAACTAAAATATTTAGACCATGTTTAATAATTGTTTTAAAAAAAATAGTTATGAAAAACAGTTTTTAGGAATAGTTTTGCAAAATAGTTTTGAAAATCATTTGTTTGCTAGTGTCAAATGTCTAAACATATAAAATAAATAAATAAATAGCTTTGAAATTATACAATCGCGACAATAATTGTCGTTTAACCTTCTTTTGCAACATACGATTATAATAAGTAAATTAGGGTGTAGACGTTATTTGAATGCATATGTTTGAATGTATTTCTTGAAAATTATTCTAATTATTAAAATATTGTTTTGGTTTTTCTTTCTTTTCTTGGGCGAAGACATTTTTCTCTTTCTTTCTTTCATTTTTTAATTAAGCAAACCTACTTAAATATAACATGCTCTAGACTAAACATTGAATTGTACCCCAAAGTAAAATGGAAAGCCAAAAAGTAGATTTATGTTATGTTTGCTTTTGTAGTTTTTTGGTTGAAAGTAATTTATTTTTAGATTATATATATATATATAACTTATTACTTATTTCTTAACTATTTTAATTGATTAGAAAAAACTAAAATATTTAGACCTTGTTTAGTAATCGTTTTAAAAAATAGTTTTGAAAAACAGTTTTTAAGAATAGTTTTACAAAATTGTTTTGAAAATCGTTTGTTTGCTAGTGTCAAATGTCTGTACATATAAAATAAATAAATAAATAAATAGCTTTGAACTTATACAACCGTGAATAAATAAATAGCTTTGAACTTATACAACCGTGACAATAATTGCCGTTTAACCTTCTTTTGCAACATACAATTATAATAAGTAAATTAGGGTGTAGACGTTATTTGGATGTGTATGTTTGAATGTATTTTTTGAAAATTATTCTAATTCTTAAAATATGGTTTTGGTTTTTCTTTCTTTTCTTAGGCGATTTTCTCTTTCTTTCTTTTAATTTTTTTAAGCAATCCCACTTAACCATAACATGCTCTAAACTAAACATCTAATTAAATGAATTGTACCCCAAAGTAAAATGGAAAGCCAAAAAATAGATTTAGGTTACATTTATTTTTGTAGTTTTTTTGTTGAAAACAATTTACTTTCAGATTTTATATTGTTTCTTTTTTTTTTTTAACTTATTACTATTTCTTAATTATTTTAATTTATTAGAAAAAACGAAAATATTTAGATCCTGTTTAGTAATTGTTTTCAAAAACAATTATGAAAAATAGTTTTGCAAAATTGTTCTATGATATTTTTAAAGAATAAAAGTTTGCTTGAGAACTTAAATTGTTTTTAACATGTTTTAATATTTTAAAAATAATTTTTATATTTAATACTTTATTTTTAATCATTTTATATGTTTGTATAATTATTTTCTAAAACAGTTATAAGAAAATAACAAAAAACAACTAAAAAATGTTACTTGAAAACACCATGTTTTTTGTTCTTAAAGATAATTTTTGGTTGCCAAATATATATATTTTTTTTGGAGAACATAAAATTGTTCTAAAAAATAGTTGTCAAATAAAACTTTAATATTGTTTAATATTAAAAATAACATATTAGTTTTTTTTATTTCTTAATACTTAATAACAATAAAATATTAAAAAAACAAACAAGTTAATACTTAACACTATTAAATATTATTTAATTTTAAATTTTATTTATAATTAAGAATATATATATAAAAAAAACACCATCGTAATATATACGATAGTTGTTATAAGAAAAGGTTTATGCCACCAATCCAATGTCCTACCTCCATGTAACATTTATAGTGAGTTTGAGAGTGATTGTTGAAAGCTTTTATAAAATTTTTAACACTTGATTGATAAATTTTTTCAAGTATTATAAATATTAAAAGCGCTTCCTAAAATCATTACCAAATGGACTCTTATCATTCAGCAAGTCCAAATAAATCTTGAATATTAGGATTCGATAAATAATTTTTTTTAAATGTCTATAATTACTTCCATGATAGTTTATTATTATAAAAAAATATGTAAATCTTAATTAAAAAGTTACGTTTTATACCAAAAAAATACCGATAAATCTATTAAAACTTTTATGAAAAAGTTTTCCCGATTTCCAAATAATTCTATTATATTTGGTTTAAGGAAAGTATCATAAGAAAAATATTAAAAAAATAATTTTTTATATTTGATTTTCTCATAAAAATAAAATATAAGTAAATTATTTTAATTTTTAAACTCATACAATTTTAAATACTCAATCTTTATATAAAATAGTTAAAATAATTACAATGAATTATAAATAAAATATAAAAATAATTTATTAACTTTAAAACTTTTTATTTATTTATTTTCCTTCCCTTTTCTTTTTATTTATTTTTCCTCTTCTAATAAATTTATTAAAACTTTTACAAAAGGAAAAGTTTTTCCAAACTCCAAACAATTCTATTATGTTTGGTGTGAATAATATATAGGAAAAAAACATTAAAGAAAATAATTTTTTTAGTATTTGATTTTCTTATATAAAAAATAAACTATAAGTAAATTGGTTTAAATAAATTAGAAAGAACATATAAAATTAATTTATTAATTTTAAATATTTTTATTTATTTATTTTTCTTTATTTTTCTTTGTATGGATGGAAAATGAGAAGAGGGTGGTAGGAATATATAAAGGCACATCCAATGCCCCTCTTGTATTTGTCTGCATTAAAGGTAAGTCACCTAACCACATTATGGAATGTCTACATTCTTATATAAGTTATAAGCGCCATATGCTTTCACTTGAAGTAATCAAACAACCTTTCTCTCATGGATGAAGTTTTTCATGAAAAACTTTTTCTTTTTTTTTGGGTTTTGTTTTTCTTTCACCCTTTAGATTGTTGTTGAATTGATAGAAACCTACTTTTCATCCGGAAATGTGGTCTCTAGGGCTTCGCTCACTTGATAAGCAATAGAACGTGTTTTTGGCTCAAACATGACAAAAAGTATAAGTCTCTCATCTGCATATTTGTCAAGACACGAAGCAAATCTGCATATGTGTGTGTGAGTTTTTTTTTTTTTCCCTGTTCTTTAGAAAGTTTGTTGATTTTTGTGATTATGTAGACATAAAAAAAATTAGTGGATTAAATTACCACTAATTTGGTCTTCTAAAAATAAAAAAATAAAAAAATCATCTTATGGATAAATCTCTCATCTTATGGATAAGTCTTTCTCATCTCCGACTATGCAAATGATAATAATAAGAAAATTGTTATTATTATTATTATTTTGTTGGTAAGACCTCCCTATCTTCACCTATAAATAGAGATGTCTTCCATCAAGGAGAGGGAGGAAGAGAAAATTCAAAGATAACTTCATACGGGAAAAGGGGCTTCACAACAAAAGAAAGAGTTTCATCAAATCTCCCTACAAGTTCGGTAAGCGGTAAAAGAACTAATACACTCGTTCTTTACCATTCAATAAGGTCATTCAGGAATAAGCCACTTGTGACCCTCGATTGACCTTCGAAATCAAGAAAACGTCATCGTCGTCTTTCAAAGTGTGATTAAAGTAAAATAATCAGAGGGAAAATATTCTTTGTTGAAAAGAATTTTTTTTTTTTTTTTTGAGAATGTACCCGCGATATTCTTAAATTTAATAAATCATTTGTTCGCATTATTTTTCCTATTTTATTTTGCTAATTTTTGCAGGATAAATTTTACGAAATTTGTGCGTACAGATTCATGGTGAAAAATTAGAGAAACACGAAAAGAAAAACATACAGATTTAACGTGGTTCGATAAATTGCCTACGCCTATGGTAATAGAGAAAAAACATTTCACTATATCGCAAATTAGAGTTACATAAAAATGGTATTTATACTAACTTTAAGGTAATGAAATTCCAAAAATACCCTTAAAATGTATTGCAAGAGGGCATTGCCCCCCGCAACCACCCCCCAATGGCAAATGTTATTGCTTCGTTCCGACATTTGCTTCTTTTTTTGCATATATCTTTTACTCAATATGAGTCACATACTACAACAAAGTTAGGTGATGTGAAAAGTAAATGAAATCATGCATAACAAAAATTTAGGACAAACATTTTATATATATATAAATTGATTGATTCAGCTAAGTCCATTAGAAGGTGCTTGACCTTACTCTATTATTATATTAAAGAATTTTTTATCAACAAAAATGGATTAGGGCATGTTGAGCCAATGCGTTTTTTGATAAGCAATTTAGAGGATGCCATTTCGAAGGCAGAAAAAGTTATTCGACCTTCCATGTAATTTTCATGGCACCCAACTTATCCAAAAAAAAACAACAATAAAAAAAAAAACAAAAACAAATATATAGCATAGGGAAGGAGTTGTAGTTTTTGCCTCAAAGATGACAAAATTATAATAATAGTGAGAATGACTTTATTGGTGATATTTTAAAGAGCAAAATAATTTGTCAAAGATATACAACTTGTATATAGATGTGTGTTAGTGTTTTTGTTTTGTTTTTTTGTGTGATTCACATTTGGATAAGTTGGGGCCATGAAAATTACATGGAAGGTATGCCCACCAAAAAAATAGGACAAACATTTTCGACAAATTTATAGGATCTTGAAAAACAAAAATGGTTAAAAGAAGCATAGGAAAAAGATACTATTTCCAAAAATATGGCAAATTTGGTCACATAAAAAGTACGTTTGAAACAATGCAAAAGTTAATTTCAATTGGTAAGATAATTTCTATTAAAATTTTGAACAAAAATTATTTTTTTAAAAAACAAATTTAATTGAAATAAACAAGTTTTTAATACAGAGGGGACCATAAATGGAGACTTTCTCGTGTTTGTGTAAAATCGTCTTTAAAGTTTGAAAATGACAACTTTTGATATACCTGTAATGATAGGAACCTTTTAATTATAAAATAAAAAGTGTTGTAAAATTGATTTTATTTTCACAAAACATATTTTAATTTAATTTTTATTAAATTATTTTATATTTGATAAAAAATTCTAATTTAATATTGAATTAAAGTAAAAATAATAATACGTCTAGCATGTTCCCTAACTTATTATATAAGTTTTACACTAACAACAAAAATTAGATACTACTAAAAAAATGTAATCTTGCTTTCATTCATAATATATCAAATTATTGATATTATAGAAAAAATCCGTCAAAAAAAGTGTCAATTTTTTTCATAAATAAAAGAATAGACTTTTTGGAGCTTAGCATGGATGTTTTGGATCGCACAAAAAACTAACATCACAAATAAGGGTAGGGCACGGTCTCACTTGACAAAGCATCATGTCTGGAGGGTAGGGGTCATGATCCAACGGTGTAGCTGCTGACACCTCAGCGTAATGGCAAAATGGAGGGTCCAGATTGGTTGATGCACTGTGTTAAAGGATTAAGAAAATGGTCATTGGAAAAGACAAAGGGCCAATGGCCGTTGATTGAATGAAGAGTTCCACAAGGATTTACTCTTGGATGATCCTAAGGGTCAAGAGCGTTAGGATTAAGCCTTTTTCTATTTTGTATGGCACGTGCCTTTCACGTGGTTTGAGGTGGGGTCACCCTCACCACCAATCATTTGAGTTCACCAAAATTTTATAAAGATAATTTTGACTTTATGAAACAAGCAAAATAAATTAAGGCCTAATGGCAATTTTATTTTATTTTTTATTGTACTTAGAAGTTGAAGGACATGAAAAGTAATATTTTTTATTTATTTCATATTATATTTTTCTAAATCATGAATTATTTTATAAATTAACATCTACTATTATGATTTAGAGGGTGTTTACAAAAATTTAATATTTATTATTTAATAATTTAAGTCAACTTTAAGTTATATTATTTTTAAATTATTAATTTAAAATTTATTATTTATTTTTTACTTTAAATATTAAGGTTGTTTGATAAAGTTAATTTAATATTTATTCTAAATCATCAAATTAACTTATTTACCATCATTAATTTTGATTGATATTTATATTTATATTTTTACTAATATTAAATAATAGTTTTTTTTGTTAAATATTTGGTTTAAAATATTATAGATATATAAGATAAATATAGAAATATTTACTACATAAAATGAGTTATGAAGATAACATTATAAAATATTCTTTCAATAAACATAAGTAAATGAGGTAAAAATGATTTGATACTAAAAATAAGACAACTATTTTGACTTAATACTTAAAGTTATTTTTTACTTTAAGTTTGTGATATTAAATTATTTTGTTAAACATGTTTAATTTACTTAATGACTTAAATCTAAGGAAGTAATTGGTAAAACTTAATACTTATTACTTAATAATTTAAATTGATTTTAAATTAAATTATACTTAAACAGATGACTTAAAATTTGTTACTTAATTTTTACTTTAAGTATCAAAATTATTTGATGAAATTAACTTAAAATTTATTATAAATCATCAATTTAATTATTCTTACAGATTATAACTTAGACAAAAGAGATCGAGTCAAAATGGAAATAATGGAGTAGCAACAAATATTATAAAGGAAATTAAGACAAATAAAAATAAAAAAGTAAAATAAAGATGTTGGCTTAAAAATAAATAAATTATTTTTATTTATTAATTAAAATTATTTATAATTTTAAATCATATTATTAAGTTATTTTATCAAATATATTTAATTTATTTTAAGTTATAATATCACTTTAAATTATTAAGTTAATTTACCAAACATCCACTTAGGTGATGTTTATTTTTTTTTATTTAATTATAAATAAAACTTGAATATTTAATAGTGTTAAGTATCGAGTTGTCTGTTATTTTTTTTTAATATTTTATTTTTATTAAACATTAAAAAATAAAAAAAATCAACACGTTACTATTTTTCCTTTCAAAAAATCTAAATATTTTAATTTTTTTATTCAATAAAACACTTATAATAAGTCATAAAAAAAAAAAAAAAAACAAACGACGTAAAAAAAAAGCAAACGCCTTCTTATTTAATGACTTAAATCATTAAATTGATATACCAAACACCCTCGTTTTCTTTCCAAAATTTTCACTTTTTTTTTTACCTAATTTTAACCGTCGGTACAGTAACAATGAAAATGACTCCTCCTTTGATGAGATTATATGAGCAAATCCCTGAATTAAAGTATGTTATAGCTACGGGAACATGCATGATTACAGAGGATGTTCAGCACAGATTCTTATAGTTTATAGTACTGTTCAGGGATTAGATAAGCTTACTCCTGTCGATGTCTACTCGCCGGAGAGTAACTCTCATCATCTGACCCCGTGGTGGAGGAGGGCACACGTAGAGGAAAGAATCCATCCGCTTTCAAATAAAGTACGAACCCTACTCACCAAGAGAAAATGAAAGGCAATGAATTTTTGGGCCCCACAAGCATCCCGAAGTGTTTTTAAAAAGGAAAAAAAATTAAAAAAAATTAAAAAAGGGCAACGTGTTTCACCTTTTTATTTTTGTTTCACCTTTTTTTCAATCAATGGGAAATCCACTTTGAGGGAGGCGTTTATTCCACCTATAAAACGTAGAGAGTGATACGGCCATACGGGCCGAGCCTCTACTTTATAGTTTATACTACTTAGAGATCCACAAGGCTGAAACTCAAAATCAATTATTCATCATGGCGGGCACTCCGACTTGACGTTATCAACTAGTTTGTTTGGCGGGCACTCCGACTTGACGTTATCAACTAGTTTGTTTGGCGGGCACTCCTACTTAGACAAAATTCAAAGAGCACTTTCAAAAAATTGAAAAAGTAAGGTGCGTTTGTTTTTTTACCTATTCTAAATGGAAGATTAATGTTTAATAGTGTTAATTATTAAGTTGTTTGTTTTTGTAATATTTTATTTTTATTAAATATTAAAAAGTAAAGAAAAATCAATATGTTATTTTTCTATTTAGAAAAAATTATATATTTTAACTTTTTCTATTTAATAAAAAATTTATAATAAGTCATAAAAAAATAGAAAAATAAATAACCTAATTTTTAAAAACAAATTGCTTTCAGTAAAAAACCAAAAAAACAAACACTACCTAAGCGTCTCTTCATTAAGCATTTATTCGATAAAAATAGTAACAAAACACTCTAAATATACTTCAAATAGTAATCAATTTGGTAATTTTTTTTTTAAAGCACTATAAAAAAATACTTTTAAAAAGTTAAAAAATCACTTATATGGTTCAAGAAGCACTTCATTTTCTAAAAAATATTTATAAAAAAAATATTTTCATTAAAAATATTTTAAATAAAAATACTATTAAACATATTTTAAGTTAATATATTTTAAAAGTAATTCATTATAAAATACATTTGATAATATTGCTATTCGTAGAGTACGTTTAGCAATAGTTCTAAAAAATATTTTTATTCTTTGTAGTACTTGAAAGATAAATTTTTTTGAGTGTTACAAGGGTTAAAAATATTTCTAAAAATTACTATCAAATATATTTAAAATGTTTTTTTAGAGTACGTTTGATAGTAATTTTAAAAAGTGTTTATCATATTTTTAGCACTTGAATGATCAAAATTTTTAAGTATTAAAAATATTTCCTACAATCACTATTAAAGTAGCTCTTAGAAAAATTATCTATTAAACATTTCTCTAGAATTTATCAAGTTTTTTCCTAAAAAATATTATAAATGATTTTTTAATATTATAAGTAATTTTTAAAATTTCATCAAATCACTCTTTTTTCTTGGAAAATACTTTTTACGTTAAAAGTGTTTTTGAAGGACAGACAAACGGACCCATAGTCAAGTGGCTCGTTCCCGAAGCCTCTTAGTTGTGAGTCACCAGGGAGGGCACATTCACCAAACCTGGGTAACAGTAACACACGCATGTTTCACGTGGAAGGAGAAGGACGCATCTACTGTTGGATCCAATTCTTTTTACTTAAAAAATATTTTTGGGCAGTCAAGATGGAACCTGGATTATTATTTAATTAATTAATTTTTATGATGAAGAGAAATTGTATGGTGATGGTTTTGGTTGACTCAGTGGAGAAGCTGTCACTTTTTGAGACCAAATCTAAAAGAATCACACGCTCGTGATCTACACTTTTCTTTTTGTGAAAGAATTTACGTTTCTTTTGATACGTAAAAGTAAAAATAAAAATTCAAATTTGTTTTCATATGATTTAGACCCTCTAAAGGAAAAGAGATTCCAGTCTTCTTTTTAGTAAAGTTAAGTAATAAGTTAACTTTTTGGCGGTGTAATCAAAGAAGGACTTCACTAAAAATTATTAGTGAATTTTATTTGAGCATCTTAATCTTAAAGTCCTTGATTTTTATTTTTACCATTTTGTTCTCCTTACATTTTTTTTTATATTTGATAAAAGTTTTTATGTCCGAATAATTTTGTTAAAAGAGTTTATGTATTAAAAAACATAATAATATGAAGGGCGTTGACTGAATTTTTATCTTTTAAAAATTATGATTTTGATTTTGACTTTAGTTTTCTTCAAGGTGAAAATATAAGTCTACGTCACCCGGGCCTAACAAAGTTTGGAACGGGAAGATGTGGACTATATAAATCTGAAAATGTCTTTTTTATGGTGCCAAAAAAATTACTTCAAGTAGGGACACCAAACAACATATATAGTCTTATTAATTTATACCTTCACTTAGATCTCATTTGTTTGTACTTAGATTTTGGATTTTGCTACATCTGTTGAAAAGATTAAGATTTGAAGTTCGGTATGTTACGTATACCTAAGAATTTTCTATTTAAAAATAATGATCTGCTTTAGAAGTTGTGGCAAAGTTTTAGACATCCTAATCTCTTTGCCCTCCTAATTTGAACGTGCCAACATCGTTTCCTACTTTTTATATGGCTTACCTATTCCTTTTTGGTCTTCATTTTTGACCCAGGAAGTCCATCTTTGCCCAGCAAGTTGCAACTATCTTTTTGTGTCTATATGTATTTGATTGAGGTAGATGGTGGTAGGTTGGTTAATAGTAGTCGATGAAGCATCCTCTACTTTTGGAAGTAGCTGGGAAAGGGGAAGGAAATGAGGCTAAAGCTCACCAAATTCTTTCAATTCAATAACCAAGTCTTAATCACAAGGTAAAATGTCTCTACCAACCCAATTAGCCCTAAACACGTTCACTTTTCGACTATTGGGGTGATGTTTGTGTTCATCTCTCCTTCGCTTTAAGCTTTAGATTAGTCAAAATCAGCCTTCTTTAATTTGGTTCCATTTGCATCAATTGAAAGTGAAAGCTTGTAAAGGTAGGGTATAGCACTTTCTGATATCATTATGATGGGATAGTGATGATTTCAGTAAACCATGTGGGATCCTAGATCATAGTTTTCGTAGTAATAAACAAATCTTGGTACCTAAGGAAGCGAATTCGACGAATATCGGCTTTCTAGCTGAGAATTATGGACCAAGTTGCATGAGAACCTTTTTCTATAAGTTTGTAGATCAGTGTCCCTGGTTAGAAGGGTCATTTTTAGAGGTTGGAAAGTCATATTCTTTTGACATTTCACATGCCAAGGCTCTGGTTTCACCTATCATTTTTCATTTTATATTCATACTGACATCAAAACTGGGCAGACTTGAGCGGCTATTTTGTTAAGGCATCCATTCTCAAAGGAGATTTTGGAGACAAAATGTCTCACTCACTAAAGGATTCAGCATAAAGTGCCTTCAAATTTGGATCTATAAGATAATAAGCATTGAAATGAATCTAGGTTTTTGTGGAGGCCATGTTGGTTGTACTAGCTTGGCTGTATGACTACGACAGGAAGTGATATAGACGACCCTAGATAGAAACTGATGTTTACGAGAATTTCATCAGATTGGTCAATTAAAGTTTTGGTAGCTAAGGCATGCTACCTTATGTGGTAGGTAGAGAGCAATACGGTGGTTGAAGATTGAAGTCATAAGAGTTTTGGTGTTGAATTAGAATCATCACTTAGATCAGCATTTGGTAGTTGGAAAGGGAGAGGAAAGATTCTTTTCATTCCCACCCTCTAATCAGCAACCAAACTAAGGGTAAGCATTCTTTGTGTGTAAGGTTCTTGCAGATGGAAAAAGCCTTGGGAATTTCTTACACCAAAAAGTCAAAAAGAGAAACAAGAGAAATGTTATGGAATTAGAATAAGAAACCAAGTAATGTACAATGCCCAAGCCCAATAGAATAACCATCACAAGCACAAATGACCCAACCCAAAGAAATAATCTCTTTACCAACTCAAACATAATCAATAAGAGGAAGAATAAATTAAACCCCAAAGCCTCAAGAGTTCAGCATGTAAATCTTAGAAACACTCACATTCAAAATTGCATGATCTAAATCTCCGTGTCAAAAAAACGGACCGTCAGTCGAGAAACCATGCCACGAGCAAAAGGAATATAACTTAAACTGTACCTGAAACAGAAAAAAGAAGTGTGAATAACTATCAGATTGCATCACTAGATGTAGCAAAAATAGAAAAGAGTAAAGTGATAATAAATTGACAAATCAGTAATTAAAATGCTGAAAGCCTGGAAGAATTGAGGAAAATCTCATGAAAGTGGGTTGAAGTTGAGCAGAAGCAGCTCATGTAAACTGCTCTTCTTCACGGCGTGGTTGGGTTGGGATTGGTTCTCTTCATTTAAGATGTTCAAAGCAGACTTAGTGAAATATGTGTTTCAGAAAGTTGTAACGAAATGTTCTGTTAGAATACTTGAATTACAAGCAAAAATTTACACTTGGCTAAAGATCCCGCTGCTTATTAATGAATATGATGAGAAGTTTCTAATTCACTTGCATTGTCAAAAAACTATTCCAAAAAAAGACCAGAATGATAACATAAACTTCTTTCTGCTAACATTGTTATTTTTCCTCCAACCAGATCCCTTCATGATTCATTTTCTATCCAAATCCTCACAAATATTCATGTGTGCCTAAGCAAATGGTGCAGCAAAAGGCACACCTGAAGAGGAGAGAATAACAAAAAACAAGTTCCCTCTCCTTACTTTGAGCTAAGCCAATCAATAAAGACTTTCATTGTCAAAAAATGATCATCTATGCATGCTTTGACGCATTTAAAAAAAGTACTCATAAAGATGATTTAATTGTTTGTTAGTACTGTTCCAAATCTTCAAAAGACCTCCTACTCTTTTCCTTCCATAACGTCCAAATAGCGACCATTGAAGCTTCCTTTCATTTCTTTCCCACAAAAGATCCATGTCAATTCAACAGATTTCCTCTTGCGGAAAAGTGCATCACCCAAGTCACATCAAATAGAGAGAATACCAGCTACCACAGGATATTTGCTTAGGCAATGAAGTAGCAAATGATAAGCCGATTCTTCCTGAACTTTGCACATATAGCATCTGTTCGACTTTATACATACCCTCTTTTTAAGCTGATCAATCATCAAAATCCATCTCCATGTTGCTTCCCATGCAGAGAATCCCACCTTCATAGGTACCCAAGAATTCCAAGCTATGTTTGTGGGAAAAGTTTTCTTCTTCCTTGGGTTAGGGAGTAGTAGTAGGATTTAATAGAGAATTTGCCACACTTTGGATTCTTCTACCCCATTTTGTCATCCTCCTTTCTCTTGACTGAACTTTTCAGCAGATTCTATAGAAAGGATGTCATTTCTTCAAGCTCCCAATAGTGAAATTGTCTTATGAAGTTTACTCCACCTACCTCCTTCCCCAACTTGTTCCTATACCTCTACTACCCATGAATCTTTATCAATGGCTGTAGAGAATAATGTGGGGAAGGACTCTTCCAGAGATAAGTTTCCACACCATCCATCTTCCAAAACATAGCCCTTCTTTCATTACCAAGCATGAAATGATATCTACTCATGAAGGCCTCCCAACTTTTCCTAATTGCCTTCCATACACCCACCCTTTGAGAACCATCCCCCTTCTTCTTTCTCAAACTTTTGCGTTATAACGCTTTTCCATAAGGACTCCCTCTCAGTTGCAAATCTCCAACTCCACTTATCAAGGAGGTTTAAAGTGGAGAGATTTATAATGTCAAGGCCCCTATGGTTTTTATTTTTTTATTTTTTTATTTTTTATTTTTTTATTTGTGCAAGCTATGGACCAATTGACCAAATGGAGATTTTTTCATAGAAGTGATCCCACCCTAGAGCAAATTTCTTGAATCTGCTCTAATCTTAAAACCACCTTTTTTGGAGTGATGAACAAAGACAATAAACAAATTGGCAGGCTCGACATTGTACTTTTAATCGGCAAGTCTCCCTCTTTTCGATAGATATTACCTCTTACACATAGAGGGCCTTCTTTGGAATCTTTCCTCCATCACGTCCTAAACCCTGATTACTTTGAAAGGGGATCCTAAAGGCAAACCTAAATATTGTTTTATTTATTTTTTTATTTTTATTTTTTTTTTTATAGGTAAAGAAAAGATCTATTGAAAAGAGGTGCCAAAAGAGCGACTCAAGGCAAAGGCAAAAGAAGCGCCAAAAGATGCTCCAAAGGCAAACCTAAATATGTAGCGGGTAGATGCCCCCACCTGACATTCAGTGTAGCAGTTAGAGCCTCCACATTTTCAACTCCCTCAATCAAAATCAGTTCACATTTATCCACGTTTTTCAATCCAGATATTGCCTCAAACCACATAAAAGACCAATTCATATACACTAATTGCTCTTCGTTAGTGTCACAAATGATTACGGTATCATCAGCAAACCCTTTCCTCAGCCCTCCATAAATAGGTGGGCTTTGTCAATTATAGTAAAATTTATAAGTATGCATATGAACACATAAATTGGTGCTCTGGGAAGGACAGTAAATGCAGAAATGCACCAAAACCAGAATTTTCAATGTGAAAAGCAAACTCACCAAATAAGGGCGCAGATCTCGCATATGATTGCAATGATTGTTAAAATTTTATTATGGATCTGCAAGACAGAGGGGAGGAAGTAATAAGTTCTTTGCACAGTCAATTAAAAATACCATGAACATGAAAATGATGCCAAAATTGTTTCCACCATTGAGACATAATTAAAAAGAAAGCTGATACGAGGGACCAGGATGGGGACACATGGACATGGTACAATGAAAGAAGGGGCTTTCTAATTCACCAAGTGATTTCGATTACATGCAATTTCAAAATGTTGACCCAATTGTCTATGTGTTGTGACTCACACATCTGCTTGGATGGTTGAAACAAAAGCAGATGGTTTCTAAATCCAAAGCAGAATTTTATTCTCAAGAGTTCCCCATATAAGAACTTCCCAGACTTTCACATGTAATTTCAACTTTTCTACATTAACTAGGGACATTAGTGTTGTTTGAATATGCTATTTGATAAAGATTGCAGACTTACCCAGAGAGCACAAATGAGGGCTATAACAACAAACCCGATGTAAATAGCTGTTGCATAGATACGGACAGGATCAAACATCATTCTTATTTGTTGTACAGGCCCAATTAGGAAGGCTGTGCTGTCACATAGAAATACAAATTTAGCACCTGGAAACCTCAAAGAGAATATAAACAGTCAAATTAGACTAAAAATAATCATAGGAAAGATTTTGATATGTGCATCACCACTTCTATTTGACTGTAAACATATACTTGTACGTCTATAAAAGTCATTTTCTATACTTCATGATAAGTCAGCAACTTGACAACCTACCTTCCAACAGCAAGCAAGTTGCCAAAGGTGAACAATACTGCAAATTTGATGGGTTTAGCAAAAACAATCAATGACTGCAAAATAATCACAAGGTAAAGGAGATGTTAGATGGCAACAACAATCACATTTGAAATTCTAAACTCTCATAATGGGGAAAAATAATAATTGCCTTATACATTTCTTTAGTACTTCAATTCAAAATGTGCACAATTAAAACTCCTCTACCAGAACAAGGAAATCATACAAGACTCACAAAAACCAAAAAAATCACATAAAATAGAAGTTCACAACTCATCCACATCAAGAACAATATTCTGAGGTAGAGAGCTACAATTCTCCCTCTCCTCATTCACTTGTGGAATATTGTTTCTCATTTATTGTACTAAATCCAATTTTAATTAGTCAAACTTTTTGAAAATGAGTCAATTAAAATAAAACAAACATACATATGAATAATCAAGGCAAAACAAATGCATACTTTTGTCTATCGATACAAGTCATTTCATTGAATTGGGTCGGTTTACCCGACCCTTGAACTCAGATTGCACCCAACCAACTTGCACCTCTATTAGGCTCTTAAATTGCATTAATTCTCATGAGCAGAGCTAACAGATTTTCCCCAAACCAAAGTATTCCTATGCTCCGAATAAAATTCCCAAAATCTGAACTTTTTTCTCTGAACTAAATTCAATGTTTCTAGTCAAGAGGCATATATTATCACAATATAAGCACAGAATTATACACAAAACCCAATGTGATAATTCAATTTTTCATGGCAGCATCAGAAGCACATTCCTAAAAACAATTCCCAGTAATATAATAATAATTTTTTTTTGAATTTCCAATTTATATAAAGTTTTTTTAACACGGGCTAATACCAAAAAAAAAAAAAGAAAAAAAAGAAAAAAGAAAAGAAAAAATTTACGAAAAGAATGGGATAAGTTGGTGGTACCAGGAGCATACAAGCGAAACCAGCAACCAAACAAGCTGCAAACCCGTACATTCTCTGCTCAAAAAGAACGCAAAACAAAAATCAGTATGAATGAAAATTTTTTTAAAAAAGAAAAGAATTGAGATGAAAGGGAGTGAATTTTTTTACAGTACTTGCACTGGAGAGAGATTGCAAAGGCCATCGGAGTCTTCCAAGAACTCTTCTCGATCTTCTTCATTTCCTCCCAATATCGATTGCCCAAAATTCCACATTTTCGCTCTGATGTGGTAGAGAAAGTGAGACTCTGAACCTAAAGGTTGAGTCTGGATCTGGTGCGGAAGTGGCAACTGCTTTTAGTGGAGCCCACCAATAAATGTTCTCCACGTTGCAAAGGATCTACAATTTTCAAACGTGGCAAGAATTTATTGCCTTGCTTGTTTAGCCGATATTGTGAATACTCACCTGATAAAAGTTACTTATGGTCAGGCTTTCAAACGACGTCGTTTTCTAGGATCTTCAGCGGAAGCGGCAACGGGTTCAGTGAACATCACCAACTACAAATGTCCACGTGGCAAAATTTATATCGCAAAAGTGATTTTTTTCTTACGTGGCAAGCAATAACTCCCACGAGCCCTCGCACGGCGTCGTTTTTGTTCTGTCTAAAGGAACTATTTGAAACGTGGCAATATATTATTGGGACTTGTTGTTCAGCAGGTCTCATGCCTTGTTTACCTGATGGGAACTCTATTAGTCCCGAGTCCCGACAAATAACCACCTCTCAGGACGACGTCGTTTCACTTAGGTCAGTCCAGTGTGGAAGTGGCAATGGTTAGAGCGGAGTTAAAAGCAACGAAAGCTCTCCACGTAGATAAAACGAACAAAAATTAGAGCAAAAGGAAGGGCTCTTCGGGTATTTCGACGCCCATATTAAACGCGGCGAGAAATTATTGGTTAATGTGGGATGGATTACGACTGCCTCCAAACGACGTCGTTTTCAAAATATAAATCGAATTCATCTCCTCCCTTTGAAAACCCCTCGCAGTGCAGAAAATCAGGGAGACAGAGAGAAACCCTAGGTCGATTGGCTTGGTTCCGGCGAACGAAGCTGGAGAGACTCACCCGACCTGTTGAAGATGTCGTCGACTCTACTGGAAGTTACTCGAGCGGGTCACGAAGAAATCGAGCGGCTTGAGCGGCTCATAGTGAAGGATCTGCAGAACGAGCCGGCTTCGAGCAAGGACCGCCTATTTCAGAGCCACAGAGTTCGAAACATGATCGACACCATCACCATTACGACAGAGAAACTCGTAATTTTCTCTCATTTTCTCGAACCTTCGTTCTCTCGAGAAAATATAAAAAATTGTTGCAACCTTTGAGTTTTATGTGAATAAAGGTCCAGTTGTTGAACTAGGTGTTTTTTTATCTCTCGAAATTTATTGATTTTTTTCTTGGTTGATCTGAGGTACTTAGCTTGCGTTGGATGATTGATGCTTGTTTTTTAATTCCTGGAATACTTAGCAAAACAGAGGAGATGAAAGAAAATGCAAGAAAAGTTTTGGAATCCTGTGTCTTATGTGATTTGAGGTCCGGCAGTTATTCTAGGTTATGTTTTCTCCCAGAATTTGTTGATTTTTAGTCCACCAGTAGTACTAGATGTTTTGTTCTCTCGAAATGTATTTTTGTTAATATTGATTTTTTTTTTTGGTTGATTTGAGGTACTTAGCTTGCGTTGGATGATTGATGCTTGTTTTTAATTTCCTGGAATACTTATCAAAACTGAGGAGATGAAAAGGGAATGAAAGAAAAGATTGGAATCTTATGATTTATGTGATTTGAGGTCCGGCAGTTGTACTAGGCTATGTTTACTCCCAAAATTTGTTGATATATATATAAATGTGTTGAAGAACTTTAATTTCCTGTCATTTTCTCTAACCTTCATCTGCGCAGATAACTAACTCAGAAACTGAAAAGAAAATGGTGGTAACTTTTTGCAACTACATGTTTAATGTGATTTTCGGTCCAGTAGTTTTACCGGTGTTTTTTTGTTCTTTCACAAGTTATTGATTTTTTTATTCTTTTTTAAAATCTTTTCTGTTTAGCTCAAACATGTTCAGCATCCATGTGGTCGCTGAGAAATCTATTGATTTTCTCATTTCTTTTAGTTGATGCTATTTAGCCGAAGGAGATGATTAATGTGTGTTCTGGATTTTCTTGGACATTTACCATCTATTTGATTGCTAAGCAAACTGGGGAAGAGCGATGAAAAAAGATACTGGTGAATCTGACTATGTGTGATCTTTAGGTCTAGTATTTTTAGTAGATGTTTTTGTTCTCTCAAAATTTATTGATTTTTTTTTTTGTTAAGTTGTGGAATTTAGGTTGCCATTGATGATTGATGCATGTTTTTGGATTTCCTTGTACTAAAACTGAGGAGATGAAGAGAAATGAAACAAAAATTTTGCAACCTTGTGTTTTATGTTATTTGAGGTCCAGTGGTGTTACTAGGTTTTTTTTATCCATATTTATTGATTTTTCTTTTTCCTTTTTTTGTAAAACTTTTAGATGGTTTAAACAACCAAAACGAACTTGTAGTTCCTGTCATTTTCTCTAATTTTCCTCTATAGAGAGAACTAAGGAACTGAAAAGAAAATGAAAGAAACATTTTGCAACTACATGTTTAGGTCCAGTGATTTTACTAGGTGTTTTGTTATCTCAGAAGTTATTGATTTTCCTTTTTCTTTCTGGAAAAAAAAGTGTTGTTTAGTTCATGGTTACTGAATTGAACATTAATTTAGATTTCATTGAACATTTTCAGCATCTGTTTGGTTGTAGAGAAATTTATTGATTTGTTAATTTTTTTTTTTAGTTTCTACTATTTAGCTCAAGGAGATTATTAATGTTTGTTCTGGACTTTCTTGAACATATACCATCTGTTTGGTTGCCAAGAAAAATGGGAATGAGAGAGAGAGAGATAGTCTTACTAGGTCTTATTTTTAGGTCCAGTAGTTTTACTTGGTGTTTTGTTCTTTGAAAATTTATTGATTTTCATCTTCTCTTAGATTTTTTTCTCTTTACCTCATGGTAAATTACTAATGTTTATTTTGCATTCCCTTGAACATTTTTAGCATAAGTTTGGTTTCCAAGAAAACTGAGGAAATGAAAATAAAGAATAGAGGTTTTACTAGGTTCTCAAGATTTAATTATTTTTTATTTTTTTAGTTTGTGCTATTTTGGACATGGTTCTGATTAATGTTTGTTCTGGATTTTCTTGGATATTTACCATACATATGTTTTCTGAGAAAACTTAGGAAGAGGAAAAAAAAAAATTGCCAATTCAAAAAAAGAAAAAAGAAAATAGAGATGCTTGTGTTTTGGGTATCTTTTGTGGGAAAAAATGAAAAAATAATTTCAAACTGTACAGAATGTTGTTTCAGGCATGAGTTGACTGGAGTTTTCCTTATTCAGTTTTGAAATAATGAAAATTGTAAGATGCAGAATCTTTGAATTCTTTTATATATGTTCGTTTTCAGTATGCTAAAGGAACTCAAATCTTCAGCTAACTAATATCATGTTATGTAACAATGCCCAGAAAATAGATTAATATAATGCAATTTACTTATTATCTTGTGTTTGTTCCAGATTGATATTTATGAAGACAAAGATAATGCAAGGAAGGATGAGATTGCAGCGCTTGGGGGTCAGACGGCAACCGGATCAAATGTGTTTAGTGCATTTTATGACAGATTGAAAGAGGTAATTATTAGGTGTTCTTTTTCTTTGGAAGAGGAAAAATAAAACAGGCCGTGTGTGTATGACTGTGTTCTTGCATGATTATATGTTGTATTTTTAGTGAAATATTTAGTTGTATATGCAGATTCGTGAGTACCATAGAAAGCATCAAGCTGCACGTGTTGTTGATGCTAATGAGGAGTATGAGGAGCTACTCAAAGAGGAACTGCGAATTGAGTTTCGTGGAGAGGTTTCTGTCTCTCTCTCTCATATGTGTCCTTGCTTGTGTTGACTCGTGTTCTCACCTTTTTCTTACCATTATTAATCTTGATTTGGTTTCAGGAAGCCTTTGGACGTTATTTGGACCTGCATGAATTGTACAATGAATATATTAATTCAAAATTTGGGGAGCACATTGAGTACTCTGCTTATGTTGAAGTCTTTTCAGAACCACAAAAGATCCCTCGTAAGTTGAAGTTGACAAGGTGAACTTTTTTGCCTTCATTTTAGAATGCAATTTTTTAGAAAATAATTGATAATTTCGACTTCTGGTTGTTTCTGTCTTTTGGGTCTCCTGCAAAAGTTTTACATTATATTTTAAATTCCCATTTATGCTTTTTTTTTTTTTTCTGCAGGCAATACAGGGAGTATTTAGAGAATCTACTGGAGTATCTGATATATTTTTTCGAGCGGACAGAGCCATTGCAAGATCTCGATAGAATATTTACAAAGGTTTGCTTTAGCTTGGTTATTTTTTTAAAAAAATTTATTTTTATTTTTGTTGTCATATCATTGTTGAGTTTGCTTTCCATGAAGTCGGTTGTCTTTGTTCTTATTTCTTGAAAATCATCACAATGTTCTATGACATGTAGCCTCCTTGTGTACTACCAAAATAGTGATACCTGTATCAACCTACCTGGCAGTGTGGTTTGCAGGTTCTCTACTTTTCAATTTTGGCTTTGATGGATTTTTACAGATCAAATGATATTTGATTTTCCTTTTTCATTTAAAACAAAGACAATGCCATTACACAATTTTCTTCAAAATGAATTCAAAGGAAAACATCAAAATCTTTGAGTCACGAGTCTTGTGACAATTTGAGCTGTGATTGTTGGCAGCCACATCACAATGTTATATGCACTTGTTATGGATTCTTTGTAAATCCAATGACCTATGAGATATTTTGTTCTAAGAGCCAGATTTTAGCTATGGGCGAAAATGTTGCTGATATTGAGCGATATTTTGTAAAAATATTGTGCTTTGGTAGAGCCCGACACAAAATCTAGGTAGGATAAATCCATTCACAGATTTTTTGAGTTTATGCCCAAAAAATGCAACCAGAGGACTTGAACCTGGTTTGCCTACCTAGTTCTTGAGTAGGTAACCAACTGGGCCACTTTGGTCTTATGTTAGGAATGCAATATAATTATATATTATTGTTTTTGGAAGTTAGATTTAATTAAAAAACAAGATAATAAAATGAATTAATTTTAATTATTTTATTTTTAAATTTCATTTGATTGGTTGTTAAAAATAAAAAAACTACAAATCAAGATATCATATATATATATATATATATCATCATTTATTTTATATCATTGAATACATTTGAATTAAATAGATCATAATTTTAGTATTAAATATATTTTCAGGTTGAACATGTCATTATGAAATGTTACAATATTATTGTTGAATAATATTTAATGTATCTTAATAATGAATGTACACTTATAAAATTTATATTTCTTATCGGCACACACACATGAATATATTAATTTCTTCAACAAAACAATTTCAAAATCTCTATTATTACTTCTTATATCATTTCTTACTTATCAAAAAAAAAAAAAATCATTTCTTAGAGATTTTCCAACATTTTCCTAAGTTTTGATCAATTTTTGCTTCACCGATATTTTGTGTCAAAATATCCATCGATACATCCCGGTATATCCTGAAAATCGAGTTAGCCATATATTTGTCAAAATTGATATTTTCATCTTTGATTTTAGCACAATCATCTCTTGTAATGGCCAGGGATTTATGTTCTGAGCCTAATTCCATGTGCATTATTATTCTTATAATTAATTTTTTATTTTCCACATGCTTGTGGTGGGGAGGCTGAGAATCGGTTAGTAGATAGAAGATGAAAGGAGTCCATTAAAATAATCTTGAATGACAAATGCTTTTGGTTTGGTCTTTCAGTCATGTCTTGTTTTCTTACATAAGGATGGGTGTTTTTTTTCCAGCTTGCAACCGATTTTGAAGAGCAATGGGCAAATGGAATGGTAGAGGGGTGGGAGAATGAGAGTCAAGAAAATGGGAATGTTCCAACTCAACATGCGGCAATTGATCTTGATTATTATAGTACAGTTGAAGAGCTGATGGAAGTGGGTCCTGAAATGTTAAAGGAGGTAAAGTGGTCTTGGTAGTATTATTAAAGTTTCCAGTAACTCTTTAGTTTGCACTTCATTGTTCCCACTTTCAAACTTGTAGTTCTAAAACTTTTATGGTGATGCATTAATCTTATATGTGGTATTTAGGACTGGGGTTGTCTGTGAACTAACCAATGGGGCATTTGGATAAATGAAAAGAATAGTGCAGAAGTTCTAATGGTTTTCCCTTGGTAAAACCATGGAACTTTTCATCTAAAGCATTATATGTGGTATATAGGACTGGGGTTGTCTGTGAACTAACCAATGGGTCATTTGGATAAATGAAAAGAATAGTGCTGAAGGTCTAATAGTTTTCCCTTTGTAAAACCATGGAACTTTTCATCTAAAGCATTATTAGTTTTAATTATTTGGCTGGTTTCTCTATCTAATTGCTAATTTGAGTGTTATAGAGTAACTACTTATCATAGAGGAATATCTGTCCTTGTATATGGGATGATGCAATCACTGAGTTGCTGCAATGAAAGACTTTCAAAATTTTCTTAGGTTTTTTAATTTTTCAAGTGACTGGTGTTATTTTTCATAAAACTGAAAACAATATTAATGAAAACCTTTTAGCATTGAATTTATAGAACCAAAAACTTAATCTCATTGTACGCCTGATAAAACTTGAGCAATCTTTGGATAGTTTACAGTCATGTGAAAAGAGTGCTTACAAATGTAAGCAAACTTCATCCCATTTTGGTGAAACAAAAATGGAGTGATTTCTATATAACATATCCTAACATTCTTCACGTGGAAATATTCAGTGTTCTATATTGACTTGTGTTATCAAACAGATCTTTACCCTTATTAGCTACATAGAGGTTAGGTTATCAGCTGAGGTCTTAGAATTGTGTTATCAAACAGCTTCTTACCCACATTGGAACAAAGGGTACAGTCAGTGCCCAGCCTTTATAGTTCAACAGTGATTGGGGCTCAATTTTGGTTTGTTAATTATGGTGCTGATGTGGTAAAATTGTGGATTTTTGGGTCAAATTCAAACAGTTACTGAAAATGGTTGAAATTGATTAATTTTTCATTGAAAAGTTTTTATAGAACTTCGAATTGAAATGAAATTCTCAAAATGTTTAAAACTGTCTAAAAGTGGAAAGCTTGACTTTGTTACCCTGAAACATTTCATTGCTGATATTCCTAAAGCAGGCTTTGTTGTTAGTAGCCATGATTTCCACAGTAACTGGAGTCAGTCTCTTTTGTATATTCTTTTTCTTTTTCCTTTTTTTCTTTTTTATTTTTTTTATTTGCCTATCCTTTAAGATTCAGACTCATCTGTTATTTTCCCTTTCAGTTATGATTTCCCCTTATTTATCATCATATCTTTTCCTGACAGGCATTGGCTGCTCTAGGACTAAAGACAGGTGGTACTGTTCAGCAGCGTGCTGAGAGACTTTTCCTCACAAAGGTAATCGTGTTCAGCTTCTTTCATCTTTACCGATCAAAAAATCAAAATTGTGTTCAGCTTCTTTATCTAATTTAAGATTAAGAATTAAATGAATTAAGTTTATTGAAAAAACATTGTATTCTAATCATGGACACAGCTTATAATTGATTATATTTGCCCTAATCGATAATCTTCTTTCTTATTCAACTAATAATCCTTAATTTAGTAGTCATTTCACTCTTTTTAGAAGACTTTATATTATGCTCCAAGAAAGTACTAAAAAAAGAAAAATAAAATAAAAAAATAAAAATGTTATGTTGAATGCAAATTTGCTTTCAGATTTAAATGATTTGTTTTTAACTTCTTTTTTTTAACCGAATAGAAAAAGCAAAATATTTGGCTTTTTGTTGAATGCTAAAAATAACTTTTTAAAATAACCAAAGCACACTCTCAACACAATCTTCACCCTTTTTTTTTTTTTTTTGATAGATAAAGGAAATTCATTAAAAGCCAAAAAGGCTAAAGAGAGTATACACGAAGTATACCAAGATACAAAGGATCAAGAAACAAAAGGTTCTGACCCTTACTTGGTGGCTAACCAGTTTACAAAATCAAACAACGATAAAGTATGATCCTCAATATACACCCTAGCCCAACACAATCTTCACCCTATTAATACTTAATACTTAACAGAAATAAAATAATAAAAAAAACAAACAACTTAATATTTAATTTTATTAAGTTGTATTTAGATTTAAGTCAAATTAAGTTCTATTTAGATTTAAAGGAAAAAAACAAACACCCTTATGTTTCATTCCTAAAAAATATTAAGGAAAATGATTTTCTTAAAATTAGTTAAAAATTTATATATTTGCAAATGATTTATTCTTTATATAAAGAGGTAAAATAAGTGAAATGTGTTTGAAATAGCCTATAAAAATAATTTATTGATTTTAGATCTATTTTTATTTTATTTTTTATTTTTCCTCTCTATTTTTGTTTCCTAGTAATTTCTCTCAAATTTTCCAAACATAGCCTTGGAAATCCAGTCATTAGGAGTCCTTAAAAACCATCATTTTGGTTATACTCCTGTTCGAACTCTTCCATTTCTGACCTCAAAACTTATCCCATCTAAAGAGTCACTACTGTGCATCCTAAGTTCTCTACTGGAACATATCCTTCGTATTTCTAGTACCAATGTGTGAAGAATCCAATTTGACATGCGTATTCCATGTCTATTTTCTTTCCGTGCAGCACACACCTCTTGAGAGGTTGGACCAGAAGCATTTTGCCAAGGGTTCACGTCGATCAGAACAAAATGGTACTCCTGCTGCTCCAAAAGAAGCTGACAATTCAAAAGAAATCGCCCTCCTAGAGGCGAAGTTGAGAAAGATATGTGAATTACTGTATGAGGTTCGTATATGTTATAGTCCCTTGATCAAAATAAATCTCTTAAGTCATTTTGTAATCCTTCATGCCAGCATGTCACAGTTACTACACCTGTCTGTATTCTGCATTCAGAATCAACATGCGTTGATATGAATAATCATTTGATGTACCAAAGATGTAAAGCTTTTTGGTTACCGGTTGTTTTTTTTATTGTTTTGACATTGTGCAGACTATCGTGCGAACAAAAGAAAATATTGAGAAGAAACAGGCTTTGACGTATGAGGAAATGGAAGCAGAACGTGAAGAGGTAGTTTTGCTTCCCCTTTTTATTTGTTTTTCTTCTCATATCTTTTTCTTTTTCAGTTGTTTTTTTCCTCTCTAGAATTTCCTTGTCAAAATCCCCATCTTGCAAAGGTGTGAAGGCATCATGGTAACTGTGGCATAATCATTCCAGTGTCGGCATTCCCATGAACATGCTTTTTTGAGCTAGACTTGTTTAAATCTTCCATGATACAAATTTAGATACAACCCGCAATGCCCACTTTCTTATATTTTGTCTAGACCATTTGTTCATAATCAAGGAGAAGTCAGTTAAAATGGCAGTATTTGTTGGATGGTGGTAAAGAACAAGGAGATTCTCCATTAAGGTGGAGATTTGAACTTCACATCTTGTGCCTTCTAAAATTGCTTCTTTGGATAAAAGAAGTCACTTTTTGGAAGGAAAAAGCTAAAGAAAACTAAAAATGAATGGAAATTTTACTATCTTCTGCATGAAGCTGATGTCTATGAAATTTATTGTTGCTAACATGTTGATAAACTGGAAATCAGAAATATACAGAAATTTTCTCAATGTGTATATTTCTGTCTCAATGTGCATTTGCTTTCTTTCTTTCTTTCTTTTATTTTTTATTTTTATCTGCATTGTATCATACACTGCCATTTGCATGTCTCACCTCTAATAGTCAACGTTTGGATTTGGAAATTTTGAGCAGGAAGAAGTACAAGCAGACACCGAAAGTGATGATGAGGAGCAGCAGATCTATAATCCCCTCAAGTTGCCAATGGGCTGGGATGGGAAGCCTATTCCTTACTGGTTGTATAAGCTTCATGGACTTGGGCAGGTAATCTTTTGTTTCATTCTAGGAGCCTTCTAAACATACATTTTTTCTTGTAGTGATTTATCTGGATCTCAGGAATGGTTAATTTATGCCCTTTTCCTTTTACTTCCTTAAAAAAAACATTTGGAAAAGGCTCTTTTTTATTTTGGGTATTACGGGTATTTATTTGTTAGATGCGTGTGGACATATATATTGAACTACAACTGTGGAAAACAATACTGTTGTCCATCTTGGTGATTGAAACTACTGGCAGTTGGTATAAATGCTATGTGCTAACTGAGAAAGAAGCCATTGGAGTTTACTTTGGGGGGACAATTGTGAATAGCCTCTATGGACTTTGAAGACTGCTTTTTTTTTTTTAATTTCAGGAATTCAAGTGTGAGATATGTGGGAATCACAGTTACTGGGGGCGTAGGGCTTTTGAGCGGCATTTTAAGGAATGGCGCCATCAGCATGGTATGCGTTGCCTCGGCATTCCCAATACCAAAAACTTCAATGAAATCACATCAATTAAGGTATGCTCTTATCTGATCTCCTTTGCCTAATATTTAGGTTTGTAAGTTGGCTAGTCCAATGCACCCAACTTGGGGTTTGGATTGGCGTGAGGATGTTATAATGGGTTAGGGTTAGGCTTGTCTTGAAAAATATCAATCCAAATTCCTGTATAAGCTGTGCCCCTTTTTTCTGGTGCTAATAGATTTGCTCTGTTTGCATTTTTTTTTTTTTACTGTTTTCACTTTTCTTATGCTCATTGGGACTTGAACCCAAAACCTCTTATGAACCAACCCCAACCTTTTTACCAACTCAATTCTAGACTCTTTGTCCGATAACTTGTGGAACCCAAATGGCTCGTAGGTTTGGCACAGTTTAAGCATTTTGATAGATGGGTTTGGTGTGGGTTAAGCATTTTAACCCGTCAAAGTTGCAACCCTACTAATTTTCTCATCGAGTTACTTTCATTGATGTAAATTATTTCCCGCATCCTAGTTCGTTTTCACCACTTACACTCTTGACTATTGACATTGGTGAATTATGCAAGGTTGAATGAATTTGTTAGAGCCTGGATTTAATGGTTCCACCTAACTACAATATTGCAAATTGTAGAAATTTGATTTCAGACTTGTATCACTCATATTTTTTAGAATAACTTATATTCTACATTTGTGCTAAGTTTTACATTTGTAAATAGGATTTTGTATGGTTAAGGTTGTTTATATGTTGTATGCAGGAAGCAAAGGTACTGTGGGAGAGAATACAGGAACGGCAAGGACTGAACAAGTGGCGCCCAGATCTAGAAGAAGAGTATGAAGACAAAGAGGGCAACATCTACAACAAGAAGACCTATACCGATCTGCAGCGCCAAGGCCTGATCTAAGAAGAACACCGTTCCAGATTAACCTCATCTTCATTTGTAAGTTCTGCTGTGGATAATTCCTATTTATTTTTATTTATTTTCTCCTCATCTTCGTTTGCTTTGCAAATGAGACTCTTACCAAAATGATTAATGGTTTTCTTTATTTGCAAGTAACTTCAGTCTGAGCGCTCAAATGCAAAAATTTTCCGACCCTTAATTATTCATGTTTTTCATTGCTTAGTTGTTTTTTCTTTTTTATTTTATTTTTCCTCCCAAGATCCAGCATATGGCTCTCTACTTTGAAGTTCGAGGACTGAAAACTCACCCAGTAACTTGGAGATTTGGAAGAGTCGGTTTCCAGAATGATCTGGTCGGCGATGGACTTATAGTTCTCTTCTGTAAGCTTCTACGAAGGATTTCTGCACTTGCATGACCAAAAGGACGAAACAAACGGTTGGGCTTATATAGCATCTGGTCCTAAAAGCATAAATGTACCAAACTTTTAGGGTTTAGTCTGTCAACTTTTATTAATGCTAATTTCATGTAATGAGTATTCTATATCGTGTATTCAGATGTCTTGAATGTTATTAGCAATTTTGCATTCACACCATTCAACTCGTCAATTTTCCCTAGAAACAATCAGAAATTTTTTATTAACAGATATTATACAAAATCAAATGATACAACAGAACCAATAAACAGAATGAATCTTTTATCTACAGCGCTTTTTCATTCACAAGACCTTGTGAAGAGGAGTGCTGATCCACTCACCCCACGAAGGACCAGCAGCCTGGGGTCCAAATACGTTCCGCAAACAATCTTTGACAGATCAAAGATTTCAGGTGGGACTTGTGTCCTAACTTCTCGGACTACGGTTTTGGCAATGTCGACGTTGGTACTCAATGGGTCATCGAGACCCATTGTCAGCTCAACGTCATGTGGGGTGAATTTGGCCACTGGGAGAGTCGACGGGAACTCCTTAAAGGGGATTACTTTCCTCCATTTCCTACCTGAGAATTTTCGGATTACATAATTTTGGGAAGTTGATGAGGGGGAAGGGAACTTTCCTGTGGTTTTATCTTCCTTGAGATACAGTCGTCTCCCGGCTGTTAATCTGAACATGGCATTCACTTGCAGTTTGCCAGTCGTCCCTGACTTGTCATGGGGCCAATTTTGATTTACCATGACTGTGAAACCGATGTCTGAAGTGAACGAGAGGTTGGTGTTGAGGGTTGATGTTCGTGAGACGGTTAGGTGGACATCGCCGATGAGGACTCGAGCGGAAGGCTGGCGGAGGGTGAGACCAATGTGCCGCCCAGTAGAGTATAGTAACCGCCATTTTCCGGGCAGCAATTCCAGCCAATTCTGTGCGTTGAGAACGAGAATGGGAATTAGAATAGATCAAGGTAGAAAGGAAATCGGGGATGGGAAATAAGAGATGATGAATTACCCTTGGTTTTGAGTAAGGATTCAGCATCTCCATTAATTCGATGAAATGCGCCAGCCTAGTCCGCTAAAACATGGAAAAAAAATATAAATACCAGAATCAGTAAAACTCGAATCGCAGAAATAGAATGGACAAGACATTTTTTACGGACTTCGGCACATCAGCTAATAAATATAATTTTACTTTTATTTAGGGCAACTCGTATTTTTTAGACACCTTTAAGCTTTCACTCTTAGAAAGACCCGATTAATCCAAAACTGATTCAAGGATAAGAGAAACACTCCTTTAAATCCGAAGTTATTTTGGAAAGGTTAGAAATTCTTTATAATATTATGAAACCATTTCTTACAAAAAGTTAGGTGTTCAATAATTTTCATTTAAAAAAAAAATCACTTTTAAAGTACCAAACAATCTCCTGAAGTGATTCTTAAAGTTCCAAAAGTTTAATGGTATTTTTATTCGAAATATTCTTAATAGAAGTGTTTTCTCTAAAAATATTAAATAGAATCATAATCTAAATAAAATTTTATTTAATATTATTATTATTCACACAATAATAACTCTCTATAAAAATATTTCCAAATGAAACATTTTAGACAAAAAAAAAAAAAAAAAAAAAAAAAAAAAACCATTTTTATGGAATCAATTGCCTTATAAATCAGTTTGAGTTTTCCAGGCGATGTAGGTAGAATCAAAGGGGGAAGAGCTCCCATCTATTTTAAACAAGAGATGAAAATAGAAGCAGAAAATATACTTTGGTTTTTGGAATAGAAATGACAGAAATACCTGGGGTAGGCGATAAATGTATTCCTCCGAAATTCTAACTGCTGTAGAACCAAGACCCCATCTGATAATATCCATGGATGGGCTGACTCGCCATCTTGGTCCACACAGAAATGGGTGTCTTAAAGCGTCTAAACAACTGTTAAGCAATTAAGCAAAGGATCAGAATATATGGTTCACCACTTCTTTCACCTAAATGCAATTCTCTAATCACCTTGGTTAGGAAAATAAATACATAAATTAATATTAAAAATACAGAATTCGTTTTATATATATATATATATACTTTTTTCAGTGATCTGAATACTCATTGAAGTCTTTCTAATTTTAACCAAAAGTTAGAGCGATAGACAATGTTTAGTTACCATAAAATTTAAGGGAGAATGCAAAGGGAAAAAAATCAAGATGAAAAAGAAAAAAATGATGGAAAATAAAAAATAAATTTAAAATTAATAAATTATTTTTGTATACTACTTCAAACTCATGTAACTTATTATTTTTTTATATAAAGATTAAATAATTAAAAAAGGTATAAATTTCTAAATAATTTTAATTATATTTTTTATTTTTTTATTATTTGTATTTTCAATAGTAAAACTAAATACAAGAAAATCATTTTTCTTATCATTTTTTTTTGTTCTTATAGTCCTAACATTTTTTTTTGTTCTTATAATCCTAACATTTTTTTTTCCTTGATACTTTCCTAAAACTAAATATAGCAGTATTGTTTTGTCATTGATCTAGATAACAATCTTTCAATATCATAAGAAGCTGGAATGTAAGAAGAGATAACCATATATCATGACTAAACATATGCATTGTGCCTAAATCTTCAAAATTAGCACAACCATATATGGCCACATAAAGGCCCCTAGCTCTCTAGCTCAACGGTAGTGTGACCTCTAACAAGGAACCGAGGTCCTAAGTTTGAGCCTAGTTGATATTTATGGTGTTAAGTAGAGGATGGGGCATATCACCCCGGATTTGCCTCACCAGCAAATCCATTCTATATAATTGTTGCTTCTTTTTTTAGAATGTACCAGAAATTTATTTGGCAATTGTTGGTTACCAAATCAATGCTGAAAATGAAGTTTCTAACTTTAATATGTAACTGATAGGATACCTTATTCTCTTTGAAGATTTAGTGGCAAGCAGTGAAGATAGAAGATTCCAACCTGCACCCCAATTCCTATCTAGTATCTGCACAAAAGGAGGGATGTCACTAGATCTTCACTCAAGGCGGGAGCACCAAAACTGCTATGATTTGTATTTTTGGAACAGATACTAACCTGCAGGCCAGCATTTCCGGATGAGGAATTCCTATTGAGGATTTGCAACAAAAACTCCCGCAAGCACGAAGGATCATTTCCCTAGACTCACAAGTAAACAGGAGATTAGTATTGTAAACAAAGGGAAATTTCCTTAAAACTGAAATTTTGTAACATATGACCATCAATCCATCAAACAAGCCTTTTCTCATCAATATAGACATAACAAATTTTGCCATGGAAATCTAGGCAGAATTTAACATCTGCTGGGACTGATATATTGAGGTTTTCAAAGTGCTTGGAAGCTGTACAACTGGTCAAATGAGTGACAATGACTTTATGGTGAGTTTAACATATGACATAAAATACATATAACAAAGATGGAAGGATCCGTTGGTTCCAGCAGCATCATTTGTCAGGGGAATGATTAGAAGGCTTGGCATATAATACCTTGGTGAGGAATGATTTGAACTTTGCAAAGATTGTAGGATCCATCAGTTCCCGCAACACCATTTTTGCCATCATGAAGCCAACACATCTTGCAACAATAAAGAAACAGAATGAGGTCCGGAAATAGCCATCTAATATCATAAAACACATTTAGATCTCATCTCAGTTTGTTTTTACACACCATACCTCATGTCAAATGCTATCATCATTTGTCGTCTCTCCATGTTGCTGTCCAGGGTGCTACTATTCTGACTGCTCTCATGAAAATCAGCAGCATTTCCAAGTATCCCTACCTGATATGGTGAATTTTAGATATGTACAGTCCAACCAATCCAAACCCTCGGACATATGCCGAGACAGGCTTACAGCACACAACTCCTGGGCATTGTAAAAAGTTGTAATCCTAGTTCTAGTATTTTCTTGATGCCATCTACTGGAAATTTTGTTAGTTTGTATAAATCTTTCACAGGAGGGATGTTGGAATAAATTTGCGGCATCATGTTTCCACTTGAAGCATGATTCAATTAAACTATGGGATCACCTTCATCAGAGCTATAAGACAATAAGTCCTAAATATGACACTGCTCAGAGAACTTTGCGGCCATGTTGAGTACCAATGCTTCCTAACACTATTAAACCCCATACATAAAGAACATGCTAATATGCTAAAGGTAGAAAATAGGTATATCAATTTTGGATATGATAAAGAACAAAAACCGTACTTACTTTAATATGTCTATCCACTGGACTAATATGCACGTTCTCTAGCCTTAGCTCTGTATGGGCAAGTCCATGGCTGTGCAAGTAATTAACCTGAGGTGGATAAACAACAGAGGCATTATTGCTCCGTCAATTTCTGCATAGCAAATACCAAGCAGTTATGGTCTTGTAAAGTTAAAAAACATACTCCAATCAATAGATCCCTCATCAAAATTCGTATAAGACGCAGTTGTCGAGACACAGCAGGTCCTCCAACTGTGTCATCTCCCACTCTCCTAACAGACTCCTCATCCAGTGCAAGAGTGGCTTCTAAGGTTGGAAGCCAATCCGAAAGTTGAAGCCAATGCCTTAAAGAAAAACTACCATGATACTGCAGAAGGAATAAAATGTAAAAATGTTAAACTATTTCTCACAGATGTACCCAGTGATATCCTGAAAAATAAGAAGGCTTAAGAAGAGACAAAAATAACACGGACTAGCAGAAATCCCTGTCTATGAATGCACAGAGATAGGACTGCCCTGTTATTTAAAAAATCCCTGGTTTAATGAATCTTGTCGACCGACCAAGTTATGAAATGTATTAAACAAGGCAGATCCACAAATTCTTTGTAGAACAACAAAATGATATGTTTGATCATCCAATCACACCATGTTTCAACCCAGAAAGATTCTGGTCATGCCAAACCCCTTGATTGCCCACCATCTTTGCACTGTGACTACATGAGTGGAAGCATAAGAATTAGTCTTACTAAGAGAGGGACCTACCCCGTGAACCAGGGTAAATGAGCCACCATCCCCAATCATTGGTGAAGGGACATAGCCATGAACTTGCATGGAGTATGAATGGTACATAAGTCTACGACGAACTAGCCTCTTTAATACCTGTAGCACATTTCAATAGAGAACTATGAGTGAAAGAAATCTACAAAAAATAACCGGATCAGCATAAATCTTTAACATGAAATGAACTATTTACAAACCTCTATGGCACGTTTCCCTCTACGCTTAGCTTGAGCACTTATGAGTTGCCTAAGCACAACCCTTGTGTCATTCAGAGGGCTGCAAGTCCATGATTCCAAACATTAAGCTTTAATCTCTTCAGCAACATTTTATAAGTGTTTTTGGATGTCACTTAGAATTTGAAGGTTCCCTCATATTTTACATAAAGTTTGAAATTCAAATTCCATAAGCCGTAATGGACCAACAAAAGATCATGGGAATAATCCACCAAGCTAATGGTGTTACATAGTTTCATGAAATAAGCAGGGGCTATTTGGTAGTGGGAAAGAGAATTGTTTTCTATTTCAGAAAAAAAGGATACAAATGACACAGGACGTGCCTAGGGACATGTTTTTAAAAACATTTCCTAAAAATGGATCATTTTAGAAGAAGTCAAAATGATATTTTTCATATTTGCAAGTACTTTTTAACAGTTAAAAGCAATGAAAAGAAAAAAAAAAAAAATCAAACATGTTCCCTTTTTTCATTTCCAAAAATGAGAACATTTTTCAAAAATTCATTTTCATTTCCACCATCAAATGGACCCACAATGTCTTAACATGTTATAATCATTTATGAAATACCTATTATTGTTTATAAGCTCGATTATAGATTATCGATTTCTACCTTAGAATGCTATGAAAAACAAAATGGAACAACAAAATATCCATGCCACATTCAAATGTGCCCTATCTAAATTAAACAATAATTTGAACTAACCTTTGTGAATCTTTCACTGTGGCTTCAAAAACTACCTCATCTGCCTACAATAATGTTCAAACAAATTAGATCATTAAAAAAATTAAAATGATCCCTAGAACTAACCATATCTACACACTTTAAAGTTTTACATACCCGTCCTCCAAGGCCAACACTAACGCGATCACTGATTTTAAAATCAGAGATCTTGAATTTAATAACATGCTCCAATTCTTCCTCTACCAAGACTGAACTAACACTTTGAACATTCTCTTCTGATTCCATTGGCAATGTGGATTTTCTTGACAACGAACACCTTACTCTCCAGCATTTCTGCTGTAATGAACTGTGCTTCCTTTGGTTCAAGGAAGTACCTGAAGATCTGAGCAGTCTTGTTGATGAATTTTTACTATAATACCCTACTCCAACGCTTTCCAAACTCAATTTCAATCCAGTCCCACATAAAGCCATTGATTTGAGCTCTAAACATTAAAAAAACAACAATCTAGTCGAGTTTCATCTGCCTCTTCAGTTACCTCTGTTTATTTTCCATGGAACAAAAAGGAAATTATAAAAATAAGATAAGATAATCTAAATCTAGCATTTTTTGCTATTTCAGTCTCCAATTGTACACATATTCAAAGCATAGTCCACCATTTGATCACTGAAACAGTGGCTGAAAGAAAGAAAAAGAACAAGAAACAAAACAACCAAATCATATGTTTCCTGTAGTTTGACTCTGAAATTCAACTCAAACAAGCCTAATTAGGTTTGGTTGAGTGTAGGATTTAGTTGTCTCAGGTAGCAGGGGACTGAACAATCAAGCACTCAAAATACTAACATCTTACATGCTTCCTCATCCTCATCTGTTTACTAGCTGAGAGAAACAAGGGAGAAAAGAGAATGAAAAATATAAATAAACACATTATTCTTCTGTTGAGTTAGACTCAGACGAGTGAAAACTCTTAGCTTTCTCATGTCTCCAAAAATGAAACCTAAACCTCAAAAGTTTAAATCTCCTTTTATCCCCTGCATTTCTTCATCTGTTTGGTTGCCAAGAAAGCATACTTAGAAAACAAAAACTTCGTGTTTTCTGCTATTACAACTCAACCGAGTCAATTTGTTGAATTATACCGAGCATGGTGAAACAAAAGAACAAAAAGAAAATACAATCTTAGAACTTGTTTGAATTATGCGGAGCTTAAAAGAATAAAATGTTAAAGAAACATAATCCATTTCTTAGTTTTCTCAGCAATCAAGTGGAAATGAGAAGTAAAACATTGAATAAGAAGTCACAATTCAGCCACCAAACATGCGGAGAAGATCCCTTTTCCCCCTACATTTCCTCAGCCGATTGGTTTCTGACAATAAAAATTTTTAAAAATGGAGTCTCCATGTTTTCCGCTATTCAAATTTGATCAATCCAAATAGTTTGAGCTATGTTCAACTCTGCCAAGACCATGACAACATAAAATAAATCAATAAAATCGGATAAGTAGAATTAAACAAGTAAAATTATGATCAATTTCCATCGTTCCAAGTAAAAATTTACAATAAGAAGTCATAGCTCAGCCAATCTCCTTTTTCCCCGATATTTCCTCAGCCGTTTAGATTCTGATATGAAAATCCAGGCTAGTAGTCTGAATTAGGCTCAACTCAAACTAAATTTCCTCCATTTACAGAGGACAAAACAAATAATGAACCAAATTTTCAAATGAGGTTCTCACTTATCTTCCATCAGTTTCTCAGAAACCAAACGGAAACAAGAAGTTTCAATTCGAGTTTTCATGTTGTCCGCTATTTCAATTGTAGCCGATCCAAATAGCGAAATATGCTCAGCTCAGCGAAGACCATTAAAAACATTAAATGAATCAAGAAAATCAAAGAACTAAAATCACAACTTATTTTCCACCGTTTTCTGGACAGCCAAACGGAAATGAGAAGTTAGAAATCCAAAAACGAAAAATTCAGAGACTCACCAGATATTGAAGAGATTCGAATAGAAAATGAAACGAAGAAAAGAAGAAAACGAGAGGTGTTTATAGAGAGGAAGCGTGTGAGAGAAGCGTGCAAGAGAATGGCGGAAGCGTTTCCCCATGGGTTTTTCACATGTCCACGTCCGCCTCTGCAAAAATCTTTGTGTTAAAGACACCGGCTGTGTTCGAGTTTTGTGTGACGGGCAAAAAGATTGAGTCAAACAGTCAAAGCTCTTGACTAATTTAATGACGTGGATTGAAATTATTGGCTGTTGTGAAGGGTAATTGGAGATTTTGGTGTGTCAGGGGAAAAAGGATATTATGATTGTGTTTTTAAGAAAGAGACTGACCGAAGGCCCTGTAAGACTGAAAAATATGTCTCGGTGCACCCTATTGGAAATAAAATGGAAATATGGTCCACATTTATAAAATTCAAATTTAATTTAAATTAATTAAAAATATAATATTAAAATATTTTAGGGAACGGGTGTTTTGTATGAAAAAAGCCACAAACTAAGAACGAGTTTATAAAATACATATTTTAAGTGACTATCTAAAATTAATTAGTATTTAATATATTTTTTTTATCAAAGATATATCATTTAGGTATTGTCCTATTATTTTTTTACTATTTTAGATATAATATTTGATAGGTGAGTGCATAAAATTTGAATTATTTTTAAAATATTTTTTATTTTATACTTAAAAATAAAATAAAAATAAAAATATTTGAGTGTATGCAAATATAAATTTTTTAAATATTTTAATGATATAACTAATTTAACATTAAAATACATCAATGAGGCGTTGATGATGATAAAATTACCCTTTTTTTCAATCATATATTTGCAATGAATAGAATATTAGTGAAATTATGCAAATATAAAAAAAAAATGAGGAATAAGAAATGAAGAGATATTATATACAACAATTTGTTAGGATTTAATAACGTCTATGTCTACTTCCTCTATCTTTTCACTATCTTAAGAGTTTTCTCAACTAAAGCTCTTCAATGCCTTGTATTATTGAATTTCTAAGTTCTAACAGACCTTTGCATTAACGAAAAAGTATTTCTCCACCCCCTAGAGAGTGAGTTTCTCGAGTGCAAGAGTGATAAATGAAGAAAACTTTATCACAAAGTAGGTATATAAAGATGTAAAGATTAAAGTATAAGTGATTTTTAGTGAGTAGGTATTTTTGAATATTGACCTCACCTTACCCTTAATAGGATGGGGTTACAACAAATATAAATGGGTTTAGGATGGGTTTAGAGCGGGACTTTATCCTATCCCATCCTACCCAGATACATATCATATTAAATAAAAATTATTTTAATTGATTTTTTTTTTTTTAGCTTTTTTAATATATAAAAAATATTATTTTTTTAAGAATAAATTGAAAATATTTATATTATTTATTTATAAATTGTGTTTATTTTAAATATTTTAAAAGTAAAAAAATTTAAAATATATATATAAAAATAAGTAAGTAAATGGGGCGAGCCCAGGATGAAAACTTCCTATACCCGCTCTCATCTTGTTTAAACTTTTTTCTTTTTGTTGGCGGGGATGAGAATTGACTTAAATAAATGAAATAGTTGGAATGAGTGTGATTTTCCCAAACTCATGTCGTTATCATCCTTATTAATGAGAATGGATAAATTTGGATGTCAAATAATTGTCGGAACTTAAAAAGGTTGAATGGGTAATAAATATAATTTTCATGGTTTTGTTAAACTTTAAATGCACTAAAAGTCAAGTTCAATAGGTTTTGAAATCAAACTAGTTGTTAGAAGTAAATTTCTTAAAACCGATGTCTACTTGATGATCCACGTATTAGTCGTTAGAGCATATAGAGAAGACGGATGTGGAAGTTTTAGTCGTCATTCACATGCCAAATAGTCGCTTAGGTGGATGTCCTTATGACATCCAATGGCTAAAAAATCAATTCCTAGGGCAAGAGGTAGCCTAGGCGATCGTTCACTTTACTTCCAATATCCAAAACCCCGTAAACAAAGCATCTATACGTCCACCTTCACGTTCACTTGTGTTCTTATAAAAATAAATGACTATTTTGAGAGATTTTGAGCTACTTCTAGTTTCTAATAAAATTCTTTGAGGCTTAACCAATTTTTTTGAGAACATTTTTAAACTTAGGTGGTGTTTGTTTTTTGATTAAATAGAAAAATGTAAAATATTTTACTTTTTCTATTCAGGTAAAAGTAACTTGTTGACACTATCCAATATAACTAAAAAGAACTTGTTATTAATACGTTCTGTTTAGTTATATTGGATGAAGTTAACAGATGATTTTTAATTGAATAGAAAAAGTTAAATATTTTAATTTTTTCTATTAAACCAAAAAACAAACACCACGTTAGTCTCTTTGGTTAAGTTGAAAATCAATTTTATAGAGACTTAAAAATTTTCATGAAAATTTTTTAGGCTCAATGATATCTCTTACGCTAGATAGCTTAAAAACATTCATATACAAAGCACAAAGACTTGAAATACAAATAAGAGAGATCAATAAAAGGAAATTATTTAGATTTTTGAAAATTATAGAGTTTATTTTATAACTGTTTTTGAAAACAATTTTCTATTATCTAAATCAAGAAAATAGGAAAACATGTTTGATAATCATAAAATATAAAATAAATTTCTATTATTAAAAATAAAAATATGCTGTCACGGGAGAAACATTTTTTAGTTGGTTTCAATTATTTTTCACTTGTTTTTCTAGGGCTATTTTAAAAAATAATTATATTGATATGAAAAATGATTAAAAATAAAGTACTACATATAAAAATTATTTATAAAAAAATTTTAAATATAAAAAACACATTAAAAACATTTCAGATTGCTAACTAGATATTTGTTTATAAAACATTAAAAAACAGTTTAAAAACTGTTTTTCATAATTGTTTTAAAAAACAACTACGAAATAGAGTCATAAACTCTTTTTGCGTCTTCCCAATGAATCTTGCAATTTGTTTCTTATATGAGACTTACGAAATATAAAAAGATAAAGCTTGTTATCCATCGTATGAACTTGAATAATAAGCACATTATTATCATTTAACCTTGACTTTGTTATAGTTCAAATTGAGATTACCAACCCCATCAACTACTAATTTATTTGTTTTTATGAATATCTTAGTGAACTTACCATTGAATTGTGGGATTAATTGTTATGGTTAATTTTTTTCAATTTGAGAAATTAAAAAAATGAAATGCTAACATTTTAGTTTTTAAAAGTAATTAAAATTATTGATTGTTAAGTGTTTATTTAGACAAGTGTGAGGCATGTTTTGGACCTCTAATTAGATAAATTTTATTTGAATTGTTGATTGTTGATAGTTGATAGTTGATATATTTCAATTTTAATGTACTATAAAGGTTTAAAATTTGAAAAAAAAAAAGTAGTAAATTCCTTTTTGGTGTAAATTATGTGATTTTCAATGTTTTTTTTTTTTTTTTTTTTTTTTTGCATTTTTTGAACAAGAAATCTACAAAAAAAAAATTGTAATATTTTATTTATTTATTTGGAAAATAGATTAGTTATCAAACAAAAATAATAACTATGTGTGATCAAATATCTATTCCAATTTTGAAAGATTTATTTTAAATTAATTTTTTTATAAGAATACTAAATAAAATTTTAGATCTAATTGTTTTTTTTGGAAATAAAAGATAAAAAGAAAAGAAAAAAAAACCCAAATCTATATTAGTTATACTCGCCTTTCTTTTTGAAAAATTTATCAATTTATTGTAACTTCATTTTGTAATTAGATAACAAGAAATCAAGACGGCTTCATTTATTTTGAAGTCAATAATCAATAAAAAGTTTTAAAAATCAAATTGAGTTTTTTTAGTGAGAAATCATATTTGAGTATCATAGAAGTTAAAAATAAAAAACATAAAAGAGAGAATTAGGTGGTGTTTGTTTTTGGATTGAAAAAAACCAAAATATTTTGTTTTTATTTTGGCTTTTATTCAAATAAAAGTAACATATTAATATCATGTATCAATATTGTTAAATCGAACCTATTCAACCAAAAAACAAATGCTACCCGAGTTTTGATAAGGATATACAATCAAGTTGAGAAAGTCAAGGGAGAAAATCAAGGGATTTCCACGTTTGAATATCTGCAGTTATACCATTTATTTAGATAGTTACTCAATTTGTTTTGTTTCCTATTTCTTTGTAATCAGTTTCCTATTTTCGTGCTCATGCAATCTGTATATATGCTAACCATATCAATGAGAATCATAAGCAATAATTCTTCAATCTCTCTCTCTTAAAATCCTTTATGGTATCAGAGCAAAGGTTTGCTCTTTAATTTTATTTTTTTCCCCAACCACGTTCTTCAATCTTCAGCAAGCCTTTCATCCTCCTCATTCCAATGGCTACTGAGAATACTCAAATCATCATCCCTAATGCCCAGGAACCCACAAAACCACTAACCATGATTACTATCCATAACTCCATTAAACTCACACCCACCAACTATCTTTCTTGGAAAACCCAAATGGAAGTCATTCTTATCGGCTATGATCTACAACAATTCATTGATGGATCCCACCCTGCTCCTCCGACCACCATCACCACCAATAATGTTGTCTCTACTAACCCTGCATACCAAACATGGCTACGTCAAGACAAACTATTATTTGGAGCCCTTGTCGGCACTCTCTCGCCTACTCTAGTTCCTCTCATCACCCAATCAAAAACCTCTTATGAAGCCTGGCAAATATTGGCCAACACCTATGCTCGCCCATCTCGTGGCCATATCAAGCAACTCAAAGACCATCTTAAAAACATCACCAAAGGTTCTCAGTCCATTATAGACTACATGCAGTCCATTAAAACCCGGGCCGATGAACTTGCTGCTCTTGGTAAGCCTCTTGACCAAGAAGATCTGATTGAAAAAGTACTTGAAGGCCTTGATGAAAATTATCAGTCCATCATTGATGCTGTCAACGGTCGTGATTCCACCATCTCTTTTGATGAACTCCATGAAAAACTCATCAACAAAGAATTGTCTCTCCGCAATAAGATAAGCCCCTCACCCCTATCGGCATCTGCTCATGCCACCAATGTTCGCTCCACTCCATGGTCTGTCACCAATCGCACTCCTCGGCTCCCTGGGTCCACATCCACACCTACTCAAGGTATCATAAGAAATTCTCCCACCAACACCTGCGACAACCGTTCTCCTGCTCGTCCATTCCTTGGTCGCTGCCAATGGTGCAGTACTCAAGGTCATGTAGTCTCCCGCTGTCCTCTTTTCCGACAACAGTTTCCGCAGGTGCAACCACCTCCTCGTCCCGACAATTCATCACAATCTCGACCACCAGCTCCCTGGCAAGCTCAAGCATATGTTGCAACCACCATTCCCCCCAACACCACATGGCTACTTGATAGTGGAGCCTCACATCATGTCACCACTGACCTACACAATCTTGCTCTCCACAGTCCTTTTGATGGCACAGATGAAATTATGATCGGCGATGGCTCTGGTCTCCCCATATCTCACACTGGTTCCACCTCTCTTACCACTCCCTCTCACTCCTTTACTCTATCTAATGTTTTATGTGTTCCCACCATGAAACATAATCTTATTTCTATTTCTCAATTTTGCAAGTCTAACAATACTTCCATTGAGTTCTTACCATCTTCTTTTCATGTGAAGGATCTTCGCACGGGGGCAATCCTTTTGCAGGGTCGAACTAAGGATGGTGTGTATGAATGGCCACTCTCTACTACCCAGTCACGTCCTTTAATTGTGTTTTCTAGTGTCAAGACCACTTTGTCCGAGTGGCATCATAGGCTAGGTCATCCTTCTTTGTCAATCTTCAAAAATATTATGTCTTCGTTTCATTTAGATGTCTCTCGTCCGTCCAATTTCAATTTTAATTGTAATTCGTGTCAATGCAATAAAAGTCATAAATTACCTTTTTCTACTTCTACTCTCTCTACCTCTTCCCCTCTTGAAGTAATATTTACTGATATATGGACATCACCAGTCTACTCTACTGATAACTTCAAATACTATGTCATCTTTGTCGACCATTTTACAAAATATATCTGGCTTTATCCCTTCAAAAGCAAATCCGACACGCATGATGTCTTTGTGCGCTTTAAGGCCCTAGTCGAAAAATTCTTTAACCGTCCAATTATAACTCTTTACTCCGACAATGGGGGGGAATATCAAGCTCTCTCCTCATTCTTAACAATCAACGGGGTCTCACATCTTACTTCTCCACCTCACACTCCTGAACACAATGGGTACTCTGAACGTCGTCATCGTCACATTGTCGAAACGGGTCTTTCTCTACTTACCCATGCATCCATGCCTCTATCATATTGGCCTTTTGCCTTTTCTACTGCCGTTTACCTCATCAATCGTCTTCCTACACCAATTCTAAACCACCTCTCACCATATTTCAAACTCTTTGGCACATTCCCTAACTACTCCAAACTTCGAAGCTTTGGATGTCTCTGCTATCCTTGGCTTCGCCCATACACATCCTACAAACTCGAGTCTCGTTCCTCCCCTTGCGTCTTTGTCGGGTACTCTCCCACTCAAAGTGCCTATCTATGTCTTGACACATCCACCGCTCGTCTATACACTTCCCGTCATGTCCGCTTTGTTGAGTCAATCTTTCCCTTTGTCACTTCTCATACTTCTCTTCCTCGCGCCACTTCATCCAGCATCTCTGAATGGTGCTCTATGACTTTACCAGTCGTGGGCACACCATCCATGAATGTCGGCTCTGCTCCCCCATCAAGTCTGCCCACTCCTACCGCCCTAAGCCAATCCCAAGACCCAAGCCAAAATAATACCACCTGTGCCACACCTACACCAGAGCCCGATTGCCATTCCAGTGCGCCCGTACCAGAAACCAAGTGCGACTGTGCCAATAACCCACCCCTCCCGCCTACTCAAAATGACCCTAATCAACCACCCGACCTCTCACCCTCACCTCATGTCATAGTCACTCGCTCCAAACGCAACATCCATAAACCAATTCAAAAGCTTAACCTCACAGCCCAACTCTAACAACTTACCCTTGAACCCACCACTGTTACCCAAGCCCTCAAGGACCCTAAGTGGCGACAAGCTATGTCTGCAGAGTTTGATGCTTTACTACGTAATGGGACATGGGACCTAGTGCCATCTCATCCCACTCAAAATTTGGTTGGTTGTAAGTGGATCTTTTGCACTAAATATTTACCTAATGGCTCCATAGACAGGTACAAAGCTCGATTGGTTGTTAAAGGCTTACACCAACGCCCTGGTGTTGACTACTCTGAAACTTTCAGTCCAGTCATCAAACCTACCACTGTCCGCCTTGTTCTCAGCCTTGCGGTCAGCTAGGGTTGGTCACTAAGACAACTTGATGTTAACAATGCCTTTCTTCAGGACACTCTCACTGAGGATGTGTTTATGTCTCAACCACCGGGCTTCATTGATCGCGATCATCCTCATCATGTCTGTAAGCTACGCAAGGCTATCTATGGCCTTAAACAAGCCCCACGTGCCTGGTATCATGAGTTGCGCCAATTTCTTCTCCAATTTGGCTTCATCAATTCCATTGCCGATACCTCCTTGTTCATCTTCAATAACCGTGGCACCATTCTTTATCTTTTAGTCTATGTCGACGATATCATTATCACTGGGAATAATGTTGAAGCAGCGCAGACTTTCATTCAACAACTTTCTCAGCGCTTCTCTCTCAAGGACCTTGGCCCCCTGACATACTTCCTTGGAGTGGAAGTTACCTCCCACACCAATGGTCTTTTCCTCAGTCAACGCAAATACATTGCCGATCTACTTAACAGAACTCACATGACTGAAGCCAAGCCTGCTCCTACACCACTAGCAACTAGTCCGATTCTCACTTTACAATCAGGAACCCTACTATCTGACCCGACCGAGTATCGAACAGTGGTTGGTAGCCTCCAGTATCTCTCCCTCACTCGGCCGGACATTGCCTATACGGTGAACAAACTCTCTCAATTTATGCATCAACCGACAAGTGACCACTGGAATGCAGTCAAACGTCTGTTGCGGTATCTCTGTGGCACCTTAGACCACGGCATCACACTTCGTCGGACCTCCCCACTAGCACTTCATGCCTTTTCTAACTCTGATTGGGCAGGTAACAAAGATGATATCACCTCCACCAGTGCATACATAATCTATTCGGGTCACAATCCTATTTCTTGGAGCTCTAAGAAACAGCGAACTGTGGCTCGCTCTTCCACTGAGGCTGAATACCGATCGGTGGCCTCTACTGCTGCGGAAATTCATTGGATTTGCTCTCTCCTCACCGAACTCGGTGTCACTCTTCCCCAACAACCAGTTATTTATCGTGATAATGTTGGTGCAACAAATCTCTGTTCCAATCCGGTCTTTCACTCACGCATGAAACATGTTGCCCTCGACTATCACTTTATCCGAGAACAAGTTCAAAATGGTTTGCTACGAGTGTCACACATCTCTGCCTCTGATCAACTCGCCGATGCTCTTACCAAACCTCTTGCTCGTCCTCAGTTTGACTCACTCAAGGCCAAGATTGGACTTGCTCCACGGCCGTCCATCTTGCGGGGGCATGATAAGGATATACAATCAAGTTGAGAAAGTCAAGGGAGAAAATCAAGGGATTTCCACGTTTGAATATCTGCAGTTATACCATTTATTTAGATAGTTACTCAATTTGTTTTGTTTCCTATTTCTTTGTAATCAGTTTTCTATTTTCGTGCTCATGCAATCTGTATATATGCTAACCATATCAATGAGAATCATAAGCAATAATTCTTCAATCTCTCTCTTCCAAAATCCTTTAAGTTTCCATAACTTTTTCATATAATAAATTTGTTGGTATTCGATAAATAATGTATTTTTTGACTAGCTTCCTCGAATAAAGAATATGTCTATAATAAGATGTGTCTGATGGTTTTTTCGGACACATATAATAGATTAAGTTGTGAAGAAATTTGTTTGTTGATAAGGTCTCATCATTTGTGAGTTGAATATCAACGAAGTCAGAAATTTAGAACCAAACCCGAGAATACCGCTTGGATAATTCATCCACAAAATTGTTTAAAAATAAGTGATAAATTAAAATTAAACAACTTTAAAATGTATTAAATCTTAAAACATTTTGCCCATTAAAAATTAAAAATTAAAAACAACAAACAAAAACATTTCAAGTTGCCAAATGGATAGGAAAGATAACTCCAAACTAGAAAAATAACCAAAATTTGGAATTAATCCATGAATGAAAAATTCAGTACATTTCAATACTATTGTCCTTGTCATTCTATAGAAATTTTACTTCCAAGTTAGAAAACAAAACACCATGTAATTCAATTCAATCATGTTACACCCACAATCCAAATCACTGATTTGTCTTTTTGGTCTCCATCCTTTTTTGGTCCCCTAATAGAGGTGATGATTATTAGAGATAAATTGACAAATATTATTATGGAAATTAGAACCTATATCAACATTGTCATATATTTCAAATCTTAAGTAGGCATTAGATTACATCTTGTTTCATTAATTTATCGAAAAGAAAAAAAAAAGAAAAAAGAAAAAAGAAAAAAGAAAAAAGAAAAAAGAAAAAAAAGGGATATATAGAGAAATATTAATATAGAAATTATATTAATAAAAAGAAAAATCATATTCCTAACTAGGCTATAATTTTATATATATGAAAAAAACTTTAACTTTGGTTTAATGATGAGAAAATTATATTGAACAAATTAGGAAATACACAAAAATAAATTTCACAATCAAACATTAATATATCTTACAAATTATTTTATATTATTTTCAAGAACAAAATAACATGTGATATATTTATTTTCAAAATCGAAATCATTTGTATGCTACATCAATACAAAATCCAATATTTGTACACATCTAACTTCATAGAAAAATTTGTAAAATCTGGTCTAATTTATTGTAACCGATTAATTAATATATCGGTTAACCGTATTTTGAAACACGAAAAAAATTCATTGGCAAATAAAAGTATGGATTTATAAAATATTTATAAAATTATTTTTAATAATTTTCATATTGTAAAATCAAAAATAAAAAATATTTATCTATCATGGGCAATTCATAAATTTGACTTAATGACTTAAAATTACTTAATATTTTAATTTAAATAATAAAACATGTCGGTTATGTCCGATAAAATAACTTAATACTACTTAAAATCAAAATGAACTTAAACCATTAAATTTAAAAAAAATTATATTTTCAAAATCTAAAATAAATTAGGGTATAATATTGGATTATTATAAGGGTTTTAGCACAATCATAAACTATTTTATATTGTGGTAGTCTTATTAGTAATTAAATGGACAATTAACATCAAAGTAAATATTTGATGATTTATTTATTTGTTTATATTGATTTTGTATGAATTTAGGAGAATTAATTTGAAAAAGGGTAATTTGGTCATAAAAGAGGAATTTATCTCCAAGTCGTCCCCGAGTCGCATTAATTTCCATAAACAAAAAACCGAGCCTTAACTCATTTCCCCTCTCTCCCTTTCTCTGCAAATTCACTCACTCTTACCATTTTCTCCCTCACCGTCCACCCCAAATCCTTCGGCTATCTGTAATTTCCCACTATTTCGATCCCAATTTGGTAAATTCACCTCACCTCCCCGGCGATTCCTTCCTCCGGCGGCCATTTCCAGTTCCGGCGAGTTCGTGTTGTTGGAGATTAGGGTTAGGGTTAAGGTTTGGAGTTCGATATGCCGCGGAGTTCTCGGCACAAATCTCACAGAGAGAGCAAGCATAGTTCGAGAGATTACTCGGATTCGGAGAAGGAGAAAGATACGAGTTTGAAGGATCGGAAGGGGAGGGAGGATGGTGGCACTAGGGTTTTGAAGGATTCGGCATCCGGCGAGAAGCGGAAGCACGCCGCGAAGTCTCCGGAGAGCAAAGATTTAAACGGGCAATTTGTGGAGGAGTCCGGTGCGTCGAAGCGGCGGAAAGATAGGGTTAGCGACGGCGTAAATGATCGGTGGACTGGCGGCGAGGAGGAGTCTCAGAAGTCAAAGGATTCGAAGAGCAGGAGGAGGGATGAGAGCGGTGGGAAGGTGGAGTCGAAGCACAGAGATTCGAGTCGAAAGGAGGGGAGAGGAGCTGGACTGGAGAGGGAGAAGAAGGGAAAAGAAGGAAAAATTGAGACGTTAGGTGAAAATGTGGTGGAATTGGATGGTGTGGATAGCGAAAGGAGTAGGAAGCAGGGGTCTAAATCAGGCGGTTTGGAGGAAGAGCGTGTGGCCAGGAAAATGGCTGAAAATACTGGTAAGGTATATTAATTGAGTGTTTGTTAGCTATGCATTATTGCAGTTACTATTTTTCTGCTAAGTAGTATTTGTTTTGTGGATGTTCACAACTATCAATCTGGTGTTACTTGAGAGTAGAATGTGCAATGTGAGTTGGAGCCACCACTCGCTGAGGGCCTGGGTGTTTTCTGTGCTCTTTTTGGAGGGCTTGCTGTAGGTGCTCCTTGTATATGTCCTGTGTGCGTTGGTGTACTTTGCTTCTTTTTCTAATATATATATATACACATTCCTTTACCTATATAACAAAAAGAGAACGATTACAGGAGTGAATGAGTTTGAATTAATTAGTTTAGTTTTTTTGCCGATGAATTCTGTGATTTCTTTGGGTTGTAGTATTAAGTTTTGGTATTTGGCGTGGGGAGAAAGTAGCGGCAAGTCTTAAACAGGGCCTGCCTTAAATAGAAGGTGTGGGGGATTTGTCATGATGATGGCATAGTTTCAATTAGTAGTGTGATGGTCAGGTGTTTTTTTGTGTAAGAATGGATTCAGAAGAATTGGTAACATGTTTTAGGTATTCTTCAAGGAGAATAGTTACAGTAGTGGATAAGGAGTTCAGTATTTTGCCCATAGCATTTATCAGTTCTTTAGTAGATGATATGGTTAACTTTTAGAATTTGAAGTGGGAGTGTGGAGGGGAGATAAATTGTGGTCTAGCTTAAACAGATGGTATCAATGATTGATTTATCATAATGGTAGCATTGTTCAATCTAATAGTATGAATGTTCAGTGGGCTTTTGTGCAATAATGGATTAGGAGGAGTCAGGAACGCTTTTTTTTTTGCATAGATACAAGCATGTATAAGTTTCTAAAAGCAGTTTAGTCTTTTGCACATATATTTTGTCATTTTGGTAGTGACAGGGTTAACCATGGTTGTTAATTTATAAAATATATCATGCATTGTTTTTTTATTTTTCTATATCGTGCGTCGTAAGTTTATATATATATATATATATATATATATATATATATATATATATATATAGTATGCAAACATGTATATATGTATTGGAAGTATAAAGTATAGAGTAATATATAACCATTTTCATGAAAGATAGTAGGATTTAAAGAGTTAAATTATGTCATGTATATGGGAACATTAAATACTAGAGTTTTGAAAATTCAATTTAACAAAATATGCATTTAATGCATAGATTTATCATAGAATCCATAAAAATAAACTTGTTGAACTTTTAGGTATGATTTTTAGTTCCAAATTATAACTAGGCATATTTACTTATATGTGTTGTGGGTATATATATCTTTATGTGTCCTCTCCAAAGTTTCTACTTTCATGCTTGTCATTATAACTAGGCATATTTACTTATATGTGTTGTGGGTATATATATCTTTATGTGTCCACTCCAAAGTTTCTACTTTTCATGCTTGTCATTATTTTTTCCACACTGAAAAGAAAAAGAAAATAAAAAAATAAATTTATAATGTAAATTTTTTTTTTTCATTAATCATCATTATTTTCAATGTTAACATTCAAAATTTTCAAATAAAAATCCCTTAATATTTATTGTTAGAATGAATTTACTTAACTTCCAACATTGTCTTTGACAAGAAGAATGTAGTTTTTAATGTAGGATTATTTTACCTCTTTGACTCCCTTTTATGATAAATTTTTAACATTACCATTCATTTTAAAAAATTAATATAATAATTCTTTCAAAAAAAAGAAAAAAAAGGAATTTGATTTTTCTTAAAAAATATGAAAAATAGTTGAAGGTGTATGTATTATATTATTAGTATATCGCATATTTTATGTCGTATATATATGTAGATGGATAGATAGATAGATAGATATGCTTAATATAAGATATAAATTACAATACATATCGATTTCTATTAAAAATGTATCGTATCATTGTATTTTAAGTTTTTAACAACTATGTTAGCTTTTAGCATGTGATATAGGAGAGACTTAAATGTGGGCTATATTAGATACATGGTGCAGATTATTTGTCGTCGTGGCATAGTTATTATCAGGTGGGTTTTGGTTGAGCTATTGGAAACATGTTTGATATATTCTGCAGCATGGACTGGAGATATTTGTCTTCCCCATTAAATTCACCTCTCTTCATACATAATATATATTTATTTCTGTGTTGGGGAAGAGCATGGTTAAATAGAGGTCTACTGGGTTGGTTGTAAGGATGTTCTAGGTTCAAGTTCCTATGGAAAAAAAAGGAAGAAAAAGTTAGATAAGGAAATAACCTTTCAGACCTAGAATATGAGAGAGTTCTATATCAAATAGGTTTGTAGTATTATTTATTCAATTTATCCATTTTTGATGAATAAATACAAATTGCCTATCAAAAAAGGAAAAAAAAAAACCAATTTATGCTTGGGTTAGGTGCCTCCATATCTCCTGAATTTGATAGTTAGTAATTAATGCCATGCCAGCAAATCATGTGATTACTTAAAGTGAGTTATTGGTGAACCAGGAAGGGTATCAGATCAAGTCAATTTGTGTTGTTTTATCTAAACAGCATGAGTTGAATGCTTATCTATTGTTATCTAGGAAATGCCAACTAAGGTAACATATTCCATTAGGATTTTTTTATATTTTAAAACATTATTTATTTATTTATTTATTTATTTTATTTAACATCTGGGTTTATTTGAAAACTAGGTATAGTTTTCTCTTTGATTGATTTTGTAGACTGGTTAGCTACCAAGTAAGGGACAGGTTTGTTGCCTTGTTGTTTTTGTTCTTTTGTTCCTTGGTATACTCCGTGTATACTCTTTAGCCTCTTTGGCTTTTAATGAAATTTTCCTTTACCTAGCAAAAAAAAATCTTTTTCCCTTTTGCGTTTTTCCCTTTTGTACGAAAGCACTTCTTGGTCACAGTCAGAGGAATGTGAATTGTTACTTGTTGTAAGATTCCAACAACACCCTTGATTCCTTAGATTTGGACTCAAGTACGGTTGGTTGGGAATGGTGAAAATCTGTGCTCCCCCTTTTCTGCTTTTGTACTTTGCCCCAATTTTTTTTCTTTATCTTCATTGGTTTCTCCATTTATGATCCCATGTTTGAAGCTCACTTAGGGCTTTTGATCTCAATGAAATTTCTCTTCTTTAGTTGGTATGTTCTCCTATTTCTTCCTAACAAAATATTTACTCATAAAAGGGAATTTTTTATTGACTGTCTCACCAACTTAATCACTTTGTTTTCATCGATTTAAATACAGTTATGACCTCTATTTTCTAGGTTTGGGAAGAATTTCCTCTTACACACCTCTGGAAGAATTGGCTTACTTGATGTTTAGATATGGAGGCTTACATACCAGAGGTGCAGTTACCATAGCATATTGAGGTTTGAGTCATTAGCACACTTCTCTCATAAAAGCTAAGTATGGTGGAACTTTTGAAACCAGAACAGAAAAATGATGCAAAAGGTATTATGCTGATCAAGTTGTACATTGACCCAACAATTTTTTCAAAATAGCAAGTTCTTTTTTCTTGTTGGTAAATGGGAAGCACAGGTCATAGATAGGCATGACACTGGTTAGGTTACGAGTTTTAGACCAACTTTTTGAATTTTCTGAAATTCAATAATCTGTTTTAGCTTCATCATTACTTATCAAAAAAAAAAAAAAAAAAAAAAATCTGTTTTAGCTTCATCATTCAGTGTCTTGTTTGTTTTTCAATTAGATCCTCACTGGTCAACAAACCTTGTGATTGTCCGTGTAGCTCTTTTCTTCCACTTGAAGGTCTCACCAGTTTGGATTTGACGATTTGTATCCTGGCTTGTTCTACATTCAAGATCCATCATGTCTATTATATCTTGCTGGCATTTTATCACACTGCTCATTTGATTATATCATCATTGTTCTATCATTTGTTTTAACAGTTTTCTCAACACGTGACTTTCATACCATTATTGTGTGTTGTTTCTTTCTGTTGCCTTACTTGTTACTGTATTTGTAGTTTGCACATGTTATTTAAGTAGTTTCTTATTGTTGCTTTTTTGTTGTGCCAGCAAATATGATTGTTGTCAATTTTTTCATCTTAAACCAATTAAAGTTTAGGAAGAAACCACATTTTATACTGACATATTTCTTTAAACCAGAATATGGATGGCAGTTCATTGCACGAGTGGTTGCTTTTGTTTTGAACATGATGGTAGTTCAACTTTCGTTCTTAATGTTTTGGCAATAACCCTTCACTGTTGTGACTGACTGAAGATCAAATTGTCAGGTGAAGCTTGGTTGAGTTTGAGGGTAGGATGAAACAGTGTGGCGCTATAACTATATCATTTATATCATGACATAGGAGAATTCTGAGAGCTTTAAAACGTGAATGCTATACCTTTTACTTAAGAGTTACTTTTGGAAGATTGAACTTTGGGTTCACAGATTGCTAATATATCCATTTTAGTACTCCTAAGACAATCAGGATTAGATTAATGACTAGTCTCTGGTTTGATTGTTAAGTCTACTTCAGACTTTCTTTGACTGATTTGAGTAGGAGCATTGATCTTGATTATTACCTGTAAAGTTTTCTGCTCTAATGTGTTTGAACTAGTTCTATGGACTATGTAAGAAAAATATGACATTAGATTAGTGTCTCATTTGGATAAAAAATCTTCAGTGGCAATTGTGATGTGATGGTGGCCTTTGATGGGATGTGAGGTACTCAACATGGTGTAGAAGGAAAATGTTTATGTTTGTCTGTGTGTCTTTGTGCACTTAATTTGACGAATCAGCATACTTCACTTGTGTGTGCTTGTATGTACACTTGATTTAGATGATTCAACATATTGTCTGTGTGTGTATGTGTGCACATTAATTGGGATGATTTAATATATTTCTGAAATGGGACTATAAAGCTTTGTGGAATTCTGTTTGAAGTACTGTATGAGGATGGGTGCCTATAAAAAAAACTGTATGAGGAAGAGCTTTTGTGATCTTAGCTTTTCATGCTAAAATTCAAGTTTACATCTTGATCCATGTCTTGTTGCAGAGTTGAATTTACAGGATGAGTTGCGAAATCCTGAACCAGATAATCAACTAGAGAGACGAATTAGGAAGAGGAGAGATGGCTCTGGTGATTGGGATAAGCATCAAGACAATATCAGAGACTTTAGTGATAGACAGTTATCCTCCAGGGATGATACTGCCATTGATGGAAGATACAAGGATGAGAAGTATACAGACAAATACCCAGAAGACTTGGACAGGGACAACAGGCATAGAGATGACAAGCAGAGAGATGAGCGCCTTGTAAGAGATCGTACTAGCAGGCTGGATGATAAGCACTTAAGAGATGACAAGGAGACTGTAGAAATTCAACAGAAGAAATCTGAGCCTCCCGACAGTGACCGTAATCGAGACCGAAATAGGGACCGGGATCATGAGAAGGAGCGAGAGCGTGACTATGATCGAGATTGGGACAGAGATCGGGACCGAGACCATGATCGTGATCGAGACCGGGATCGGGAGCGGGAGCGAGATCGGGATCGGGAGAGAGATCGGGATCGGGAGCGAGATCGGGATCGGGAGCGAGATCGAGATAGAGACCGAGATCGTGAGCGAGATAGAGACCGGGATCGGGAGCGAGACCGTGATCGGGAGCGTGATAGAGACCGTGACCGGGATCGGGATCGGGAACGAGATCGAGACCATCATAGGGACCGGGACCGAGACCTAGACCAGGGACGAGAGCGAGACAGAAACCGAGATCGGGACCGTGACGGTCATCGTGACCGTGATCATAGTTCACATCTTGATGACCGAAGTAGCAAGTACAAAGATGACAGAGGAAAGAAAAAGTCTCCTGATGATTATGAGGAGCATAGTATCACTAAATCCAGAAGTGCTAAGGGTAACTATTCTGACATGGAAAAGAAATCATGGAGCAGTAGTAAAGTGGAGTCAGATGCTGATAGGGGAAGGTCTCATTCACGTCCAGCTCAAGTAGATACTACAGCCCGGAGGGCCTCCCCTGGCTCCAGTTCACAGGTCATGGATGAAAACAGGTATTCCTTTGTATTATTTTTTTATCCTCAGTCAACCTTTTAAAAAAGAATTACAGATGATGTTTATAGAAATTTTAAATTTGATGTCTTCACTGCCTAAATTCCATGTTTATAATGTGATTTTGGCCTCTGTGAACTTTTAAAATTAAATTTTACATTAGGTTACTAGGTCTTTCCCAATTTCCAAACAAGGGTTTCACTATCTTGGATTGCTGTTCTGACTTGTTTGGGTCAATGCATTCATGCATCACATGTGCTGTACTACTATTTTCTAATACATAACAGAATTAGTGAAGTGCATCGAGGATAAGAAAGAGATACTTGGTTATTGTAAAATGAAAAGAGATTCTTAGTTCATTTTCTCTTTGGGTGGCTTAATGAGCATGTTTCTGGTCAATGTATATGCCATTTTTTCCACTGTCATGCATTCATTGACTCAAATTATCTCATGTTGAGAAATTGTATTTATGGGAATCATTCTGTTGGTGCAACAGCATCACTGTTTCAATGCTGATTTTGTTGTTCCAAAGTGCAGAATTGAAAGGTCATGAGATTATCCAAAATCTGGTTTTATGTGAATTAAGATAAGCAATAATCTGAATTTATGTGTTAATTTGTTTAGGTTTAGAAAAAAATGAGTGGATACGTGATGTGATCTTATTCTCTTGTCAATGAGTTGATTCCAGTAACCATTTGTTGTCATATTTCTCAATACAGGTATATAAAACAAGAAGATATCAAGTACAAAGATTTTGTGACAGACCATGCAACTCCAATGAGAGAGGTAACTGGTGCTTCTGGGGCACAAGACAGAGTTTCCAAGTACCGATCCATCGAGAAACCCTTTAAACTGGATGACAGCAATTTGGGTGCCTTACCAGTTGAAAGGTCTTTAAGTTCTAAGGCATCACCTGTGGGCTTGATGGATAGATCTCCATCAACAACGAGTAGATACATGAATAGAGCTGGAGTGAGGCGGAGTCTTGACATTGAAGAAACAGGACATAGGAGCACAGGTTCTAATGATGCAAGGGAGAGTTCTGTTAATGAGGATAGATTAAGTCGGGATTTAACTTCTGACAAGCTTCTGGCAGATGAATCTTCACAAGCAGATTCACCCGCATACAATAGAACCAGTCAGAGCAACCCATCTTTAATTCCTCCATTACTTGCTTTCAGGGGTGGAGTTGAGAGTCCTTTCCTGGAAGAGGGCAGTAGGGTTAACTCAAGCACCCGTTACAAGAGGGGTGGTGAGCCCAATGTTGTAAGAGGGCACGGAAATGCTTGGAAGGGTGTCCCAAACTGGTCTTCACCAGTACCAAATGGTTTCATTCCTTTTCAACATGGGCCACCTCATGCAGGTTTCCAAGCATTGATGCCACAGTTTCCTTCACCTATTTTTGGTGTTAGACCTTCTATGGAAATAAATCATGCTGGGATTCCTTATCATATCCCTGATGCTGATAGGTTTCCTGCTCATTTACGCCCACTTGGGTGGCAGAATATGGTGGATGGTCCTGGTATCTCTCATTTGCCTGGATGGGATGGAAATAATGTTGTCTTTAGGGATGAACCTCAGATGTATGGGGGACCTGACTGGGACCAGAATAGACATTCCACAAATGGTCGGGGATGGGAACTTGGTGCAGATATGTGGAAGGGACAAAATGGTGCTTCACATCCAGAGCTGTCCTCAACATCCCAGAAAGAGGATTATCCTGTGAAGTCCATGGCAGATGAACCACTGGCAGGGCCAGCATTGCAGAGGTCTCAGAGTGAAAGTAACTATCATGGAGTTCTGGCAAAAAGTGTTGAAATAAAAAGGTCCAGTGACAGCACTCCAGCAAAAGAAACTTCTAGGTCTCTACCTAACACTGTTAATGAGAAGATGCCTGAACTGTCTAAATCATCAACTGATGATGATGATGCCACTCATTTTAGCCTAGCTTATCTTTCTACACTTGACATTTCGACAGAACTTGCTCATACTGAGTTGTATAATCAGTGTACAAGCCTATTGAATAAGAAAGCAAATCCAGCTGCCAATGAAGACATTTCTAAACATGTAAAATTAGAGGTAGAGGGTCCTTAGCCAAATTTAAATCTTTTTTTTTTCCCTCTCAAATTATACAGTTATAATTATTAATCATCATTTTTTGAATGTGACAGGATGGTGTTAGAGCAGGTCCAGCCGCCAATGATGACCTTTCTAAACATGTAAAATTAGAGGTAGGGGGTCCTAAGCAAAACTTAAATCTTTTTTTTTCCTCTCAAATTATATGGTTATAGTTATTAATTATCATTTGTTTTAATGTGACAGGATGGTGCGAGAGCAGGTCTAAAGCTCAACACCTTGACAACAAGTCCTCTTTTTCCTGCAATAAATGACTCTATTTATAAGGTATATTGACATGACGGTTGAAGATGATAGGCTTTAGTTATACTATGAAGTCTTGTCTCAGATTGCATTATATTGTTGTAGACTTGAAATTAGCAAATTTTTTTCCTAGGAACAAATAAATGGTAGAAACTCACTTCCGCAGCAGTCAGTTTGAAGAAAAATAAAGGGAAAAAACAGAATATTTTATGGTTTGTTTGGCAACGTTTTTGAGAACAGTTCCCAAAAAAATAGTTTTTTAAACAGTTTTCAGGGACAAAATTCTATTTGAAGACTGAATTACAAAAAGAAGTTTTTTTGGGATATGCTTGGTTCCTGAACACTTGAAGGAAAATGCAAGGGGAAGAAAATAAAGAGGAAAATTAAAAAGAAAGAAAAAGTGAAGGAAAATGAAAAATAAATTTAAAATTAATAAAATATTTTTATATGCTACTTAAAACTCATTTCACATATTTTTTCCTTTTCCATGGTGAAACCAAATATAAGAAAATAATTTTCCTTAGTATTTTTTTTCTTCCCTTAGTACTTAAATATAGCCTTGGTTTATTTTCCATGAAGGTAACTTGCGCTTATGTATAATGCTAAAGTTCTTAAAGTATTTTCCATAATATCAAATTTTTCTCAGAATATTCTACAATAGACACCTTAAACATCCCAAACTTGTCTTCGAACAAATTTTTAAAATTTGTTTTCAGTCAAAAGTTGTCAAAGCTATTCTCTTAGTTAGAGAACCATTTTTTATTTTATGGGCTCTTAGTTGTGCAGATATATTGGATACTACGTAGTTGAGTTCTTATTATGCAATCAGAATTTTTATTGTGTAGCATCAGTTGATCATTTAATCCTTTCCTTCTTACTCTTGGCCTAAGTTGGAAACCACATCATGGTATTTGCATCCTATATTTAATCAACCTGCAAACCAAGTATATGAAGAATGTCTAATCCTTTTTTTACTTGTTTGTGAAGAAAGAACAATTATGATTTTAACAGATCTGTTTCCTTGATTCAGTGCTGACACAAACTCTTCTTATGTTGGGTTTTTTTGAACTGGTCAGTTGTGGATTATGTGAAGTATGGATTTCTGGAATTGATTATGAAATCTGTCAGTTGAATGTAAGTTGATGAATCATTTGTCATTTGTTTTTCTGAAAGTGATTGTTGGCATGCAGAGAGCCATGGACCTGTACAAGAAGCAGAGCACAGAAATAAGAACCAGGCCCATTGCAGCAGTTTCTGATCAAGAGATGGTAGAAACAAATGTCCCTCTTTCTGATGAGGTAAAAGCAGAGGAGCCTTTCCCTTCTCCTGACCAAGAAACATCAAAGGAGATGATTCAAACATTCGCTCAGAAAAAGGCAGAGGAACCTGTAGCAGTTGCTGGTCATGAGGTACATGAAGAGCTAGCCCCTGCTCCCAGCCATGAAGTGCAGTCAGAAGAGGCAGCGGATGCAGATGGGCCAATACCTATGGTGATGGATGAAATGGCTCAGGAGCCAGAGAAACCAGTGGATGGGGATGGAAGCTGCTTCCCATCTCTTGGAAATTCATCTCAAACAGCTCTGGCCACAGCCATGTCGTCCGATGATAATGATGTGAAGGGTCTTAGCAAGACTGATGCCGGTGATGATGATGTGAAGGGTGCCAGCAAAAGCGACGACAACCATTCTGCAGATGATGTTGATGAAATGCAGGCTGCTTCGGGTCACGCAACGAGTGTTCCCTCTTTTTGTCCAGATGGTTCCCCAAAGGCATGTGAGGCTTTGATGCCAGAGTCAAATGAGTCTGAGTCGGTAATTTTGAGTCGGATACATCATTCTCCTGAAAGTACACATTGAGACAATTTCTATATCCATGTTTTCAAGTTATTCTTGCTCTTTCATATTTTTGTTGCCTTTTTCCTCTTAATAAAAGGGAATAAAGAAGATCATCCCATTGGGTTCCTGGGTTCGGAATCTTCAGCCCTCTACTTCTTCTTCTCTGATTTTTTTTCTACCGTTTTCTTGGTCCCCAAACACCATCGGCAATGTGGGTTCCAGTGATGTTGGCCAACTATGCCAGGCCTTCACCTGGATATCAGGAGTTCATTTCCTATGCATTGGATGGGAATTTTTAGAGGTGTCTTGAGTGAAGCCAATGTGGTCATTGGTGGAGGAAAAGTCAAAATAATCCTTGGAAAATGACCTTTTATGAAGTCTGAACTTTTTTTTTCTTAAATAAAAAATACCTTTTATAATTTTTTTTTATACCCATTTCACATTATAAAACACTTTCTATAACATAAAATATGAGATATTTTTATTTCATATTTATAATTTTATTTTGTGAAATATTTTGGGTCTTTGACTCAAAAACATTGAACATGGAAAGGTAAAGGTATGTGAATATTAAATTGTCACTTTGATACCGAGAAAATATTTTTTATAGAAGTGTTTTTGGAAGAATTAATATTTTTTTATACCAGAAATGTTTATAGAAAAATCCACAATTCAATTTTAAGAGTGCGTCCGATCGTGATTATAAAAAGTGTTTCTAATATTTTAATTTTTTTTTTATCTTTTAAGTATTATAAGGACTAAAAACGTTTCTATAATCATTGTCAAACAGACTTTAAATTTCTTTTTAAAATTAAATTCAATGTTTCCAAATATATTCAATTTGTTGACTTTTGATTGACTATTACAATATTTTTTATCCAATTGTTTCATGTACGACATGTGTGTAATATATAGAAATTACGAGAGGAATGAAGTAGTGGAATCAGGCATTCTGCACTGTGATTAGGGATCATGACTATGCAGCAGAATACATTCCAAAAATACACAGAGAATCACAATAGTTAAGGAGGTAAATCCGCTTGCTGAAGGTGTTAACCTGAAGGATGTGTTTTCCTTTCTTTCCTGTCCCACGTACCACGCACCATGATCAAGAAAGTTACATAAATTGTAGGATAGGTTGTCAAAACCGCAAAAGGACTGGGTAGAGAGCTGAATCAGAATTCAGACAAACATATAAATTCTTTGTGCTGGTGGGTATATAATTTCTTTCTTTGTTTCTTTGCTCTTGTTAAGATTCCACAGGAGATGAGGGATAAGTTTCTTAGAGTGGAAGACATGAAGAAGGATGATAAAAATAATGACCACTCAGACCCTTCTTTTGATCTTGAGTCATCAAAAAAGGCTGTACAAAAATGCAGAGAAAATAGAGAGCGTTTAATGAGACAGAAACCTCTCGAGAGGGGATTTCTGGAAGAAGACCCTCAGACACGGATGGGAATCAGCGATGATGAAGAAAAGGAGAGAATTAGGAGACGTAATATTGGGCTCATCGTTCAATTGGAATGGGAGAAGTTGGAAATGGAGAAGAAACGGAGGATGCAGCAGATTGGAGTCGGCCATGAAGAAGAAGAAGAGGAGCTAGGAAAAACGGAGACTTCCCCAAGATTGCAAGACTCGAATCATTCTAAGATTGGAGTCGAAGATTCTGGGCGGAAGAGGAGGAGGTGTGTGTGAAGGTGCTGCAAATACCAGCTAAGTAGACTTCAACAACAATAATATTCTGGTTTTTTTCATGCAAAGTGTTCTTCATTCACTGGTTAATATTCTTAGGGTTTCTTCTTTTGGGGTTTTCGGAAAGATTTGTTCCAGTATCAGTTTTTGAAGTGGTGATCTAGCCATGTCATGCTGATGCTGATTGATTCTTGGTGAATAAACAGTCTGTAGTACTTTTCATTAATTTTCCTTTTTATTTTCCTAGAAAGAAAAAGAAAAAGAAAAAAATTTAGTTATGGATTCCCCTATTGATGATGCATGAATTAATCTGTCATGTTTTTAAGGATTGTTTGCCTTGGAAGGTAACTTAAAAACTACTTTAATTTTATAAAAATTAAGGATAATTTCAATATTTTAAAGGGATTTATTTAACTTAAAAATCAACCATTAATATTTTTATTTCATCTCTATTATAATTATAATAATAAAAATAATTAGAAATTCTATATTATGGATAAAATTAAAATAATATAATGTGTAAAAAAAAAAAAAAAGCATGATTCCACCAAATATTTTGGATAGCTATTATAACGGGGAAATAGGGTTTCTAATTTGTGTTAGGAAAGGTTTCTAATTGGTAAGGATACATATAGAAGCATATGTGAAGTGGAGCGCATCACCTCACAATCACAATTCTTTTTGAATAAGTTTTTTTTGTTCCTTTCCTCTGGTGAAGATATGAAGGGTTACAAAAATAATGACTACTCGAAAAGGAGAAAGCGCTTAGTGAGAGAGAAAGGTCTCAAGAGGCCCATTGTCAAAGAAGAAGAAGAAGAACCCAAATTAGTGATTAATGGAAGGGATGAAGAAGACAAAGTACAAGAGGAATCCAAGGAAGAAGAAAGGCTCGTGGAAGAAGAACCTGAGAAATTGAGCGTAGAGGAAGAAGAGAAGGCCCAGAGACGAATGGAAATCAGCCATGATGGAGAAAAGGAGCGAAGTGGGAGAATTTTTATGGAAAGTATTATTGAAATTTTATCCGACGAGATGGAAATTCATCGGATGAAGCAGATTGCAATTGATCTTCTTGAAGGTTTCAAGACTGGGATAAGAGAGATGAATGATAATATGAATATCGCTTTACTTCATATCAAAAGTATTATTGCAATTTTATCCAATGAGTTGGAAATTCGGCGAAGACGAATGGTCCACAGTGGAGTTGATTTTCCCGAAGACTTCAAAAATTGAAAATTTTGGTGTGCTCTCATTAAGGCTAACCAGTGAAAGCACAACAAAGATGAAGAAGAATGGAAACACCCAATTTTGTAGTGGAGAGTTTGGAGATTAATTATAACTTTAGTCATTGATATTTTTTTTTGGGGTTTAATTTTATTTTTTTTGGGTTTAATGTCATCCATTGTGGAATTACAATCATATTGTCCTTCTATTCTATGGGCTGATAATAATTAATTGCATAATTACTTTCATACTAGAAGTTATCTCCTTTACAAATATATCTCCTACTTTCTAGATATTAATTAATATATATCATTGCCTAAAAATTTAATTATTTTCCTTTAATTATTATTTTAATACAAATATCAACCTTCAATTCATAGTAGTTTTATTTGGTGAAAATTATAATTATATTTTTATTTTTATTTTAAGTGAATTCAAGTATTAAAGCATTTATAATAACATCTCTTTTCTTTACAAGTTATTAAAAGTTATTAAAAGTTATTAAATTAACTAAAAATAAAACAAGATCATAACTTGTTTCATATTCTACCAAAATATTTTTTACAAATCTTTAATCTTTTATCTTTCAAAGAAAATAGCATTGGAAGAAAAAAAAAAAAATTGAATCATTTTTCACTAACTAATATACTATGTGAATTGATATATTTTAGAAATTATAATATAAGCATTGAAATATTAACCCAATATCTATTAGGGTAACTCTTTTACCGTTTGAAATATTAATCTAATTTAAATATATTGGATATTAAGAATAAACAAAATGTCCAAAATCAAATAAGTATATAAAAAACTCATAATTTTTTACCAAGAAAACCTCACATTAATTGTGGACATAAAAAAAATCACAGAATTTAGTAAATTTTAGTTCATTTTTTAAGATCCAGTCACACAATTAGTTAATTTATTTTCAATAATTTTAGTTTAATTATATTGATTGATGTGAATAGATTACTTTTAGTTGAATAGAAAAATAAAATATTTTTGGTTTTTTTTTTATTCGAGCCAAAAAATAAACACCACCTAAATCAAATTTTGGAATTAAAATAAATAATTATATATATATATATATATAATTTATCAAATAAAAGTGGGAAAAAAATCACAATTATATGAATTCTTTTTAAATAGTTTTTTTTTTTTTTTGGTTTTTTGCTATTGTGAAGATTTGTTACAGGTGAAGGATTGCAGAGACTCTTGTTTTGATTTTGAATGCATGGAAAGCTGTGAATGCATGGAAAAGAGAGAGCGCTTAATGAGAGAGAAAGCTCTCAAGAGGTCTTTTCTGCAAGAAGATCAAGAAGAACCTGAGATGGAAGAAAGGGACGAAGAAGACAAAGTACAGGAAAGAGAGAGGCCTGTGGAGGAAGAACCTGAGAATCTGAGCGTAGAGAAAAAAGAGCCTTGGAGACCGATAGGAATTTATACCGAAGATGAAGAAGACCGAGCACCTGAGAAATACGAGGAAGAAGAGAGGCCTGTGGAAGAAGAAGAGCCCCTGTATAATATGCTCGATGTACTTTGTGAAGTCTTGAAACCTGAATTGGATGCTCGGTGGAATGAGAAAAATGCAGTTGGTGATGGAGAAGAGAAACCCCAGAAGGAAGCAAAGTTGGTGGGTGAAAATAAAGATGAAAAAGAATGGGAGCCAAAGAAATCGAATAATTCTAATAGGCAACCAAGCGCTGAAGACTCTCTGCCGGAAATGCCGGAGGAGTTGAAGAATCACATCCAAGAAATGGGTGGAAGGAGTGTGAAGTTCCTGATGGAGAGGAGGATGTTCAAGACTGATGAAGGGAGCCACTTGCCGATTCCCATTCAAGAAATACTAACAGAAGAAGAAGAGAGAATGTTTTTGGGGGAAGGAATAGGAATGGAAGTGGAGGTTGTAGAGCCTTGTCTTCAACACGCTCACATAGCCATCAGGAAGTGGAAGGTGGGAAAGGGCCACAACTACGTCTTCGCAAACAAGAACTGGGTCAATGTTGTCGAGAGAAATGCACTCTGGAAAGGCACCGTAGTCCAGGTGTGGTCCTTTCGGAACATGGATTCCAAGCTGTGCTTTGCTGTCGTTAGGGTTTAAGGAGGAGGAGGAGAAGAAGATGATGGCAGCACAAGCCTAAAGCACTGCAAATACCAGCTAAGTAGATTTGATGCTATACCACCTTCAAGAACAATAATATTCTTAGAATTTTTCATGCAAATGTTCTTCATTCATTCAAAGGTTGTTCTTAGAGTTTCTGATTCTTGATGAATAAACAGTTTGTAGTTTTTCGTTAATTTTCTTGATTCTTGATCTTTGGCTTGTTCCCCAAACACCATCAACGATGTGGGTTCCAGTGATTTTGGCCAACTATGGCAGACCTTCACCAGGACCTCAGGAGTTCATTTCCACGACGAATTTTTAGAGATGTCCTGTGTGAAGGCAATGATTGGTGGAGGAAAAGTCGAAATAATCCTTGGAAAATGACCGTTTATCAAGACTAATTTAGAAAAATCAAAATAATTCTCCAATCCTACACTTATTATCTATATATTTTGAAATATGTCTCTAGAAAATATATATTCTACAATATCATTTTTAATAGGATATGATATATTTAAATATTATATTCAATAGGTATGATATCTTAAATTAGGATAATCGATAAAACATTTTATATTACGTTTATATTTAGTTTATAAAATGAATAAAAAAATAAAATAGAATATATGTTATTTTTCAAATTTTAAAATAAAAATTATATTACATTCTAAATAATTTTTTATTATAAAAAAATATAAAAATATTCATGATCAAAATATTTAATTATAAATAATGTTTTATATTATGTTATTTGAAATATATAAGAATAATTTTTATATATTAAATAATACATATATTAATATTATTTTATAAAATTTTGAGTTCTTTTTAACCATAAATTATATTTTATTATAAAAAATTATTTTATAAAATAATTAATATAAAAAATAAATAAATTTATAATACATTAGATATGTATATTATATATTTTAACTTAGTATTAACATATTTATAAAAAATAAAGCAAATAATATCTCTCACAATTTATCTGATCTCATATTTGATTGAATATATGATAAAATAAGCAGAATATAGAATAAGATAAGCGATGTAATAATTTGTCATATCTCATCATCAACCAAATATGCCAACCAAAGCATGGTCTTAAAACACTTCTTTATAGGATTTCAACTTTAAATTAAACCCTTATTTATTTATTAAAAAAAAAAAACCCCATACACAAATTTATATAGGAATGATAATATGGAGGGTTTAGGATTGGACTCAAAAAATAGGATAAGAGAATTTAGTATAGCACCTTCTTAAATCACGTCAAAGTAAGAATTTAACTTTAAATTAAACTCCTTTTTATTTATTAAAAAAATAATAATCATACATAAACCTACTTAGCGATGATAATGTAGAGGGTGTAGGACTCATCTCAAAAAATAGGATATAAGAATTTCTTATATTTATCCATCTCAAATAGTGATTTGCTTTAGTTGTATTTTAGGTTCAATTGGGCTCGGTATTTTTTCATTAATGATGATAAATATTTATTTACAAATAGATTTGAGTTTTATTATAATTTGAACTCTATCTCCTACTCTAATTCAAATTAATTACTTTGATTCAAACTCTATATTTTACTTTAATTCAAACTAATAATAAATACATAAATATTAATAATTAGAGACGAAGCTAAACCCTAACCCACTCCCTCGGAAAGAGGACGATACCAATTGGGCCTCGCTGAACAGGCCCAATCCAATGTAAGGCCTGTCCAGACGATCCAAGATTAAGGGCTGGACCTAGGCTGGGTTGGGACGAGTTTGCAGAGAACCCCGAAATCAAGCCCAATCCATGTATTTAATTGATAAACCAACATGAAAAACATGCATAACAAATTCATAGTCTTAAAGGTAATTGCATGAATAATAAAAAAATCCCTAATAATCGTATCAAAAACTCTAAAAATAAGTAAATAAAAAAAGAAAAAGAAAAACAGGTCTTCAATGTCTTCAATGTTGCTCGTCTTCAGCTTCTCCATTGCTGCTGTTGTGTTTTCATGGGTTAACCCTAACAAGAGCAAACCACAATTCGGACCCGACCCGAAAGGACCATACTTGAATTCGAGTTCTTCTCCTAAGTGAATTGTTATTTACTATCAACTTCCATTCCCTCGTAAACACGTAGAGATGACAACTTTCCTTCATCTTCCATTTCTTGAAGGTTACTGTAGTTTCTTCCAGAGATGGTTGTATTAGTTTTACTTGCATCCCTTCCACCACCCTCATCTTTTCGTCTTCACTCAAGAACTCCCTTCGGATTTGGTTCAAGGGCATGGATAATCTGTTTTCACCTTCGTTTATATCAGTCTTAAATAAGCGCTTCTCTAGAACCAGAATCGGATGGGTGCCATTCATCTCTCTTATGCGAACTTTCAAATCTTCCGGAAGCTCTGGAGGAGGATCTTCATCTTCATCCATCTCCACCCTCGGAAGATCAAGGCCAACTCCAATATTCTGCTCCATCCTGAGAGGAGGATCTTCACCTTCATCCAGCTCCACCCTCGAAAGATCAAGGCCAACTCCAATATTCTGCTCCACCGGAAGCTCTGGAGGAGGATCTTCACCTTCACCCATATCCACCCTCGGAAGATCAAGGCCAACTCCAATATTCTGCTCCATCCTGAGATTCCACTGATTTTCCAAGTCATCGTGTAAATGTTCAATAATACCTTCGACAAAAATTTTCATCGGTCTCCAAGGATCTTCTTCTTCCTCTATGCTTGGTTTCTCAGGTTCCTCTTCCACAGGCCTCTCGTCTTCCTTGTATGTCTCAGATACTTGGTCTTCATCTTAAATATAAATTTCCATCTGTCTCCAAGGCTCTTCTTCTTCCTCTATGCTCAGTTTCTCAGGCACTCGGTCTTCTCCATTCCTTTCTTCAATCACTAACGTTCCATTCCTTGATCTTTCCCTCTTTCTGGGTTTTCTTCCAGAAAAGGCCTCTTGAGAGTTTTCTCTCTCAATAAGCGCTTTCTCTTGCATTTAAAGCACTCCATGCGCTCTGGATGCTCCCCCTCCATATCTTCACAAGAGCAGAGAACCAAACAAATTATTTTTGTGAAGCTTTTTTCTCCCCTTTCACTTAGACTTCCGTATTTAACCTAAGCAATTAGAAACCTTTCCCGACAGAAATTAGAAACCTTTCCTAACACAAATTAGAAATTAGAAACCTTCCCTTCTACTAGTTGTCCTGGATATCAAAATCTTAGGTGGAAGTGTTTTAAGGAGCTGCATTTGAGTTAAATTTTAAACTTTCAAAAATATTTAAATTATTTTTAATTACCTTTTAAAATATAACTAAAGAAGAATCACCATTTGAGATGGGATAAATATAAGAAATTCTCTTATCCTATTTTTTTGAGACTAGTCCTAAAGATCTTTAAATATGTTTAGCATTAATTTTTTTTTAAAAAAAATTAAATTAATAAATAAGGGTTTAATTTAGAGTTGAAAAAAATCCTCCATATAAGTGCTTTAAGGAGGTACATTTGAGTTAAACTAAACTACTAAACTATTGTGAAATAATAATAACAATATTAATAATCAATCAAAAAAAAAAGAACCTAACTTACTAAAAATAGGACAAATCAAAATTTCCTCGAACAACCCAAAAGAAGAAAGTCTAAGAACAACATTGATCCAGTTCTTGTTTGTGAATATATAGTTGTAACCATTATTTTTCTTCCTTTTGTTGGCGGTTTTATAAGTGTGTTGAAGAGAGTGGAGGGCTCTACGAGTCTAAAACTTCCATTTCCATTCCTCCCTCCCAAAACATCTTCTCCATTGCTTCCGTTAAAAACTCGCTTTTTATTTGTTTAATCAAAACTAGGGAGTGGCTCACTTCATCAGTCTTGCACATCCTCCTCTAAGTCAAAGAGCTTTTCTGCACATCCTCCTCTAAGTCAAAGAGCTTTTCTGCAACTCTATTCGACTGTATTTAGACGTGGTTTTAAAAAACGTTTCTAACATTTTTAACACTTAAATAATAAAAAATTTTAAGTATTAAAAATATTAAATGTGTTTTCTAAAATTACTATCAAACAAACTCTTCATTAAAGTGTGTGTGAATGTTATTTTTTTCCTTTTTCTTTTTATGCGTGGTTTCTCAATGGAATTTACAATTTAGGTGGATTTAACTTCATTTAATAAAGATTAAATTAATGTGATTACGTAGAGTTAAGAATTTCTTTCTTTTTCTTTGCCCTTGTTAAGATTCCACAGGAGATGAGGGATAAGTTTCTTAGAGTGGAAGACATGAAGAAGGATGATAAAAATAATGACCACTCAGACCCTTCTTTTGATCTTGAGTCATTAAAAAAGGCTGTACAAAAATGCAGAGAAAATAGAGAGCGTTTAATGAGACAGAAACCTCTCGAGAGGGGATTTCTGGAAGAAGAACCTCAGACACGGATGGGAATCAGCGATGATGAAGAAAAGGAGAGAATTAGGAGACGTAATATTGGGCTCATCGTTCAATTGGAATGGGAGAAGTTGGAAATGGAGAAGAAACGGAGGATGCAGCAGATTGGAGTCGGCCATGAAGAAGAAGAAGAGGAGCTAGGAAAAACGGAGACTTCCCCAAGATTGCAAGACTCGAATCATTCTAAGATTGGAGTCGAAGATTCTGGGCGGAAGAGGAGGAGGTGTGTGTGAAGGTGCTGCAAATACCAGCTAAGTAGACTTCAACAACAATAATATTCTGGTTTTTTCATGCAAAGTGTTCTTCATTCACTGGTTAATATTCTTTGGGTTTCTTCTTTTGGGGTTTTCTGAAAGATTTGTTCCGGTATCATTTTTTGAAGTGAAGATCTAGCCATGTCATGCTGGTTGATTCTTGGTGAATAAACAGTCTGTAGTACTTTTAATTAATTTTCCTTTTTATTTTCCTGGAAAGAAAAAGAAAAAAATTTAGTTATGGATTCCCCTATTGATGATGCATGAATTAATCTATCCTGTTTTTAAGGATTGTTTGTCTTGGAAGGTGACTTAAAAACTACTTTAATTTTATAAAAATTAAGGATAATTTCAATATTTTAAAGGGATTTGTTTAACTTAAAATTAAATCAACCATTAATATTTTTATTTCATCTCTAAGCATGATTCCACCAAATATTTAGGATAGCTATTATAACGGGGAAATAGGGTTTCTAATTTGTGTTAGGAAAGGTTTCTAATTGGTAAGGATACATATAGAAGCATATGTGAAGTGGAGCGCATCACCCCACAATCACAATTCTTTTTGAATAAGTTTTTTTATTCCTTTCCTCTGGTGAAGATATGAAGGGTTACAAAAACAATGACTACTCGCAAAGGAGAAAGCGCTTAGTGAGAGAGAAAGGTCTCAAGAGGCCCATTGTCAAAGAAGAAGAAGAACCGGAATCCAAGGAAGAAGAAAGGCTCGTGGAAGAAGAACCTAAGAAATTGAGCATAGAGGAAGAAGAGGAGGCCCAGAGACGGATGAAAATCAACCATGATGAAGAAAAGGAGCGAAGTGGGAGAATTTTTATGGAAAGTATTATTGAAATTTTATCCGATGAGATGGAAATTCATCGGATGAAGCAGATTGCAATTGATCTTCTTGAAGGTTTCAAGACTGGGATAAGAGAGATGAATGATAATATGAATATCGCTTTACTTCATATCAAAAGTATTATTGCAATTTTATCCCATGAGTTGGAAATTCGGCGAAGACGAATGGTCCACAGTGGAGTTGATTTTCCCGAAGATTTCAAAAATTGAAAATTTTGGTGTGCTCTCATTAAGGCTAACCAGTGAAAGCACAACAAAGATGAAGAAGAATGGAAACACCCAATTTTGTAGTGGAGAGTTTGGAGATTAATTATAACTTTAGTCATTGATATTTTTTTTTTGGGTTTAATGTCATCCATTGTGGAATTACAATCATATTGTCCTTCTATTCTATGGGCTGATAATAGTTAATCACATAATTACTTTCATACTAGAAGTTATCTCCTTTACAAATATATCTCCTACTTTCTAGATATTAATTAATATATATCATTGCCTAAAAATTTAATTATTTTCCTTTAATTATTATTTTAATACAAATATCAACCCTCAATTCATAGTAGTTTTATTTAGTGAAAATTATAATTTTATTTTTATTTTTATTCTAAGTGAATTCAAGTATTAAAGCATTTATAATATCTCTTTTCTTTACAAGTTATTAAAAGTTATTAAATTAACTAAAAATAAAATAAGATATGTTTCATATTCTACCAAAATATTTTTTTACAAATCTTTAATCTTTTATCTTTCAAAGAAAATAGCATTGGAAGAAAAAAAAAATAATTAAATCATTTTTCACTAACTAATATACTATGTGAATTGATATATTTTAGAAATTATAATATAAGCATTGAAATATTAACCCAATATCTATTAGGGTAACTCTTTTACGGTTTGAAATATTAATCTAATTTAAATATGTTGGATATTAAGAATAAACAAAATTTCCAAAATCAAACAAGTATATAAAAAACTTATAATTTTTTACCAAGAAAACCTCATATTAATTGTGGAGATAAAAAATCACAAGATTTAGTAAATTTAAGCTCACTGTTTAAGATTCAGTCACACAATTAGTGAATTTGTTTTCAATAATTTTAGTTTAATTATACTGATTGATGTGAATAAGTTACTTTTAGTTGAATAGAAAAATAAAATATTTTTGAGTTTTTTTTTATTCAAGCCAAGAAATAAACACCACCTAAATCAAAGTTTGGAATTAAAATAAATAATTATATATATAATTTATCAAATAAAAGTGGGAAAAAAAAATCACAATTATATGAATTCTTTTTAAATAGTTTTTTTTTTTTTTGGTTTTTTGCTATTGTGAAGATTTGTTAGAGGTGAAGGATTGCAGAGACTCTTGTTTTGATTTTGAATGCATGGAAAGCTGTGAATGCATGGAAAAGAGATGCGCTTAATGAGAGAGAAAGCTCTCAAGAGGCCTTTTCTGCAAGAAGATCAAGAAGAACCTGAGATGGAAGAAAGGGACGAAGAAGACAAAGTACAGGAAAGAGAGAGGCCTGTGGAGGAAGAACCTGAGAATCTGAGCGTAGATAAAAAAGAGCCTTGGAGACCGATAGGAATTTATACCGAAGATGAAGAAGACCGAGCACCTGAGAAATACGAGGAAGAAGAGAGGCCTGTGGAAGAAGAAGAGCCCCTGTATAATATGCTCGATGTACTTTGTGAAGTCTTGAAACCTGAATTGGATGCTCGGTGGAATGAGAAGAATGCAGTTGGTGATGGAGAAGAGAAACCCCAGAAGGAAGCAAAGTTGGTGGGTGAAAATAAAGATGAAAAAGAATGGGAGCCAAAGAAATCGAATAATTCTAATAGGCAACCAACCGCTGAAGACTCTCTGCCGGAAATGCCGGAGGAGTTGAAGAATCACATCCAAGAAATGGGTGGAAGGAGTGTGAAGTTCCTGATGGAGAGGAGGATGTTCAAGACTGATGAAGGGAGCCACTTGCCGATTCCCATTCAAGAAATACTAACAGAAGAAGAAGAGAGAATGTTTTTGGGGGAAGGAATAGGAATGGAAGTGGAGGTTGTAGAGCCTTGTCTTCAACACGCTCACATAGCCATCAGGAAGTGGAAGGTGGGAAAGGGCCACAACTACGTCTTCGCAAACAAGAACTGGGTCAATGTTGTCGAGAGAAATGCACTCTGGAAAGGCACCGTAGTCCAGGTGTGGTCCTTTCGGAACATGGATTCCAAGCTGTGCTTTGCTGTCGTTAGGGTTTAAGGAGGAGGAGGAGAAGAAGATGGTGGCAGCACAAGCCTATAGCACTGCAAATACCAGCTAAGTAGACTTGATGCTATACCACCTTCAAGAACAACAATATTCTTAGAATTTTTCATGCAATTGTTCTTCATTCATTCATTCAAAGGTTGTTCTTAGAGTTTCTGATTCTTGATGAATAAACAGTTTGTAGATTTTCGTTAATTTTCTTGATTCTTCATTCTTGATCTTTGGCTTGTTCCCCAAACATCATCAACGATGTGGGTGGCAGACCTTCACCAGGACCTCAGGAGTTCATTTCCACGAGGAATTTTTAGAGATGTTCTATGCGAAGGCAATGATTGGTGGAGGAAAAGTCAAAATAATTCTCCAATCCTACACTTATTATATTTGGTTCACGGGATAATATATATATATATATATATATATATATAATATGTTTGAAATATTATTTCTTATTAGATTGGATATATCCTACTACATGAGTTTTAATAGGATGTGATATTTTTTAATATTATATTTAATAAATATGATATTTTAAATTAGGATAACCAATAAAAAATAAAACATGCTATATCACGTTTATATTTAGTTTATAAAATAAATGAATAGAATATATATTATTTTTCAAATTTTAAAATAAAAATTATATTACATTCTAATAATTTTTTTATATTATGTTATTTGAAATATATATATATATATATATATATATTAAATAATACATATATTAATATTATTTTATAATATATTTTATAAATTTTTGAGTTCTTTTTAACCATAAAATATTTTATTATAAAAAATAAAAATAGAAAAAAAATAAATAAATTTATAATCCAGGGGATATATATATTATATATTTTAACTTAGGATTAACATATTTATAAAAAATAAAGCAAATAATATATCTCACCGTTTATTTTATCTCATATTTGATTGAACATATGATAAGATAAGTGGAATATAGAATAAGATAAGTGATGTAATAACTTATCATATCTTATCATTAACCAAACATGAGATATGATGCATTTTCCTTTCTTTATCCTATCTCATGTTATCTCACGCCAACCAAAACATGGTTTTAAAACACTTTTCTATAAGATTTCAACTTTAAATTAAACCCTAATTTATTTATTAAAAAAAAACACCGTACATAAAATTATATAGAAACGATAATACGGAGGGTTAAGGATTGGACTCAAAAAATAGGATAAGAGAATTTCTAATATTTATCCATCTCAAATGGTGATTTGTTTTAGTTATATTTTAGGTTCAATTGGGCTCGATATTTTTTCATTAATGATGATAAATATTTATTTACAAATAGATTTGAGTTCTATTATAATTTGAATTCTATCTCTTACTCTAATTCAAACTAATAGTAGAATTTTTTTCTTTGATTAAACTCTATATTTTACTTTAATTCAAACTAATAATAAATACATAAATATTAATAATTAGAGACGAAGCTAAACCCTAACCCACTCCCTCGGAAAGAGACGAAGAGACGAAGCTAAACCCTCCTTTTCTCTTTTATTTTCAATTTCCCAAACCCTAACCCACTCCCTCGGAAAGAGGACGATACCAATTGGGCCTCGCTGAACAGGCCCAATCCAATGTATGGCCTGTCTAGACGATCCTAGATTAAGGGCTGGACCTAGGTTCGGTTGGGACGAGTTTGCAGAGAACCCCGAAATCAAGCCCAATCCATGCATTTAATTGATAAACCAAATTGAAATTTGCATATCCATGGAAAGAAATACTTGATGAAAAACATGCATAAAAAACTGTATTAAAAAAAAACATGTATTGATATTATTTTATAATATATTTTTATAAATTTTTGAGTTCTTTTTAACCATAAATTATATTTTATCATAAAAAAATTTATTTTACAAAATAATTAATACAAAAAATAAATTTATGATATATGGATATGTCTATTCTATATTAAATAGTACATATATTGATATTATTTTATAATATATTTATATAAATTAAACTTATCATTTCTATATAAGTTTGTGCATGGTGTTTTTTTTTTAATAAATAAATAAAGGTTTAATTTAAAGTTGAAATCCCACGGAAACCATGTTTTGGTTGACGTGACACAACATGAGGTAAGATAAAGAAAGGAAAATGCATCATATTCCATGTTTGGTTGGTGATGAAATATGATAAGTTATTTCACCGCTTATCTTATCATATGTTCAATCAAATATGAGATAAGATAAACGGTGAGATATATTATTTGCTTTATTTTTTATAAATATATTAATCCTAAGTTAAAATACATAATATACATATCCATATATCATAAAGGGCCAATCCTTCACGTGCAACAAATCTTCACAATAGCAAACAACCAAAAATACTATTTAAGAAGAATTCATATAATTGTGAAGTTTTTTTTCCCCACTTTAATTAAATCCATGCATTTAATTGATAAACCAACATGAAATTTATACATCCATGGAAAGAAATCCTTGATGAAAAACATGCATAACAAACTCATAGTCTAAAGGTAATTGCATGAATAATAAACAAAAACCCTAATACTCTTATCAAAAACTCTATAAAAAAAAACAGGTCTTCAATGTCTTCAATGTTGCCCATCTTCAGCTTCTCCATTGCTGCTGTCGTGTTTTCATGGGTTAACCCTAACAAGAGCAAACCACAATTCGGACCCAACCCGAAAGGACCATACTTGAATTCGAGTTCTTGCCTCAAGTGAATTGTCATTTACTATCAACTTCCATTCCCTTGTAAAAACGTAAAGATGACAACTTTCCTTCATCTTCCATTTCTTGAAGGTTACTGTAGTTTCTTCCAGAGATGGTTGTATGAGTTTTACTTGCATTCCTTCCACCACCCTCATCTTTTCGTCTTCACTCAAGAACTCCCTTCGGATTTGGTTCAAGGGCATGGATAATCTGTTTTCACCTTTGTTTATATCAGTCTTAAATAACTGCTTCTCTAAAACCAGAATCGGATGGGTGCCATTCATCTCCCTTATGCGAACTTTAAAATCTTCCGGGAGCTCTGGAGGAGGATCTTCACCTTCATCCATCTCCACCCTCGGAAGATCAAGGCCAACTCCAATATTCTGCTCCATCCTGAGATTCCACTGATTTTCCAAGTCATCGTGTAAATGTTCAATAATACCTTCGACAAAATTTTTCATCGGTCTCCAAGGATCTTCTTCTTCCTCTATGCTTGGTTTCTCAGGTTCCTCTTCCGCAGGCCTCTCGTCTTCCTTGAATGTCTCAGATACTTGGTCTTCTTCATCTTCAATATAAGTTTTCATCTGTCTCCAAGGCTCTTCTTCTTCCTCTATGCTCAGTTTCTCAGGTACTCGGTCTTCTCCATTCCTTTCTTCAATCACTAACGTTCCATTCCTTGATCTTTTTCTCTTTCTGGGTTCTTCTTCCAGAAAAGGCCTCTTGAGAGTTTTCTCTCTCATTAAGCGCTTTCTCTTGCATTTAAAGCACTCCATGCGCTCTGGATGCTCCCCCTCCATATCTTCGCTTGTTCCAAATCTTCACAAGAGCAGAGAACCAAACAAATTATTTTTGTGAAAGCTTTTTTCTCCCCTTCACTTAGTCCGTATTTAACCAAAGCAATTAGAAACCTTTCCAGACAGAAATTAGAAACCTTTCCTAACACAAATTAGAAATTAGAAACCTTCCCCTCTACTAGTTGTCCTAGATATCAAAATCTTACGTGGAAGTGTTTTAAGGAGCTGCATTTGAGTTAAATTAAACTTTCAAAAATATTTAAATTATTTTTAATTACTTTTTAAAATATAACTAAATTAAGAAGAATCACCATTTGAGATGGGATAGATATAAGAAATTATCTTATCCTATTTTTTGAGACGAGTCCTAAACCCTCCGCATTATCATCTTTAAATAGGTTTACGCATGAATTTTTTTAATTTTTTTAATTTTTTTAATTAATAAATAAGGGTTTAATTTAGAGTTGAAAAAAATCCTCCATAGAAGTGCTTTAAGGAGGCACATTTGAGTTAAACTAAACTACTAAACTATTGTAAAATAATAACAATAATATTAATAATCAATAAAAAAAAAGACCCAACTTACTAAAAATAGGACAAATCAAATTTTCCTTGAAAAAACTCAAAAAAAGAAAGCCTAAGAACAACATCGATCCAGTTCTTGTTTGTGAATATATAGATGTAGCCGTTATGGCGGTTTTATGAGTGTGTTGAAGAGAATGGAGGGCTCTACGAGTCTACGACCTCCGCTTCCATTCCTTCCTCCCAAAACATCTTCTTCTCTTCTTCTGTTAAAAACTCCCTTTTTATTTGTTTAATCGAAACTAGGAAGTGGCTCACTTCATCAGTCTTGCACATCCTCCTCTAAGTCAAAGAGTTTTTCTGCAAGTCTATTCAACTGTATTTAGAAGTGATTTTAAAAAACGTTTATAACATTTTTAACACTTAAATGATAAAAAATCTTAAGTATTAGAAATATTAAATGTGTTTTCTAAAATCACAATAAAAAAGACTCTTCATCAAGGTGCGTGTCAATGTTATATTTTTCCTTTTTCTTTTTATGCTTGGTTTCTCAATGGAATTTATAATTTAGGTGGATTTAACTTCATTTAATAAAGATTAAATTAATGTGATTATGTAGAGTTAAGAATTTAATATTTGTAAGTTGAATTAACAAAAATAATAAATGGTAATGTTGATATATTTTTCATCTTTAAATGATAAATTGAATTTAAGTAATTTATTTAATAATATAAAAGTTTAAAAAGGTAAAATTTTATTGAGGGGAATTATAAGCTTAAATACGTGAATTTTAGGGATATGAAAATATGAAATAAATTATTTAGGGATATTATAAAATAATTGCTTGTAAAGGACTTCAACATTTTTTCCTTTTCTCAAACTAGTTAAAAAATATTAAAATAAAATTTTCACCTTCTTAAAGCACTTCCAAGTAAGAATTTAACTCTAAATTAAACTCCTATTTATTTATTAAAAAAAAAAATCATGCATAAACTTACTTAGAGATGATAATGTGGAGGGTGTAGGACTCGTCTCAAAAAATAGGATACGAGAATTTCTTATATTTATCCCATCACAAATGTTGATTTTTTTTTAGTTATATTTTAGGTTCAATTGGGCTCGGTGATTTTTTCATTAATGATGATAAATATTTATTTACAAATAGATTTGAGTTTTATTATAATCTCAAACTCTATTTCCTACTATAATTCAAACTAATAATAAATACATAAATATTAATAATTAAATTAAGGATAAATGTTGAAATTATTTATTTTCTTTATTAATAATTAGATATGTCATTTATCAATCAAATATTTCCAACAGCTAGTAGAAGGGAAGGATTCTAATTGCTTAGGATAAATATGGAAGCCCACTGAAGTGGAAAAAAGCTTCACAGTCATATGAACTGGTCTCAAATAATTCTTTGCTTTTGTGAAGATTTGTTACACGTGAAGATACGGAGGAGGATTACCCAGACTGCATGGAGTGCTTTGAAGGCAAGGAAAAGAGAGAGCGCATAATGAGAGAGAAAGCTCTCAAGAGGCCTTTTCTGGAAGAAGATCATCAACAACCCAGAAACATGAATAGGAGGAATGGAACGTTAGTGATTGAAGAAAGGGGTGAAGAAGACAAAGTGCCCGAGAAATACGACGAAGAAGAACCTGTAAACTGAGCATTGAGGAAGAAGAAGAGCCTCGGAGGCGGAGGAAAAATGATCTCGAAACTCTTATGGAATTCTTACATGATGAGTTGGACATGCGGTGGAAACTCAGGATGGAGCAGATTGGAGTTCGCCATGAAGAACAGGAACACCAGAGTTTGAATCAGCGTGGAATCAGGGATGATGAAGAAGAGGAGCCATGGACATTGAATGAGGGAGATATTCTGGCAGATTTGAAGGAGATGGGTAAAATCAATTCTGAGAGGAAACCAAGCAGCACGCAGATTGGAGAAGAGAAACCCCGGAGATCGAATAGGAGGAGACAGAGGTTGGCGATCGAAATCAGCGATGATCAAGAATTCGAGCCGAGGAACGATGAAGAGTTCAACCCGAGTGATGAAGACAAGAAACCCAAGAAGAAGAACAAAGTGAATAATAATAATAATGAGAAGCTGAAGGCGGTGGCTCCTCCGGCGGAGTGGCTCCGACTGTGGAGGTGGGGAAGGCGACCATGGTCTGTGTTAGAATAAAAACTACTTTTATTTTACGAAAATTATTTTTGATAAAATAAAATTAATATAATGTAAGCATAAATTTCCTTGGGAGATTTGTTGAAGTATCAGTTTTTGTAGTGGGGCTGAGATTCATGCTCTTGGAGACCTTTGGCATGTTGATTGATTCTTGATGAATAATCAGTTTTTAATTTCCATGTTTTCAGTTTTTTTTTCCCTTCAATTAGTCAATTTTATTTTCCTGGGAAAAAGAAAGAAAATCTTTAATTGAACTACATATTCATCCATGGGTATTCATGTCTTTCCTGTTTGATGCATGCATAATGGTCTGTATGCATGAGATTTAAAAATGCATGTGCCATGCAAGTTAGACAACATAATGCCTCTTAAAGCCCAAACATGAATCTGATTTGTCCAAGGCCCAGCCCAATATTCAGCCCAGGAAGGCTGGCCCGGTGCTTGGTCCATGCAAATGCCCAATCTCAAAAAGCTGGGAAGAAAATCTAAGAAAATAGAAAATGAGGTTAATATATTAAGAAGGATGTTGGAATCAATATATACACAAATGCCTGGAGACCAATCTATAGCTTTTATTAAAGCTTGAAAGATTATGAGAACAAAATGAAAGATAAAATACAGGCTCATTGTAGAGAGGAAAAAGAAAGAAGAAAGAAGAAAGCAGAATTAGCAAGACGACTGTGTATTAACTCCTTCGGAGAAGGCGATGATAGGGGGTTAGCGTTCCTTGCGGAGAAACAATGGAGTGTTGTGTGTGTATACGTAAATACCTAATTCATGAATTTTCTGCAGTTTGGAGCTTTACACAAACAGGGGACCTTGCATTCGTCCGGCTCATCGGGATCAAACAAGTAGTCATACCTGCAAACACAACCCCATACATAGTTTATCACAACACTCTAAACATGTAGTGGCCGGTGTATGTTTTCTTTTATCTGAAGTCTGAATTTGTTTGACATCTAAACAAGAATTGAGAAAAATGTCACCCAAGCTTCAAATTTGCTTTTTGTGTTCAAACAAAATTAATATCTGCAAAAGGACTTCAAAACATACCATTTTTCTCTTGTTTAATTGTCTATGAAAATTCCATTAAATGACACAAAGCACATGCACTGAGAGAGAGAGAGAGAGACAGAGATAGATGCATACGTTAGCTCATCGCCAGCAGCAACATTGGTCTTAGCAATAAGAACAATCCTGCTCTCATCGTCACCCACACTCATGATCCTCGCATAGCAGTTGGGGGCACACTGTTTCATAGAAACATAATTTGGATTAATGAAAAATGCATATAAATTAAAGCAACAAGGCAGATTCAGTTTAAGTCTGAGGAATCATTTGTCCTATTATTTTTTCAACTGTCAAGCTGCCAGGAACTGTTCAGGTAGTTGGAACTATTGGAGGAGGGACACAAACCTAAACAAAAAACTATCTGATGTGGATAAGAATGACTTACTGAGTGGTTGATTAGGCGGGCAATGTTTCCTTTATCTGTAGCATCGACTACCACTTCTTCACTGATCTTAAAGAGCTGCAAACACAACAATATCAATTTATTTTAATGCTCTAAAGAAAGAAGAGGAAATGCAAAAAATTTGGTTGTTTTTGGTGGTCTTTTTAGAACTCAAAGAAAGTCGAGAAGAGAAAGATTCTCACATAGCAGTCTTTTCCTTCTAATCGGTAGCGCACCTCCCTCAGATCTGCGATACTGCGCCTCACTTGTTCACCTCGATATTCAAGAACCTATAGACAAACACACATTGGTTTAAAATTTTATTTTTAACTCAGCTCATTTCCAAAGATCCAGCCCAGGAAAATCCTTAAAAGAGAAAGAAACTAAAACTGAATCAGAAACAAGGGCATGTATCCACAAGCAGTAGTAATCACTAGAAACTGTTTTGCTAAGAGTATGTGTACAGAAAAAAGGAGCATAAATGACTACAACATTATCTTAAATGGAACAGGCATTCATCAACACGTTTGAGAGCTCCTTTGAAATAGAATGGTTTATTATCTTTTAAATTGGATTTGACATGAGTCAATAGTGTCTTTAATACTGTTCTAGATTAGTTTACTTCTTTACATTTTTAAGACCATTTTCTAGATTCATGAAATGACCGGTATCATTTTTTGTTTCTGACCACCATTTGAAACAAAGTACATCAAGTTTTTAGAGGCCCCATGAGGCTAATGAACTCAAGAATCATTCCTTAACCTTCAGGGGGTAAAAAAGAAACAAAGAAATTTCTTTAGAAACTCTGTAATTTGAACTTGTCAGGGTATGTACCATATCTCCTTCTTGAATAGCTTGTCGTGCAAAGAGGCCCCACCCATGTATTCCAGATCTACCAAAGCAAACCCTATCATTTTCAGTCCTCTGGAGTTGTGTATGAATGCATACAAAAAAAATAAAAAAATCGTCAATCCAAGAAGTTGATAGGAGGATAATTGCTGAACAGAAATGATGAAAATTTACCTGTAAGTGGTAAAGCCGTTCCCTGAAAGTAGAAAAATTTTTAGGCTCTTCCACTTCCTGCTTGAAGAAAAGAAAAAACCACGCGTCACCCTTATAGTGATTTCTATTTGATTGAATGGAGGAAAGGACAATGGATTAGATGTGGTATAACAAAGAGAAGGAATTTACTCTGAATAAATTCAAGCTTTCTATTGCACTCAAAGAATGATGGAAGGGGCCCTTGACTTGGTGGGCAATGGCTTCTTCTACTGTCCTCTAGCAATCAGAAAAAGATACAAATGAGAAAATAAAGAGGCCCGTTTTATACCACAATGAAAAATAATTCATTAAAAAATCACAACCAAACAAATAACTTATAATGGTTTTGAGGGAGCAGGAATTGTGACCATTACAGTTATTTTTAACATGGAAGAAAACACAAATGAACTTTACCAAGTAAAGGAGTATATATAAATATCAAATCGAAATATGAATGGCATAACTAATAGCTCTTTTCTCATTACTGAATAATTAATGAAGCGTTCAATGAAGGGCTTCGGTCAAAGGAGGTAAAGGATCAAACAGTTCAATATGCTTGAACTATTGGAATAAGTGGTATCCAATTTATCACCAGCAGACAAGGACATGCACAAAATTGATAGAAAAGTCTTAGTTCAGAACTTCTAAAAAGAGCATGTGATATAAAATTGGAGAAAAATGAGAAAGGGGCAACAAAATAGGATAGATTCAATTGAAGAATTGGTGCAGGGCCAGCATATGTAACTATTTAGATGCAAGAGTGGGCTAACAATGAAAGAACCTAGCAAACTGCAAGCGACGAGGAAATATATAACTTTCATCTGAGGTACCTTAGTATTTGATTTTGATCTTCTAAAAATCCGGCACCTTGCAGCAGAGAATGGCTCAAACTCGTCAGTTTCCACTGTAGGAATCTGTTGAAGTTCTATCCTGTTGGATGAAATTAACCTTGAACCGGACTTTTTCTTATTTTGGATGAGGCTTTTGGTAGAGAAAACCCCTAGGGGAGTTTGAATGATTAAAACAGTATCAGGATTTGGAGCCCTGCACCAGAAACAAAACCATGAACAGAAAAGCTTGATTAGGTTGTGAAAAACACAAGGTAGAGTTGAATCAGCACATGAACCCATCACATCCAACATGTTAGGGTGTCTATGTGTGCATGCATGTGCATGTGCATGTGCATGTGTGAGTGTGAGAAAGCTATATTTTCTCACTCACGTGTAAGGATTCAATACCTGTGATAAGCACAATATGAAACCATCTTTGTTATCTGTCTGCCATTTTTCACCAAGCTGTGCAACTGCAATTAGAAGGCATGAAGAAAATGCAATCACTGATCAGCAGAACAATCATCGCCTTGACCCAGAATAAAAGTTTCAACAAGCTATGCAGAGTTCTCTAAACCTAAAATGTAAAAGAACATAAACCCAAAGGCCAGATTTGCATACTGGGTGCTGATATTCCTATCATATGATGACATATGGACACTTGATAAACTTCCATTAAATGCTCATGGAGTAGCATATGAAAGACTTGGGGAATCAGAATGTGTGTGCCTATGCACACATCACTGCCAAGCTTCAAGATGCAAATAGAAACAATGTCCCAAATATACTTGTGGAAAGCTTCAGTTCTTACAGATAGATCAACGATATGATGGGGAAAAAAAAAAAGAAAGAAAAAAAGGCAGAAATCTGCAGGAGAATCTACCCAAAGTATTGGATACAAACAGAGAAGGAAACTATAAGCAAGAATACATAGTAACACCAATAACACCACCAAAGCCTTACAAGCTTTGTTACCAAGGATTGACATGCCTTTTCAAGTTTTTCCTTTTTCCCATCAATTCCAAGACTTTCACCAAAATGTACCCCGGGTTCACAAAATATGATCAAATAAAGGGATAGAAAAGTATGACAACAAAAAGGAATGCGGCAACTCTGAATTCAAGACACTTCTTTTTGAGATGAAGTACTCTTTAAACTATAGTACTTTAAACCAAAAATGTTATTACAAATAGACAGCAATGAGCATCTCACCTCCATACGATACCCCGCCCTTGATGCACACATTGCATGGTAGTAAGTAGAACACTTGCAACACTGTGTGCATGAACCATGTATTTGCTTACAGATTACGCAAATCTGAATTTCATGAAAACAAGGCAAACCAGATCACATCAGCTGAAGATTCATGTGCAAGAAAACCAACTCATTATTAAACATCATGCTAACATTTTCAAACTAGAATGAGATTAACTAAACCAGATTCACAATTGCTCACATGATGCATTCTTAGATAATCTTTTCGACTTTTCCATTGGCTTAATTCTACATTGCTTAAATAGATAAAAGAGAAATTCACTCTTCAGCTTTAAACAAGAGTCCCCCTTCACATTTTTTTATGGATGAGTTTTTCTTAAACATTGTCATCATTTCCTATTGAAACTAATGATAAACTATATTCATAAATATTTGATTTATATCCTAATGAAAGAAGATCAAGATAATATTACAGCATCGTACTTTAAAATATAAACTAATAATAATAGTAATAAATTAAAGATTGCAATCCCCAATAGATACCTAAGGTTCTCAAAATAACTTCCATTTTTTTAGGTAATTTGAAATAAAGAATAAAGAATGGGGAGAAACATGCCAAGATTTTCCCCTACAAAGCAGATGAATAAGAACACGTCTGAAGCAGTTGTGACTAGCAGCTAAAACAGTTGCTTTACCTTTATAAAAGAATTTGATGGAATGCTCAAGATGCCAACAGCAGGCTCCATCTTTTCATCACTTGAGAAAGAAACTTCAGGTTGAAACCAAGCACAAGTGACATGAACCCATAATGTCTCAATATCAGTTGGCTTTAGAGCACCACCTAAGAGAAAGAAATTTAACCACAAAAAAATCAAAGAATGTTCTTCGTTGTGAGTAACTAAACTCTCCAAACCAAAGGAAACTCCTGAAAGAAATTCTGGAACTAAGTTATACACATCTTTAAAGGGAAGAATAAGTTATACACATCTTTAAAGGGAAGAAAGCAAAGAGACTATGTAACTTTGATGTTGAAGTAACATCTATATTAGTTAGGATCAACCTAAAAACATTGGAGATTTTACATAGGGAGGGCAAAAAAGGGAAAATGGCAAAACTTCTTGACATGACACCACCAAACAAAGCATCCTTTCCCGGGCATTGCTAAGAAAGAAAACATTATTCATTATAAAACTGCATAAATATAAATGACAAGCAAGTCAAGGTTTAACATTTCTATAACTTGAGATTCCTCTCAATCTTGGGAACATACCTTTTACAGGACAAAGGCAACACTCCCGCTCAACATCAGGTGTTTCACATGCTCTGCAAACCCATGAAGTGAAATCCTGAACATTTCTTGCCCCATAACACTCTTGATGGACAGCTATTTGACATCTGGTATAGAAATTAAAAAAAAAAGTAATATAATTCATTTAGTGTTATTGGAGTACACAAAAAGTAAAATCTCCAGGCAACAAAAAAAATTCTTTGGTTTAACAGCTACATGGGCAGAAGATTGAAGCAACAATAAGAGAGGAGAGTCTGATACATAGACTCTCATTCAGCATTCAGCATTCAGCATTCATAATACAATGCAACACATTACCTATCAAATAATAATAATAATAATACAATGCAAAACATGGGTGTGAAAGCAGAAGACTTGGAGTAAGTACAATATTGCATGGGTTCCACTTCCACCAAAGAGATATAAAATGTGAAAGATTATCAATAACCTAAAACCATAGTCATTAACTCGTAAAATATATCATGTATTATTTTTCCACTTTTTTGTATCACGTATCGTAAATTTTTTTATATAATGAAAAATAAATAAATAAAAAACATGCATAAATATACTTATCTATTGGAAGCATGAACTATAGAGTAATATATATATATATATATATATATATATATATCCCCAATGGGACTTGAACTTGGAACCTCCCACAAACAATCCTTTACCACTTGAGTCAAGCCTCAAGGGCAACCATATTGTAATATATATTCAATTTTATCATAAAATCTATAAAAATAAACATTTTGGTTAGATATGATTTCTATTTCCAAATTATAACATCGCATATGTACTTACATATGTTCTAACTTTTCATGTTTGTCATCACTCTTTCTCTACCAAGAAAAGAAAAAATCAAAACAATAATAATAGTAATAATATATTGAGTAAAATATTTTGTTCATCAATTAACATTATTTTCAATGTCCATATTCTAATTATTCAAATAAAAATTCCGCAATATTTATTGTTAGAATAAATTTACTTAACTTCCAATATTGTCTTTGACAACAAGAATATAATTTTTTTTATGTAGGATTATTTAAACTATTTCACTCCCTTTTATGATAGATTTTTAACCTTTTTGTACATTTTAAACAATTAATACACCAACGTTTTTAAAAAATTAAATTAAATTTGATTTTTCTTAAAAATTATGAAAAATAGTTGAAGTTGAAGTTGGATGTATTATTGTATCGTTGTACTGTATATCATATCATGTATCATATAAATATCATAAGAGTACAATTATAAGCAAGGTTTGAAATATAGGTAAATACAGATATATCGGTATTTAGATTTTATAGATATATTGGAAACATCTGAGAAATATCAGTGGATATTTTGACAAAAATATCGGTGAAGCGAAAATTATTCAAAATTCATGGGAATGCTTGAAAAAAACTCTAAAAAATTATAAAATAAGAAAAAATATAATGTTAAAGTTATTTTATAAGTATAATTGATATAAGTACTATTAATAATAATATTTATCAAATTTTTATAAAAAATTAGTTTAAATTCTTTTAATATATTTATATTCATTTATTTTAAAAAAAATTAAAATACTTTTATTAAAACATGTTCTATTACATTTTAAATAAAAAATTAAATTGATTTATATAAAATATTTTATTTGAAATTTAATTTGTAAAATATTATTACAAATATGTGGTGACAATTTTTTCTATTAATATTAATTTATTTAAATAATTAAAATTATTAATAATTTATCTTATCAAATTAATTTTAATTTATAAAATATTAGGACTTCATTAAAAAAATTTATATTGTAGCAAATTTTGAGTATAATTATGTTTTAAATATTTTAAAATAAAAACATTTAAAATTAAATGGATAAATAAATAAATAAAATTAAGAGTAAAGTGATAGTAATTTTTTTAAATAAAATATAAAAAAATATATTAAATTTAAAATAAAAGATATAATAAAAATAAATCATTTAAAATTTGATAAATTAAAAAAAAAAAAAAACTTTCAAAAAATCGACGATTTTTTGTCGATTTTTTTTGCCGGTATATCACCTTCGAACCGATATTTCGGCAATTTTGCCACGAAATTCTAGCCAATTGATAATCGGTACCCGATATTGTTTCGGACCCCGTCGATATCCAATATTTCGCTGATATTTCGGCCAAAAAAACCGACATTTCGATCCTTGCTTATAAGAAATTAAATATTTCAATGCATATCAATTTCCATTAAAAATGTATTGCATCATTGTTTCACATCTTGTATTATAAGTTTTTAACAACTATGCTTGAAGCCATCTAATCCACTATGTTATTTAGCATTTGAAGACCTCATTGAAGTCTTGAGAGCTGCCACTATTGTAAACAAGCTGGAGGTTAGGACTCTGTCCAACTCACCCCTGCTAGGACATACTTGAAGGGACCAGTAGCGGGAAGCAGGAAGACTGTCAACATGCTAGGAACATGTACACAGCACACAATCCAAAATTACGAGATTGCAATACCTCTATACCCTAATAAACTCATTGGACGCTTACAATGGTGATCCCAAGTCATTGTGCTTCTGCAATATGTTCAGTTATTGTGCTAAAGGACCATTATGAAACTAGCTACTCAGACACAAGATAATCTAAATTGACAATACCTGTTGCATATAATAATTTTGTTGTAGTCCCAATCTTCAACCCATCTACATACAGCACATCGTTCTGTTGTCCACCTAGCATGAACAGGCTCATATTTTTCTGTCACAACGGAAGTAGGAATGCAATCAGTTGATTCATCAGTGACAGCAACTTCTAAAGTATCTCTGCTGCAAATGCAGCTAAAAGAACCATCATGTCCAATATTAAAAATGCATAATAAAAGACCTATACCTTGCAAAAAAGTAAGCAACTTCTGTCTTCGTTCTCTTATAGAAGGTCGTTTAGGAGGGTTAACAGCAACAAAACTATTATCATGATACTCTGCAACTTGCAGCATCTGCACAGTCAAATAAGATTGTATTGGAAATCACATATGTACGATGCCATATATTGAAAATCAGTACAATTTGGGCTATATGCAATCATAGTAGAAGAAAATACACAAGAAACAAAAAATGTACTTATTCAGCAAGTTCTCTCACACCGAGAAGACAGAAATTCATATCAACCATAAGAGTACAAAAGAATATGAGAGAGAATATCTCTGCATGAAAACAGAAACCCTAACCGATAAAATTACACAAAACACCCCTATAATTTATCCTTGCCCCTTAGGCCTAGAAGTCCAATTAATATGAGAATGCAAGATTCCTAGCAAAGGGGGTTGAGGTAAGAGAGAAGAGTATGAAACATTTCCCTAATCACTAAGATAATCACTTATAATTTGTAATGAACAAAAAAAGATGAAATGTGTCATGTGCTTATCAAAAAAAGAAAGGAAAAGATGAACTGTTCACCCAACAGTTTCCAGTCCCCCACAGGCGGCTCGACTGAAAGATGCTCCAACTCCCATATGAGAGGTCTCAGTTTCGAGCACTAAGCTCTACCAAATACATGGTTCTAGGGCAAGGGGTTGTGCATCCAAAATTTTCCCCATCCTTCAAAGCAGGCCTAGAGGATTTCCATCTTATTGGGGGAAAAAAATCTCTCAACAGTTTCATCTAAAACCTAGTGGTTCCCCATTCCTCTTGAATCAACATTAGACTTCATGCAGCTACATCCAAGACTAAGCCTTTACCAAGATAATAGCGTCTCCAATTATGTTTGCAACAGAACTTGATATGAGGAAGACATTTGCAAATGCTGATGGAGAAGTTACTAATATACAAAGCTACTCTTCTCCATAAAAGAAATGCATTTAAGCATACTTAGACAGACTACAGGGGATAATAAAATTAGCAATAAAAAAAATTAATGTAACACGAACCCATTGCTCCAATGACAACATGGAACCTTTTACCCTAACACTTGTCTTCCAATTTTTCCCTTTGGAACCTGTGTGACGCTCCCATTCAGTAAGTGATTGCTTTTCCATCCCGCATGACCCACACTTGCACACAACTCTGAAAAGAAAAGAAAATATGAAGTTAATGGAAGCCCATTGATCAATCTTATTTGAACAATAACATATGTGTATATAAACATACAATAGAAAGGAATAGAAGCAATTATCTATTTCTATGATCCATGTCTAAATGTAATCATTGCTAAAAAATAATTCTCAAATTATCCCCAACTTTCTCATATAGCTAAATCAGCAATTTCAAACCACTTGCCAAAATTCATAGAAAAAATGTAGACTCAGTTCTAAAGCAATGACAGTATTCTTTACAAAGTTACAAACATGCACTGGTACTCTCAATTTCCACTCTGCCAAAATTCATAATAAAGAAATGTAGTCTAAGTTCTAAAGCAATAACAGTATTCTCAATTTCTTTCCTGAATTGTCTGCCAAATATCCTAGAATCCAGATACTTTCAGACTCCAAAAGCAAACCTCACATATCTGAAAATAACTATGAAATCACCACAAGGGACTATTATAAGCCAAATTAAAGGTGATTCCAAGAAAAGAGCAAAAGCAGATTTATATTAATTAATGTAATATTTTCCAACTATGACGCAAAAAAAAACAAAACTCCCCAGTTATTATGTCAATAAAATTTGACAGCCATATTACAGAAAAAAAAAAAAAAAGTATCCCCTCCAAAATAGATTTTTCTTTTCTTTTTTAAAATGGTTTCCTCTAATGTGGATTCTATATCCAACTAATTAATAAGGAGCTCTGCATAACTAGGTCAGTTAATGTGAAACCCCCATGTCAAATTGCAGGTCTTAGTTTCATTAATTCCAATAACAAGGCAACAAGTATCACCATCAAAAGTTTTAAGGGGTGGGGGGACGACCAGATCCCCATTTGGATTGGGAATTAACGCATGCTTGCAACAGAGATTCCAATTGCTAAATTCTCGTGGAATAGATTCTTGGATTTTCCATTTGGCAATAGCCCACTGTAACAAATAGAATATCTAATTACAAAATAAGTAGTCAAGCTCATTCTTTTATGGTCAACATTTTCTGTGGGTTCATGGAATCAAATCAGGAACCCTCCGCCCCCATCTCAAATTTTGCCACCTGAGGCCCCAGGGCCACAAAACAAGTGTATGACATCAGGAGAGGTTGCAAATCCCAAACCCATGTAACCAATGAACAAGGCGAAATAAGAAAGAACAGGAGGAACTTATATAATAATCTGTTTGCATATGCTGGCTTGCTGAAGGAGATATTAAACCCTTGGGGTAAGGAGGATTGACTAAATACATCAGCATGTTGGATTCAGAAATACGTGTACAAGCTCAATCAGGTTATGAGATGATGAGACTATGACTTCAAACTTAATCAGCACATTCTCTTTCAGGTTTGAGCACAGGCTTATGTTCAGAAATAAGATCAACATGCTAGCTAAGCATTTAACACTATCCAGTGATGGTAAAAAGCTCCCTCCATCAAAACATAAACGAGGGGAAAAATGAAATAAAGCTCAATAGAGTGGAAAAAAAATTCTTTCTTTCCTATGAAAAATTGCAGCCAACACAATTTTTTTTTTAAATTTTTGATAGTAAATAAGTATGTATTAAAAAGCAAGGAGATATAGCCTACACAAAATTATTGATGCTTACAAATGAATGCTTGGGAAATATATGCCTTCCACACCCGAGCAAGTAACTGTAACCTTGTTAGGCAGCACTAATTGACTGTTGTTTTTGTTGCATCTGTATTGAAAATTCTACCATTGTTAAACATCCAATACGCATCTGAATGCTACATAGCTGGCAAATGAACTAGTAATAGAAAGCAAAAAAATGAATAGATAAATAAGGAAAGGAAAAAAAGGAAGATAGAAAAAGACTTACTTGACTTTAGGCTGCCATCTTTCTGAATCTGACAATTCAAAATTAAACTTTGCTTTGCAAGCAGGGCAGTAATAATCAGTAGCCCCAAGATTCTAAAAAAAGAAATAATTCAGTCAGAGAAGTCTACAATTTTTTCCTTCATGCACTTAAAAATGATAAGTGGTTGTGGTCAAAAAACAAAAGAATAATGTTTGGAGATGGAACTGTGATGAGCCAACCTTGAAAAGTTTACTGGAAATTTTACCACACTCTGCATGCACCCAAACTTTGCAACCATCACAGCGCACCTGATTCATTGTTGGAATCCAACAATAGATTAATTAGACAACATTAGCTAACTCTAAACAGAAAAAATAATCGCAATCTCTAGTTGGATTGTCAGACTCCCACCCAAGTCCCACTGTCTGATTGATTCTGCATCTTCTTGCATATGCCACAATACTGTTTGGATTTTAACAACTGCAACAAGAATTCATATATTCATTAACAATACAGAATATCCAGAATAGAGAGCTTATGAAAAGAACACCACCGCAAAAAGCAACTAGTACAGACCCTATCACAGGTTTTACATAGAAAACGGCCTTTAGGAGTCAAAACTTTCATTTTCTTTGTACTTTTAAGAGGAATTCTCAAGCCACAGCCATCACAAGACCATGTGTCCTTCTTCCTAAATACATCCTGCAGAGAGAAACTACATTGGATGAAAACTAAAGGTTGAGAGAACCAATTTCACAACAACAGAAAAAAGATCAATAAAAAAAAAACCTTTACTTTTAATCCACAAGTTAAAACCACAATGTTACAGAAAAGCCCATCATCATGCCCAGTATCCATTACTAAACTTAGTTCTACAAATGTCGTCTCATAGTTAATACTTTTGGGAAGGTTGCTCAAACATTCCTGCCGTAACATATGATATGTGAGACTGGGTAGCTCATGTTAGGTGTAGGTATGTGCTAAGCAATAGATTCATCTAATAATTAAATATTAGGATGGGGTGACATGGATAACTAGTCAAGTGTCAAATAGTTCACATAGTCCCCCATTTCTACATGAAGGAAATTCTTGTCTTCTTTGAATGCAACCTACCTTGTTAGAAAGGGGTATCTCATTCATTCTCAAACAATCCTATAAAAGAGAAAGAGATTAAGAAACTGATTAGGGGAACATGGGTGGAGTCAGGAATGAGATATAGGGGGGCCAAAATGAAAGAGATTAATTTCAGGGAGCAAAAATAAGTTAAAAAGCAAGATTTGGCTCACTAGGTGTTTTGTTTCTCTCTTAAACTGAGGTTACAGAATCAAAGCAAGATAAATTTTTTATTTTCCAGGGAGGGCATGTGCCCCCTCTGAGCCCCACTTAAATCCGCCAGTGCAGGGGAACTTACAGTAAATTAGGAATTTGTTCCACTCTTCCTTCACTGAAACACTGTTGTTGGATACATGTCTGAAAACAAAATGCTAGATGCATCCAACAATACCCAAACCCATGCCATGTCAAACATAATTACGTTGCACATTTCAAAGTTTCCACATAAAACAAATAGACAATAAAAGAAAAAAATTCCTGACACCACTTGCCTGGTCCTGAGAATCGCATTCTTGATCCTGATTCGAACCAGTAGCCTCTTGGATCCCTCTAGTGGATTCAAGATAATTGGGTTTCCCAGAAGCCACATTTATATCCTCTGTCAGCTTCTCAATAAAACCATTTTCTGCAAGAAATGCCTCCTCTATAGCTGTCCGAAAATCACTGGGCTTATTATCATTCAAGTCACTTTGTCCCTGGAACCTGAACATAACAGGTTTTACCTAATCACATGAACAAAAAAACAACTTTCTAATAACAAAAGAACAATCTATGCATGAATCCAACAATTACACACCTTTCTACATTATCTATGAATGAAAAAATCATCCCACGCTTAATCCACCCATAATCCTGCTTGTCATCATTTTAAAAAAAATCATAATAAATAATCATATTCTTGTTAACAAAATAAAACAAGCCCATAAATACCAGAACAACTTCAATATATAAATTAAAACTCACTCGACTCCCATTTCCAGAATAGCCAAAGAACATTACACAAGCTGCGCCAGCAATACATGAACTCAAAACTTGCCCGGGTGCTTGCGAGGTTGGATCAATGACAATGGCAGGCCAGAAAGGATCCTTCTTCCCTGACTTTGCCCATACTATATCACCTGAAATAAACTCCTCTAACCTACTACCACCTTTACTCTCTCTATCGACTCTTCCCAAACCGAACTTTTCCTCAACTTCGTCAGTTGGATACCGCTCGACCTCTGCCAATTGCTCATGCAGAGAAGTAAGTGAACTGCGCGAACTGGAATACTTCTTCTTGGCACCAACATTCTTAAACCCAACATACCCCATTTCATCCCCGTCTTCTTGACACAATGCCGAGAATTTTCTACATTGGTGTCCAAATTTACCCTCATTTAGCCCCTTTTTCACACTCTGTTTCGGGGTTTTCGAACAAGGTTTTTCTTTTTCCGGTTCGAAATCCTCATCTAGAATGATCTCACGAGCATTGGGTTTGCTCTCTTTCCTCCAATTATCAAGAATTGAATCGTTGAATCGAGATGGGAGTACTTGAACTCGTCCCCTTGACGTCCTCACCAGCGGCGGCCGGTGAACCTGAGCCGCACGATTCATAGCTCCCACGCCGTCTCCGTCCTTGGATTTCGACACCACCTCGCCGGCGCAGGTTGAAATCTCCGTGCACCACGACGCCTCCACATCTCCGACGTGACCGCCGAATATCCGTTGAAGGCCGTACCCGCTCAACGGAATTATCCCCGCGGCGACGTCCCCGAGCAGATTCAGAGGGAAATACCCATTCATCTTACGCTTCTTCTTCGCCGCCGGCGACTCATCGTCGTCCGCCGCCGAGTGGCCGAGTCTGCATCGTTTCATACTCGGCATTTTCGATTTCAAATTGCGCTTAATTATCATTGTTCCCCCCTAACCAAATCCTATTCGAATTCCCAACAAAACCCCAAATTTCCCAAAACCCTAATCCCAAACCAACCCTCCAAGACCATAGAAAATTTCTCCACAATTCCTCCGACCCAGAAACCAGCGACCCAGATTCACCACAATAGTCAACTTCCCCGCGAAAATTCACGCGAGAAAAATGCTGTTGGGCGGGATCGAAAATAGGGATCTCACCCCAGACGACGAAGAAGACGAAGAACAAGAAGAAGCAGAAGAAGAGAGAGAAAAAGAGAAAGAGAAAATAAATTCCATCAATACATATATTATAACTATACTAATTAAAAAAAAAAAAAAAACCCTCCAAAAAAATATTCAATTTTTTTCCTAATTTTTTCAGAAATCTCAGAGAGAGAAAGTTGAAGAGAAAGAGAAAGAGGTGGTGTTTGGGCGGTTTATCCTAGTATAAAGCTAAAAACTTAAGCCTTAGGTGGTCAGAGACCAAGCAATGGTGACCATTTGGTTCAGCCATGGTCTGAGTCTTAGTTGGTTTTATGGCCTTGTCTTCATGGCTTTGATTGCAGACAGATAGAGCGATGAGTAAGCTCCAAGAAAGTTGGAAAATAATTTGAGATGGAAATTTTTTAAATACAAAAAAAGAAATTTTCCTTTTTTATTGTTGGGTTTGTTTTTTTTTTTTCTGAATTTTTGAATTTTTGGATTTGAGGGTGGGAGCTTGGAGAACTTAATTTCAGTAGCTTGTTCATTTAAGTTCATTTTATCAATCACTTGGTCTATAATTCAATGCAATGTTGCCCAATTTCATTCTCTTAACGTATGATTTTACGTTATCTTCACTCCTAGGACTTCAATCTTCTGAAATTTTCGGGTTCCGGCAAGCTCGGAATGCTAAAAGAGATTTTTGGGTGGCATTTGAGATTGTTCATGGGTAAGTTTCAGAAATATAGAAGTTTATTTGAATATTTCTGCAAGTTTGGAGCTGAAATTTTATGATTTTTCCCTCGGGTTAGTGTTTTTTGGTCGCATTTTGGGCTGTAATAGGTTGGCGCGGGTGTGCTGAGATGGGTTTATGAATTTTGAATCTTGTGTTATTTCCCCTGTTTGGATGCTGAGAATTTAGTTGCATTTTAGGCTATACTTTGACTTTAGTTACAGGGAAAAGAAAATCTAGTGCTGATGGTGGGAAGTCTTTTGACATCAGAGACAGGGTAGAAAACGAGGAGGAAGAAGGGGGCTTAACAGAGGCACCCATATCAAATGTAATGGAGTGGAGACGGGGCTAGGGACAAAAGAGTCATTTCATCTTACCGATAAATCACCGGAAAAGTTTTGGCACGATAAATGGTCTGATCACAAGCCCATGAGCTCCCTGAATGCGTGGTATCACGGTAGCTAGACTAGACCACTGATTCTGTACACATGACGACCCAAATCCTCTCAACAATTTGTCATCAGGTGGTTTATGATCAAATTTGACCAATTTTCGGGTTTCTAGGAAACCGATTATAATATTGGTACATTTTGTCATATGGGCTTGGAGAAAGGTAAGAGGTTTCTGCTCTGATACACATGTAGAAGAAGCCAAGAAGATGGGGCTTCTCAGGGCTGGAAAATATGGGCATGGAGACGAGGTTAGCCTCAAAAAGGGCCCCCTTCTACCATTTTTCGGGCTCTATGATGATCGATGCTAGAAGAGCTACGCCAATCCAAAAGATGCCGTAGAAGGAAGAGTCGAATAAATTTCTAAGTTGAAAAAGTGGGTTTTCGTAAGGAGGATTAAGGAAAAAAAGTACCGATGATATATATATAGAGAGAGAGAGAAAGAGGAAGAGAGAGAGAGAGAGAGGGAGAGAGAGAGAGGGAGAGAGGGAGAGAGTTGTATTTAAAAGAAATTGTTTGTATAAACTATATACTAAAATTATATAGTATAGTTTAGGAATATGATTTTTGGTATATGATCATGGCTCGACAAATCCTTTAGTTTTTTTTGGGTTCAAGGAGCTCTTGTGTATTAATATTTCATGAATCTCATGGGGATTCCTGGGGATTGATGGAAGGATGGAGGAATATTTGTGGGACGATGGATCATTTTTACCATGTAGTCCCATTAAGTGGAGTTAGTTTGCTTGTGAATAAGGGTGTTTTTAGTAAATTTACATTGAAAAGTACACAAATCTAGGGTCAAACCTGCAAAATTCAACTGCGTTCCTTGGATTTAGTTTATTAGGTACTAAATGGGCTTATATTTGTGATTGGGTTGGTTTTGCATTAGGCCCGTTTACTGGGCCTGCAAGCAGCCCAATTTGAAAGTAACCGAAATTTATTAAGTAACTGAAATTTTTGTTTTTGATAAAAGGTAACGTAAAGAAAATCACTCTCTCATATCCAAAACTGAGATCATTACACTTAGGAGGGACATAAATTTGTAAGTCTTGATTTCCTTTTATTCATCTTTTAAAATGAATTTTTTTTCACTTTATTTATAAATATAATCTAATTTCTTAAAGATTATTTCGAAAGCTTTAATTTCAATTTGTATAATCAAATTTTAAGATAATTAAATATTAGAATAAGAATAAAATTTAATATGAAATTACTAAATTTAACCAAATACTAAAATAGGAATATAATATTGGAATTTATTTATGAAAATGTCATTTACATTATTGAATTTAGATGTCTCTTAATAAAACATAACGATAGAAAAAGTCAACAGATACTGATAATGTTTATTTTGGGAAATGTAGAGTTTGTTTGACAACCATTTTCTAAAATAATTTTCTATTCTTTAGACTAAAAAAAATAAGGAAAACGCATTTGACATTCAAAAACTATTTTTCGTTTTTTATTGCCAAGCACAAAAAATAAGATGTTTTTAGAAATATCGTATGACAACCAAAATCTATTTTTTGTTTTTTGTTCTTAAGAATAGAAAATAGAGTGTCTTTAGAGTTTTTATTTTTTGTTTTTAAGAACATAAAACAATGTCATTAGAGATGTCGGTTTGACAACCAAAAATTATTTTTTATTTTATATTCTTAAGATGTTTTTAGAAAATATCTTATAGTTGTTTGTAATTATTTTAAAGAATAATCATATAAATATACATAATGATTAAAAATAAAACACTAGACATAAAAATTATTTTTAAAAATATTTCAGATTTCCAAACAAATTTTTATTTTATAAAACATTAGAAAATAATTTTCAAAAACGGTTTTAAAAAATAATTACCAAATAAAACCATAATTTTTATTTTCAGAAATACAAATTTTCATTCCCAAATTTAGATATTGATGAATAAAAAAGAAAAGGAAATCATATATTTTTGAAGTGTATTTAAAATATGTTTTAAAACCAATACATGAATTATGAATGTTACAAATCATATAAAAATTTACATGACATACTCCTAAATAAAATTAAATGACTTAGAGGGTTAGTCCATGGGTTAACCCACAAAGATAAATAAAAATAAAATATTTAAAAATAAATAAATAAAAAAACAAAAAAAAAAACCACCTCCCTTAAAAGAAACTACAATACTGTTATTTCATAACACATATATGAACAAGTACATTAATGTTTTCACATCCCCTCTTATTCAACAAACCCTATGTACAACCTCTAGTGGGGGATTTTTTTTTTCAGTTCTACAGAGGAGGAGATTTTATTACAACTAGTGACAGATACAACCAGTTTGTAAGTGTTGGAAAGGGTCCCTTCCTTTATAGAGGAGATAGAGGAGAGGGGTCTGGCTTATTCTGATTCACTACAACATATTTATAGCCTCTTACCAAACTCTATTTGCCAGGCTTACACTGGTACTGATCTCTTTCATTACTTTTTTCCGGATTTTTTTTTTCTTTTTCTTTTTCTTTTCGCTTCTTCATTCCTAACCTTTCTTCTTCCTGGAGTTGCAGTTAATACTAGTCATTGTCTCTTGGTCATGTCCAGTTCTTCAGTCTTCGCAAACCTTCCGCGGATCCTTGGTTGGCTGTCAGCCAGCGCCTTCCTGCAAGCATACTGAAATGATACAATAACATTAGAAATACATCAGTGGAATTGGCTGATTGGGTTGAATCCTACAGCGAAAAAGTGAAAAATGGCTAAGAGGGTAGAAAGATGAGCAGATGGGGTTGAAGATGAAGGGTGGAGTGACAAGAAAATTCGGTATTTTATGATAGCTTGAGTTTTACAGTGAAGAATCTGAGCCACCTAGTGGCCAAGAGACTGAACTGTTGAATTGATAATAACAGGCACGCGTGCCTTGTGGTGGGGACTAGCAGTTAAAAAATTGCTTGTCTCTTGGTCAGAAAACAGAATTTGTCCTGTCAACCATGGATGTCATCTCAAATGAAAATCAGTCACCAGGGGAATAATCACAATGTAAAAAATCATTGCTAGGTAAGACTTGAATTTGCAAAAATGGTTGGGTTTTTCGCCTCATTGTTTGGAGAAAGAAAACAATGAAGGGATGCAAGGATGTCAGCTATTTGCAGAACCATCTGAGCAAGTCTATGATCTAATCCTTTACTGAATGTGCTTTGGGGTGGCAATAGGCTGGCCTACTTTAGTCTCTTTGAGTTTGTCCTAAAACCCCAGATAAAACCCTAGAGCTGAGTGTATAGAAACAGTAACTGGTTATTGTTTTACCTTGATTTTTCGGCCGAAGTTCCTCTTGGTCCTCTTGTTCCTGTATCTGGAAAGCTTTTTCTGGCGATCTTCAGTGGGGGTGTAGTTGCTGACAACAACTGGATGGTCGAGAGGAGTTCGAATGAGGCTCATATGGCCATTACCGAGTGTCTGTCATAAAAACTCAGAATCAATGACTCAGCCCCATCCTGTTGAAATGGCCAGAAACATCTAAACATTTCTCAGTCTGTAAGCTTCGTTACAAAGCCAATAAATGCTCAGTGATCAATTGGGAAAAACTTGGATTTTGGCAGTCACACTGGGTAGAACAGAAAACCAAATATTGAGCCAAAACAATAGCTTTGGGTTTTGCAGAGAAAACATTATTTTTCATGAACTAGATTTTGAAAATAATTGATCAGCATCTAGGCTGTAGAAGCCATTGTAGGACATTTTGAAAATAATTGATCAGCATCTAGGCTGCAGAAGCCATTGTAAGATCTCAGACACTACCAACTCTCTTAAAAGTAATTGTTGTTAGGAAAGACGCATACCCTACCCTTATAGTGCATTCACCCAAGCGTCCACGGCGAACACAAGGGGAGTTGATAGACGCAGCCAACTCTTTGATCTGCCAACAATCTCCCCCCTCAGCGACACCCCTGAGGTTCAAACCCGTGACCTCAGCTTTGATACCACTTGTAGAATCTCAGGCGCTACCAACTCTCTTAAAATCGAGTTGGTAGTACCTGAGGTCCTACAGCCATGAATACTCATATGACCTCTATTCAATTACCTAGACTAGAATTTGAAATCAAGAGATAACGGTAAAGCAACTACTAGAACGGTTACAAACAAAACCGAGATCAATGCAAAGCAACCATTAAGTCTGACCTTTATGTCTCCGTCACTGAATGCCCTCCGCATCCCATAAGCAGCTCCAAAGTCCATTCCAGGGAAGTCCAGAAAGTTCGGCCTCATGGCAGTCCCATTGACCCACTCCATCGAGCTTAAACACCCCGAGCTGACACTTTTCTGGAACAATCCTTCATAAAGTGCTTTCTCCTCTGCAGCTTGAGTCTCTCCCATCCTTGCAACCGGAATCTTGATATCCAGGACCTCAGAGAGTGGTGATTCTATTACAGTTTTAGCCAAGAGATCCTTCTTGCATTCATAGAAAACCTCACTCAAAAGCTGCTCACTTTGAATTGATTCGATATCCGAGACCTTGAGCCCTTGTGGGGAGATGACATCTTCCCCACAAGGTATCATCGACATGGCTGCAGTCATGGGATCAAGGCCCATGACTGGTTCTTCAATGATGGGTTCCGGAGCTTTGAACAGATCTCCTTCTGCTCCCAGGTCATATTCCATTATGGTGGACATCTGAGCCAGGTGGCTCTACATCAGAGAGGAACATAGAAACAAGAACAAGATCAACAAATACCAAGATGTAAGGCAGGAAAAAAGAAAAAGGGAAAACAAGTACCAAAACATTGTAAACTAGAACATTTCATGATGATTCTAGTCATAGATTGTGAAAATCAGGAGCAATCAGTGAATCAAGTTCTTAAACTAATACAAACATAAACATGTATCTAAGACCCAGAAATAACTGGAACCATTTGAAACTATAAATGAAACAGGATGCAAAAGTATTAGAATTCTCCTCTCGTCTGATTATGCAAACCAACTACTAAATAGGAACTCCCCTTGTGAAGGGGCGTAAAATATTTTGCGGGTAACCTTTAAATCCTTCACATGAACCTCAAACCCGAACCAGGGGGTTTGTAAGGACTAAAACCAGACAAACCTCAGCTAGATTTAGTCAGCCTGAATTGGTTTCAGTTTGGGGATCTTCGATAGAATTACAGCTATATATATAGGGGAAACAACCAATTAGTTTTTCCAGGAATTCACATACTTCTTGAATTGAAGCAGTCCCTAAGAATACTGAAATGAACAGATGCAACAGTAACAAGGCATGATTTGAGCCTCATCCAACATGATGGAATTTGTATTCAGCTTTAGTTAGGTCAAGTTGGCTAAACACAGCTCAATGGCCTCAAAATTAAACCATAGGGTTGAGACTGGATTCAGATAACAAACCCCAAATGAATTGAAGTTACCCTAAAGGGGAAAATTCTCACATTTGTCAACTAATTCCACATATATTTGAAAAAATTCACAACTTTGAGCCACCCAAATTTAGCCAAAAATTCCTAATATAAAAAAAGGCAAGCATGAGAGAATCCCTAGTGTATCAATTTCGGTTTCTACAATTTCCACATGCTCTAAGTTCATATCTCCAAGCACTATTCCTTCTTAGCAAACAGATGCAACCCAATTACCTTCAGGACACTCTCCAAATGACTAATCCACCTAACAACTCAGAGTGGAGGATTTCTTTTCCTGGAAAATCAACCACTGACAATGAGGGCAAAGCTCCACTACAAGCTTTTCACGGGGTTTTTTCCTTTTTTTTCCCTTTCCTTTTTTACAAATATGGTTTTCACACCATCAATAAAAACTCATGTTGTGTGTGTTTAGCAATAAAGTGGGAATTAACTTTGCCTTTTCCTCAACTCTTTTTTTATTGTGATGAAAAGTGAAAACCCAATTCCCAGTTGACATCAGAAATTCAAGGAAATGGAAAAAGGATTACACAATACGGCTCATATGACTGTGAAATGATTTCCCACTTGTATTCTCCTTTACACTTTTTTTTTTTCCAGATCCAGCAAGAAAAAGAGAACTTTAATGGTTTCCCATTTATGCTTTGTTTACTTGCTGTGAAAATGTTGAAAAGAAGTAAACTCTGAATCTTGGATTCCATTTTCTGGAAACCAAAACCACATAAAAAAAAGAAAAAGATCCAAAATTTTCTTTTCTTTGCTTGTTTCCGCCCTTTTCGTCAATTTTCTCAGCAACCAAACACAAAAGCTATACAACAAATGCAACCGACATAAATAATTAAAAAAATTTCAGAAATTTTGATTTTTCAAGATCAGAACAGGAATAGTCGGCAAGAATTTAATCACAATACAAAGAAAATATAAGCTGATGCAGATTTTCACAGCATCACAGCAGAAAACAGAGACCCACAAACCCAAATGTTCTGTTTGATAACTGGGAAATTGCGAGAAATCAAAAAAGAAAACCCATTCATATTAAAAAAACCCAACACCCACCTCAAAAACCCAGCTTCCATTTCACTTTTTCCACAATTCCCACCATCCAAACACACCCAAATTCCCATTAAACCCAAAAAATCAACTTCCACACTGCTTCAAACCAATCCAAAAAATGCACACACAAAAAAGAGAAATGGTTACCATTGAAGCATTAGTTTTCTGTGAAAAACAAAACTCCTCAAGCTGCTGGAGCTCCTGAGAAAAGCACTGAAAATAAGGATACAAAAGCCCAGCTTCAGCATACATTTCTCCCCCTCTCTCTACAAGCATAGAGCTTTAATGAAGATAGAGAAAAACAGAGCAAAAACAGAGCAGGGCAGTAGAGTGAACCAGGCACGCAGTAATGCAAGAGAGAGACGCTAGAGAGAGAACATGATATTTGGGAATTCGACTTAGGAGAGAGAATTTATAATAATGAAAAATAAGTATGATGATGCTATAAAAAATGAATAAATGTGTGGAAAAAAAAAGGTCCGAAAAGAAAAGAAAAGGGTTTCTTTTTGGGTGTAATATGAAATGAGGACAAAGCATAAAGGACATCATCATATTATAATGTATCATGCACTGTCCTCATGTCTCTCATCATGCTCATTTTTTAATTTCTTTAATGAATTTTTTTTAATATATCTTCTTTTTTTTTTCTAATTTATAGGTGAATGCACCAAACCTAAAGCAATGGACATGTTTGTGGGCAGGGCAGTGTTTGTCCCCATTCGAGTGCTGTAGTCCCACACTCACTCCTATGCATGTGGATGCCAATTACTATTTGTCTTTCTTTTTTTTTGGTTTCTTGTCCAATAAGTTGGGTCAGGGCTAGCTCAATTGCAATGTGTTCATACTACACCTGAGGATCCTAGGGCAGATAGGGTGGAATTTCATCAAGCTGGCTTGACCAAAGTGAAAGTAGTTTGATTGGTAGAAAGTAATTTGGTCATATTTGAGAGATGACTTGGTGAAATGTGAAATGGGAAAGGATTTTTGTTGCATTATTTGATTATTTTAACTCCATAGTTGGAAAATGAAAGTTATGTCTTTTTGGTAGAACAAAATAAACAGGAAAAAAACAAAAAACCAGAACTAAGTTAAAGTCCAAATGACTTAGAAAGTATTCTTGTACATCTTGTTTAGAGGAGCTGAGTAATGGTGCAACTTAAGACCTTCTTATAGAGCAAAAATTTTCACCCCACCCCAGATAACCCTTGAGACATTTATGCTATATACTATAAATATTCCATCATGAATTGGGTTGAAGATAACAATGTCATCGAAGTAGGGATCAGATAGTGCTAGCAATAGCCACCAATATGGTTGCAAGCATGTAGCATTGAGTGAGTAAGAATGGTGGTGCAAGTGATAAGACATCCAGGTATTATCACCTCGTGCTTCTAAGACATGTAGTGTTTTATTATTAACTAAAACAAATGTCACTCCTAAATGCAACAATGATGATATTGTAGTATAAACGTTAATATTATTGGTAAGTGCATACTTAAGATGGATAATGGTTTAGATGATATGACTCTAGCATATTATTATCTTATCTTATAATAATTATATAATATTTTCTTATCGATTAGGTGTCAATTCGAAATACAATATCGAAAAAAATAAAATAAAAAAGAGCATGCTTATTATTTTATTATTAGTTTAATGTTTAAGATCAAAAAAAATATTTTTTCATCATTTTCTTCTCGTTAGTTCCATTCAAATTATGATTATTATCACTATTATCTTACATTTAAAAAAAATTAAGATTAATATCTTCATAATCATTAAAGTTGACCAAAGTAGTGTAGAGGTGATAGCAATAAGTTTATTTTAACTAACAATTGTTGAAGAGCAAAGTCACAATGCCATGCAAGTTAAAAAAAATTACTACAAAAAATAATTAAAGGCATAAAATCCATATACTAAATTACTGTTTTTAGCCATTTTTCTTTTGCATTTTTTCTCAAAGTGAAATAACAAAAATTTATTTTGCTCTAAATTTGATAAAGCTTTGATAACCTATCATGAAATTATACTATAAGTTTAAGCATGCATTGATCTCAATTAAAATATATGTATTATTTAGTCCAAAATATAAGTTTAGTAAAGCAATACTACCAACCCATTAAAATACAAATCTTTTCAATGATGAAAAGAGAGAGAAAAAGGAAAACAAGGTTTTAAAGAAAGTGTATTGACCAATGGCAATATGTTTCTTATTATAACCTATAGTTTAATACCCACCAAGAAAGATAAAGGTTGTCTAAATGGTATTGTCCCATGATTCCACTAGACTTATCTAGAATCATTAGTGTTTGAATAAAAATTTGTATAGGTTGTTTAGGAGTTTAATATTTCTCAAATCAAACTATGTTGGCCAATATCTTCAAGATTGATATTATAACCCATTGAAAGATTTTGACACGCGAAAGAATAAAATTCGTAATTTATACTGATAAAAAATATTGATATAACGAAAGAAACTTTCAATCAACCATATTATGAACTCTAAACACGACTTAAAATATCTTGTTTATCATATTTATTGATTTATATTTAGATTTTTTGTAATACCTCACAGTGAATAAGGAAAACGTTTCGGACACCATATTTGTATAAGCTTCTCTTAACCATTGTCAATGCATTTTAAAGTAGTAAACACTTTCTGTGTTTGAAGTAGATAATATTCATATGCTTAGAAGTAAATCATTACAAATAATATTAAAGTCAATTTTAACTTCAATATAAGAGTTTATTTGGTCTCACAAAGGATGTTAATCAAACATTCTATCTACCTAGCAGTTAATTCATGACCCTATTGTGGGAATTTGTTTGATCCTGTAAAGGATGTCTATCTTATTGGTTCTAGAATTTTATAGGACATGACGAATGCTTAGAAGTAAATCATTACAAATAATATTAAAGTCAATTTTAACTTCAATGTAAGAGTTTATTTGGTCTCACAAAGGATGTTAATCAAACATCATATCTACCTAGCAGTTAATCCATGACCCTATTGTGGGAATTTGTTTGATCCCGTAAAGGATGTCTATCTTATTGGTTTTGGAATTTTATAGGACATGACGAAAGCAATATATCTACATGGACTGTGATTGTGATATCTCACATTAGTTGTAAAAATATTTTAACTTTTTTAACTAAACCACACACATGAATAGAAAAAAAAAAGTGAGATTTTTAACGTGATTTGATCATCAATTTGATCTTTACATTCATGAAGCATATCAACACTCAATAATCTATTAATCAAGTGAAGTAGAAGAGTTATACGGTTGAAAACTATTCATACTTTATTTTTTTTTTCTTTAAAATGAAACCTTAAATCGTAAAAAAGTTAAAAATACAATTGACCCAAACTCATCATTCAATAAATATTTTTTTTCAAGAACATCAGGCTATTAAACCCCTACCACCAACTAGATCTTACATAGTGCAACAAGATCTATTCAAATTTTATAATCCAACAACTTTAGATATTATTATATGATAGGATATTATAGGATAGTGTTGTAAAAAAATAGACAATGATTTCACAATCGATTTGACTTATTTACTATATTTAATGGATGAAATTTATAGCTGTAGAGGTTTTAAAAGTTTAACTTTCCATTTAACCCTTATAGATATTTTGTGTACTCTAAGATAGCGACATAAAAAAAAATTAAATAAATTGTGAGATAACGATTTCCCTATCTTATTAAATTTGTGTTAGGTAGAATTAATAAATTATTATTGTTTTGTTGTTATTCTTTGAATAGGATCTGGTTATGCCTTCACCTTAGGAGGAAATTTGGTCTACTTTGCATACTACAATTTAATAGAATATGGGGATATGATTTGAACATTCTCAAAGGACATTTTTTCTCTAAATTGCTTAAGAAATAATATATGATAGTACCTCAACCTAATCTCATAATTAAAGTTAGTGATTGAGATTTGCCAAGTTATGAGAGGGATCATACACCCTCATTTTATGGATGTATTTTTGGGAGGTCAAATTAATTAAATTATATCAGATATTTCATATATGGGTATTAGTATTCTAGAAGTGATTGGGTGAATTATATTTTAAAATTTTTAAATTAAATTATTTAAATTTTTATGGTGTTTCACTCTACCCGTTTACAAGGCTATTATAATGCCAGAAAAAAGGTTTCGAGTTACTTTCTGAAATGTTTGAAATCCAAATTGGTTGCCTCATTAATGAATTCTCTGAATGGAACTATAAAAATTTTAGAATTATTTTATTTCACAGCACAAATGTCTTAAACTTCTTATTTACAGGAAAAAAATAATAAAATTTAAGAGAAAAAACTTTCTTGTAAAAACGTGTTCTTTCAACCTTTTTTTAGAGAGAGTGAGGGAGAAATATCTATTTTTTTTAATTATTATATAAGGACAATTTCAACTTCTAAAAACTTTTTCTCTATCTCTCTCTTTTGTCGAATCGGATCTAGTCAACCCCACTTGGACACTCAGACCCAACTTCAAGACATAATTTAAATTTATAAATCTTTAAAATATTATTTATTTTTAGGTTTTCAACAAAATTACAAAAATGAAAATCTCAATGGATAAGATTTTATAATTGTTTTCAAATTCAAATAATTATTGAGATTTTAAATTAATGAGATATTTTCCATATAATATGTTCTTCCTATATAAAGAATGCCATGCATGGCATACGTCATGCAAGATGTAAGCTAGTTATAGAATGTATTATTTTGAAACTATTTTTTAATTTTCTCTCAAAAAATAAATAAATAAATAAGAGCTGTGAAACAAAGAAAGATTCTGTCTTCCAATTTGATCAAATTATTCAAATTCTCTTTCAATGTGGTGAGGCCTATTCCTCCACAATAGCAATTTGGATTATAAAAATTAATATTTATAAAGTGTCACACTACATCCAAACTTTGTCGTTTTCTCAAACTCAAAGCATAAAGTAAAAGAATAAGTCTCATTTGGAATTGGAATTATGGGATACTTACTAGTTACATTTTTGAGAAATTTTAGTGTAGATGATTCAATTCAAATATTGGAAAAATACTGATTGAAAATTAATAAAAATATTTTACCATATATAAATTAAAACCTTTTTTTTTTCAATTGAAAAAGCCCATAAACCAAAAAATTATCAAAAAAATTAAAATGACTAAATTTCAACTAATTGTTGGTTAAGTTAATTCTATTTTAATATTTTCATTAATGGGTTTTTTTCTTCTTTTTTTTTTTTTGTTCAATTGAAAGCTTGAATAAGTTTAAATTTGGTTCAAAAGTTTCATTCAGACTTCAGGTTTCAGACTTCAGACTTAATATAAAAGTTTTTAATATTTTGTATCTAAACAAAATATTTGAGAATAAAACTAAAAATAAATACTACTAAAATACCCAAAATAAAAGAAATGTGTTAGACTTTACCACTACAATTTTGGGCTTAGATTCTGAAAAATGGTGTGACATATTTTGAATCCAGTCAATGTCTCAGGAGGAATGTGAAATGTTGCCCTAAATAGTCAAGCCCACTAAGCTCTAAGGATCTTACTATAAAAATGATTTAATTATGGTAAGGTCAAATAGCTTTCAAGTTTGAAAGAAAATGAATGGGAGGAATATGGAGATGGGCTGTAAAGTGGGTAAAAAGCAAGGCATGAAGGGAATTTCAACTGACCCTTAAGAAAGAAAGAATAGGGTATATGCCCATTGCCCACTTTTGGGCAATGAGTAATGAAGAATGGTCACTTTGGGATTGGCTTATTGAACAATGCATACAACCTTAAATTCCCACATTAGGAAAAAGAAAATTTAGGAGGAAAAAAATTGACAAAAAAAAAAGGACCATTTGGAACCTCAATGAATGGAACCTCCATGGACTTTTTAGAGACATGAATTGATATTTTGTGTCAACATTTCATCCAATGGGATGCTTCCATTTGGCATAATTTGGTTGTCACATTTGGTGGGTGCATGACCTAAAATTTCTCACAATATAATATAAGAGATGGAGTGAATCAAGTCATTCCTTTATGGGCTTGGCATCCAAATGGCCTTTTTATTATTATTATTACTATTATTAAAAAAGAAAAAGAAATAAAGAAAAAAAAAGTGCCCACTTCTTTATTCAAAAGAATGTGCCCTTCTTACCCTCATTTGGCCCATTCCACTTCATATAGGTCTTGAATTAAATAGACATTTCTTTAAGTTTCTCAAATTTTCCATACTATTTGGTTTTTTTTTTTAAAAAAAAAATTCTATTTTAATTTTATTTGTAATTCTTTTAGTGTATGGGGAAATTTTGGCCTTTTGGGGGGGAGGGGGGGCTTGAAAGTAGAGTAAGGGGATGAGAATTGAAGGGAAAATGGAAAAGATGCCAAAGAAGCACACAGAAACAAAGCCAAAAATTAAATAGAGAAAAATAAAAACAGCTGGATGGGATTGTCTCATAGTCATCTTTAACTTGGAGATGAATTGGAATGGACTTGCTTTGGGACATGGGTCCCTCATTGGCCCTTTCATGGCCAAAACTTCAAGAAACTTTTTGGATTCTTATGGAGCCTTACATGAAGTGATGTGAAAGGGAGGGTTTGAGAGTGGCTTCTAACTGGTTGACATTGACAAAAGTAATTCTAAAATTGATATCGTTTTAAGTGGAGATGGCCCCAAGATGTGAAGTTCAATGAGCCAAGAAACCCCAAAAAAGGAAAAAAGGAAAAAAGAAAAAAAAAAGACGGAAAAACCCACATAAATTCAAGTTAATCATAATTATCATGATGAGTATTTCAAATCATAAACTTAATTAGAAAAAAAAAAAAAGAATTTAATAGTTACATTTCTTGTATGTAATTTCATTTCACTATCATTTAATAATAAAAAAATCATGTTCGATTAAGAAAACGACAAAAAAGTTAATATAATAGGTTAAAACAACATAATTATTATATACATGTATATATTTTATGATGTCTGATATCGTATATCGAAAAAAGTTATTAAAATTATAAAAGTATGAGTTTTTTTTAATTTTATATACCTATTTTAAAGTTGTAAAAACTCATTGAAGATTCAAATAGGATAATATTTATATGATTGGATGTGAGTAATTATAAATAATATTAAAGACGATTTCCATCAACTTTGATGTGGGGGTTTGTTTCATTTTTTGGTTTCATGATCTCAAAGGATACAACAAAGTCATAATGTTTATGAGAAGATGTTTGTAATATCCTATAATAGGTAAAAGAAAAAAAATTTAGAACTATAAAGTCATAAATATGAACTCTTTTTAATCTTTTTAACGTGATTTAACGCTATAAAACCCTTTTAGGGTTTAGAAACGGACAATGAGGATTTTGATAATAACTGTACAATTGGGTACGAGTCATTATATGATTAATCAACTAAAAAGATAGTTTATTTTAATGCATACGAATTGTATTATTATTTTATAAATCTGCTCGTTAAAACGGAAATTATGATTCTAATTTACTTCAAAAAAAACAAAAAAAATTCTACGCTTGAATATATAACTCGTATTAAAAAAAAAAGTACAAACCTACTCTTCAAAATAGAAATGATAACTATAATTTACTTTCAAGAAAAGAAAGGTATAATGGGAATTATAATTTGGTTGGGGCCACGCGTCGGCACGTGTAGAGGAAGTATTGAATCAAATAAGACAAAATTTAAGTAATAATGTGGAAATAATTTCAACTCTTTAATAATTGTTCACATCACTCTTGATTTTCAATCATAGAAAATAAATTTAGTAAGTTTGCTAATTGTATGATCACTCTCCCATGAATGAAATTTTGAGTGGCCTCAATGGAAGTACTAGGAATTGATATGACCCATATTGTCTAAATGCCACGTGTTTCTATAGTGTTCCTTAATATTTTTTCTTTCTAAATTTCCAATGATTATGTTATGAAAATGGGTCGGGTTTAGAAATTGTTATTAAAAACGATTTTTTTTTTCAAAAAAAAAAATATAAACTATTTTTTATTTTTTATTCTTAAAAATAAAAAGAAAGATATATTTAAATAATTTCTTTTTAGTTATTTTATATTGTTTTTACTTATGTTTTGAGAATTATTTTAAGAAATATTAGAAATGAAAATTATCTTCAAAATATATTTAAAAATATTTTAAGTTTTTAAATAAAATTTTGTTTTACAAGATTCAAAAAATAATTTTTAAAAACTGTTTTTGAAAATAAATACATATCGAATATATATATATATTGGTTTTTTTGGGGTGATATATTTATTTATTTTATAAAAAAGAGTCAAAATCTTATACGTCTTCTTTCTTATAACTTAATTATTTTGATTAGTCGACAATAATTCAATTAAGCGTGCAAAAACTTCGACGTCTTGGCATATACTGTGCTTTTCTCGGCTCAAGTGGCATTGCACACGTCATGAATGGAGTCTCTAAGTGGGGTGGGGATGGTGAGGTGGACTTGGACGAAGAATATGATTTTACATGTCATCCATGGAAAATTGAAGATGCAAAGTCTCAAGTCCATTTTAGGGCATGTCACAAAGGCCAAAAAAATGCCTTGTGGAGTAGGGTGCCCTACATGGAGAATAATCCTTGAGAGAAAATGTCCCATGCCATTTGGAATTTTGTGAATGTGACAAGTGTTTTTTTTTTTTTTTTTTGTATTTTTTTGTATTGAATTTATGAAAATGAAAAAGGGTTGAAAATGACCCACCTAGCACGCACTCCTTTGAATTTGTGCTAAAAAGATTAGGGTTTGTTGAAGTCACTTTCCTTGTCTTGGACTTGTTGGGCAAAGCCAAAAGATATAATATTCTTGTGTCTATATTTTTTAAGTTCCTTTTAAATAATAATAATAATAAATTCACAATATAAAAAATTTAAACTCAAGGGTGTCCAAAAAATCATTCTAATATAAAAAATTATGAAGAAAGGGGAGGTATCCACTATCCTATGTGATTCATCAAGGAAAATTTGAAAAAAAAAAAGAAAAAAAGAAAAAAAGAAAAGAAATATGATAAAAAAATATTTTAAAAATTTATAAATTTTCATTTTTATTTTATTTTTTTTATGTTGGAGAAAAAATAAATGAATTTGAAAAAATGGGTAATATTAATTTTCCTCAATTTTTATGTATTTATTTATTTTATTTTTCTCCCAATGATTTCATGAAGCACCTCATAAATTATAGACATATGTCATTTGCAACTATCTCTAGTGTACAAGAGGAAAGAGTTGAAAATGGCAATAATTTATGCCAATTCATTGGGATTGAAGTGCCCTAAAATTCAACTTGCAAAAACTTAAATACTAAAATCCCTACAAAAACAAAACACCAAATCACCCTATTTCTGTCCTTATTGGTGATCTTTTTCCTAGAAAAGATTGAAAATGACAACAAAATTGCGACAATAATTTAATAATGCAATGAACCTCACTCATTCTAGGACAACTTTTCCCAATTGGGTTTTGGCCATTTGGTAAGAAAACCACCTCCACACTTGATCACACTAGCTCAAATGTCTACAATCCAATGAAATTGAAAGTGACCTTAGGGTCATTCATAGAATCATAGCCACAAGAATCCATCCAATTTTAACTTCTATGAAGCTCAGAAATTGCCGGTCGGATAATTGGGTGAAGTTTTATGATTGATTGCTTCTTTTTTTTTTTTAATGCAATTATTGTTAATAAAAAATTTGGATGAAATAGTTCTATCGGTTTTATGATTAATTACTTTGTGTTTTTTTATTTATATTTTTTTTTAAAGTAGTTATTATTGGAGTGTGAAGTCTCAATCAATATTATTGTATCATACAGAGGTATCCAGGTTGAGCTTTTTGTCAAACTTGCGAGAGTCGAGTTGTCCCTGTTGCATAATGAGTTTGTTATTATTATATTTAACTCTTTTTATGATTTGGAGTTACGTGAGAGAGAAAAAAAAGTATATGGACTACAGTTGTTATTTTCAATTATTCACAAGTTAGAATGAATAAAAATCAAAACTTAAAATCAACTTTTCATATCTTTGGTAGAACTTCTAGTTATCACAAAAAAAAAAGAAAAAAAGAAAAAAAGAAAAAGAAAAAGGTTAAGAGCAATATAAGAAGAATCGAAGATGTTGAACTTCCTTAGATTTGACAATTTTTTAGAACCAAATACATGACGTAACACTCTAAAATTCGTCAACATAACCTTATTACATTTGCAATGATTATATTGAAAATACAATTTCAACTTGAACACCTTTATGCCCAAAAAAACAAAAAAAAAGGGAAAAAAATAATTATATTAGTATAGAAAATAATTTAAAATAAAGTATGACTGGTAAAAATTGTTTTTAAAAAATATTTTAAAATATTAAAAATAGAAAAAAACTTTTATTTTCTAAAATATCAAATAAATTTTTTAAAAAATAATTCTATCAAACAATTCCAAACCACTTTCTATCCCCAACCAAAAATTAGGTCATTTTCTAGCTTAGCAGTATGGGATTGTGACATGCCATGGAAGAGAACAGTGGAGCGTTGGTTCCGAAAATGAAAGGGGCCCATAAACTTTTCTATGAAAAGAGAATTTGAGGCTGACCCAACTGACAATTTCTAGGGCACGTGTCCCTATGTGGGGTGCTGTTCAGGACACATTTGGGAAGTGACAGTGAAGGTGAGATTTGTCATTCACACACTCATTATTGGGTTGATGGATTCCCACCAAGGAGACACCCCTAAAACGGCTTGGGCCAAACAGCCCCTTAGCCTATGGAGGACAAAATATAGGGCCTATTTTTTTATTGTGATTTTGCCTTTATTTAAAGGGAAGTTTGTGGGGATGTCTATGATTCTAGAGCCATCATATTATATGTGACTTAGGGCCTCAAGGTAGGTATGATTGGAATAAGGGCTTGACCCTGGGTCAACTTCAAGTTCGCAAGTGGCCTGGCCTTGGGCCATCATAATAGCTTCGAGAAGGGCTATAGTTATTGGCTTATGGCACACAACAAATTATTGATGCCCCTTTTGGAGGCATATTCTATGGGGAATAGGGTGTCGACAAGGAGATGTTGTATAGAAGTCATGGGTAAATAATTTGGGGAAGATAATTTCACTTTTGAGTTGGATTTGTCCCATTGATGCTAACCAAGAGTGTGGGTTTTTTTTATTTTATTACTACTTTTTAATACAATGAAAATATCAATAGCGAGCATGGGAAAAGAAAAAAAGAAAAATGTAACGATAACTCCACTTACACCTTGTCCCCCGTGTGGCAGTATTTTAAAAAAATATTTTTAATATAAAATAATATTTTAAAAAAATTAAATATTTGATAAAATTTAAAAATAATTATAATGTTTCTAACAAGAGAACGTAATTGGTGATCATACACTTTTAAAGAAAGTTTTTCATTAAAAGTATTTAGAATAGAAATATTGTCAACCGCAAGCTTACTTCCATCTGGTCATTAATAAAATATATTAATTTAACAATTCTCCTAATCGAGTTTTGATGATTATTACAAATACGGTTAAAGATATTGATTATTCAAAATTTAAAGAAAACTCGAAAAATTCAATATGACTTTTGAAAACTTGAAATGAGTTCGGATAAATTGTAAGCCGTATAGTTAATTTTAAATTGTTTCTCATGCTTCATCATTTAAGCTTAAAACGATAATACTAAAATTACTCTCTATGAGATCAAGCCTACAAACCTGGGTATATCTCATTCTTCTTAGCTTGCTTTAAGTCCAATCCATCTTCTAAGCTGAAAGAGTGGGATAACTCAACCAGGCCCAGCCCATAAGCCCAAAAAGCCATAATCCCTATAGCCCACAAGCTGTATAACTCACTCAATTCAACCCAAGCCCAAGCCCAACTCATTCAACCCAAACCCGACTCTCGACCTGAAAAAAAATTGAGGTCTTTAATTTGCAAAGTGATTTTTGAAGATATAAAATAAATCTATATTTCTTTTCTACAAAATATTATATTTTCCTTTATACAGAAGTTTCTAATTTTAAAAACAAAAATAATGAACGAAACAAATCCACCTGGCTGCAGCATCCAATAACTTACGAAATCTGGGCTATGAAACCATCTATGGCTGCTGATTTCAACATGAGTTCGTACTTAGAAAAATAGAAATGAACACATGGACATTTGTTGCTCCATGCATAAAGGAGAATTAGAAATTAAGATCAAATTAATTTAGCATTCCTCTTCACCCAACTTAGGTGAAGAAACCAAATCAGACCGGTTCTTCATAGACAAAGAAAACATCCCATATTAAAACAAAACAAAAAAAAGAAAAGTAAATTATGTAATCCTTTTGAGAATTCACAAGCCCATATGAACAATGTTCTACCATATGAAAAAAGGGACTTCCACATGATGTTCATCCACAAAGAGATGCTAATTGACACTTACCTGTTTATGAAATCTTTGCCCTGGAAAAGTCCATCTCCGGATGCTGCAAGGATGCAAAGAAGAAAAAGAATCGGTTAGGCAACGGGTATGGCTGGCATGTGATCAACAGGGGAATCAGATAAATAGATTGGAGAAAAAAGAGTCAGTCGTCACCTCAGCCATGAACTTCTTTAGAATCTCCTGTTTCTGCATCTCGTCGCTTGTTGGAAGTCCCATAGTTTTCTGTCTCTGGTCAAACTGCTCAAAGAGTGAGCAGGGTCAGTAACCACAAGTCGAGAGAATGTTTGGTTTTCAGACGTACCAAGGAAAGATAAAAAATAATAAAAGAAATTTATTTTCTCATACTTGATCTATACTTTAAAAAATACAAAATAAGTAGAATGAAATTGAAGTAATATATAAAAATAATTTATTGATTTTAATTTTTTTTTTTCACTTTCTTCTCCATTTTCTTTCCCTCATATTTTCCCTCAAATTTTTCAGAAACCAAACATAACCTAACGAAAAGCTAAACTGGAATAGCATAGGAAAAACCGTCTTCATGACTGAATATGATCACAAGTAGGAATAAGAGACCAGCAGTGCAATTTGAAAACTGCTTATTCTGGAGTTAAAGTTTCCTTAAAGCCGAAAGGTTGCATGGAAAAAAAGAAGGTAAATCCTTGACCATATATCTAAAGGCTAAATTTAACAGGTATTCATAGGTAACTAAACCTGGCTTTGTATAATTAACAGATTCAGTTAAATAAAAGAGACTTGAGGAGGCCGAGTTCATTTATGAATAAAAGCAAAGAGGAAATAATCATGATTTAACCGAGTGGAAAGACACAAGGCATCAGTGCATTACCATCATCTTTTCCACAGTTTGGCGGGTTTCTGGATCAAGGTCAGACAGCTTGCTGTTCTCTGGTTCAACTTTCTGGGTATCAATTTCAGGATCGCCTTTCACCAAAGATTTCCACCACTCCATTTGGTTATGCTTGGTCAACAGGATAGAGACGGATTTCTGATCCTCTAAGCACAAAAAGCAAGTTTCTGAATTAAAACAATTGAAAACTTCAATGCTACATCCTAGCTCTTGGCTAAGTATCAACCAAAGAATATGTGATATTTGTAATTGTAATGGAACTCCATTAGCACACACTAAACACAGCACTAAAATGATTCCCCATCCACTTGATTTATTGGATGTTTTCTGGGAACTACTATAAACTTCGCAAATGTTGTTATCAGCTATTATCTATGATTTACATGTCTTAATATGTAAATTCAGTCATTGTTCAACTTGCATATACATCAGTGTATAACATACCTAAGCTCCAAAAGCAATCATCAGGCTTGATAGGCTTAGAGAGTTCTCCCTGCAAGCATTTTGCGAACACATAATCAGAGATGAAAACCATCCAAATGCAGCAGAGTAAGAAATGAAAAAAAAGTTATAATAATAGGGCCCTAGGAAATATTACTAGACTTGAAGAAATAAGCGACCGAAACTCACATCAATTATTGGAGGGTGGCCCTTAAGCCCAACCTTCAAATGATTCTTCTTTATGTCACATACTATAAACCTTGATTTGGTTCCAGGAGGGACTGGCACAGTAACAGTAACCTCTTGCAGTGTCTGCATCCAGGAATACTTCTCCAGATCAAGGCCGTTCCCTTTATTTGGAACTGCTTACATATTTAAATAAAAACAGGAAAAAGGAAACAAAATAAGAGTGATGCAAAAAGTAATGGTGTTTGTGCGGATAAGAAAGGATAGAAAGAAAAAACATTGTCTTTTTAACAGTTCACATTTAATGCAGATTTCAAAAAAACAGTTGCACCTCAAACCCATAGGTCATCACAAACTTTAGCAGACATAGTTTAATATCCAGCTCAAATTGATGGTCCTCCCCCCAACCAACCCGGTAACCCAACCCAAACCCCCCCCACCTCCACACACACAAATATGTTCCAAGTATATGAAGAAATTGGTGAGCAGAATTATACACATGAACAAAAAAGAGCAAGAACCAACTTTAAGACCATTTTGAACATTTTTTTGGATAGGTATTCTGAACATAAAAGGTAGACATCCAAGAACAAACCTCAAAAGTTTTCCTTCCAATCCTCATTTATTTTTTCTTTTCTTTTCTTTATTTTTTGATAGGTAAATTTTCATCCCCATTGGGACTTGGAACCTCCCACAAACCCTCCCCAACCCTTCACTACTTGAACCAGGACTCAAGGACCCTTGTAATCCTCATTCATCATAAGAAACTCCATTTTTCTCTCAGCTCTCAAACCAAAGAAACCTCTTAAATAATGAAAAACATAAAATTCAAAATTTTGATTTCTTTTCTTTATTTCAAATTCAAAAGCAACTAAAGCAACTAAACAGAGTAGAGATGAATTCTTGAGATACTTGTAAAAAAAGCACAAATCTGAATAACAAAACAAATTATGAAAACCTTCCCTTGTTTCCAAATCATTTTTGGATGGTGCTTCCCATAGGTACCAACCAAAACAAGATCCCATCAAAACAAAATAACCACAAACAAAAACAATAATAATAATTAAAAAAAAAAAACCACAAAATCTCAAGAACATCACATCCTTCACCAACATTAAAATCAATTGTTCTTTTGATTCCTTTGCTTCCAACGCCCTCCTCATATATAAAACCTACAATAATTTCCCCATTATCAAGCAAAACATCACCCCTTTTCTTTCAAGATTATAGCTTCTACTAGGATTCTAGCTTATTTGCCGTTGAGTTCCACGATATTCTCCCATAAATTGAATTTATCTAAACTCTATCTAAGAAAAACGACATCTCGTAAACTGCAGTTATTTAAACAAAACGAAAACATTTCAATAACGAATTTTTAAAGTTAATCTAAGTTAGACCTCAGGTCCAATCATTTATCCCCATTTAGCATTCTCTAGATTACAAAAAATCGATCTTTGTTCTTTGTAGGTTCTCTCATCCCAGAAAAACTAGGACACAACTTCTTAAAAAACTTGTACAAGAAAAAGAAGAAATTTCAGCACAATTACAATTATTCTTGTGTCAGAACAGTCTCTTGCAATTTCTGAACAAAAAGAAATTTCACCACATACAACACTGAATACAAAACATCACAAAAACTGTCATAGTTGAGTCAATCTTCTATCTTCTAGATTCAAAAAGGAAAAAAATTTATTTTTCTTGCTAAACTAAAGAAAGCACAGAGAAAAAGAGAAAAAATTGATACATATACCTTGCGTTCCCTCCTTCTCCTCTGCCTTCAAATCCTCCACCTTCTCTTTCGCCTTCTCCGCCTTCTCCGCCTTCTCCGCCTTCTTCTCAGGCTCCACCTTAGTCTCCTTCAGCCGCTTCTCCGCCTTTCCCTTATCCTCCAGGTCCCTCTCCTCCGCCTTCTTCTTCCTCTCCTCCTCCTTGATCCCCCTCGCCAGCATCGCCACCTCCTTCTCCGCTGCCTCCCTCTTGAAGAAATCGGTTTCCCGAGAAACAAACAGGAACGCCGACCTCAGAAACTCCAGCGGATTCGAATGATCGAGAGTTCCATTGAATGTGGATGTAGACGGAGGTCTTTCCTCCTCCTGGTATTCGGAAATTATCGCCATGATTCAACACTAACAGAGTAAGAGTTAGGGTTAGGGTTCTTGTGAGATTGGAAACTTACTTCGGAAGCAAGATTTCAGTGTATATATACACATAGAAACTTCTACAGTTCGCTACTATGTCCTAGATCTTGTTAGTTGTTATATCAAACAGGTGATACTAAGGTTGTTTTTTTTTTTTTTTTCCTTTTTTTTTAAATAAAAAATAAGATAAGATTATACAAAAATAATTTAGAGTGTGTTTACTAATGATTTTAAAAAGTGTTTTTAGTCATTTTAATACTTAAAAAATTAAAATTAAATGTTAAAAAAATTAAAAATACTTTATAAAATTATTATCAAATACAATTTAAGAATCTGTTTAATAGTAATTTTAAGAAGTGTTTCTAACTTTTTTAATACTTAAAATTTTTTAGCATTTAAGTGTTAAAAATATTTTTTGAAATTATTATCAAACGCACTCTTAATAACCTAAAAATAGTAATAGTGAGGAACGGAGAAAAAAATATAAAATAAAATAAATAAATAATAAGATGAAATCCACACATTCAAATAAATCAAATAAATAATTCAAGATTACAAATTATGAAAAAAAATAAAAATAAAATAGTTAATGTCACATAAATTACACTGTATATGCCATTGTAATAGTTTTTGTTAATTTTTAAATTAATGTAAGAAAATAAAGATAAAGATATTAAAAAAAATACTTAAAAATTAAATATATAAAAATAAAATATTAATTCTAACTAAAAATTAGAGTATGTTTGATAGATATTCTAGGAATTGTTTTTAACATTGTTAACACTTAAATTTTTTATCTTTCCAATATTAGAAATATTAGTATCACTTCTTAACATCATCGCAAAACTCACTCTTAATCTCTTTCTCTTGACTTATTTTCTAATCTTTGATATATATATATATATATATTTTCTACATCTAATTAAATTTTTTTATAAATAAAATAACAATTAAAAATATAACTAATACATAAAAAAAATTTTAAAACTAAAAATATAATGAAATATTAATTTCCACTAAAAATTAATGTCTTTCTTTTTTGTTTTATTTTCTTATGTTTATATTTTATCACAAGGAAAGTGGGTTTTGACTCACTAATATGAAAATATATGAAAAAAAATCTCAAAATTTTAAAATTAATATTATCTTCATTTATTTAAAAATAATTTAAAATATATACATCTTTTAATGAGTCATATAATTATTTCATATACTTATTTCATAAAATGTCATTTTTACTTGTCATGTCATCAACACCGATTACTAATTGGACTCATTCATGTAAATGTTTTTATTCCTTTTAGAAATATTTATTATTATTATTACTATTATGATCATCAACTGAGTTTTTTTTTTTTTTTTTTTTTCCAAAAACAAACAACTTGGTAGGAATTTCTTTTCTTTCCTTCTCTCCATCAACAAATATTCGATAGGTAACTCAAATTTATTTACCTTTTAAAAACAACAATATATTACCCTTCATCGATTGAATTGAAGATGAAGTTAAAAACAAATAAAATGCCCCAAACAACTAAAGTCTTTGAAATTCACCTCAACTTGTCCTAATAAAAAAACATTGGAAAGAGACCATAGGAAAAACCATAAATCTTATTCTCGATAAAACTCAAACTCATCTCCAATCCACAAGGGTTTCACTACTTCTAATATCCATACTCTTCAAACTACCTCATATATACTATGAGAGTTGCTATGAGATGCTTGTTTATGGAGAAAAAGAAAAATTTCAACTTTTCCTAGGGGTGTTTGTTTTTAGAGAAAAAAAAAATTCAAATAATAATAAAAAAACATATTTAAAAGAAAGAGAAACATTTACATGAAGGAGTCTAATTGTTAATTGTTGTTGATGACATGACAAGTAAAAAAATTATTTTAGGGAATAATTATATGACTTATTAAAAAGTGTATGTATTTTAAATTATTTTGTAATAAATAAAGATAATATTAATTTAAAAAAATTGAGAAGCTTTTTTCCATATAAGAAAATATTAATGAGTTAAAACCCACTTTTCCCATTTATCCCTATCTAACTCTTGGATTGTTTTAAAAAGTTCAAGAAAGAGTGAAATTGAATACGATTAAATGTGAAAACTTCATGGCTAAAAGTATTTTTATTTTTTCCAAATACTAATTCCTTTAAAAAAAAAATACTAAAATTAAAAAATATTACTAACTTTTGGTTTTTTCATTCATAAATATTAAAATACATTTGGTTAAGATACTTTTATGGGCAATTTTGTTTCCTTTTATTCTAACATATAAGATTTATAGTGACTTATTTTCCATTAAAGATATGAGGTTGTTGTTCATTTAATCTGATTTTTATAGGTAAGTTTGAAAAGATTTGTTAAAAGCAAGTTAGTTTTTTTTAATAAGATAAGGTTGGATTAAAGTTTTAAATTGAGGTAAAATGTCTTAATTAATTTTTGATAATTTTGAGATTTTATTTTTTAAGAAAATCATTTTTTTAGTTAATTTTTAAACTGCGTTTGATAGTGATTTTAAGAAGTGTTTCTAACATTTTTAATACTTGAAAATTTTGATATTTCAAACATAAAAAATAGTAAAAATACTTCTTAAAATTACTACCAAACACATTCTTAGAAAGTTGATATTTTATTTTTTAAGAAAATTATTTTCTTAGTTAATTTTTAGAAAGTTGACATTTTTTTAAGAAAATTATTTCCTTAATTAATTTTTAGGAAACTGATATTTTTTTTAAATTATTTTTTTAATTAAATTTTGGAAAATTGATTTATTTATTTATTTTTAAAAGAAAATTCAATTTTCAACCCTCTAGGCCTTTAGGCCTATATATATACCCTACCTAAATATATACATTTTTTTGGGTTAGATGATTAGAGAGAATCAACCCAATTTGCCCTATCATTCCCAAACTCTCAACAAAAAATTTACCAATTGAATTCTAAACTGTTGAAAAAACCTGCATCCTCTTTGAGGTTGAGGTCTTTGAGGCTAAGGTGAATTCACTATAGCATTAGACGTGGATCAAAGCATAAGTACTAGAAAGTAAGTTTTAAGGTAAAAATATTAGGTAAATCTATATATTTTGATATCATATAGTAGATTATTAGATTAGAGGCCTTAAACCTCATAATTTTTTAACTTTTTTATTTCCACAGTTAGTGTGAGAGTTTCCTATGTAAAATTGATTATTTTGTATATGATTGTAATTTTATTGTTTATTCATATTCTCATGCATAATTCAATTGATTTAAAATGGCTTAAATCATTTTCTTAGTTAAATTAAGTAAATAACTTCAACTTATGAATTAAATTTTTTTATTTTTATCCATTCACCCTGTTCAGGTGTTACCCCTTTGATACAAAGATTTTCACATTTTATTTGATAACATCTTGGAAAATTTATCAAAAAATAACTTTTTTAAAACCATTTTTGAAAATAGTTCTCATTTGTTTTTAAGAATAAAGTTATGATTTTTTTTGTTTGTTTATTCTTTATAAAGGTAATACATACTCATATGTAATATAAAACTTTTCAAAATATCCTCCATAGTTTTAACTTTTTTTCTTAGAATAGTTCAAAAAAACACCTTAAACTTAAAAAATAACCTGTTTTTTTAGAATAGGTATTTTAAAAAAATTTAATAAAAAATTTATGAAATGTGTTTTTAAAATAAAAACCTTATTAAACATGTTCTTAAATTAGAAATTGTTACATAAAATCTCTAATTTTTTTCTTTTTTATATTCTTTAAAATTAAAATCATTTAATAATGTTCCATATATATTGTTTGTTAATTATTTCTATTTATAACTACTTTAAAAAATGATTTAGGATTTTTTAGAAAATAATTTTGAGTTGCTTTCAAAAATAGAATTCTATTTGGAAACTTATGGATGAAAAATTAGGGTTGTTTGGTAATTGTTTCCAAAACCAGTTTTCTATTCCCCGTAACAAAAAAAAAGAAGGAAAATTTGTTTGATAATAAAAAATTATTTTTTATTTTTTGTTGTTTGTTTTTAAGAATATAAAATATGGTGTCTTCAAATAACATCTTTTTTAGTTATTTTATGTTGTTTTCACTTGTTTTCGAGAATTGTTTTAAAAAATAATTATATAAACATATAGAATGATTAAAAATAAAATATTAGATATAAAAATTATTTTTAAAATATATTTAAAAATATTAAAAATAGATTAAAAATATTTTAGTTTTCAAACAAACTTTTATTTTACAAAAATTAAATAATAGTTTTCTGTTTGTAAGAAGTGTTTTAAAAAACAATTATCACACAAGTCCTTATGTTATCGATTTATTCTTCATGATTATGTACACTTATATAAAATATAAAAGTTATTAAAATATTATTCATATTTTTAATTATTACTTAAAACATTATACAAAACATACTAAAGAACAACTCAAATTTTTTCTAAAACAATTTATTTTTAGAATAAATACTCAAAAAAACTGCTTTCGAATTAGGAAATTGTTTTTTGTTCTAAAGAATATAGATATGTGTTAGCTATGGAGAGTTTCGCGTCATTGTCGAACTATATGATTAATATGAGAGGTAATATATTGACTGAAACATTATAAAAACACTTAATTCACTTTCAGATAAAAAAAAAAACACCTGATTTTTGTTCGTGGGTCGTCTTGATTGACTCCGGTCATGAGCACTGTTAGTGCTCACAAACTACATGAACATGAAGATTTCTTGGTCATTTCCCAGAAATTTGATACCAGACCAGCGTATAATGATCTGAAATTTAAGTATAATAGGAGCATTGTTGCCATTAAAATTGTTGTTGACTTGTTTGTTGAGGCGTCTTTTTTTCTGGGAAGGATTCAGGGTTAAGAGATAATGGGGATTTTCTAGGCATTTGCTGGACATTTCCTTGCATACCTGTTGAGATTTTATTTCTCCTGCATCTTCGGTAATAAACCAAAGACGTGATTCGGAATGTGGTCCACATTATTCCATCAATAGGAACGAGGATTCATGCTCGGAACCACGTTCGCATCACTACCCATGTTCTGTGCACGCTCCAGGTAGACTCGGTGATGGAGAGAGTCTTTAAAACAAGGCAGAACATTAATGGGTAAGGTTCCCTAAGCTTGCAATCTCTTTCAGTTTTTCAAAACACCATCTAAGTAGAGATTGCGAAGGTTTAGAAACACTTGAAACCCGAAAATAGCAAAACACATTTTAACATGAAGAATGACAATGACGGGAGGTATGTTTTCCGATTTGTCTATAATTCCGTTTATGATCTAATTACTATTTAATGGTTTTTATAGCATGTTTAGATTATTTATTATTGTCCATCAATACCAACATATAAATTTCAGAATTAATTTGCAATATGCCCATGGTGTCCATTAAGAATGGTTCATTTTTTGTGTTCATTACTGGTTTTTGTTGACCAACCCTGACCATAATGAGTATTTTCTAGGCATTTTCTAGAGATTACCTTGCATACAAGTATATAGTGATCGAATATCTGAGAATGATTTTGAGCATCATGGCCAAGAAGAATGACTAATCAGTTTGTTGGTGAACTATCCTGTCATCAAATTTCTCGGTATTTCTTGGACATTACCTTATATCTAGCCTGCACCTAATGATCTAAAATTTGAGTATAATATGAGCATAGCAACCATTATATCTTGCATGCTTTTAAGAAAGTTGGTAGCTTAATATTACAAGAGCAGATAATTAACGGGATCGAGACAATACGAGGATAATGGCTGTTAGGATCGACTCCCTTTTCGCTTATTTTTCGGGTTTTAGTTAGTGAAATCTTCATAAGCAATGTTGATCTGCAGAAACTACATGATCATAAGGGGGATTTCTAGGCATTTTGATCCGATATTCAAGTATATGTTACAATAGGAGCACATATAAAGGCCATTAAGGATGACTATATGTTGGTCAATTTTGGTTTAGTTTTCTGGGCCTACCTAAGTCCCTTCTCACCGCTGGACACTCTCCTGAGCGAGTCCTTTCTTCACAACAGCATCCTTAATGAGCTTCAGCGATTCCGCTAGATCATTGCAGAGCTGGTGAGGATCAGGAACTGCGTCTCGGTCCACTGCTAAACTGATAGTCATCATATTCATATAGCTCTGAAAATGGACTGTCAATGCCTGCAATTAATGAAGTAAAGCACTTATTAGGCCTTAATCATAGATCATATATAGGCATTAATACTCCATACAAGTGCTTACATGAGGGTGACCGTAAACACTGGGAGCAAGGTAAGCCATGGGGTGGCCGTAAAAGCTAATTTCATCCACCGGACCAACCACGTTTGAGAAGGACATTGTGGTGTTGCTGATGACTCTGTATGATATAGCAGCAGCTACCTGTTCAGCATGCGAGAAAAATGTTTATGTAGCAAGATATTCGGCTCGAAAGCATTTGAAACAACACGGGATTCATTACATTTACCGGTACTTGAATGTGTTATTGAATTATGCAGGCTGGATTTGAGGTCAAGAGAAGTGTGGACTTAGCAAGTAATCTTTTGTTGCAAAAATGTGTGTTAATACCTTAGCTCCAAGTAAGTTTACTATGTACTTGGCACTTAGGAATGTGCATTTGGCCTCAAGGGAACGTTTCTTTCGATCAACCATGGCTTTAGCTTCGCGAACATAGTCCAACGGGTCATCGCGTAGGGCAATGGTGATGGGGAGGAGGGCGTAACCGATGTAATTCCCCCATTTGGTCTTGGAATTCCTCTCCATCATATCAGCCAAAGCCTGTAAAAGTACCAGTCAGTGGTGGGAGTACTACTGCTGCAAAATTTGGCATGGTTTGAAGTATAAGCCAGTTTTTTCCCAGTTGTTTATAGTTGAAATCACAGAAGATGATTCACCTCAATGGCCATGGATGGCCTGATGTTGAAGATAAGGGCTGCCCTGAATCGGAGTTTTCTCGGAAGATTGTTTCTCTTTTGCTTTGCTGCATCTTCTTCTGCATTACCCTCACCTGTCCTACCTTAAAAAGAATTAGTATTGTGATTAAGTGCTCCAAAAGGTACTAAAATCTTGAGAATTTTGTTAATCACATTTCTAAAGTAAACTCACCGTATTGCCTGTTGAGATATCGGGAAAGACCTGCCTGTGTTACTCCGAGGATTACATCATTAATGGTCTATACAAATTATAAAAAAAAAAAAAAAATTATTGGGTTTGAACTTCTTTATCATATAAGCTCATAAAAATAAAGATATGATATAAAGACGAACCAAGTCCATGGCGTTCTTGACTAGCTTTATATCGTCCAAGCTGATCGTCTTGTGCACGAACCACTTAGGGCTGAGCTCGACCCCGGGTGCACCTTTGAGTGGAGTTCTAGTGTCCCTCAAAAAAGCACTTGTTGCAATGAACATAACAACATCCACCAATGTGTTACATATCACTTGTAACACAAACCAAATGTATGACACCAACCTGATGAATCTGCCTGAGTTGCTTGATCGCTGCCTTTTCTTTGTTGGAATAGTAGGCAATGCGTTCAGGTCAGATGTTTTTCGAGTACAAGCAAGGACAAGCGACATGATTGACATGCCATCGCCAATCGAGTGATGGATACGAAAAATTGCAGTAGATTCAGCCTCAGAGGTCTTGACATTGAGGAGGTGAATATCCCATAAGGGCTTAGAGTCATCTAGGTAGGTTTTCGTCATATTTGATATGTAGTTCTCAATAAATTGGTCCGGTGAGCCCATGTTTGGATCCACGTTTGGGATAATAACATGATCTTCTACATTTACTTTGGTCCGAATCCATCTCATCTCACCACCCATTTTATCAGCAACCTTTTTTCATACATATGAAAAATAATAAAGTGAGTAGAGGTGGTAATTATATATATATAAATTTCCAAACAAAAATATTATTATTGAAAAGATGGAAAATATTGTTGATTGATAAATTTGATACGAGGAATTTGCTTAATTCATTTTTAAGTAGTTAAAGTTATAAATAAATCTTTAGAAAGACATGAGTTGAAGAAAAGATATTGTGTTTTAAGTTCGGAATGGAAAGATCTATTTGGTAATTGTTTTGAAAACAATTCTAAAAAATAGTTTAAATGTCAAACAAAAAGAAAAGAAACTTAATTACTATTTGGTAACTATTTTCAAGAACAAAAAAACTAAACACGAAAACCAAAAAATTGTTTTCTGTTTTCACAAACAGAAAATAAGGTGTTTTCAAAAACAAAAAATATGGTGTTTTTAAAAAACATCTTTTAATTGTTTTAAGTTATTTTTTGAAATCTTTTAAAAAATAATTATACAAATATATAAAATGATTCAAAAATAAAACGCTAAACATAAAAATTATTTTTAAAGCAGAAATATTTTAATTTTTAAATAGATTTTTCATTTTTGTTTTATAAAATATTAAAAAATAATTTTTAAAAACTGTTATTAAAAACTAATTTTCAAAAATGTTTTAAAAACAATAATAAATCATGTACTTCCTAAGCATGAAAAGCTATTTAACCCCTAAAAGACTTTTTTAAATTTCTTTTGGTAAGTTGTTTTCTCATATATTGAGTGACATATCATATTAATATTCACATTTATTTATTTATCATTGTTTTTTGCATTGAATCTTGCTGAGCACTTGGCATCACTTAAAATTAATGAAATCTAATGAAAATTCTCTCAATCTAAACGCTAAATAAAGATTGTGTCAGTACGTACGTACTACTGACTGCTACACATGGCCTCCATTTAAGGCAGCAGCAGAGCAATCCAAAACCCAAAAATGGCTATGGCCCAGATTGCCTGCAGGGTCAATGACTCTATTGTCACCACCTTCCGTTGCTTTAAATCATTTACCCTATCGTTTGTGGAAACCCCCTATGCCTCAAGGTCATACCGCTCAAAAAAGCACAAATAATGTGAAGGAGCCAAAGGGTATCTAGTGAAAGTGTTTTTGTTTATTCAGTGGAAAAAACACTCTTAAGTGATAAGTTAATGCCCAAACTTGCTTCACATGAAATCATAGACTAATTTTTTTATTTACTTTTTTTGTGTTTGTCTTCTGTATGTGTTGAGGACTGGTTTGATTTCATTTTTATCTTTTTTTTGTAAAGAACTTGCAAATTTCCTTTTTGGGTCTTGCTGTTTTTCTTGTTTTCAAAAACAAAAAATATGTTTTTTGAAAGCAGAAATCATACACCTATCTGCCTATACTTTATATGCATGGTACGAGTATGATAACCTAATATGCTGATCACAATGCCAATGAAGGCAAAAGCCAAGTATGCAAAAATGCAAAATGTTGTACACAACTATTTTTTAGACCTTACCATTAAGCTAGAAAAGCGAGGATGCTTAATCAAAGTATGCTCCAAGCCCGCCTTGATGACATGAGAGTTAAACACGGTTTTGCACCCGATAATTGCTATAATGTAGCAATTAAATTGTCGCGTTTGGAACAAACGTGCCGCCGGACTCAATGGCTCCTCCACCTCGACCATCGACTCGCCGCTGATGGCCTTGCCCATCTTTGCCTCGTCTCCACCACCACCACCACCACCTCCACCTTGTATGGTGGTCCTTGTTTGAACAGGGTGCTTAGTTTGATGAGAATATGAGTCGATACAGGACGGTTCTTTAAATGGGAGAAGTGATGGGATTTTTATCCTTTATCTAAATTTAAGGCTCTTGTCAGGGGCTCAGGGTTTTAATGTTTGGTTCAATACTCTGTGTTGGTAGGTGAGGTTTTAGAGGGCCTCATTGATTGAGTCTTATGGTGGGGGTTAGTGAAATGCCATTGGAGTTTGGCAAACTTTAGAAGATTGGTAGGGTTCTTGATCGGCTCTTTTGGCTGTGAATGAACCTCTCAGCTTCAAATTTTATTTTAATAGATCAAAATGAGGATAAAAGTGTTCAGTACAAAGTTCCCACCACCCTTTTTTTTTGGACATATTATTTTACTTTTGGTTTAGATCACAAGAAGTATTACTCAAAAAAAGAAAAAAAAACTAGGAAAGAGTACTTCAAGGTCTTCTATGTAGTTTATGTTGAAGAATGAGAGAAACTATTTAAAAGCTTATGTACTTTTACATACTTCCCTTCTTGTTTCATAGAAGAAAAAGGTGAAAAATAAATTTGAAGCAAAATATGTTGGAAAAATGAATTAAATTTAATTTATGTTATTTTTATTTTTTTTATTTCTCTAACATTTGTCACTTTCTTATTATTTTTATCTACTTTTGTAAGATCCGAAAGAACCTTGAGCTATGTTTGATTCTTAGAAAATACTATAAAAAGAAAAAAATATGTTAAAAAAATAATTTTCTTAAGTTTAGTTTTACTATGAAAATATGAAAGAAAGTAAAATATAATTTAAATTAATGAGAAATTTATATGTTTTTAAATTATTTGCTCTTTTATATAGAAGGGTTAAATAATTGAAATGAATTTGAGGTAGGATATAAAAACAATTTATTAACTTTAAATATGTTTTTATTTTTCTTTTATTTTTTTCTATCTATTTTCTTTCTTTTGCATTTTCTCTCAAACTTTTTATGAGTCAAAATAGACTTAATGTTTTCAAATGAATTACTTGATCCTTTTATTGTGAAATGTTACCTATAGATTTTATTAATACTTAATTATTACATAAATTATTTATAATGTGAGTGGGGGTGTAGCTCATATGGTAGAGCGCTCGCTTCGCATGCGAGAGGCACAGGGTTCGATTCCCTGCACCTCCATGCTTTATGCTTTTCTTTTATTTGTTTAACAACCATTTTCTAAAACAATGTTTTTATTTTCTAGTAGTGCTTTGTTATGAGTTAAAAGTTTTTCATTTTTGTTTTTGTTTTTCAACACCATGTTTTTTGATTGGAGTTAAAAGTTTTTATTTATTTCAATCCAACCACTAAAACTTGACAAATCCGAAGGGAATGGAATTGGAATCAGAAGATATATATATATATATATAGGGGATTGAAATTTATATGAAAAATATATATAGGTTCAAATAATTGTAGAAAAATAGCATAAATATTGCTCATCATAAAACTATGCTTTTTGATTGGAGTTAAAAGTTTTTATTGATTTCAATCCTACTACTAAAATTTGAAAAATCCCAAAGGGAATTGGAATCAGAAGATATTTTTTATTTTTGAAGGGGATTGGAATTTATATGAAAAATGCATACAGGTTTGACAAATAATTGTAGAAAAATAGTATAAATATTGCTCACTAAATATAATAAATATCACCACAACTAAATTTGCGATAATGTAACTAAGCAAAAAAAGACAAAAAAAAAAAAAAGAAAAAAAGAAAAAGAAAAAAAAAGCCTTAAATATTTATCTAACTTTTATCAAAATTTACTACAACAAAATATCAAGCTCCTAACATTAAATTTTATGCTCAACAATTAAGTAAAATACTCCATAGTACCAAGTCTAAACAAACAAAGCACATCAGACACAATAAACAAAACATCAATAAGCAAGCCTACATGTGAAAAAAGAAGCCTAAGCCTAAAACAAGCCCATAGGTATCAACTCATAATATTTCCCAAACAAGTGCACCATAGACATTCTCTAAAGCAAAAAAACCCTTAAAGAGACTCATTGCCAAACATACTTTAAACCTGAAGCTTCTTGTTCTACTTGTCTCTCTTATCCCATTTTCTTCCAATCCACCACCATGATTGTTGCCCCAAAGAGATTAATTAATGCTATGCATTGCATGGTAATGAGGGCAATAATATCATTTTAGGCTCAATTTTAGCATTAAACACATTCCTTAACTAGCTAATTATATTCTACCTTGTACATTCTTCGTTTTCTCACATTTTCCATTTTGTACTTGACACCTTAGATATTTTCATAAATAATGATGCTCATGGGAACATCTTGGACATTTCTATGTTAAGATAGAATCTTTAAAAACATGACATGATGTAATAATAAATGAATTTATTATTTATAATATGATTATAATTTTTCAATTTATCTATCTTGTTCATGCATTATACTCTAAACATTTAGGTTTGATATCTCTTATATTATATATGATTAGGGTAGATCAACACCTATATGAAATATTTAAGTTATGAGTTTTTTGTAAGTAGATGATTAATTAGTTCATAAACTTAGACAATTTATTTGAGATTGAAGTGGTATCTCCTAATTTAAGAGAGATGACTGTTCTTAGTCATTAGGATGAGGTTTCCATGGTGATTATATTAATGTGTATGGTTACACATTAAACAAGACTCATGATAAATAATACCATTGACTATTGGATAGTCATGACCTTATAAAGTTGCTATATTGTATGAATTATCAATCTTGAGAAAATATTTAACTTATGTTAAAGTTTTTAGTGACTTTAACGTATGGGTGAGACCTTGAGCTGGTTATATATTTCCTATGATTTGGATTGGTGTTAATAGAGGTTGATAACAATGGATATACTAAAGATAGACACCATGATGTCTTGTGATATGCTTCCATGGATGACATTTTTTTTGTTTGTGTTCTATCGTTTTATTTGCTTACAATCACTTCTTAGGACCCATAAAAGAACAAACGTGTAAGTGCAGAGTCCTTTGTAGGCTACTAGGGCTCCATTCTTAAGTTTGTATGGAGATATCGACTAACTTGTTATAAAATTAGTGCTAAACGAATGCCCCTTTTTCTTATCTTTTTATGCTCCTTTTATAGGTTTTTTTTCTCCTATTATGGGAGCAATTGGATTACCCATATGAAGACATTGTGAATCACAAGGATGCATGAGCTAAGGGTGCCATGATGCTTGCTTTTAATGCACATTAAGTGCATAACGAGTGCTAAAGACTTTTGGGTTTCCATGATTGGACCTTGGCATATGAGATAATGATGACACGAGTACTGTTCAGATGGTGGTTTCCTGAAGCCCATGTATTGACAACATTGAGTGGGAAGCCCTTACATAATTTAAGGTTTTGATCATTGAGAACCAAAATTACATTGTTTCTACAAAAGGAGGAGAGCTAGTGATGGTGCTGGGAATCTTAATGATGTATATATATTTAATGAGAGCAAAGACGCCATTTTGGATGGTGGATAAAAATTGGTGATGTAGCTATAGTTTCCTTTTTCCTTTTATTTATTTTTATCAAGGAAGGAGATTTTTTTTTCCTTGAAACAATTGAGGAGTGAAATAGTCACCGTTGCTATGCCATTTGTTTTAAGAAGAGTACCACTCTACTAGACTTTGGTTGGTGGGTTGATTAATACAAGGTTTTAAGATTTAAATACATATTTTCAATTTTGTGTGGGAATAAGAAAATGAATAAGATAATATATAATGAAAGTAAATCATAATATCATGTAAAAGAGAAATCAAAATCTTGATAAGATTGAAATTTAGCTCCTATGAGCATGCGTTAGATTTTAATTTCTATCATCGTTATAAAGAATAGGTCAAACACATTAATATTCAATGAGAAGTGGAGTAGATTTTTCGTTCCCATTCTCTATTCCAATTTTTTAAACATAACTTGATCGATATTACAATGTGAATATAAATCATTACATCTAAGCCAATCAACCATATGTTATATAGAGTTACAATATGAAGCTTGCAAGTAGATATATCATAACATCTACAAGGCAAATGCAAAATATTATTTATGAACTTTCAAGGGCAAGGGAGCTAGAATGTTACTCAATCTTCTATAGAGATATGTTATTACATGTATAGTTGCTTCGAGGATGCCAAGTAAGTGAATCAAGATAAAACATTAGACTATTGCATACATATATGGAAACATACAATACTGTTGTATATAGGAAGGACTTAGAAGACATTTGCAGAAGTTTCAATATCATTAAAGTTCTCTACCAGCCATCACCACCACTACTGTTGAAACACTGGGCAGCCACCTTAACAACACAATATACATTTGCATATTTTATTGGCTACCATGATTTAGCAGCCAAGAGCAAGCTTGAAGATTCGATCAATCGGATGATATTGGGCTCGACTGACTTGGGCTCGCTGGGCTGAGGTCCAACCCTATATACCGATGAAGCCCATAAGCAGTCCTTCCATTTGCAATGTACCAGACATTATTCTGAGGCACTCGACTCTTGCAAATGCCTCAGTAGCCTCCCTATTTTTATTTATTTATTTTATAACAAATGAGGTTTGCTTAATTCATCATCTCCTTATACATTTTCTTTGTTCAGCATGGCCTTTTCTTCAAATAATTGACTGATTTTTAATTCTATCGAAACACTGTATGCGATATTTTTTTAAAGCTCATCTTCTATGAAAAGGGGAAAAAGGATTGAAACACCTCTTCAGTGGAAAAATATAAAGAAATCTCTATCATGGAGAGCTTGAGTAACCTAGTGATTAAAGATTGTTTTTGATTCATGATCGACTGCTAATTTCACTTCCATTTCCAGTTTCATCACCTGGGAAAAAGACAAAGGCACAGTATGCCCACTAGCTGATTGTTCAACTTTATATCATGGATACTTTCAATTATTAAAGGTGTTGGTGATTGTACCATGCTCCTGTTTTGCTTCATTGATATGAAGTTATGCAAAGTTGAATATTCTTTTCATTTTCCTGGCAGACAAACTTCATGCATTGGATCAGCACTATGAGGCCATGAAAAGCTATTGCTTTTCAGTAGGAAAAGAACTGCAAAAAAGAACAATCATTCACAATTAGAAAGATAATATCACAAATATCTTAACAATATTGCAGATGAGGGTTTCTGAATTATTGGTCAAGATGGTTTTGATGCTTATCCCAAATTGAAGAACATCTTATATTCATAATAGTGATGCAGTGTCGAACTCGAAAGCAATCATGGGCAAAATACTGCTGCTAAATTTATGGAATTGCTCATTTTATATTAGGACTAAAGCAAGTCCAGTTATGACCTTGGAAACATTAAGCTAAAGTTAGATTTATCTTTAAACTTGCATTGTCCATCTTATGTATAGTTACAAATTTATATATGGATTGGGTACGTAAACAAGCAATATTGAATTGGATTTGTCAACTCCTTGTACATTTCTTATGTTCAGCAATAAATACCATGGCCAATTAGCTAGTATCAGTCTTTGCTTCACATAATTATTGACTGAATTTCATTTAAAGCTTATCTTTATCTTTTTCTAAAGGGGAAAGGGAGTGGAACAACTTTTCAGTGGGAAGGGCTATGGAATCTCTATAATGGAGTTGAATTGAATGACTTGTTAAATAAAAGGTTGCTTTATCTGAAAAATTCGTTCTTTTTCTATAGAACAAGAGACACGGTTACTTTCAATAGCATGAAAAGTATTAATTATTTAGCGGTTCGTGACCATACCATGGGTTTTCCTGAAAGAACTAGATAAGCTTGACTAATACAAAGTAGTGGTTGTACCAAAAGCAAAGCTTTGTGGGGTGCTCGATAATTAGTCTTGATAGCACTCTGAGGTTATGATTGAACATGTTTTAAATTCTTGGCAAACATATGCTTTGTACATGGAATCAGTACGTGGAGCTATTCTAAAGGTAGAATTGTGAAAAATGGTTGTGATCCCAAAGGAAATAATCTGCAGAGTAAGATTTAGCTCAATCATGGCCAACATAGCACATAGAATATTTAGTGATGGCCTTGATTGGATTCTTTGGTCCCATATCTAACAATTTATGGATTTTGGATCAAATTTGGTGGTGCTAAAGCTCAAGGATATTACTTCAAACCCCAATATAACCAGCTACCTTTTTCCATTTTCGTTTTCGGTTTTTTTTGGTCTTTCTTTTTTGTCCTGAGTGTATTTTTTTTTCCTAACAACTAAACTTAGGTCATAAAAGTGAAAATCCGCTTCTAATACATCTTTTTTAAAATTGAAATTGAACGTCTTTTAAAATAAAGTCTTTGCTATATAAAATAAAACCTAAATTATAAATAAAATTTTTATTTAATTAATTTTATTTTTATAATTAAAATTTTGAAGTTAAGATAGAGTATTAAATAAAGGTTTGATATCAACTTTCTTTAATGGAAGACTATCTAATTGTTTTTTTTTAAATAATTCACTCACTTTCAAAGTGAATGATAGCTAAAAAATAATTGTTATATTTCATCATCTATCGTTAATTTCACTTCCATTTCCAGTTTCATCACCTGGGAAAAAGACATGGAATATCTCCCATGGAAGGCATAAGTTGTCCACTTGTACGCTTTCCACTAGCAAATCATTGAGACCTTTAATTATTGAAGGTCTTAGTGATTGCACCATGGTCCTGTTTTGCTTGATTGATGTTAATTTGTCGGGACTATGCAAAGTTGATCGTTCTTGTTATATTCATGGGAGACAAACTTTATACATGGGATCAGTACATTATTGCTTTCCAGCGGGAAAAGAATTGCAAAGCAACTAAATGTCACCATAAATCTTACCATTTAAAAGAATTGCATATTAGGGTTATGGTTTTGTTGCGTATTCCAAGTTGAAGAACGTCTTTTATACTACATGATTGAAGGCGGCTTTTTGGTATATATCGAAAAGATATCATAACTCAGATGATGTTACATATACGATTTTTGATCTCATTATTTGTATTTTAACCTCATTTATGTGTATTTTTGAACTTTAATTGGTCTCATTCATTTGAACTTTTGTTCAATGATTTAGATCTCATCATACATGTTTCAACAGTTTGGATCTCTTGTTCCATAGATATCACTACCATATCTTAGCATTTTCCTATATATTCATAATGGTGTAGTTTAACTTGGCAATGAAAGCCGGAGCAATCATGGCAAACGAAGTGCTTGCTACATTTATATGATTGTTCACTAATTTATATCCAGATTAAAGCAAGTGCAGTTACGAACTTTGGAAGCATTTTTTAAAGCTAACGTAGATTTATCCTTAAGACTTGAATATCCTTCCTATAGTTGGTGGATGTACTTTTTCTATTCACGTGATGGTGAAATTTCTCTGAAGCTTAAACCTAAATTTTTACAAAGATTGATCACAGTTGGATTAATCATAAACTTAAACTGTACTTATTATGTTCATGACATACATATTTTCCCTTTTGAAGTGGGAAATAAGAAACCTTTGTATACTTTTTACTCAGTTGGAAAAAACGCTTCTTGCAAGTTTGAAAAAACTTTGTTCTGTAGATTGTGTCCCTCTTACACATTCTACAATTTATTTGATTGTTCTAACAATGGTGAAAAGTATAAAATTCGAACATACATATTCACCCACTCATTAAGTCTATCAAACTATCATGTGACACTTAAATTATATACTACGAGAAATAAAGAGGAAAATAGTTTGAAAAGCTCACATGAAGATGAACTGCTATCCACTTTATATATATTGGGATCTTGATAATACATTATACCACAAAGAGAAGAATTATGGATTTACATGAGGTTAAAGGGAGAAGAATAAGAGTACAATCATAAGAAAACTAAGATGGTTCATCCTTCTCCTTACTAACACAATGCTTCCAATCAAAACATCATTTCATCATCCTTGGTAAGCAATTTATTATATATCTCATCTTCCAAGACATCATTACACAAAAACACAAAGTAATTTATTATATACTACATCTTACAAGACATCATAATACAAAGACACAAAGCAATTACTAATTACTTTTTGATAATAAGTCCTAATTATTTTTGGAATTTATTTTAAGAATCATCTTCCTAGATTGAAAATACAAATCATAATAATAAATCGACCAACTTCTCCATTCACTCTAATTCTGTGATAACTTCCAACTCTTTTTCAGGAAGAGGTCTTGGTGGCTTGCTTGTATTTATTCTCATTCGATCTTTGACCATATTTCGATCTGTAGCAGTAAAAGGATTAGGAGGCATGATTAAATTGTCTTCTCTTTCCAACATTTGAACTACAACTTTCATTGAAGGACGATCTATTGGGTACCATTGAATGCACCAAAGTCCCACAATTGTTAGTTTCTTTGCTATTTTTGCATCTCCTTCTTCCTCGATTCGGATATGTAACTCTTCCCCTTGATCTAAATGATTGTAGACCCATTCTGGAAAATATACTTGTCCGGTTTTCTCCATTGTAACATCAATATTTTTTCTTCCTCCAACCATTTCAAGTAACAACATTCCAAAGCTATAAACATCTGATTTATAGGTTATATTCCCAAAATTCCTAGATAACACTTCTGGTGCAATATAGCCAATCGTCCCTCTAGCTGTAGTCATAGAAACTACACTCTGCTCTTTGGAACACAATTTGGCTAGACCAAAATCAGAGATCTTAGGATTAAAGTTGTGATCTAGCAAAATATTATGAGGTTTAATATCAAAATGGAGAATTCTTTTATCACATCCTTGGTGAAGATACTCAATTCCTTTGGCTATGCCTAAAGCAATATCTTGAAGCTTCAACCAACCAAGTGAATGATTCTTGCCATTTTTTGGAAATATGAACTTCTCTAGAGACTCATTCGGTAAGAACTCATAGATGAGAGCTCGTTTAAATCTATCTGCACAAAACCCAACTAAGTGAACCACGTGGACATGGTGGATTGTGCCCATTGTTGCCACTTCATTGATAAACTCATCCCCATTTCCCTTAGAGTCATTGAGAATCTTTACTGCAACAAAAACTTCATTTGAAAGTTTTCCTTTATACACGGTTCCATAAGCTCCTTGGCCTAGTTTATCCTTGAACTGGTGGGTGATCTTCTTAATATCAGCGTATGAGTACCTCGAGGGCTTGAGAGCTCTATAATCTTCCAAAAACTTTTCGATCTTCTTTCTATTTTCTCTTTGTGATTTGTCTAAGCTATAAACATGGTAGAGTGCAAATGCTATTGACCCAAGAAAAAGGAAACCAAGGATTATTCCTGCATTTAGAAACACCAAGTTGCAAACATTCATCCCTTTTTAGTCCCAATAAAAAGGGAAAAGAAAGGGAAAAAAAAGTAATATAAAACTTCACCTGCAACCAGCTCCGGTATTCTTGGTGCATCTGTAAAAGATAATAAAGTTATTAGTTTAATTATTGTACTTAGGAATAAGTAAATCAATGAAGTTCTTGGCTTTTATGTATGTAATGAATTATTTTCTCCATTTTTTAGATTTTGAAATTAGATAATTGTCTACAACAAAAGCCAAATTTTCAAAATTTCCAGAAGCTAAACTCGAATGAGTATGTTTTCGCGTGAAAGGTAATGAGTAGGATACCTTTTTCTGGTTTGCGGGGTTTGTGGATGCATTCTGTTTCATGTTTCATGCTATTACTTTTGGGCCTGCATTTCCCATCTTCTGCTTCGAAGTCCCCACATATTGTGTTTGTCCAGTTCAAATGAAAGGCATTTTCCCAATTATTTTGTAGTATGACGACACTGTCGATCCTTTGGCATGAGTATAGATCCAAGTCACCAAGATCATCATCGGAACGCACCGCATAAATTGTGGTACCACCAAAAATATGGCAAGTGTATTGAGTCAGAGATTCTGATTTATCTGATGAACAACTGAAGAAGGTGTAGAGCTCAACATCAGGAACCTCATCCACTAATTTGAAGGGAGTGTAAGCCAAACGGAGCATAAGCTGCGGAGGAAGGCAAGAATCCTCATAATGGACGCGAATTTCCCGAGTTGTGTAATTTATCTCCTCCACTGGGAGCTTTGCTGGAAATGGCAGCTCTAGCATGGTCTGATTAGTAGTTCCGGTGCATGACAACTCAAACCCCGGACATCCGCAGTTCTTTGGATGGCCTTTAAGCCTGAATGGGAACCGAATGGGCGGACCCTGAGGGCTGCATTTAGCTGGTACCGTGCACTGATCTTGGCTCACTCCATTCTCTGCATCAATTTCAACTACAAGCAAGAAAAAATGTAAAAGGACAACAATTTTCAAGGGAGTACTCATCTATGAAGATTGCGCAGACCTTCTGCACTTGGGATTTCAATGCTTTGGTGCCTTGGCAACTGATGATTGTTTCAAGGAAATATAATGACTCGCACCACCATAGATTCAGTAATATAAAGCTCAAATTAATATGACAGCAAGGTACGTATTATACATGCAGTGTGCATTAATAATATACTTGAAAAGGGATGGCTGTTTTTTTTTTTTTTTAATAAATAGAAATACAAAAATTAAATCTTTTACATAAATGAATTCACAGAAAAAGTACTTTATCATAACTTGATACCTCTTGCTAAGTAGAGCTCTCATACTTTTAATTAACCAAAACTCAGATATCTAACCCACTTATTTGATTCAAAAGCCTAAAATCTAATATAATGGCCAATAGAGCAGGTTAATTGACAGCTATAACTTGGTGGAGGCTTTTAGCAATTGAATATCTTCCTATAAAGCTTAGTACAGTCAGTTACAATCAGTCCCCCATCCTCTCTTTCCTTTCTCAAAGTATATGATGATGAGAGAAACAAAACTAGTGGCATTAGGCCTTCTACTACTCCATTTCTACTTCTTTTCAATCTGTGCTTCTACCGAAAATCAGGCATGCAACTCTTCTTGTGGAGATATTCCAATCAGGTATCCTTTTCGATTAAAACATGATCCATCCAGTTGTCGTCGTATCCCTGATCCTGGATTTGAATTGGTTTGCGAAAACAACCATACAATCTTATATGGGAAATACTATGTTACCCAGATCAACTACCATAGCCGTACGGTTCGGATAGTGACTCCTGGAGTAAGAAAGGGCCACTGTTTCTCCTATCCTCACTATTCCTTGAGATTGAGTGAAATTTCATGTCCATATGATACGCATAGAGAATTCAATTCTGTAGTTTTCATGAACTGCACAAGGCCAATCAACGCTGATAACTACGTTCAAATCACTCCTTGCGACAGCAACAATGGCAGTTCATTTTCTTCGGAAACATATGCTTATGCACTGGTGGGGGACTCCCTGAAGGTGAGGGACAATATTCAGTATTCATGCACCATTGGGTTGACTGTTATTACTCAAATATGGAAGGGGGTTTCAGAGCCCAGTAATCGTTCAATGTCAAATTTGCAAGAAAATCTGCTTATGGGGCTTGAGCTTTCATATTCGCCCGTCAACTGCAGCGACTACTCATTCCACGGGCAAGTCGGGCAAAAAATTTTAGGTAAGAAAGAAAGAAGTCAATACTCAGATGCAATTTCGGAGAAAGATATTTTGCAGTTCAAATGTATAACTATTTCTACTTCTTTGATTTTATTTGCAGGGTTTCTGATGTTTGCTTATTACAGTCTGTTGTATCTTCTGGGTAAGGCTCTTCCAGATCTCAATAAATTGGGTTTTTATTGTCACTATTTTCACTTCTAAATCAATTGTCCCCATGTTTTATAATAATAATAATTTTTAATTCAACATTTTCTCTTATTGACAGGGAACTTGTGGAGTTTGTTTGACGGACATGGTAAGACTATCCTTAAATAATTTTATAGTCACTATTTTTACTTATAATAATATTCAACATTTTCTCTTATTGACAGTGAAGTTGAAGAGGCTCTTTCACATGCAAGGTCAGACTTACGTACTAGTTTCAATCATTTAGTTGTGTAAAATAAGACAAGGCCTTACTTGAAGCTCTCTTGTAAGCCATAAAATTCTGACTCCTAATTAATATTACCTTCTAAGGAATCTAATATCTTTATCTTTTTTTAAATAAATTATTATTTTTCATTCAGGAGCTCCAATTATATGCAACCAAGACAACTTGGTTTTCTGTACCCTTGAGCTAGCTTGTTATCTCCATTAGAAATCTCCTCACTCCCTTTCCTTTCCCCCATTCTGAATGAGAACAAAAATTGAGGAGATTACAATTTTTTTTTTAAATGATATGCAATTTTAGGAAATTACTAATATTATGGAAATTTGATTGTGCAATTTATTTAATAACTAGATTTTTTTTTTTCTTTTTCATACATGTTCGAATGTGAATAATTGGTTTTCTTGCAAACTACTATTACAAATATTCTATAACTAACATTATTTTCTTGGTTTCGTAACTCAATTGATATCATCCTTGGAAATTTTTTTCCAGGCCTTTATCACCCCAAGGCTTCCATGGAACTCTACTATTCCTACTATCCCTACCGTTCCTACTATTTCGATCCTGATGTTCTAGAGAAAGGTATGATTTTAAGAGTTCCTTTTATTGTGTTATATATTTTTAGTTTTGGATATAATTCCGTCACTGTTAGTGATAGTAATATTATTATAATAACTCTAATAGTATATTAATTTAGTTTATTTATTTTATAGGGAGATGGATTCTGCACAACATTGGTAAGGTTTCCTATAATTCTCAATTATTAGTTCCTTATAAAAATGGAAATAACATGATTATGCTTTTGGATATGGAAATCCTTAAGGAAAAGGATAAATAAAAAAAAGAAGTTAAGTACCAAGGAAATGTTAAAGTAATTTCCTTAATATTTACCTCTACAAGATGTGAGGAAACTTGAATGAAAGTGTATTCCTTAATAATTTTAATTTTTTCATGAAGAACCAAATATAAGAAAATTTTTACAAATTACTCTCATTTGTTTTTTTTTTTAATTTTTTTTTCTGAACATTTCTAATTTATTTTTCTTACACTATGACATCGGTTGTAGGTCTTGATTCCCAAATTTGTTCCCTTGAACTAATGAATTCTTTACATTTTGTTTGTACAAAAATGGAAGCGAGTTGTATTTCCACTTCCATAAATTCAAATATATATTTTAGTTGTGCATATATATAATTTTTTTTTTTTGAATTTGGATATTCTCAATTTAAATTTAATGAATAAATAAATAAATTAAAATAGGAATTGGAATTGATGCCCCCAAATCCACTACCAGTCCTGTGCAACCAAAGAAATTGATTTCTTTCACCACACTCACCCATTTCTTCAATCAAGCAAGACTTCCAAGCAACAAAGTTAAATGATTGCATTGAGTGTTAATTTCCCAACACCTCATTTTTAGGTGAATAAGTGATTACTATAGTAGCTATCTTATGTGGATTCTTTCACAAGGTTATCATATAATGATTTACTTAGTGGATTTTGTAGTCGAATGCATAAAATTGTGAACTTTGCTTATAATGGTCAACTCATTTATTTTAAATATATGTAACAATTCTAACATTTGATTTGTGTTTAGAGATAACCATAGGAGGAAGATCTGCATTGGGAATATTGTGTCTCATTGCCTACTTAATCTACAAGTTTCGTCGGAGACACTTATCATTAGATGATAGTATTGAAGAATTCCTGCAAAATCACAAAAATCTGCAGCCAATTAGGTACTCATATTCAGAGATAAAGAAGATGACTGATAATTTCAAGACTTCACTAGGAAAAGGAGGTTTTGGCTCTGTATACAAAGGAAAACTTCAAAGTGGTAGCATTGTAGCTGTAAAAGTGTTGGCCACCTCTAAAGCTAATGGAGAAGATTTCATCAATGAAGTTGCTACTATCGGAAGGATTCATCATATGAATGTGGTTCGACTCATTGGATTTTGTGCAAATGGATCAAAATGGGCTCTTATATATGACTTCATGCCTAATGGGTCCCTTGATAAGTATATCTTTCTTGAAAGAGAAAATTCAGTTTATTTGAGTTGGGAGATGTTGTATAAGATTGCATTAGGCATCGCTAGAGGAATTGAATATTTGCATTGTGGTTGTGACATGCAAATTCTACACTTTGATATCAAGCCACATAACATTCTTCTTGATGAAGACTTTACACCAAAAGTTTCGGACTTTGGCCTTGCAAAATTATATTCAACAAATGAAAGTATTGTGTCTCTCACTGCAGCACGAGGAACATTGGGATATATTGCTCCGGAATTGTTCTACAAAAATATCGGAGGCATCTCTTATAAAGCTGATGTTTATAGTTTCGGAATGTTGTTAATGGAAATGGTTGGAAGAAGGAAGAATGTTCAAGCATTTGCTGAGCACTCAAGTCAAATATACTTTCCATCATGGGTTCATGATAAATATAATAGAGGAGAAAACATGGAAATGGGAGATGCTACTGAGGATGAAAAGAAATCAGTGAAGAAAATGGTATTAGTTGCACTATGGTGCATACAATTGAAGCCTACAGATCGTCCTTCAATGGGCAAAGCATTAGAGATGCTAGAAGGTGAAGTCGAACTCTTGCAAATGCCTCCCAAACCTACTTTATCCTGTGAGGAAATGTTAATCGAGAATCAAATAAACAATCCAAAAGGAGTACAACCAATTTCTTCATGTAATGCCATGGATACAATTAGTTTAGATGGAAGGTAATTTTTTACTACATGCACTTGCCTATCTTGTCTTGTAATAGTATATGTTTGAATGACTTAGGGTTATTGATCCCTTTTAAGACGCATATCTATGTAATATTGTGATGTTCCATTCTGAGATGCACTAGCTTGCTATCTTGGAAGCAATTAAGTTCCATCTCTTGATAGATTTATAAAGTATATAGTCTAATGTTGGCAATGGTTTGAGTAGTCTATTCTCCGTTACCATTAGGGCACTTAGGGTTAAAAAACTCAAGAAGCCAATTGCATCGATCCTTTTTATTAATCGAAGATGTGAATGTACGACCATTAATGATAAGCTCCCTCTAAAACACAATGCTTCAATTTAACTAGTGCCTCCCCATGGGTTCAATTTTTTTTTAATCAAGTTAGTGTGGTTACAAAGAAAAACAATTCATACCAAACCGATCAACATGGAAAACATGGGAACTATCATTAAGTATTTGCCTTTTATTTTACGTAATTTAATTTGTTCACATAGATAATATTCATCAAATCCATTCCATTCAAAACAAAGTGGAATGCTTTAATTTCTTGGGATTGGATTGAAATCATTGGGTACGTTTGACCACTTAAAAAATGAAAGAAAAAGGAAACACAATGGAGTATTGAATCAACAGACCCTAGCTAATAGAACGTTTCCTTAATTGAGTTGAACTTGAGTACTGCTCAAACTAGTCTTTCCCATGTTTGAACATTCAAGTGCAAGAAAGTGTAGGGTGAACAATTTGAGCTGCAATTTGAACAACAATTACTGCACAAATCTGAGTGAGTGTACATAACTTGCTAGAACCTAACTAGTCATGAATAAGGAGATGAAAATATCATAAACTAACAAAATATTATTAGATAGAAATTAAAAAAAAAAAAAAAAGATCAAAACTACTCAAAGAAATGCTAATAGAACATATTTCAACAAAGGATAAAATAAGCAATAATACACTTATTCAATATTTGTTCACAAAATTCCTTCCTCGGCCAAATTAAATCAGGCCCTCATACTAGGCCTCAAAAGGCCTGGGCTAGGTTAAATCCAAGCTAGCTAGCCATGCCCTGCCTAGCCCAGCCCAGCCCAGCCTAGCCCATGGGTCAGTTGGGACTACGAAAGCAAATACTGCACTGCATTTTATTTTAACTCTAGGGACATAGTTTTGAGAAACTGAAAATCGAAACCGTGTTCAAAGGTAAAGTGGAGTAAGGAAAATGGAGTCTTTTCAGGAAAGGGAGAACCCCAAAGAAAAAAGGCAAGAAGCAATGGAACGATCCTTATTAGTTTCTCTTTCTAGAGTTTGCATAAAGCCAATGAAGTTTACTTCAGCATTTTCTGTAGATAATCTCCCTCTAATGAAAAATAATGAACCCTTCTTGATATCATTAGTGAACTTGTTTTTAATGGACATTTCTCTTTCATATCCTTTTCCTAACTGGCCATTTAACCATTTCAGATCAAAAATATTTTTTGTTTAATAAATATTTCATAAAGAGCTGATGAGGCTCATACATCTTGCTCAGAAAATTAATTTTTTGAGATAAATAACAAAAACCACTACTATTATTAAAATACCCAGCTGCCACTGTCACAACCATTGTGCGCAAGCACATTCGCACATGCCATCAACTGGTATGTTGCAGTAAAGTAGGGCACCAGCCGAGAGGGAACATGAAGATGAGAACCAGTAAAGATCAAGCACACAAGTCACCATACTTAACATGATCCATATCGAGCTGGACTGAGTTATATTGGGCAAGTAGGCGGCCTCATCCCTTAATAAGCAAAGAACAATTATAAATGCTTCTAAAACCTTAACATTTTCTCAGTCGATATTGGGTGAGGATCATCTATACTGTGATTCAGTAGGGAGATCTCCACTCTCAAATTCTTGAATATGTTTATCGATCTTTGTTTAGGCGAAGTATGTAAAATATTAATTGTGTTCGTTTTTTAAGTTAAGGGTTTAACTACGAGCTTCAATTTAAACTAGTTGTTGTCAAAGATAGGGTTTGTCTAAATCTAATGAACAATAAAATGAAATGAAATCTTGAGAAATGGACTCGCACCTCACCATCAAAATTGAATTGGTTTCATGCATTTATTCGACAATGAGTGGCATGGCAAGGAAGCTAGCAACATGTTTATGTGAGAGAGAATTTTTTCCTCTAAGTTACTTTCGTTAATTCCAAATGGTTGAGATTAATTCATTAGTGAGGCACCCTGAACCCAAAGGTCAATTACACCACGGATTTCAACATGTCAAGCCCGAGAGCTGAATAAGTGAATGACCCAAACTAACGAAACCAAAATGTAGCTAGTTTGTAGTTAAGCTAACTACCAGCACCTTAAATTGATTCAAGATAAAGAATACATTAGAATTCAAATCTTGGAAGGCCCTACATACTATCTCAAATTCTTTGAGCTCGATATGAGGGTTTTCCCCTTCCACTCCAAGAATTAAGGTCACAGTTAGATCATGGCTAGCATTATGTGTGGAACAACTAAGCATTATAAGGGATTATCACATAAGAAAGGACACTTGCCATGGGTAGTTGTAGGTAATCTCTAAGGGTCGAATTTAGAAAATTTCATCACCTCATTCTCATCATGATTAATCCCATCTTCAACTATGTTAGGATGCTTGGGAAGGGTAGGTGTGGATCTAACTAACCCACGTCCTTGATTAATATTCCTAGTCCTATTCGATTTTTTATAAAAGCTTATATTTACAAGTAATTGTTAGATATGAATATTTATAAAGAAGGGCTTGTATAATAGGTGAGAATGAATGATGAATGTTATAATGGATTTCTTTTAATTCTCTTCCAACAGTTATCTCTATTGAACATTCTTTTTATTTTCATGGCAGACAAACTCAATAGATGGGATCAGTGCACAATGAGGCCATGATAAGCTATTGCTTTCCAGCAGGAAAAGAACTGCAAAGAAGAACGATTATTCACAATTAATTAAAAAGATAATATCACAAATATCTCAACAATATTGCAGATTAGGGTTTCTGAATCATTGACCAAGATGGTTTTGTCGAACTTGAAAGCAATCATGGGGAAAATACTGCTGCTAAATTTATATGGGGAATTGCTCATTTTATATCAGGACTCAACAGCTCATAAAGAGCTGTTGAGGCCTCAGACATCTTGCTCAGTAAATTAATTTTAATTTTTAATTAAATTTCCAATAAAACCTTGTTTAAATATGTACATGTATGTATTTATGAAAGGCCTAAGTCTAATAAAAAATAAAATGAAATAAAAACTAGGGACATGGACTTGTACCTCACTACCAAAAGTGAATTGGTTTCATGCATTTATTCAATAGTAAGTGTCATGGCAAGTAAGCTATTAACATATTTATGTCAGAAATTTTTTTTCCTCAAGATATTTTTGTTAGTTCCAATGGGTTGAGAATTCATTAGTGTCACCCTAGACCGAAAGGTCAATGACGACTCCATGGATTTCACATGTCGAGCCCAAGAGTTGAATAAATGAGTGATCCAAACTAATGAAACCAGAATATGTAGCTAGTAGTTAAGCTAACTACCTTAAATTGATTCAAGATTTTTTTTTTTTTTTTCAAAAAGAAGAAAAACATTACAATTCAAAATTTGAAAGGTCTACATACATCTCAAATTCTTTGAGCTGGATATAAGGCTTTCTCCCTTCCCCTCCAAGAATTAGGGTAGCAGCTAGATCATGGTCGGCCTTACATGGAACAACTAAGAATTATAAGGGATCATACTAAACTCAGGGAACGCTTTCCATGGGCAATAGTACGTAATTGTCACACACACAAATCTGCCAACAATTTTTTCTGTGAAGTGTGCAGCACTAAGGTTCTATCTTAGCCACCCTTAACCCAATGCAAACAGCAGAAGCAACAATGTCATCTTGTACAAAAATTGATCCAAAATCACAATAAATATTGAAAAGTTAACTTAATGAAGAATTACATTATTTTTATCCCCATTACACACTCTAGCTAATAGTAAAACCATAGATATATTTTCTTTAATTCATTCAAATTCTCAAATAATTGTGAACTCTTATCCAAGAGATCTTTTAGGCTTGCTCTCACCGGGTGCAAGTGAAGGGGTTTGGAGGCATGGTTAAGCTTTCTCCTTCTCCTTCCAACATTTGAACCACAAGTTTCATAGTAGGACGATCTACAGGATACCACTGAATGCACCAAAGTCCCACAATTGTCAATTTCCTTGCTATTTGAGTGTCTCCTTCTTCCTCAATTCGAATATGCAATTCTTCTCCTTGATCCAAATGATTATAAATCCATTCTGGGAAGTATGCTTGGCTACTGTTTTCGACTGTAACATCAATATTCTTCCTTCCTCCTACCATTTCAAGTAATAACATTCCAAAACTATATACATCTGACTTATAGGACACATTCCCAAAATTCCTAGATAGCATTTCTGGAGCAATATAGCCCATGGTTCCCCTTGCCGTAGTCATAGAAACTGCACTTTGTTCCTTAGAACACAATTTAGCTAGGCCAAAGTCAGATATTTTTGGATTAAAATTGTGATCAAGCAAAATATTATGGGGTTTGATATCAAAATGGAGGATTCTTTGATCACAACCTTGATGAAGATATTCAATTCCCTTTGCTACACCTAGAGCAATATTTTGAAGCTTTTCCCAACTGAGTGAATAGTTTTTAAAGGTTGTTGAAAATATGAACTTTTCTAGCGACTCATTCGGTAGGTACTCATAAATAAGAGCTCGCCTAAATCCATCAGCACAAAAGCCAACCAAGCGAACCACATTGACATGGTGGATTGTACCCATTGTTTCGACTTCATTGATAAACTCTTCTCCGTTTCCTTTGAAATTTTTAAGGATCTTGACTGCAACAAAAACTTCGTTAGAAAGTTCTCCTTTATACACAATCCCATAACCCCCTTCTCCTAATTTATCCTTAAATTGATTGGTAATTTTCTTAACATCAACATAAGAATATCTTGACGGCTTGAGGGCTATGTAATCTTCCAAGAATTTTTCAATCTTCATTTGATTTTCTCTTTCTAATTTGTTTGAGCTATACTTGTGATAGAGCGTAATGACTCCAAGCATAAGAAAAATTGAACCAAGCGTTACACCTGCATAAATGAAAAATAAAAATTGTACTTTCGTAGAAACTAAAAAGGGAAAAGGGCAAAGTTGAAAACTTTCATTTTCCTAGTCCTCATGACAAATTAGATGAAATATAGGAGTGAGTTGAGAATCACCTGTGACCATTGGTGTTTTTGATGCACCTGCAAAAGACATTGAATTATTAGTTTTTAATGTTTATAGAATTTAAGCAACAAAACAATTAAAATTCAGATTTATTATTATATATTATTATTGTTATTATTACCGTTATTGTTGTTGTGATTTGGCTTTAATTTTCTCCCTTCTAGATTTTAGGCATTGGATTGTTCTTTCCATGACCCGTCATTGAGATCCAATCATCATCGATTAAGGAATTTAAAAATGTATACATTTTATAGCATTTTTGTTTTCCCTTATTTCTTCCCCACAATTAAAATACTAAAAAAAAAAAAAATGAAAATGTTACCTCCCTTCTACTACTATTTTCTATTTCCACTACGTTTTCAAGATATAAAGAAAACATATGCTTATTTGGTTTTGGAAAAACAAAAAAATGTTGAGAAAAATCATTTTTATGTAAAGAAATTAAAATTAATTAAAAATCTATGCATTTTCAAATTACTTAATTTTTTGTAATAGATATTATATAAAATAAATAGATATAAAGTAATAAATAAAATTAATTTATTAACTTTAAATATAAATTTTAATTTTTTTATTTTTTATTTATTTATTTATTTTTTTTTTATGCCACTCAAATTTTCTAATAACCAAACACAACAATAAAAAAATTCCTTGCAAGTATCTTTTTTATGACATTTCTTTGGCCGGTATGATCTATAACAAACACATGGAAAACTGATTGTTTCAGTAAAAAGTTGCTTAAAAGGTGAACAAAAGCAGGATATTGACAAAATATAGTACCTTTGATACATTCTGTGTGAGGTTCCTCGCTACTACTCTTCTTCAGTCTGCATTTCTTGCCTTCTGTTTCACAGCTCTTGCACATAGGTTTCACCCAATTCATAGTAAAAAGATTTTCCGGCTCAAGCGTTTGATATGGGAGTGAGATGTGAATCTTGAGGCAAGAAGATAGGTTCAAGTAACGGATAAGATCCCAGGAAGTAACAGCATAAACTGGGTAAGCGGGGACACTAAGGCACGGGACTGGCTGAAACTCTGAGTCTGTTTTAGTTGATGAACAATTAAATAGACTGTAGTCTACTTGTTTTTCTTGTAGAAAATGGAAAGGAGATGACGATAAATTGAGGATTAAAAACTGTGTTAGACGGCAATCATCTTGATCATGAACAAGAATTTCCTGAGATTTGTAATCTATCTTTCTCACCAAAAGTTTTACTGAGTGTGAGAGGTGTAGCATGGTCTGATTCTTCTCTGAGCATGATAGCTTAAACCCAGGGTAGCCACAGTGGTCTGGCTGGTGGTCTTTAAGCCAGAATGGGAACCGAATGGATGGACCTTGGACAGCGCATCTTGATTCCTTGCACTCATCAACCTCTGCAAAGATGCTAACAAACAAGAAGGAAGACAGAGAGAGTGCCATTTTCAAGGAATTACACATCTTTTGGAGTTGGGAGTAGAGCTCCTTAACCTCCTGTGCAGAAGCCTTATGACTCGGGGTTCTCCCTCTCTTCAATCTCTTAATTGTGCAGAGAAAGAAAAATAAAATGAAAAAGGAAATTTCCACTCAGATACAGTGGAGGCATGGAATAACTTTTCTTTCCTCAACAAAGGGACTCTTTAGGTATCTTTGATTCACACAAAATCTGAGAGAAAATAGAAAAATAGAAAAAAAAAAAAAAATAAATAAAAAGGGAAAAGAAAGCCGAGTATCATAAAGAAAAAAAATGAAAAATAATAAATTTAAAATTAATAAATTATTTTTATATATTATTTAAATTTATTTCACTTATTTTAATTTTAAAATATTTTTTTTATAATTAATTTTAATAATATTTAATTTTCTTTAATATTTTTCATAATATCATCAAAGAGAAAATATTTTTTTAACATTTTTTCTTCCTTATATTCATTTTCTGAAAACCAAATATAACTTCGGTAATCACAAACCGACATAACTTTGGCATTCTCCAGATTTTTATAAGACTCTGAAACAAACATAGCTCACAGTAATTGGCCTTAGCGGCATTTTTTTCCCTTTGCCTAAACATAGCTTAACAACCATCATTGTTCCATTGCCTTTATGAATGCCCATTTCCATCTTAAAGTGTAATGTAATGAAAACGCGTACGCTTTGGTCCCCTTCCAAGCATAAGCCGTTGAAGAGCGCTATCAAATTCAATGAGAGCATTTTCCACAACATTTCACTTTTTGTTTGCATTATATAACAACCGTGTATGACTTTTCAACCATCATTAATGTTTCATTACTTTTATGGTGTGAACAGCTTGACTGACCGATCAAGTCATGATTTCTTCGGCAGCATGTGACCGTGTTTGATTCAGCCTTTAGTGATTGGACTGTGGGTTTCTTGGGAAGAACAATTAGAGGACCAGTCAATTCTTTTTGTGGACCAACAATTATGGGGCACTGAACAATTGATTGCTCCCAATTTGAAGTCCAATAAAAATGGGAAAAGAAATAGGAGAGAGAGGGCATCATCTCCAGGAATGTTGAGGAGTTTCTTGTTTTCAGGGTATGCAGCCCTTCTTCTACTTCTATTAGTCCCCATAACATGCCGAGCGAAGCTGAATGATAAGGCTTGTCATTCTTCTTGTGGGAATATTCATGATATGAGGGGCCCTTTTCGATTGAAAGATGATCCACTGAGCTGCGGAGACAGCAAGTATGAACTGGCTTGTGAGAATAATCGCACAATCTTACACTTAAATTCCAGAAAATACTATGTGGAAGAAATCAATTATAAGCTCCAGACAATACGGGTTGTTGATACTGCCCTACGGAAAGATGATTGCTCTTCTCTCCTACTTCATTCTTTGAATGATGAAAACTTTGGCGATGAATATCTATATATTCTGCGTGATAAGTACACGGCTATAAATTTCATTGATTGTGCAGCACCAATAAGTTCTCCTTTCTACGTGGACATGCCATTTTGCAGCAAAAACAGTTCTTCCAACTTTTCTTTGTCCTCAATACAAACATATTCATATGTTGTAGTTGGAGACATGAAGGTGTCGGATTTGAGGGACTCATGCAGCATAGTCAGGGTGGTTCGCATCTCATCTCGTGGCCCGAAGATCGACAAGAGTTCTCTGTCAAGCATCCAGGATGGGCTGCTGTATGGGACTGATCTTAAATGGGGTTGGTGGCGCTGGCTACCGCTCTGTGCTAAACTGGGTGAGATTTTAGTCTCTAAAAATTTTCTACATATCAAAAACGAAATTCCTTCATTTATCTAAAATTGAGTTTTTCAGAAGATATTATATAGAAGTGATTTGAGTTTCGACACTACTGTGGCTTTTGGCTCAATAGAATTTCTCGAACCTTCTTCTTATTGTACGTTTATCTTTACCAATATATATAGCTGAAAGCATGACATGCCTTTTTTCTTTTCCAACTTAATTTATGATTTACCTCGTCTATCATGTTGATGCAGATTTTAAGACGTATTTACGTTGGTTTGCGCCAGGTGAAAATTAATTCTTTACCATCTCCAAATACGTTCCATAACTCTTGTTATAGACTATCTCAATATAACCTTTAATTTTGTCTGTTTCTTCTGTTATTTTGAACAGGCTTTCTGGAAGATGGAAGCCTACTCATTGGTAAGACCCATTGTATTCTTCTCATTGAAGTTCTGAACAAAAGAAGCAACTTAGTATGATGTCATGAGTTCGGAAAATGTAGAATGCCTATGGACAAACACAAGCCTTTCAAAAGCATATTTTCTTTTTTGGTCAGCAGGAAATAAAAAGGAAAACAAAAACAAATCAAAACCCTAAGTTTAACTTAGCCAAATGGTACTATCGATGGAATTTCACTGCTGACTTTTTGTAATTTTGTTTTCCAGGCCTTATTGTTGCATTGAGGACTTTGTTTGGGACTCCATGTGTGTTAATATTTTTGGTCTACAAATGGAGGAGGAGAAACTTATCCATGTACCAAGCCATTGAGGAGTTCATTCAGACTCACAATAAGCTAATGCCAATTAGGTACTCTTACTCAAACATGAAGAAGATGACCAAAGGTTTCAGGGAAAAATTGGGCGAGGGTGGCTATGGTTCGGTATACAAAGGAAAGTTACGAAGTGGCCATTTGGTGGCTGTAAAATTGATGACCAATTCCAAATCTAATGGGCAAGATTTCATCAATGAAGTCGCTACAATTGGAAAGATTCATCATGTTAATGTGGTACAACTACTTGGATTTTGTGTAGAGGGATCAAAGCGGGCTCTTGTGTATGACTTCATGCCTAATGGGTCACTTGACAAGTACATATTTCCTGAAAAAGAAGGAAATATCTCCTTGAGCTTTGAGAAAATGTATCAGATTTCGCTAGGAGTGGCTCATGGGATTGAATACTTACATCGAGGCTGTGACATGCAAATACTACATTTTGATATTAAACCTCACAACATTCTGCTTGATAAGAATTTCACTCCAAAGGTTTCAGACTTTGGCTTAGCAAAATCGTATCCAGTCGATCATAGCATTGTGTCTCTAACTGCAGCAAGAGGGACAATGGGCTACATGGCGCCAGAGCTGTTCTACAAAAACATTGGAGGAGTCTCATACAAAGCTGATGTCTATAGTTTTGGAATGCTATTGATGGAAATGACAGGCAGAAGGAAGAACTTAAATGTGTTTGCGGAGCATTCTAGCCAAATTTACTTCCCTTCGTGGGCTTATGACCAGTTCAATGAAGGAAAGAACATAGAAATGGGAGATGCCACAGAAGAAGAACGGACACTTGCAAAAAAGATGGTTATAGTAGCCTTATGGTGCATACAGTTGAAGCCCAGCGATCGTCCTTCAATGCAAAAAGTTATAGAGATGCTTGAAGGAAATGTTGACCTACTGCAGATGCCTCCAAAGCCTTCTCTAACTCCTCAAGAGGTGCCAACTGAGGATCACAAAAACAACACAAACACAACAGAAATATCAATTACTATCAGTTAGTGTGCTCTGTATTGGGGAAAGAGGCATTGCGGGCTACTCAAGAAATTAGTATGCCGATGGAAGGCTTAAAGGGGGAAGAAAAGGAAGAGGTGGGAGCAAGTGTCATAGTGTTTGGAGAGGGAGAGAGTTGAAGGGAAAGTTAGGTTTCAAAAGAAAGGGTGTCAGAGAGAAGACAGACATAAAGTTCCTGTTTCGGGCATAAATGAGAAACAAATATGGGATTTTGTATTTGGGCAAGTCATGGCCCTTACTAGAGATTGGGCACTTTAAATGTGGCGCCTTTTTTTTTAATTCAATAGGCATCGATATTAATTAAGGGTTAATGCAAAAAGTGTCAATAATTTTGTTTCTTTTAGTTGTGCATAAAAAGCATTGTGACCAACAAGTCAAAAACCTTGATCTACAGGTTTGACTAATGTTTGATGCATGTCCAACACTTGGGTTGGCTGATATGCTATTTTATCTTCTAAACTGTCAATAAAATGCTCATTTCCTTTGCAGATTACTTTGTATTTGAAAGCAACAATTTTCATAGCTAGTTTTATTGTTGGAATGGCTCCATGCACTGATTCCATGTCCAAAAGATGTTGAATTGCATAACCCTAAAATGCTTTTCAGATTGAATTATCAAGCACTCCTCAATACTTTGGTTTTTTACAGGCCAATTCTTTGTATCGGTCAAGCTTATCTAGTTCTTCCAGGAAAATCGATGGTACAATCACTAACAACTATTATGTTTCATGATGTTGAAACTAGTATCAACGTCTCCTGTTCTAAGGAAAAAGAATGAAATTTGCAGCTGATACAACCTTTAATCAATGGGTGATCTCAACTCCATGATAGAATTGAAGGTTATAGCTAGAGGCACCACTACTATTCAAATACCCAGCTGCCACTATGGCAACTCAATGCGGGCAAGCACATTTTCACATGCCATCCACTGGTATGTTGCAGTAAATCATCCTACTCAGCTTGATCCATATAGTATTAAATGGGACTACTGAAAATGACAAGGCCTTATTGAAAAGATAATCGACAAAAAATATTAATTTTCTGAGCAAGATAAATGAGGCCTCATCAGGTCTTTATGAAATATTTATTAAACGGGAAAAAATGATCTGGAATGGATTAATGGCCAGTTAAGAAAATAACATGAGAGAGAAATGGCCATATATATATATATATATATATATATATGGAGAGAGAGAGAGAGAGTATCTACAGAAAATGGCGAAATTGACTTCATCAGCATTAGGCAAACTCTAGACGTAATGAATATAAAGTCTTTTTAAGTTAGGATGAAATAACAAAATTATATAATTTCTAAACATCATAATGCATTAACAATATCATTTTCGTTTACCTTATTAATTATACACAATGAATGTAAAATGCCCTTTGTTGTATCATATTTATTTGTTTCGTAGTGCTTATTTGTTATTATAGCTGTAAAATCTAGTTTTAATTTAATAACGAAAATTTTTACGAGATAATTTTTTGAGATGGATTTGCATTACGATGAAGACTATAGTTGTGTAAGTTTCAATGGTTAAATAATAAAAGAAGATGAGGATGCTACAAATATTTAAGAATATGTGTAGACCTTTCATTTTATTCCTTTAACACATGTCTTTTAAGTTCACTTCTAGTACTCCACAGTAGTTCCTTGGTAGCCCATTGCTACTCATATTACTTGCCATTTTTTAGTTACCTTGGAGATTTTGGTTGAGGGGTTTATCCGGCTTCCCATTGTGACTCTTAGCAGTCTTAATTTAGACTTAAACTTTTCCTTCTTTTTTAGGATAGCTTTCTGGTGCATTTTTAGGATAGCACACTTAGGCATATTTAGGTCACTTATACAATGTCCTGATCAATTTAGATTACTTAACTGTCCTAAACCACCTAGGCCCATTAAGACACATTAGGCCTACCTAGGTCACTTAGGCACACTTGACCCATTAAGTACCATCTTAGATCCATTTTGACACCCCTAAGCCCCTTAAGACTCATTAGGCCATTTAGGTCACTTAGGCACATTTGGTCCATTAGATATTTTAGTGTGACTTGTATGACTTGCATAGTTGCATGGTTTGTGTGGCTCAGTTTTTATTTATTTATTTATTTATTTTTATTTTTATTTTTATTATTATCAATCACTTATTTATTTTTTATTTGTTATCTTCCTTTTATATTATTTTTCTTTTTTTTTTAATTAACTTATTTATTTATTATTGTTTTATGGTTACGGAGATGGTAGAGTTTTTTTTTTTTTGGGGGGGGGGGGGAAGATTAGAGAAAGAAAGAGAAAAAAAAAAAAGGTGGGACTTCTTGTTTGATGATTCGCTCTCTGCCTTCTGGAGTTTTCCTTTGTCTTTGTTTCTACGTTTGCATATTTCCCTATTTCTCTGTCATTCCTCCCTTGCTGCACGACAGTTTGCATATCCCTACCTGGTATTCTTCTAGGACAATATGTTCTTTGGTGTGTTCTGGGTCTCATCTATGAGTGGTGTTGTTGATGTATTTCTTTTGGATTATTGAGCGGCTTGGTCGTCGGGTTATCTAAATGGTGAATTGGGGGTGTGAGAATGCGTATATGAGTGCATGATAAAAAGGTTCAAGGCATGCTACTGCGGATATTGCCCCTCTTTGTTTTGGGTTGGAAACAGTTGAAGGAATCAATGAATGTGGTCATACTTTGATTGAGATCCTCTCATCCCTGAAAAGCTTGTGTCTGAGGACTCCAAGAACTATATCTATGAGAACCTTCATCGAATGCAATCTGGAGAGTCCATACAAATCCATTTATTGGGCATACTGCTAGTGTGGAAGGTCTACAATGGAGCCTATGGAAGTTCGTGTGTTTGTCTCCTGTTTTGTGGATAGGAGTATTGCAAATTTAGGCATAATTATATGTTGGTCTGATAGCGAGTAGAAGAGAATCCGAACCGTGTCAATTTCCTTTGAAAGACTTGGAGAGTAAAGTTGTTGAATTTGATTGGTTCGGTCACACGATATGCACTGCTCCCACCCTTCGTCTTAGTTGGAAGTAGTTGATCCTTGTAACGCTTGACAATCTGCCGAGAAAATTACAGTATACAGGTTGGTCAGAGGGCAGTGCATCCAGATTCTATCGCAGGGCGTGTATCAATGGGTCCAAAGTTCTGGATGAGTTATCCTTTCTCAAAGTAGACTGTTGCCTTTATAAATGAAAAGATTCTAATTGCTACCAGAAGACTCTTCACAACCACAGTTCATTTGGATTTAGCGAAACATAGAAGCTGTTGGCTGTAGTTTCAGCCTGAAACAGAGAAAGGCTATAGAAAGAAAAAAAAATTGAAGAGTAACACCTGGGAACAAACCTGGGAACAGAGGAGTTAAGACAATTCACAAAAAACAGAGGACCTTTTTTTTTTTTCTTTCACTTTGTATTCTCAGTTCTGCTATTTTTTGTTGTAAAGTCACTACATTTCAAACCAGATGCAAAGAGATTTAACTTGAGTAAATCTCTCCACATGGAAGCATGACAACCACTCAAAACATAAAACAAAAAAGTTATTTTTACATATATAACCTAACACAACATCACATTATGTTACATTCTCCCTCCTAATGTGATGTTCCTCTACACCCAAAAGCTTTCGGAAGTGAACAAGTTTCTCCAAAGGCAATGCTTTAGTGAAGATATCAACAACCTGCTCCTCTGATTTACAGTACATCAATTGAACCTCCCCATATGAAATAGCTTCTTTAATAAAATGATACTTCACTGCAATATGCCTAGTCCCTAGTCCTACTATGAAAAACATAGTTTTTTGCAATGGCTATAGCAGATTTGTTATCACAAAGTAGATATGTTGCTTCTCCTTGATGTCTTCTAAAATTCTTCTCAACCATATGGCTTGAGAAGTTGCCAATGAAGCTGAAATATACTCTGCTTCAGTAGAGGATTGAACCACCGAACCTTGCTTTTTTGAGACCTAAGATATAACACCTGAACCAAGGGAGAATGCAGAGCCTGATATGCTTTTCATGTCATCAATACAACCACCCCAATCACTATCACAATGGCCAATTAGTTTCACTTCAATATTTCTGAAATATTTTATTCCAAGTTCAACCGTGCCTTGCAAATATCTCAAGACTCTTTTTGCTGCTCCAAGATGTAAATGACTAGGATAGTGCATGAATTTTGAAAGCAAGCTTGTTGCAAACATGATGTCAGGTCTAGTTGTAGTGAGATACAACAAATTTCCAACAAGACTTCTAAAGTGAGTTTCATCAACCATCTTCCTTCCATCTTCGTTCCTCAACTTTTCATTCACAACTAAAGGAGTAGATACAGGATTACAATCAGCCATGCCAAACTTTTTGAGGATATGTTCAACATACCTCTTTTGGCAAACAAACACACCATCTTCTTCTTGATAGACTTCAATTCCCAAAAAATGATGCAACAATCCCATATCACTCATTTCATATTTTTTCATCATTTCATTTCTAAATTTTTCAACCATCTTCTCATCATTTCCAGTAAAAATCAAATCATCAACATAAAGAGCAACAATAAGGATTTGAGAATTATCTTTGCCCTTCACATAGAGGGTAGGCTCACTTTTGCTTCTAATGAAACCATTTTCAATGAAGTAGTTGTCAATTTGAGTGTACCAGGCACGAGGAGCTTGTTTCAAACCATATAAGGCTTTCTTTAACTTGTAAACTTTGTTTTCTTTCCCATCAACAACAAAGCCTTGAGGTTGTTCAACATAGATCTCTTCTTCCAACTTTCCATTCAAAAATACAGATTTTATGTCAAGTTGGTACAACAACCAACCTTTTTGAGCAGCCACTGCAATAATAGTTCTAATAGTATCAAGGCGAGCAACTGGAGCAAAGGTCTCATGGAAATCAACACCCAGTTGTTGTGAATAGCCTTTTGCAACCAACCTAGCTTTAAGCCTTTGAACTCTACCATCAGAATGGTATTTCACCTTATAAATCCATTTCACCCCAATGATTTCTTTGTCTTTTGGCTTTTCATCCAGCTGCCATGTTTCATTTTTCTCAATGACATCAATTTCTTTTTCCATTGCTTTCCTCCAATCTTCATCTTTTATTGCCTCTTCGAAACTTTGAGGTTCAACAATGCACAAATTGCATCTCTCATAAACATCACTCAAACTTCTCATTTTTCTTGGAGTTGAGGATGGTGATGATGAGCTTGAAGTTGGAGACTCAGTTGAGAGAGATAATGGAATTGATCTTGGGGAGTCTTGAGGTAATGAAGTTGAAGTGCTGCCATTTCCAATTTCAGCAAGTGTTTTTGTTTGAAGTTCATCAATAAGAATTGTTTTCTTCTAAATTTTACCTTCTTCCTAATTCCAAGCAGCTTTTTCATAAAAAATAACATCTCTACTTATGATCAGCTTGTTGGTTTTCGATATATACAACCTATAACCCTTTGACTGTGAACTATAACCCATGAAGATGCACTTTTCACTTGTTTCATCCAACTTACTCCTTCTTTCCTTTGGTACTTGTGAATAACATAAGCACCCAAACACTTTGAAATGTCTAACAGATGACTTTCTTCCACTCCATGCTTCAATCGGATTTTTGTTCAATAATGCTTTTGTTGGGCATCTGTTCAAAAGATACACAACAGTGTTAACTACTTCAGCCCAAAAAAAATTTGGCAAGCCCTTCTCATATAACATAGCTTTAGCCATTTCCATAACTGTTTGATTCTTCCTTTCAACTACTCCATTTTGTTGAGGAGTATATGCAACAATAAGCTGTCTCTCAACCCCTTCATCTTCACAAAAATTACCAAATTGGCTTGAAGTATATTCCATTCCTCTGTCACTTCTTAAGGTCTTTATATAGCAACCACTTTGCTTTTCAACAAAACACTTAAATTTTTTGAAGATAGAGAACTCTTCTGATTTTTGCTTCATGAAGAACACCCAAGTCATTCTTGTAAAATCATCAATAAACAATACAAAGTACTTGTTTTTGCCTCGAGAAAGTGTAGACATAGGCCCACATATATCAGTGTGAATTAACTCCAATACCTTCTTTGCTCTCCAAGTGACTCCCTTTGGAAATGATTGTCTATGATGCTTCCCAAGAGCACAATCATCACATACTTCATTCTTTTCTTCAATGGTGTTTGGCAATCCTTGTACCATCTTCCTTTGACAAAGCATCTTCAAGCTATTGAAGTTCAAGTGCCCAAATCTTCTATGCCACAACCAAGCTTCTTCAACATCTTCCATTCTCAAAGCCACATTTTAAGCATATTTGAAGACAATTGGAAAGCTTCTATTTTTCTCCATCTTTATCTTCTTCACTAAATTTCTTCTATGCTCCTTATCATAAATGGTGCACTCATTATCTTCAAAGTGAAGTTTATACCCATGCTCTACTAGCTGTCCCACACTCAACAAATTTTGCTCTAAGGTTGGTACAAGAAGAACATCTCTGATGTACTTGGTTCCCACTTTAGTTTGGATGCCAATTGTGTCTTTTCCTTTAACATTCACTAAATCACCATTACCCATTTTGACTTGTGAGTTGATGGTTGTATCCATGTCAAGGAAAATATTTTTGTTACCAATCATGTGGTTTGTGCAGCCATTATCAAGGAACCACACATTATTCTTTTGCTCAGCAGCACTTTGACAAGCATAAAACATGTTTTCATCAACCTCCTTCTCCTCAGCACAACTTGCTTGTTGATTGTTCTTAAATTTGCAATCTTTTTTAACATGCCCAAATTTTTTACAATTGAAGCATTGAGGCTTCCCTTTGAACCAACAATCTTTTTCAACATGACTACTTCTTTTACAAATATTACACTTTGAGAATGATGGGCATTCTTCGTTAGTGAACTTTCTTCCATAGTTGAATCTTCATCTACCTCTTCCATCTCTTCGTCTTGCTCTTCCTCCTCCAGTTCTGCCACTTCTAGATGAATCACTTCTATTTTCATTGCTTATAGGTTTCCTTTCAACATTTCTGGAGTAAAGGCTTATTTTTTATTGGAATGCACTTTCTACTGATTTTTCAGAATGCCTCAACAATCTCTATTCATAAGTTTTTAAAAACCCAAATAGCTCTTGTACACTGAGCAGTGAGAGATCTTTTGTGTCTTCAATCACAGCCACAATTGGGTCAAATTTGTTAGGTAGACTGATCAAAAGTTTCTCAACAATTCTTTTATCACTAATTTCTTCACCATATGACTTCATTTGATTTACTAACTCCATAAATTTGGAAGAAAACTCATTTAGAGTTTCATTCTCCTTCATTTTCATATTTTCTAGCTGTCTTCTTAAAGCTTGAAGCTTTACTGACCGGGTTCTTTTATCTCCTTGGAACTCCTATTGAAGGATGTCCCATGCTTCTTTAGCTTTTGAAGCTCTCATAATTCTTGGAAAGATACTGTTACCAACACCTTGTTGAATAAATAAGAGAGCTTTTGCATCCATTTTTTTCAATTCTTTCAACTGATCTTTTTCAACCAGAGTTAATGTAATCACATTGTCAGGTTCATCAAAACCATTTTCAACCAAATCCCAAACATCTTGAGACATAAATAATGTTTTCATTTTTACACACCAAAAGTCATAATTTTCTCCTTCAAATAATGGAATAGAAGAAGGTTGAGAACTCATACTTGTAACACTTGTGCTGGCCATTGATCTACCCTTCAAGTCCTTGGTTCGTCTGCTTCAAGATTGAGGGTTGCACAGCAACATCACCAATTTAGCTGCATTGTAGGTTTGGATTTGGGTCTTCGGATTAAAAGAAACCCTAGTATCCGTCCTTTCCAAAACACAGGAAATTTCTTCAAATTCCATACACAAGAGGCATCTTTAAGAGATAAAAGGGCTTGAAAAGAAGAAGTGGATTAGATTAGATTGGAAACAGCAAGGTGGATTGAAGATTAGATTGAGAGGTAGATTTGTGAAATGGGTTGCTCTGATACCAATTCTGTTGGCTGTAGTTTCAGCCTGAAACAGAGAAAGGCTATAGAAAGAAAAAATTGAACTTGGGAACAAACCTCGGAACAGAGGAGTTAAGACAGTCCACCAAAAACAGAGGACCCTTTTTTTTTCTTACACTTTGTATTCTTGGTTCTGCTATTTTTTGTTGTACAGTCACTACATTTCAAACCAGATGCAAAGAGATTTAACTTGAGTAAATCTCTCCACATGGAAGCATGACAACCACTCAAAACATAAAACAAGAAAGTTATTTTTACATATATAACCTAACACAGCATCACATTATGTTACAGAAGCAATGACTCGGACCAGTTGAGGTTGTGGAGACAGCAAGTGGAGATTTGCTGGGTTTGATGATTCTCATGTATCTGAAAGAATTTCGCAAATATGAAGATGCTTTTTTTGAAGTGCATGTGGATAGAATAATGATTTGAGTCAGTATTATAAAATGTAGGGATCCAAAGAAGATTAGACACAGGATCTTCAAAGCCGTTTTTGCCTCGTAAAAATTGAGGATGAAAAAGTGGAAGAGATCTGAGACGACATACCAGTGGGGATTTTCTGGCTGGAAGAAAGTGCTTCCAGGATGTTTCTCTTGCTTGGGGTGTGGCCATCTTCGGGGAGACTCTGTTCCCACATGCTAAGGAAAATTTAAGTTTTGTGCCATGGTAGAATCAGCTATCTGGATATGACAAAGGGGACTTTCTATGAAATCAAAGATGGGTGTCGCATATGATCTGAAGCTTGCAGATTTAGAGAAATCAACTTTTTAGGTGGAAGAAGAATTGCAGGGGGTAACTGGCTATCTGTAAGTCAAGGCGTTGCAGAGGATACCTTTGATATGATTTCTGGTTCTGTTACTGTTAGCGTTCCCCTGACATCATTTGTAGAAATGGACAGGAGCAAGATCAGTTGTGTTTCTGTTCAAAGATCTTTAGGAGTAATATCGTAGCCTCCAACTGTTGGTTATTCTTTTGTTTATTGGTTCCAGTGTCGTAACTTCTTGGCGTCACATTCTAAGGAAGCAGTTTTTTCTAAAGCCAGGCCTTCTAAAAGGCAGAGCACATTTGGCTTATCAACTTGGATCTTTCCCAAATAAAAGCTTTCAATTGTTCTAATTGGAGCTCCTTGGCTACAAATTTTCTTATTGGCCAGAAAACAGAAGGTATATGTTGAAGCGCTTGATTAGACCCTTATCAGGTCGACTTTAAGCTTTTACCAGCACTTCGTGGATGTTATTTTTTAACTTGATTCCACCTATATGCATTCCTGGTCACCCTACTGAGGGATCTCATATCCTATGGACTATCCTTTTCTTGGTGCAAGTGGACAGAATAGCAATGGCAGGAAGTGTTCCAGGAAGATTCAGCAAGATTGGAGCATCCGTCAAGTCCTAATTTCACTCCACGATATGATCAAACTTGGAGATTATGTAAGGATAAATGTTGTAATTAATCAACCAGAAAATAAGTTAAATATGGAGTGAAGAGAGGATACAAGAGTTAATGTTAGATTAAAAAAAAAAAAAACCAACAATAATGTACTATGGGTTTTAGAAATGTTGTGAGAATCTATAGATAAGAATCTTAGCATCTTTGCAGGAGAAATCTCTATGATTTTCTTAGTATCTGTAGGTGTTTGGCTCAGGAGAAAGCTGAGGGAGTGTAAAGGTTTTGATCATAAAGAAAACATAGTTCATAGGTTTTGATTGACACAATCCATGAGTCATGTCTAGAGTTTGATTTTGCAAAAATATCTAGAAATATTAGAAATATAGAATGAAAATTTGGAAAAAATATTAGTAAAATGAAAATTAATCAAAATTTATATAAATATTAAAAAATAACAAAACAAATAATAATATACATATTAAATTTGTTTTATTATAAAAAAAATGTGCAAAAATATAATTAGTAACATTTAGCAATTCCATCCTATTGATTTAAGTTTCTTGCTTCATGGTTTCTCCATTTCTGTGGTCCAAGTATATTAAACAAACTCATCGATATCGCACTCCAACGTAGCTTCTCATCCATTTGTTTAAATGTGTTGTCGTTTCATTTCTTAATCCAACGACAATTTTACCATTTTTTCTGTTTTTCAGAAACCATTGAAAAAGTTGGTAAACCCCAGTCATCAATCAACCAGTCAAGTAAGTCATTTGCATATATAACTGCTACTACTGCCCATGCCATACGGGAATGAAAACCAGAAAGACTTGGCATATGAAGTGTGTCTCACATTAATTATAAAGGGTAAAAGTCTTAGAACCCAATATCAAGTTGAACCCAGCCGACACGGTTCATGGACAAAAAGTCAAGTCATCTCCATGATTTTCTTGAGGCTTCAATCTTGAACTGTGAAATTAACCAGCACCTTCACTGGGCCAGTACCACCAATGATATGATGGGCCATACCAGTGATTTCGGTATTGCAAAGATCACTTCTGTTGTTTCCAGCACTACAATTGCTACTAGTGTTGGCAAAGACCAAAATAGCTCGAATGCAATGAAAGGATCCATGGGCTACATTGCTCCAGGTACCAATTTCAACTAGAGGTGATATTATTAGAAATGTCTGAGTTCCCCAATTTTAACTAAATTTTTACATATGTTTTGTCATAATTAATATGCAGAATATGGTGTGAGTGGCAAGGTGTCCACTGAGGGAGATGTGTATAGTTATGTAATCCTTTTATTGGAGATGTTTACTGGAAGAAGACCAACTGATAACAAGTTCCAAGATGGTCATACTCTACATAACTTAGTGAAAACGTCTTTGCCTGAGCGCGAGTCATGGAGGTCATAGATCAGCCTTTGCTTTTAGAGGCAGAGGCAGATGAAAGAGGTAAAATGAGGGAATGCGTCATTGCAGCATTGCAGCATTGCGAATTGGCATCACATGTTCCATGGAATCACCAAAGGACCGAATGGAGATAGGTGGCACAGCCAATAAATTATGCTCGATCAAGAACCTCTTCTTAAGGGAGGCAGACCATGGAGGGGAAAAGGAGGAGGCGGATATTGAGGAAGAAGGCACACCAAACATCTAGCTATGCCTGAAGGGAGATTACCAAAAGCAGCTGATGGGCAAAATGTGTATCATTGTCACATTTTTGTTTTTTTTTTTGTTTTCTTCGTTTTTTATTCTTCTGTGGTCTATTGTCCTAAAGTTTACTTTGCTTGCAAAACCAAAACCAAGTGCTATATATCTACTATTATTATTTCGCAAGTTGCTTGCAAGATTTAAAAGTCACTATAGTGTCATCATTGCCACCGATGGCGGGTGCTAATTATATTTAGTCTCCAAAAGCCAATGAGAATATTTTATTTTAAGTGGTCATTTTAGTTTTCTTTCCAAAATTCTATGAAACAATCCTCACTTCATAACTCGTACATAGTACTAATTTTGAGGAGAGTCTCTTCCCCATTTTTATGATGACAATGATATTGATGTGATGCTAGGAAAAGTTTTTACTTGAATGAGTCTAGGGTAGAAAATTGTAGAAGGTATAGGTCACATATACCATTAGAGTATGCACTTATGTGAGAATTGTCATAAGGCTATAACTATGAGATTGCGTTATTCCATATTAGCTTTCATGATTATCCGGAACCAAGTCCTATATCCATGTTATATATTTGACAATTGAAGTTTGATTTAAGGACTTGGTTTAAGATATGATTCTTTATATATAGATTCTCAAATGAAAACTAAGAGCACCAAGTGTAGATTCAAGTTTGTATGAATGTGCTCGAGAACACATTGCTATTTTCCTAAGAATGTGCTCATAGAGAAGACATTGCTTTGAGCCATTACATTACTTAGAGCGATTATTGCTTGCTGGTACTCATGTAGGGAGGCGATAGAAACTTTAGGATGATGTATCTATACTATTTGAACCATGTAAGCTAAGATACGGTTAATCAGACAAGGTCCAAGTTCAACTAGACAACGTTGGCATCTAAGACTTCTACATCAATATGATAGGGACTCTCCAAGTCATACAAGTTGTCCGCTATACATACAAGACATGGGAAATGGAATTTACACAAATAAGAATTTGTGGACCATGGAGACGGGACTTGGAAAATGGACTCTAGAGACTATTCATCCAAGTAAGCAACTTGAAAAACTTGCATTTTGGTCCACATTTCTATTTCTATTCAAACACTGCTTTAGTCTCCTCATTTTCCATATCCCCAGAGCTAAATGTCACGGACTTAGTCACGACATAAAGCTGTTCTACTACTGTTATTGTTTTCATCACCAACTATGTTGATTTTGATCTTATCATAGCTCAAGTAGGGGTCAAAAAAGAAACACTGAAAACCCCGAATGATAGCCTTTGGATCTTGAATGTGAGAAAAGCAAACATCTTTTACAAGTTGCAATGCATGCTTATAAAGAACTCCTCTCATTTGAAGGCTTTGCAAGGTTTCCTTTGGAATAAAAGGACTTGATATAGTAAGGTTTTGATCCTTTTCTTTTTTTGGTATCATGATATTTGCCGAAGTTTATGAGTGAACTTTTCAGTATGGATTTTTGTTAACAATTTGGTACAATTGGTATATATGTACTTAAAGATTTTTGTATTGATGAATTAATTGTTACTGTTATTTGTTAGAATGCATATATGAAAAATATTATTCCACTCTAATATTATAGAGAATATTACAGATGATAGAAATCAAATATAACTATTAAGTTTCAAAACATTTCACCTTTTCCCTCTCCTTATGTCTACACCCTGAACTACGAACCTCGTCATTCTATCAAGTGTCTCTCATTCTTCTTCACATATTTATCTAGCTACAATGTATAATCTTCACAAACCCATTCCCTTCCTATGTCTTTTCCCCCTCATGACCTAGAATATTTATAGAGATACTTGTAATAAATTTTTGATTTTGTAAGGAGATGTAATATTTCAATGACATATCAATATGGAAAATATTATCTACAATATTATTCTTTATAAAAATATATAAGCACACACTAGTTAGGAATTTAAGACAGTTTTGTAAGAAGGTATATGCCTAAATCCAATGTAACATAATGGCAAGAAACATAGAAAGTTTGAAATTGCACTAATTATTATTTCACATACCATGAGCAGAACTAAATTGCAGAAGACATTAAAATTTAAGATTACAACTTGAATAGTCTCGGCAAAAGGTTTCACCCTTTCACTTGGTATCTATTCTTTATTTATTATATCGGTTCAAGCACCCGATTATTCCATCAATACTCATTGAGTGTGCTCATGGTCCACCCATGAGGACAGGATCACTTATTGATTTCTTTCTTAATAAATCTGCAAAGGCTGGCCCTAGAGACATGTGATACCACCATTGTCTTACTCCATGAGCCTCCAAAATACTGCATGAGGATGAGCTCTCGCTAATGGTTAGATATGCTTTAGGAAGTAGCTGTGTGGATGGTTGTGGATCCATCCCAACTGCAGCTTTTAATACACCCAATGTTGGCTGCAGTACAGCAACCCTCCCTATCATCCCAGCTCCAAACTGCTTCTCCACTTTGTTCCTATTTCTAAAATGCCCTATATACTCTGAGCAAATAGGATCGTGTCGGTTCACAAACAGGTTGGGGATCCAAGAAGACAATGCATTAAATTGGTCATATTGTCCCTGCCTCACATGACCACCTCCAACAAATAAGGTCCCAAAATTACACGAAGTCTCTGTCAAGCGCATTGCATCGTGCAAATATTGATTGCCGATAATCTTCAAGAGGACATTCCCCAAGAGAGGTGGATTGAAAAGGAAAGCCTCCATACATTTACCCTCCTGGGCCATGGATTTTCCAACCATCATCGCAATGGATGACCCGAGGGAATGTCCTGCTAACCAAATATTTGCAGACCCGGCTTCTTGAACAACTTGTTGGACAGCTTCCAGTGCGGGTTTAAAGCGGTGTCTGTCCATGTGAAGTACATCAGTCAAGACCTTGATATTCAACTTGAGATCGCGTTTTGCGGTGCTCAGTTTGAGGATTGTGCCACGAAAGGCGATAACATACTTTGGGGCACATTTTGGCAAATGGTTAAGGTGTGTGTGCTTGATTTCATAAACGGCACCGTAGATGGATGAATCTTTATCATCTACGAGCGCACGTTTTAACTGAAAATGAAAGAAGTTCCACCAACGGGAAGACTGAACTTGGGGATCTCGGGATTCCTGGCGATCATATTCTAAATTGTATGCTCCCTCAACCAGGCTCGCAACAACTGCCCGACGGTGATGATTATTTGTCCTGCAATATTGAGGAATGGTAAATGAATCCTCATATCTAATCTACCCTTCCACAAATACAGCAATTAACTTATAGGAGTTTTAGGTCACATTTAAAAACTTGTAATATTACCATACTTTAGATTGGTCTCTGTGTGTAACCAAGGACAAAGACCGAGCCTCGCCGATTCAGTCATCCAATTTTCTTTAAGCGTTTAGGTAAAGGGTCTCATGGTTCGATCCCATTGCTTATTCTTATGTATATATTGAAAAATGGAAAAACTTATGTATTATGTGAAATGAGTATGCATGTAGGAAAATGGTTGTACCAGTCAACTTCAGTGAGCTGTTTGGGTCCTGTGAGGTCGAAATTTCCCCTTTCAATAGCCATTTGTCTGTGTGTGCTTCCCTTTCAAGTTTCGAGATAAATACTGCTGGGCACATAGGAGGCGAAAAAAATCCAGAAAATGAGTGGCATACCAAGATGAAATCATAGAGAAAAAAAATCCCGAAAATGAAGGTTAATCATCAGAAACAAACTTAAAGGCACGATGGAACCTCCATGGGAATAACATCAAAACTTTTGAATCAACACTTAGTCATTCTTGGGAACCCACGTCAATATTGGAAATCCAAAAATTATCTTTCTATGTATCATAACATTAGCAATGAATCTTTATACACATACACATCAATATATAGTATCAAAATATTAGCAAAAAGTTCATATTTAGACGTTCTCACTCACAAAAATCTGCAAACGTACATCACAACATCATAATGATAACAGTTCATAGTATACACCAACTGTATCAAAATGTTGGCGAAAATCCATACTTAAAGGAGCACCCACAAGCTTCTGCAAATATCATAGTAAGAAAAAAAGAAGAGGATCAAAACCTTACTCGTACCAAATAGTTCGAATCCAAAGGAAGCCTTGCAAAGCCTTCGAATGAGGGGAGTTATTTATAAGCATGCAATGCAATGCATGCAAGTTGCTTACAAGATTTAAAAGCCACGAGGGGAATCTACCTAAAGCTGGTCAGTTGGATGGAAATAACGGTGAGAGATCAACTGATATGGGAGAGCCATTGAAATGGTGTCCTTTTAATTCTCTCTGTCATGTGGAATAAAGCCAGCAAGACTAGCTTTACAAAACGATAACATGTCCATGGAAGAAAATAATGGTCCAAAAATGCTGAAAATGATCTTTGGTTAATGAGACAAGATCAGGTCGACGATTTAGGAAGATGGCAAGGAATCCAAGATTAAGCTTGCTCTATTTTACAAAATCTCTCCACTTATAACACACCCAAATGCAAATTGGCTTCCTTTTTTTCTTTCTATTAGAATGAATTCTTAAAACAAATCCATGAGTGTTTATCCTTGTAAGAAGAAGAAAACCTCTTAAAAGTCATTAAAGGAACACCATGACGTGATTGATCAATGTAAAAGATACTTTAAAATGCATGCTTATCTTTATAATCTACAGAATATCAGAAAGTATTCCTTCTCATTCAACTTAACGGTATACAAATATCATAAATCTTTGATAAGAAAAACGAGGAGACATGACACATGAGTGCTTTAAAAAGAGAAGTATTTCAAAAATGACACTCAAAATTAATTCTCTGAAAATACTCTTAGGCCCCATAAGGATCATGAAAAGTATAGTAGAAGGAAAAGTGAAAGGGAAGAATGTTAAGGAGGAAAAAAATATATTAAATTACATTTTTAAATAAATTGGGTAATATTTTATTTTGCTTGATATTTTTATGATAAACCAAATAGAGAATTTGGGTTCTTTAAGCTATGTTTGGTTCTCGAAATTTTTTTGCATACCACAGACAATGGTAGAACGCCAAAGGTAGATGAACAAGATGAGGATGGTGTGGATCACAAATGACCAAACGTCCTTTATACTTGTCTAGATTAAATCTCACAAGCTTTATATGCTTTAATGAGTTGTTGGATGAAATTAAGATCAGCTAGACCTCCGATTTATATGAAAAGTGCTTCAGCATTTATCATTAATAGATCTTCATCTAATCTTTCTGGTTTCCCAAAATCTAGATGGAGACCTTAAATAAATCCTAGCTTTGTGTGGACTGGGTTTTTTTATGGGTCCATATATTGAGTGTTACTTGTTGTCTATATATTCTATTTGACTTTTGAGCGTGTAGAATATTCAGGCAAGGGAAAAACGTGCTAAGACCCACTGATTAATAAGTCTATAACAGAAACTTCTAAAAAAAGACACTCAAAATTCTCCAACCTAACCTCCTATAGAAATGCTCTTAGGCTTTGTGAGGATCATGAAAATAGGGGGAAAGAAAAAAGAGAAAAACGATGAGGAATCAAGGAAAAAAAAAAAAAGCTAAAACTCAATAAATTTTTCTTACAATTTTTTCATATTTGTTTTTGTTTTTTGTTTTTTACCCCTTTACATAAATAATGAAGAATATGGTTTTGGTTAGGTTTTATTTTCCTTGGTATTCTTCTTGATAAACCAAATATAATTTTGGTTATGCTAGAGTGTTTGAACCGTGCAAGCTGGGATGGAGTGTAGATTGGGTTCAACAAGACAATGCTTGGAAATTATACAAATGACTAGTCTAGAGAATTGATGGGTGCTTAAGGCATTTTCTAAATTGGTCCCCACCCTTATTTGTTTCTCCCTTGGTTTGATTTGTACATTTTCACCATCTTATTGGTGCATATCCATGTAGGTTTCATTGGGCATGCGGAAGCCTTGATACCAATTTGGTGAAGTAATAAGGTTAAAAGAGAGGGACACAATTTCAAGCAAGATAATGCTAGGAAATTATACAAATGACTTTAGAGTGACTGGTAGTTAAGGCATTTTCTGAATTGGTCTCACAAGCTTTATATGCTTTAATGAGTTGTTGGATGAAATTAAGATCAGCTAGACCTCCGATTTATATGAAAAGTGCTTCAGCATTTATCATTAATAGATCTTCATCTAATCTTTCTGGTTTCCCAAAATCTAGATGGAGACCTTAAATAAATCCTAGCTTTGTGTGGACTGGGTTTTTTTATGGGTCCATATATTGAGTGTTACTTGTTGTCTATATATTCTATTTGACTTTTGAGCGTGTAGAATATTCAGGCAAGGGAAAAACGTGCTAAGACCCACTGATTAATAAGTCTATAACAGAAACTTCTAAAAAAAGACACTCAAAATTCTCCAACCTAACCTCCTGTAGAAATGCTCTTAGGCTTTGTGAGGATCATGAAAATAGGGGGAAAGAAAAAAGAGAAAAACGATGAGGAATCAAGGAAAAAAAAAAAAAGCTAAAACTCAATAAATTTTTCTTACAATTTTTTTCATATTTGTTTTTGTTTTTTCTTTTTTACCCCTTTACATAAATAATGAAGAATATGGTTTTGGTTAGGTTTTATTTTCCTTGGTATTCTTCTTGATAAACCAAATATAATTTTGGTTATGCTAGAGTGTTTGAACCGTGCAAGCTGGGATGGAGTGTAGATTGGGTTCAACAAGACAATGCTTGGAAATTATACAAATGACTAGTCTAGAGAATTGATGGGTGCTTAAGGCATTTTCTAAATTGGTCCCCACCCTTATTTGTTTCTCCCTTGGTTTGATTTGTACATTTTCACCATCTTATTGGTGCATATCCATGTAGGTTTCATTGGGCATGCGGAAGCCTTGATACCAATTTGGTGAAGTAATAAGGTTAAAAGAGAGGGACACAATTTCAAGCAAGATAATGCTAGGAAATTATACAAATGACTTTAGAGTGACTGGTCGTTAAGGCATTTTCTGAATTGGTCTCACAAGCTTTATATGCTTTAATGAGTTGTTGGATGAAATTAAGATCAGCTAGACCTCCGATTTATATGAAAAGTGCTTCAGCATTTATCATTAATAGATCTTCATCTAATCTTTCTGGTTTCCCAAAATCTAGATGGAGACCTTAAATAAATCCTAGCTTTGTGTGGACTGGGTTTTTTTATGGGTCCATATATTGAGTGTTACTTGTTGTCTATATATTCTATTTGACTTTTGAGCGTGTAGAATATTCAGGCAAGGGAAAAAGGTGCTAAGATCCACTTATTAACAAGTCTATAACAGAAACTTCTAAAAAAAGACACTCAAAATTCTCCAACCTAACCTCCTGTAGAAATGCTCTTAGGCTTTGTGAGGATCATGGAAAATAGGGGGGAAAGAAAAAAGAGAAAAACGATGAGGAATCAAGGAAAAAAAAAAAAAAAAGCTAAAACTCAATAAATTTTTCTTACAATTTTTTCATATTTGTTTTTGTTTTTTCTTTTTTACCCCTTTACATAAATAATGAAGAATATGGTTTTGGTTATGTTTTATTTTTCTTGGTATTCTTCTTGATAACCCAAATATAATTTTGGTTATGCTAGAGTGTTTGAACCATGCAAGCTGGGATGGAGTGTAGATTGGGTTCAACAAGACAATGCTTGGAAATTATACAAATGACTAGTCTAGAGAATTGATGGGTGCTTAAGGCATTTTCTAAATTGGTCCCCACCCTTATTTGTTTCTCCCTTGGTTTGATTTGTACATTTTCACCATCTTATTGGTGCATATCCATGTAGGTTCCATTGGGCATGCGGAAGCCTTGATACCAATTTGGTGAAGTAATAAGGTTAAAAGAGAGACACAATTTCAAGCAAGATAATGCTAGGAAATTATACAAATGACTTTAGAGTGACTGGTAGTTAAGGCATTTTCTGAACTGGTCCCCACCCTTATTTGTTTCTCATTTGGTTTGATTTGTACATTTTCACCATCTTATTGGTGCATATCCATGTAGGTTCCTTTGGGTATATGAAAGTTTTGATACCAATTTGGTGAAGTAATAAGGTTAAAAGAGAGAGACACAATTTTAAGCAAGATAATGTTGAGAAATTATACAAATGGCTCTAGAGTGACCGGTAGTTAAGGCATTTTCTAAATTGGTCTCCTCCCTTATTTGTTTATCACTTGGTTTGATTTGTACATTTTCACCATCTTATTGGTGCATATCCATGTAGGTTCCGTTGGGTATACGAAAGCTTTGATACCAATTTGGTGAAGTAACAAGGTTAAAAGAGAGACACAATTTCAAGATAAAAAAAAAAAATGGGAAGAAATAAACCTTTATTGTCTTTCACAACTCTCGCTTATTCAAATATTACATAATCTTTTATTTATAGATTAATTTTCACACTTAACTAAATAAAAACTCCTAATTAACTGCTCAGAAATAAAAACTAAAATAACCATTAAAAATAAAATATTCTCACTGGCTAAAATAACCATTTACAATAAAATATTCTCATTGGCTTTTGGAGACTAAATATAATCCAAATATTTTAAGCATTGTTTTTGTTGGGGGTTTTTAACATTGTTTTTTGTTTTGGTTTTTTTTTTTTTTTTTTTTTTTTTTTGGTTTTTTGCAATTTCATTTAAACTTCTATTCTACTTGACTTCTAGGTGTGTAGATTGGGTTTGCCCTTGGAAAATTATATAATCTAGATATCATTCAGCCAAGAGAACAGTGTGCAAAACCCGCTTATTAATACGTGTATAGCATTAATTTCTAAGAAAATTTCTACAAGTATTTAGATAAAGAGACTCGTTCATCAATTATGTTTCATCTAGAACATATTTGAAATATTAGAATAAAGAATCAGATCAGAAAATCAATTTACTTTCTCATCAATAAATGTGTTTGGCATACTCATAAGAAATTAGAATAGGAATAAAAAAAAATCACTCTAATGGGAACTAATTTACAATTATAAGAATTTTGATTACTTTGTTTCATTTGGTATTGTAATTCACCTAAATTTTCATTCTTATTCTTGTGTATCAAATACACCTTAAAATAAAATATAATTTTTTTAAAATTCTTACTGGGATGAGAAAAAAAGAATAAACAAGAAAATAATAAGCCAACTCATACACGTCTTCACAGATGAAGAAATTACGAGCCATATCTCTCATTTTAAGAAATAACAAACCTCATAAAATAAAGGAAGACCATGGCATGGTTCAATAATGTAAGAGATTGTTAAAAATGCATGTTCATTTCTATGATCTGCAAAATATCAAAGAATAGTTTTTTTCTCTTCAGCAACACAAAAACAGAATCATTTATCCTGTAAGAATGCTCTTAGGCTTTGTGAGGATCATGGAAAATAGGAGGAAAAGTACAAGGGAGAAAAAACGAGGAAAGAAGGGAATGGAAAAAAGAAGCTAAAACTCAATAAATTTTAAATCCTGTAATTGACTTTGTGAGGATCATGGAAAATAGGGAGAAAAGACGAGGAAAGAAGGGAATGGAAGACAGAATCATTTATCCTGTAAGAACGAGGAAAGGGAATGGAAAAAAGAAGCTAAAACTCAATAAATTTTAAATCCTGTAATTGACTTTGTGAGGATCATGGAAAATAGGGAGAAAAGACGAGGAAATTAAGAAGGGAATGGAAAAAAGAAGCTACAACTATATAAAAAAGTCTCATTTGAAGGCTTTGGAAGGCCTCCTTTGGATTAAAAGCATTTGATAAAGCCAGGTTTTGATCCTCTTTTTTGGTGTAATGATATCTACAGAAGTTTGTGGGTGAACCGGTAAGTACGGATTTTTGCCAACATTTTCATACAATTGGTGTATATGTGTCTAAAGATTCTTGTGCTAATGAATTCATGTGATTATTATTATATGTACGCTATGCTGTTTGCTGGGCTATCGATGTTATGATACATAGGAAGACAATTTTTGGGTTTCCAATACCTGGTAAGAACAATTCCACAAATCTACTTCTACCTTCAGGATGGTTATGTATTTTTTTGTCATTGCACTTTTGTTTATACATGATAATAACAATAATAATAGAAGAAGAAGAAGAAGCAGCAGAAGACAGTTTGTAACAAAATTTACTTCTCAAAAATAAATTGATCCAAGAAATTTGTAACAAGTATGAATTGATTGAAGAAGTTTGTAACCAAATTAATTATTTGCTTCTCAAAAATAGGTTGTGATCGTTGTCTTTTAAATCTTTCACAAGTTGCAACTGCATCTTCCCAAAAGTTGCGGCTTGCAAAATAAAAATTAATGATCATTTATTCTACTTGGTTGCTGAGAAAAGGAAAGGTTGACTATCATGTTTCTTATGTTGTAAGAATTGGAAATAGAAATTTTCAGATCAATTAAGCCATGTAATTGTTGTTGAGATATTAGGAATGCTTTCCTTATATCATTATTTCCTTATATCATTTAGTGTTGAGATATTAGGAATGTTTAGATATTAGGAAAGTTGAGATATTATGAATATTAAGATATTAGGAATATTGAGATATTAGGAAAGTTGAGATATTAGGATATTAGTTGTTATTTCCTTATATCATTCTTTCCTTGTATCATTCTTTCCCATTCTTAGAATGGTGATTACACTCTATATATACTCTGTACATGAACGAATGAAAGTATGAATGAAAAAACTACAATTTATCAATTTGAAGATGGTATCAGAGCCATGGAACTGAAATCCTGGATATTTTGTCGCTATGGTAGTCCGACAGCGATCAACCATCCTAAGACAAGCCCTAATATTGATAAGTCAACCTTCAAAAATGCACTCACTGCAATAAGACTGGTCCCACCAGTCTGGATATCCCACAATTTCAAAACAACGACTCTTGGTATGACTAGGAAAACAATAAGGAACCGAGGGTTTGAACCATGGACCTTTAGATCATGTTTAGGCTATCAACACTTTGTTATTAATTATAATAATCGTGATCAACGAAAGAAGGATTCCAAGAAAACCTCGACTGCAATTGTTGCCGAAATAAAAACAGAGGCTAATGTTGCTGAGAAAGCCTCTGCATTGGTAGCCGCTACTGATCATGGTGGTAAGTTTTTAAATACTTTTACACCTGTTATTAATAGTACATGGATAATTGATTCTGGTGCTACAGATCATATGACTTTTGATTCTAGACAGGTTTCACCCCTTAGACCTTCCTCACAAAAAATTGTTTCCACAGCCAATGGTAACACAACCCCAGTTATTGGGGAAGGATCCTTAACTCTTACTGATACTTTGAATTTGGATTCTGTTTTAGTTGTTCCATCTTTAGATTACAATCTTTTGTCAGTTTCTCAAATCACTACAGCCTTATCTTGTATTGTCATTTTTTGGCCTGAATTTTGTGTGATTAAGGACATCCAAACAAGACAGACGATTGGTTGTGGTATTAAACGGGGAAAACTCTATTACTTGGACTTGCAGTCAAAGGATTCAAATAAGTTGCAACAAGCCTTGATGGCAGATGGATTTGAGAGGGAGAAGAAAAAGTCTGAAATTTGGTTGTGGCATCGACGTCTGGGACATGCTTCCTTTGGTTATTTAAAAAAATTGTTTCCTAGTTTGTTTGCAAAGAGTGATATTTCTGGTTTCCGTTGTGATATTTGTGAATTGGCTAAAAGTCATCGTGCTTCGTTTCCGTTAATTTTGAATAAAAGTCCGTTTCCTTTTATGGTTATACATTCTGATGTTTGGGGCCCATCCAAAGTCCCAACTTTGAGTGGCTCACGTTGGTTTGTTACTTTTATTGATGATTGTACCAGAATGACATGGTTATGCTTGATGAAGACCAAAGATGAAGTGAACTTGTTGTTTCAAAAATTTCATAAAATGATTGAAACTCAATACAATGCAAAGGTTCGGGTTTTGCGTAGTGATAATGGTGGAGAATATCAAAGTTCTGATCTTCAAAAGTATTTGGAAGGACGTGACATCATTCATCAGACTACTTGTTCCAATACACCCCAGCAAAATGGAGTCGCTGAATGAAAAAATCGACACTTGTTAGAGGTTGTTCGTGCTTCCTTGATAGCAGCAAAAACACCAATATCTTATTGGGGAGAAGCAATCACATCTGCCGCATACTTGATCAATCGGGTACCTTCTAGCTCAATTAACTTTCAAACACCTCTCCAAGCTCTTACTAATGCCGTAGTTGCCCCAACCGTCCCAAATCTACCTCCTCGTGTTTTTGGTTGCGTGGCATTTGTGCATCTACACAAGAACCAACGCACCAAGTTAACTTCCCATGCATTGCAATGTGTGTTTGTTGGATATGCATTGCACAAAAAGGGATATCGATGTTACCATCCTCCAACTCGACAAATGTATATTACAATGGATGTGGTGTTTCATGAAGATTCAATGTATTTTTCATCTGAGTCTGAACTTCAGGGGGAGTACCATAAGGAAATTCAGACTCTCGATTATGATTATCATATTTTTAAGGAAGATGAATCTGGACAATCTGAACTAGTGAACCAGGAAGTGGGTGAGTTGGATATGAGTGGTCAACAATTTGGATCCGAAGATGTCTTCATTGAAATACCAAACCAATCGTCGTCTGTTGAGGGTGTTCTTAATTTGGAGCCTGATCCATTCATGAAACGGTTACCACATCGACATAATAGAGGTATTCCTAAACCCACATATGAACCTGAATTGTCTACTAAAGTCAAATATCCTATGAGCAACTATGTGTCTACCCATCGTTTGTCTGAATCAAATAAGTCATTTGTAAATCAATTATCTACTATAGCTATTCCTAACAGTGTGCAGGAAGCCTTAGCTGATCCAAGGTGGAAAGCAGCCATGAATGAAGAGATGAAATCATTGCAGAAGAATGAAACATGGGAACTCGTAGAATGTCCACCAGGAAAGAAGCCAGTTGGGTGTCGTTGGATCTATACTGTGAAGTACAAGGCAGATGGTAGTATTGAACGATTTAAAGCAAGACTGGTAGCAAAAGGGTACACTCAAACTTATGGAATTGACTACATAGAGACATTTGCACCTGTAGCTAAGATCAACACAATTCGAGTATTACCATCTTTAGCTGCAAACCTAGATTGGCCATTACAACAATTTGATGTGAAAAATGCCTTTTTGCATGGCGAGTTATCCGAAGAAGTGTATATGGATCTTCCACCAGGATGCATGGTGTCAGAAAAGCAATGTCAGAAGGTGTGCAAATTGAAGAAGTCATTGTATGGGTTGAAGCAATCCCCGAGAGCATGGTTTGGAAGGTTCACAAAGTCAATGAGAGCTTTTGGCTATCGTCAAAGTAATTCAGATCACACTTTGTTCCTAAAAAAGCAACATGGTAAGATTACGGCACTCATCGTATATGTGGATGACATGGTAGTTACAGGAAATGATCCTGAAGAAAGAAAAGCTCTACAAAATTATTTATCTAGAGAATTCGAAATGAAAGATCTAGGTCCTCTGAAATACTTTCTTGGGATTGAAGTTTCTCGATCAAGTGAAGGAATTTTTCTGTCTCAAAGAAAGTATGCCTTAGATCTTTTACAGGAGACTGGAATGTCGGGATGTCAACCTATTAATACACCAATAGAAGAAGGTCTGAAATTGTGTGTTGAGCCTAATCAAGTATCAACCGATAAGTGAAGATACCAAAGACTTGTGGGGAGATTAATGTACTTAGCTCATACAAGACCAGATCTTGCTTATGCATTGAGTGTAGTGAGTCAATACATGCATAATCCTGGAGAACAACATATGAATGCAGTCATGCGTATTTTGAGGTATTTGAAGAATGCTCCTGGGAAGGGAATTTTATTCGCAAAAAATGTTGATCATCAGAGTATAGAAGTATATACTGATGCTGATTGGGCTGGTGCAGTGGATGATAGGCGATCTACATCTGGTTACTTTACCTTTGTAGGTGGTAATCTTGTGACATGGAAAAGTAAGAAACAGAATGTCGTCGCTCGTTCAAGTGCAGAAGCGGAATTTAGAGGTATGGCTCTAGGACTTTGTGAGGCATTATGGCTAAGACTCCTCTTACAGGATTTAGGTTACCTATCTAGGCAACCAATCCGATTGTTTTGTGACAATAAAGCCGCATGTGATATTGCTCATAATCCAGTACAACATGATCGTACAAAGCATGTCGAGGTGGATAGATTCTTCATTAAGGAAAAGTTGGATGATAAGATTGTGGAATTGCCTAAGATTCGATCAGAAGATCAATTGGCCGATATCCTTACCAAAGCTGTCTCAAGTCAAGTGTTCTCAAAATTTTTAGACAAGTTGGGCATGTGTGACATCTATGCACCAACTTGAGGGGAAGTGTTGAGATATTAGGAATGCTTTCCTTATATCATTATTTCCTTATATCATTTAGTGTTGAGATATTAGAAATGTTTAGATATTAGGAAAGTTGAGATATTATGAATATTAAGATATTAGGAATATTGAGATATTAGGAAAGTTGAGATATTAGGATATTAGTTGTTATTTCCTTATATCATTCTTTCCTTGTATCATTCTTTCCCATTCTTAGAATGGTGATTACCCTCTATATATACTCTGTACATGAACGAATGAAAGTATGAATGAAAAAACTATAATTTATCAATTTGAAGAATTGCATTAAGCTCACTTCATATTTGATATTTCATTGATGTGGGTTCCCAAGAATGACAAAGTGTTGGTTCAAAATTTTGAATTATTTTCTTTTCCGACATTCTTAGCCACCAAACTGCAGAGCTAGGTAAGGTATTACCATCTCTTCTATGACAGACGAATAAAACACATGTAACTACTTGGAGGAAACTTAAGTCTGAGTCTCAAGACCCACAACACCACCTGCAATTGCAAATTTGCAACCGTGCAAGACCCAACATGGGAGGGGAAGCAATCTGACTGTGAAGGGGTTGTCTCGTCGACGTCGCCGGTGAAAGATCCAGTCCACTTAACGAGTCACCACCATCAACACCAAAGCTCCACCCTCTGGTAATGCTCGATTTTGAGGAAAATCAGGTAAGTAAATCCTATATCATGCCCTCATCCTTCGGTGGTTTCTCCACTTATTTCCGAACGGGTCACGAGTTGGATTATTTCTTCTTCGTCTTCTTTGATCTTCTCATTGATGGTTTAAAATTTCAGAATATGTGCTTGCTTTTGAAAGGGCAATCTTTGATTTTTTTTTTTTTTTTTTTTTTTTTTATGAAAATGTTCTGATGTTTTATTGTGATTGGAAATAAAATTTGAAAATTCTTTGTAACCTAACCGAGTTAACTCGGAAACTCAGACGAGTCAACCGAGTTTTACCGATTCCTAGCTGAGTTCGTGCATTATACTGTATCTGGTATCTGTCTCGTCGCGGCAGGTGTCGAGGCAGATACGACTCGGCCGAGTTGTACCGGACTCGGCCGATACTTTGAACCCTGACATCTCACCCTCTAGCAGCAGACAACAAGCATAAAATTAAGGCTTTGAAAGGTCTCTTTTGGTATAATGTGAGTATTTTGGTTTCCTTCCTCTTTGTATTAGGATATATATGCACATACCCCTGAATGAAAGCTTAGATTGTTAGTGTTCTTACATATATAAGTTTCGATACTATTCCCATGGAGGCCCCATCATTAGTGATATGGTACTTTACTCCCTGTAGTGTACTGGTACACATGACATTAAAGCTTAAGTTTCATGCCTTTTAAGTTTGTATCTGTTGATTAACCTCCACTCCTTTCATCTTGGTATTTTTCTGGATTTTTTTTTTCTCCTATGTGCCCTGCAGAATATATATATTTCCTTTCAAGAACAGAAGGAAGAAGGGCAGTAGAGGTACACAATCACTAATGGCTCCTGAATTGGAAGGTTTCGACCTCACAGGACCGAAACAGCTCGCTGTTGTTGACTGGTACAACCATTTTCCTACATACAATACTCAGTACACATAATGCATTAAGTTTTACCATTTTTCAATATATACATTAGAGAATAAGCAATGGGATCGATCCATGAGACCCTTACCCAAACGCTTAAAGAAAATTGGATAACTGAATCTGTGAGGCTCAGGGTTTGTGCTTGATTACACATAGAAACCAATCTAAAGTAAAGTAATATTACCGGTTTTTAAATGCGAACCAACACTCCTATTAAGAAAATGGTGAATTCTGCCCCGGCATGCATCTTGAAGGTGTATTAGGTAGCCTGAGGATCAGCATTGACAAGATTTTCTAGATAAATTAACTGCTGTGTATTTATCAAAGGGGTAGATTAGATATGAGGATTCATTTTCTATTTCTCATTGCAGGAGAAATAATCATCACTGCCGGGCAGTTGCTGCCAGCCTGGTTCAGGGAGCATACAATTCAAAACGTAATCCCCAGAAATCCCAAGATCCCAAAGTTCAGCGTTCCCGTTGGTGGTCCTTCTTTCATTTTGAGGTAAAACGTGTGCTCATAGATGATAAAGATTCATCCATCTACGGTGTCGTTTATGAATTTAAGCACACAAACCCCAACAATTTGCCAGAATGCGCCCCAAAGTGTGTGATTGCCTTTCGTGGAACAATCCTCAAATCTAGATCCGCAAAACAGGATATGAAGTTGAATATCAAGCTCTTGACTGCTGAACTTCACAAGGACAACTCTCGCTTTAAACCCGCGCTGGACGCTGTCAAAGAAGTTGTTCAAGAAGCTGAGCCTGCAAATATTTGGTTAGCAGGACATTCCCTGGGGTCGGCCATTGCAATGCTGGTTGGAAAATCCATGGCCCAGGAGAAGTATCTCAAAACTTTCCTTTTCAATCCGCCTTTCTTGAGGTCTTCTCAAAGAATATCAACAGTCCACGTTTGGAGAATGTAATCTGCTCAACAAAGAATGTTTTCAAAGCTGGGATCTCTTTTGTTGGGGGTGGTCATTCGTGGCAGGAACGACATCACCAATTTAATAAATTGTCTCCTTGGATCCCCAACCTGTTTGTGAACAAAGACGATCCTTTTTGCTCAGGGTATATAGACCATTTTGGAAATAGGAAGATCGAATCTGAGATACGTTCAATAAGGAGTGCATTAAGAGCTGCAGTTGGGATAGATTCACAACTACCCGTACATCTACTTCCAAAAGCATATCTAACTATTAGCGAGAACTCATCCTCATCCGATGTTTTGGAAGCTCATGGACTAAAACAATGGTGGTACCAAATGTCTATAGGGCCGGGCTTTGCAAGTTCATCAATGAAGGTATCAATAGGTGATACCAAACTCGTGGGTGAACCCTGAGCACACTCCATGAGTATTGATGGAGTAATCGGTAACAGATGCCAAGTGAAAGGGTGCAACCTTTTACCCAGTCTATTCAGGATGTTGTGATCTTTGATTTTTTCGTCTCAGATATAAATTTAGTTCTTCTTATGGTATGTGAACTCCTGATTAGTGCAATTTCAAACATTTTACTTTTCCTGCAATTGTCTTACCTTTGGTTTTAGGCATGTATACCTTGTTGGAAAATGTTTCAAATTCCTAATTGCTAGATGTTGGTATATGTTTTTGTTCCTAATTAGCATATGTTTATATATTTTGGTAAAGAATAATATTGTAGAGAATATTTTTTATATTGATGTCATTATCATATTAGATTCCCTTATATAATCAAAAAAATTTATCACGAGTGTCACTATAAATATTCTAAGTTATAAGGGGGAAAAATCATGAGATGGAAATGGGTTTATGAAGATTATAAATGGTACATAGAAATGTGGAAAAGAATGGGAAACACCCGATAGAGTAGAGACTCATAATTCAAGGTGTAGATACAAAAAGTGAAACAGGGGATGTTTTAGGGCTTAATAGTTATGTCTAGTTTTTCTTTTGTAATATTCTCTATAGTATAATGGAATGATTTTTTTATTTTATGGATGTAGACGTGGCTAGTCAAACCTTGCATGTTAAAATCTGATGTACATTTGTGTATGAATTGTTTATCTTTGTATTCTTCTATTAACATATTGTATGCATTAAAGCCTCAATTGTCATAACAAAGTGGTATTAGAGCTTATGATCTTAAGCCTAGAATGACAACAAGATTTAAGGTTGAGAGGTTTGATGCAAAAAATGATTTTAGTTTATACTGCATTAAGATACATGCCTTGTTGGTTCAATAAGGATGGTCCAAAGTGCTTAAAGGTAGAAAGGTTTTATTAACAATAATATATGATGAAGAGACTAAGGAACTTCCGGAGAAAATGCATAATGTTATTCTATTATGTTTGGGTACTAAGGTACTTAGAAAGTTCCAGAAGATGATACAATTGCCAAGTTATAGTTGAAGTTAGAAAGTCTATATATGATTAAGTCTCTTATAATTCACTTATATTTAAAGAAGCGGTTGTTCATTCCCCAGATGAAGTACATCCATCAAAGACCACATTTATGAATTTTAATTATAGATTTGAAGAATAGTGATGTTAGAATTGATAATGAAAACTAAGCCATAATTTTAAATTGCTCCCTACCAAATTTATGTGTGCACTTTCTGGATATCATGATGTATGGTGAAAATACTCTCTCCATAGAAGATATTAAGGCAACCTGGAACTTAGAGAAGTTAAAGAAAAGGGTCTTTGAGAGTGAAGAAAAAAGCTTAGGTGAAGGTTTGGTGGCTAAAGGAGAATGGAGAAGAAAAATATTAGCAAAAAAGTTTGATTTAGGTTTGGATCGAAGTTCAAGAGAAATAAAAAGGTATTATAAGAGAAATTGTCAAGAACATTAAAAAAAAAAAAAAGCCTATGATTTTGGTTCTGCAATAATTATAGAAGAAAATTTCTATAACTTTTTGCGAGTAGAAAACAAACAAATTTTTTTCAAAATTATTTTCCTTCTCTGAGAATAGAAAACGATTTTCGGAAATCAAAATGAAAATCCCACCATTTTTTTTCAAAGATTAAATCATACAAAATTTTAAAAATATTTTTGCCCTAATTTTAATTTGGACTATAATTGTAATATAAAAATAGATAAACATAATTGTCATAAAATAACATATATTAAGTATAACCATAAAATACATAAAAATTATTTTCTTATAATTTTTATCAAATAATTAAAATCAATATAAATATAAAAGGAAATACACTATTGGCTAGTGTTGACTGCCTATGTGAACCAAAATTAGTAATTTAAAAAAATAAATAAATAAATAAGTGGTACAGAATGAGACGTGTACGAGAAATTCTCCTATACTAATAAAAATAAATTTAAATAATAAAGGATTAAAAGGATTGGCCCTTGACCCATCCCGAACCCACCACCTGTTATCATTCCTAACTGAGAAATGTGGAACAAAGATGAATGAGATAAGATTTGAATCGAAGTGGGGTGTATGTGCAGAGATTTTTTTGAAATATAAACACATAAAGAGAGTTTTCTGAAACATAAACACATGGAGAGGGGGGCAATTAAAGATGCCACTGAGCATGACTTACTACCATTGAGTTTGTAAAAAGGGGGTTTGCCAGAAGTTATGTATGAATAGAGAATTTGGGGACCATACCATAAACTTACTACCATTGAAAGGTAAACGTGTGGACCGTGGACCTTGATGCCATCCACACTACCATTGAAAGCTATACGTGTGGACCTTGATGCCATCCACTTTATCATTTTGTATCTTAAATTTTTTTACTATATGTTTTATACATAGTCTTAATAAAAATATCAGTATAATACTGAATTGGTAATGCTTTAACTTGATAAAAATTCAAAAGAGAAAATAAGACTCCTTTTGATAAATGTTTCTAAAAATCATTTTTGATAATAGAATTTAAAAAGATTTCTTTAATATTTTGTAGAATAAAAATCTATTTAGAAACCTAAAATGTATTTAATATGTTTTTAATATTTTAAAACATATTTTAAAATAATTTTTATATATAATGCTTTATTTTTTAATCATTCTATATATTTGTATAATTATTTTTTAAAACAATCTTAAAAAAATGAATGAAAACAACTAAAAGTATTATCGACACTCTATTTTCTATTTTTAAGAATATAAATTAGAAAACAACTTTTTGACTGTCAAATGTATATATACACACACACAAAGTTTATAACTTTATAAACACCAATAAAGATAATAAATAATTATAAAATAAATAAATAAAAAGACAACTTCATACAATTTAATATAAGTGTATCTGTTGATTAACCTCCACTCCTTTCATCTTGGTATTTTTCTGGATATTTTTTTTTCTCCTATGTGCCCTGCAGAATATATATATTTCCTTTCAAGAACAGAAGGAAGAAGGGCAGTAGAGGTACACAATCACTAATGGCTCCTGAATTGGAAGATTTCGACCTCACAGGACTGAAACAGCTCGCTGTTGTTGACTGGTACAACCATTTTCCTACATACAATACTCAGTACACATGATGCATTAAGTTTTACCATTTTTCAATATATACATTAGAGAATAAGCAATGGGATCGATCCATGAGACCCTTACCCAAACGCTTAAAGAAAATTGGATAACTGAATCTGTGAGGCTCAGGGTTTGTGCTTGATTACACATAGAAACCAATCTAAAGTAAAGTAATATTACCGGTTTTTAAATGTGAACTAACACTCCTATTAAGAAAATGGTGAATTCTGCCCCGGCATGCATCTTGAAGGTGTATTAGGTTGCCTGAGGATCAGCATTGACAAGATTTTCTAGATAAATTAACTGCTGTGTATTTATCAAAGGGGTAGATTAGATATGAGGATTCGTTTTCTATTTCTCATTGCAGGAGAAATAATCATCACTGCCGGGCAGTTGCTGCCAGCCTGGTTCAGGGAGCATACATTTCAGAACGTAATCGCCAGAAATCCCAAGATCCCCAAGTTCAGCGTCCCCGTTGGTGGTCCTCCTTTCATTTTGAGGTAAAACGTGTGCTCATAGATGATAAAGATTCATCCATCTACGGTGTCGTTTATGAATTCAAGCACACAAACCCCAACAATTTGCCAGAATGCGCCCCAAAGTGTGTGATTGCCTTTCGTGGAACAATCCTCAAATCTAGCTCCGCAAAACAGGATATGAAGTTGAATATCAAGCTCTTGACTGCTGAACTTCGCAAGGACAACTCTCGCTTTAAACCCGCGCTGGACGCTGTCAAAGAAGTTGTTAAAGAAGCTGAGCCTGCAAATATTTGGTTAGCAGGACATTCCCTGGGGTCGGCCATTGCAATGCTGGTTGGAAAATCCATGGCCCAGGAGGAGGGTAAGTATCTCAAAACTTTCCTTTTCAATCCGCCTTTCTTGAGGTCTTCCCTCTCAAAGAATATCAACAGTCCACGTTTGGAGAATGTAATCTGCTCAACAAAGAATGTTATCAAAGCTGGGATCTCTTTTGTTGGGGGTGATCATTTTTGGGAGAAACGACATCACCAATTTAATAAATTGTCTCCTTGGATCCCCAACCTGTTTGTGAACCAAGACGATCCTATTTGCTCAGGGTATATAGACCATTTTAGAAATAGGAAGATCGAAGATGAGATACGTTCAATAAAGAGTGCAATAAAAGCTGCATTTGTGAAGGATCCACAACTACCCATATATCTACTTCCTAAGGCATATCTAACTATTAGCAAGAACTCATCCTCACCCAATATTTGTAAAATTCGTGAAGCTCATGGACTACAACAATGGTGGTACCAAATGTCTATAGGGCCAGGCTTTGCAGATTCATCAACAAAGGTATTGATAGATGATGCCATCCCCGTGGGTGAACCCTAAGCACACTCCAAGTATTGATGGATTAATCGGGTACTTCAACGATATAATCCATAAAGTAACAGATGCCAAGTGAAAGGGTGCAACCTTTTACCTAGTCTATTCAAGCTGTTGAAATCTTTGATTTTATTGTCTCATGCAAAAATTTAGTTCTGCTCATGGTATGTGAACTAATAATTAGTGCAATTTCAAACTTTTACTTTCTTGCAATTGTGTTACCCTTGGGTTTAGGCATATATACATGTTGGAAAATGTTTGAAGTTCCTAATTGGTATATGTTTATGTATATTTTTTTGTTCCTAATTAGTATATGTTTATATATGTTTGCAAAGAATAATATTGTAGAGATATTTTTTATATTAATATGTCATTGTCGTATTAGATTTCTTTATAGAATCAAAAAATTTATCAAAAGTATCACTATAAATATTTTAGGTCGTGAGGGGAAAAAGTCATGAGATGGAAATAGGTTTATGAAGATTATACATAGTAAATAGAGATGTAAAGAAGAATGAGTGACACCCTGTGAAATGAGGAGACACGTAGTTCATTATGTAGATACAAGAAGTGAAACATGGGATGTTTTGGGGTTTAATAGTTATATCCAGTTTATGTCCTCTGTAATATTCTCTATAATACAATGGAATAATCTCTCTAATTCATGGATGTAGACATATATAGCTAGTCAAACCATGCACATTAAAATCTCATGTATATTTGTGTATGAATTGTTTATCTTAGTTAGTCAAACCATGCATGTTAAAATCTCACATATATTTGTGCATGAATTGTTTGTCTTTGTATTCTTCCATTAACATATTTGCATTAAAGCTTTGATTATATTGTCATAACAAAGCGATATTAGAGCTTATTTCTTAGACCTAGAATAACAACAAAGTTTAAGGTTGAGAAATTTAATGGAAAACAATTTCAATTTATGTCACATTAAGATACATGCCTTGTTAGTTCAATAAGGATTATTCAAAGTGCTAAAAGGTAGAGAGGTTTTATCAACGATAACGTCTGATGAAGAGAATAATGAACTTATGGAGAAAATGCACAATGCTATTCTATTATGCTTGGGTAATGAGGCAATTGGAAAGTTACAATTGAAGTTAGAAAGTCTATACATGACTAAGTCTCTTATAATTCACTTCTATTTGAAGAAGTTGTTGTTCACTCCCCAAATGAAAGAAGGTGCATCCATCAAAGACCACATTTATGAATTTTAATTATAGATTTGAGGAATACTGATGTTAGAATTGATGATGAAAAAACTAAGTCATAATTTTAAAGTGTTCCCTACCAAATTCTTATGAGCACTTTGTGGATATCATGATGTATGGTAAAAATTCTCTCTCTACATAAAGGATGTTAGGGCCACCCAAAACTTAGAGAAGTTAAAAAAATGGTCTTTGAGAGTGGAGAAAAAAGCTTATGTAAAGGTTTAGTGGCTAAAGAGAGAATATGGAAGAAAAATAATGGCAAAAAAGTTTGATCTTGATCTAAGTCAAAGTTCAAGATAAATAACAAGTGTTCAATAACAATAAGAAAGAGCACTATGTGAGAAATTGTTCGGAACATAAAAGAAAATGAAGAGAGAAAGCTTGTAATTTTGGTTATGCAATAATTGTAGAAGAAAAAGTGATGAGTGGATCCCCAACTCAAGGTGTTATTATCATATGCCTCCCAATAAGGATTAGTTTGGTGCCTACAAACTTACAAATGGTGAAAAGATTCTTATGGGAAACAATGTAGCTTATTAGGCTATCAGGACAAACATAATTCAAATTAAGATGCATGGTGGCATTGTAAGGACATTAATTTATGTAAGGCATGTTTCAGAGTTCTATAAAAAATTTATTTCTCTATGAATGCTTGACTCTAATTGATACACAAATAAATCCAGAAGTAGAGTTATTAGAATCTCAAAGGGTGCTCTTAATGTGATAAAATGACAAAAAAAAATTAATGATCTTTATACATTGTAGGATAGCACGGTTACAAGTACAGTTGCCATTTTAACCTCTAAATTAATTTCAAAGACTACTAGATTATGGATATGCCACTTGGGCATATGAAAGATAGGGGTTGGCAACTTTGAGCAAACGAGGTTTGCTTAATGAATAGAAAATGGGACAACTAGATTTTTGTGAGCATTATGTGTTTGGGAAACAATGAATTTAGGTTATATGCCCTAGTATTAGGGATGCTAATATCGTATCAACCTAACGGTTATGCCCCATGTAATGATTTGATCTAACAAAATGGCTATGCCTTGGTATGAGGATCTAAGCATAACAAAATGATTATGCCCTAATGTGCTCTAATAACTCCCAATGAATTGTTGTGCTCCATTTGGACAAAATTTATATTTTATAAACTCAAACCAATCTCAGTAACATCAACATGGGGGCTATGAATATGATGCCATTGCTTCACAATGATCTTAAGACTTAGGATGAAATGTTAACTAAGGATAAGAAGAAAAGAAAATAATAGAAACTAGGCTTAAAACCCCAATAAGCAACCTCATGCCTCTTACATATACATAACATGTGAAAGATAAGCAAACTCTAAGGTCATAGAATACACAAACACTCCCCGATACACTTCATGATATACTTTTCTTTTTTTCTTTGTTTTTTCTTTTTCTTTTTCTTTGTTTTTTCTTTTTCTTTTTGTTTTCTTTCTTCTTCTTCTTTTTTTTTCTTTCTTCTTTTTTCTTTTGTATCACATCACTAAATTAAGAAAATAAAGCACAAAAACTTAAAATAGAATGGTACTACTAGTATGACAAAATAGGTGAAGCATATCGATCTAAAATAAAAGTGTCTCACCCAACCATGATAAGGAAATACTAAAATATGAACAAACCATGGAGTCCACAACCAAGGAGGTCTCACCTATATATGAGTACACATAAAAAAAACCCCTCAATCCCTAAGGTACAAAAATAAGTGAATTAAGGTGATGAAAAATAGATTGTGTGAAAAGGCTTAATTGGCTAGCAAGGGGCAACTCAAAATATGGGGTGTACCATGAGGAGAGAGCATGAAATGATGGTCACCCCATCTTTTGACCACAACCTTAAACATTGTACTCTTAAGTTAATCAACATTGGTTAGTTCTAACAATCGTTTTCCATCTAAGTCCATTAATCATATTGTCCTTCGTCAAGCCATGCATCTTAAATCATTATCACATAAGGTTGCCCTATATACTCTGTATGCAACTAAAGAGCTTATACTAAACTACATTCAACTAAAGTCAAGCCATCTCCTTCTTAACATATAGGCTCCATTTTAGGTTCATTCTCCTCGATTGCTGCTTAAACAGCTTGCCATTAGGTAAAAGAGGATAGGAGGTGTTGTGTAATTCTTGGGTGGATAAGCTAAAGTGCTATGCAAAGATATCCACAACCTTCAACAATCCACTCATTGTGTAGTGTATTTAAATTCTTGTCTCTAAGCATAGAGGGGCCCTAAAAAAGAGTGCTAGCATTCCGGATAAAAGTTTGAGTTCTCATGGGAGTGACCATCATGTGAAGGCACTGATTATTGCATCAATATAAATCTAACATTTTGCTCTATATTTTACTAGAATACTTTACATACTCTCCTTACAAGGCTTTTTTGCACAAATAATATAGTTTTTTAAAATATTTAAAAAATTGTTCTGTCAAAAATAATTCTAAAACTATTGTGTAAAACACAACTAATTAAATTAAGCAAAATATTCAAAAGGTGGTTGAATTAGGTTTTTAAAACTTTTTCAAAAAGCATACTTAAGTAAATCAATGAAGTACAATGAATATAAAGAAATATAAATAAAGATAGAGAGATGCAAACTCAATTTTTATAGTGGTTCGACAATTCCTACCTATGTCCACTCTCCTCAAACTCCTTCCGAGTAAAGGTTCCACTAGATCAAGGCTTCAAAACCAAGCTTCAAACTCTTACACTAAATCTACCTACTTTAATGGGCACATAAAAATTTCTTCAAGTTCAAAACCAACTTAAAGCTTCTAAACACTTGAACTTCCTCTAATAAATAGATGTTTAATCTCACTCAACCTAGCACAATTAATGCTTGAATACAAGAGGAGTTAGGTTGAATACAAAAGGTACACTAGAGGAGATTTGTAAGTAAGTAATCAATACACAAAGATTTGAGAGCTTTGAAAAAGAGAAAATGGTAGATAAGGAATTCAATGCAAATGTTTTCTTATCAATAAATGCATGAAAGTTCCTTATTTATAGGTTTCTAACCTCGAATACCCAAAAAAACAAAAACTAGCCTTGACTGACCACATCAAGCTCCAATTTCACTTGTTCATTAGTTGTTAGGTAATAAATCTTTTTCTTTCCAAAGGCTTTCTAACACTTAGATATTGTCTTTAGGAAACTATGTAGCTCAATTATAAAGGGTTTTGTCTAAGGTTTTTTAATTTTAACTTAGTTTCAAGAGAGATAAGAATATTTAGGCTCAACTTTATGAAAACTAAGTATAGAGAAATGCATAAAAATAAAATAAATAAAAAAACATGTTTAGAACCTAGGTACACCCAAGATATTCATTTTACAAAGGTTATCCTAGTCTTGAAGGATCTTCATGCATCCAAAGCTTCACATTTCTTGAATTTCCTTGAGCAAGCATGTCCTTTTTTTATTTTTAAGTTATATACTAGCTTGATTTAAAATGATTAGTGCACTTAACTATGTTTTGTTCTCATCAAAACTAAATTAGGAAAACTCTTCGGCTAACATACCATACTTTTGGATTTCATGTGTAACTCATCTTTTGAAAATACAAGCTTATTGTAAAAGGTGAATTCATCTTTTCAAAAGACAAATTCAATATAAAAAGTGAATGCATCTTCTAAAAACATGAGTTCAATATGAATATAAAACAATCGATCAAAAAATCCCATTGAGTACAATTATCTAAAGATTTTAGGAGGTCAAAATGTGTCCCTACAAAGTAAAGACATCACAAGGATGGCATCTTGATTCGGTTGAACATATGATTGTGTTTATGTACAATATCACTTACATGTGATTTCAATTGTGTATAGCATTACTTGATACCAATACGAGTATCTTTGTTTATTTCCGTTTGTGTATTATTCCTTAAGGTTATTTTTGGTTCTTGAAAAATACTAAGAAGAGAAAATAAAGAGGAAAAGTGGAAGGAAAGGAAATAATAAATAATAAAAATAAATAAATAAAATAAGGTTCTTAGAGAAAAAATTGAAAATTAAAACAAATATGAAATACGATATTCAACATCAATACTTCATAATTATCATTACAATAATATTTCTAAATTTATTTCTTTACTTTAATTTACAATTGAAATTACTCTTTTTTTTTAAATCAAGTGAAGCACATATTTACTCTAATGCACTCATATTTACAAAACAAAATTAAAATGCAAATAAAGTTTTCATACCATTCATCCTCAAACAACTTATCTTTAACATAATTCTTCATTTTAAATAAAACCCACAACGGTGGGTCTGGAAATGCTTCATTTTAAATCCATTGGTTTCAATACACGAAAATTTGTATTGTATGATTTCCTAAAAATCTGCACATTTCAAAATCAAAACTAAAACACTCTTGGTGGCACCCAATCTTGTCCTGTGGCGTGTGACTTTATGTTTTCTCATAGAAACGGTCTTATCATTGCATAAAAATGGTCATCTGGTAGCTCAAAGAGGTGCCAATGTTATCAGACTTGAATATCCCCATCCAAGCATATCATCTCGCTATACACCACAAACTGATTCATAAAAAATTGCATATGAATCTACCAATTATACAAGAGACGGTAGCAAAATCATAAAAATAGTGACAAAAAGTGACGATAAAACTGTCGTGATACGGAGCTTGGAACATAAGTTATTGTGTGTAATAATAATTTTTGGATTGCATGTATATGATCCTAGAAAACCAAAAGGTTTTGATGTTCTCAAATATTGGGTTTCTAGAGAAAGGATCATAGACTGAAAGTCTAGATCAAATGTCAGCATGGAAAGAAAGTCACATACCATGCAGTCATAACTCGTCCTGAATGAGATCTTCTTGTTTAATTATTAAACCAATGGGAAAACTCAGTCTTTCAAGCTTAAGAATGCCAAAACCTTCAAGAGATTCATGCTATACAATATTATAGTACAACATAAAGTTTGACAAATGTGTTTCTGATAAGGCCGCTGCCGATCTCTTTGAAGAGACAAAAACGCGATCTCTGAATGATGTATATGGTAGAAAACACTCTTGAGATAGCAATTTACAGCATATACTAGAAAACTATACCATCAAAATATCATGACTTGCTGGAATAGGCCAGAGTGAGGAGTAGACTTATCAGATGGTGCCTGTTGGTGAACTTGCTTTCTGAATCTTTTACACAACATTGACTGAGCAGAGTATAAGACCTGATTCACAAGCACGTTTATCTGCTCTCTATACATTTCTTTAAAGTCCACAATATCAGCACGGAGTTCTTCCAGCTGCACAAATATAACCACTTTCAAATGTCGAGGCTTGATAGAAAAGAAAAAACACCATTTTGATTCCATTGTTCACAAAGAAGCTAGAAGGAATTAAAAATTTTTCTTTTTCTCTTTCTGCTCCACTTAAGTTGTGAGCATGTGATTACTTGATTACCAAGCATCCTGTTCCATAAAACATACTTCGTCCCATTTCCTCTGTATAAAGTTCTACTTTAAGCCATCAACAGATAAAACAAAGGAAAGAAATGAGAACTTAGGAATCTCATTACTGGATGGGGTTGGATTGGCTGTTGTAAGATTCAGAAAGGTCTCTTTTATTTTACCACAATTTATTGGCAATTAGACAAAGCACAAGTTTTGAACTCGCTCCACCTTAACCATCCAACTCTCTTTCAGTAATGAATATCCTCATCAATTTAACCCTCATTTGTTGTACTCTTTCTCTCTCTCCTTGGCGGACTCCATGCCCTATAAAACATCTAAATTATATATACATACAATAAATAATAAGCATAAATGAAATTATAACTTTCACAAAATTAATTTAGGTTATTAAGCTTGCTTACATGAATCCCCTTAGCCTCTTTACATGCATGGATTGTGTTTCTTTTAATTCATTATAAGAAAAAAAAAATTATATTAATTATGAAGTGTTTTCGAAATAAAATATAACATATTATTCTAATGTAGATAAAAAGCTCTCCATTGTCATTCCTATGTTGCACCTTTAGAGCATTACTTAAAAAAAGACCTCATAAAGAATTCGTCAAAGTAAAACTAGACATACAAAATATTTCATTAAGGAGACCAATGAGTTGAAGCTAAATAAATAAATTCGTACTCCATCAACAAAAGACTTGAACTACAATTTCAACTAACATATTATACTTTCCCTAAAATAAGGAAAAAAATGTACTTAAATTTTTTTTTAAAAGTTTGATTTTTTATTCAACTACATATTGTATTTTTAGTATAAATTAACAGTTAAATTAAATCTTTAATAAGCTCATAGACTCTAAGTGAATAAATATGCATTAAACGCTTATTAAAGTGTATATATGAGTTAGGGTTGCTCCGTATGGACATTTAATGGTGAACTCTTAAAGCATTCTTGAATACAAGAATAAGTCCTATAATGCACAATAAAAAAATAAAAAAAATACCAAGGTCCAAACACGATGAAAACCATCATGTTATCACTATGTCATAATCAAAATTTTTGTTGTAACCCCCAAATTAAGAAATAGAGAGAAACGTCAATTTGTTAAAGTTAATGGAAATTTAATTTGAATTCTTCGTTAATAAAAATTAAAAAAAAATATTCACGAGTAATATATTTCCAAATATGATATAACATCGAAAATTAAAAGTGACAAATCATAATACCTCAAAACAATAAGAGGATAAATGAAACATGACATAAACATTAACTAACCCAAAGTAAATATTCAACAAGATGAAAATTTACTTGAGCAAAATTATCAAGGACAAAGAAGGGGAAGGTAGTTGGGTTGAGAATGGTGACCCTTTAATATACTATGAAAGCAACAATGAATCAACTTCTTCACAAGCATGATGATGTTCAAAAAAAAGCATCTCAAGTTTTGAATTTAAAATTTGAAAGAAAAGCAATTAGCTATGAACATTAAGTTGGGTTTAATTGTAGTTAATATTATAACTATGAAATTATTATAACTAAGGCAATAGAACTTACTTTTTATTTGGAGTTAGATTTTTCCAACCTTAATCTTTGGAATGAGAAAAAAATGGTGTTAGAAATTAGAGGAGTTGAAACAAGTATTTATCATTTAGAAAGCAAGCCATATAGTTTAAAAAATAATAGTAAATAGAAAGAGATTAAGTCCTTACATTTTGAGTTTGTTGGTAGGAATAATTGTTCTCATACACAGCCATGACACATGCTTCTGCAACCTATCATTCTCCTCTACTTATAGCTCATTCATGGTTGTTAGATTCTTATTCACAACTTGGAGGCATGATGTCTCATTTCTCTGTTTTTCCCTGCATCTATAGAAATAAAGAAACAAAATCAGCCCAATTAGAAACTGTTATAAGAGAATTAGCAAAACCATAATATTCTTTTTGTTGAACAAGAAGATAGAAAGGAAAAGAATTGAGATTCTGATCAATGTTAGCTTTGCATTATCTAGTACTTGGAAAATAAAAACCATCCATTAACAAATCCTGTTATGACTATTAATGGATGACTTGAGAAATTTAAAAGATTCAAAAATAAATTTCTTTCCTTTCCCTCAATTTTCTTGGTAGAGGGTAAAAGACACTCAAATTTCTATACAACTTTCTGAGAACATTTCACAGATGGAAAATTAAATAAAATTTTGAATCTCAAATTTATCAGTTATTTAAGAAAGCCTACACTCGATCGAGCTTTACAGAACCATATATTATATATATTATTTTCATTCTTCATTTCCAAAGACTAGAGTAAAACTTAATTTTTCCTTCTCTTTTTTTCTTCTAAATTTTCCTAGATACCAAATGATAAAAGACACCCAAAAATTCAAATTCAAAGATATATCTTCATCACAAAGATCAAACTAAAATAAATGCAATAAACTGATATTCAATAAAAGCATAAACCCACATCAAATCACAAGAAAAAACTTGATTTCATAAACATTCAGACTAAATTCCATCAATAGCATTCACCCAAACCTAAAAACAACAAATCAACAAAATAACACTCATCCAAACCCAAATTCAATGAATGAAAGAAAGATGTGAAAGAGGTTGGAAAACCATAATCAAAGGTGTTGGTGAAGTAATGATAATCAAACAACAGAGAAAACAACATTACACATAAAAGAAAGAAAACAAAGGAAGAAAAGGACGAACCTTGCAGCCCAAAGATTAGAACCTGAAAAAGTCGAGGAAGCTTCGACAGCAAATCTCTTGGCAAAACCAAGAACTCCCCACCTTCAATCTTCTCAAACCCTCACAACTCCAAAAACCCTAACATACATAACTTCAAAAACTTGATCTCGCAGAACTCCAAAAACTCTTACTAAAAGAATAATGCAATGTAACCAATAGAAATGATTCCAAAACTTTTGACAAAAGATACATAAATAAATTAAAGATTCAGAGGATAAAACCATAATGACGGCTATTGTTGGCATCAGTGAACTCTCCATTTGGGTTCCTGGTAGTGGTATTAGCTTATGGAGGGCCAATGATGGAAACTGAGGAAGGTAATGGCCGATGATGGAGTTTGAGATGGTTATTTGTTGGATTCGTCCCGTTTAATTTTTGGTGTGTGGGATTCACGAAAACAAGGGTTTCAGAGTTTTTCGAGGATGATGTCTAAAGGTGATGCTAGTGTGTTACTGCACTTTCTCAGTGAAAAATCGATTGTAGCTTGCCAATGAAGTCATCAAACAACTTACCAGTGGAAGTTTCTATGTGGGTATCAAGTTGAGGGTGGAGTTTGTGGCTATTGGTTATTTTATTTAATGGGTGAAAAAGGGATTAAATATATAATGAAAAGAAGATGACGCTTCCTATAAGCGCCCAGGATGACCAAACATGCCATAATGATGCTTCAAAATGCACCATTATTTAGAAACGCCATCATCTCTCTCCATAAAACGCCAAGAATATGCCTCCTGCCCCAAGCGCGAACATTAACTAGTTATATTGATAAACAATGATACTTTTTAAAAGCGACATGAAATCAAGCTGTCATTAATTTGATTTTTTGTACTAGTGTATGAACCTCGTCATTCTATCAAATGTCTCTCATTCTTCTTCACATATTTATCTATCATGTATAATCTTCACAAACCCATTTCCTTCCTATGTCTTTTCCCCCTCATGACCTAGAATATGTATAGAGATACTCGTAATAAATATTTTGATTTTGTAAGGAGATGTAATATTTCAATGACATATCAATATGGAAAATATTATCTACAATATTATTCTTTATAAAAATATATAAGCACACACTAGTTAGGAATTTAAGACAGTTTTGTAAGAAGGTATATGCCTAAATCCAATGTAACATAATGGCAAGAAACATAGAAAGTTTGAAATTGCACTAATTATTATTTCACATACCATGAGCAGAACTAAATTGCAGGAGACATTAAAATTTAAGATTACAACTTGAATAGTCTCGGCAAAAGGTTTCACCCTTTCACTTGGTATCTATTCTTTATTTATTATATCGGTTCAAGCACCCGATTATTCCATCAATACTCATTGAGTGTGCTCATGGTCCACCCATGAGGACAGGATCACTTATTGATTTCTTTCTTAATAAATCTGCAAAGGCTGGCCCTAGAGACATGTGATACCACCATTGTCTTAGTCCATGAGCCTCCAAAATACTGCATGAGGATGAGCTCTCGCTAATGGTTAGATATGCTTTAGGAAGTAGCTGTGTGGATAGTTATGGATTCATCCCAACTGCAGCTTTTAATACACCCAATGTTGGCTGCAGTACAGCAACCCTCCCTATCATCCTAGCTCCAAACTGCTTCTCCACATTGTTCCTATTTCTAAAATGCCCTATATACTCTGAGCAAATAGGATCGTGTCGGTTCACAAACAGGTTGGGGATCCAAGAAGACAATGCATTAAATTGGTCATATTGTCCCTGCCTCACATGACCACCTCCAACAAATAAGGTCCCAAAATTACACAAAGTCTCTGTCAAGCGCATTGCATCCTGCAAATATTGATTGCCGATAATCTTCAAGAGGACATTCCCCAAGAGAGGTGGATTGAAAAGGAAAGCTTCCATACATTTACCCTCCTGGGCCATGGATTTTCCAACCATCATCGCAATGGATGACCCGAGGGAATGCCCTGCTAACCAAATATTTGCAGACCCGGCTTCTTGAACAACTTGTTGGACAGCTTCCAGTGCGGGTTTAAAGCGGTGTCTGTCCATGTGAAGTACATCAGTCAAGACCTTGATATTCAACTTGAGATCGCGTTTTGCGGTGCTCAGTTTGAGGATTGTGCCACGAAAGGCGATAACATACTTTGGGGCACATTTTGGCAAATGGTTAAGGTGTGTGTGCTTGATTTCGTAAACGGCACCGTAGATGGATGAATCTTTATCATCTACGAGCGCACGTTTTAACTGAAAATGAAAGAAGTTCCACCAACGGGAAGACTGAACTTGGGGATCTCGGGATTCCTGGCGATCATATTCTAAATTGTATGCTCCCTCAACCAGGCTCGCAACAACTGCCCGACGGTGATGATTATTTGTCCTGCAATATTGAGGAATAGTAAATGAATCCTCATAATAAATCTACCCTTTCACAAATACAGCAATTAACTTATCTAGAAAATCTTGTCAATGTTGATCCTCAGGCAATCTACAACACCTTCAAGATGCATGCTGAGGCAGAATTCACCATTTTCTTATAGGAGTTTTAGGTCACATTTAAAAACTAGTAATATTACCATACTTTAGATTGGTCTCTGTGTGTAACCAAGGACAAAGACCGAGCCTCGCCGATTCAGTCATCCAATTTTCTTTAAGCGTTTAGGTAAAGGGTCTCATGGTTCGATCCCATTGCTTATTCTTATGTATATATTGAAAAATGGAAAAACTTATGTATTATGTGAAATGAGTATGCATGTAGGAAAATGGTTGTACCAGTCAACTTCAGTGAGCTGTTTGGGTCCTGTGAGGTCGAAATTTCCCCTTTCAATAGCCATTTGTCTGTGTGTGCTTCCCTTTCAAGTTTCGAGATATATACTGCTGGGCACATAGGAGGGGAAAAAATCCAGAAAATGAGTGGCATACCAAGATGAAATCATAGAGAAAAAAATCCCGAAAATGAAGGTTAATCATCAGAAACAAACTTAAAGGCACGATGGAATCTCCATGGGAATAACATCAAAACTTTTGAATCAACACTTAGGTGGTGTTTGTTTTTTTGGCTTTTTGCTGAAAGCAATTTAATTTTAAAATTTAGGTGGTTTGTTTTTAAACTTTTTCATGACTTATTATAAACTTTTTACTAAATAGAAAAAGCCAAAATATGTAGCTTTTTCTAAATAGAAAAAATAACATATTGATTTTTTTTACTTTTTAATACTTAATAGAAATAAAATACTACAAAAACAAACAACCTAATTTTTAACACTATTAAGTATTAAGCTTCTATTTAGAATTAAGTAAAAAAACAAACACCAACTAAGTCATTCTTGGGAACCCACGTCAATATTGGAAATCCAAAAATTATCTTTCTATGTATCATAACATTAGCAATGAATCTTTATACACATACACATCAATATATAGCATCAAAATATTAGCAAAAAGTTCATATTTAGACGTTCTCACTCACAAAAATCTGCAAACATCACAACATCATAATGATAACAGTTCATAGTATACACCAACTGTATCAAAATGTTGGCGAAAATCCATACTTAAAGTAGCACCCAGAAGCTTCTGCAAATATCATAATAAGAAAAAAGAAGAGGATCAAAACCTTACTCGTACCAAATAGTTTGAATCCAAAGGAAGCCTTGCAAGGCCTTCGAATGAGGGGAGTTATTTATAAGCATGCAATGCAATGCATGCAAGTTGCTTACAAGATTTAAAAGCCACGAGGGGAATCTACCTAAAGCTGGTCAGTTGGATGGAAATAACGGTGAGAGACCAACTGATATGGGAGAGCCATTGAAATGGTGTCCTTTTAATTCTCTCTGTCATGTGGAATAAAGCCGGCAAGACTAGCTTTAGAAAACGATAACATGTCCATGGAAGAAAATAATGGTCCAAAAATGCTGAAAATGACCTCTAGTTAATGAGACAAGGTCGAGTCAACAATTTAGGAAGATGGCAAGGAATCCAATATTAAGCTTGCTCTACTTTTTAAAATCTCTCCACTTATAACACACCCAAATGCAAATTGGCTTCCTTTTTTTCTTTTTACTAGAATGAATTCTTAAAACAAATCCATGAGTGTTTCTCCTTGTAAGAAGAAGAAAACCTCTTAAAAGTAATTAAAGAAACACCATGACATGATTGATCAATGTAAAAGATACTTTAAAATGCATGTTTATCTTTATAATCTACAGAATATCAGAAAGCATTCCCTATCATTCAACTCAATTTGATGATACCCTCTCAAATTCACTTTACATTTATCATTGATCGTAACAGTATACAAATATCATAAATTTTTTATAAGAAAAAGGAGGAAACATGACACATGAATGCTTTAAAAAGAGAAGTATTCCAAAAATGACGCTCAAAATTAATTCTCTAAAAATACTCTTATGCCCCAGAAGGGTTATGAAAAGTATAGTAAAAGGAAAAGTGAAAGGGAAGAATGTTAAGGAGGAAAAAAATGTATAAATTACATTTTTAAATAATTTTGGTAATATTTTATTTTGCTTAATATTTTTATGATAAATTAAATAGAGAATTTGGGTTCTTTTGGATATGTTTGGTTCTCGAAAAATTTGACAATGGTAGAATGCACAAATATATATGAACAAGATGAGAATGGTGTGAATAAAAAATGACCAGACATCCTTTATACTTGTCTAGATTAAATCTTACAAGCTTTGTATGTATTAACAACGAGTTATTGGATGAAATTAAGATCATCTAGACCTCCTATTTATATGCAAAGTGCTTCATCATTTATCATTAATTGATCTTCATCTAATATTTCTGGTTTCCCAAAATCTAGATGGAGACCTTAAATAAATCCTAGCATCTGTGGACTAGGTTTCTTTTTGGATCCATATACCAAGTATTACTTGTTGTCTATATATTCTATTCGACTTTTTTAAGCGTGTAGATTATTCAGCCAAGGGAACAACGTGCAATCTAGATTCAACCAAGGGAAAAACGTGCTAAGGCCCACTTATTAATAAGTCTATAGGCAGTTAAGCCAATGTTGAATGGGTTAACCGCATGAGAAGATTTGGAGGTGAACTATTCCAATTTAAAATAATTTTTGGTTTCATATATATTTTGAGCAAAAATTTTCAACTGCTCGATCTTTTTGCAATAAAGTAAGCAATTGTCTACAAATATTTAAATAGAGGGACTAGTTCATCAATGAAATATTTGGTTAAAAAAAAAATGTTCTTTGTTTCATTAAAATGTCGTTTCCCCTCAGTGCCAAATCATTAATTTTCCTCCCTTTTTTTTTTCCTAACTCCCTCTCTAAGTCTACGCTCTCTCAAGGGATAAAAATCAGCCTTTTGAATGTCACAAATTTTTTATAAGAAAAAGGAGGAAACATGACACATGAATGCCTTTGAAAGAGAAATTTTTCAAAAATGATACTTGAAATTAATTCTCTGAAAATGCTCTTAGGCCTGAAGGATAATGAAAAGTAGAAGGAAAAGTGAAAGAGAAGAATGGTGAGGAAAAAAAATGTATTAATTTGGATTTTTAAATAATTTTGATAATATTCTATTTTTCTTCATATTATTATGATAAACCAAATGGGGAATTGGGTTCTTGAAGGCATGTTTGGTTCTTGAAAAATTTTGCACACCATTGACAATGGTAGAACGCAAAAGGTATATGAACAAAATGAGGATGGTGTCGATAAAAAATGACTAGATGTCCTTTATACTTGTCTAGATTAAACCTCCCAAACTTTATATGTTTTAACGAGTTGTTGGATGAAATTAAGGTCAGCTAGAACTCCTAGTTATATGGAAAGTGCCTCAGCCTAATATTTCTGGTTTCCCAAAATCTAGACAAAGACCTTAAATAAATTTTCGCTTCGTGTGGACTAGGTTTCTTTATGTACCAAGTCTTACCATATTCTATTTGACTTTTGAGCGTGTAGACTATTCAGCCAAGGGAACAACGTGCAATCTAGCTATCATTCACCCAAAGGAAATACGTGCTAGGACCCACTTATTAATAAGTCTATAGCAGCCATTCTAGAATGGCTTACTTGTTCCCTCAACCCCATGAGAGGATTCGGATGTTTGAACTAATCGAAATTTAAAATTATTTTTGGTTTCATATATATTTTGAGTAAAAATTTCCAAGAGCTCTTTTAGCATTGATTTTTAAACAATTTTCAAATACTTAAATTGAGGGACTAGTTCATCAATGAGCTTTTTTGCAGTTGCTTTTTTTTTTTTTTTTTTTTATGATTTTTGCAATTTCATTTAAACTCTTATTTTACTTTACTTTTGGGCATGCAGATTGGGTTTGCTCTTGGAAAATTATATAATTTAGAAATCATTCAGCCTAGGGAACAACATGCAAGACTAATATTTATATTGCATTAATTTCTAAGAAATTTTCTCCAAGCATTTAGATAAAGATTTATGGGGTAGGAGCTTTGACAAATTAACATTGTTGTTGTAGTTGTTGTTCTTCTTCTACTTTTGTACTTTTCTCATTGTCTCATTGACTCACGTAAACAAGCTTGACCGGATACTTCCATTTAACTCTTCCATAATCAAGAGGATGCCTTCCTTTTCCACAGATTATCATAAATAACTCCTCTTGTTCAAAGGCTTTGAAAGCCTTCCTTTGGATTCAAAGTATTTGGTAATGTTTTGATCCTCTTCTTTTTTTAGATATTATAATATTTGCAGAAGTTTGTGGGTGCTCCTTCAGGCATGGATTTTCGCCAACATTTATATACAGTTGGTGCTCCTTAAAGATTCTTGTGCTAATGAACTTTTTATGTTATGATATTCACTGATTTTAGTGGGTGAGCCTTGAATAAACTTTTTTCCAACATTCTGATGCTGTATATTGGCCTCTTTATGTGTTTAAAGTGAACTGATATTATTATGATGTTATGATGTTTGCAGATTTTTGTGGGTGAACGTCTAGATATGAGTTTTCTCCAAATCAAGGTATTTCATTAATGTTGATTCCCAAGAATGATAAAAGTGTTGATTCAAAATTCTGATTTCTTTTCTTTTCCTACATTCTTAGCCACCAAACAGAGGTAGATGAAGTAAATATTTAACTACTTGGAGGAAAATTAAGTCTGAGATCTCACGCTCTTGCTGCAGACAGAAAGCATCAAATTAAGGCTTTGAATGTTCTAGTACAAACAAAGCTTAAGCTTCATGCCTTTAAGTTGGTATCTGATGATTAACCTTTCATTTTCTGGATTTTTTTTTCTCCTATGTGCCATGCAGGATAAATATATTTCCTTTCAAGAACGGAAGGAAGAGGGCAGTATAAGTACACAATCACTAATGTCTGCTCAAAGGGAAGATTTTGAACGCACGGGACCGAAACAGCTCGCTGACTGGTACAACCATTTTCCTACATGCAATATTTCAATATATACATTACAGAATAAGCAATGGGATCAATCGATGAGACGTTTACCTAAAAGTTTAAAGAAAATTGGATAACTGAATCTGTGAGGCTTAGGATTTGTGCTTGATTAATTACATATAGAAATCAATCTAAGTGAAGTAATATTACGAGTTTTCAAATGTGAACTAAAACTCCTATTAGAAAATGGAGAATTCTGCCCGAGCATGCATCTTGAAGGTGTCTTAGCATTCACAAGATTTTCTAGATAAATTAACTGCTGTATTTATCAAAGGGTAGATTAGATATGAGGATTCATTTATCATTTCTCATTGCAGGACAAATGATCATCACCTCCGGGCAGTTGCTGCGAGCCTGGTTCAGGGAGCATACAATTTAGAATTTGATCGCCAGGATTCCCAAGATCCCCAAGATCCCCAAGGCCGTTGGTGGCACTTCTTTCATTTTGAGTTAAAAGATAAGCTCATAGATGATAAAGATTCATCCATCTACGGTGTCGTGTATGAAATCAAGTGCACATACACTAACCATTTGCCAAAATCTGCCCCAAAGTTTGTTATTGCCTTTCGTGGCACAATCCTCAGCACCAAGAGCCGGGACATGAAGTTGAATATGAAGGTCTTCGCTGGTAAACTTCACAAGGACAAGCCCCGCTTTAAACACGCGCTGGAAGCTGTCAAAGCAGTTGTTCGAGAAGCCTGGCCTGCAAATATTTGGTTAGTAGGGCATTCCCTGGGGGCAGCCATTGCGATGCTGGTTGGAAAATCCATGGCCCAGGAGGGTAAGAATCTCACAACTTTCCTTTTCAATCCACCTTTCTTGAGGTATTCCCTCTCAAAGAATATCAAAAATCCAACTTTAAAGGATGGAATCCTCTCGACAAAGAATGTTATCAAAGCTGGGATCTCTTTTGTTGGGGGTGATCATCTGTGGCAGGAACTATATGACCAATTTAATGCATTGTCTTATTGGATCCCCAACCTGTTTGTGAACCAAGACGATCCTCTTTGCTCAGGGTATATAGACCATTTTAGAAATAGGAAGATCGAAGATGAGATACGTTCAATAAGGAGTGCAATAAAAGCTGCATTTGTGAAGGATCCACAACTACCCATATATCTACTTCCTAAGGCATATCTAACTATTAGCAAGATCTCATCCCCACCCAATATTTGTAAAATTCGTGAAGCTCATGGAATAAAACAATGGTGGTACCAAATGTCTATAGGGCCAGGCTTTGCAAATTCATCAACAAAGGTATTGATAGATGATGCCATCCCCGTGGGTGAACCCTGAGCACACTCCAAGTATTGATGGATTAATCGGGTACTTTAACCATATAATCCATAAAGTAACAGATGCCAAGTGAAAGGGTGCAACCTTTTACCTAGTCTATTCAAGCTGTTGAAGTCTTTGATTTTATTGTCTCATGCATAAATTTAGTTCTGTTCATGGTATGTGAACTAATAATTAGTGCAATTTCAAACTTTTACTTTTCTTGCAATTGTGTTACCCTTGGGTTTAGGCATATATACATGTTGGAAAATGTTTGAAGTTCCTAATTGGTATATGTTTATGTATATTTTTTTGTTCCTAATTAGTATATGTTTATATATGTTTGCAAAGAATAATATTGTAGAGATATTTTTTATATTAATATGTCATTGTCATATTAGATTTCTTTATAAAATCAAAAAAATTATCAAAAGTATCACAATAAATATTTTAGGTCGTGAGGGGAAAAAGTCATGAGATGGAAATAGGTTTATGAAGATTATACATAGTGAATAGAGATGTAAAGAAGAATGAGTGACACCCTATGAAATGAGGATACATATAGTTCACTATGTAGATACAAGAAGTGAAACATGGGATGTTTTGGGGTTTAATAGTTAATCCAGTTTATGTCCTCTGTAATATTCTTTATAATACAATGGAATAATCTCTTTAATTCATGGATGTAGACATAGCTAGTCAAACCATGCACATTAAAATCTCATGTATATTTGTGTATAAATTGTTTATCTTGGTTAGTCAAGCCATGCATGTTAAAATCTCACATATATTTGTGTATGAATTGTTTGTCTTTGTATTCTTCCATTAACATATTTGCATTAAAGCTTCGATTATATTGTCATAACAAAGTGATATTAGAGCTTATTTCTTAGACCTAGACTAACAACAAAGTTTAAGGTTGAGAAATTTAATGGAAAAAACAATTTCAATTTATGTCACATTAAGATACATGCCTTGTTAGTTCAATAAGGATTATTCAAAGGGCTAAAAGGTAGAGAGGTTTTATCAACAATAACGCCGGATGAAGAGAATAATGAACTTATGGAGAAAATGCACAATTCTATTCTATTATGCTTGGGTAATGAGGTACTTGGAAAGTTACAATTGAAGTTAGAAAGTCTATACATGACTAAGTCTCTTATAATTCACTTCTTTTTGAAGAAGTTGTTGTTCACTCCCCAAATGAAAGAAGGTACATCCGTCAAAGACCACATTTATGAATTTTAATTATAGATTTGAGGAATACTGATGTTAGAATTGATGATGAAAAAACTAAGTCATAATTTTAAAGTGTTCCCTACCAAATTCTTATGAGCACTTTGTGGATATCATGATGTATGGTAAAAATTCTCTCTCTACATAAAGGATGCTAGGGCCGCTCGGAACTTAGAGAAGTTAAAAAAAATGACCTTTGAGAGTGGAGAAAAAAGCTTATGTAAAGGTTTAGTGGCTAAAGAGAGAATATGGAAGAAAAATAATGGCAAAAAAGTATGATCTTGATCTAAATCAAAGTTCAAGATAAATAACAAGTGTTCAATAACAATAAGAAAGAGCACTATGTGAGAAATTGTTCGAAACATAAAAGAAAATGCAGAGAGAAAGCTTGTAATTTTGGTTATGCAATAATTGTAGAAGAAAATTTGAATATTGCATATGTCATTTCAGTTATGGTTAGTAACTCAAGTGATGAGCGGATCCCTAACTCAAGGTGTTATTATCATATGCCTCCCAATAAGGATTAGTTTGGTGCCTACAAACTTACAAATGGTGAAAATATTATTATGGGAAACAATGTAGCTTATTAGGCTGTCATGACAAACATAATTCAAATTAAGATGCATGGTGGTATTGTAAGGACATTAATTTATGTAAGGCATGTTTCAGAGTTTAATAAAAAAATTATTTCTCTAGGAATGCTTGACTCTAATTGATACACAAATAAATCCAGAAGTAGAGTTATTAGAATCTCAAAGGGTGCTCTTAATGTGATAAAATGACAAAAAAATTAATGATCTTTATACATTGTAGGATAGCACGGTTACAAGTACAGTTGCCATTTTAACCTCTAAATTAATTTCAAAGACTACTAGATTATGGATATGCCACTTGGGCATACGAAAGATAGGGGTTGGCAACTTTGAGCAAACGAGGTTTGCTTAATGAATAGAAAATGGGACAACTAGATTTTGTGAGCATTATGTGTTTGGGAAACAAAGAATTTAGGTTATATGCCCTAGTATTAGGGATGTTAATATCATATCAACCTAACGGTTATGCCCCATGTAATGATTTGATCTAACAAAATGGCTATGCCTTGGTATGAGGATCTAAGCATAACAAAATGATTATGCCCTAATGTGCTCTAATAACTCCCAATGAATTGTTGTGCTCCATTTGGACAAAATTTATATTTTATAAACTCAAACCAATCTCAGTAACATCAACATGGGGGCTATGAAGCATGATGTATGATGCCATTGCTTCACAATGATCTTAAGACTTAGGATGAAATGTTAACTAAGGATAAGAGGAAAATAAAATAATAGAAACTAGGCTTAAACCCCCAATAAGCAACCTCATGCCTCTTACGTATACATAACGTGTAAAAGATAAGCAAACTCTAAGGTCATAGAATACATAAACACTCCCAATGCACTTCATGATATACTTTTCTTTTTTTATTTGTTTTTTCTTTTTCTTTTTCTTTTCTTTCTTTTTTTTTTTTTTTTCCTTTCTTCTTTTTTCTTTTGTATCACATCACTAAATTAAGAAAATAAAGCACAAAAACTTAAAATAGAATGGTACTACTAGTATGACAAAATAGGTGAAGCATATCGATCCAAAATAAAAGTGTCTCACCCAACCATGATAAGGAAATACTAAAATATGAACAAACCATGGAGTCCACAACCAAAGAGGTCTCACCTATATATGAGTACACATAAAAAAGCCCCTCAATCCCCAAGGTATAAAAATAAGTGAATTAAGGTGATGAAAAATAGATTGTGTGAAAAGGCTTAATTGGCTAGCAAGGGGCAACTCAAAATATGGGGTGTACCATGAAGAGAGTGCATGAAATGATGGTCACCCCATCTTTTGACCACAACCTTAAACATAGTACTCTTAAGTTAATCAACATTGGTTAGTTCTAACAATCGTTTTCCATCTAAGTCCATTAATCATATTGTTCTTCATCAAGCCATGCATCTTCATTATCACATAAGGTTACCCTAAATATGCTGTTTGCAACTAAAGAGCTTATACTAAACTACATTCAACTAAAGTCAAGCCATCTCCTTCTTTAACATATAGGCTCCATTTTAGGTTCATTCTCCTCAATTGTTGCTTAAACAGCTTGCCATTGGGTAAAAGAGGATAGGAGGTGTTGTGTAATTCTTGGGTGGATAAGCTAAAGTGCTATGCAAAGATATCCACAACCTTCAACAATCCACTCATTGAGTAGTGTATTTAAATTCTTGTCTCTAAGCATAGAGGGACCCTAAAAAAGAGTGCTAGCATTCCGGATAAAAGTTTGAGTTCTCATGGGGGTGATTCTCATGTGAAGACACTAATTATTGCATCAATATAAATCTAACATTTTGCTCTATATTTTACTAAAATACTTTACATACTCTCCTTATAAGGCTTTTTGCACAAATAATATAGTTTTTTAAAATATTTAAAAATTTGTTCTGTCAAAAATAATTCTAAAACTATTGTGTAAAACACAACTAATTAAATTAAGCAAAATATTCAAAATGTGGTTGAATTAGGTTTTTTAAACTTTTTCAAAAAGCATACTTAAGTAAATCAATGAAGTACAATGAATATAAAGAAATATAAATAAAGATAGAGAGATACAAACTCGATTTTTATAATGGTTCGACAATTCCTACCTATGTCCACTCTCCTCAAACTCCTTCCGAGTAAAGGTTCCACTAGATCAAGGCTTCAAAACCAAGCTTCAAACTCTTACACTAAATTTACCTACTCTAATGGGCACATAAAAATTTCTTCAAGTTCAAAACCAACTTAAAGCTTCTAAACACTTGAACTTTCTCTAATAAATAGATGTTTAATCTCACTCAACCTAGCACAATTAATGCTTGAATACAAGAGGAGTTAGGTTGAATACAAAAAGGTACACTAGAGGAGATTTGCAAGTAAGTAATCAATACACAAAGATTTGAGAGCTTTGAAAAAGAGAAAATGGTAGATAAGGAATTCAATGCAAATGTTTTCTTATCAACAAATGCATAAAAGTTCCTTATTTATAGGTTTCTAACCTCGGATGCCCAAAAAAACAAAAACTAGCCTTGACTGACCACGTCAAGCTCCAATTCCACTTGTTCATTAGTTGTTAGGTAATAAATACACAATAGGTGACCATTTGTCATTTTTAAAGTTCGACTGAACCTTGACCGGGAAAGTGGTAGCCTAGATCTGGAATGCAAGCTCTATAGAAGAGACAAAAATTCTTATACCTTGGGCCGAACCTCAACTAGGAAAGGGTGACCCATTCCTAAATGATCAAGCCGGTTTAGGTCTTCCCTTGACCGGTTGGAACTTTTAGGCTCAAAATCAATCTTATTCTTTCCAAAGGCTTTCTAACACTTAAATATTGTCTTTAGGAAACTATGTAGCTCAATTATAAAGGGTTTTGTCTAAGGTTTTTTAATTTTAACTTAGTTTCAAGAGAGATAAGAATATTTAGGATCAACTTTATGAAAACTAAGTATAGAGAAATGCATAAAAAAATAAAAAAATAAAAATAAAAAACATGTTTAGAGCCTAGGTGCACCCAAGATATTTGTTTTACAAAGGTTATCCTAGTCTTGAAGGATCGTCACGCATCCAAAGCTTCACTTTTCTTGAATTTCCTTGAGCAAGCATGTCTTTTTTTTTATTTTTAAGTTATATACCTGAAACTTAGCTTGATTTAAAATGATTAGTGCACTTAACTATGTTTTGTTCTCATCAAAACTAAATTAGGAAAACTCTCGGGCTAACATACCATACTTTTGGATTTCATGTATAACTCATCTTTTGAAAATACAAGTTTATTGTAAAAGGTGAATTCATCTTTTCAAAAGACAAATTCAATATAAAAAGTGAATGGAAGTTACCTTGTTTGATTCATATAATCCTAAGCAACGGAATTGAAAATGGAGGAGAGGGAGAGAGAGAGAGAAAAAAAAAATGCTAGTGTGAGGGAGACCGAGAGCGATAAAGGAGAGCGAGGGCTTCTGTGCCTGAGGGAAAACGATGGAGGAGAGCGAGGGCTTCTGAGCCTGAGGGAAAACGATGGAGGAGAGCGAGGGCTTCTGCACCTGAGGGAAAGCGATGGAGGAGAGATATGGCTTCTGCGCCTAAGTGTAAGCGATGGAGAATAGCGAGGGTTTTTGCGCCTAAGTGAGGGTGTAGAGGGAGTTGTCATCTCGAGGCCTCGGAATAGCTCAAGGAATGGTAGATTTAGTGTGGAGTCGAAAACCTTTAAGATTGAGGTAGAAAAAAAGAAGGGCAAAATGCAAGCTACGATCGTGGAGAGGAAAAGAGGGATCTCGTCGTGGATAAGAATGGGACCAGTGAGTCTAGGGTTCTTTCTCGAAGGTCTGGTTCATTGCAGTAAGGATACGAGTATTGGAAAGTGGGGAAAAAAGTGGAAGGAAAATGGGAAGGCCTATTCAATGTTGCGCGATGAAAACAAAGGTGGGTGCTTCATCCAATTAAGAGTTGTGGACCTGGAGAATAAAAATTTCAACATTTTTATCCCTAAAGGAAGAGGAGCAGTGAGGGGCTGGACTTCAATGGTGGAGACGCTACGGCGTCTGGGTTTTGATAATGAAATGAAGGAAGGCTCGAAGGACGAAGCGATGTTGCTGAAGCCTATTATGACGAAAACCTTTGTGGAAGTGATTAAATAGTCGATGAGCAAAGAAAGAGCAATGATCAAGGTGGAGGTTAGAGAGAAGGAGCTAAGCCGAAACTTGAATAAATTGGTTCACTGTTTGGTTGGGTCCTAGAACCCTAATTCAGGGATGGGAGATGACCTGAAGAGTTGGGGGACCCCCTTGGCAAAATCTTGGGGATTGAAGGGCAACTTAGGACTTGCAAAACTGGAGAGGGGTAAGATTCTGCTAGAATTTGAACTATTGGCAGAAGCTGAGAAAGCCCTAAGCCTCAGAAACATTTCGGTGGGGGGATCCTTCTTCGCCTGGAAAAATGGAGTCCCGAGACGGAGTGCCTGTCGGAAAGGGAAAAAATGCGTGAGGCATGGGTGCGAATCATGGGCCTACCCATCTCATTATGGGATCAGGTGATCGCTCATATTTTTGTCGTTTATTGGATCAAAACAAAATTTATAACCTAATTCACTATTCTATAGCAATTTGTACCCGATCAAAAAGTGGTTTTAGTACAAACTGCTGTAGTATAGTGGTTTTTAGGTATCGTCCACAATGATGGATTATTCTTGGTAATTAAGGCTTGAATGAGATGATAAGAAATGATTGTGATCGAGTGAAATTGACTTGAAATTGCATAATAAAATTCCAAAATAATAATGTATTAAAATTGAGAGAAAAATGAAGTGTAAAAGAGAAGAAAATTAATAAGATGTGAGATTCTCGGAGTTAGGATGGTGAATAGGTGTTGAGATCTAATTTTCATCAAGTTAGATTGAAAACCTAAATTTTCATCTAAACCGATTTTTGATTTAGCTTTAGGTCTAGATCTAATTTCTCTTCAAATTAGGTAATCTAATCCAAGAGATCAATTCGAATCATATATTCGATTCATCTTAAATTATCTTCCGATGATTCACACAATGCAACTATTCAATCTCATCAAATCTAGCATTAAGAATTTGATGAATCTACCTAGCTTGCATTGTAGTAATCATCCAAAACAATTTGAAGAGAAAAATCCCCAAATTTTAATTAATTAATCAATTGGATCAAATTACCTTTATAATTCAAGCTCAATTCTCTAATTCACCATAGATCTTGCCTCTAGATCTTCCCTCTTCCGAGAAAAACGAGATTTAACCACTCATGCTTGGAGATTTGATCTCACAAGACATGTTTGGCTACCGAGAAAATAAGAGAAAATGAAGGAAAGTAGAGAATTATATAGAGAGAAGAAATCTAAAAAGGTCTACAATTAGGAAATGTATCAAAAGTCTTTAAATGAGTCAATCATGTTTCTATTTATAGGCCAAGGTCAAGTGGACACTTGGCATCATCTAAGAGGTCTTTCGAAGGCTTCTTCATCAAGGAATCTGGAGAAAATGCATTTTCGCACGAGCCCCTAGCAATTTCGCATGATGGTGCGAAGTGGAGAGTCCATTAGCTGCATTTTCATTTTACTGGAGCGTTTCGCATGACTGTGCGAAAATTTCGCATGGTCATGCGAAATCACTTTTCACATTTCCCTTATGTGCTGCAGCCAAGCCTATTCTGTTTCATTTCGCATGACTATGTGAAAATTTCGCATGGTCATGCGAAATTGAAAAACATGTTTTTTCGACTCCTCCTTGCAATTTCTTCCATTTCTTCATTTTTAATCCATCTCCACCACCTTCAATTAAGCTCCAAATCCCAATCCAAACCAATTGCATTGCTTCTTTCATTATGCATTTGGATCATCATCAACTTTATTTGTTTTCTTCAATTTGATTCATCTCCTTTGTCACCAATTTATCAAAATCATACCTTGAAATGACTCCAAAACTTCATAAAACTTGTTAGTAACTCTTGCAAGGGCAAAAACATGTTAATTAAGTGTTTTAGGCATAATTACTACTCAAAAGATGTGAAACTCATGAGAATTATTATCTAAAATATGCTCTTTTTGAGTAGAAATCATCAGGCCATTCTGAGAAGGATATGGGAGAAGTGTGGGGGGTTCCTTGCAGTCGACTCCCAAACAGAAAAGCTAGAGGAGTTGTAGTGGACGCAGATTCTAGTGAAGATGAATGGAGAAGAGCTTTTCAACGTGGTGGAAATTTGGATTGAAGATTTCTGCTACGCGATAACCCTATGGTGGGAGGTTAGGCCAGTCTTGAAAGCGGGGCCGATAGAAAAGAGAGGGTTGAAGACTGTAACAACAGGCGAGGTTGGGGGTGAGTCTTATGCACGTGCGAGTAAGCGTGTGATGGAGGAGGGTAGTGTCACTAGGCTCGAGGCCCTACCGTCGTCTGCCGATGGGACGCGGAGGCAGACATGTGGGTCGGGGCAACCTATGGAGCTTTGCTTGGGTGGACCGCTTGTGATGGGCCTCGCCCAATCCCCTTGGAGCTCTGATTTGGCCCCTAGGCCTTCTAGGCCTATCCCAGCTGGTCTTGAGGCTGGGCCGTCTTGCTCTAGGTCGTCTGGGCCATTTCTTACTAAGCCGTCCTTTTCTAGGCCGTCGCCTAGGAAGGATTCGGGGTAGGCCAAGGCCAATGAGCCCTTAGTGGTGATTGAACTGGAACGCCAAGGCCCGTTTTTGCCTTGTGCAAAGGGTTTAGCCCCTTCTAGTGAGGTCCGCCCCCTGGTATTGACTGGCCCATGTCTTCTGGAGGGTCCAGACTCTGGCATCTCCTTTTTCTGGATGAATGACGACTTGAGAAAGCAAGTGGAGGAGGAACCACGATCTGAGGAGAATTCGAAGACTAACGGCGCCTTATTGGAGGAAGCTCTGAGGTATGGGACCGCCTCTAACCCTTTTAGATTGTTGGTTCTTGTTCCCTCTTCTTCTCCCTCTTCTATTTCTGGTTGGACTCCTTTAAGGGAGTATTACGACTTTTCTAGGGCTGGTTGGAAGATAGCCCAGAGGGAAACTCAGTGTTGCATTGTCAATGGCCCAGGGTCTATAAAGCAGAGGACTGTTACTAGTTGGGAGCTGATGGAGGTTAATAATGGCAGCAATGGAGAATATGGAGATGAGCTATGTTTGGTTCGTACAGTGCCACATGAAGCTAGAGGATGGGAGGAAGTCAATTGGGAAGATAGTGAACTAGCTAGATTCAGCAAGTTCCTGGGGTTTTCGACAAAAGGCTTGGATAAGGACATTTTGGATTTCTTGGTCAAGATCAGAAAAATGATGGAAAGAGTCCATAGTAAAGTTCTTCTGGACAAATCGAAATTTGAAAGGGAATTGAAAAGACTAGAATGCTCCATTAATTACGAGGAGAGAAAGAAGCAGAAGAGTGGTACGTAAGAAAGAGGGGGCCAGATTTTGGAAGTATAATGAAGTTAAGATTGCTAAGCTGGAACATGCGAGGAGCTAATGATAGCTCCAAAAGAAAGGTGATTAAGGCCATGATTAGGAATCAAATGGTAGACTTGTTTTATCTCCAGGAGACAAAAATTCAAACAATGTCTAAGGGTGTGGTGAGGAGTCTGGGCTCTGGGAGGTTCCTGGACTAGGGTGCCATGGATGCTCATGGTTCTGCGGGTGGAATTTTGATATGTTGGGACAAAAGGACCCTCGAGGTGCTTGAGATGGAGGTAGGACACTTCTCTATTTCCTGTAGGCTCAGGAATGTGGAAAATGGGTTCGTCTGGATATTCATAGGAGTTTATGAGTCGTTCTCTAGGAATGATAGGGAGGCTTTTTGGGATGAGCTATGGGCAATTAGAGGCATCTGGAATGACCCTTGGTGTTTAAGGGGCAATTTTAATGTCATCATTTCCCAAAGATAAATGAGTAGTCAGAGAAGGATAAGTGGTGCAATGAGAAGATTTGCCTAAGTTGTTGATGACTTAGAGCTTCTAAATCTTCTGTTGCAAGGTGGTGTGTTTTCTTGGAGTGGGGGTAGGAACAACCAATCTTGGGCTAGACTGGATAGATTCCTTGTGACCCAGAACTGGCTTGATCAATTTTGTGGGGTTGTCCAAAACAGGTTGTCGAGCCCACTTTTGACCACTTTCCCATCTTACTGAAAAATAGTGGATTAAGATGAGGCCCCTCTCCGTTTAGGTTTGAAAACATGTGGCTGAAAGTGGATGAGTTTAAGGACCTTCTTCGGGGATGGTGGCAGGGGTCTGGGGTGAGTGGGAGGGCCAGTTTTAGATTGGCCTCTAAGCTAAAGGTACTGAAACAGAAAATCAAAGACTAAAATAAGGATGTGTTTGGAAGGCTGGAAGTTAACAAAAACTTGGCTCTCCAAGAGGTCAAGTTTTGGGATAGGGTGGAAAGTGAAAGGAGCCTCTCAGTAAGTGAAACGGAGATGAAAAAGAAGCTAAGGAAACTTTCAAAAAGTGAGTTCTGCTGGAAGAAACCCATTGGAGACAAGTGTCGAGGGAGTTGTGGCTGAAGGAAATGGACAAGAATACAGGATTCTTTCACCGGATGACCAATGCCCACCGAATAAACAATTCCTTGGACATAATTAAAATTAACGAGGTGTAGAGGACTGAGGAGCAGGAGGTGAGGGAGGGGATTGTGAACGCTTTTCAGCAACTGCTCTCTGAAGAGCTAGGCTGGAAAGCTGATATTGAGGGGCTGCACCTCCAAAGTCTAAATTCCAATGAAGCTAAAGGCTTGGAGTTGCCATTCACTGAGGAAGAGATCCACTCTACCCTTTTGGAAATGAATGGTGACAAAGCTCCTGGACCGGATGGGTTTAGAGTGGCCTTTTGGCAATTTTGTTGAGACTTTGTGAATGAGGAGATTGTGGATTTGTTTAAGGAGTTTTATGTGCAAAGATCTTTTGGCAAAAGCCTTAACACCAATTTCCTTATCCTAATGCCAAATAAAGAGGAGGCTAAGGACCTTAGGGACTTTCGGCCTGTCAGCCTATTAGGGGGACTGTACAAACTCTTGGCCAAGGTGTTGGCGAATAGGCTGAAGAAGGTCCTAAGAATGGTGGTTTCTGTGGACCAGAATGCCTTTGTGAGGGGCAGATAGATTTTGGATGTCTCGCTTATAGCCAATGAGGTGATCGACTTCTGGCATAAGCGTAAGAAGAAATGGCTGATTTGCAAACTGGACATTGAAAAAGCCTACGATAGCATTAATTGGAATTTTCTCATGAAGGTCTTGCACAAGATGGGTTTTGGGTCTCAGTGGATGGAGTGGATTTGGTGGTGCATTTCAACTACCAAATTTTCTATCCTGGTCAATGGGGTGCCAGCAGGCTTCTTCTCGAGTTCCAAGGGGTTGCGTTAAGGAGATCCTCTATCTCCTTATCTCTTTGTCCTAGGTATGGAAGTGCTAAGTGCACTCATAAGAATGGTTGTTGTTAGGGAGTTCATCTCAATTTGTAGCCTTCGAGGAAGAAGGAGGATGGAGATGGATGTCTCTCATATACTCTTTGTTGATGACACAATCATCTTTTGTGAAGCAAGAAAAGAGTATCTAACTTCTTTAAGCTGGATTTTGGCTTGGTTTGAGGTGGCTTCTAGGCTAAGAATAAACCTAGCTAAAAGCGAATTAATTCATATTGGGAAGGTAGAAGAAATTGAGGAAATGGCAGTGGAGCTTGGGTGCAAAGTGGGGGCTCTTCCTTCAGTTTATTTGGGGCTGCCCCTTGAAGCCCACCACAAGGCCATATCTATGTGGGATGGGGTAGAAGAAAGAATGAGGAGAAGATTAGCCCTTTGGAAAAGACAATACATTTCTAAGGGAGGGAGAATTACCCTCATCAAGAGCACTTTGGCCAGCATTCCTATTTATCAATTGTCCCTTTTTCGAATGCCCAAGATAGTGGCAAGAAGGCTTGAAAAATTACAAAGAGACTTTCTTTGGGAAAGGGGAAGAATGGAAAGGAAAATCCACCTAATCAATTGGGAGGTGGTGTGTACTCAAAAGGAGAAATGAGGTCTAGGTATACGGAAGATTGATTTTCTTAACAAAGCCTTGTTGGGCAAGTGGATATGGAGGTTTGCCTTTGAAAAGGACATTCTTTGGAAGAAAGTGATTGGTGTGAAGTATGGTCAAGAAGGCTTTGGCTGGTGGACTAATGAAGCTCGTGGGGCGTTTGGAGTAGGGGTGTGGAAAGAGATTTTGAAGGAAGCAAATTGATGTTGGGATAACATAATGTTTAAAGTGGGTAAGAGGACTAAGGTAAAATTCTGGATTGATCACTGGTGTGGTAATGAGGCGCTGTCCAAAATTTTTCCTCAGTTATTTGCCTTGGCGGTGCATAGGAATGCAACGGTTAATGAGGTGTGGGACTCTAGCCTCGGTCAAGGGGGCTGGAATCTCATATTTGCTAGAGATTCTAATGATTGGGAGTTGGATTCAATAAGAGCTTTGTTTAATATGCTGAGGGACTTCAAGATCTCCCAAGAAGAGGACTCAATGATATGGAAAGGTGAGGGTCAAGGCACCTTTGGAGTCAGACATGCTTACAATTTGTTGGTTGCTCCTAATACCCTCGCCTTCCCAGTTAGATGCATTTGGGTGGACAAGGTCCCAACTAAAGCTACCTTTTTTGCTTGGGAGGCTATGTGGGGGAAGATCCTCACCTTGGATAGGCTTAAAAAACGAGGGTGGTAGTTTCCTAATTACTGTTTTTGTGTGGTTGTGAAGAAGAAAATGTAAATCACATTCTTTTACACTGTATAGTGGTCAAGGTCCTCTAAGAAATTGTCTTTGCCTTGTTTGGGGTTCATTGGGTGTTCCCAGAGATAGTCAAAGAGGTGTTACTTAGTTGGAGGGGCCCTTTTGTGGGGAGAAAGAGGAAAAAAATCTGGTATTCCATCATGTTGTGTATTTTTTGGACGGTATGGAAGAAAATAAATAAATTAGCCTTTATGGGGAGTTCTTTGGATATACAGAAACTCAAAAATTCTTTTGTTTGTAACTTGTAGAGTTGGGCTAGAGTGTATATAGGAGAGGAGTCATATTCGCTTTTAGTCTTTTTGGAGTGGCTAGCGGCTACTTAAGGGTCAGTGAGGTTGCTTGTTTCTTTTGTTTTTGGGTTTGGCTGCGTTGTATACTCCTTGTATGCTTTGTGGTTTCTTGCCCTTTAATATAATTTGTGCTCACTTATCAAAAAGTGAATGCATCTTTTGAAAACATGAGTTCAATATGAATATAAAACAATCGATCAAAAAATCCCACTAAGTACAATTATCTAAAGATTTTAGGCGGTCAAAGTGTGTCCCTACAAAGTAAAGACATCACAAGGATGGCATCTTGATTCAATTGAACATATGATTGTGTTTATGTACAGTATCATTTACATATGATTTCAATTGTGTATAGCATTACTTGATACCAATACGAGTATCTTTGTTTATTTCCATTTGTGTATTATTCCTTAAGGTTATTTTTGGTTCTTGAAAAATACTAAGAAGAGAAAATAAAAAAGAAAAATGGAAGGAAATGAAATAATAAAGAATCAAAAAAATAAATAAAAAAAGGTTCTTAGAGAAAAAATTGAAAAACGATATTCAACATCAATACTTCATAATTATCATTACAATAATATTTCTAAATTTATTTCTTTACTTTAATTTACAATTGAAATTACTTTTTAAAAAAAAATCAAGTGAAGCACATATTTACTCTGATGCACTCATATTTACTAAACAAAATCAAAATGCAAATAAAGTTTTCATACCATTCATCCTCAAACAACTTATCTTCAACATAATTCTTCATTTTAAATAAAACCCACAACGGTGGGTCTGGAAATGCTTCATTTTAAATCCATTGGTTTCAATACACGAAAATTTGTATTGTATGATTTCCTAAAAATCTGCACATTTCAAAATCAAAACTAAAACACTCTTGGTGGCACCCAATCTTGTCCTGTGGCGTGTGACTTTATGTTTTCTCATAGAAACGGTCTTATCATTGCATAAAAATGGTCATCTGGTAGCTCAAAGAGGTGCCAATGTTATCAGACTTGAATATCCCCATCCAAGCATATCATCTCGCTATACACCACAAACTGATTCATAAAAAATTGCATATGAATCTACCAATTATACAAGAGACGGTAGCAAAATCATAAAAATAGTGACAAAAAGTGACGATAAAACTGTCGTGATACGGAGCTTGGAACATAAGTTATTGTGTGTAATAATAATTTTTGGATTGCATGTATATGATCCTAGAAAACCAAAAGGTTTTGATGTTCTCAAATATTGGGTTTCTAGAGAAAGGATCATAGACTGAAAGTCTAGATCAAATGTCAGCATGGAAAGAAAGTCACATACCATGCAGTCATAACTCGTCCTGAATGAGATCTTCTTGTTTAATTATTAAACCAATGGGAAAACTCGGTCTTTCAAGCTTAAGAATGCCAAAACCTTCAAGAGATTCATGCTATACAATATTATAGTACAACATAAAGTTTGACAAATGTGTTTCTGATAAGGCCGCTGCCGATCTCTTTGAAGAGACAAAAACGCGATCTCTGAATGATGTATATGGTAGAAAACACTCTTGAGATAGCAATTTACAGCATATACTAGAAAACTATACCATCAAAATATCATGACTTGCTGGAATAGGCCAGAGTGAGGAGTAGACTTATCAGATGGTGCCTGTTGATGAACTTGCTTTCTGAATCTGTTACACAACATTGACTGAGATGAATATATGACATAAAAGAACAATATGAATATGAAGGAATAATGGTGCTAGAGCAGAGTATTAGACCTGATTCACAAGCAGGTTTATCTGCTCTCTATACATTTCTTTCAAGTCCACAATATCAGCACGGAGTTCTTCCAGCTGCACAAATATAACCACTTTCAAATGTCGAGGCTTGATAGAAAAGAAAAAACGCCATTTTGATTCCATTGTTCACATAGAAGGTAGAAGGAATTAAAAAATTTTCTTTTTCTCTCTGCTCCACTTAAGTTGTGAGCATGTGATTTCTTGATTACCAAGCATCCTGTTCCATAAAACACACTTCGTCCCATTTCATCTGTATAAAGTTTTACTTTAAGCTCCCATCAACAAATAAAACAAAGGAAAAGAAATGAGAACTTAGGAATCTCATTACGGGATGGGGTTGGATTGGCTGTTGTAAGATTCAGAAAGGTCGCTTTTATTTTACCACAATTTATTGGCAATTAGACAAAGCACAAATTTTGGGAACTCTCTGCACCTTGGCCATCCAACTCTCTTTCAATAATGAATATCCTCATCAATTTAACCCTCATTTGTTGTACTCTCACTCTCTCTCCCTGGCTGACTCCATGCCCTATAAAAATATTCCATCCATATTCCTTTGGCAACCATCCATGAAATTTCCAAATAGAATGAGGCATAATTCACAAGACTGCCCACGTCAAGGTGGCAAACTATGAGTGTGGCTGATAAGGTACAAGCCAAGGGACTGTTGGATTAAAACAGAGACCACCATGTTTCAGAAGCCAAAGCCCATGCTACCTCTCCTTTGCTGACCCTAGCCTAAGCAGTCATTTCCGTGGCAGCTCCCACTCAAGCTTTAGGTAGTCCTTTTCTCTAGCTTTTGACAAGGTTCCTCTCTATACTCCAGGTAGACTTCTCCGTGAGAAGCTCTTTCTGTGAGTCAACTGATTTCAATACCCTATGTTATGAACTTGATCATTATGACAAACCCTTTTAGAACTACAGAAATGCACAAATCAAAGCCCTAGAATTTTTTAGGATCATAGTAACACCAGAAATGAAACAAGTTAATGAAGGATTTCCACATAGTTGTCACATCATAACCAAGTTTCTATGGAACCTGTGTCTTACAAGTGGGTAACCCATGAAGCCCAACTATTTGCTTATAGCATAATTTGGCTACATGTGAGGCATCAGTTGTTTTGCAACGAGGGATAAAATGTGTCATCTTAAAAAACTTATCAACCACAACAAAATTGGAATCATGTCCTAGAGCTGTTTTCAACAATCCAAGGTTAAAATCCACACTAACCGAAGGGTGTGTGGTATAGGCAAAGGTGTGTACAACCCAGTGTTTCTCTTCTTTACCTCAGCCAGCCGACAAGTTCAACATTGCAACACAATTTTAGCAATATCTCTTTCCAAGGAAGACTGATAAAACTCATCCTCCACCAAGTGACCAGCTAGACCTCTGCTATACAACTCCTAAATCAAGAAATCTTGAATAGAAGAACAAGGACTGCATGCTTTGTACCCTCTAAAAAAGTAGTCAACACAGATGATAAAATCAATGTGACCATCTTGAATTTCTTGATAGATGACACCAAAATCAGAATAAGTAAGATTACTCATCCTTCATCTTCTCAAATCTAACCGCATGACCACTCGATCTATAAACAGGCTACTGCTTGACTAACACCTTCAACAACTTTATTCTCAGTTCTTGCATGATGGTGGAGAACAAATGTGTTTTGTTGAAGAAACTACATCCACCTAGCCTGTTTAGGTGCTAACTTTATTTGAAAACTGAGATACCTTAATGGTTGATGGTCAAAGTATAACATAATCTCTTGAGATAATAGATAATACCTCCAATGACCAAGTGCTCACACAACAGTACAGAACTCTTTATCATAAGTGGAATATCTTTGCTTAACTCATTGAGTTTCTCACTAAAGTATGCTACTGGACAACTTTCTTGACTGAAGATACCAGTTATGCCAACACTTGATGCATCGCATGTTGCCTCAAAAACTTTTGAAAAAATCGAATGGCTTAAGACAGGTGATTTAGCTATTTTGCATTTTATCTCCTCAAACCTTACTTTATTCGATGAAACTCCCTTTTTATCATGCTATCAATAATGAAAGTCATTATAATACAAAATTCCTTAATAAATTGCTTATAAATGAGACCATGGAAAAGGTTTTCTTGAAATCCTTGTCTTACAAAAGGGGATTCACAAATACACCCTTCATCTTCTTACCTTCCAAGCAAAACAATTTTTTGATAGCCAAGCAAAAATATTATCTATAATTTTATTTTATTTTTGGGTAGGTGCAAAAATATTATCTATAATTAAACCCATCATTAGTATTATTTGGTTGTATTGTTTAGAAAACCTAACATTAGTATTATCTATAATCAAACCCATAGGAGATATGTCTAGGAAATCAATCCTCTACTTGAAACTACCTTTTCAAATTAATATTTTTATTTCAACATGTTTATTCTATCATTGTATCCCAATATTTGGTTGTACAACAAATCTAGTGCCTAAACCTGCACCCCGTGCCTGTACACGACTCCATGTAACATAGCCCACAAGAATCTAGCACATAAAAATATTACAGAGCTGAAGAGGAAAGACAAGAAAGCAATAAATGGTCTGCTGATTCTAGATTCAACTTTCATATCATGCATCAATTAGGAATCACCAATTCCTAGAGACCAAAAAGGAAATCTAAGATGGGAGAGAAGCTCTACTCATAAACTTTGCCTGGAAGGAACCCTCCACTCTCCCAACCTACAAGATGAAGAAGTGGCTGAATTGTGAAGAAACCACCTTCTATCCACCTTTATATAGGTTATAAAGAGGAGACACCATAAAGATGAGTTCAAGGGAGGTCAACTCCTGAAGTCCCTGATCCCACAAAATCCTGCAGAAGATGTCGATCCAGACCACCCTATTGTCAAATCTAGATAGATAACAAACTTCTTGCATTGGCATCCTTGCTTATACAAATGGAATGGGGCAAGCCACCTGAAGAGGAATGTCCCCACAGTTTCATTTCTACCAAAATTTTATATCCAAACCATTTCCCATCATAATCTTACAGAGATGCCCTTACACAGCCACAACCACAACCACAAGGTCCTGAAACCTTAAAAAGGCCATTCCATTTCTCATCCATGCCGTAATCCTTTAACTTTTTAACTTGGCTGAAATCACCATCCTCCAAGATCTAATTTTTCCCCCAATCTTGACGACCATTCCCTTCTAAGGGTACCAGCCACCATAATCTAATTCTTCCTCCCAATCTTGACATCCATTCCCAATCAAACCCAATAATGCATCCACTAATGTCCACATTATCGCAGCCACCTTTCTCTTATCTCATAAGGTAAACAACAGAACACCACCTAATGTGATTGCACACCTTCACATCTGTATTTGCACAGAACACCTGGGAAACCACTATTTTATTTTTATTTCTTAATTTTTTTATGGGTAAAAAGAAGCAATTTATAAAAGAGAAGCACCAAAAGAAGCGTTCCAAAGTACACAATAAGTATACAAAGAAATGCTTAAAGGCATCACAAAAAACAAAGAGGGACAACAAAAAACAACCCCCCTTAACCCCAACCCAACCAGTCCACAAAGTCCACAATGGAAAGAAGACAAGGAACTATAACACATTTATTAACCATAACAACACAATCTAGAGTCTTATCTTTGTGACATAAATCCATGCTAAAATCAGCTAAAAGAAGCAGGAGTACCAGTTTTAATCTAGGGGAAAACAGTGTTGGCGAATTACTGCCATCGCTGCAATTTAGTTTTTTAGGAGAGAATCAAGAGGATCTTCAAAGATTCATGTGGTAATGACCAAAGCATCATTTTGGACACCCACTTATTAGGAAATGCATTAATATCACATATGTAGGATTAGAAGCATGATACTTTCTGGTAAGAACTAATATAATCCTCCAAAATGAGGACAAATGGATGCTTGACAAGAAACAGGAAGGCTGACCATCTTTCATTCATCTAATATGATGGACATACCTCAATATTATAGCAGAGTAATGTAAGAACTTATATCAGCAAGTGGCCTCATCCAATATAACTAATAACCTTCTTTCTAAAATTTTATTTTCCACTAAAAAGGCAAATCAAAGTGGAAATATATGTACCTCCTCATCACGTTCACCCATTAGCTCTAATGCAGAAGAATGCCTCCGTCTTAGTGCTTCTAGCTCTGCCCGGATGCCAGGCAGAAAGGCAGCTTCTGCCCTCAATTTCTCACACTGTAGCCAATGCAAAGGATTCTCAAGCTAAAATAAGATGAGATGTCATAAATCAATGTGAAAACAGATGAAAATTCACCTGCTCTGTCATTTGAACTAACTCCTCAGCAAGAGAGTCACGGATGGCTTCCATGGATGCCTGAAGTGAACAAGAAAATTATTAGTCAATGAAAGCCACATAAAGGGATGAATGATGAAAATGTGCACAGGACTTGAAGCCCCCATAATGATTGAGGTTATTGAATGCAGCACCACAGAATATGAATTTCTACCATATGCAATGGAACATCATATGGCGCCAACTGCTGGCTAAATAGGAAAGAATTCAGAAAATAACACATACCAAACGAGACATGTATGAGGCAAGTTCACCCTCCTTCTGACGGATGGCAGCTTCAAAAGCACTAGGTGTCATGCTCTTCATATAGTATGGACTCATGGTTGCCTCTCCAAGGTTTCTCCGTTCAGATAAACTGTCAGATGGGTCTAAAGAGGCTTGCAGAAAATAGCTTTCCTCCATGCTGCCTACACTGCTAGCACTTGAAAGTTTGCGAGTCAAGTTTCCTACACAATGTTTATAAAAATTAGAAAAAGAAAAAGAAAAAAGAAACAGGAGTAAAAATACAATATGAACAATAAGAGACATAAGTCTAAGCATCCCTTACCATTTTCAAAACCAGAACTCTGCTTTTTGTTTGGAGTTTGATTGGATACAGCAGAAGACTGAAGACGAGCTGTCCTTTCCAAATCCAAACGTGTATTTTTCTCCCGTTCAAGTTCCTGACAAGAAGAGGAGCTTAATTTAGGAAACTTGAAAGTGGTTCTGGTTATTTATAATAAAAATATAAGAGGCACTCTACTATTTAGACAAAGCTATCTGACAGAAGCATACATAAAATCTATGCACCCATCTAGTCCTAAAACAGTAAGCAGCAGAAAAATTTTACAAAACTTCTTAGATCCACAACTTTTCTCAAGCCACCACACACAAGGAAAAGAAGAAGAAGAAGAAGAAGAAGAAGAGAGGAAGAGGGGGGGATTCGGCAAACTGGAAATGATTTAAGTTTTCATCTTTGCCTCAAAAGAAATAAAAACAAGATTAGAAGTTCTCTTCACACTCAAAATAGAACAGATAGATATATGTGTAAAGGAAAAATTGAAAATAGAAAAAAGGAGAGAAACTTCAAGAGAGAGGAGGAGGTAAAGATTTTCAAAATGAGCAACCAAAGTTTCAATCTGTAAAACACAGGGCTGCTCATTACCTTAGAAAAATATAATAATCTGCACTCTAATCAAACCTCAGAAATCTCAGACACAAGATTTCATTTGTTGAAAGCATAACTACGACTCAATATGCCTACCAAAAAATTACAATAAATATCCAACTCAATATGTACTGCAAAAAGCATGTCGATTTTCAGGGTTTTCTGAACAGGTATTTTACCTGTGCTGGGCAACCATGCAACATAATCAACATTGGTCAATAGACTTATATAAGTTACATGGAAACCACAATCAATACCTGCTGCAAGAGTTCCCTGTGTGCCAGCGCATCTTGTAACTCTTGCTTGTGTTTCTTCCTGAGTTCCCTGATTTCTTCTTCTAGCTGGTTTGCACGGCCTTCATGAGTGTCAGCTTCCTCTTTTGCCGCTAGGTACTCCTGCCTATTTTCAGCTGCTCTCTGTCTCTCCTTTTCTAGAGACCTACTCAGCTGTGTCTGTTCTGCTCTAAGACATGAAATCTGCGCATCTTACTAGTGTGAGTCAATATTCATATAACAAATCCATAACTAGCATCTGTAATCCACAGAGGAATTGGAATCACCTGTGCTTCAAGGACATTTACTCTAGATAAGGTTTGCGACAAGCGTTCATTTACAGATCTCTCTTTTTCCTCAGCAGTTGCAGCTTTAGCCTCCGCCTCCTGTAGTTATAGTAAAAAAAGAATTCAGAATTGTAAAGCATGCTGACAATTTCTAAAATACAAAAATTGTAGGTAGCAAACTATTTAAACAAACCTGTAGTCGAGAGTTCAGAGATCTCTCAACAGCAGCCCAAGCTTCTGCTCTTCTGGCTGTTGTCTCCTGTTACCAGTAGAAGAAAACAGTTGATTGTGAGATCCAAGCATATGTGCATATGTCACAACATATCAACGAGCCAATGAGCAAAGCGTACTCAAAAGTTTCATCAAGTCTTTAAATAAATATGAAACAAAGCTCAACCTGCATAGCTTCAATCTGCCTTAAAAGAGGCCTAGTAGATTCAGGAACTTGAGTGATCAACTCCTCACACCGACGTTCACTAGCCTGAATAGCAACAATAGCCATATTAGAGAATATCTCAAAGATCCATGGAAACGACTGCTAAAACAAAATAAATGAATAAATAAATGAAAAGCTCAGTTGAACCACAATAAGAGGAAGTCTGCTTTACTTGATAACGCTTTTGAAGATCCTCAATGTCTCTGCGGAACCTGTCCTCTCTAAACACAGCCTGCAATATCAAAAAGAAAACAACAAAATAAAATAAATGACAATTAATCAGACAGGTCCACTTCATTAAACCCATGAGCTCAATTCTTAAAACAAAAACCTGCTGCTCTGTTCTACTTAGCGTTTGCCTTAGTTCTTCAAGGGCCTGAACCAGCATGGCTTCACGTTCCTCAGCTTCTCTTAGACGAATTTCTAGTTCAGTTCTGGCTTCACTGTTAGCCCGTGCCTCAGCTAATGCTTCAGCTTCCTTGGCTGCAGTCAAAGCATTAGAATAGTATTCTTTTTGAGCTGCAAGCTCTGCCTGGTGTTTTTCAATTGTTTCTTGCAGCAATTTCTCAGTTGCTGCCTTGTCCCTCTTAATACTCTCCACCTTATTCTCTTCCACCTGGAAGTCATTCAACCAAAACACATACCATTGAAACAAGAAGCTCTCCAGAAAAGATAACAGGGAACAGAAATGTGGATATTTCAAATTAGACAGACACACACATACACACACAGAGCAAGAGAGCAAGCAAGAGAGGGAGAGAGAGAGAGAGAGAGTCGATAACTAGATGATCAAACAGAAGAATACTTAGTAAGCAGGAAACAAATATCATCCCTCAGAAATGTGGATATTTCAAATTAGACAGACAGACACACAGAAAGAGAGAAAGAGAGAGAGTGTCAGAAACTAGACGATCCAACAGAAGAATATTTAGGAAGCAGGAAAAAAAATATCATCCCTCGTATATATTTGAATTGGGATTGAATGTGAGATAGAATAAAGAATGAAATTAAAAACAAAAAAGCAAACAAATAAATTTTGTCAAGGGGGAAACAAGCCAAGCACAACATAACAACCCCACCCCAAACAAAATCCAGTGATAATATGGCTTTACTTCTTTCGCATTTGAGGATGACATTCATAACTTCATACACTCACAACAATATCTCACCACAAAATACTCTGACAAAAAATAATATTGCCTTTTCAGAAGCTGGCAATAATATTCACTAAGCTTCCAGCAACATCTGAAGTAAATCAAACTAAAGCCTATAAAATCCAGACCTATAAAACAGCTGGCCAGCTGGAAACATTTTCATCCGTTTCTTCAGTACACATCAAAATATCTAGTCACAATGTACAGACTGTATATGATAAAAGCCAAGGGTAGAGGATGGCATAAATAAGCGACATTTAGCCACAAAAAAAAAAAAAAAAATATTGCTTGTATGATAAAGACATCTAGGCTTAGAAGGTATTTGTTTTTTTAACTTTTTACTAAAAGTAATTTGCTTTTAAACTTTAGGTAGTTGTTTTTTCACTTTTTCTTAACTTATTTCTTACATTTTTTTTACTAAATAAAAAAAAGTTAAAATATCTGGCTCTTTCGAAATGCTAAAAGTGAACTACCATAACTGCAATGAACCTGTTAATTTTTTTTACTTCGTGATACTTAATAGAAATACAATATTAAAAAAATAAACAACTTAATACTCAACACCATTAAGCATTATTTAGTCTTAAATTCTATTTAGAATTAAATAAAATAAAAAAAATAAGCACCACCTTAGTCCGTAAAATCATTCCAAAAACTCTAACCAAAGACTCCACCCCAAACCCAGGAGATTAAACTCTTACCAAAGACTCCACCCCCAACCCAGGAGATTTCTTGTGAAAGAGGGGCTTTCTATACCCAATACAAATACTGGATAAGTCAGGCAAGTGATCCAGAGAAATGCAGAAAAATCAAGCAATGCTCTAAAAATCTGGAAACCCAACCAAGAGGAACTTTGCTACTCCAAGCATCCTAAACACATTGACCCATTTTCCACAAGTTGGATAGCTTTTCAGAGAATAGATTGATTCTGGATAGTTTACAATGTCTAGAAAATCGATATCTCTGTGATACCTCTGACAAAAAACATCACAGTTCTCATGATTCACAAACCATCTACAGTTATTTGTGAATTATTCAGCATATCTATTTGTTGACCTCAGAAAATGCTTCCCATAAGAAAGAACCAGAACATGCCTCCATGTCTAGGAATAAATCAATAAGGCACCAAATGTTCTTCCTTTGCTCAACAATCTGATAAATTTTATGTCATCTAGCCACTCCAAGACACTAGAAGGTTACTTACAATCATATTCCTCCTCAATCTGTTACCGTCTTTTATTTCTCTCTCAAATGCACAGAATTTCAATGATAGCATAATTAAAATTTTCCTGGTCTCAGTTGAGAAAAAGAAAATCTTAATTATGTCATCTTTCTCTCTCCCTTTTGCTAATACATAGCAGAACAAGAACAAAAAACAGAAATAGGAACAAATGTCATACTAAGGAGTATATCCATTAAAATGATCAAGGGCCTCAAAATCATTCAGGCATAAAAAATGGTATACAAGAAACCATCTCATAAATTGCCAGAAAAAATAGACGCGTCTGGCTAGAAATCTTTACTGAGCAATTGTAACCCTATGTGTGATTCAACTACACATGCCATACATGTGAAAATCATAACCAAGTGTTTTCTTTGACATTGAGTACCCCTTGTATCCAAGATATTCAAGTATTAGGGATATAATCAAAGATTGCAGTGAGAGGATCAAATTCATCAACCCTTGTCCTTGCAGTGGGCAGACTTCAACATGTGTAGGTTAGCCTTTTTGTTGACCTAAGGATGAACAAACCATTCTCTTATGAGTTCTTAGAATGGAAAACTTAGCAATGTGACTTTTACAATTGGAGATATTAGAGGACGGAAACTTCTGTCAGTCCCTCAGATCAGTCAACATGAATGTGAAATTTCTATCTACAAGTGAAGCTATACTGTAGGAGCTCTTCAATTCAATGTTATTATTACTTAGCATTGACAAGTTTTGAGTTAACTAATGTCAGTAGTCTTCTCTATTTTTTTTTTCCTTCCAATTTCACCCCATTCTCATCCTTTTTATATACTTTTAAAAATTACCGGGAGGTCATAGCTAGACTATGTGTTTGCATCCACAAATTTTCAAAAAAATTAAAGAGTAGAAATAGATGGAGTTCTGGAGAATAATGAGACGTGGACTTTCAGGAAGTTTCAGCAAGACATTTGAAGGGGAATGGATTTGTGAGAGAGTTTTAGGTAGTTGTCTTATAGTTAAAACTATGAAAGCTACTTTAAGTATCTTAAACTAATGAAAAAAGTGTGATAGACCCATGAAGGATGGGAAGGAGAGAAAAGTGGGTGTTTGTTTTCTTTTTAGTATAGATGATCTCTCACAAAAATAATAATACTAATAATAAAATAAAATAAAATTTAACACTAACACTTATATGAGAAGAGAGAACAAAGCATATCCCCATAAAATAATTGCAAAGGAAAAAAAAAGGTGATGAACAAGGAATTAAATGACATAAAAGTGAAAGAGCCAACAGTTTTCTCATAAAGGAAGCAACAGAGATAAAATGAAGGCACCTAATTCTCCAAAAATAAATAAAATAGATACTCCCCCACTATTTCTGGCACAAACTGAACACTATCTATAGGGTTTTTTCCACCAAAGAAAGTAAATTAATAAATTACAAAAGCCATGTCATCTAGAATATGCCATGGAAAGAAAACATAAAACGATTTTGTGCATAATAATCAACTAGAACTGAAAAATTTAGAACAATTCCTTGAGCATCAATTACCTGTAGTTTGGTTGTCAATCCTTTCTTCTCTTCTTCAAACTCTCTAATCTAGCTTTCATGAAAAAGAGAAAGCAAAGATTTGTTAAAACTAAATAGGAGTAACAGCAACAGGACTCTCTCAAATGACAAGAAAATAAGCAGACCTAGTTGTATACCTGTGCCCTTAATTTCCTAATCTGAGACTCTTGAGCAGCTTGCTTTTTTGAAAGCTCTTCACCTGAAGCAAGAGGCAAGCATCTTAAAAAATTATCAGCATATAAAAGAAGGGCCTCATTACCCTTTGGTCAATATCAACTCCTACATACATACATACATACATATATATATATTGATTTGAATTCAGGAAGTGATACAATAGATTGGGTAAAAGAAGGCAGCTTTGGCCCTTGGCTCGTAGTCATTTGTTAAGAGATGCCATAGATCTTGTGAAACACATGGTATGAATATTCAAAGAAGCTAAGAAAGAGGAGGATTTCTTAGCTGAAAGGGACACCACCACATTAAAAACACTCAGAAATCATTCTTCTTTCCTTGATAGATACCCTGTAGGTTTGGATATCTTTGTCCCTTTTGGGGGGTTGCCTTCAGGAGGCCTTTTAAGCATATTTTATCTTCTAGCGATTCACCTTCTTCCAACACTATTCCTTGTTCACGTGGTTTCTTATGAAAAACATATATAGAGAGTAAGCATTGATATGTGAACTGGCACAAGAAAAAAGTACAATAATTTCAGAAGTCCAATTTCCATACATAAACAAGTAAAAGATAGCCAAATCATTGAATAACACTAATCTGTCCTCAAGTCAGTTTTTTTAATTCAGAAATCTCCCACTAACCAAGGTTGTATTCTCTGCTTGGTAATACCAAGCAAAAGGGTGTGCAACCAACACACACAGGCAGTATCTGTAGAGCAACTGAAATGATGAAAATGAAAGAAGATAAGAAAGAGATGAGAGGCTCCCTAATCCAAAGCCAAGCCATCCACAAAATCTACCACGGAGAAATTAAAAAACCTCAAGGGAAACCTAGACCATTCCAAAAGGGACTTAAGAAAAAACTCCTCTCTTCTCTAAATGCTCCAAAACAGGAAAATGGGAGTCATCCTTGACACCTTCCTTTGCCACTTTCCTAGGCCATCCCCATGCCCACTCAGAGTTGAACCTTAACAAAATGTGGGACCATACCCACTGCATGCTAAATACAGCAAGCAAGAAATCCCATAGCACCTGAGCCTTATAACAATGAATAAGGATATGGTTTGTTGTCTCCTCCCTGCTTTGCAAAACGTGCACATATTTACCAGGGTTCATTGTCTTCACATGAGCTAATCAATGGCAAGGATCTTCCCCCAAGCAAGGTCCCAAGCAAAAAAAACAAATCCAACAAGGGACACAAGATTCTCATATCTCCTTGGAAAGCAACTGGTGTGTTCTCTCTGTGGAATGGAAGCAAGAATGAGACTTCACTGAGAACCTCCCATCTTTTGCTCCCCTCTATACCTGCCTATCCTTCATATTTCCCTGCAAAGACATTAAATGGATATTTGCCTCAAAAAGCTCCCACTTTCTGTATCTCCCAATCATGCACTGCCCTTTTGAAACAAGGAATCCCATGCTCTTGGTTGCCCCTCCCCCACCTAAACATCTCTTGCTCTTTCACTTCTATTAGAAGCAAAGCGAAAGAGGACAGGAAAGGCCTCTTTAAGGGGATTTCCCAATACAACAATCTAGCCAAAATCTCATCCTACAACCTACCAACAAGGATTGAGGTTCTAGGTTAGAACTCCATTTAATCCCATCTTACAGCTTTCCAAAGCCCTACATAAAGTGTCTCTCTCTCTAGAGCACCATCAGTCATCTATCTCACCATACTTACCCCCAATGCAATACAAAACATATAGTCATGATAAATCCCCTCCTTAACTTGAGGGCCAATCAAGAGAAAGTGGACTCAACCAAAATTGGGTTTGGGTTCATGTCCAAAATCTAGTATTTTAACTATCAAAAAATGATTGTTATAAGTTTCTTTTTTTATAGGCAAAGATCAAATACATTAATGTGTTTAACAAACGGGCACACAAAAGCATACATAGTACATACAAGGCATTAAAAGGCCAACCAAATGAAAGGATACAGAAAAAACAACTCCCTTGTCTTGCTTAGAGCTCAACCAATCATTACATTCCATCATGGACAACAAACAATCTGTTATTATTTGATTGTTTGATTCACTTTTTCAGTATTATCAAAGGCTCTCCCATTTCTCTCCTTCCATATAATCTAAAATAAACACAAAGGAGAAATTCTCCAAGAAGCATACGATTGCACATTCCATATGGTCTAAAAAGGGTACTCTTGATCAACATAAGTTTGCTCCTTTGATTTATATTGAGCTAGTAAGTCTCTTGTGGAATCTTTCCTCAACCAAGTCCCACATTGACAACAAATTACAAGGAGCATACAATTGCAAACCAAATAAGTGAAAGACAGCTTCCCCACTTTACAGATCAACTCACTTTTCTGAAGACTAATTCTAAGACCAGAAATTGTCTCAAAGCATGGAGAATTTACCTCACATTAACAACTGATCACATATCTTGTCAGAAAAAAATATGGGAATTATCAACCGAAAGAAAATGTGACATCTCGATCCTCCTCAACCCCTTCCACCCACGCCAAAGCCTTTTAAAAAACCATCATCTGAAGCCCTATGTAAAAAGTAATTTGGGGCCTTCATCACCAAAACAAAATTTGTCACTAAAATCCTCATTGCTTATCATAAAATTTAAAACTGCAAACCCTAATGACTCTTTCCTTGAAAATTGCCCATGCCAATGCCCAACTTACGTACAAGTCAAAACAAATATATAAATCTCCCTTTCTCCTCCCTCCCTCATCCATACTCCTTTTCCCTCTCTCTCTCTCAACCTCCCTTTTCTTCTCCCTCTCTCACCCCCTTGCCCTCACAATATTTTGACGAGTCCTCAAATATTTGACCTCCCCCATGCCTCACCCTCTTCTTAGTTTCATCTCATTATAGTAACAATGGTTGATCAGATGGGCAACCTGTCCACATGCCAACTGCACCAACACCATACCACCATGCATCTCATCAACCTTGTTGCAATTCCAGTTTACACCGACATCTTTGCTTCATCAAAGGATCTTTTTCATGCTTATTTATTACATTTGCACCTCATATGTAAAGTAACTCTAATAAAAATCGCATCCCCATCAAACGTTGATTATACTTTTTTTCTTTTTCTTTTTCTTCTTTTTTATCAAAAACAAACAATTTATTCATATGAATTTTTAAGCACAAGTAAAGGATGAAAAAACCTTCCAAAATGCGAAGGATGATAAAAAAGAAAGGAGAAACACATTTTATAAAACAAATTAATTAATATGGTATTATCTCATTCAGACAAACAAATGTTATATGCACTATAAAGAAGAAAATACAAAGAAAACAAAAAGGAGACGAAAAGATTGTGGGTTTTTTGGGTCTTTTTTGGCAACTCACCCTCAGCCATAACTTGGTTGATTATTTCATCTTTTTCTTTCAAAAGGGCAGCAGCATCACTTTTTCTGCTATGTTCTCTTCGTAGTGTATCCCTTTCCTTAGTAAGGGCATATACCTGAAACATACAGACCGGATGCATTTATACAAGACCAACAAGAATCCTAACAATTAAGCAAAGATAAATTTTGAGTTTTTTAATTAATATCTTATCAAGGCATATACATGAAACTATGCAACCTAAATTAGACAATACACCCCACATATGAGTAGATTCCTCTCATGTATAGAAATATGCAATATGATTCTTAAAAGGTGCACAATGTGCATACATGTGTGTATGTGTTTATAAACATATCTATATTTACAAGGATTAATTCAATTACAAAAAACAAAAACAAAAACAAAAACAAAAAACATTTATAGACTATACATACTATAATATGAACTTTTGGATGCCTTATGAGAGCCTCACTATTAAAGACTAAGTGATTTTCAGATTTGATGGTTAACATCCACAATGAAATAATATAAGAGAATCACAAGTGACATTTACATACATCAGTGCAAAAGAAGTTAGGTACATGGTTTGAAAAATCAGGAAATTTCGTGGATATTTCGGTGAAATATCATATATTGAAGGTGGCCAAAACAAAATCGGCCACCGATTATTAATCAAGCAAAAAATCGCCCAAAAATCGGGAAAATCAGCAAAATATCGCCAATATTTCAATGATTGGCCGATTTTTCTAGGGAAAATATCGAGCTTGGCAACACGCACGCATGGGGGAGGAAGGCACTCAAAAAATTGACAAAAAATCAGAGCTTTTTTGAAAGAAATCATTGATTTTTTAGTAATTTTAAAAAAAAAAAAAAACCCATTTTTTAAAATATTTATCCGTGTTTTTTTAATTATTTTTTCCAATTTATCTTCTATTTTAAATTTATATCACCCTTTTATTTTATATTATCCTTTTATTTTTAATTATTTTTCATATTTATCTCATTAATCTTATTTTAAAAAATTACTATCACTTTAATTTTTTTTATATTTATCCTTCTAATTTTATTTAATTTTAAATGTTTTTATTTTTAAATATTAAAAATATAATTTTATTCAAAAATTGCTAAATTATAAAAAAATTAATGAATTCTAATATTTTATAAATTAAAATTAATTTGATAAGATAAATTATTAATATAATTTTTAATCATTTTAATTATTGAAATAAATTAATGTTAATAGCAAAAAATTGTCACCACAAATTTGTAATAAAATTTTAGAAATTAAACCTCAAATAAAATATTTTATGTAAATAAATTTAATTTTTTATTTAAAATATAATAAAATATGTTTTAATAAAAGTATCTTTTAATTTTTAAAATAAATGAATATAAATATATTAAAAGAATTTAAGTTAATTTTTTCTTAAAAAATTTGATAAACATTATCTTTCATCATACCTGTAACGACCTGCTCTCAACCGTGTAAATATTGTCCACTTTGGACCCAAAGGAGCCCTCACGGCTTTAAAACGCGTTTATAGGGTTAAGAAGAGTCCATACTTATATAGCGTCAAGAACTTTCCCCTCTATTCGATGTGAGATATCACAAACACCCCCCCCCCCCCCCCCCATGCAGACACAACGTCCTCGTTGTGTCCCATGGGATTACGCGGTCAAACAAACAAACACCCCCTATGAGGCCAAACAAACCTCCACACCGAGGTTAGGAATTGGCGGGATTACGAGGCCAAACAAACAAACACCCCCTACGAGGCCAAACAAACCTCCACACCAAGGTTGGGGATTGGCTTTGATACCATTTGTAATGACCCACTCTCAACCGTGTAGATATTGTCCGCTTTGGACCCAAAAAGGTCCTCACGGCTTTAAAACGCGTCTACAGGGTTAAGAGGAGTTCATACTTATATAGCGTCAAGAACTTTCCACTCTATTCAATGTGGGATGTCACAATACATATATCAATTACACTTACAAAATAACTTTAATATGTGCATTCTTGCTTATTTTATCATTTTTTTGATGTTTTTCTAAACATTTTCATGAATTTTTAATAATTTTCGTCCCACTAATATTTTTATTAAAATATCCACCGATATTTTACTGATATTTTCTATATATCAATAAAATCCAAGTACCAATATATCTGTGTTTACTAATATTTTCATCCATGATTAGGTAATGCACCTTAAGCATGACCAATAATCATTAGTACAACCGTAAATTGATAAATCCAGAATATTAGCTAATTAATACCTAAAACAAACTGAAGCAAAAAGGGCAGAAAAACACCACCAGATATCATATCAATGTTTGAACCCTTGAAAATGGGATCAAAGTTCAACCTCATGGCCAGAGAATCCAATAGAACATGATTAAAAAAAATGCATAAAAAACCATACCTTCCTTTCAAGAGCTGCTACTCTTTGATGGTATTCCTCTCGCAGAGACTCAGTTTCTGCTTCATTGGATTTTCTCTGTTACACAATTCTCAGTAGTTAGAAAACAATCATATCACAGTACTAATGTATGTATTAGTAGTAAAAATGAGAGAGGGGGGCTAAGTGCTCCACATTAGTTAACAAAGCAAAGAAGTTTTTCTGAAGTGAAAGATATAACCAAGCACAGCAAGTTATGATTTCAACAGGTGCAAAGAAGAAGCTTGCCTTTATCGACCAAAGGATGGTTCCTATCAAAGCATCCTTCAATGTGCCCTAAGGGATTTAAGAGGGGAAGAGTGTGTGGGAAAGAAATGCAAGGATAATTTAGGACAAGTGGAAGACTTCAGAGACACTTTGGAATCTAATTTATTTCTATCCCTTTTTTTGGGCCTCTTGTACCACAGCCTTCAAGGTGCTCCTCTCAATATTGTTCAGCTCAATTGGTATGCAATGTGTAGATCAAAAGGGTATGAATAGCAATTAGATCACATCAATCAAGTGGTAGATAAATTTATTAAGTGAAAGATAATAGCCGAAGATATATAGACACCAAAACAATGAAAACGGATAAGAGTCAGTTATTATGAAGATATATATTAGTGCCATTAGCATATCTTACCAAACACAAACACAAACCCCAAAATGTTAAATAAATAAAAACCTTCAAAGCACCATTCTTACCTTCAAATCCTCATTTACAATTTTTAGCTGCTCATTTTCATTCATCAGCTTTGCAATTTCATCAGCTTTTGCCTGGAAAGTATCAAAATGACTGAATTTCAAGATACAAAGAAATCTGATAAACGAAACATGAATGTTGTAAAATAAAACCTCCTTGAAGTTCCCAAAGGAGACACATATATTGAAGGCAATAAGAACCAAAAGATACAAAATAATTGACAAGGTGGGGTAGGTGAGATCTAGAGTCCAAAAAAACATGGGATATCCATATGGAGAGGCTAACGGGTAGTCTATGTCTATGACCATTCCAAAACAGAACAAAAAAGGTTGAGATGGATGAAAGGATGAACCCATTTTCACAGGTTTTCAAGCACCCTTGCCAAATCAACATTCTCCATGGTCATAAGTATGTTTTGCATTAATTATATGCATGCAGAAGAAGAATATCATTTCAGTAGCATAGAACCTCATATTACTGCTATTTTTAACACTGAAAAACGTATTTGAGTAGCGTTATGGGAAAGGTACTCTCAGGATAAAAATACTAAGAGATTTATGAACTTATGTAGGTAATTCTTTTCTTGTACACAAAATGAGGACCTCCTTAGTGGTATGGACAGCTACAAGGTATGTAGGAGGAACTCAATGTGTATCATCTCCTCACTAATGATATTAATCTGTTACAGAAGCAACGAGAAGTACAAAATAGAAAGTTTATCTTCGGTCTAGGTGCAAAGTATATGCTAACAACTATATCCTCTCTGGTGAACAGTTACCTACTCAAGGTAGTGTCTCCTCTCACCTCCAGCATGTTAGTTTGGGTTCTTTTGTGGACCCTCTCCAATGGCAAACCAAGAAGCTGCAACATTTGTTATTTTGACTGGGTATGAGAGAGGTGGATCTACTAGCTCAAGTAAAGGCCAAGATTCAGGGGAAGTATGTGGTACAGGTCAAAGAGAGAGATATTTTGTGTATTATGGCATGACAAATCACATGTCAGCAGAATGTCGGGATAAGTTTGGTAAACCAACTGGGCAAAGTCAGGTGGTGTGTGACAAAGTGGAGAACCCTTTTGAGTCCACAGTTTCCTTCTCTGATAATGTTAATGCTCCTATCATGCTTACACAAAAAGAGTATAATCATCCTCTACAACCAGTGAGTCAGCCATTTGTTTCCACAGAAGCTGCTATTTAGGCTCACTCAGGAACTAGCTCTACTTTATATTCTTCTACCTCCCATTCATCCCCTTGAATTATAGATTCAGGAGCTTCTTCTCACGTGACTTGTAAGTCTTCCATTTTTTCTACCTTTTCTAATTTGTCCACACATTGACCTGCTATCGTTGCTGATGGTTCTAATCTCAAGTATTTGAAAAAGGAACTGTCTATCCTGTTCCTAACTTCTGATTGTCCTCTGAGTTTTCCATTATTGACTTTCCTATGAATCTTTTATTTCTAAGCACATTAATTAACTTTTGTAATTGTTCCATAACACTCTTCCCTTCCCATTGTATATTTCAGGATCTCTCAAAAGAAGATGATTGGGTGAAGGCATGAAGTGAATGGAGTTTATTACCTTATCACAGCAACTCATGCTCTAGTTATTTTTACATGCTTTTGTTTCTTCCAAACAGTAACACTTTCAATTGGTCATCCTTTACTCTAAATTCTTTGGCTTCTAGGACTCCCAATTATATCAAAGTTAAGGTATCAAGCTTGCAAGTTAGGCAAACATCACAAGTCTATTTTTCCTACTAGACTTATGTCAATTGCTTCCTTAGCAATTAGAACCGCAGCCAAAACTTGTCTCCCCCCAACCAAAGCTTTCTAAGAATTAGAAACAATTGACCCCACCGCCTTCTTCCACCTATTTGCCAAAACCATAGCAAATAACTTGTACAATCCACTCACCAAGCTTATAGACCTCAAATCTTTGAATTCCTCCACCCCTCCTTTCTTAGGGATCAACACAAAGAAAGTGGCGTTTAAGCTTCTTTCAAAAAATCTGAACTCATAGAACTCCCTAGAGAAGCTTATCACCTCAAGCTTCACAAACTACCAATAGTGCTAAAAAATACCATGATGAAACCCTCCCACCGTGGTGCTTTATCCCCACTCATTGAATTCAAGCTAATAGAATCTCCTCCTCCAAGAAAGGAACCTCCAAAGCCTTAACATCATCCCTACCCAAACTCTACCACAGCATCCCATTGATACTTGGTCTCCACTCACTTGATCTGGATAAGAGACTACGTTACCATTCACCTGTCCACCATTTACCGTAATCCTGGACAAAAAAGTCCTCCTTCCTTAGGCATTTGCCCTTTCATGATTAGTGTTTTCGTCCCCATCCTCAACCAAATTTCCCAAGATTTCTACCTTCACAATGCCTCTGCCCGATAAGGCCCACTAATCTCCTCCCTAGCCACCCTACTAGCTTCAACCTCTTCCATATTAAGCATGCCTTCCCTTTGTTCGGCATTCCAAAAGCCCACCTTTATCAAAGCTGCCTCCTTTTTAAAAGAGAGATTGTCAAACACCTCATGTTGCCACACCTTCAAATCTGCCTTCAAATCCTTCAACTTGGAGGGCAGAATAAAGCTATAAGACCCACTAAACTGGAGACCACCCACCAACTCCTTAGTAAGTCTTTAAAACCATCCACTTTTAACCACATATTTTTTAACCTCAAAGGAGTTTTGCCCCTTCTTATCCCACCTCCATCAAGAAAAATAGGTGAGTGATACAACACTGGCTTCAGCAAAACGCTTTGCAAAAGACCATTTAAGGTACTTAGCTGGTGCATCGCACCACATAGAGTTATAACTTCATTTTAGCTGCATAATGACATTGTTAATTCAACATCAGAGGCAGTTTCAATCAAGTTCCCAAAAGCCTTAAATGTCAAACTTCTTTGTTTCGTAGCAGTTTCAAGATTAAATTTAATTTGAGGAAGACTAGGATGAAACTCAAAATAGTTAGTTAAACTAGTTTCCTGATATCCAATTTAGGAACCAAGTGACTAGCCTTCCATGAGATAGTTGAAAAAATAATAATGTACCTGAGCTTGTCTTGCAGCCCCCTGGAGTGCAGTTTCCAGCATCTTCATCTCTAACTTCAACTTCTCAACTTCAACAGCAGAATCCACAGAGTCAGACACATTGGTTCCTGAGCCAAATGCTGATTCCTTAACGTCAGTGTTGTAATCATGGGCTTGCGGATCAACTGCTTTAGCAATTACATCATTTTCATGAGAAACCAACTCAGAAACTGTTTCTGAAGCCACATATGAAGGAAGTGTAGTAGGTAAGTGATCCTCAGAGAGTTCACCAGCACTTTCAGTTTCCTTAATAGTAGCAGAATGTGAAGCAGAGAGCTCAGTCCCAATCCCAGCCTGGCTATCAATTGATGCTTCGGTTTGAATGGGTAAAATTTTATCCACAATCTCATTCAGCCCTGTCTTCTGCTCACCTGTGCTCTCATGCAAATCAGCAACCTTATGGGATTCATCTGGTATAATTATGCTACCCTCAACTTGATCAATTTCATCGGCTTGGGAGTTGGCTTCCACAGAGTGTGAACTAGCTTCCTGTTGGATGTGGTTAGAGGAATCCATTGACTCGACACTCTCAACAGTGGATTCAGATGGAGCAGCCAACACCAATTGTGAATCAGACTCATTCTTTCTGGAGTCTGCAATTACAATATCTGTTCCCTCCTCCGAGATGCCTGGATGCACATGATCCTTTTCTATTTGGACTGGTTCTCTTCCTTCTTTGGCAGGTGCAGCTTCTTCAGCAGGAGAATGGGTGGACCCAACAGTCTCCACCTCTTGTTTTTCTCCAGCTGAAGACGGAAGCTGTGAAGATTCAGGTTGTTCTGAAGATTCAGGTTGTTCTGAAGATTCAGGTTGTTCTGAAGATTCAGGTCGTTCTGAAGATTCAGGTTGTTCTGAAGATTCAGGTTGTTCTGAAGATTCAGTAGTACCTTCTGAACCTTTTTGCCCCATAAATGCTATGGCTGAAGGCCATAATCCTGATGATACTGGCATTATAGACAGGAGACCGAAAATCAAGTCAATCCACAACCCTTTTCATATAAGCAATGGGATATCAAGAATACCACAATGAGAGCAAACACTAGCATACGAGTTCCAACTAATAAAGGATAACCAAAGAGAAGAAATGAAGAGGAAAAAATCTAAAACCAATTCCTCACCTTGAGAGAATCTCAAGATGAAAACGAAAAACTTTATAATATTAGTTTGATTGGATAGAATAACATTCCTGATTTCCAAGTCCTATTTTTTTTAATAAATCATTAAATGTCATACATTATTCAAGGAATCTAATAGGAACCTGACTAAATGTCATACACTTTTCAAGGAATCTAATAAACAACTCAGCAGGTATGATAAATACAATGCAGTCTATAATTGGTCTACCCAAAGAGTCCCATTGGATGGTGGCTCCTAATCCTTTTTTGATGTTGGTATAATATAATTTGCATCATGATTTTTATGTTTTTGAAAACATACTAAAAGTAACTAATTGCATATAGCCTAAACCCATGCATTGGGCAAACAGAAACTTTTGTCTCCCCGCCTTTCCTATGAGCAGTGACCACTCGTGACAACAATAAAATGTTAATGAGGACAAGCCAAAGCCTATAGTGAATGGCAAATCAAATTACATAGAGAAAACAATTTCCTTCAGGTAAGCCTGGTTGACTGTTGAGGCTTATGATTGATCTATAATTCCTAGCCCATCGTACTAATTAAGCTCCACCAAACAAATACATGCAACAGAACTAGGAACTTAGAACCAAGACCCAAAATGGAAACAACCTAATTGAACTACAATACATACTAAACATCCATACCTGAAAGTTTTGCAGTTAAATGAACTTTTTTTTTTTTTGATAGATAAAATCAAGATTGAATTGAATTAGAAGACTGGGGCCCCAAAAGGCGTCCCGAAGCATACAAGAAGTATACGGCAAAACGCCTAAAAGTAGAATACACAAAAAGAGAGGTGACAAAAAACACCACCCGCCCTCATCTAGAGCCCAACCAATCAAAAAAAATTGATTAAAGGAAGAAGCCCTATACAAAACTTAGTCCAAGACCAAAAAGTACAAACGAAGGAGTTTTTCAGCCTTTGTACCAACAGCTCCTTGTTATCAAAGGCAAGTCTATTCATTCCCTTCCAAACTGTAAAAAAAATACATAAAGGGGTTGCCTTCCAAGCCTTTTTGCGCTTCTTGCCCACAAAGGAGCTAGGCCAACCAAGAAGAGTCTCTCTAACCAACAAGGATAAGACCCAAGATACTCCAACAAGAGCAAAAAGCAACAGTCACAGCACCCTAGCTTTAATGAAGCGAAGTAGAATATGGTCAATGGTCTCTTCTTCAACATGGCAAAGAAAACATCTGTTTGCTAAATATCATCCCCTCCTAAGGCCTTTCCTCACGCTACTTCCCAAGCGAAAAAATCCGCCTTGGGAGGAGAACACAAACTCCAAAGGATACCCCTTGGAAATGGGACTGCTTCACCTAGCTCCAAAGCATCATAGAGAGACTTAACAGAAAACTTCCTGCTCTTTGACACTATCCAAAGCACCCTATCTTCCAAGTCATGGGACACCCTTTTCTCTTGGATTCCTGAAAGGAAACTCTCCACAATATCCACCTTCCAATCATTAAAAGGTCTAGAGAAACTCAGATTCCAACCATCATCCTCAATTTTGTAGTCCCATACATCCACCACCCACGCCTCTTTTGAAGTCATGAGAGCAAATAAAGAAGGGAAAGAAACACACAAAGTCTCGTCACCACACCACTTATCCTTCCAAAAACTCACCCTTCTACCATTACCCACATCAAAAGCAATCCTATTACTCAAGAGATTCCATTCTTTTCTTATAGCTTTCCAAAGGTCCACCCCATACTCCCCTCTCACTTCACAAGAGCTCCACCCCCTTCTTCTACACCATATTTCTCACTAATAACTTGTTTCCAAAGAGCCCCCCTTTTATCCGCAAAGTGTCAACACCATTTACAAAGAAGAGTCTTATTAAGCTAAGAGAGACATCTAACACCCAAACCACCCTTCCTCTTATCTGAGCAAACAATCTCCCACCATACTAAATGAGGCTTCTACACAAAAGCCCCCTGACCCCAGAGGAAGTCCCTCTAAATCTGCTCTAATCTCAATCTGATTGACCTTAGCATGTTCAACAAAAACATAAAATAAATAGGGGGTCAGTTTTTGGTACGTGAACCAGCCCATGTCATTCTATAGGAAACCTAAGTAATGTGAGCAGTCCAAGCCTTTGCAACCTAAGCAAAGGTATTGAAATTCTTAGACTTCACCTCTTAAATTAAGGATTTTTTTTCTTTTCCTTCTTTGAATAGCAGCACATTTTTAGAGATGCTGCCAAACTCAAGTCACCTGTTGAAAATTTAGCCGATCTTAATTTTAAGTTTTTGAAATAACCATTGACAGCCAAAGTTTTGATACACAAAAAGGATAAAGCTAATACATCAGCTTGCAATTCACTATGGAGAAATGAACAAAAGGGTTCCTTTTCCTTTTAATTTAATAAGCATTCTCAGTATCATAATAAAATTCAAATCAAATGCAAAAGCATGGAGTGAAATCAAACAATACCAATAGTACAAGATTACCTTCTCCACCTGGATCAGACTTTTCTTCAAATCCAAGAGCACTATCAAAATTCTTTTCAATATTCTTCACACTCTCGCTGAGCTTATTCACGGCCCCGGCCAGATCTGGAAAGCCTCCTAAAGAGACCTTCCCGCTAAACCATGCCATTCTCTATCCACAAACCAATACAATTTGATCCAGCACTCAGAACTCCCAGATCAAAAACCTTGAAAGCAAAACAAAATGTGACAATTCAGAATCACATATCATAATAATCCAAATCCAATTCAGAAAACAATCAATGATACAAACCAATATCAAATGCAAGATCAGCAACACAATTATATGAAACTCAAAAACAGATCTTACAAAAAAGACTTGAGGCTAATCCTCCCCTTAGTTGCTGCAAAAGAAGAAGAAAAACACAGAACAGAAAATCTTCAATTTCTCCTCCACATTTGATGATGAACATAAAAAAACACGCATAAAGCGGAAAGTGTAGATTAGGCAAGGCCAAGTGAAGGTTATTATTGGGGAAAAAACTTGCAAATCCTGTTGTCATTTATTTTCCTGCATTTTCTAGGCAACCAAACAGGTAAGAGAAAATTGACATATGAACCTTGGGAGAGGTCCAATTAGGAGAGGCAAATCAAATGCAAGAAAATCATGTGTTTTTCTTTTATTTTTTGGTAAGTTAAAATGTGATTTGTGAAATTGAAGTTTTAGATCAGAAAGAGATCAAATCAGAGCTTCAATTGGAATCCCTAGAGCCCAAAAAAGAAGGAAGATGAGCTCTTATTCTTCAAACCAAGCCCCAAGGCCACATCCAAAGCAGATGAGAGAGAGAGAGACAAGTCTGCTTCTCCACAAAGCTCAAAACCTGTTTGAGTTACAATATCAATAATTGCATTTTGGGAAAAATGGACCCATCTTGTTTCAAAAAGGTCCAGTAATTCAGCCCAACCCACTCCTATAAGAAATCTACACAATTATTAGTCTACATCTATATCTATTTATCCTTTTTCTGCATATTGATTTTGGAAGACACCTTAGTAAATTTTGTTATTCCTTTTTATATATAATAATAATGACAATAAATCTATTGTCTATAAATTTATTATCTCAACCTCAGCCAAAATGACTTCTTTATTGACCTAATCCTTCAAGTCTCAATAAATACCATGAAGATGACATCTTAATATGCATCCATGCATAAAAGCACCTTCCCATGAGTTTTAATAATACCTTCCTATGGGATGAGAAAGGCAATATATATGGTGGTAAACCAGAGAGGTTTGTCAGCATGAAAAAATGTGTTTATATCATTCTAATGAAAGAAGAGCACCAGTTACAATATAAACAAAATGAAGTGTTTGTCTTAGCTAAATTGAGATTAATAAAGATATTAACCCTACATTCAGATAGCACCTTAAAATACAATAGCATCTTCCCCCCCCCTTTTTTTTTTGGATAGGCAAACAAGGATATACATTATAAATTTAGAGAAGAATTCACCTGGAGAGGGTGCAACAAGGCACACACATTGTATACAATTAGCGTCAAAAACAGGCAAGCAAAAAAGAACAAAGTATACAAAAAACAACTTCCCTTTTCTTACTTCAAACTCAACCAACCTACAATTACACTCTAAGCCAATCCAAAACAATGCAATCAAATCTATGCAACTCAATTACAATTAATCTATACCATCTAAATAATTCAAATGTGTTTGTGCACTTTTCTTTCACCTAAAATGCTCCCATCATATCAATTATATTTGTTCAAATTCACATATTAAATCTATATATTAAAACTATCAAATATATTCATTATGTCATTTATTTCTTTATATAAAAACTATAAAGAGTATATATCATATCATATCATATCCTATAACATGACGTACTTTCACCCATATCCTAGATCTTGTAACCATCATAGTAAATTCATTATTCCATTATTAATTTGTTATAATGGTAATATTAGTTTTAATTTTTTATTATTTGACTACAACATTTGCTTCAACCATTCACTTCAAAAATAATAATAACTCATTTGAGAACACACAAAGCCACATCAATTAGCAGACCTAAAAATAGGATATTGCATAACTCAACCTGGAAAAAAAATCAAAATAAATTCATTACTTCATTACATTTACTTAATCATTGATTGAAACGCTCATATTCAATTCATTTTTTAATTATTTCTTCATTATTTACAATTTTCATTACCTTTTATTATTCATTTGTAGTAAAGGTAATATTAAATTTATGTTTTAATTAATCTTTTATTATTTGACAGTAATACTTCTATTGAGCTATTGCCTAGAAAAAAAAAACCAATGACTCACTTGAAAATACACAAAGTCGACATCAATTACAAACCTAAAAAAGGGGTATTGTACAGCCAGACAAAGAAAAAAATTCAAATTACATTTGTTATTTCAGTATCATTATTTATTCATTGACAGTAACATTCATACTGAATTCATTTTTTAACAAGTTCTTTATTATTTACAATTTTCATAACCTCTAGAAAAATCAAGACGAGACAACAAAACTTGCTCTCTTTCTTCTTATGATTATGATACTATCAGGCACAAATGATGAGAAATGGGAAGAAAGGGGCAAAAGGAAGAATATTATTTCTGAAATTGAGAGAATACAATGGCAAAGTACCCTTCTAAATGTACCATTTAGCTTAAATATCAGAAACAGAGTAATTGCTCCATAAATGCATTAATTACTAAAATTACTCCTATAATAAAGGTCAGTCAACCATTGCTAAGCAGTTCTGAATCATCTCTCGTAAATCTTCTTCCTTCATTTTTATAGCTAGGGTATGCTCCCTCCCTCTTAAAAGAACCTTGTTCTCAAAGTGTGAAATGAGGAAAGCGGCTAATGTGCTTTTCTGAACCTTCCCACATGGCATCTTCAAGGAAAGAATTAGACTGATGAACAAGACCTTAGGTTTTGGCATGGTTCCCATGTTTACTGATATGATACATTGATCTAAAATTTCAACTAGTTCAAACAACACAAGGGAGAGTGTTAGAGTGCATGATATATATTATAGGCCCAAATCTAAAAGCTTAAGCTTTTAGAAAAATTGGTTGTTCAACAGCAACTACTTCAGATATTAAAGGGGGATATATCAAATCCAACACAAGACTCGATTCCACCAAATCTAATTCAAGTTTGCAAAATAATAATAAATAAATGGAAATACAATGTTCAAGTGGATATGAATCCATCTAAATCCATCACACATGCAGTATAAGCATTCAATGTTAAATTACCCCAGTTCAGTGCTGTGTATGAATCTGAAACTCCATACGAATCTGAAATTTCAGTTAGCAACCACTTCCAAGATCCATACAGCTACAAGTTTTGGAGTGCACATATAGCAGACTCCAGCGGCAAATCAAAAGCAAGAGTTCCCACAACAGGTACACTGTAAAGTGTCAAAAACAGAGAAAGATAAAAATCTCCTGATATACACACCCACACAAGCCAATATGCAAACAAAACTAGAACTACAACTCACAACAGATCTATTAATCAAGGATTAGAATTATAAAATGGAATATGATCCAAAAATATATAGACACATAACACATGCATACATGAATGCAATCATATACACATTGTGCTAAATCCATGTTCATGTCTATGTCTATTCTGGACCAAAGATACTCTTAGCAGAAAAACTTTAGTCATCTATATAAAATAATAAAATGGTACAGTAATGTTCCAGAAATTTGATACCGCATAACAATTTGATATCCAGAATTTCCAATAATACATATATATCCCAATTTTTCCAATCCATATTTGAATGCAATTCTATCCAACATAATCTCAGCACAACCACCTCATCCAAATCTATAGATAATCATAAAATACTTCAGCAATGAAGGCATATTTAACACACAATTCAAAACATTTCTGGAACAAATCAGAATCAGTTTGCCAAATATTCAAATAAAAACAAATGAGAACACAAACTTGCACCAGAATCAAAATGTGAAGATCACAAAAGAAAAGCATTGAAACAAATTAATTCATAATCTTAAATTTTTTAATCAAAACTCCGAATCAAAAAAAAATTATTTCTTTTAACTTTTAAAATTTTTAGATCCAGAAAATCCAAAGATCTCGTTTCAATTGTTGCTCTACTTGTCTCTTTCCCAGATTCCAAAATCCAGTTCCCAATCTCACCATCATTCATTGGACAATTTTTTGCTTCAAAATCTAGTTCTCACCATCCAATGAAATTCTCTATCTACATATAATATGAAGACCGCAAGATCTCTATCTCATCAACAATCCATACAGATCCAGATATAAATACAGCAAAGTTCACAAAAGAACTCCAAGAAATCAAAATTAAACATTCATCACTAATTAAAAGACAAACAATCATTTCTGAGGGGGGAAAAAAAAAAGAATTCAAAACTTCCAGCAATTGCATTCCCAAGTTATGAAGCACTCAGAATGTAATCCAACCCTCTCTTTCCTCACCAAGAGAATGAAGAAAAATAAAAGAAAACCACATTTCCAATCCTACGTTACCTCCCCAACTTTCTTTGCTGCCAAAAATCCAAAACAGACAAAAACAATAGAAAAAAAATATATCAGATCAATTACGCCAAAGAGTCATACAATTTTTAGGTAAAGTGCCATTTTCTGTATTCTCGAGCCCTGGGTGAAAAATCTACGATTCAAAATTTTCTTTCATTTTCTCAGCATTCAAAAGATTATATCCAACCTAAAGAATTTTCTCGGAATACAAACAATTGTATATATCCTAAATTGGATTGATTGAATTGGGAACAGAGATCGGATCAGTACCTGAACGTAGAGATCGATGAAACGCAGCGTTTGGAGAGGAAATGATTTGTAGGTGGAAGATCGGCATAAGGCGATCTACATCGTGAGTTTGGCATCACCGCATCAGTCAGATGACAATGGGCTGAGTCTGGGCCAGCCCGAGGCCCAATTTCTGAACCATTGGGCTGTAAGTGGGCTAAGGATCAAATCTTGTTACGCGGATAATTTCGTCCGAGTGATCCAAGTTTCACAAATTTGATAAATAATTTAATTTTTTAAAATTAGATAACTTATATTCATTATTATATTAAAATTTTAATTAATTAATTAAATATACCTGAAAAGGATCTAGATTGATATTCTATCAAATTTATACATTTTATTTAAGGATACCTTAATTTCATTCTTTTTATATAGAAATTAATCACGTTTTTTAATGTTGTTTTTTATAAATATCAAAACTTGATAATCCATTTGAAAGGGAATTTGAGCAAAATACATAAATAAATAAAAATAAAAATAACAATTTTTTTTAATAAAAATTATTGTAAGTAATTGAGCATTTTTTTTTCTTTTTGGGTTTGCCCTATTGAATAATTTTGATTTTGATATCTATATATATTTTAATATTTTTAATGAAAAAGTTTTCTTTAGAAATTATTTAAAGAATTCATTTATTAAGAGTGAGTTTAGAAGTGATTTTAAAAAATATTTTTAACATTTCTAACACTTGAATAATAAAAAATTTCAAATGTTAGAAAGATTAAAAACGTTTTTTAAGATCACTAGCAAACGAACTCTTAAGAGTATGTTTGACAGTAATTTTAAAAAACACTTCTAGTCTTTTTAACACTGAAATGATAAAATTTTTCAAGTGTTAAAAAGATTAGAAATGCTTCCTAAAATCACTATCAAACAAGCTCCAAACGTTTCTACAAAAACATTTTTAGTATACCCACTAAATGCATCTCAAACATGTTCCACCAAAATAAAACAAAAATGTCAAAACAAACCAGCACCAAAACAAAGAGACAGCATTAATTGAACTAGTTCCAAAAAGGAAGAACTACCCAGTTTCAAACATGATTACAATTTTCTGTTCTTTTCTTCCCCTTCTTTTTTCCCCCAGTATATATCACTAAAATATCACTCTAAGCTAGCCAACCAAACCAATCTTCTCTCGGCAGACATTGCCATGAACATCTCCCTCCAGTCTACATCCTTAAACATCTTGATTGCCTTTATGTAGGTACTCCCATCCACACCTTCAATTGATTCTAGACACCTCACACAGTTGGTAATGGAGAAGGCATTACATTGTGAGGATTCCTCGAATCTGCTCAGGGTTGGTGTCTTTGCCTTTGAAGCCTCTGCCCACTCCTTCAGAGCTTCACCCATCTCTAATGTCCTGAACTCCCTCTTCCCTTGAATATGGCTTGTTGGTGTAGGAGATCGTTCTCTCCGACGGCGTGAACTTGGTGAGGAATAGTCCTTTTCATCGCTACTGTCACTTGGGAATGCGGACGGAGTAGCGTTGGTTGATGCATCTTCTAGTTCCAATTTTTCTTCATTACCAGAGGGATACTGAGCCAATGGGAACACAACTTTGCATTGTGCTGGATCACCAAATATGATCCCGAGCTCATTAAACATAGGACATCCTTTTTTTCGGAATCTCTTTGCACTTTTGTTCACCTACATTAAGAATTAGACAGCTAGATTATTAGGTATAGGTTTGAAATACACTCATTGAATCCAAAATTTAAAGACCAGGGGTTCACCTTAATGTATGAATCCCATACAGCTTCATTTGCAATGATGGTATTCAGCACAGGATCCCAACTAAATCCAGATTCTCTCAAAAGTCTACTAAAATCATGGTACCGGGTCCTCAGTTGATTAAACTTATTTCTAAATTGAGAGTTGTTGTACCTCTTGTTAGTTTTCTCACGAAATTCTTGCTCTATGCTTTTCCAACCTTTCCTTGAAAATGTTGTAGCGGATCTATTTCCTCTCTGAACCTCTTTAACCATCAACTGAATAAAAATTTTCTCCTCCAAGGCTGTCCAAGTAGCAGGATCAGGCTCAAATTCAACATTATCTCCTCCACTCCGTTTGAAGGCCATCTACTTGAATACACATATTCACATGTGAGCAATATAACTACAGAAGAAAGTTACCAACCCACAAAGAAAAAAAAAGGAGAGGAAAAAGAAATCCTATCACTTTAGTAATGACACACAATAACTCAACTTTATCAAGACCATTCATGACTGAGTTCTAAAAATGCTACATTTACTCTTCGAAAAATGACAAAGAAGGCAAAATGTTATTGGGTGTGAAATTCATAGCCATATTCATATCTTATCAGTTTTCAAGTAATTACAAAATTATAACAAAGTCAACATTAGTGTTCAAGGATTCAAAATATATGATCAACACACTAATCTCTGGCATGCATGACCAGTATGAAACTGGGACCAGTACTCTACAATTGACAAAAAAATTGAATGACCCAGTATGGCCAGCCAACTTCACCTGGTTTTGACAAGCCACGGACTGAAGAAGAAAAAGAACAAGAAAGTAAGAAAAAATGGTTTGAATTATATGCATAAAGCACTCTGGATGCAGAAAAGGCATTTGTAGAAAGTTATTTTTGTTTCTTTTATATTGAAAGTTAAAGAATAACTGGAGAAGGATTAGCTATGGTAAGGAGGGGTGGCAACAATATATAAAGATGGGCAGACAAGAAGATCAATGAAAACCCTTGCTCTGCAGAGGTAAGGCATTTTTCCTTAATTTTCTTTTTGCTATTATCTTCAAGGGTTTCAAAATAATCTTTTCCCAAAGCAAAAGAAAATGCATTAAATGGTTTCGAAAGATTTTCCTTTTGAACAGTGAATTTGTTTCTCCCCCAAACACAGCATTATGAAGAATCCTAGTAGAGGTTACATCAGTACAGGTGAGGATCTCAAACTTTAATGTAAACACATTACACTACAAGTTTCACCTTTATGTATGAATCATATCCCACAGAGAATCACCAAACTTTTGCCTCTTGCTTCAGGAATTGGACTCAGATTTAATTTTCTTGTTTCACTGTTCTAATTGGTCTATACTGATAAATGATTTTAAATCCTTTTAGGCCCTTATTTCAACATCAATAATTCTTCAAAATCTTATAAAAAATAAATAAATAATTTTCCAATTGGCATGGACGAGTCCTATGCTTCCCTCCACTATAACTATCCAAGTGTGTGCAATAGCAATACAAGTCCCACTTAAAATGTGTTAGTGACTGACAAGTAATTTATGCGTGTGTGAGTATGTATACATACATACATACATATATACATATATATATATATGTGTGTGTGTGTGTGTGTGTAACCATCAAAACATGCACTAAGGTGGCATTTGTTTTTTTGGCTTAACTCTAAATAGAACTTATATTTAACTTAATACTAAATAATGCTTAATATTATTAAGTATTAAGTTGTTGTTTTTTTAATATTTTATTTCTATTAAGCATTAAATTGTTTGTTTTTTTATATACTAAATATCAATATCTTAATATTTTAATGTATTAAAAAAATAAAATTTAGCATATTTTTAAAAAATTCAAAATAATAAAATTGTTATAATAAATAATTTAACATTATCATCCTTATAAAAAATAATTAATATATTTATTTTTTATATAATTAAAATAAAAGATTTAATCTTAATAATCTGAAAAATAATAACTTGATAAAACCTAAATCAAATTATTTTTAAATGTCTTTTTATATTAAGCATTATTCTAGTAATTTCACTCCCACTTTCCTCCTCTTTATCTTCCTTCTGGCCTTCCGTCGAAGAGCAGATTAGGGTTTCGATTAGTCGTAATCCACCATTTCGAAATTAGGGTTTTGTTTTCTCTCTTCTCCGTGAGGTTGGGGTCTAGGATTTCTTTGTCGTCAATGGCGGGGGTGGAGGAGGCATTTGGGGTTTGCATCAACGACGAGCTCCGGGCGGTTATGGCGAAACTGCAGAGCGACAAGGACAAGGAGGTCGTCGGGTTGGTTTGCAAGAGATGGCTACATTTGTAGAGCACCAAGCGGAAGAAGTTGTGCGTCAGGGCAGGGCCTCTCATGCTTCGCAAGATGGCTGCGAGGTTCTCGCAATTGGTTGAGTTGGACCTGTCGCAGTCTGTTTCCCGATCCTTTTACCCCGACGTCACGGACTCCGATCTCAAGGTTATTGCAGATGGGTTCGTTTGTTTGTGCGTGCTTGGCTTTCAACATTGTAGAGGATAGGCTAGGGTTTGTCGGGCGTCGGGTTGATTTGGGGGGGTTTAATGCTTTTTCTATTTAGTCAAAAATTTTAAAATTTCAATAATAAGTCATCAAAAACTAGAAAAACAAACAACCTAAATTCTGAAAGCAAATTGCTTGCAGCAAAAAGCCAATTATACAAACGCCACCTAAATCTTACTTGTTATTGATTTCTAGTTTCCTAGATGCCTATATATCATCCTCGGTGATCAATAAAATTCATCTGCAATTTTTACTATAGTATCCTAGATAACTTTGTTAAGTTTCAACCATTCAAGATAATTAAAGTGTTGTTTCTAATTATGTATTTTTTTCACATATTTTAATGGCCAAGATTCTTGGGTCCAGGAATATTTAACTACTAAGCATTGAGCCCCATTTGTTGCCCAAAATAAAGATGGCTACATCTCAAAAGAATGCTACCAGCTTCACATAATGAGGTTGATCTATTAATCAGTATTCAGTTATGCAACTCATAAAGCAACAAAAAAGAAGAAGACAATCTCAATCTGTATTGTTGAAGGGGGAATGGGTCAGATAATCTACCTGTTTTCAAAAAATAAAATAAAATAAAATACAACACATCTTATAATGAAAAGGTGTACAAGAATTGTTTAGCAAATTCTAGAATATAATTGATACTGAGGCCAGTAATCGAAACTCACAGGAAGTTGACTGTGGTCTTGAGCAGATGGTTTGATGCATTATAAGAATCTTTATAATTTGTATTACTATATCCAATTTTCATTGCCGGTGAACCCATCAGAAACCTCAAGTTTCAACCAAAATTCAGTCATCTGAAGGAGACATTAGCCTTGGGACAAGAGATGACAAGAAAACCATGTGAAACAGCTATACTTAAAACATGTGATGTAAAGAATTAAGAGTATCGTCTAACTCCCAAATGTAACAGTGGCATGCTCATTTGACCTTTACTTCCTATATGTTGTTATATACAGCTAGAAACCTGTTTTGAAAGTTTGTGTTCATTTATTAACTTTTTGTTATTTAAAGCATTATCTAGTAAACAAGGACTATCCTAAGACCACTTAGTCCAGCAATGCAATGAGGAGCTATTGAACCTAAGTATGGGCTACTTCATGATTATGTCGAACATATTTCAAATGAAAATAAACTTCCTACATTGAAGGTTGGGCCATTTCTTCACTATGTGAGATGGAAAGTTAGTAAATCCCTTTGAGAGGATTACATAATTTTAGGTAGGAATTTGACAAGAGAGTCGAATTTTGAGGGCTTCTACAAGTGACAAGGGGTCAGGCTGGAAACATGGATGCCCTAGGTTCAATTCCAACAAGGGGAAAAATGCTACCTATCAAAATAGAGGAAAGCAAAAGAAAAAAGAAAAAGAGTAAGACAAGACTTAGAATAAATATTAATGCTATGATTGGTTTTAGGAAAGTACTAAGGGAAGAAAAAAAATGGTAAGGAAAATGGCCTTCTTATGTTTGGTTTTACTTTGGAAAAAAAAAAAAAAAAAATATATATATATATATATATATACACTTAAAATTAGTTGGAAACTTATGTATTTTCAAATTATTTAATTTTTATATAGAAGAGTTAAATGTCTGTTTGGATATGCTTCCTATTTTCTATTTTTAAAATTAGAAAACAGTAGTAACTTTAAATAAGATACAAGAACTCTTAGAAACTTACATCGAAAGACTAACAATTTTAAAAACTATACAGAAAAATTAAGATATCAAAAACTTTTTTCTACCTTAAATTTTAAAATTTTCTAAAAATGATTTTTAAAGACATCAATTAAATATATATTTTTTGTATAAGATGTTCTACTTTTATATATAGGTTTCTAATTTTCAAAATAAAAACAAAAAGCATATCCAAACATACACTAAATAAGTGAAATGAATTTAAACTAGTATATAAAATAATTTATTCACTTTAAATCTATTTTTTCTATTTTTCTTCATTTTTTTTTCCTTATGCTTTTCCTCTCTATTTCCTTTCTCTCACATTTTCCATCAAATGTTTCCGAAACAAAACATAGCCTAAGTGAAAAGGAAATCATCGACTTTACGCCCAAGGCAAACACATTGCAAATGAACTCTATAGGGAATATACTCCAAAACACAATGTCTAGACAACTGGCCCTGATTCTAGATTGTTAACAATGTCAACTCAAAATCTAGTTCCTCTCCATAACTCCATAAAGAAAACTACCCACCTAATGTTTTGGAATCAATTCTGATACAATGCAGCCAATTAATGAACACCAAAAGAAAACAGGTCAAAAATTGGGTTTAATTAAAACAACCTCAATTTGAAAAATCCACAACTCAAAAATTACGACTTCTTAACTTAAATTCTATCCAAACACTTACATTGATGAGTTCAAATAATAGAAGCGCTCGCAACAAACCGCTCTATGCAGAGATATGCACAAAACAAATTTTCAAACAAAACAAATGCAATTTCAGAGACAACAGCATTTTAAATCAAAACCCATGTCTGAAACAGATGGTGGAAACAATACAACTAAGTTAAGATGAAGACAACACATTCAAGATTAGGGTTCTTGCAGCAATCAAATTGTAGCAAAGATATAGAGAAATTGAAAACAAAAATTCGAATTCAGAGTTAGGGGTTTTAGAGATAGAGAGAAAAACCTGGTTAATGAATGGAGAGGAAACCCTAGAGGATCATTTGACGAGGTATTCCGTAGAGGGGAGAAACGATCGCCGGAAGGAGGGGTTCGGAGTGTTTCTGTTTTTGCTTTTTCTCCCTTTTTTTGCTTCCGAAAGCGACTTTTTTGTTTTTTCTGTTTTCTGAGAGTAGTGTAAACCGACGTCGTTTTGAGTTTTAGAAATAGCACGGAGGCTGCAGCCATGCTAAACGACACCGTTGGAAATTCAATTCTTCCATTTCAACTCACCACGTTCGTCGTCGCTGAAACGACGTCGTTCTTCTCATCATTTCGTGTTGTGCAACAATCCCGCTAAATCATTCGAAATATTTTGGAGGCTTCTACTTTAAAAACCTAGAAATGATAAACGTCTTCGGATAATTTATTTTCTTTTATTTTGAAAAAAAAAATTATAAAATTAATTTTAAAATATGATTAACTCATTATTAATAGAAGGTTAATAGTAAAATCAAAAGTGAGTTACAAAAATGATAAATTATCATAACTTGAAAAGGGAATAGAGCAAATTGAGAAGAAATCGATACAAAATAAGCGACAGTGATCCTAAAGTGGAGTTAAAGTACCATGGATAATCACGGATGCAACCCTTAAAGATTTCTTCAAAAACTTTTAAAGGGTAAAAAAAACCAAACTGACTGGAGTGTAATATTATTGTTGTGCACAATTGAACCATTAGATCATTTTCTATAGAGGCCTAAGGTAGAACATTATCGATTGATTAAATCTAACCAATGGAAAGTCTCAATAGATTTATGCCTATCAACCATTATATTAACACTTCCATACTCATTGTGACATGATATTCGAAAATGATTAGTCCATTGATTGTAATATGCCATTGCTATCTTAATTTGATCAAAAGGAGTTCAATGCACACTAAACCCATTCTGCATCAATGAGCCTTTAGTTACATCAATAAAATAGGATCTTAAACCTATCATAAGAGGTAGGAGGATCAACCCATCGTCAATGTGCACCAAGTTTGTATAAGATCCGCCTAAACCTAAACCTAAATCTTAACTAAATGAGGTGTCTTCAAGTGGGTATGGAAACAAAGTGAGAATGGAAATGGAGAAAAACAATGGAGGAATTAACGTCACATCAAAAGAGGTGCATACCAAGATCAACCCTATGAATGATTAGATTTCTACAACATCATCACTACAAGGAGGTAAGGTTGATACTACAAGTGAAAAAGGTATAATCATAACCACCTTGCAATCAAATTGATGCAACCTTATTAAAAAATCAAGAGGACAAGAGCCTTATAAATGTTTGGAAAGAGTCTTTAAAAGTAAGACACGTGGTAACAAAGTTATACTTGAGTTTTGATTATTCTATCCATTACTTGCATTAATATTTACTTGAGAATTCAATTTGCATCACTTGTATTATATATGACTTCAATGCACTAGAAATTACACGAAAAATCCAAGTCATGAGTTTTTTGCAAGTTGATAACTTGTTCACCTATAGTAAATCATGATATTCAGTATTGAATAATCATAATTCATTAAGCTACTATACTACATGGGCTCTCAATCTTAAGATAATATTGACTTAGTATTAAAGTCTTCAATGGGTGAGACCTTAAGGTAGTCATATATTCCCTATAGATTAGGTCATTATTAATTAAGATATATGATAACAAGTATTTTCAAGATAGGCACCACAGTATCCCTTAGGTTTGAGACAATGTGTCATAAAGGATGATCTTAAAGATATATGATTATGAAATTTATGATCATTATAATTCTTTAAGTGGAGTTTAACATGTGCTTTTAAAGAGTTATAATATATCAATTGATCACATAATAGGAGGATCTAAGACTAAGGATGATAGTGGTAAGCTCGAGAGGTTTATAGTGTTCACATTGTTAAATTACGGACACCAATTCATAGGGAGTTTGCATGCAATCGTTAGTAAGTCATAGATTTGAGTATTCTATCACGATTTAATATCATAGGACATTAGAGTGCAATTGACTCTCCTTAATAGGATTTTAAGTCAACTTGAAAATTGGATTTTGAGAGAGGCTTTGTTTTTTTGTGTCCTAATGGTTCTAGTTTGAACTCATATTCATAAGTGGCACATCACTTAAAGGGATATTTGAGTTTTTTTATTTATATGTGTGTATGAGGTCATATTGGTAAATACATAAAGTTGCACAAGAGCTTGTGAAATGGGTTATTTAATTAATTAGAGTTTAATAGAGTTAATTAAATTAAGATCTGAATAGGTTGGATAAAGTGATTCAAGCTCAAAATGAGCTAAGGTAAACTTATATAAACCTTTTTTAGGCCTTCAAGATATCTTGACTATTCTATCATCAAGAGAGAAACCTTAGCTCCCACTCATTTAAAAGGATTCCACCATCCTTAAGTGCCTAAATCAAGAAAAAAGAGTCATTGGACCAAGGATCTTTTGGTTTTCAAGATTCGCATCACATTTGACAAATTTTTGAATTAAAATGGTTTTTTTTTTTTTTTGGAAAACTTGTTTTAAAACCATTTTTTTTTTTAAAAGAATAAATGTGAGGTATTTTAAGAAACAATTAAAAATATGAAGACTACTTTTGAAACTTCTGCATCATATGTAAATACATAGTACTTTTCACAGTGAATTAATTAAGAAAAAAGTTTTGAATATTTGAGTTTTTAAATAGAATTTTATTATTAAAAACAATCGAGAATTTTCTTTTGTGAGTTATTTGTAAAATTTGTTTTCAAAAACATTCTCAAACAAACCTTTAGTATACTACTTAGTAGTTTGTTTGCATCCATCACAAATAAGAATCTATGATGTGGGTGTCTACTAAGTGAGTAGATATCTATGCCAAGCATGACTTCAAACTTAAGCATTGAGATATATTAATGAAACACGTGCATTTAATGATTCAAGACACAAAAAAGGCAAACTCATTCATCTGAGAGTAAATGGCTAAACCCTCGAACTTATCTCATATGAAAGAGTTTTCAATCAATAGACCCTCTTTTTTTTTTGGGAATTGATTATTCATATTGTAAAACTAAGATGACTCGATTTCTAAAATCAATTGATAACAATTTATAGGAAGTCATCAAAACCGGATTACATATTCCAACTAAAATTGAAAATGAAGTGACCATTTCAAAACCTAGTAAAAAAATGGGATAAGCTTGACAAAAGAAAAACTCGATTGAATGACAGTCATGTACCATTTACATTGTACAATAGATGTAAATAAATATAATCATATTTAACAATGTGAATCCGTTAAGGATATTTAGAGGCTTTTAAAAATTACTAATGGAAGTACCAATCAAGTTAAAGAGTTTACAATTAATATTCTTTTACATAGTTATGAACCCTTTTAATACAAAAGATAATAAAACAATTGTTGAGATGTTTATTAGATTTACAGACATTATAAACTACCTTTAATCATTAGGGAAAATCTATACTGAACCTTAAAAGATAATGAAGATCTTAAGGTCTTCTTCTTAAGTAATGAAAAGCAAAAGTGACAATAATTCAAGACGCTAAAAATCCCACTGAACTCTTAGTTGAAGAGTTGATTGGCCCATTGATGACACATGAAATTACCACACAAAGTCATCAAAAAGTCGATGACTAAAGGAAGAGGAGTATTGTCTTGAAGTCTAAACCCATGAAAATGAAGATGATAAGCAAAACGAAGAAGATGAAGATCTTGCACTCAGAAAAAAAAGTTTAAGAAGATTATAAAGTGTTAAGAAGAATAAGGGAAATGTCACAAGAAAGAATCTTTTACCAATTGTGAAATAGAAAAATGACCCAAATGGCTATAAATGTAGAAAGTGACATAGTATGGAAATTTAATTGAAAATTAAAAATTTTAAAAATTAGTTATAAAGTTTTTGATATTATGTTATATAATAAAAAACAATTTTTAAAAAGAAATCATTTCAAATGTACTTCTAAAACTATGAGAAGTTCGACATATTTTTAAAAATTTTAAAAATCACTTGAAATGATTCTTGAAATATCACTTGAAATGACTCTTCGACAATCCCTTGATAACTCTTCGAAGATCCTTGATAGATGATTTTTCCAAAAATAATTGTTTTGTTATGTAATGCATTATCAAAAATACAATTAAAATATGTTTTATTAAAAAAATTATATCCAAACAAATCTCTTGAAAAACATTTCCAATGGAAATGTTACCAACAAAAAAGTACTATAACTAAACACGATTTAACTTAAATCATTCTCAAATGGGCTCTTAATGATTTTTGAAACAATCACCTATAATTATAATGTTTTCAGAACTGGACCGATCATTTAACCAGAAAAGTTATCGGTTCACAGTTCACTGGTCAAACTAGCGATCAAACCGATGACATCATAAATATATAATTTAAAAATTATTAAAATTTAAAATAATTATAAAAATAAAAATAAAAATGTATATATTATTTAAACATTAAAAGTTTATTTGAAAATCAAAAAATTAGTTTCAAATTTAAATTTTAAATAAAAAAACTTATTTTAAAATAAAAAATTTATTTAAAATGGTAATGTTTTTAACTTTTCATTAATTTAAATTAAAATCATAAGTTTTAAACACCATGAAATAAAATAATAATAAATATAAGAGAAAATCAATAATAGTGAGATGAGGTAAAAAATAATTAAAAAAAAATCTAGAAGAAGAGAGGAGAGGGACGAGCAAAAAAGGAAACAACTTTTCCAACGTGGGGTGGGTTTCTACAGGCAAAAACTTTTCCAACGTGGAGTGGGTTTCTACGGGCAAAAAGAGGAAGCTTTTGACAGGTCGACGGTCAGACCATCCAGTCCGATCCAGTTTTTAAAACCATGCCTATAAAATGATTATGTAAGAATAACCTTAATAATTCTCTAGATTTTTAAAAGTGATTTAAACCATCCGATCCGATCCGGTTTTTAAAACCATGCCTATAAAATGATTATGTAAGAATAACCTTAATAATTCTCTAGATTTTTAAAAGCGATTTTTTAAATTTTATCAAAGGCCTAATTTCTATAAAGTAACGCTTCTAATAATTAAGAAGTGCTTCCACTCCTCTCAAAATCTTGGCCAAACATGAACAAATTCTTCAATCATCATATAAGCTTCTATCGTATTATATGAAATGAAATCTGTCTGCACCTGTCTTGAATGGGAGTTTTAACTTCAACCCTTTCACAAACTACCTGCACAAGCCATTCCGTTCTACCTATTAGCTAAATTAATCCCATGACGCTACTCACCAGCCTCTCAAATCCCGGTCTTCGTACACTCGAGTTCTAAGCTACCCCAAAAACCACTCCCAGCTAGTAACCTTAACACTGAGGAAAGTACTGACGGTATTGAACAAAAAAAATCTCCCAAACAAGCAAAAACCAATTAATCAAAAGACACAAGTTCGAAAAAGAACCACACATCCAAGAATATGACAGTTCATTGTTGTCACTGATCTTGAAACAACAGCTTCTTACAGATCAATCATCAAACAATCTCAGTTGAACAATTCCAGCAAGAGCCACCCCACCTATATACGTAATATTACATGATCAAGCACAATTACATTGTCTATCGAAGATCCAAACAGGTTCCAGAGAAATTGATAGCAGTATTTCAATTACAAACATATAAAACAGAGCTCAATTACCACTACCACCACCACCACCACCACCAAAGAGGTAACCCAAAGATGATCCACCACCTGGAGCAGCATGGACCTTAGTTGAGGGACGATCCTGCAAACCAGGAAGGAAGTTTTACCTTTCATAATGGGACATACGTGACTGAATGAGTGATAATCAAACAAATTTAAGCATTGAAATGATAAGCAATTGAAAATAACTAAACTTTCAGGGCATGTCTGTTGTGCACATCTCCAAGGAAAATCTTAGCGGCCTATTTCAATTGTAATAATTTTTTAGGATTGAAAACTTCGATATAATTTTGAATTTTTTTTTTTTTTTTTTTTTTTGAGAGGCAAACTTAAATGTAATCTTGAACAAACAATTCTCTTCCAACCACCAGAATGCCTTCATTCTAGCACAAAATGAAGATGATAACCGCTTTCTTACAGAATTGCCTAGAAATAAATTGCTTGACATTTATTTTAGAGACATTATCTATGACTAGTCAAAAAAGAAAAAAAATGATACTCACCAGGGTAGCCCTGTTAATCAGGGCGAATACTGGAAAGTGTGGTTCCAATAAGTGACATATGGTCCTAGGTTCGAATCTTGCCATTGAATTTACCCGGTGTTGGTTATTGCGGGGCGGTCAACACCCCGAGGTTTGAGTCCCCCATGGAGAGTCCTAAGGGCCCGGCCATGAAAGGTTCCTCGGTTATCAAAAAAAAAAAAAAAAACGATATCTACAAGTAGGACAATCTTCCCCATCAATTTTTGCAGGTAATTTCTCATTCATAAACCAAGCAACGTCAGCAACTAGTTATTTCATATTCATGGGTGTGCAACTTATAGCATCTCCATCTCTAAATGAATCATGGTTGCCATATGGAACAGAAAATAAATTCAAACTATCATATATTTAGATGCCTGGAATAGCTTGCATTCAATATCCAATAAATCCGAAGTAATCATTTATCTTATTTTAAATCTTTAATGAACACTAGATACAATGCATAGGGTCCTTGCAGCAAAAAAATCAAAGACTAAAACATCAAACACCAGTGGGAGGCAATTACACACAGCACTTGAATCACCAACTGGGACTTAAAGTGATTTTGTTCACCAAAAGCTTCAAGATAATATACAAAACAAAGGCCTACATTTTGATAAGCAGTCGATATCAAAACAAAAAGAAACGAGAAGGAAAGACAAAATCTCAAGGCTTCTTAATAACAAAGATCACTCCTTGCTTAACATATCCAAAATATCATAAATTAAACAAGATCACTTCCCAAATGATGCCACATGCCTGATGGACCTCCAGCCAAAAGGTTTATGTTCATTCTCCAAGAAGAAATTAGCCTCATAGAAATCAATTGAAGCTTGTTAATAGAAAACTAAGGGTAAAATATAAACCATAGTTTTTTTAATCTAGAAATTCTGATCCCCTAACCAAGGGGCACAAGTTAGTATGACCTAATTCTTTTAACACTAACTGATTTCCATAGTAATCTATCCTTCAGCCCCAATTCTCAGATGGCAGCTTTCCTTATTTGCCTAAACTATGATGCTGCCTCCAAAATATTGTGAGAATGACATGGATCAAAGCAAATGGCATAAAATGGAGACGCTGTGTAGGCAACCCAACGCTATGAAACTTGCACTTCGGAAATACCAAAGCTATCATGATCAAAATCATACCGTGATGAAGTTTCCACAGTTCTGACCATCTGCTCGGTAGTAGTTATTTGCCAGATTACCATGGATACCTGCCGGAATCTGTTTGGTAACATCTACTGGTTGAGCAGGAGTGGTAGGCTTGGGGGATGGTCCATTATTTACAGCAGGAGCTTCACTTGGAGGCACTGGGGCATTGTTTGAGGCTGGTTTTGGTGCCTCTCCACTCCCAAACAGGTAACCCAAGGAACTTTGTCCTCCACCACTGCTAACTCCACGACCCATTCTCTACAACTCCTTAGATACAAATCCAAACTCTGACCATTCCAGGCAGATGATAGAAAGCAAACAGCAGGAATGTAATAAATCAAGAACAAGAAAGAACAGAAAATGTTAGAAGCTATAATGTTGAAGGATTCTAACTGTGGGGAGTTGGCACATCAAGCCTCAGTTTGGACAACAGGAAAACACATTTAAAGAATTCCACAGTAATTGCCATAGGGCTAGAAAAAACTTATAATAAGAGAACAAATTGAAATCAGAACAAAAGATAAATGGATGTAAAACTTGTTACCACAGCAATCATATAGTGACAGGATGTCAGGAACTGTAGAATTAAACAATATTTAAAAATCAAATTGTTTACAAAACATTAGCAAAAATTTTCATTCAAACTAAACTATAGCAGCAGAGAGAGACTTTTTTTACTGTGCATAAAAAACTGATCTGTTCCTATCACCCTCACAATGCTCAGAGATCATGCATGTCTTAAACTAAATATCAACATAACACCCAATAGGCTTATGGAAACAGAAATTAAAAATATTTTGATATTTTTCCTATTAAAAGAAGGCTGAACTGTTGGTTTCCCAAATTTTTTCTTCACGTCTGAGTGTAACCCTTTGGCCTTAAGAAGCTTCACCTATAAAACCCAGATAAAGATCATAAAAGAACATTAAAAAAAATCACAATCACAATAAAGATGAAGAGCCACCACATTTCAGTTGAAATATCACACACTGCAACAACATATCTATCAGGTCAGCATCTAATAAACACATTAAAACAAGCCTTCTTGTGTCACATAGCTAATAACTTCACCCAAATAGAGAAACGATTTTGTCATGCACTAACAAAAAAATTCATTATGGATTCGTTTCCATTCTGAATTATGTTTTCTATGAGCTCAGTCACTCAATTTCCCTCCCAAGAAAAAATAATAATAATGACAAAAATAATAAAAATCCAAAATGGCGAAATCAAACAAGAGAATAGTCAAATCATATAGAATTACTGTAGAAGACAACAAGAGATCTAAAAACAAACACGAATCATGCGCCATTCATTCCTCATTACACCATTTTCCTTAACAAACAAGACGATCGCCCAAAAAAAAAAAAAGAACAAGAAATGGAGCTCCAGATCCAGTGAAAATACGTTGAGAAAACATCAAATCAGAAACAGTAGAGAAGGTTAAAGATCGAATTGGACAGCATATCTGGATGAAAGGTGCGGCGTCGTAATGCGAGTGTATGAGCTTTCTCAAATGTAGAAGAACACGAGACGGATAGAGATCTAGGGTTAGGGCTTGATACCTTTCGCTTTGGAGCCGATAGAGAGGGGAGATCTGAGATTCCTGGACAAGAACCAGGAGCGTAGAAGCTAAGAAGGAACTGGAAGTCTGGAACCTTGTGAGAGAGACAATGGATTTTGATAAGGAAATTGACTATTTCCACGCCTATTTTTGCTTCTTGAGCTCCGATTCGCCATAGTCAAATTCAATTTTTATGAAATTAATTAAAATTTTTAAGAAAATTTAAAATTATCTTCACCTTTTGTTTTTTTTTAATTATGAAATTTATATTTTTAATTATAAAATTTGATATAAAAACTAAATACTTATTTGAATATTTTCTGTTTTTAAAAATAAAAATAAGTTAATTACCTTAAAAAAATCATTTTTAAAAATGATTTAAAATTTTTAAATATAAAAAAAAAAATACTCTTTCATATTGTAGAATTTTGAATAGAAATGAAGTGGAAGGAGCAAAATGGAAGTGGAAGTAACATGTTACCGTACAAAGCGGGGCCCGCCCTCGCAAATATGAAATAACAGTGAATCCACTCTTGCCTTCCAAGGCTCGAGAAATCATTTTGTCTGATGGGGAGTTTTTATTTTTTTATTTTTAAAAATATATTTGAAGAAATTTTTAATTAAATTAATTTTATTTTAAGAATTCATGCTTTAAAAATAAATGTTGAAATTTATATTACTTTTTAAAAATAAATTTAAAGTGTTTTTAAAATATTTTTTTTACCTAAACAACCTTTAAAAAATAAAATAATTTTTTATTTTAAAATATTTTCAGTTATTTTATAAAAAATGAATTAAAAAGTTAAAAACGTAGTGTTTATTTTTTTTACTTTTTACTTAAAATAATTTGTTTTCAGAATTTAGGTTATTTGTTTTTTTACTTTTTCATAACTTATTATAAACTTTTTACTAAATAGAAAAAGCCAAAATATGTAGTTTTTTCTAAATAGAAAAAATAACATATTGGTTTTTTTTACTTTTTAATACTTAATAGAAATAAAATACTAAAAAAACAAACAATTTAATATTTAATACTATTAAGCATTAAGGTTTTATTTATAATTAAGTAAAAAAACAAACACCATTAGTCCATATTTGAATTCTTAAAGAGAATTTTAGAATTTTAAATTAAAGTATTTCAAGTATTTTGATAAATAATTATAAACATGATTAGGTTATGTTTGATTCTGAAAAATACTAAGGAAAATGATTTTTTTCATGTTTAGTTGTCATACGAAAAATATAAAAGAAAATAAAATATAATTAAAATTAATTAAAAACTTATGTATTTTTAAATTATCTAATTTTTATATTGATGAGTTAAAATAAATAAAATAAGTTTAGAAGTAACAAAAAAAATAATTTATCCACTTTTAATCTATTTTTTATTTTCTTTCACTTTTTCTTTCCTTCTACTTTTTCTTTATAATTTTTTTCCTTTGCATTTTCTCTCAAATTTTATGGGAACTAAACATAGCAAAAGTATTTTTAATTTTCATTATACACTACATATTATGATTAGGGAAAGAACAAATAATAAAATAAAATAAAAAGTTATAGTTTATTTGACCATGTGATTTAAAAACTGTTATTAAGAATTTCTAATACTATTTACATGTTTTCTGATAGCAATTTTAAAAATAAAGTGAAATATAGAACAATTTTTAAAAAATAAATAAAAATTATGTTCATCGGTTTTTTAAAGCCACGTGGTTTTTCCTTGTTTTTTTATTTTTTTTAGTTTTCGATAAACAAGAGGTTTAAAACCACGTCGTTCTCGTATGAGGAGGCCAAAAAAGGGTAATTAGTAATTGCCGACCCATCAATATTTTTCTAATTATTATTAATCAATAATGCTTAGTTGGCTAATTTAAAGTTGCGTTTGTGTAGCGTATGCTTAGCTGGATGAATATTACATGGTTACAACAATATTCTTGAATCAATTAGCGAAATACCTAGGATCCATCCCCTTCAATTTTTGGTTTTTTTTTTTTTTTGTTTGTCCTAAAAGAAATTTTCTTTTGTCATGATTAGCTGTAAGCAGATTAGTTTGTGTATAGTTTTCTTGGATTTTATGGATTAGAACATTCTAAAAATAATACATAAAATGACTTATTAACTTTTTTTTTTTTATAACCGTGGATGTCTGGGTCAGCTTATGCGTACCTCGACTAATCCTACGAGGCCCTGAAATTAACGACCGGATAAACTTCCAATGACCTGACTCGAACTGGTGATAAAATGACTTATTAACTTTAAATTTGATGTTTATTTTCGTACCCTTTCGAGAAAATTGTAAAGAAAATAAAAACCGAAGGAAAATAAAAAATAAATTTAAAATTAATAAATTATTTTATATGCTGACATAGCCTAAAAATGAAATTGATTAAAGAAAAAATAAATTATACATCCAAGTATGTTTCATTGTGCATTGTCTTTTAGGTATAGCAGCAGGCTATCACAAACAGGGAGAAGCAACCAACAGGTTCCTTATCATGCATATTCTCCACTGCCCAGGCATATTCCTTTGCGCACATTGGTTTAATAAAATTATATAAGAAGGCCATGGATCCACCACTGAAGCAGCACTGACACACTCTCTGCTTGCAGCAATGGACGTGAAGAAGAAGAAGAAGACTGAGGGAGATGGTGATACAGCAATGGGGGAGGAGGCTCTGCCATTTCATAAGCTTTTGAGCTATGCAGATGGTTTGGATTGGGTTCTCATGGCACTGGGCACCTTGGGCTCCATTGTCCATGGCCTGGCCCAACCAGTAGGGTACTTGCTGCTTGGCAAAGCCCTCGACGCATATGGGACCAACATCAAGGATCCCGAAGCCATGGTTGATGCCCTCTACAAGGTACAGATTCATATATACATATATAGAAGTCTCATGTCAATTCCAGTTTCTAAACCAAATTGCAGATACTAGATGAGCTTGTTCTTGTTCTTGTTCTTGTTTGTGTAGGTTGTTCCTTATGTGTGGTATATGGCTGCCGCCATGTTTCCTGCCGGAATACTAGGTAGCAAGCTTTCCTATATGCATCCTTCAGCCACCTAGTTAGCAAATTGTTTTTGGAAACTGTTTTCTATTCTCTATGATAGAAAACAATTGTTTATGAGATATGAAAACAAGTTATTTTTTAGAACATGTTTTAGATTATTTCAAATGTTTTTTGTAAGGTGTTTTAAGCAACAACTGAAAATATAGATAAACAATTTTGTATCATATATAAATACATAGTATCTTTATGGAGATAAACTGAGAAAACCGTTTTTCATATTTAAGTTCCCAAATAAAAATTGTGAACTGTTTTTAAGAATTATTTTCAAAAACTACTTTTGATAATAGTTTGGACACTTTTGTATTATACATATATACCGAGTATTTTCATGGAGTATAAATTCATAAAATTGTTTTCCATGTTTAAATTTCCAAACAAAAATTGAGAATTGTTCTCAAAAGCTATTTTTGAAAACATTTCCAAACACACCTAAGGACCTATTTGGGAACTGTTTCTTAGAATCATTTTCTATTATATGTAACAAAAAACATAAAAAAACACGTTTGAAAACCAACAATTATTATTTGTTTTCTGTTCTTAAGATCAGAATATAAGGTATGTTCAGAGAACATTTTTTAGTTGTTTTTTTTTTCACTTGTTTTCTACAACAATTTTAAAAATAAAACACCAAATATAAATATTATTTTTAAAAATATTAAAAACATGTTAACATTTTAAGTTTTCAAACAGACTTTTGTTCTACAAAATTTAAAGAACAATTTTTAAAAATTGTCCTCAAAAACAGTTTTTCAGAATTGTTTTCGAAAACAATTACCAAACAGGCCCTAGTGTTTTCAACCATTTTATTTTAGAGTGTTACGAGTAACAATTGAAATTATGGAGAATATTTTGAAAACTTTTGTATTGTACATAAATTCATATTGCCTTTATGGAGAATGAATCAAGAAAATTGTTTTTCATATTTAGGTTCTCAAACAGATAACTGTTTTTAAAAACGTTCCCAAACAAGACCTAACGTTTAATGTTTGGAATTTTCAGAGGTTGGGTGTTGGATGCATGCAAGTGAAAGACAGGTCTCACGTCTACGACTAGCATTCCTGAGGGCAGCCCTTAACCAGGAGATTGGAGCTTTTGACACTGATCTAACAAGTGGAAAAATCATCAGTGGAATAAGCAGCCACATGAGTATCATACAAGATGCTATAGGGGAGAAGGTATGTTGCCTCAACTCAACTCAATCTTATGCTGCTACCATGCAAAGTACACAAGCAAGCTTTCAAATAAAAATCACAGCCAAAAGGTTTGAGAAAACTAACAAGCTTTTTCGCTGACAGTTGGGCCATTTTCTATCAAATATCGCAACGTGCTTCTCTGGAATATTGATCGCTGCCATTTGCTGTTGGGAAGTTTCACTGCTCACCTTGTTGGTTGTTCCTTTGGTTCTTGTGACTGGAGCCACTTATAGCAAGAAGATGAATGCCATTTCAGCTGCAAAAATGCATTTCCTGTCAGAAGCCACATCCATGATAGAACAGGTAACAAGTTGGAAATTCTACTTAATTTCATATCACCCATTAGTTATTGTTAGTTTAGTGGTAATTAACAAAACCTGAAAAGAAACAAGCGAAAAAAGAACACAGAAGTAAATATATCTACTATAATAACCTTTTCTGATGTACTACAGACACTATCTCAAATCAAAACAGTATTTGCATTCGTGGGAGAGAGTACTGCTGCCAAGTCTTTCTCAGAGTGCATGGACAAACAGTTCAGGATAAGCAAGAGAGAAGCATTAATAAAGGGAGTTGGGACAGGTTTGTTTCAAACTGTAACCACCTGTTGCTGGGCTCTGATCATTTGGGTTGGAGCCATTGTTGTCACAGCCAAGAGATCAAGTGGAGGAGACATCATAGCGGCAGTGATGAGCATTCTCTTTGGAGCTATGTAAGAAAGAAGCAGTCTCAACAACTCAATCCTGGTCTTGAGCTGAAAACATGTATTCCTTCAGATATTAATTTGAGCCCTGTTTGTTCTTTTTCTGATTGCAGATCACTCACTTATGCTGCACCAGACATTCAAATCTTTAATAGTGCAAAGGCTGCAGGAAATGAGGTTTTTCAGGTGATCAAAAGAAAACCTGCCATAAGCTATGATTCCGAAGGGAAAACACTCGAGAAGATCAATGGCAATATTGACATGCAGGATGTATACTTCACCTACCCATCCCGGAAAGAGAGATTAATCCTCGACGGATTTTCACTTTCCATCCCAGCAGGAAAGGTGGTGGCTTTAGTGGGTAGTAGTGGGTGTGGGAAGAGCACTGTCATCTCCCTAGTTGCGAGATTCTATGATCCATCACAAGGTTTGCAGCTCGGTCCCAGACCTCTAAGGTTCCAAGTCTTTTTGTTGAAAGTTTCTATACAATTAATGCAAACTAATTGATCATTGCATTTACATACTTTCACATGCTTGTCATACAAGTACCAATATTACATATGCATGAATGTCATATATGATTGTGGATATGAAAACAAGCATGCAAGAGTAAAGGACCAGAATGCAGCACAAACATGTGAATGTATAAGATCTGAATTCGCCTGAAGCCTAATGAAGTGAGCATCCCTCCAGGTGAGATTCTCATTGACAACTACAACATTAAGGATCTAGACTTGAAGTTCCTCCGAAAGAACACAGGAGCAGTATTTCAAGAGCCATCGCTCTTTTCTGGCACCATCAAGGATAACATTAAAGTAGGAAGCATGGAAGCAGATGATCAAGAAGTCCAGAATGTAGCATTGATGGCAAATGCACACTCTTTCATAACCCAACTCCCAGATCAGTACTCAACAGAGGTCAGCTAACTATACCCAACAACCTCCAAACCCACATAGAAAAACACATGCACGCATACAATGACAGAGACTACTAGTTTTACTTGCAGACTATAAAGAAAAAACCCAACTTCTAATCCTTCATACACTCATCTATGATAGTAATGTGTAGAATGGTTTGATATATCAATCTTTGTAATGTTTCTTTTCGATAAACATATTCTCATTGTGGCTAACTCGTTGTGGCTAAAATGGGCTTCAGGTAGGAGAAAGAGGAGTGCAATTATCAGGTGGACAAAAACAGAGAATAGCAATAGCAAGAGCCATTATAAAGAATCCTCCAATTCTTTTACTTGATGAGGCCACAAGTGCACTTGATTCAGAGTCAGAGAAGCTGGTTCAAGATGCCATTGAGAAAGCTATGCAGGGGAGAACAGTCATCTTGATTGCACACAGGATGTCAACTGTGATTAATGCAGATATGATTGCAGTCATAGAGAATGGCCAAGTTAAAGAGACGGGAACACACAGCGACTTGCTAGATACCAGCAATTTCTATAATAATTTATTTAACATGCAGAACCTCTGTCCAGACCAAGGCTCAAGGTTGGTGCACAGCCTCCCTTCTTCGCACAATCATGGTAAACAGAAAAGGACATTAATTAACTAAGTTAAATTGAATGAATGACAGAGTTACAGATCTTACTGAAGAAAATGCAAGTACAGACCAAGAGATTTCATTTCAAGACCTGGACCAATCTGAGGAACCCAACAAACATCCTAGAGATGCTTTGAAGGAAGAGGAACAGAGGGTTAGAGGGAAAAGAGTTCAGTTTTTCAGAATCTGGTTTGGCTTGAAGAAAAGTGAGCTTATAAAGACTGCTATTGGCTCATTTGCAGCAGCTGTTTCTGGCATCTCAAAGCCCTTTTTTGGATACTTCATCATAACAATAGGAGTAGCCTATTACAAGGAAGACGCAAAGCAACGAGTTGGATTGTATTCAATCGCCTTCTCTCTAATAGGGCTGCTTTCATTATTCACTCACACCTTGCAGCATTACTTCTTTGGAGTAATTGGAGAGAAGGCCATGACTAACCTCAGACAAGCCCTGTATTCAGGTATTTGCTACTCTAATCATGAATTCACATCATTTACTTCATCAACTTTAGGAGGTTATTGGTTTAGTGAATGTTTGAGTTTCCATCAGAAATTCAGAACTATAAAAGCATAAACCGACACCTTTTCTTAAATTCTTTCAGGCATACTAAACAATGAATTAGCGTGGTTCGAGAAACCTGAGAATAATGTTGGCTCACTTACCTCACGGATCATCAATGATACCTCAACGGTCAAAACCATAATCTCGGATCGTATGTCTGTTATCGTCCAATGTATCTCCTCCATACTGATTGCAACAATAGTAACCATGAAACTTAACTGGCGAATGGGTCTGGTAGCTTGGGCTGTGATGCCTTGCCACTTCATTGGTGGCCTGATTCAAGCCAAGTTTGCCAAAGGATTTTCAAGTGGCTCTGCTACTGCACATTGTGAACTTGTTGCCCTTGCTTCTGAATCTGCAACCAACATGAAAACAATTGCCTCATTTTGTCATGAAGATTTCATACTTGACAAAGCCAAAATTGCTTTGGAACCTCCAATGAGAAAGAGCAGGAGAGCAAGCATCAAGTATGGGATCATTCAAGGCTTCTCACTTTGCTTGTGGAACATTGCACATGCTGTTGCTTTGTGGTATACAGCAGTTTTGGTGGAAAGAGATCAAGCTACTTTTGAGAATGGTATAAGATCGTACCAGATTTTCTCCCTCACTGTGCCTTCAATCACAGAACTGTGGACACTGATCCCCACAGTCATCTCCGCCATCAGTATTCTAACTCCTACATTCAAAACCCTTGACCGGAAAACTGAAATTGAACCGGATACACCAGAGAATTCACATGCTGAGAAGATCAAAGGGCGAATCGAATTTCAAAATGTTAGTTTTAATTACCCACTAAGACCAGAAGTGACTGTTCTCAACAACTTCTGCTTACAAATTGAAGCTGGATCAAAAGTGGCTCTTGTGGGGCCAAGTGGAGCCGGAAAATCCTCAGTTTTGGCCCTTATACTGAGATTCTATGATCCTAGGGCAGGAAGGATACTGATTGACAGAAAGGATATAAGAAATTACAATCTAAGAAGATTGAGGTCACGGATAGGATTGGTACAGCAAGAGCCTCTGCTTTTCAGCTCCTCAATCAGAGATAACATCTGCTATGGGAATGATGGAGCTTCTGAAACTGAAATTATAGAGGTATCAAGGGGAGCACGGATACATGAGTTCATAAGTAATTTGCCTCATGGATATGATACAGTTGTGGGGCAGAAGGGCTGCCAACTTTCTGGAGGACAAAAGCAGAGAATAGCCATTGCTAGAACTCTACTAAAGAGGCCAGCAATTTTACTCCTGGATGAAGCAACAAGTGCCCTTGATACTCAGTCTGAAAGAGCTGTAGTGAGTGCTCTGGAATCAACAAAACTGAACAACAATGGTGACTTATCCAGAACCACACAGATCACTGTTGCACATAGGCTTTCCACGGTGATCAACTCAGATACCATAATAGTTATGGACAAAGGTGAGATTGTGGAGATGGGTCCTCACTCAACCCTGATAGCAGTATCTGATGGGCTTTACTCCAAATTGGTCCAGCTCCAGAGTTTGGGAGAGAATTAAGATAAGAATGTGTGTGCAGTCTATATATCCACAAACTATATATGTCTATACACACTTCTGTCACATGAGTTGGCACCAAAAGTTCTATCTGTGCAAAGGGCACTTACCAAGAAAGCTACAGTACTATCTTTTTTTAGTTGTTTAAGTGATAGTACCATAATATTGCCTAACTGAAAATTAAAATGAACAAGATTTTTTTATGGTATGATGAGAGCATATCATAGATTTAGAGTTATGTCATTCCAAGATACATAAAGCACGATACATATATACCTAAGACAATCACAGTAGTTCAAGATATTCATCTAGAATTCAAGAAAAATGCTGTCCAAGGTCTTGAGCTGCTCCAACTCCTCAGCATGGGCAATGCCAGGATCAATATGACATAACTGAAACAGAAAAATAATGTCAAATCTACTAAATATGAAATACTAAGGCTTAACCAAAAAGTTCACAAAAATGCAGTATAACCTGGTATTGCAGCTTTTTCAGTGTGTGAACCCCTCTTTTAATAAACTTCTGCCATCCAACATTTTCTTTAAGTGATCTTTCCAGAGCTGCTGTTTTCTATTAAGTATAAAGCAGAAGAATTTTTAGAAATGCGACATTATTGATATGCAGTACATGTTCAAGATTTTTGAGATAAGTATTTAAAGACACTAAATAAATAAATAGCTTCCCACAAATGGTATTGAACTCTTGGAATAAGTCCAAACAACAATTTTTTTTTCCTGAAGTTATAGAAATCCACAACTAATGTGCATCTAAACCATTTCGAGCAAACCTATTTCTGCCATATTATACAAGTTTCCAGTACTACAATATGCAACAATCATTAGTTTTCGTCAGCTACACCAATTTATCAGGTGACCCACCCTGCACAGCCCCTACTGGGACAAGGATGGTCTGGCATTGGGTTCAAGATATAGAGTTTTCACCTACTACCCATCATCATGCAATTCTACTCATATATATGTGTGAGTATTATTTTCTTATTTATGACCAGAAAAAACCATTTCGTTGAAATGAACTAGTTAGAAAAAGAAAGATGAGAAATCCCTCCATGAAATATTTGGCTCCAAGCTTTGCTAAAAGGTGCATTGAATCCAAGGAAAGGAACAACCCAACTCTGAAGCGATATAAAAATTTTGGTAAGCCACCCATCAAGCTTCCACAGGCCACTTTCTTTCTTTGTTGCCCATGATATGACTGACAAAAGTTCAACCTCCCTCTGTTGAGTTACTAATTTAATAGGGTTATGCTTCTTCTCTAGAGAACAATAAACAGAGAAATGCACAGACAGTCTCAAAGCTAGGATGAGTTTCACTTGTATTCCTATTAGTAACTAAAGTTCAATAATCAAATATAAAATACAGAGTCCTAAAAGAGGTTATGATTGCACCACATTTTTTGTTAGGTGCTTCTTAATATACACTTGTCTTTTTCCTATAAAAACAAAAATGCAGATTGCTAAAATGGGTTGTGAAAGGAAATGCATATACAGATACTTACATGAGTAGGGTCCAAAATTAATAGGTTGTATTGATTCATCCCATTGAGCTGATGTTTGACTTGAATTCCAACAATGGTTCTCGAATGGCCATCATGCTGAAAGTACAAGGGCCTGCTTATTGGATCTCCCAACAAAGCACAACACAATTTAGAAACATATTTAAAATTCTGTAAAAAAAAAGAAAAAAGAAAAAAAAAAGCTACTATTCCAGATAGTCACGTACGCTTTGTCAGTGACAATAACATCATTGCTGCCTGATTTGGTGAACTTATTGTCAGAGAAATAATTCCATACCCAATCAACAAGAACTTGACGACCTTTATCATTCCTTGTGAAACATTTATCAGACTCTGTACTGTCTGCCAAGTTACACGAATCATGCCTGCTGGAACCTGGTTGGGAAATATCTTGATCCCTTGGTTCCCTTCGAAGTAGAAATTTGTCAATTGGTCCACAAACTTCATCTGCTTTCCTCTTGCCCTGACTATTTTTTTGAGGATATGGTGATTTAATTTCCTTAGGACCAAAATCCACTATCCTTGCCCGCAGCCCAAAAGAACGAAATAGTGCAGCACATTCAGTGGTTCCAATCCAATTTGTTGTGCCATATATTTTGTGATTGAAATGCTGCGAGCCAACTGTATCGAAATCTCTTTCCCAAGCAATCTCAAGCCATCTTTGGAGTGATGGTATATCAGGAATGAATCCTGAACCACCAAACAAAACTTGCCTTGCTTCTTGTCTTTGCATAACCAAGTGAGAGCTGAGCATTTGGATATTACGCCAACCACAACCCCACCCAACATCCTCTGATTCAATGCTTTGAAAATGAATAACAGAGCCAGACAATATACAGGTTGAGTTTCCTAGTTCTGATTCCAAGCAGTTTCTCAACAAGGCCATCAAACCATCTTCAACTCTGTAGAAGGTGCTCCTAATTTGTAAACGAGCTAAGTGAGAAACCTTTTCATCAATGGACATTTTTCCACTGCAATTACTACTCTCATCAGACCTTGAGCTGCTTCTTTCATAAGTTTTTCCAGAGCTTGTTTCAAATAACATGCCATGCTCCACTGGATTATTCTGCACATGTGACATTTAAAAACTATAGTTAGTGGATGAAGCAGAAGATTTCGTAGAAAAAAACGAAAGCAAATCAGTGTAGAGATGAAAGAAGCAAGAATATGATATTTGCCTGACATGCAATTCCATTTGATAAGACATGGAAACTAAAAAAAATGCTCCAAGTTTCACATATGACCATTTTGGGAATTCACCAATTTCTCATTACTCAAGAATTTGCTCAGTTCCCATTAGGGATGGGATTGTGTCTAAGCTTTGATTGCATTTTTTCGAAGCTGGAGTAATTGGGGTTTCATGATGAGCCAGAATTAGCATCACAGAATCGCAATTTCGGGTACCCCAAGGATAAAAAGGATAGGAGTTTTTGCCCCTTCAAAGTGGGCATGCCATGAAGTTTCAAGAGGCTCAAAGTATTCATGCCACATCAATGAACAATTATTATTCAGGCTTTTTTATTTTCATTTTCTACTGGGTTTATCATGTTTTCTCAGATAGGATGTATGTGAATGTGAGAATACCAGGGTTTTGGGTGGGCTAGTTGGGGCAATAGCAATTTCCCGGGCTAACTCCATGTCCCTTCTGAGTTCCTCCTCCTCCAAGTGATCATTCGCATGCCTGCATCCACAACTCTCATTCCCAGTAATCAACCTTCGATGGCAGAAAAAGGGGCATCATAAAATAGACACAGACCTCCGTTTGATTTCTGAGGGAAAAAAATAAAAATTAAAGCAGGAAACTGAAAGAAAGCAAAATTCCGAGTCTTATGATCAGAATTACGTTGGGTTTCTTGAAAAATAGACAGGCCCATAGGGTAAAAGCGAATAGGGATTTCATATTTGCCAAATTTTCGCAGCAAACAAACAGGGGTGTGAGAAAAAAAATTAGAATACCTCTGAAGTTGAGAGGCGGGGAACGTGAGACGACAGAAGGGGCAAGGCGATGAACGCATACTATATATGCCTATGAATCTATTGCTGTATGTATGTCTACTTCAAATGCCTCCTGGCGCGATGCGGAGGGAGATTTGCTCACTAAGATTCGTTCTTCTTCGACTAGCCCTCTAAGATTTGTCCTTCTCCAGCTCGCTCACTAAGATTTGTTCTTCTCCCTGACAATATTTTTTCTGGATAACCGATTAAAAGGGATGAAATGACAGAGGGGGCAAGGCGATGAATGCATATCATATGCCTAATGAATCTATTGTTGTATATATGTCTACAGTCTACTTCAAATACCAATTGGCGCGATGCGAAGGGAGACTTGCTCCCTAAGATTTGCTCTTCGCCGACTTGTTCACTAAAAGACTTTTTTCTCCTAAATATTTTTTGGCTTATCCGATTAAAATGACTATTGAAACCAATTTTGAAAATCTAAGAGCATGGTTGCTGTTTTTGAAAACTATTCTGAAAAATAGTTTTTAAGAACAATTTTTTATGTTTAAAAAAAAAAAAAATTGTATTTGAAAACTAAATTCTGAAAAACAGTTTTTGTTCTAAAAACAAAAATATGTTTGGTTGAGTTTATAAAAAAGTTTTTTAAAATAAGTAAAATAAAAAATATATTTGAAATTTTTTTTAATTAATAAAATGTTTTCTTCCATTAACTTGATATTATAAATATTTAAATAATTTTTATATGCACAATTCATTTAAATTAAAAAAATTATTTCATTTTGAAATTTTTACACAAAATATAATTTTTTTAAACAAAATATTACTTTGTCATTATATGTAAGCATATTAATTTCAATAATTTGAGAAAGAATAAATTATTTATGGGTGGGGGTGTGGTGGTTGGGTGGAGCTTACTTTTATAGAAACACAAAAAACAGTTAAGAAAACATAAAAAGAAGGAAAAGAAAACACGAAAAAATAATCTATTATTTAAATAGTAAAAAAACAATGAAAATATCTTTTTTATTATTCTAAAAAAATGGTTTTTGAAAACACAAAAAACAAAAACATACTCCCTTTTCCGAACAAGTTTATTATGTTTTTTATTTTCAATAATAGAAAATAATTATTGAGAATAAAAACCAAACAGATCCTAACTTTCCAATTATTTTTTTATCAAATAAAAATATCTTTATTATTTTCTTATAAAAATAACATTTTTCTTAAAACTTATAAATAAAAACTTGAAATAATCAAGCGCATTTATTTCAAATATGGATTACTCTTTAAGATTTCATATAGATTTCATATTTTGTCGGGATGACAAATTAAAGGAGTTGAAATTCCCTTAAAATGACAAATTTGACCTCCTTAATAGCCTCAAAAATGACTTCTCTCGTACAAAAATACCCCTTTCAACTTATTTTCCCCACCATTTCTAACCTCCCTTTGCTTTTCTTGTTCTTTCTTCGTCTTTCTCTTTCCTTCTTCCTTTTCTAGTTTCCTCCTCTTCATCATATTTTACACAAATTCTCTTCAAATTTCCTTAGCTTAAAATATCAAGGCTATGTTTTGTTTCTGGAAGGTAGTAAAGAAATAAAAAAATATTAAAAAAATAATTTTTTATATTTAATTTTATTATAAAAAATATAAAAAAAATCAAATATAATTAATTTAAACTAAAAATGGTGTTCTGTTTTTCCTGTCCACGAACTATTAGGCTATGTTTGGTTCCTAGAAAGTACAAAGAAAAGAAAAAAAATGATAAGGAAAATGATTTTCTCATGTTTGATTGTCCTATGAAAAATATTCAAGAAAATCAAATATAATTAAAACTAATTAAAAACTTATGTATTTTTAAATTATTTAATCTTTATATTAATGAGTTAAAATAAATAAAATGAGTTAGAAGTAACAAAAAAAAATAATTTATCAATTTTTAATTTATTTTTTTATTTTCCTTCACTTTTTCTTTCCTTTTACTTTTTCTTTATATTTTTTTTCCCTCGCATTTTCTCTCAAATTTTCCGGACCAAACATAGCCTTAAGCTTCAGGCCAAGACTGAGTAAGCAACACTAGGAGCTTTCTCGCTGCTGGCGGAGACGATGCTGTCGCTGCTGAAGCCGTTGGCCCGTTACCCACAAAACATTTCAAAATAGGATCATTATCAAAGCCAAAAAATACAAAAAAAAATTGAAAATGCGGAGATAGAGTTAAAGATAGAGACCTGAATCGGGCTTGGTAGCGGGTTCAGGGGTGGAGGAGGGATCGTAAGGGGAGTGGAGGTGGGCGGTTTTGGATTGGGAGCAATCCATCAACAGCAGTGCTCCACATGGACAAGGGCAAGGACCAGACTAGAGCGGCATTGAAGGAAAGAAGCAGCGAAATGGGGAGACGTTTCGAGTGTTTGGGGCGAGACATCGAGCGAGTGGTTGCAGCAGAGAAAGAAGAATGATTGGAAAAAAAGAAAGTGAAAAGGGAACAGACGACGAGAGATGGAGAAAGAAAATTTATCCCTTTCGTACTGCCGTGCTTGGTTCCCGAGAAGACTGTTTTTCATATTAAAATTTTTAAACATAATTTTGTTTTATAAAACGAGTGAAAACGATTTTTCGATCATTGTTATCAAAAACCATTTTTTACATTAAATTTCTCATACAAAAGTTTGTCCTCAAAAACAAGTATGCATTATTTTCAAAAATTATTTTTAGAGATTGTTTTTTGAAAATGTTCCCAATCACATGGATTAGGTTATGTTGAAAAATGTTTTCAAAAACAAATATAAAAAACAAGTTTTAATAGCATTATTTACAGTGCATTGTGAAATAAAAGTTTATTTAAAAACTAGAAATGTTATTAACCAATTTTTTAAAAATAGTTTTTAAAAAACAAATAAAAATAACTAAAAAATACTATCTCAAATTATTTTCGGTTTTTTTGGCTATCAAATATATTTTTCTGTTTTTTATTTTTGAAAAACAGAAAAGAAAATTGGTTTTGAAAACAATTAAGAGTCAGAGCCTTAGGGTTAGGGTCAGGTGGATCTCTGGCATTCCAGTTTTTGGGACTGATCAGCAGCAATCCCATCTAGTCTCCTTTAGGAGCTCCTAACAAATATATTCCCTAAAAACTAAAAAGCAGCTGCCTTCCCTGAAAGAAGACCACCAAGCAACCCAAGGACATAAAGCAAACTGGGTTCAATTTTAGTACACCAATGATTTCAACAGTATCCTCAAAAAAATTTAGCTTCTTAGCAACAAATAAACTGTCATCAGAATCAGGCAATTGATTTGAGGATGGTAACCAATTTTCAGTTATCATATGTACAGAATTTGTTAGTTTTCAGTTTCAGGAAAGTATGTATAAGAACCAGTATGTGGTACTGCTTTCCTTGAGGAGCAGGAGGCTTAAGTTTCTTCTCTAGTAACAACATGTGCTCCACTCTTAGAGAGCAGCAAGTCTTTCATTTCTTTGTAACTCCTGAGCTCTTCCAGTGCATCAGCTGTCTTTCGAGCCATAAAAAATTCAGATGCTGCACCCGCTTCTCCCTCGGGTTCAGTCTTCAAAGAGTGGGATGAGCAACAACTTGGATCTTGGCGCAGAGGAGGCGCCCTCCTTAGCATGTTAACAAGAACACCAACAGCAGCATCTGGTGATTTTCCAGTCATTGGAAATGCCAGTGAAGGAAACTCTGAGGCTCTTTTCCCATCAAGGTTCCGACTGTAAATCCAAAAAAAATGGAAAAGAGTTTTGTCTGAGTGAAAAAAAACGTAAAAATTGCAAAAATGTAAAATATAGCTTGTAATATGTTTCTACATAGATGATGCTGGAAGGAATCAGTAGCCCACAGAAATTATCTTAAGGAAAAAGAATAGAATGATTATCGAACAAGCACAAGCACATGTCTACTATTAGCTTAAATTAGTGGAAGTAATTGGAGAGAGAAAGTCCAAATTTCAAACCAATCCAATCTAACTATTAAAAGAAAATGATCTCTCTGGTTTCCCCATTCTTGTCTTGTGTTGGTGTTGGGGGTTGGGGTGGGGGGTCAGGAGAGAGGGAGAGAGAGAGAGAGAACTTGGAAACATCTATAGAGTGTGGGCTCCTAGCTTTTGGCCCCAAAATTTTCTTTTTTCACAGTTTGGAATTTCTTGGGCTCTTCCCTGCACAAGCAAGGATTTGATGCTTAGATGACACAGTGGTTTAGTGCACAAGAGTTGCAAGGAAGCTTAGAGATTTGCTCTCCTTTGTTGGACAATCTGGAAAAGAAAGAAATAGAATAATTTTCAAGGGGATAGAACAACCATAATTAGCAGTGAAAAGTTTCTTCTTAAAACGTCATTTCCATGAGCAAGCAGCTCAGGGAAAGCTAATGTAAATTCCTTTTTAGATTTTGTACATAGCTTGGCAGCAGTTTAGTTTGGCCTATTTTCTTTGGTGGTGGCTTGTATACTTCCTGTGAACTGGGTTACACCCCCATTTGTAATGAAATTTTACATGTATACACATCATTCAGATGCAACACACCCTAACAACCAATAAAAGCAATGATGAGGCACCAAACATAATATAATTTGAGGTTATGTATTTGTTTCATCTTTCAAACAGAGAATTATAGCAGTGTCCATTGCTATTCCCTTACCATTCTCCAGTCATTACCAGCATTTGACAGGTGAACCAAGAATTCACATCCAATGTGTCAGGATTTTGGGACCATGGATCTGACCATTCGAGCAATGAACCAAGAGATCATTTTTCCAAAACTCCCTCTCCATAAAATTTTCCATGGACATGAGGAAGATTGGATAATCACCAGCTAAAGGGTTATTTTGTGATTTTGAGGCTCCAAGTGTCCACTAAACAGATTCAAAATGGACCTACCCCCAAAAGATAGAGATTATATATGTAGTAAAATTGATTGGAACATCATGGATTTGAACAACTGGTGGAGGCCCTAATGAAGTGGCGGCAGTTTTGGATGTGTACTGCACCTCGAGACCTTGAAGATATTCTCTTTTATCAAACATTTGGGCCTGGCTATGGGAATGGGGAGTGTCTCCTTGCTTTAGTTTCTTCAAGCTTGTTTTAGTGTTGTTATTGATGGTTTCTTTTTAAGATGGGTGTCATCACCAAAAATTGGAATCAATTTGGATAATAACATGGGAATGGCAATAACAGAAAAGCCTGATACTAAATCTAAAGCCTAGTTAATTATTTTTAAGTTGGGAACAAAAATCAAAAGAAAAAGATACATGAAAATGAATAAACAAAGGAAAATCCTCTAAAGAAAGGGAAAGAAAAAAACAGGAGGGGAAAGATCGAGAGAACACACACACAAACACAAATCACTGGAAGGATTCAGAGATACAATCCACCGAGAAGATAGCAATGTGGCACATTCCTCCACCTTCATCTTTAATCAACTTAAGGTTGAGGCAGTTAGCTCCAAAAGACATAATTTTCTACCTGTTACCTACATTAGGTAATTTTTAGTTCTTGGGAAAGGTCTCTCAAAGGTGTTGGGAATTTACTGATAAAAGCGACAATTTTTGGGGGTTTTAAATTCATTTTAATAATTGCTATTAGTGTAATGTCAGATGGATGATAGAGTATTAGGCATTTTATTAGGTAAAAGAGTTCTCTCGTACTATAAACGGATTTTTAAAGACTGAAAACAGCTTTTTCAATAAAGTATAGAATGAAAATTGATATGGTTTGGATGGTTATCAAAAAAAAATGATATGGTTTGGATGTGTTTCATTTCACTCTTTTAGTTGTTTCTTCTACCTTCTAGACAAGAAAATTGCAGAGTTCAAGAGCTACATGAACAATCCCCATTCCCACACCCTCAGGTAAGCTGTGAGACTATTGACAGTAGGTTTCCATGAATTTTATTTTCCTTCTTTTTTTTTTTCATTTTCTTTTTCTCTACTTCTGTCATTTATTTTCAGTGCTTCAAGAATAAATGCAAATCTCATAAGGATTTTCCCCCTTATTCCAAAGAACCTCAAGTATAGTTACACCAAAGGCATAAAGTGAACCATTAAACATGCTCAAGAGGCAGCAATGCAGCTATAACTGTAGCCATTCAAACCGGATCCTCAACTCAGACAAACAAACAAATACCACCAAATATAATGAGAGGAATGCCCAAATTGCAGATTCTTTTCTAGAGCAAGTTTTTCACATCATGTAACACATGCAGTATCAAAGCAATTCTCACTTGAAGCAGTTGGAGAAGCCATAAACCTACGACCAACATTTTGAGATCAATGCATTTGGACATTTGTGGTTTAGTTATAATGATCATCAGGGATGTGCCTTTACTTGGATAAATAAGGTTATTCAATCACACCGAAATTTATTGACAGAAGGCATGGAGACAATTCATCAGACTTATTAAACTTATGATGCCAAAAAAATGCCTACCTTGGTATAGTAAGAGAAGTGGTAAAGAAAGGTACCTGGCATGGGAATCTGTTGTATCAACATCATCCACATCAAAAGGACCAGTGAAGTCACAATCATCCAAGTCATCCTGGAAAGATAATCTGCTAGAGCATCTTGAAAAGCCAATACGTGGTGAGCCACTGGAAGATAGCAACCCCGAGAACCGCCCTGAATCATCTTTGCTATCTTTCAATACCTACAAAGCATATAAGAGAGGGCTTCAAAAACCAGCATAAGAGTTGTGGTGTAAACAATAAGAGCAAGAGTTCAAGACCAAAAAGTAGCTGCATCAGAAAACATGACTACCTTCTGACCAGAATAATTATTTGTTGTCCCAGAGTAATCTCCTATCCTTAAACCTTCTGTTTTTCTAAATGACCTATTTCCCGATGGAGACTCCTGTGATGAAGGATCATGCCTTGTGCTCCTGGGAGACAGAGGTGGAAGAGAATGTCTACTAGGATCAGATGAATTTGGCGAAAGGTACCTAGAGCCTCTGCCCACCAATGGAAGTGGGATAGTTACAGGAGCAGTTTCTGAAGAGAAACGAGAATACATAGGGTTACTACTGGAAAAGTATGTTGGGGGAGATGGGGACTGTGATGGCGAAAATGGAGGTGAAAGTTGATACTCATCAAAACTGGTAGCCTTCTGATGGGTTGGGGGTCTATAGTTTTGGACCCCATGACCATATATATCAAGAGGTTGAGTCGGAAGATCATATGGCATATAAGGCATGCGAAATGCCGGTGGAGACCCACTGAGAGGTTGATTTGGTGTAAAAGGAGCTCCTCTGTGGCCACCACTCGTCCAGCTGTGTGGGCGTTGAAATGGTGCAGAAGACGGAGATCGTACTCCTCGTCCTCGCAATGGAAAGGAAGTAGCACGAATACCCTTCTCTGACGAGGGGAAAGCCTTCAGAGGATCAGCAGCAGGGCTACCAACATAATCTGTAATAATCGTTGGCGGAAACGCTGTCAAGGGCTCAAGGTTGAAATCAGAAAGTGTTTGATGATATGTCACAGATATACAGAGGCGACCAGAAAGGGCCTCTACAGGCAAAAAACTATAATGCTTCATCACTTCCTCCTCTGCCCTTGAGAACGGCTCAGTAAACGATGAAACCTTGTAAATTATATCGAAATCGTAACTTTGAGTCAATGAACTTAGCTGCCGAAAAACCCGATAGCCAGGAAGAAGCCTCATTGTTGAATAAAGTGACCGCAAAAGTATGATCAACTTCTTGTAAATTTTCTTGTAGGTGGCTGAACTTTCACCAGTAGGAGTAGCCATCAACCGTGGAGACTCGTACTGAACAACCCACCTCTCTATTACAGTCTCAACCGATGTCCCTACTGCTGCAGTACTATATACATTGTCCATAGACGATGAAGAATTTGACCCTTCCCGAACAAGTATTATATCAATTATCATAGGATCCATCAAGTTCCTATGCCAGAAATGCAAATTATCCAAAGCAGCAGGGCGGTCTCCTAGTTGTAAACTGAACCATTTGTCACTCTTCCTAACCCGAGAAATCCCCGAAACATTACCACTCCGATCACGGGCCGGCCGAAGAGAAGGGATCCTAGAGTCTAGTACAATGTGCAAGCTCTTCAAAAGAAATTGCGAAACTATTTGTTCCAACCGCCCCAACTCGGGCTGAGGATGGCTCTGCAGATCCATGCCCCTCCACACAAACCTCTACATAAATTTCCAATCCAACTCAAAACCCCCGTCCATGGCAGACCATTGACTATCAATTATGTTATTATATTGCATAATTTTCAGTTCTGAAGTCTCAGAGCTAGTCGAGGGTTTCCAAAGCTGCAAAAAATAAAAATAAAAAAATAAAATAAAAAATCAAACAGATAAAACAGATGATCTTCTAAACAGAATCGCTCTGATCCACGGCCGACCAACACAGAACAACAGAAAAGCAACGAATTCAGAAACCGCCCCTAATGGCCGGAAAAATCAGAGAAATACTCCAAAATTATTCCCAAAAAACAAATTAATTTGGCGGAAACCCGCGTGGGATCCTGGAAAATCGTAAACCAACCGACAGATCGAGAGATAAAATTCAAGATGACGACAAAGGGAGATGAAATAATTCCTAAAATATCAAAAAAAAAAAAAACTCACCGTGGAGACGATGGATATGGGGTTGCACATGGGAGAATTGGAGCTAGAAAACAGGGAAGATTGCGTAGAGTAGAAAGCAAAAGATAAAATTTCGGAGCTCTCTCTGAATATTAATTAAAGAACAGAGCATGGACTAGAAGAACCAGAATTGGTTGAGGAGTTGAGGAAGAAGAAGATAACAGATGGGGTTTCTGCAGATTACAAAATACGTTTGTCCACGCTCCCATTAAAGCGCTCCTTTATCATCCTGCAATATAATATTGAAATCTTTAATATTTATTATAAATATTTAATAATAATAATAAAAATAAATAAATAACGTGTATTGATTGATAGCTGATTAGTTGATTCGAACTGATCCTGTTCGTGTATGGTGGGTTGGTGGGAAGTTCGATTTTGAAAGGTTAGAAATTCAAATTTCTATTGTAAATAATAATAATAATAATAATAATAATAAATCTGGATTGAAAAATCAGTTAAAAGGTTGGATTTTATTATTTTATTTGGGATATATTATCATTTTTTTCACTTATTAATACGAGCAAAATCGAAAAACCTACAAACCAATCTAAACCAAACAATAATAATAAAAATATTGATTTAGTTTGAGAATTTTGAAAACGAATCTTATTTTGGTTTTTGATTTTTTTATTTCATATATCACACCAATATTTTAAAATTTATATATAATTGTTTGATATTTCATTTTTTTTATTATAGTTAAATTAATTCTAAATATATTCAATATACTTTTAATATCAAATCCAAATCAATAGATTTTAGGTTTAAAACAAAAACAAATCTACAACCCCATGGAAAACTAGAAAATGTTATTAAGTTGGGTGAAAACAAATTTAAGAAAATCAAACCAAATCAATCTTAAAATATTTAATTTGATTTATTTTTTACTCAAAAATTAACCGAAACAAACTTTATTTATACCCTTACTATATCGGATAATGCTCATACTATCATTATTTTTAATTTATTAAATTAATATTTAAACCATATGAATCATTAATTTGATATTAAATATAATATATTATGCTAAAATCAAATCATATTATTTATTTTCAGAGTTATATTTGTTATCACATTCTTTTATAATTAATATTACAAATTTTATTATAAATATATTATTTTACTGAAAAAAATTAATTTAGTATAAAAATTATTGTGTATTTCTGAAATTTTCATTAAAATTTTATATCAAATTTAATATTGATAATTTCTTAAAATCTCATCTTCGCAAATTTCAATTTCATCATTAGATCCACATCGTGATGGATAATATCATAATATGGGCTTGTAGTGATGGCGGGTGGAAAGGTGGATTAGATCATAATTGGGCCTAGACCACTCCCAAGAAAGGACCCTCCTATCTGGGCCTTGCAATCGCCCAGCCCACAACGATGTAAATGGATTTCCCGTAAAGGCCCAATTGACCATCCCAGATTTGAAATAAAGAAAAAGATTTATAGTTTGTTTGGTAACTGTTTTCGAAAACAGTTATAAAAAACAGTTTTTAAAAATAGTTTTTTTTATGGTTTGTATAATAAAAGTCTATCTAAAAACCTAAATTTTTTAAATACATTTTAAAAATATATATATATTTTTATGTTTAGTATTTTATTTTTAATCATTTATAACCCTTAAAAAAATTTAAAAGATATTATCTGATAACACCATATTTTTCACTTTTAAGAATAGAAAATAGTTTTTGATTATCAATATATATTTTTTTTTGGTTATGGAGAATAGAATTATGTTATCGAAAACTATTATGTAAAATAAAAAAAAGAGGGAAATGAGATTTTGAGGTGTAAAGCGAGGATTGGATGGGAAAAAAAATGGTGATATCAAATCATCAATCATCCATTTTTTGTCCCTTTCAAATTATGCCACGTAAGCAATGGTAAAATTAATAAATTTATGAATAATTAAATAATAGAACCACTAAGGCATCAAAGGTCGGAGTCATACGGTAATATGGAATGATGCAATGTAAAAGCCCTACCCAATTGATCCCATTCAAAGCTCCTACAATGATTAACTAGCGTCACCATCAAAAGGAATATTCCGTAGAATATTCATGGCAAAGGTGGTAGGTACGATTATCAATTATGTTAGTTGATTAATACTCCCTCCATACAATCGATTGTTTCTTCCAATTTTATTATTACTTTTTAATATAATTCTCCAAATATGAAATGATTCTTCTAATAAGCATATTATAATGATACAAATTAAAATTATTTTTACCATGAGCACTTCTAAATGAGTTTGACCAGCACTAGTTGATATTTTGATATAAATAATTAAAAAATATATATTTGTTGATATTATTTTTTATATTATGATGAAATAAAAGAATCTCGTACCAAATGGTGGTCAGGAAATTAATTTAAATCATTTTTTTTTTAATATTTTCAAAAAATAAATTTAAAAACTTTACTTGAAATTTAAGAAAATATTTGAAAACTCTATAACCTTTTTTAGTAAATGTTTTTTAAAATAGTTTTGAAAAATAGTTTTTAAACCCTATTTGGAACTTAAAATATTTTTAACTTGCTTTTAATATAATTTTTAAGTATATTTTGAAAATAATTTTTATATATAGTATTTTATTTTTAATCATAGTGTATGTTTATATAATTATTTTCTAAAATAAATTTCTAAAAAAAAAGTAAATATAATTAAAAATAACTAAAAAAATGTTTTTTGAAAACATTTTACTTTCTAATTGTTAAAAAACGTTACCAAACAGATAATATAATTCTAACCTTGCCTTTTTCCTTTTTCTTCTTTCCCTTTTTTTTATCCTTTTTTGAATTGGAAAATTTTCAGATGCACATTGTAGGGTAAAGCGATTGTGAGTGGAGAAATCGAGGAGAACCACACCCTTCATCCTTTTAGGTTGTAGAATGGTCCAGACCCTTCTGGGTTGAGTTTGGTTGTGGCCCCACTGGACCACTTCCCAATGCATGGTCCCCATCCCACCCAATGTATGCCAATCATTTTGCCTCCTCTCCCTCTTCTTTTATTATATTGGATTAGTGAGTTTACAACCAAAGTAGTATTTCTTTGGAAAAAAAACCCCAAACTAATCCAGTTTTCAAACTATTTGCCAAAATACTCTTTTGAATCCACATCAGTAATCCACGTCAACAAGCCATCTTCGTCAAACTTGTTTTTTTACTTTGGAGACCCAATTTTTTCCCGAAATCAACAATCCAGAAAGTATTCTCTTCTCTGCGGCTCCACCATCTACGGCTCCATTTTCTCTCCTCACCGGCTGCGGCTCCCACCAGTGGCTCCCACCAGCAGCTAGGTAAATTTTTTTCGGGTTCATGAGTTTTTTCCCACTCATTTTCCTTAGCTTTCTCACCAACCAAACAGAGGAAAACAAGTTATTTTGAAAATTTTAAAAATCTCAAGTTGTTTTCAATTTCATAGCTATCCAAAAAACTTGAAAAACCCTTTCCTCCACCTTGTATTCCTCTTATCCTAGAACCCGAAAAACCCTAACCTTTGTTTATTTGATATTTGATTATTGTTAATAACATACCCTATTATTGTTATTTGTTATTTCATTACAAATTGATGTTATTAGTAATGTTTTATATTGTGTAATTTTGTGGTTAAAAATGAAATTGATTTGATTTTTTTGGCTTCTTCTATAGGTAAACCATGTCTAATTTATCGGTGGCAATAGTTTGTTTTTGTAATGGGAAAATGGTGAGAACACAGACCGATGTTGATTATGTTGGGGATAGAGTTGTGGTTGAACCTATTGATGTGCCTTTTGGGACAACATATGAACAACTGTTGGAAATGATATATTCGGTCACTGACATCAATAAAGAACATTTTCGATTAATACTTAGTTGTAAGTATCCTATGAAAAAAGGGAATAAATTCCAACCTTGCCCAGTAAAGAATGATAGTGATGTAGCTCGAATGTTAGAAATGCATAACAGATTTGGGATGGATGAAGTTGAGTTATTTGTTGAACAAGTACCTATTGACTTACAAATGAATTCACCAATTGGTAATTGCATGCCTTTGTTACTTGGTGAAAATGATGGTACTAGTAATGTTCAAAATCCATTTACTTTTGAGCATAGATCAGAAGATGATGAGGAAGACGAAGAAGGAAGACAATGTGATGATGACAGTGTAGGAGCCGAGGATGTTCATAATGATGATAATCAAGATAGGGAAGGTAGCTCGCCTTTTTTAGCTGTTCGTGAGGCAATTGAAAGAAAACAAATGAGATATGTGGCTATGGATGGGGAAGGATGTAACTTGTCAAACAATCCAGATACAAAGGATTTAGATGACCCAATTGAATTATCTCCAATGCAATATCATTTGGCACCATCACCACAGTTTGAAAATGTTGAAAACATTGGTCATGTTGTGTTAAGTGAATGGACCCCATGGGGAAACACTCTTATGGGACATCCAACTGGAGAGTTCATAGTTGGACAAATATTTAATTCCAAAGGAGATTTGCAACATGCTGTAAAGATGTACTCTATTAATTCGCACCAAGAGTATATCGTTTTGTCATCCACAAAGAAATTGTTGGTCCTAAGATGCAAGAAAGTTGAACAGTCTCAATGTCCTTGGAGACTACGTGCTACAGTTGTTAAAGGGACATCTTTATTTGAGATCAAAAAATATAGTGGCCCACACACATGTGTCAATCCTTGCATGAACCAAGATCATCATCAGTTAGACTCAAACCTGATAGCCGCCCATATAGAGGGAATGATTAAGACACAATTCACACTTTCAGTGGCTACCATTCAAGCAAGTGTTGTAGAAAGATTCGGGTACCATATCTCATACACTAAGGCTTTGAAAGGCAAGCGTAAAGCATTAACTAATTTGTTTGGTGATTTCTATAAATCATATGCTAAACTGCCACATTTTTTTGGTGCCTTAGAGCAAGCCAATCCAGGATGTGTTGTAATTTCTAAAACATTCCCAGGAAATATGCGAAATGAAGAGGTATTTCAGCGAGTCTTTTGGGCATTTCATCCTTCCATAGAGGGCTTCAAGCATTGTCGTCCTGTGTTAACTATTGATGGTACACACTTGTATGGGAAGTATAAGGGCACTGTAATGATTGCCATGGGCTGTGATGGAAATAATCAATTGTTTCCTCTTGCTTTTGCATTAACTGATGGTGAAAATGTTGATAGTTGGGGATGGTTTTTGGCATGTATTAGAAATTGAGTAACTGAAAGGAGGGGTCTTTGTGTTATCTCTGATCGTCATCCGGGCATTATGGCTGCGTTTGCTGATGTTTATCTTGGTTGGTTTGAGCCAAATGCATATCATCGAATTTGTATGCACCATCTTGCTAGCAACTTTATGACTCACTTTAAGGACAAATGCTTGAAACAACTTTTATGCAGAGCCGCCTTAGAAACTAAGGTAGAAAAATTCAACATGCATATGGAGACAATTGGGAGAATCAATCAAGACGCACTCAGCTGGTTGGAGGCTATTCCCTTTGAGAAATGGGCACTATCACATGATGGAGGTCAACGATATGGCATAATGACTACAAACATGTCAGAAGTGTTCAATAGTGTGCTTAAAGGGGCACGAAGTTTCCCTATCACCGCATTTGTTCAATTGACATTCTATCGAGTTAATAGTTACTTTGCTGTAAGAAGAGAACATGGTGCTAGTCGACTTGCTTCAGGTGAACAATACACTCCTTATATTGATGCTAAGATTAATGCAAATGTTGTTAAGGCAGGTTCTCATGAGGTTGTTTTGTATGATCACTTCCAAGGACTGTTTAATGTGAAGGTCAGTAGGGGTAGTAAAAAGACATCATCTGGTGGAAGAACACATTATGTTAACCTACGTGAGCATGGATGCACATGTGGCAAAACACTCATATATGGATTCCCATGTAGTCATATTCTAGCGGCATGTCATTTTCATTCAATTGATTTTAGATCATTTGTTCAACATTATTACACTATACAATCGTACTTTAGCACTTCGGCACCACTGTTTAACCCCATACACAATGAGTACGAGTGGCCACCATATGTTGGTCCAGTTATTGTGCCTGCAGATTCAATGAAATGTGTGTTAGGTGGACGACCTAAATCTACTCGTTTGCACAATGAAATGGATATTAGAGAAGGTAAAACCTCAGTTACATGTGGTTTGTGCAAACAAAGTGGTCACAATCGTCGTTCTTGTCCAAATAAGAACATGGGTGCTGGGCCTTCATGATGGGTGCTAGGCTTTGGATGTTGATATTATGTTATTTGTATTTTGGACAATACTTATGTTATAAGAGAGACTTTGCTGTTAATTTCAAAATTGTAATATGAATATTTTGATGAATCAGGTTGTTTGTACGGGTACCTAGAGGACATTGAGCTCCACGTATACATCGAGTTCTACCTCCATCAGTTATAGATGACATGTAGATGACGTGTCACAGTTTATAGAGATGGAGACTTTTCAGATAGCACAGATGGATACAACAAATATGGTCATCTACCGTAGATGTTCACAACGAAAGAGAAAAATTCCATCATGTGGGACACATTGAGATCTTTTTTTCATGTTTGTAGAACTATTATACTTTGTGATTCGTTCCCAATTGGTGTCTCAGCTGATTCATGTTCTCTCAATGGTCCTTGACTGTGGTGCCATTTGATACGTGTCCAGCTGGTGTCCCTTGATTGTGGTCCTCAGAAGGGAGTAATCAACAAAATTTATAACCTATTACACTATGTACTAGGATAGCCTTAGCTAGTGTCAACCCCTTAGCCACTTGATTCAGACCCGGAGAAATAGGCCTCATGGGTAGGCCTTGCACCTATGAGAGCCTAGGCGGAAAACAAGGAAAGCCTGGAGGTTTGGTGGTTCAAACCCCAGGAGCTAAGTGTGGGGATCGCGAACAAGTCAAGCGTGCACTCCGGATAGGCGTTACCGAAGGATCCGGACATGTCTATCCGGAGAAGTTTGAACGTCGGCCGGACAGGCGCCGGATGTGAGATATCCGGAGAGGTGGAATGTCGGCCGGACAGAATGGCGACTGTGAGACATCCGGATAAAGTGGAACCCTGGCCGGACAGAATTCCGGATATGAGATATCCGGGTGGAATGAGGGATTCCCGTCTGGGTGGAATGAGGGATTCCCGATTCCCGTCCGGGTGGAATGAGGGATTTCCGTCCGGGAAGAATGAACGATGTTATGTTAGGTTATTTAAAGTGTTAATTCAAATTAGTGATGTTATGTTATTCACATGTTTCCTTGATAATTTAAACAAATAAAACTCAAATGCATCCTAAAGTCTAAATGAAAGAAATTCTAACTAAATAAATTATTACAACCATTACCTATTTTTCTTTCATATAATTAAAAAATTATACATTTTAACCAAGACATAAGTTCAAATCATACTTAATAATAAATAACCTAAAATCATAATCATTAGCATTAATTTTCATATGAAAATATAAAATTTTAAAATAATATAAACAATTTCTTTAGTTATTTTAAAATTTAAAAATAATATGAATAAATGATTTTCTTTAGTTCATATGTGAAAATATTTGTAAAACAAATAAATATTTTATTTACCATAAATATATAAATTTTTATGGGAATGCATGTAGACCAAATTATTTTCTCAAATTTTCAAGGTAAATATGAAAATATATATATATATATATATATATATATATATATATATATATATATATATATATATATATATATATATATATTAAAATAGTCGTAACAAAAAAATTTGTGAAAAGCAAAGTTCTAAAATCCCATACTTTTTTACACATGAGTTCCCCTTAAAAATATTTGTGAAAATTACAACATAATTGTAATTTTGATAAAAAATATTTTAAAAATAATATTAAAATTACAATACCATTAAAATTGATGTGGATTGAAAATAATTGTAAAACCACAGTTACTAACTGTGGTTTTATGGCCGTTTCGATAAAAAAAATATTTTTAAAATAATATTAAAATTATAATACCATTAAAACAGGTGTGGATTAAAAATAATTGTAAAACCACAGTTACTAACTGTGGTTTTAAGGGAAATTGTAAAACCACAGTTTGTAACTGTGGTTTTAATGATACTTCTTTTAAAACCATAGTTATAGTAACCATGGTTTTATGAGTATTTTGATAAAAAAAAATATTTTAAAAATAATATTAAAATTACAACACCATTAAAATAGGTGCGGATTGAAAATAATTGTAAAACCATAGTTACTAACTGTGGTTTTATGATTATTTTGATAAAAAATATTTTAAAAATAATATTAAAATTACAACACCATTAGTAAAACCACAGTTAGTAACTGTGGTTTTATGGTTGTTTTGATAAAAAAAAATATTTTAAAAATAATATTAAAATTATAACACCATTAAAATAGAGACGAATTAAAAATAATTGTAAAACCACAGTTACTAATTGTGGTTTTAAGGGAAATTGTAAAACCACAATTTGTAACTGTGGTTTTAAGGATACTTCTTTTAAAACCACAGTTAGTAACTGTGGTTCTAAGAGAAATTGTAAAACCACAGTTTGTAACTGTGGTTTTAAGGAAATTTCTGTAAGTTTTAAAACCACAGTCACCAACGGTGATTTTTTACACTTAAAATCCATGTAGATGCTTACGTGGATAAAGAAGACTACTTTGAAAAATATTTTGAAATGGATACTATTCTTATCATTTTTTTTTACAAATAAATTATTTTGGTCTTAAACTCTGGATTAGTTCTCACGGTTGATTAAAAAAATCATTTTTGGGGATCATCCCTACCACTCTTTTCACATTTTATAATTTAGTCAATCTTTTGAGCCATATAAGGTTATACCAAGAGAAATTTGTATCCTTGAGTGCTTCCTAGTGTTAGAACAAAGATAATTTAAACCCGATATATTTTTCACGATCCATCAACATGAATTATATTTCAAAGGGTAAATCTTCCAATAACCCTAAAAGAACTCGAATTGGTGACCATTGGAAAGCAAGCTCAGGGCCGTATCAACCGAGCTACCCCTTAGGATTAATATGAATTGTCATTCTTATAACAAGTGATGTAATTATTAAATCCCGCTTTGATTTTTCGGACTCTTGCCTTTTTTTTTCAACATTTTACATAGAAAATATTACCAATATTATAGAAAAATGTAATTACAAAGATATGAAAATAACGATTTAACCCCTGAAATCATGTGATCAAAGACTTGAAGAACATGACTCAAACTTTCATACAATAAAAAATTGACAGAAGAAAACAAGAGAACGTGGGGTTGAATTGGAAAGAGTCGCACTCTAGAAACAATAGGCGGTGTCGAGTGGGGCCAACGGCCGTTAGCGTCACGACGACTTAGCATTAGAAGCCAGGGGTCGGCCAGTAATATACGATAAGCAAATACGTAAGCGACTTTCGGAGGAGCAGATACATTGAACCTGGACATGACATTTATGGCCTATAAAGAGGCCCCCTTCAATGCCATTAAGGGGCAGAGAACACACGCTAACTACAACATGGCTCCCAGCATCGCAGTGCCAGTAGCTCAACCACGGCGGCCAGCCAAGGCGGCGAACCAGGAACAGGAGGAGGAGAAGGTGTTGAGGAGGAGAAACGAAGAGCTGGAGGAGGAATTGAAGAAGAGCCAGGACAGGGAGGAGAGGATGAGGAGGGAGCTGGAGAGAGCACGGGAGCGGCTGAGAGTGGCGGAGGAGGCGGAGGAGAGGCTGTGCTCGCAGCTCGGGGAACTGGAGGCGGAGGCCGTGGATCAAGCGCGTCAGTACAATAACCGGATAGTGTCTTTGATGAATCAGCTCTCTCAGGCTCACAGGCTTATCCAGCCTGGCCCTACTCCCGTTCCCACTTAGGTTTTTGCCTTTGAAGCTCGATCCTAAATCTGTACTATATCTCAAGGTTGGGGATTGAGGCGTGTTTGGTTCCTTTATTTTTCAATACTTTCTTTTCTTTGTAATTAAGTTATGGTTTTCTAACCAGAATGTTGATTTAAACCCTTTTCTGGGCATATGTCTGATACAATTTCTTCTAGTGAAAGATTGTAATTTTGTGGGTCTGAATTTTGAAATACATTTCATGATAATTTAATTTTCTTTCTCCTCAAATTTTTTTCCCTACAATCAAACAAAAATGAAATTTATAATTTATTTATTATTTCCTTTTTTTTTTTTCTGGACTTTTGATTTGCACAGGCAGCTCCAACAAAAATTTTCAAACCAAAGTCGAATATATAGATTACAAGGTACCGTGACTTTTACCCAACACAGAAAGCCGCAAAGTCAAGAACCTTGAAAGCTTCATTGAATCCCCATGCCACAAGCAACCCCTCAAATGTTACGTACAAGGGCAACCCCTTAACTAGCACCGAATCGTTATGGAATGAAAATCAGGGCCAATCATAACACGCCACGTATATAATCTTATTTCCATATAGCCAACTAAGTACAATTTGTACCACAAGCAACCCTCTAAATATTTTAGGCTTTGGGCCCCACTTGTATCCAATCGATGCGTGATGAAAATCAAGATCATAGGACTAATCATAACATACCACGTATGTAATTTAATCTTGCTTCTTTATGTCCAACTTCGTGCTATTGTTTTGTACTACAAGCAACCCTTTAAAGATTTTGAGCCCCAAAATCAGGACCATGAGACCAATCATAACATACCCCACGTGTGATCTAATCTTATTTCTTCATACCCAACTTCCTACCATTGTTTTGTACTTGATTTCATCATCTTATACATTTGTGTATGATTTAGTATATTTGCCACATCATCAAACGACCTAAATTTCATCTTATACTTTCAACCACCAAGATTGCAAGTTTGACATATGCAAAATCTACACCCAAGAATTTTTCAAAGCTAGTCTAGTCTATGTTTAATCAAGCATTTTCCCTTCAACTTTTGTCACCTTAAATCTCAATTCAAAAGTTTGGGTTTGCTCCCCATTGATCACCGGTTCGAGTACTCTCAAGGCTACTAGAGGTTTACCCGGTTGTTAACTTCAGGGCCCCGTGGGATTAGTCGAGGTGCGCATAAGCTGGCCCGGACATCCACGGTTATAAAAAAAAAAAAAAATCCCAATTCAAAAGTATTGGGTATTTTAAGTTTCATACAAGTGGCAATCTCATTTTGTTTGCCCAACTGCTTTGATTCATATGATCGTCAGAGTATCTTATGATGTACACAGGCTGTTCATATGGAAAGAAAAAAGTGAGGGTATATGCTCAGACTCCATATTTTCAGGGAAGGTTTGCATCAGCCCAATCACTATTTCTCCAACCAAGAGATTAACCCATGCTGAGTTGGTTTTAGGGATAAAAAACAGAGCAGTACTACCACATTCAAAGCCCAGATTCCTGGTAAAGTTTGATCCATTTATGGTGCCATGAGAATTGAAGCTACTAAGAAGCAGATTTAAAGAGCCATATAGCAAGTGAGACTAAGCAGTTCTCAAGCACGTCCTTCAAATGACAACTAAATTATGAGGACAATTCAAACAAAAATGATAGTTTATCTCTATTATACCATTCCCCCATTCGTCAAAAGCGAGTCTGTTCTTTGGCAACTCAACCAGTTCGACTCCTCTACATCCAGCTACAGCCGCCTTGCATTTTTCAGCTCTGGGTCCCTGAAGACGGGGATTCAATCAAAAGTGAGATATGATGACAAATCTAGAGACAAGAATTCAGTACATGGAGCGTCAGTCAGACCTCTGGATGTGATCAAGAATGAGGAGCCTTGGTCCAGGAGGAATTCTCGCATCTTTAAGAGCGCTGTGATGATCATGGGAAATGAAAAGCCATCATGGTATCAGCATGTGTAAGAAAAAAAGGGAGAACATACACAAAGTGAATGGGGAAGTCCAATTACTTGCCTATCAGTGAGCAATGGCAAAGTGCTGTCTGTTAACAAGCCTCTCTTGAAATTCTTTTCATAATTCTGGAGACCCAGGCTTGTTAACATGGATCTTGTTCTTGAATAGAACAAGTCTTCAGCTGGTGGTTGAGAGAACTTTTGTCCTATCTGCAAAACCACATGAAAAGCACTCAAGCAGGTATTATTATATGGTGCCAACAGGATAGTGTCACAGATTTTTTGAAGAAATTCATATGGATTAGCAAATAAATTGTGCATAAAACATATCGACTACAATAAAATAAAATCTTTTACACCCGTAAACTGCTTTGAAAAGGGTATTCACTGAGGCTAATAGTTCCTCAGTATAGAAAATGAATACAGCTGAACAGGGGTGGAGCCAGGCTACGCTTGTGGGGCAAATGCCCCCCCTCGAATTTTTTTTTTTTTAAAAAATACTGCTAAGTAATGGGTTTTGATCCAGACCCAAGATTATGTAAAGTAAACATGATTAACTAGGCTATAAGAGCATTTTGGTCTCATTTTGCCCCCCCCAAACTAAAGTTCATATGTGTCCCCCTCAACTCTTTCACTAGGTCCGCCACTGCAGCAGAATGCAAGGCATGTTTGCAGCTAGCACCAATCATGTGCAGAAGCAATGAGACTAAACCAATCAATTGAATATTTGATTAATACATAATCGATCAAACACTACTTGAAAACGGCTAAGTGATATAGGTCTTGCAGAAGTATCTATCTAAATAGGAGACTACATTTTTAACCTCCATGATGAAGTAATTTGTGGTGGCTTCCCTGGACTGCAAATAAGGGTGAGCAATTATTATCCCATTTCTTCCTTTTTTTTACATAACAGTATGATCCCAAGGCTATGTTTGGTTAAACATAAGATATGATAAGAAAGGAGATAACATATTTTATCCCACATTTGATTGGTGATAGTATAGGATAAGTTATTTCATCATTTATCTTATCTTATGTTTAGCCAAACATGGGATAGGAAAGTGGTGGGATATATTATCCACCCTCTTTTTTATATCCCTTCTACCTAGCATATGTAAATCCTAAGCTAAGATGTAGGATATACATATCTATATTATTTTTCATATATTGAATAACATAATATAAATTTTTTTTTAATAGAGTTTAAATATTTTAATCATGAATATTGTTAAACTTACAAGAAATTTTATTTTTTTAAATAGAAAATATTAGAATGTAATATAATTTTTATTTTAAACATTGAAAAATAATATGTGTATATATATATATATATATATATATATATATATATATATATATTTTGTTTTACATTTCTTTAGTTGGAGACGAAGAGGTCTATAAAAGATGGTCCCTTGACCTTAGTTGATTTTGTTGGGTGGGTGGCTTCCCGTTAAGGGTGTGGGTAGGGTGGCTCTTCGTTCCTTGGCAGGCTGCTAGGGAGCGTGGGGCGTTTTTCTTTCTTTTTCTATTCTCCTTCTTGTACTTTTAGCCACTGCTTCGGTGGTTTTTAATACAATCTCTTTATTTATCAATATATATATTGTTTTAGAAACTAAATATAAACATAATATAACATATCCCATTGGATATGCTACCTTAGGATATCATGTCTTTCAATAGGATTAATATCCAAAGAAATTAAATCCCATTGGAAATCATATCCTAAGATATGCATTTTTTATCCAATAAGATATAATATCTTAGGATATACATATCATATCGTACCATATCCTATCCTATCCCACCAACCAAATATAGCCTAAATAAATGAAGAAAAGGCATTATAACAACTACTGCCAACAAATATAAGAAAGAACAATTGCTTAGGCTGAAACTAATGGCATGCCGCGACAGTAGCCACTTGGGCACCTCCTTTTCTTTGAAAACTGCAATTTTCATTTCCCTTCTTGGAGTTTATAAGCATACCATTGATGGAAGGCAGGTGAAGGCTAACAGGCTACATGCAAATGCCTTTCAGAGGCAAGCTAAGGACGATAGACCCTTGCTTGGAAACTTAAGCCAGATTAAAAATGTGTTTTTTTTTTTTGGATTTTTTGGATAGCCAAACAATCCATGCTAAACGATATGGATCATCTTAATACAACAATCACAATAAAACAGTTCCTCAAAGTTAGGTGGTGTTGGTTTTTGTCTTAAATCTAGATAAGTCTTAATTTAATTTAAGTCTAAATATACTTAATAGTGTTAAGTATTAAGTTGTTTATCTCTTTTTATTTTTCTCTACTTTAGTCCTAGAGCAAGTTGCTTTTAAGACTTGAGTCATTCTTTAAATTTTTTGTTTTTTAACTTATCACTTTTTCCAAGACATCCTAATGGAAAAAGTGTTAAATCTTAAAGCAACTTGCTTTAAGACCCAAGTTAAAAAAAACAAACCCTTACACTTAGTCTTATCTGACCCTCCCACTATTCTTTACAAAGAGAAATAGGTATTCACCCCACAATTAAAAGATAAGTCAAGTTTTTTATTTTTATTTTATAAATAGGGCAACAGAAAAACTTAACAAAAAGAGTTGTAAACCAAGTACATGGGAAGAATACAAGGTGAACTAAGGTGAAGACAAAAAGAGGAAACCCAAAATAAACATACCAATAGAAACAGAGAAACCTTCTTACCTATCATTACCAACAGTGCAACATTCATATTGAAATGACAGCATCACTAACATCAAGTTATATAAGATCAATAAGGACATGGGTTAGATTTCCTAAGAGCTTGATCTACCACTGCTTGAATTTCTGTTTATATGATTATGGAATTGAAAATGAACACATATAGCAGCCCTCATGGGCAGCTCAACTAGCAAGCACTCCTACTCAAGAATAGGAGATCCCAAAGTCCCGAGCTTACTCAATACACAATTCTTGGAGGAGGGATCGTATATCCATAGTTTTCCCCATCCTAGGAAGCAGCACTACTAGATTCCATATTGTAAAAAAATAAAATAAAATAACCATATCTAGCACTTTAATTACTCTAGAAATGATGGATTCCTTTGTCTAATTGCTCACCTGAAATATTCCACCTTGTATAAGTGCAAAAAAGAGCCCAGATGTAATTACATTGGCTGCCTGATTCGGGCCACCCATGCCACTCACCAATGAAAACATGGCGCCAGACCCAAAAGCTGCCACCATGCTGCAATAATATTTAATAATTTTTAACAAGCATACAAACATAAGAATAAAAGCAAATGAGGAAATGATTCAACAAGTACTAAAGAGGAATCGATTCCATATTACACTTGAAATGGTAAGGGGATCAGCTTCATGCCCTCCATGCATGGATAGTGAAATAATCCTCAATGCAATATAACCTTTTAAATCTATTGATTCATTTTTGGTGGCTTGTGCCTAACAGGAAGGTCAATGTTAACGCTTTCCTTTAGCGTAGGAGGCCTTTAAAAGCCTTAAATCTTGAGCATTTTGTTTTGTGCCTTGGCAATGGTGAGAAAATAGGCTTAGGCAATGGTAAGACAATAGATCACTTTTTCCTTCAACGCTAAGCACAAGGAAGCATTGGTATTGATGAAAACTGAAAAACTAATACAGCTGCCATCCAAGTAGACTAGAACCAAGTTACTCCAACCACCATTGGAGCCAAGATTTCTTGAAGGGGAAATTTGGGGAAAAGCCCTGTGCATAAACAGAAACCAGAAAATTCTGGATAATTACTTAGGTGGTGTTTGTTTTTTTACTTAATTCTAAATAGAACCTTAATACTTAATAGTGTTAAATATTAGGTTGTTTGTTTTTTTAGTATTTTATTTTTATTAAGTAGTAAAAAATAAAAAATAAAAACCAATATGTTATTTTTTCTATTTAGAAAAAACTACATATTTTGGCTTTTTCTATTTAGTAAAAAGTTTATAATAAGTCATGAAAAAGTAGAAAAACAAACAACCTAAATTCTAAAACTAAATTGCTTTCAGCAAAAAGCCAAAAAAACAAACACCACCTTAGTATATTTCTTGACAAAAAAGTTCTTACAATGAGTAGGTTCTTCCACTTTTATAATACTAGTTCCACGATATAATTAATAGCCTTTATATATTCATTTAGTATAGTTCTAATAAAACGAGACCGATCTTATGGCTTCTAATTTAATAACAAATTTTTTCCATGCAAACCTTTCATTGTTCAAACTTGCAATCAGTTCTCTATTAATAACTGCATTGGGAATATTTTTTTTGATAAGTAAGAGAATGTATTAAAATTTCAAAAAAAAAATAAAAAAATACAGGAGTACACTAGAAGAATACAATGAGTGAAAGAAGTAAAACAAAAAGGAGGGAACACAAAAAACAACACCCTCCCTCAAGCAGAACCCAACTAATCTATACAATCAATTAATGACAAAAAGCTCCCATTAATGTACACCCGAACCCACAAAGCAAAGTTGTTAAGGAATGAACTTTTAAGCCTTTGATCTAACGTCTCCTCGTCTTCGAACACTGTTAGATTTCTTTCTTTCCATATAGTCCAGAATATGCATAAAAGGGCCGCTCTCAAAGCCTTCCTACACTTTCTTCCCACAAAAGGACCTTGCCACCCTAGTAGGGTGTCCCTAATTAAGGCAGAAATAACCCAATGGATGTCAAATAAAGAAAACACCAACAGCAATAAGATCCTTGCCTTAGCTCAATGGAGAAGAATGTGGTCAATAGATTGCACCTCCTCTTTACAAAGAGCACACCTGTTGACTAACGACCAACCCCTTCTTTGGAGTTGGTCTAAAGTCAACACCTTTCCCCACCAAGCTTACCAAGCAAAAAAAAACTCACTTTAGAAAGAACTCATGAGTTCCAAATAACCCCTAAAGGAAAAGAGATAACAAAATATGGTTCCAATAAGGAGTAAGGGGTTCTTACAAAAAATCTTCCTTTACTATTGCCCCTCCAAACAATTCTATCCTCCTGCTCCCTAATCACCAACTAACCTTTGGAGTTGAAGTAGTAACCTCTCCACATAATTCAACTCCTAGACATTTAGATTTCTAGCAAAATGGAAGTTCTAAACCCCTACCCCCTCTATTTGCTCCCATAAATATGCCACCCATGCCTCTTTTGCCTTGAATAAGGCAAATAAAAGAAGGAACAACTGTTTTAACGGCTCCTCGCTACACCACATGTCTTTCCAAAACTTCACTCTCTTCCCATCCCCAACAACAAAAGCGACTCTTAAGTAGAAGAAATCTCACTCCTTGCTTATAGTTTCCCACAATCCAACCCCATAAGGTTCTCTCACCTTATAAGATTGCCACCCCCCTTCTTTCTCCTCATACTTCCCCTTGATGACCTTCTTCCAAAGAGTTTCCTTTTCACTTGGGTAATGCCAACATCATTTGCAAAAGAAAGCCTTATTCAGCAAAGAGAGAGAACGATTAAACCACCATTTTCCTTTGCCTTACAAATAGACGACCACTTCACTAAGTGAGGTTTGTTTGCTAAGGCTCCTCCTCCCTCAAGAAAGTCCCTTTGAATTTTCTCTAATCTCAAACTCATTGCACTTAGGATGGTGAATAAAGATATGAAGTAAATTGGTAAGCTAGAAAGGGTACTATAGATTAGCGTAATTCGACCTCCTTTAGAGATGTACCATCTCTTCCACAAAGAGAGTCTTTTGTGGAACTGCTCTTCATCTTTGTCCCAAATTGCTTTTGACTTATACGAGGCCTCCAATGGAAGGCCTAAGTAAGATGACAATAGTTCCCCTACCTACAATTGATCTTTCATGCCAACAAGTCCACATTATCCACCGGACCAACCGAAATCATCTCTCTCCTTTCCAAACTTATCTTTACCCCTAAAATAACTTCAAACCACATGAGGAGCCAATGAAGGTTAGTGACGTGATCTACAGACACCTCGCAAAATGCAATAGTGTCATCAACAAAGAGCAAACGAGAAATTTCCTCCCCCTCACCTGCTCTTTCCCCCACCTTAACACCTGACAAGAAACCTCCCCTCTTGTGCTCTCACCAACAAACATTAAGAGCCTCCATTGCAATCACAAATAAGTAGGGAGAAAGGGGGTCCCCTTGCCTCAACCCCCTCGAGCTTTTGAAAAAAATCTGTGGGAGTACCATTAACCAAAACAAATAAACTTGTCGTAGAAATATACCACTTAATCCACCCTAGCCATTTTTGCCCAAGTCCCATTTTTCCCATAACCGCTAACAAGAAATCCCAATTAGGGATATATTTTTCAAACTTGCAACTTTAATTGGGTACCTCCTAGAGAGATGGATGATATGATGGTGATTGCTTCTCATGGGTTTGGAGGCAACCTTAGGAGTAGGGTACCCAAGCACAAGACCAAGGTCACATTGTTTTAGGTGATATGGTTGGAGAAGAGTGCTAAATTGTAATGAGTAGGCCTATATTACTACTTAGTGGGCTACCTGAAGCTTAACTTTGATAGTAGTTCTCTAGGGAAACCCACACAATTAGGCATCTAAGATAATAAGAGAGAAGTGTTTTTGGCATGCTTGTAGGATAGGATTTGGCAATTATAGGCCTAGGTGCTAACCTCGTTGGAAGGCTTGACCCAAACAAGTTCTGATAACTAAGCAAAAAATATATCAACCCTCCTATCAAAAAGGTGCACCAACGTACACAAGTCATATACAAGGGCACCAAAAGGCAAAAGCAAAAATAAAGAAAAAGCAGTAAACCCCTCCTTTACTAAGAACCAGACCAATTGTCTATCATAGATATTGTTGCATCATTTAAACCCAATCTGCCTTACACCAAAAAGGAGTACTTTAGTGCTTCATTCATTATGTTCCACATCTTCAAAAGACCTGTTAGATCTTTCCTTCTAAATAGTCCAAAATACACAAAAGGGGACAACCTTCCATGCTTTCTTTTTGTCCTTCCCAAGAAAGGGTCTATGCTAACTTAAGAGGGTTCATTTAACTTAAGATGACATCATCCATCCTGACGCAAACAATGAGAAAACTAACAACACAAAATTCCTATCTTAGTACAATGATGCATGAACGAATATCTTCAAGGCTTTGAAGAGGCAATAATTTTCTAATCTCTAAGAGCCAGAAAATTCGATGCCTTTAAATAGAGTTGACAAAAAACTTGAATAGAAGCATCGAGCTCAACTCTTTCTCAAAAATTTTTTTGATAGGTTTCCACACTGATTAAATATAACTTGTAGGGCAGCTCGACTCTTTCTCAAATGAACCACAAGGGATCAAACTTATCCTAGAAAAAAAATAAAAAAACAAATAAATAAATAAAAATAATAATAAGCCTTCTATCTCTTTTCTTTTGGGTGGCACATACAATAACTGAGAAGGCATCAACTAAAAACCAACAAAATTCTTCATCAAAATTGTCAAGGGTGGGAAGACAAGCATAAAATATAAGTATGCAAGATAGGTACAACCAATCCTAGCCATTTTGGAAGTACAAGCATTTGAGTGGGTAAAGCCAATGGACAATGTTTAGTGGCAATTATGCTTTAGATTTCTAGATTTCAACAATATAGCTAAAAATAAATTATCAAGAAGAAAGAGAAGGTAAAAATATAAGGAAAGATTACATCTAGGCAAGAAAACAATGTTGTTGATTACGAAATTAAATACTGGGGGAAACCAGATTATTCATAATAAGGACATGAGGGCTTTTTAATTTAAAAAATAAAATAAAATCAGAAACAAACATTTCATTGCAATGAAACTAGCTAGTGTGCTAAATAGATGAAAAATACTTCCCCCAATCCGCTACATAGAATCCAACCAAAAGAACGAAAACCTATGATACTCTAGCAAGCAAACCTAACTACAACTAAAGGAAGCTACAAAATCAATCCAAAAATTAAGTGGAAACTACTTAGGGAGGCATAAAATCCCCTGCAAAAGAAATCAAATATTTGGCTTTCTATGCTGCTAATAGATCCTATAAGATCAGCTAAACGAGGAAATCTACTTTGAAGCAATACAAAAAATCTGAAGAAGCCACCGACCAAACTTCCACTAACCTCTTTCTTTCTTAGTTGTCCAAGGAGATAGAACAACAAAATTCTCCCTCTACTAGAAGATAGCTTTGGTCAACTTTAGACCTTCCAATAAGGCTAAAATCTTAGCCTTAATAGCTAGACCCTCTGGCATATTTAGAGAATGCTTTCATCAATGTGCCAGAATGATCTATGAGCACTCCTAATACCTAGTTGTCATGGGTTCAAAATTAGTTTGACAGAACCCATTGGAGGTAGAGCCCATATAGGGAGTTCCTCAGCCTACCTACAATAGCTTATGCTTAGAGGGAAGAGGAAAAATAAAACAAGTCCTACACTGATTCCAAAGTCCATTCATCATAAAAGATCCCTGAATTCCTCTTCACTAAATAGTCCAAATCAATGTGAGACAATTAATACACCACAGGGTCTTACAGAAAGAGAGCCCCCAAAAAGAAATGATCAACATTTCCACCACACTCCTAAGTGGAACTTAGTCAATCCAGGCAAGTTTGGACAACCTAAGCCATAGAGTCAATGCTACTAGGCACAAAACCAAAAAAAAAAAGGATCCACTGAGCTTCCCTTCTTTACGCATGACACGCACCATTCTAGGATATTCTGTACTTCAATCCATTAAAATATTTCATTTCTCATCCAAAAATTCAAATTTGTCGAAAAAAATGTTATAATGCAAATATGCAATGCTATCAACCTAACAATTTTTTTTTTTTTTTTTTTAAAGCAAAATTGACAGAAATCCCTCATCAAAATGAATTCAGATCATAATAACCATGTCTCAAAAACCAGTACTCGAATTTAACTGCAACAATAAATAGCAAATCATAGGACCAGAGAAATTTTACCTGGACTGAACATCCTCCTTCCCTCTTATTCTCTTCATCACACATGATATGCCAGCATTAACCCCTGTCATAACAGCAAAATTGCGAGCTTGTACCAATGGACCCCCCGCAAGAGCCTGCAGGCAAAGGAAGCCATTGTCGCGTATGAATGAATACTCCATCCGTTGGAAATTCCACTGCTCTGATTGATTTTCTTTATTCTAGAATGCTAACTAAATTTTTGAACAACTTCGTGTCATATGATTCCAGATAACCCAGAAACCTATGAACCCAATTGTGCTTCACCATGAAGATTTACAGTTGGTCACACGCCTAACAGAGAATCAATAGACAGAAACCCTCTATTTGGTTGCCAAGAAAAACGATGAAAAAGAGAAATAGCAGGGCTTCATTTATCCCTTCTCTTTTCATTTAGTTTCCCAGCAACCAAAAGGAGCAGAAGGACATAAAAATCGAAAACCCCCTTTGTCCGGAAACAAAACCTAATCGACGAGCCAGAAAAAGGGTTCCCCAACAACGAGTAAAAAAAATAAATTAATGGGAATTCCATTGAAAGAAATGAAACGCCAAAAAAACCTGGGCTTGCTTGAAAGAAGCCATGGCTTGGGGACTAAGATTAGCTTGAGGAGGAGTGGGAATGGCAGAAGTAGCGTCGTTGGTAAGAGTGCCCATGAAAGCACCAATGGCCGCACCCTGAGCGGCGCTGGTGGCGGTGACGACGGCGGCTTCAACAGGCAAGGACTGCTTAGCTAACCACGCCCTGAACCCATTCTCCAAATCCTTGAACCGCGCCTGTAGCTGGGCAATTGGGTTCTGAGCAGCCACCATTACTCCTTGTTTCCCCTCGTCCATTTCCTCTCTTCTCAGCCCTCCCTCCTTGCCTGCTGGATGGATAATAGTTTTTCTTCTTTTTCTCACCCTTAAACCCTAATATGCTCAATTTCTATTCATGAAATAGTCCAAACCTCTATCCATGAAATTCACCCCCTAATTCACACAGAAAAAGGACAAACCCACATGGCGGAAAATATTAAGAAAAGGAAAATACCTTTTTTTAAAAAAAAAAAAAATACCATATTTGATTTATTATAAAAAAAAATGAAAATAAATAAATAAATATAATTATAAATAATTAGAAATTTATTTTAAAAAGAAAATTAAATTAAATTAATTTGAAGAAACATATAAAATATTTTTATTAAATTTAAATTTATTTTTTTATTTTCTTCTTATTTTTCCCTTCTCTTTTCTTTTAAAATTTTCAATAACAATGAATAAATTTGAATTCTTAAAAATTAAAAACATGTCCAACATGGTGATTAGTTTTTTAAGAATTTTTCTTAAATTTGAATTTTTTAAGAATTTAAAAAAATTGCTTTTATCTTTATTAATTTTTTTAATTATAATAATTTTTTTTATAATAGTATATATTTCTTTTGATATCCAATTCCACCTTGGTTTTTTTAAATAGTTAGGTCCTTTTGTAACTGTTTTTTAGAATAATTTTTTTTTATTTTTTATTTTAAATAATAAATAAAACAAATTTGATAACAATTTTTTTAAACTTGTTTTCTAATAATTGTTTTAAGAAATAATTATATAAATAAATATAGAATATATTTAAAAATATTAAAAACAAGTTAAAATCATTTTAATTTTTAAATAAATTTTTAAAAATTATTCTCAAAAACTATTTTTAAAAATGATTATAACACAAACCTTAAATTTTCCATTTTATTTAACAATTACATAAACGAGATAATAAATAAGTATTGGAAATTGATAAAGCTTGACTTTAGTCGGCAATTCATTAAACCAATCAAAACTGCTTTCCTTCTTTTATTCAAGATATAATAGGGTTTGAGATTGTTTTTGGGTTTAAAAATGTTATTTTGTTCCATTAAGAAAAAGTTGAATTTTAACCTCTTCTATTCAATGAAAAATAGTTAAAAATAAATAAATAAATAAATAATAATAATAAATCAAATAAAAAGTAAAAAAAAAAAAAAAAAACAGTTTATTTATCATATACTGTCTCTCCTATGATACGTCATTCACCCATGACACCTATGATACATCATTCAAATCTTTCTTAGTTGGTTTGTAGACTTCCCACCTTGAATTGAAAAGAACAAAAATATCCTATGAGATACCCCTTAGTCATGACTTAATATATATATATCCAATGAGAACATTGTTAGAGGAGAGAAAATGTTAGATAGTCCAATTCGTCACGACAAACACAAGAAAGTGTGGTAACGTGTTTGAATTCTTGATAAATCAAATTTACCCGACACCTGTTATAGTCTCAAGAAAGGGTTTTATTATTAAAAAAAATTAACTATTTTGACTTTTTCTATAAAACAAACAATATTTACTTAGATGATTATTATGGTTTAATTTGATTTTTTTTGGTCATATGACATCTCTAACATCTGTACATGGAATGCACGTAACCCACAAAATTAAACATGCCCAATTTTTTTGTAGTCGATGTTGTGGCACTCAGAAGTGGGGTCATCATTGTAGAAGAGAATGACATCGTTGGGTCGCAACCCATTCGGACAGGCATCCATCTGATGCCGAGGACCAATGCCTCCAACACATTGTCTTCTCCGTCATCCATCTCCACCCTCTGCCCATGCAAGAACCAACCAGTGAGCCGTCTGCGCAACTAGGCCTTGAATGAAAATTCTCTTATGGAAATAGCCCTGCAAGCCACTTCCACAGAGCCCATCATCACCTTCTCCAATAACACCCATATTTCTCCCGCAGAAACACGAAGCATTGAAGGCAAGGTACCCGACACTCTCTTGCCATCAATACAACCTCACCCTCACCCACGGCTCCCCATCTCCCACCACCCACCACCCACCCTTCCCCATGACATTTACGCATCAATCCAAAAACCCCTGTGAACCCCTGCAGCAGCAGGACTCATTTTTGACGCCACCAACCAGTCAAAACCTCCAACAGCCCAAATGAATGGTCTACTTGTGTATGGAGATATAAAATTGGAGAAAATATTTTCAACTACTTATCACTTTCCACAACTAAGAAACAATATTGCTTTTTATTTGATGGAATAGAATGACATGAATGAAAAGTTCAAGTTCAAGTTCAAGAGAGATACAACTTGGCAAGCCCTAATACCAAAAGCCAATGAAGAAACCTGCATTCTGACTGCACCTCTCTCCTCAGCACCCAGTTCTTTCATAGTCAATGACGTAGTACCTAGAATTGGGGCCATCTTCGTAGAAAAGAATCACATCGTCGCATTTCAATCCATGTGCCTTCACAAATTGGTCCAGGTTCAATGAAAACCATTGTGGTGTAGCCTCCAGCTCCCAGAACTCTCCCTTACTGTCCACAAATGGTACCATCATCCTGCCATGTTTTCCTTCATGTTTCTTCGGTAAAAAAACAAGTGAAGGAACCCTGAGCTTTCCGGTGAGGAGATCGCCAAAGGTTAGCCTCTTACTGAAGATGAGGGTAGGAGTCCGGTCTTTGCTACTGCTTCTGCTTCTCCTCATTGGTAACCACAGACATAGACTGCATATATGTATGAATGATTCTTAATTTTGACCATTTATTGGCAACCATGTCCATCAAGGAAAATCTTAAGCCTCGTTTCTTGTAAGATACCAAACTAATTACCTGGATCCGCCCCCCATTTTCTCCACCTTTTTTGCCTTCGAGCTGTCTTCATCCACTGCTCTCGCAGATGTGAATCAACAATAAACTTTAGGATTGCATCAAAGTATTCAGCTTCATGAAATGAGATTCTATATATAAAGATCAGATGATGAGAGAAAAAAAAAAGGAAGGAAAGAGTCAACCAGAATGGAAGGTTTTCTCTACAGTTTTCTCAGTCTACATTATTCCTACTACTTTCCAAGTTTCTTGGGTTTCTTGGCGAAACTTTTTTTTTCCTCCATGTTTTCTTGACTTTCTAAGATTCTGGTCTCTCATGCATGATTCTTGGCAACCATGCAGAGGATAAAAGAGAGAGAAATATCAAACGAAATCTTGAACAAGAAAAACCCTAAATTTGGAGTCCATGCAGAGACAACAAAGTCACGTACCTTGATCTCTTTTTTCCATTGAAGGCTTCAAGTCACTTGCTGGTAGATTAAACCTCACATTTTTCTTCATTTTTTTACCTAATACCAAAGTTAGGGTTTTCTTGATTTGAGGGAGAGAAATAGCAACTTTGAAGTATACATGCATGGATGATGAATTTGCTTTCTTATCTCAAATGAAATCTTGAAAAAGAAAAATCCTAAACTTAGGGCCATGTTTGGTTCCCAAGAAAATACCAAAGAAAATCAAAGAACCGAACATAGCCTTAGAGTTATTGTAAATACCAAAGTTACCTTCATTTCCTTTTCCTTTTCCCATTGAAGGCTTGGAGGTTTCTTGACTAGCAACTGATCCACTGGCAGATCCATCCAACTTCAGCTTTCTCTCCATTTCTTCCTCTAGTCCAAAATCTGGCCTTTTCTCAGACATTTTTCTTGATTCGAAGGAGACAAGTATCCACTTTGAAGTATGTATATGTATGAAATGAATAATGTTCAATTAGTCATGGATATTTATATTGCTATGGAGGCAGGTATTAGTTAAATTAGTTTCAAAATCAGTTATATCTCACTTCCACGCTGGCAAGGAGAGTCACTTTTGCTATGCCACGTCATTGCTTCTTTGTATAATTAATATTTTTATTTATTAATCCATTGAAATTGCTTAATCATTTATATATACATATAAAAAAAATTACAAATCCCGTAGATTCAAATTAGTACTTTATTTGATTTCAAAGATGATTTATAATATAAGTATATTAAGGGGTATGGTATGTTGATATAAAATTATAGGTTTTATAAAAAAAAGTTTCAAAAATTTTTCTAATTATGTTTTATTGTAATATATTATCATATAAATAATGATACAAATATATAGAGCCCCAAGTATAAGGAATTTAATATATATATATATATATATATATATATATATATATATATATATATATATATATATATAAAGAGTAAAATCATTTAAAAATAAAAAACAATAGAAAAAAACAAGATTGATCGACGTTTTTGAATACCATACTAAAAAGTGTCTTTTCGACATGATATCGAAAAATGCCTTTCTAACCCCACTTACAATTTTAGGATATGGTCAAGAAGTATAATCATTCAATAAAAAACCAATAATCTTGATTTCAACATTTTGAATATTTAATTAGCTTAGATATACCACACGATACAAAAGAATAAAATAAATAATAATAATAATAAATCTATTTGCCATGCTATCCAAAGAATGTCTTTTCAATATGGTACCAAAAAAGACATTTTTGTCGCATGCAAATTTTTACATACCGATTTGACATGCTACAAAATGTGTTTTTTGATAAGATATCGAAAAAGTATATTTTTGACATGGTATATTTTTATGATAGTAGTCTAACCCCACATACTATCTTGAAGCATAACGAGGAATATGATTTAATGATATCTTATATCAATGAGATGCATAAGTTCTTTGATGGAACTTAATTAGATATACGGGTTTTAAAACCGCGAGGGTTTGGAGGTCCAATACCAACAATATATACAAGAAGAAGTGATTTGTTAGTTTTTAAGTAGTATAGGGTAGAGGGGCGGCCCATAGAGATAAATATTTGTCAGCATTCCTCTATCGTGGGCTATAGAGCCCATTATTCTGAAGTCTAGGCCCATGTCCAGGGACAGCCCAATCAAAAGAGTGGAAGGAGCCTGCAGTCTCCCTGCGCCAGTACGCTGGAGTCTCCTCTCTCCTCAGGTGAGTGACCAATCTATCAGATTTCTAATGGAGTTTTTGCTGGCCACTGGGGGTTTTCCGTTTGTTTACCTAGAAAGTGCATGGAAGGAAGAATGTTATTTTCGCTGCTTTTCATTTAGAATCTCAGTTTCATGTTTTGTATTGTTTTTGTTGCTGTTAGGCCTTCACCGTTTCTATTGTGACTGTAAAATTGCCAATGCTCAGGAATAGGGTTTCCCTTACGAATTTCTATGTAGGGATGGTGATTTCCCCCATTGGAGGACATCCTTCACATCAAAATTTTATGATATGAGATTCTGGTACAAGCTTTTTGCTCAAGCAGAGAATTCTGCTTGATTTCGAGGAGTGATGAAAGCCTATCTAATGATGCGGAATTCTTGTTCCAAAGCTCAGGGAATGGTCCACAGGTTGGGTGCAGGCCTCCCCTGCACCATAACCCTACCACCTGATGAAGCCTGGATTGCAGGCCTCTAGTACTACTACCTCAAATTTAGAATTTTCTATCTAGGGTTTGCTTAGGGGGGTCTGCTCCTCCAACTTGTGCTGTGTTAGTTCTTAATAAAGATTCTGTGTCCTGTATCTTTTGACCTTTTCTGGATTTTCGGATTATTTGTTAGATAGCAGTCATCACTGGATCAGCAGGACCTTGTCCTGATCAGAGACTGGTTTTTTGGGGAAACCATATTGATCGGTGGATGCGGTATTGTTTGCCATAAAGGTCAAGATGGGCAGCTCCAGGGAGGAATCTCCTGATTGGCTGCATTGCTTCCAGGTATTACCATAATCAAAATAGTCTTTAACTAAGTAGTCTGCTGCAGGATTTGGCTGTAGGAGTTTAAAGATAATGGTTGTGTTCATCTTTTGTTCTGATTTCAGTTCTATTGCAATTTAACTCTTGGGATTTCAAGCTTTTGAATTTTAGGAGTTTTGCACCACTTGGGGTCTCTAATGACTGCTGGGCATTTTAAGAGACCGGCATGGGGTAACTCAAGTATATAAGCTGGATCTTGAGGTGTCATCCATGAGTATCTAAACTCTAGTTGATGTAGGAGAACCCTCAAATTAGTTAGCTGATTACAACCAAACAACGGTTTTTCGATTTTCAGCTTCTTAGGTTTTATGGAGAAGAGGGTGGGGTTAGGTCTTATGAATGATTTAAGATTCAGTTTGACAATGACTCAACGCCTCTTATCAGTTGCAATCAAACGGAAAATGGTTTTGGATCTGTCATGAAAAGAGAATTTGGGGGGTTTTATTGTTAGGTACTATAGGTTTTAATAGTAACGTTCTTAGAGTTTACCAGCCTTTAGCTTGTTGTCACACCATAATTTACCCCAAAAATTATTGTTAAACTATTTCATGTATTAGAAATAGTTTGTCATCATGGAGAGTTGTAAGGGCTTGGCCATGGAAGGTTCCTTGGTTATCAAGAAAAAAAAATAGAAATAATTATGTATTTGCCTTTTGTTTTTAGGGATTTTACTTGCTTTGTTGGCTCTATAGTAGTTTACTATCATTTTGTCTGGACGCTAGTTGAGAGAGTTTAATTTGTTGAACAGGCACCAACTCGTTCAGCTTTGACATTATCTTCGGATTCTGACTCTCCTCCTGAAGATAGCCCTTTAAGGGAGGATAAAGATGCAGATTCTCCATTCAATGAAACTTCAAAAGCAAAGTCTCCAAGAAAAAGGCTGAAAGCAGAAGATCCCAAATCCACAAAAAAGCAGAAAGTAAACAATCACAAGAAAAAAGAAGGTATAACTGGCGGTCAGTACAGAAATTTTATGTTTTTTTTTACAGCATTCAGTTGAAAGACATTGATTCAGGTAATGTCATACTACTCCTAATTAGGTTGCACTCTAAATGTTCCTTGAAAGTGATGCAGGGAATGAAGGTCGCAAGAAGGCTTCAGTGGAAAAACCATCTGATGGGGAGCCTAATGTAAGAAGCTTCACACCAAGATTGCTTATCTAATGTTTCATTAAGTCATCTCCTCCTCAATATTGCCTTTGGTTCCCTCCGATATATCAACCTCAGGATTCTTTTCAATCTTAAATTTGTGATGTAGCTATTAACTATTCTCTCTTTGATCTGCAAGTCTTCCTAAGTAATCCTAAATATGAGAGGTCTTTTCAAAGGACATAACCAAGATTCTTTTCTTTTCCCTTTTTTGCTTTTATGAAATAATAAAAGAACAAAGAAGCCTTGAACCAAGTATTCATATTCATGAGAAAACACTTAACAGCCATGTTTGGGAAAATAAGATCCAATTTGTTTATTATTTCTAAACAAACAAAAAGAAAAATAACAATCAGACACCCATGCCTATTGGTATCTATTTGGTAGGAAAACAACAATTATGCTATCTGATCAGTAGGCATCTATTTTAATCAATCATACCCAAGGTTTGATTTATTTATTTATTTATTTTTATTATCTTTGGGAGCTATGAAATGGTTAGGTTGAAATGCATCTCTTTGTGGCATATCTTGATGCATTAATTTATATCTGTTTTCCTTTATTTAGGGATTAATAGCCATTCTTAGGATGACAATAGCTTCTGGAATCACTTCTTTTAAATGAAGCAGACTAAACAATAATTTAATTATCCAACAGCATTATATGAAGTCCAACAATTGTGAGTAGCTAACTTTAGATATCTTTTTTTCTTCCATTTTTTTTTTTTTTTTTGGAAAAGAAATTTGTTTTTCTTAGTTATGGAATGTTTTTTGATTTTATAAAATACTCTTGCATGGGAAGAAAGATTCCACTTCAATTTGCTAAAGTATGGCTAGAGAGGGAAATGTCATAAAGCAGTGAGGTGGGCTTTAGATATTTACTGAGGTAGGCTCATCTTAATTTTCTGATGAAAGCAGGCAGTTGTTTGCAAACGTTACACCCAAGGAGATTTCTAAAATCAACTACTTGTACTGCCAAAATGTCCATGGACCAGGATCCAGTGGCGTGCTCTGTCACTCCTGAATAACATCCTAAACTAAAATCACTTGATCAGGCCATTTGATATAATTAATGTTACCCTTGACTATCCAATTGTATCTTTTTCTTTTTTTTTGTTCTGGCATTTTAAGCTAATAGCACAGTTGTGTTATTATCCAAATTGATACTTTTTTTTTTCCTGGGAAGCATAGTGAGTGGCATCAAATTGTAGTATTTGAACTCCTTGATGTGCACCTCTCCTTTGTTTTACTACACTCAGGCAATACCATTACAATCATTCTGGTTGGCCTTCTAGTTTACTATAAGTAATCACTGGAATTAAACGATCCTAGTATCTGTTTGTATCAAATATTGTATCTATTGTTCTGTTAAAGGGCTTTAAAATGCTTTGAAGCAACTAGTTAGTTTGCTATCACCTTTCTATAGATTTCTAATTTCAAGAATTTCCTTTGTTGAACAGGCACCAAATCATTCAGTCTGGATGTTATCATCAGATTCTGAGTCTTGTCCAGATAATAGCTCCATGAGGGAAGATTATATCCATCATGAAGAGTCATCTGTGCATAAAACAACTCAATTTCCGGACAAAGAAAAGGATGCAGTTCTTAGTGAGAATGGTCAAGAGTCCTTGTTGAATGAGGCTTCAAAAGAAAAATCTCCAAAAAAACGGGTGAAAGTAGAAGATCACATATCCAGCAAAAAGAAGAAAGCAAACAGTGACATGAAAGGGAAAGGTATGATCAATCTCAAGTTCCTAAAATGGCATGGAGCTGAAGTAAAACTATTCAGTGAAACAAGCTTGACTCTTTTCTTTTTCTCTATGTGATTTTTACTTTTTATTTTTTATTTTTGAAATTGTATTCCCTGTGGATATATCAATGAATATAGGGCATGATGATGGCACAGAACTTTTGGAGGAAGAAGCTTCAGATAAGCATACTGAACCTCAAGTAAGAAGCTTCAATATGTTGGAAGATTCTTCATCTAGTCTTTGGTTCACTGATTCACCCTGTGAAATTTGTAGGTCTCCTCCTCAGGACTGCCTCTGGTGCTCTCTGAGAAAGTCCATCGATCAAAGGTAGGCAAATATTTTGTTTTGGTCATTGTATACCGATTTCTTTGTACTACCTTCTCTTATGAATTTGGTTAAAGATTCTGAGTTGTGGTTTCAGAATGGCTAACAAGCTCTTTCCAAATCATCAGGGAACTACATGTTTTGCCCCGTGTAAATGATTATAGTCAATATTGCATTTCTTAAAATGAATTCTGAAAAATATGGATTTGCTTAGGATGAATACTGAAAATAATGCATTTAGGCCATGTCATTGCCTTGTTATTTTCTTGCTTACTGCTTGTTTGAAACCTATGTAAATACATCAAATGCTGTTAACCTGCATTTGTGGCAAGTTCATGACTGTTTAATATGATTACATCTCCATTTTTTTATGCCAAAATTTTCTTTGGTGTATCAATCAAGTGATCAGTGTGTTCTGCATCAAAGAAAGGAGTGTTGCTGCTGCCATTTCACCAAAAAAAGCTGGCTATGCTCCTTTGGTTCCTGATGTCATGGACTTTGGTTGGCCATGGGGTGAACTCATAACTTGATCTTCCAAGGGACTTGGTTTATCGCCAAATAATGCAAGACTGAAGATGGCTTGACTTCTGATACGGATTGAGATCCCCTCTATGGTGATCTCCCTTCCGTGTAAAAGCTCAAGTGTCTTTGTGTTACACTATCCCCATACAATATGCTATAATGGCTATGAGAATGTTCGTCAACTGAAAGCATACCATCTCTGAAATATTCAACCTTCCTTTTATCAATTGTGCGTTAAAGTTCTTAGACCTTCTGGGGCTGGACGTGTATTTTAAAATGATTAGAGTCTTGTGCATCTAGTTGGAGAAAGCATTTATATTTGCAAGTCTAAAATGCTGTAGCTTTGTGAGTCTAAAATGCTGTCACTTGTACTTAATTTTGTCACTATCCGTCCCTTCTATGGCTGGGTGAAGCGAGTTTGAATTAATGGTGTTTGGAGATTGATACATGGTTCTAATAATTCCATCAGTTTTAAATGTGTTGTAAAAGGGCTTTCGTTTTTCCATTGAGAAGGCTGCTTCCCTGGAAATTAGGTAGCTGATCCATGTCTCATTTAGTCTTATATGCTGTATGCTAAGCTTGTGGAGTTGAACCCTCAACACTTCCTATTGAGGAAACTTGATCCAGCTTCCACCTCAGTGCAACTTCTGTCCTACCTCCTCCCATTCCCTATATGCATTGCTACTGTTCCTTTCATCCAATACATTTATGCTACTGTATAAATAAAGTCCATTTTGGAAAGCTGTTGGTAAGAGTTTTTTTGTATCTTTGCAGGCCCTTGTTGAGTGTGAAGGTGAATCTATAGATTTGAGCGGGGATATGGGTGCTGTTGGGCGAATAATAATCTTGGATACCCCATCCAGAAATCATGAAATGTTCTTAGATTTGAAAGGTAATGTAGTGTGTTTTATGATGCTCATGGTTCTTTTGTTACTGATGATTGGTCTATTTCAGTGTTCTGTTTGGATCTGTAATTTAATCTCTCTTTATATCTAATAGAACTATGAAATAGCTCAGCCTGTCCTTGGTAGTAAATATTGTCACACTGGGTTTCATATGGAAACCAAGAGCTAGTGGGGAACTAGTTGTGCCTTCAAATTTAGAAGTTACTCAAGATTTGCTTAATCTGCCTTTTTATTGGTTTGCCTCATCAACATAGCTGCTTCTTTTGCAGATTTCTATACACAAGTAGCCTTCATCTAATTCCTTTCAAATTTTGGTTAACTTCACAGGAACCATCTATAAAACAACAATAGTTCCTTCCAGGACATTCTGCATTGTAAGTCTATTTTTTAATCTTGACATTTTCACATTCCTAGCCTCAGATTATGCTATTAGCACAAATATGTAGCACGAAACCCTCATCTAATTTTGTAGTCGATTAAAAGCAATTTGGTTGCTACCATTTAACTCAGAATCTTCTTATTCAGGTCAGCTTTGGGCAGTCAGAAGCAAAGGTTTGTCCACCAATTTGTTCTTTTATCTTTTAGAGTTCTCACCTTTAATATTTTAAAGAAATAAGGTAAATTTTTTTGATGGGGGGTTCCTCATTTTATCCTAAGATTTTTGTCCTCACAATTTAATGATTTTTTGTCATGTTTAAAACAGTCTCCCCTATGTAGTTTCAGCTTGGAATTACTGGGAAAATGTGCACTTAATGTCTTCTGAGAAAAAGGCATGGATAGTTTTATTTTGTTTATTGACATGGAAATCTAAATTTCTGTGTCAGGTGGAGGCTGTTATGAATGACTTTATTCAGCTGAAACCACAATCTAATGTTTACGAGGCTGAAACAATGGTTGAAGGTTAGCATTACTCTTTTTTGAGTATTCAGTTAGAGTGATTGTTGGATTATTTCATATTTGTACTTTGCAGAAATGCATTTACACTCCTTTCCATGTGATCGTTTCATGTATGCAGGAATACTAGAAGGATTTTCCTTTGATTCAGATGATGAGGCTGACAAGATGCCTAAAGCCAGTACTCGTCAAACTGATCAAAATGAGGGTGATGAAGAGCAAACCAATGGAAAAACGAAAGGGAAAGCTGAGAAAGCATCTGTATGCTCCAGAAACTCCTTCAGTAATTCAATGTTTTACTTCTATGAAATGATATAACTCTGCCTTTATGTAATATATTTACATATGTGGTTGATGGTGCTTTTTTTCACTGGAATCAGGGGGTGGTACGAAAAAAGGGTAAAACTGCAGGAGCGAAGCCACCAAAGAAAGTAAGAAAGAAAGCTCAAGTTCAAAAGAGAACCAAGACCAAGAAATGAAAAGGTTTTTCGTGTACACTTTATTCTTTTATGATACATACTATGAATCATCAAGTAATCAATCCCTAGTGACTTGCTTCCAATTTTCATAGTCAATAAGAAAACAACAGAAATCAGAATTGTGATTTATTTTTCTCTAGTCTTTATTTCTTCTATTTGGGACCAGTAGTCCATGAAGGTAGATTGTGTAATGGACATGACCTGTTGAATGCAGTTTGTCATTCTGATTTGTTTGCCAAAATTCCATAGGCCAAACTCCCAAACTTTTCATAGCATTCATCTATGGATCATGAACCAATTCAAAGGGATTTCTCAACTTGCGAATAACTCTTCGTCTTGCATTCCTTCCTTCTAGATACAATCTATTTCTTTCCAAGCATGGTACAAAAGAGGTTCTATTTTACAGCATAAAGAATCAGTTCATGGAAGCAAGCCACAAAGCCATCAGGGGTGCTTATAATAGTAAATGGAGGAGGAGGAGGAGGAGGAGAAGGATTGACAATGAAAAGGGTAGGATGATGTTTGAAGAGGAAACTATCCCTGCGATCTCTCCATTGTTCCGCCCTTGAAATAATGGACCTGGAAGTGGATCACTCGACCTCTTCATCCTGCATTACAGACAACATTCTCAAAAGAAAGACGAGATAGGAAACTGACTGACACATGGCAGAAGCACCTCTTTCTGCAGGGTTTTGCAAGCCTTCCATCCACTCCAGAAGAGAAAAAGGAGAAGAAGCTGAAAACATTAGGATGGGAGAAAGCTGTGTTACCCATTGGCATTGGGACAAAAGATGATGGCATACTCATAAGCCTTGCATGTAAAAGTGCTTGTGCCATCATCAAAAGCATAGCTGTAAGCCCTGGGGCAAGCTCTCTTGAAGATGCTGGAATAGAAGGATGGGCGGCATGTCGATGGATTTGCAAACTCCCCACTGCAGCAGTACTGGTCCAGCCCAAATGCGTCACAAGCACTCCTGCATGCAACCACCCCCCCTTCCTCTCCAGTATTCCCCACCACCTGAAGCTCTTTTGGACAACCTGTTTCGTTTCATTTTCAGAAATTTATAAGGATTGTGTTATTCTAGTGCTCAGGTTCCATTCAAACATGAGTAAAGTAAGATTGTACCTATGTTGATGTCTGAAGCACAGCCTGTAGCATTGCAGCCACCATAAACTCCTCTTGGTACAGCAATCAGTGGGAGATTGTATCCATCCACAAAGCTAACATCATAGAAATCTTTATCAGTACCTGCTCCTAGGGTTATCTCAAAGAGTGATGTGGGTGGAGCAGCCCCAATCCCATCACACTCCAGCCTCCCACCACAGTCCCCAGTCTGGCAAGTGCCTGCTCCCGACTCATCGAATGTGCAACCTGTCCTCGCCCAGATTCGACCAGACCATCCTGCAGATGTTGGAATTCTGATACTCTGGCCGGACTCCAATTGCAATCCAGTGGTAGGAAGCTGCGGCGTACCTGAACCCGCCAGTGTGCCGGGCCAGATGGTATGAGGGCAGTTGTTTGTTATAGTAAATGTGCAAGATGATGGGGAGGATAAGACAGAAATGGCAATGAGAAACAAAGTGAAGCTCCAGGATAGCATTGTACAAGAGTGATAGCCGGTAGGGTTTCCGAGTTTCTGATAGGGGTTCAGTTGTTGCGGAGAGTGGTGGATATTGCTACACACTTCAGATGGTTAGAACCCAAGCTGTTGGGGAGGGGATGCAGGACTAAAAGCCTAGGTTGCCTTGCTGAATCTTTCAGCCGCAAGGTGACTCTTCCGGGTTTAGTATTTCTTTCAATCTTGGATGGCCCCATTGAGAAGCAATGCCTTCCTTATCAACTGCATAGGACATTTTCTTGATGACACAAATGGATTTCAGCAGGCCCCACTCAATCAGAATAGATCACATTCTCTGAAGCAAAAGATGGCAGCTGAAATATAAAAGACCCAGGATAGATTTCAGTAACCACATCAAACAAAGAATCTAGATCCAATGAGGAAAAAACACACATACTCCAGTAACTCCACCCAGGTTGGTATTTTATCAATACCCAAAAGGAGAATTCCCTTTCAAGAATGGAGAACAAGGTGAATCCCCAGCAATCCCAAGAGTGGAGAAAAGTATCAATGTATGTTCTAAGAGTAGACTTTGGAGGGTATAGATGCATTTTGCTAGTGGTGGCTGTCACAGTTCTCTTGGGGATAAGCTTGAGGAGAGGGCTATGTATGTGGCCTAGTCTCTCTCTTAGAACATCATTCACCATTCAAGAGATTGCAATTTAGAATGGATTTACAAATCCAGGGACTTTGGACCTCTCTCTCATACCCAATAGGCTTGGCTTCTCACAGCCTCAATCAAACCCACTCATCAATCTCCAACCTCTTTCATCTAGTTGAAAACATTCCAAATAAGAAAAAAGAACAAAAATCTCCCTATAAAATTCAAGGAAAGTTGAAATAAAGTGACAATTCTCAGGAATAACTAACCATCAATCAATCAAATCAACTTCAAGGAATACCCTCATAATCATATTCTCAAACAGAAAAGGGGAAACAAATAATTTAAAAACCAAAAGCAATCCTCCAGATAACCATGAATACAAAATTCTTATTAAATAAACTTTTACCCATCCTACGAAAAGATACTTGTACAATGTGCATTATAAATTACAATACAGGCCAAGAATATAAATAAATAAATAAATAACAAAGTAGCACCATTGTTATTTTACTAGCCTCATTTCAGCTGGGAAGCATTGCTTCAAGTTCTAAGGCACATAAAATTCATGGGGGAGTTAAGGGTGTGATCTCGCATTTTCACATCCGTTCTCATTCGATGGCGAGACTCATTTTTTTGTTTGTGAAAAACTATTTTTTTCTTCTTAAGTAATGGAGTCATCACTTACTTTTGTTTTATTTTTTAAAAGAAAAAACAAAATAAGAAAGAAAAACCCTAAGATTATGTTTGGTTCCTGAAAAATACTAAGAAAAGAAAAAAAATGCAAAGAAAAATGATTTTTTCATGTTTGGTTATCTTATGAAAAATATCAAAGAAAATCAAATATAATTAAAACTAATTAAAATTTTATGTATTTTTAAATTATTTAATCTTTATATTGATGAGTTAAAATAAATAAAATGAATTTGAAGTAATAAAAAAAATAATTTATCAACTTTTAATCTATTTTTTTTATTTTCTTTCTACTTTTTCTTTGTATTTTTTTTCCCTTGCATTTTCCTTCAAATTTTTCTAGGAACCAAACATAGCATAAATGTGACTTTTGAAAGAAAAGATAGGTCTATGAAAACCAATTTGGATCGAGGGTCAAGTTACTTATTGAGAAGGTACACTGAAAAATCATAACATCTCTCTAAACACTAAAAGCTAAGTTTCTACTAAGTTAAGATAATTGTGAGGACTAACTAATTAATTCATGGATATAATGAACTAAATAGACACATCAACACAATTCATTAATTTAATAAAGAAAGGTGTGGCGCTTCCAGAAAATACAAAAATTAAATAACAAGCAATAACATCATATTACGTTCTAAGCAGTCACATATTCCATAACAAGTCGAATTTAATATCATACAATCTTAACACAACAAGCAAACACTAATAGACAATGTTCAATTACAAGCTTTAATTTAAATAAATGGTGAAGAAAAGGTTTGTATACCTGGTTTAGGATCTTAAAGCGCTTTCATAGAAATGAGATTAATTCAAAAATAATAGTAATGAATTCAAAAAGGAATCAGAAACTAAACTTATATATAATTAATGTCAAATTTATTCACAAGTGGGTTTCTTTATATAAAAAAATCTGCAAATGGTCCAAACAGGGGATTCTACAAAAGAAATTTAAAACAAATATCTAGAAGTTAAGTTTCATCATGAAAATTTTTAGAGAATATCTTCTATGTATAATCATCATCCAGGTGATCAAATTAATTAACTAGCTTTCATTTAGTACTAGATTTCATAACGATGTAGAATCTTGTTCCACTTACAAGTAGAGTCCTGTTATGATTACAAGTAGAGTTCCATTGGAATTGTGTTAGTGACCGATAAAAAAAGGTCACCTTTCACTCTCTTTATACTACAGTTTTTCAGAGAGTCTTTCATATATTTATCTAGAGGAATATTTCAAAACACGAGTTGTACACGTCCCACTTACAGAGTACACCTAATGTGAGATTCTTTGACTGTTGAATCCTGGAAATAGACCACTAATACCATAATGCATCGAGTTCGTCTTCGAGGATGGTTGATCTATTTCAAGGATAATACTTATCATGCCTCAATTGATAAGTTAGTCTTCTTATTCATTTTGTTCTTTTTTTTTTTTTTTTTTTTTTTTAATGTATTTTGGGCTAGTCCTTTGACTCATACCCTTAAACCAACATGGGATAGCTGACATGGGTTAATGAAGTATGTCTTAGGCAGCCAAAAAGTTAATTACAAAATGAGAGATCAGACTGTTAATGTGGGCTTAGTTGATATGGTTTTGGGCAGCCGAAAAGTGGGTTGAAGCAAAGAAGAATGGACGGCTTGATGGGGGTTAATTCGACATGCCATGGGCAGCTAGAAAAATGGGTATGGTTATAACAGGAAGGAGGGTTGATGACATGTGTGTTGAGGTGTCTTGGGCAGCTAAAGCCGAGCTGCAACAGAGGAGAATGGACGGCTGGTGCAAGGTGTATTTGGCATGGCTAGTTGTAGGGGTTAAGGTGTGCTTTTAGGCAGCCAGATGAATGGGTTACGACATGGGGTGGACAGATTGATGGGTGAAGGAGTTGGATTTTGAGCAACCCATAACCGAGCTGTAGCAAAGAGAATGGACGGCTAGTGCAGGCTACAAAAGGCTAGGGTCAACTAGGTGAATGGGTTGTAAGAGCTGGTATCACAAAGGAATGGTGCATGAGATGGGTCTTGGCCCTTGGGTTGATGGCCCATGAGAACATTTGATGAACGGCTGCCATAGTTAAAAATGATGAGTGGGATGTTTGATATATTGAAGGTTAAATAGATATTTTAAAAAAGGAATATGAAATAAGAGATATGAAAGTATGTATAATATATTTGCTATTAAGTATAAGAATAAAATGTTTTAAATCACTAACTCAATAAACACAATGAATTTTTTCTTGTTATATTTATTATTATTTGTTTCTTGCTTTTAAAGAAACAACTTATTTTACTTTGTATTTAAACAGAGGATTGGATATTTTTGTTTCAGTTCATGATTAATATAAATTCGATCGATCAAAAAAAAAAAAACCTTTACAAATTCAAAGGTTTATGTGATCACATCAAAACCTTATGTAATCCTCCACGTCAAAATTCCATAATTTATCCACCCAAAAGCTCCCAATAAAGTCAATGAATTACAATGATTTACTTGAATAGTAACCTATACGTGTCACGGGAAAAATGAGGAGTCTACAAGGGGGGTTGCAGAATTTTTTAATAAACTGCCCATTCGCCCACAGATCACATCATCAGCCAGCTGAAACTCACAAAGACTTCAAGGCCACCTTCGTAAGGGATTATGCTGGTCTTGCTAGCATCCAAAATATTTACTGGCAAGCCGTACCAAGGAAGGTAGATTTAGAGGAGAAATTGCCATCGCATCTAATTTTATCCACCCTACCAGAGGCGGCAAGGAACTGCCAGAAGAAGTTGAAGACAGGTCCTTGGACTGAGGGCTATACAAGCAATCAAAGAATCTGATAAAGCCATTTCAAATTCTACCATTAGAGCCACTGCCATAGAAACAAGATATAGACTGAGGACGATTTGAAGTAAATGAATCAATCCTCACTTTCTACATGATTGAACGGGTCAGCAACATCAAGAAGGGCTGGCAAACCACGGACTAGGTACTCGTAATGCTTCTATCAGCAAACACAACTTGAGCTGCACCAGGCCAGATACATCAAGTCCATGGGCAGGATGCAGGTGGATCCCGTTCATCAGCATTGTTCACAGTACTCTGCTTTCTTTTGCACCAGCCACAGGAAGAATTAATGTCCTGCATATAAGAAGGATAATAACACATATGAGAACCCCCACAAATTCCATTTCAACAAATTTCTAAAACAAAACAATTAATTCATTTCTAGCAATAAGAAATTTTCAACTCTCCTGAATAGCACAAGCTTCAATCCCTGCAAAATTAACATTAATTTCAGGACCCCATGAATCAAAACAGAGGAAAAGCATAAAAGATAATCTAGTTCACAATTATAATATAGGAAATACTGGATCATCCCCATCAACCTGCAATAGAAAGAGGAAAGAAACAGAAGCAAGTTTCTACCAGATTTACAATCCAAAATGCCCTTCGTTTGAACTGGCAAAAACCTGTGCTGCATAAGCTCAACAATATATCTAAAGAACCATGATCTATTATCAGGTTATAGAAACCTTTCTGTAATTATGGAAACAAAGGGAACTACGCATTCATAAGAAAAAGGATTGTTAATAGTCAAGTTAAGAACATGTTAACCCAATCAAATCCAGTATATATTGAAACAAACCGACTAAGCACAAAACACCAAAACATACAAGCTCACACAAAAAATGAGATGATGAGGAAGACAAGATATTAAAAGCAGGAAAAATAAGAACATTTCACTGAATTATCAAATCAAGATCATAATTCAAGCCTTGCAGTTTTGCAAAAGACCTGAAAGCACCACGGAGTTTGTTATAGTTCATACTTAGAGAAGTAGGGTTAGAAAGGAACTGGATGTCATTCAAGTTTCAGTAGCAACCCCTTATACAAAGAGTAATGCCTGTTCAAATCTCCAACTAATAGTCAATCTACTGGAAGTACTAAAACTTATTAAACAAGATTAGAAATATAAGTCGTTCCTACAGACGGGTTGGACGCATCAGGTCCACCATTAAAGTACCCACATCAAGTTCCGGACATCCACCTTTGGTCCATTAAAAAAAAAGGAGAAAATTTTTTAATAAGGATGAAAAAAGAAGGAAAAAGGAAAAAAAAGAAAAAAGATAGTTTTTTTTTTTCCAGTTATTTATCTAGCTCATATCCATGCCATCTCCAATTTGACTGCAGATTGGACCAACAGCACGGAAGGATCTCTCAAAAGGAGAAGGATGAAATTGGGCATCCCGTCTGCGCTTAAAAGCACAGCTGTCATTGGGGGAATTCTCTGCATCGAGCTTCCTCCGAACACCTCTCACCGCCTGTTCCTCTGCCGGCGTAAAGGGAAAAACTTGGCCGCTCACTCTGCAAAGTGAGCTATGGTTATCATACAGAATTCTCTGGTTACAGTTTTTGTCACAGATGTGTGTGATTCCTGTAAGTTTGCAGCGATACATGTTCCCGCAAACATGTTCATTGTCACATTTCCAGTCGCATTTGTGACCCGGGATTGGCCCATCTCGGCCCAGAATACTTGACAGAAAAATAACATTTGTAGGCCCTGCTACCATACATTTTCCATATACCTCCATTGCTTGCTCCTCCGATCCTGCAGCTTCTGAACCCTTTTGAGGCTTCCCCTCTCCGACGCCTTCCACCAAAGGCTCTGCACAGCCCAACACAATACAGAAAATGGTCAAATTCCTGCTTCTGGCTCCGGAGAGAGTGTCGTATCCTGCAATTTTCCTCTAAGCTCCAACAAATTTCTACACTTGCTTACATCTAAACAATGATCAGAAAGTAACCCTAGTTTTTTGAGATCTACAACCGAAACCATCAAATTCAAACAATACACAGCAAAACTGTGGCTTTCTCAATATTTTAGCACAAACAGAGCCATCCCAGGCCATAAACAGAAACTAAGAAGAGATATCACCGAGCAGATCTGAGCTAGAAGACATAAGCAAAAAAACCCTAAAAGCACAAAAAGCACCCGAAAAGAAGAAGAAGAAGAAGAAAAAGAAGGTGGAACCAGAGACTTACCCGTAAGACTTGGGAGACGAGAGAGAAACTTCAGAGAACACCCCAGCTAGGTCTCGGGAGGAAGAAAAAATTGGAAACCTGCGTCAAAATTGGAAAGCGAAAATGAGGAAAGAGGAGGAGAGAGTGGGGAATTTATAGAGATAGGGTTGGGGAAAAAAGGAAAAGTAGATGAAATGCAAATGCAAATGCAAATGAAATGCGCGTGAAATGAGCGAAGGAGTGAGGACCGGGAGTATCACGCGTCGGCGTTGAATATTTCATGCAGTTCACCCAATAAATGCTTTACACGTGGCTAGTGAGAACGGGGGGTCTTCCTACCGTTGCTTAATCCTATTTTAATGCCAAAAAAAATCCCCATTCCCACACCAAGTCAACACTTTTACCCTAACGTTAAACAACATTAGGGTTAGTCCCCATTCCGTTACTGTTGAAAAAGTGGCACCAATCGTATCAGGCCACATTTATAATTTAAGTTATATTAATTTTTTATAATTTCATTCTATTTATTTACATTTTTTATTTTGTAAAATAAAAATTTATTTAAAAATCTAAAATATTTTAAAAATAATTTTTATATTTAATATTTTATTTTTAATTATTCTAATATAATTATTTTTTTAAATATATATTATAATTATATTATTCTAATAATATATATTAAGCTTATTTCATCCTATTTTACTTATATTATATTCGGTTTCTAATAAATAAGGAAAAAAAATATTAAAGAATTTTTATCATATATTTAATATTTATAAAAAAATAAATGAAAAAAGTTAAAAAAAACTGTAAAATTAATTTATTAATTTTATATATATTTATGATTTTTAACTAATTAACATTCTTTTGGCACACTTTTTGCATGACATTAATAAAAAAATATTTAGAAAATAAATTATTTTTAGAAAATAGTTAAAAATATCTATCTAATTTTTTTAAATAAAATAAAATAAAATAAATTTATAGGATGCTCATGGATAAAATTTAAAATAAAAAATAACTCTTCTTCTAATTATTATTATTATTATTATTATTATTATTGTTGTTATGATTATGTTCTTCCCTTCACTCCACTCCAGCAGCAACAGAGAAAATCCCACGTCTCTCCCCTGCTTCAAAATATCCTAACTAATCATGGTTGATTCTTCGCTCTTTTGGGTGTGCTAGGCCCACTTTTAGATTATTTCGGAATTGGAGGTTGGTTCAATTTCTTGTCTTTTATTTGTTTGTCATCTGGGTCTTTAATAATTGTTAATTTTGTTTGGTCTTTGGGTGCCGAAACTATTGTTGTTAGATCTCCTCCTTTCATCCAAACAGATCAGTTTCGGGTCTGTGGTTTCCAATTTCGAAACCCTAATCCCGAATCCTAGTTCAAGTGCCCATATGCAAATTTTAGGGTTTTATTTGCTGAAGTGTTTCAAATTTTTTTCCGTTTTTATTTTTATTTTATTTTCTTGGGTAGAATTAGTTATTATTCCACGAGAAAAACCCTAAAAATATATTTCTGAGAATTACTTCTCTCAGCCCTTCTTCTTCAATTAGGAAGAAATCTATGTGTGTGCTCTCTCTTCAACTGTTCTAGGGTATTAGGGTTTTTCTATTATTGGCCCTTTTCTTGAAGTTGCATTATCAAGCACTTATTTGTTCATACTATGATAAAGATGGATTTGTATGTAGAAGAAGAAATTGGGTTTAGAATTCTAAATAAGTTGTTTTGTATGTTTTCTTTTCTGTGAGATATATCCTTTTTGCAAGGTTAAATAGCTTAATATAATAAATTGGCTGTTGTAGAGAGGGTGAACAAGTACAATGGTGGGGTTTAAGAATAGGTATATGATAATGGAGGTTTTCTTGGACCCGAACCGAGATCTTGCGGTTGATGATCCCATTATTATTACACAGTTTAATGTGTCAAAAGCAATCAAAGACAGCATTCTTGTAAACTTTGGGGAGTGTGGTCTGGCTTCATCTTTTGGGTCATTCCAAGGTAAATATAACATGTTACTTGGCTATGTTATTTGATTTTCCTGTGTGGTTATAGCTATTTCTCTTCGTTCAATTCAAACGTGCGGTTTTTTGTGTAGTCAAGTATGTGAATCCCATTACAAAGCTGTGTATCATCAGAGCATCAAGGGAGGAGTATCAAAAAGTTTGGTCTGCCATTACTATGGTTAAGAGTATCGGACATTGCCCAGTGCTGTTCAATTTGTTGGACCTAAGTGGTGAGTTTAACACTTGCAATTGTAGCATACCGAATTTTAAAGATGAAATTGGCTGCTCGTTAAATTTCTCCATGTATGCATTCACAATGTAGTATAGTTATATAATCCAAAACCCTTGTTGCCATGATCCTTCAAACATCATCAAGTGTCGAACATTTCTCTGCCTCGTTAAATTATTCATGTACACTTTCACTAAAAGGGAAAAAGAAAAAGCAATAGAGTTATTTAGTCCTAAACTCATGGAGATTATCTAAGCAAAGCATTTTGCTCTGAGTGTCTTACTTTTCATTTAACATTGTGGGATGCCTGCATACTGGATTAAGATCGTTTTTGATCATGCAAATACGTTCTTGAATGTTGTACTTCAATTCCTATTGGATCCGTTTTTGGCTCTCCCTTGGCTTCAATAAATAATTTTCTTAATGCTATGCTTGATAGTTTTCAAAAAACTTTGATTTCTCTCTTATTGGAGCATGAGAAAATTGAGACAGTTGAAAAATGAATGAATAAAATCTAACATCCTCTGAAACAAAGTCGGTGTTTTCCTTTTTCTTGTTTTCTAGAAAATAGATTGGGTGCTCTAACTTTTTTGTGCCTGTTCTAAATTACTTGAGTAACCCTGAACGTCTCTGTTGATATCACATAGAGGTTTATTTCATGAAACAACATTAGTGTTTTCATTTTTCTGATTCTATCCTCAATTGTATTAGGAAGTATCAGAGCATGTAGAAAAGCTGCCTTGAAATGTGACAAAGCAAAGTTTGAGCAGTACAAGCTTGTGGTTGGAGATCGCCTCACAGACGACATCAATAACCAAATGCAGAACTGTCTTGAAAGGATCAAAATCTTGGAGCACTGAAGGTACTGCTTCTTTGTTATTATTATTATTATTATTATGTGCGTGTTTCTTATCCTATACCTTCTAAACTCAATTTAGTTGATGCACCTTTGATTGCATATTTTTCTTTTTGTTTCAATTATTGGTGATTGCTTGTTTGGTTCTAGAAATGCTGTCGTTGTTCGGCTCAGGCCGATGGAGGGGAGTATGAGAAATGGACTCTTTTGTCTTTCTGGGACGAGGATGTGAACCAAGGAAAATCAGAAACTGTTTTTTTAGGCCTGCAAGCCATATTCATCATTCAGTTGAAGCAGGTGGTGAGCTTAACCCATACAAAGAGAGATTTTTGAGGGGTTCAAACAGACCTTCTGAGTCATGCCCTAAGGAATTTTTTTGTTTTTTTTTTCCCCTGCTGGGAATTGATTCAAATGCATTGTTACCTTCTACAATCTGACAGTGGGTATTGATCAAGTTTTACTTATGCTGATATTTTGGTGCTAGTAATTTTTGGGGCCATTGTTTTAGAGAACATTTTTTGAGAAAACAATTTTTTAGTATAGTTTTAAAACAAATTTGAATGAGAAAATATTTTCCAAGAAAAAAGTTTTAAAATAGGAGTCACAATTTTTATTAAAAGAATTCAATAATTTCATTGATGGTTTTTACCAAGAGGCCATTGAAGATATTAATAATAAATTTAATAATTTCATTGAAAAATTTTAGGGATTTCTTTCCCATAATAACTAAAAGATAAAAGCAAATTACAATGATAGAATGGGATTGAAAGTATGAAATTTTCTGCTTAAGAATTCTCATTGGTTACATAGATTTTACTGGAGGTTGCTTTAGAGGCAACCTCCTAGGAGATTATATTCATTGTGGTCATTTATTTCAAAACCATCCTAGTGAGTTGTTTCCTAATTTTCAGTATCCTGCAGCCTCCCTTGGATCTTTCGGTTCAAGACCTGGCCCATAGTCTTCATAGAAGCTGCATAAAAGAGGATTGACTCTGATAGGTAGTATCATGACTGTCAATGATGGGAGGATATTGTCCACTTTGGGCGCCGGTCTTCGGAATTCAGCTGGCTTTTTGCAGGGTCTGTGGATGGAAGAGAAAGAGGAGGAAGATGATCAACAGGATCAGGAACTGGGGCACTGATAGATAGACCCATCATTATTCATTACTGCTAACTGGTTCTATATATGTTTTTGCTTCTACATGGTACATACCATAATTTAACAGAGCAGATAGCAGTGGGAGAGAGGAGAGGCAATTCAGATTCAACCCCAAGTTGGATTGCATATACTTGATCATGAGATGTATAATTGTATTCACACAGGATGACTCAATTGGCATAGGACAAAGCAGTCCACTGTTCTGTTTTCTTACCCTAGCCCTGCCACGTCTAAATAACAAAAAAACTTGAATCTTATTGACTCGTTAGAGCAAGGTCTAGACCAAGATAAGCTCCCAACGTTCCAGAAGGGTGCTACCATGAAGATATGCAAGAATTCTTACCTGTCAGGTTTCGACATCAGTCAATTTTAATTTCAACTTCATGTTACCAGCCTGTACGACGAGGTGCCCTTTAGATGACTCCACTTCTAAAACTGTTGCATTTTTTCCTAGGGAAGAAACATGCACCATATCGCCAACTTTGGGAACTCTTTTCTTCTCTGCAATGCAAATAGAAGGAAAATCTACCTTGATGAGAACTTAAACAATCTTTTTGACTGGTATTTTCAACCACGAGCAAGATGGATAATGTCACAAGATCCATCAGATGTTTACGAGTAATACCTGATGATGATTGCTGGGCAACTTTAGCGGGGTGTTTACTCTCACTTGTAGTAGGACGTTCATTGGTATCTGCTGCAGTATGTTGGTTGCTAGTTGCTGATGCATGTTGGCTTTTATCTGCAGCAGTAGGCTGGTAAGGTCGGGTTGCAGATGAACGAAACTGTCGGACCTTCTTGTGAAGGAGAGACCGTGCCACTGCTGCAGCCTCAGATACTTCCCGCATCTTTCTATATCTTTGATCGGTGCCATGTTCTATTAGCTTTCTTTTAGTCACCAATAGATTTTCATAAAGATCTCTTGAGAGCCTGCAATCGCAACCAAGAACAAGCAACTTTCAAATTAGGAGATTGTGCCTTTTGTACGACTTTGTACCACTATACGCATACCAAAAGTTACTCATGTTGTTTGAAAATTCTTACATCAGATGATATCGTGCATCATTAACACGCTCTTGAAATTCTTGCTTGAACCTTTCCATATCAATTATGACCTGCACAAAACAGAATCATGTCACTCGTTAACACTACAGAAACCATTTGAAAGTTGCTCATTGTATATTTTCTATGATCTCAACCCCGTGTAAACCAAAATCATGATAATCAATATGTTAGTAAGATGAGATATACTTTAAAAATCATAAGTGGAATGGCATATGGGCTTTTTCAAAGCTTCAAAGCAAGTTATAGGCAAGCTTTGATGCAAATACATCCCAAATCCTTTAGGGAACCTTCCTTTTCATGCTGATAAATCCGAAAAGAAAAAAAAAGGGCATGCTTGATATCTCCATGAAGAGCTAAAATGCAATAGATCACTGCTTAGGGCCTGACAAATAGACAAACTTTGGTAAGCCATTGCTTGTTACCTCATTAATCTCGGCGCTAGCTGCTCCATAATGTTCGCGAGCTTTATCTAGAACTTTCTTGGGTACTCCTAACCTTTCAGCAATATTGATTGCATTTGAACGTCCTACAGTAAAAATCTTCCACTCCTTTATATGAAGAAATGTCATAGCAATACAACACATCAAGAAAACACAAAATAGCCATCAGTTTGTCAGAGAAAAGATTTTCAGGAAAGCAGAGGAGAGCATTCTGCTTTAAGTTAGGCCTACATATGTAATCGATGGCAAAATAGTAAAGCGTATATTGATGAACATCAAGCAAGAACCCAGTATTGCAAACAAATGTAAATCATGCATCCAAGAGAGTAAACCTGGAATGCCCCAGAGGATCTTATAAGTTGGTTTTAAGTTCACTTCATCAAACTCCATACATGCATTTTCGAAGGCGTCATTACTGTCAACAAATGTTTTCACAAACATGAAGTCAAGATTAAAATTCAATTCATATGAGCATGGAACCGGTTATGTTTTAAATATATTTTTTCATACTAGAAATAATAAGTGACTAGAATTTGACAATGTGACTACAACCATCCCATCTTTTAATTTAAATATCAAGTACCTGTATTTGAGGGTTTTGAGTTCACTGTGATGTGTGGTAGCTATTGTCAACAAGGCACCAGTTTCAGCAAAAGACTCCAGCAATGACATCCCTAGAGCTGCTCCTTCTAGAGGATTTGTGCCTGCACCAACCTAACAAATACATAAAAAGGGATAATATCCATCAATTATTGCTCCAAATGAATATTATCATTGTCCTGTTCAATTTTCATTTTTTTTTCCTATTTTTTTTCCCTTTTTCTAGGCAGAAATTAGTTGACAATTAGGGCTTTGTTGCTTCATGTCCACTAAGCCATAACATGTTTATGGTAACAAAATGTTAGATATGATAAAGGGATCACTAAAAAAAAAAAAAAGGAACGTACTTCGTCTAGTAGCACCAATGACTGATTTGTTGACTGCGCTTTAATGTCCTGCAGATGTAAATAACAAACAGTATGACAAAAGAAAATGTGCATAGAAGCAGGATACATTTTTTCCCCCCAAGAAAAGTGAAAAATCTTGTAAACAATCAATAATTCATTCAATTGATATGTTTCCTCTCTGACATCTCCATTCTGCCAAGAACCAACATATCTGTAAGGGACACTGACTTTCAATAAAATTTTGAATAGGACTTCCTCCCATTCCACAAGTGTATCAATTACACACCACTGGCTGCCAAATCTGAAGTAAAATTTATAGACCTCTCTACCCAGATGGATCTTATATCTAGTAGTAACACACACTGAAATGGGATAAAATACAATAATGTTTGTGTTTTGGATAAAGGATTTGGAACAGCTTGAGGAATATGAAATCAACAAACTAGAAACCTATTGAATTGAAATTTCCTCGGTCTGCATCAGTAGAAGACAGATGGAGGCATATATGGTGATGGTGGTTGTGATTTTAGTGACAGTGCTAGTGTGGCAGCAGTGCTTCTTTCTTTCTTTTTCTTTGTTTCTAATAGGGAACAAGGAAAACCATATGAATTAAAAAATTAGATACAGGGAAGAGCGAGCTATCCTTTAAACCAAACACAAGATGGAGGCTTAGAAATTGGCATCAGGTAGTCTGATTTGGCCACTGAATTCCTTGACTCAAATCCTGAGGATTGTTCAAATTCATTCCCACATTTAAGATTTTAAATCTAAACAAAAGGAAGGGATTTTGGGAGCTCCAAATCCCTTCAGGCACTTCAAATCCCTCCAATACAAATACACCCAAAAACATTTGCATCTCTTTCAACAATATTACAAATAGTATTCTATCCAACTTACACTAATTTGTTTCAAATGGCCAGAGAAGGTAGACAAAGATTGGGATAGTGACTGCTCATCACCGATATCAGCAAAAACATAATCAAACCAAGGGATTCGTACAGGTTCAGATGCTAAAACATGAAGGCCTGCAATAGTGGAGAAATTATTCAAGGGGTATGCAACAGAACAAAGAAATTTATTAAGAAGATTGTAAAATAAAAAAATAAAAAATAGATATCTTTATGAATTAGTTAGATGAATAATCAGCCTCTCCTCGCTATAAAACTGAAAAAGATACCATCACAACTATTAAGCAAGAAGCAAAAATTACAAGAAACTAGAAATTTCAGTATAGTGGTTATGCCAGCATTTAAAATTATGTAGGAGTGAAAAATGTTGATGTCAACCTGATCTTGCCATCATGGCAGCTAATCCAACTGTCTTTAAGCAAATGGTTTTGCCCCCTGTATTTGGACCAGTTATAACCAACACTCTGGTTCTTTGAGCAATAAAAAAATCAACAGGGACTGGAGGAGATTGCTCTAATCTAGTTACCTGACATCAGAAGGGAACTTACTTTAGATGAAACATTATTAAGATCATAAACTGCACAATCATAAATGATCACTGATCTATGGTCAATATTGAACAATACCTGCATTTCCAAAGATGAAAGATTTATATCTGTTTCTTCTTTAACATTAAATTTCTCCCCTTGCAGCTTTTTCCTCCTTTGTTCCTGAAACCAGAAAACTTAGTACTAGATTTTATCCAAGGAAATGATGAGTACTGGCATTCACGTAATACCAACCCTTCTGTATAAGCAGCAGATGCCCACAGCCAAAGTGGGGAAACTTGTAGGTTTCCATGTGAAGTAATACATTCTAATTGATGATTAAGAAGATACATAAAACAAAAAGACCAAAGTCCACACATAACTTACAGAAAGAGCAAGGCTAACATCCTTCCTGGCCTTCTGAAGATTTTCTCGATGCTGTTGAACTAATAAAGGATGATAAGCTTTTGGCAGATGCAAAGTCCATTCCCTCTTAATCGGATAAGATGCTTCTGAAGTTCCATGCCCTGATAAGTGGGCTCCTGTGGAAGATCCATTCTTGTTTTCTGCTAAAAATAAATCAGGACAAGTGCCTCCAAATGAAAGGCCATAGGTAGCTCGAGCATTGATCTACATGTTAAGAACCCAAAACCAAATACTGTGAAATCACCAATTGGAACAATTGAATAAGAAAAAATTTGCAAATAAAAGAAACTAAGGACCAATATTCACTAGCGTCGTCAAACTTCACATAAAAGCATTTCCTTTTATTTAGATATTTAATTTTTAACTTGAGCTTGCTTGTGATGCTGAAGATTATAGAGCAATTTCAATGCTCTAGTCTGATGGTAAGGACATGGTAAAAGTCAGCTAACCCTTTTTCACATTAACCATCAGAGGGTTTTAAACGAAGTTTTCACTTTATATATTCTGATTGATGTGGCTTCCAAAAGGCTTTCAGTTTCAGGGTTCAAATAAACCAAATAATAGATTCACAACAACTTGGGGGATCTGATAAAATCAAAATTTTGGATTGTGAATTTTGGTCTTGAAAATACAGAGAAAAAAAATTGAAGTACCAAAAAAAAGAAAAAAAAAAGATAAAACCTAGAAAAGGATGAAAATGGTAATGGTCATCATCATTATCCACAATGCCAAATTAATTCAGTTGAAATTGGCCCAAACCATATAATTTCATGAAGGCAATAATGAACAAGATGGTTTAGTAGGAAATGTGTCTCTTTCCATCATTTTCCAACTCAGAAGATGACACTAACTATAATCCACCAACAATGATGTAAACGCGTTTCACTTCATATCCAAAACAGCACTAAACAGGAGTAATGTAGCTAAAGTCAAATAGTTTGGAAGGTTATATTGTTACCTGAACTGTACTGTTCACCTATCATGAAAACATTTCATAAAAAGAAAGTTTGAGTGGTAAGCTTAGTGGTAGATACCTACCACATCCAGTTGAATGACACTGTCCAATAACTTTTCAATGTCTTCAAGATCCATTTGCATCTGGGCCGAAAAAAAAGTTCAAAACATGAGCATGGAAACAATTACACAAATAATGAAAAGAATGCCCTGGAAAAAGCTATTAAAACCTTCTCTGTTAACTTTAAAAGTACGTCGGCCTCAGCCTTTGCCGCAAGTGCCCTTGCCTTTTGCAACTCATCATTTAATGGAATAGCAGAGAGTGGCTCTATAATGCTTCCCACACCTGAACCACTACAACAATATATCACCGGTCAGAAATTGAATATTTAAGAGTTGGTTCCATTTAGTGAAGATGTCTTGGTACAAAAAAAAAAAATAATGAACATTTGGGGTGTATTTTAGTGTTGTATGATGTAGCTCATCCAGTTATCTATGCAGGCAATCAAAGGATTGCATGATTTGGATGTGATTTGTGGCTTGGGAAGATTATGATCATAAATTATGTCTCGCTTGATGATAAAACTCCTAGTTCTGGGCTTTGTGTTCGTACATTAGTAGTTTGCTTTTGCAGTCAATGATCTTTTTGGCCTTTATTAGTTGTGTTCAATAGGAGTAAGAAAGTGACTCCCATTGTTTTAGTTTTTCATTGGATGAGAGGATGTTATGGTATGCCTTTAAATTGTGCCAGAAGTAGATTTTTTTTGTGTTTACTTGCATTACTAGTGGGACTACTTTTAGAAGTTCTTTTCCTCTGTGATCTGTTGACCAAAAACCAGCCAAGGGTAGTGCTAGTCAACATAAAGCTTTTAGCTCTTTGACATTGAATGGGTTAGTAGTGGATGTGATCAGGATGAGCCCTTTGAGTTCATTCATACAAGGAATGAAGTAGAACAAAAAAACCCTCCTCCATTAGGATAATTTCGCAGTTTTGCTTTCAGTTGCTTGGAGTCAAAGTTAGTAATAGTTGGTTGATTTGAGTCTTATTAGAATTAAAAAGTATTTTTTAATATAAAAAGTTTCTATACTTTAAACTTCATATTTTCTAAAAGTTTCTATTTTCCAAAAATTTTTATTTTATTTTTCTTTAAGGTTATGTTTGGTTCCTGGAAAATTAAAGCGAAAAGGCAAGGGAAAAGAAAATAGGGAAAAGAAAAAGTGAAGGAAAATTTAAAATAAATTTAAAATTAATAAATTATTTTTATATACTTTTTCAAACTCATTTCACTTATTTTCTTCCATTAATAAAGATTAAATAATTTAAAATTGAAAAAATTATTTTCTATTTGTAGACATCATGGAAACCAGCTACATCCTTCAAAGCTATTCTCAAAAATCCTTTTGAGATAATATGCTACCTTAATGCTTTGGTGAATAATAACTAATGATACTGATTACTGTGAAGTTTGACTAACTAAATAGATATTGATCTTGAAACAAAAAAGAACAGAGAAATACAATCACACATACTGGTTGGCATTTTGGAGCAATCAATAGGAAGTTATGCAAACATGTAACGCACCTGGACAACAATAAACCCTTCAAATTTGTAAGATTGGCCCCTGATTTTATGCACCATCTTCCATCAACATTACTCACTTCCTGAGCCAATGATGGAACAATAGTTAAGAAAAGAAAATGCAAAACAAATCGGTGATCAAGCACATCTTACCAGAGAGGATGTTTCATTCGCACTGTCCCTAACTAAGCTGTCCATCAACTGATATAACTGAAAGAAAAGATGATAAACACTCTTAGGAATTAAGTTCTAGATAAGAATGTAAAGCAATGAGGGCATCAAACAGTGGTAAAGCCATGCAATATGAGTAACCACAACTACCAACTTAAAAACCCATTAACAAGGAATAAAAGCTCTGGCAACTGATTGAACAATGAATCGCAAGTTATCCGAGTGAGATGTAATTTATGGGAAGATATGAGAATCCAAAGATGAGTTGTAATTCTTTATTAAAATTTATTCTCTATGTAATATGGAACCTGGGAAGCATGTTGAAGTGATTAGCTTAGCAATAAAGAAAGCAAGAGAGATATTATATCAAACTTTCTATTGAGGATGAAATTTAAATTTCTTCCAATAATACCTAGAGCTCCAAAGATTTTAAACAATATAATTGGTTGAAATCACAAAAGAAACATGAAAAAAGAGAGCAAATGAATGGAAACTTGTAGTCCAAATAGCAACACACGTGGGAGTCACGGTGCTATATGAGATTCTATAATGGTTCAAAGTACTTGAAGCACATTTTGGAATTAATCTTACACCTACATGTTGAGGCATCACCATATAGTGGATGCAATCAATTCAAAAATGTGCATATACGCGTTTGAGGGTGTGTGAAATATATAAAGGCAAAGTTCAAGCTACAAGTTCCAACCACAGTTATACAAACATAATCGAGAATTCCTGAAATTTTCAAAATGTAAAGTTCTGAGGCAACTGAAATATAGATTGAATCAGAGTTCCTTCTACTGTAACTGAAGAGGACTCTATTTTGTTTAGAGATTGTAAATGATGTGTGGTTGCATGGTCTCAATACCCATTACATATCTTGTATTAATAACCACTAACAAAGAAATTGGCATCTGAAACTTGAAGTTATTCATAAAGACATGGGTAATTCTCCTACCAATGTATCAAGGGAGATCATTTTTTTTTTCAGAAAAAAAGAGAGAGAGAGAGAGAATAATTTACCTTTCTCTCAAGTGTCCGCACTTGATCACGTGATTGCTTCAGTGCAGAGCTCTATAACAGGGTATAAAACTTTAGGTGAGATCAAGACCAGGGAAAGGGAAAATAATCATATATGAAAATGAAGTGAATTTGTTTGCATACAATTAAAAAATGAAAGAATAGAAATTGGATGCAAGCCTAACAAACCTACACAAAATGTAGTCCTGAAGATAAAAAAATTCTAAGCATGTTGTAAAAACCAGATTATTCAAAAGAAAAGTTATCAATATTTGTAGTGCCTGAGTAACGAAAACATACCGCAGAGTCTTTAACAGAGCCATCTTCATCTACTACTTGCTGTATCAATTTAACCAATGATCTATTTATAACCAACCCCATTATCTGCAAGTAAAATTACAAAAGAGAAAGGTCACCAAAGGATTACAAACACACAGGAATAAGTGGTGCATGGAAGAAATGGGCATGCTCTATACCACTTCTGAAATAGGCATGAAACGTTTGTACCAATCTGCATCTTCCTTGATGGCAGCTTTGAGATTAAGCTGCAAAGTTTCTGCAAGCTGTAGCAGAGCCACAACAGCCATGGCTTCATTTCCATCCACTGGTAACATCCTACGAGCATGCTGGATAGCAGATTTAACCTTCAAGAACACAAAACAGATGGTTAGCTTGCCTATGAGGTATACAAGGTTTTTCACCCTTTTCTCTATAGGTTAAGTGCCCGTTTGGGAGTAAAATCGCTTTTGAATATCTGTAGAATAGCTGGACGTGATTCCAATATAATCACTTGCTAGGTGATTCTTTCAAAAATCACTTTTTTTGTAATATAAGACATTGCCAAAAACACTATCAAAACACTTTTTCTAGTTTATATCCAAGCACTCAGTGTTAGCGACTCTCTTTAAAAGTGTTTCTAATGGAAGCACCATAGACAAAAATGCTTTAACTATAAAAGCTTCCAAACAGACTCTAAGACAAGCAAAGGATCAAAATATCAAAAGAGGCAAACCTTAGAAAAGTACAATGAGAGATATCAAGAATTCCCATTTATAAATGTAAAGAATACTAGTCATATCTAAGAAGAAAAAAAGCTCACTCAAATCTATGCCTCAAATTAAGGCATTTAAAATTTGAAAGGACCCAAATGACTTGGGGCTCGAAATGCCCATTTTTTCTGTTCACATCCTTATACACTAAATTTTCCCAATGAAAATTATGGGCAAGCCGTGTAAATTCTTTGGAAATCAAATCAAGAAATAACATAAGCTGGTCTGAGGATTATGCCAATAACCACAAATGAAATAGAGTATTAGGAAACTAACCAGAACAGCATCAATGGTGCTGAAGTCCATGGTGCAACCACCATGCTTATGGATTTCCAGAGCAGCATTGGTTTCATCCAAAAGTCTCAAACTCTCTTGGTAGGTCTGGTCCAGGGACCAGAGCTGGGCCTGTGGCAGACCCACAACAAGCAAAACAACAAAAAATGAAAACACACAACAAATTACGGCAGAGATAGAGAGAAATTAAAAGGGCAAAAAGAAGAGACCCAGGTGGATTCACGGCCCAAGGAAGTCGAAGCGAAGGAAGAAACGGAGTGGCAGAGTTTGTCCCACTCCAAAACCCTGAGAGTTTGATGGTGAACTGAAGGTTTCTGAGACTGTTTCAGGATGCCTCCATTCTTGAATCGTTCTGGGGTTGAAGCTACTGAGACGATCATGAAAATAGATTTTCCACACCAACATGAATTCATCCTTCCTCTCGCGGATTTGCAGTAGATTTTTCCTCACCCTCTCTGCATTCCTCCACCCATGGCTGCCAGCGTTAGCCTTCTGCTTTCATCTTCAAGATGAGTCCACCAAAACGCACCGTATTGAGTTTCGGTTGAGCCCATGCAGCCATGGCCCATTTGGGTGGGCTGACCAATTCAGCCCAACAAAAAGTATGGGCCCAATTGGCAACGGTAGGGCTGCAAGCCCATGTCTAACGGGATTGAAGATGCGAGCAACCCGTTGAAACCAAATTCGTATATTTTTTATGATAAATTTGAATCTAACATTTATATACAAATTATATAATTAAATAATGCATAATTTCCTACTATATGTTTGATTTATTATTTTTTTTTTGTTTCATATTTTGTCTAATAAAATCATATAAAAAAAATTATTCTTTTTAAGTTATGATTGTTACTTCGACGGGTTAATCGGGTTGATGATTATTCTGAATCTAACCTAAATTAAAAAATAATTAACCTGAACTCAATTTAACTTGAATTTTTACTCGAGGTACTTAACCCAAACTCAATCCAATCTTATTTTTCTAAACTTGAGTTGAGTTCAACCTGTTCAAGTTAGACACTGGTTGATCGAGTTAAACTTGAGTTGATACATAATTCAAAATTAATCTATAATAGTTTTAAAAAAACTTTTTTAATATATTTGTATGAAAATTAAAATAACAAATAAGACAAAATTTCAATATAACAACAAAAAATAACTATAAATTTGTATATTTTCTAAAACACTGAAAAATATATGATATAATATAATTTGATATTTTTCTTAGAAAAAATTATAAATATTATATGTAAAAAATTAATTTGAGCTTAGGTTAGACTTCAAGTTATTTGAACCTTATCCCAAGTCTAATTGAAATTAAGTTTGAGTTAAAAAAATTTAACCCAAATTCAACGTAAATATTGAAAATGATTACTTAAACAATTAGATTCGGGTTGGAAGGGGCCAATTCCCTTTGCTCCAACCCTACTTTTAACATTCTTTCTTTGCTTCTTGAAACTAAATATATCGACACATGGGCCTTGGAAGAAGAAGAGTTTTAAGAGAAAGGCCAAAGTGATTAATTTATTGGATGGGAAGGAAGAGAGGCTAGATAATCATGGAAAGTTGTCGAGAACCATATTTTCTAGATAAAGGGGTTGTTTGGATGGAGCAATGAATGATGAAGTCACTTACTAATTTTTAATTTGATTCTTCTTGAGTTAAAAAAGATTCTTCAAGGTTGACCCAATTTTTGGGAATCTGGGTTGTTGGCAACTATACATGCGAAAATCAATGTGTATGAGAAGGAAACAACTTTCATTCCACAACCAACATTGACTTCTCCAAAACAAAGTTGGTTATTTCATATACTTACTAGTCCAAGGATAAGAGTTTGTCTTTGATCAATGCCTTGCCTTTCTCCTTCCTCTTGTATTTCTCTAATCTCTTGTTTCCACCTCCTTGTCACAACCAACCTCGCACTTGCATAGGTTGTCTTCTTGGGTTCTTGGAGCTCCCGCCTGCAGTTGACATGTGTGGGACAATGCCTAAATTTTAATTAGCTGAAATCATCATAGCTACAATAGTACCTTAAAATAATGCCGGCTACCCGTGAAAGAGGGAGAGAGAGGTGCTTGTCGCCGGCCGGCAAGTTCTCAGACTAGTACTGCCAAAAAGCAAAAGACAGAATATCAAATTCTAGGTTTGATTCCAATACCCAACAAACCAATAACCAATAGCCACTTAAAGAAAACTATACCCTGTATTTTTGTTTCGTTAGTCACAATCTATTGCTTTCCATGGAAGACTTTTTCTGGCCGCATGCCATTCTAGACGACAGTTGGAAAATACATAGCGACCCATATCATACTGGCCCCTCATCCATTGTTTCCATGCTTGGATAAACTACTTAAATTCCAATTTTCATGATCTCAATTATTCCGAATCAAATATTTGAATTATTTTAGTTTATGGTAAGATTTAGGCAATCAAAGTACAAAGAAATGGAATCGAAAATAAAAAAGTGTTTTCTAAAATTGTTTTTAAAAAACAGTTTTTTATAAAATTTGATTTATTGGAATTGAAGTGTGGAAAGGGAATCTCCAAGTGCAGCCGAGAAAAAATGACAATGTATCGTACGATAAGGGATCCCAGAGTCAATGATCTGATCTTTTGGGAAGAAGGAAAGATTGAAAATTGGGGTGAGAAGCAATAATGGAAACAAAAAAACAAAGAAAACAAAAAAAAGGTCAAAGAAAAACCAAAAAAACAAAGTAGGAGTTTTGTTTTCAGAATTTAATTTTTGTTTCTTTAAATAAAAATCATGAATATTAAGGTAAGAAAATCATATGGGGAATTGGTGAATATAGAAATCGAAGAATTCGAGGATTGGGACTTATAAGAAGAGTGAGGGACAAACCATGGTCACCAAGACCGAGGGTGATTCCAATCCCATTCCTGGATCTCTTCTCTGGGTTTGAATCTGATTCTGATCTAGTGGGGAAGAAGAGAAATGGGGTTTGGGGAAGATGAAGAATCAGTGGTGGGGTTGCCCAACAAATCCATATTCAGATACAATTCCCCACTGGTTCAGGTCTGTTTGATTGGCTTGGTATGCTTCTGCTGTCCAGGCATGTTCAACGCCCTCTCTGGGATGGGGGGAGGTGGGCAGGTGGACGCCACCGCCGCCAATAACGCCAACACCGCCCTCTACACCACCTTCGCCATCTTCGGCGTCTTGGGTGGTGGCATCTACAACATCCTCGGCCCCCGCTTCACCCTCTTCGCCGGTTGCTCAACCTACATCCTCTACGCCGGTTCTTTCCTTTACTACAACCACTACCAGCACCAGGCCTTCGCCATTGTCGCCGGCGCCATCCTCGGAATCGGAGCAGGACTGCTCTGGGCGGGGCAGGGAGCTATCATGACGTCGTACCCCCCGCCGGGGAGGAAGGGTTCATACATATCGCTGTTCTGGAGCATCTTCAATATGGGAGGCGTCGTCGGCGGGCTCATCCCCTTCATTCTGAACTACAACCGGAGCGAGGCTGCGTCCGTGAACGACGGTACTTACATTGGGTTCATGTGCTTCATGTTTGCCGGCACCGTCCTCACGCTGGCGATCCTGCACCCGAGCCGCGTGGTTCGGGACGACGGCAGCCACTGTACCAACATCAAGTACTCCGATGTGTCGACGGAGGCCGTCGAGATTCTGAAGCTGTTCCGGAATTGGAAGATGCTGCTGATGGTCCCGGCGGCATGGGCCAGCAACTTCTTCTACACCTACCAGTTCAATCATGTGAACGCTTTTCTCTTCAATCTGAGGACCAGAGGCTTCAACAATGTGTTCTACTGGGGAGCCCAGATGGTGGGCTCTGTGGGGATTGGGTATATCCTGGATTTCAGTTTCCAGAGCAGGAAGAAGAGGGGTTTTGTGGGGATTGGGGTTGTTGGTCTGCTTGCAACTGCAATTTGGGCTGGTGGCCTTGCCAACCATCTCCACTATGACCGGACTCTGACCCACAAACTGGACTTCAAGGACTCTGGGTCTGAATATGCAGGTCCATTTGTGTTGTATTTTAGCTATGGATTGCTGGATGCCATGTTCCAGAGCTTGGTTTACTGGGTGATTGGAGCCCTGGCTGACGATTCAGAGACCCTTAGCAGGTATGGTTTACTGTTTTTGTCATATACCACATAGGATAGTGGAAAGACAGTAGACGCAAATATTGTATCAGAGATACTCGGATCTCAGTGTGCCGAGGTTGTCTCTATTTAGCCCCGCAATCCCTTGCGTTGTTGTCTATCGATTTGGCCTTCCAGTCCTGTAGGACATAACAAGGATGTTGTGTCGACATGAGCATTGGGGGTGATGTCCTCATAAGCATGGGGTGGTTGTGATATCCTAGATGAATCGGGGAAAAAGTTCGTATCACCATATATTTATGGGTTTATATTATTATTATAGACTCGTTTTAAAGTTGTGAGGGAGCAGCCAGATCGGGTCATTACAGTTTTTCAAGGATTTCATGTTACTGTGCTCTGTTCTTGGTGTGTGGTACTGATACTTACTGTGTCTTTATTGCAGATACACTGGGTTCTACAAAGGGGTTCAGAGTGCAGGGGGAGCAGTTGCTTGGCAAATTGATGCACATAATGTCAAAAGGCTGTCCCAGCTGATTGTGAATTGGGTGCTCACCTCAGTAAGTTACCCATTGTTGGCAATTCTTGTCATGTTGGCTGTAAAGGATGAAAAGAAAGTTGAAACCAAGGAGGATGATGATGCGTTCGCATCTGCAAAAGCTTCCACTGCAGAAGAAATAACTGGGGGGGAACTCAGCAAGCCAGCCTAAACCATCTTTTGGGATCATTGCACTGCCTTTTCTCCCTCTTTCGTTGGTGTTCTTTGTTTTACTCGGTGGCATATAATCTTTGGATGTTAAGAGTTTTTAATTTCAGTGTAAATGATACTTCTACGAAAAGGTGTCATGAATTTGATCAAATGTTATAAAGTTTTATGTTCTGTGTAGGATCTTCTTATCTTGGTTTCCTGACACCTCCTACCCATTTGCCTAATTATGTTTTTGCCATGTCTATTACCTGTGATGCCAATTCAGCATAATCCAACTAAAAATTGCAAATTAGACTTATTAAACTGATTCCATACCTGCCGACAACGAATTTATGCAAGGGTTTTTAACACGATGGTGGGATTCTTCTCTTTATTGTCCCATCTGACTAGTTCAATAAGAACAGCCCTGGTTGTAGAATTGAATTGTAAGAGATCTTCATCCTCTACCCATGACAGAAGGCATTGCTTGCCTTTGAAGCTCATTTCCAACATTCTTGAATCCATTGCCTGGAAAGTCGGGGACATTCTTTTAGACCTTGATTATAAGATTTACAGGCATGTACATACAGCCAAGGGCACTGCAAAGTTTTAAGAGCCACCTAGGAAGGACACCGATTAGCAGGGTCTATCCATTATCATTCTTCCTAATCATATTAAGTAAAGCTGGATCAACTCTACCTGTCAGCATTCCAAAAGGAGATGATTAAACCTCTTTGGTTGGCTACTTTTAGCTTATTATTTTGGTAATAGCACAGGAGTGGAGTTCCACCTGTACTGCCATATTGTAATGCCTCTTGTTTTTAGCTCAGGACTCGGTTCCATTATGTTCATCCGAGAAGGGTGCCTTTACCACTGCAATTGAGATGGAAACAGTATGCCTCTACTCCCCAGCTAACTTGCAAGTTTCCCCTGTTTTGGGTCTCAGTTTAGGTGATTGGGGAAGATGAGCTTTTCATGTTTCCTTCAAATCCTCTGTTTCTGCTTGTCCAAGGCCACACATTATGTTCTCTCTTGGGTCTTGCACGTCTAGCTTCACCTTGAATGTTATCATACGGTTGACAAATAATGACCCAACTATGATTTGAATGACCCAACTATGAGGAATGATAGTTAACAACAGCCATTCCCAATGCTTCCATGATTCATTTCAATCTAAGTAGATGCAGAAAATGGTTTTGTTGCATACTAATCCTCTATATGTATTGTGAGAAAGGCTTGTAGATTGTAGACAAACTCTAATATTTTACAAATTTGAGCAACTATTTCTTTGGCATTATCCTTTTTAACTTCCTGTATATTGATTCTAACTTCTGAAATACTATGTCCAGGAGGCCCCTTGGTATCAACTTAATTGAATTGGTCCTCCTACAATGTCATCATGGAAGGCCCTGAACCCTACTTTGCAGCTGATCCATCAGCCTCTGGTTTGAGAACTGCTTAAAAACATCATCCTGAGCTTTTGAACTAATGGTATAAAAGTGGCTACAAATTTGATTCAGGTCAATTTCAGGTTGTATGAATAAGATTGATTGCTCAACTGATGCAGGTTTTGTAATATGATGATCAGTTTCAATGGTACAAAGGCATAAAATAATCAATCCTCAAGATCACAAGCCAACTCTTTTCCTCATTTTTGTTTTTCTTTTCAGATACAACAAGATCAACTCAAACTGTCTTCACATGGTGGCAATGGGTGCATTATTTTTATCTTCTGAGCTTGGAGGACGAGCAACATCTACTTGCTTTATTTCACCACCCTTTGTTTTTCCTACTGGCTCTTCTTCAACCTTCTGCTCCTTCTTTACAGCCTCTGTCGCGACTTCACCAGCCCCAGCCTCAGCTTTGGCATTCTCCTCTTTGTGCTCTGGTTCAGCAGTTTCAACCTTCTTCTCTTCCACTGGCTTGTCGACAGTGGCATCATCCACCAGTTCGGAAACAAGCACTTCTGCCTCCACAGCCTTTGTTTCAATGGTGGGTGCCTCCTGGTTTGGTTTTGGCTCTGAAAGATCCACCAAAGGCTCTTCCTCCCGAATCTCACCTCCATTGTTCTTCTCCTCCTGCAATATCATATCAAGTCAAACATCAGACAGTAAGCTGAAATCCCCTGGAACCTAAGAAATGCGTGGTGAAAAATAGAGAAATATGTACTTGTACAACATGGGTTGGCTCGCCATTAGCCTTGTCAGGGCTGCTTGGGGCCTCGCTTGGGAGAGACTGGGGAGGGGCGTCCATGTCCTTGGGTTTGCTCGCACAGCCTCCCATGATGAAGAAGTGGTTTGGGCGAAGGGGGCGAGTCTTGGGGTCTCTGCAGAACTGGATGGCAAGAGTAGCTTTGAGGCTGGAGTGTGGGGAAGGGAAGAGGGGGATGGAGGATGATATAGAGATGTTGGGGTGCCTAGGATGAAGGAGAAACACAGGTTTTTTAGGCTGCCAGATGAGTCATGGGCACAAATAGCCTTCTCCCACCGCCTTTCATGGTGATATTGGTATAACCGTTATGACAGTTATAGCCCGTCTTTGCTGAATTTTTTATAAGATTAGAAACGTTTTCTACTATTTCAAAACATCTCTTTAGGAAATTAGATGCTTGGGAAGGAGAAACCTTTTTTTTTTTTTGTTAATTTATATGGAAACATTGAGAAACTTTTCTTGTCTAAAACGTGTTTTTTAAAAAAAAAAAAAAAAAAGTTGAATAAAAACTTGTAATATTTATCAACGAAACATTTGGGTGATTCTCCTAAAAATGTTTTTAAAAAAGGAATACTATTAAACGCACTTTTAAAAATCTACTAATGATTTTACGAGAATTAAAAGTGTTTTTTAATGCATAGAAAAAGGTTTATCATAGAAAGGTAAAAATGAGTTAAAAGTAGTTATAAAATATGAATCTTTTAAAAATAATTCAAAATTCATACACTTATAATTTTAAAGTAGTACCTATATTGTTAAGAAGTAGTACCTGGTTGTAGGTGGTACTTTTGATTATAAAGTGTACGAAGTATTAATTATTTTTAAATAACAGTTTGAAATTTGTATTTTATAAATTTAAGTTCTATTTGATGGTTTTTTTTTCATATGAGTATGTACTAAAAATAAAAAAAATATTTCATTTTTTATTTTATTATGAAGTCATTAAATTAAAAGAAAAATAAAATGCAATGTATTAATATTTCTAATTTTGTTACTCAATATAATTACAACACGTTAAATGTTCGAGAAGATATATTTAAAAGCGAAATGAGGGAACTATTTATTTGTTAACTCATATAAAAAGGTAAAATATTTGACTTTTTCTATTTGGATAAAATAACACATCAAAATGGACTAAAATAATTAAAGTGAAGTTGTTATCGAATGAATTTAATTTAGTTATATTAATTGATATTAATATGCTACTTTTAACTAAACATAAAAAGTCAAATATTTTAATTTTTTTATTCAACAAAAAACAAACCCACCATGGAAATCTTATTCTTCCGACATTAACTCCATTTCAATAATTATATATTTTGCTATTCTATTGTCTTAAAATTATTCATTTTCCACATATTATTTTTATATTTATAATCTTATAAATTTCTACAAGTATTTTAGAGTTTTCAAAATGCCTATTTGATTGATTTGCATATATTAACACCATCTCAAACATTATTGAGTGAACTTGTTTTATAGAAATTATGACTCGGTTTGGTAGTGTGATTTTAAAATAGTTTTTTATTTTTAAAAATAAAAAAATATTTTTAAAAATTTCTAATATTATTTAATTATTATTGGAAATAATTTTTTAAAATAAATTAAAATAAAGAATGACTTTTAGAAAATAAGAAAAAATTAGTTTTAAAAATAAAAAGAAAACATAAAAATAATTTTTAAAAACAAATATAAAAAACAGTAGTCTAGAAGGCTCCGCGTCCGACGATGAAGTCAAGAATGATTGGCAATATTCTTGGTTTCGCCGCATGGTAACGTTTTCTATATTTTGTAAACGAAGGGGGGAAAAGGTGAGATTGGACGGCTGGGATTAACTCACACAAGATCAACGGCATCTGTACATATAATAGAACTACCAGAAGCTTCCAGGAATTTCTTTGTATTTTCTGCGTTGGAAGAGGTGAAACCAAAGGGAAAAGGCGGTCTCTCAGAACCATCAAACACCATCATCATCACCACGATGATGATGGAATTCAACAGATCTAGATTATTGTCATCGTTCGTCGTCATTCTTATCGTGTTCGCCATCTGCTTTCCTCCGACCGTCACATCGTCCGTCATCCGACTGCCCAGCGACGCCGTTAACGGCGAATCTGATGGAGGTCTCTGCGGTGGATCGGAGGTCGCGGCATCATGCCCTGTGAAATGCTTTAGGCCGGATCCGGTGTGCGGCGTCGACGGGGTCACCTACTGGTGCGGCTGCACCGAAGCCCGCTGCGCTGGCACGGCCGTCGCGCATTTTGGGATTTGTGAGGTTGGTAATGGCAGCGCCGGCCAGGCTCTTCTATTGGTTCATATTGTCTGGCTTATGGTGCTCGGATTCTCCGTCTTGTTCGGCCTGTTCTAGGGTTTCTTCTCCGTGTTCCTCGGCTTTGTTCATTCTTGTGTGGATGTAAGAGATCAATTTACGGTTTTTTTTTTTTGTTTTGTTTTTAATTTCTTTGTATTCATTCATTATGATTGATTGTATGTACACGATTATTCTTTTGTTGAAACTTGAAACCCTTGAAATTATAATCTTTTGTTGTACATGTCCAATATTCCACAATATTTTCTCGAGATTCATTATTATGAACAGAATGTCGTAGATTTAGCTTTTGTGATTCCCACTTTCAAGCAAATATAGGTTTCCATATATTAGTCTTTGGCAATGAGAAATTAATGAATGAATACTCGTCCTAAACGTACTATTTTCCTAATTCGATTCACTTTGAATGCTTATAGCCTATAGGTTGTGAAAGCTTTCAATTCCCTATACACCAGCCCTATTCATTTGCCTAATTGTTTGCAATTGCGGTTTCTAATTTTCTGTAGATTGATTGAATGATTCACTACTGCATTTTAGGCCCTTCATCCATGGACCATGCTACTTTATGCAAATTCAAATCTTCATTTGATGTTTATTTGCCGTGGTCTGTGCTTCTATGTCCCCAATTCTCCAACCAATAAGACAGTGCCTTCCATATGTTTTTCTTTTCTGGTTTTAGTCTCTTGTGCTGATTAAGTTCAACGAGTTTCAGATCATTTTTGTGAAGAATCTTGCCTCCTTTATTTTTAAGGTGTTGTCCTGACGAAGCTTTAGTTTTCAGGTAACTTGGTCCAATTTTGGATGTTAGTTCGCTTAGGATATGCCATATCCAATGGATTGCTTGAGGAGTAAGCCATCCTCTTGGTGGGGGAGCAATCTAAGGGAAAAGGAAAGATATAGGAATGGGCTTTCTAGTTGGAAATACAATATTTTGAGAAAACCTAAGAATGCCTGATTGATTAACCTTTTTATGTCTGATTAAGTTTTTCTGCCTTTGATTTTACCCAGCTTTGGTTCTTTCCTTGGTGAAATATATAGTGTGATTAGTTTTCATGGCTGAGTTAGCCATCCTCTTGGTGGGGAGCAATCTAAATGATAAAGGAAAGAAACAGGAATCGGCTTTCTAGTTGGAAATTCGATATTTTGAGTTTTCAGATTGGGATGAAAAAATAGAATTGTTGGAGGAGGAATCTGCTTTTGATCATTGATGACTTGGGCATTAGGAAAAGTGGTAAGCATTGCATTCGGGGTTACCTTACTTTAATTAGGATGTAGCACTGTGCCTAACCCTAACTCCTTCGCATCTTCAAAGGGTTTGTGTGCTTGTGGTAAGCATTGCATTCGGGGTTACCTTACTTTAATTAGGATGATAGAACTGTGCCTAACCCTAACTCCTTCGCATCTTCAAAGGGTTTGTGTGCTTGTTGGTTTAGAGCAGACTAGATGTAAACTCAAATCTCAATTGACCAAAAAAGACTTATAAATCTTACATGCAGAGAATGGGTTTGCAAGAGGCCACCATTACAAGAGATCATTAGGCCCCTGATTGCAGTGCAAATTACAACATTAATCTCCCTTGAAACATAAAATGGGACTTCACTTGAAAAGAGAGCAGGGATTTCCACTGCACAGACCAGTGGTGCTGCTGTAGGGGAACAAGGAGATGGGTCGACAAGGCGGCAACTGAGGTACTGGTCTATCCATGGCCAAAAATCCCACCACTTCCTCCATAGAAGGTCGTCCCTTGGTCTCATTTAATGTACAGAGCAACCCAATCTCCAATACTAGAATGGCTTGTTCCAAGTTGATCACTGAGCCCATCCTCCTATCCACCACCCTCACCCTCTCATCCTTTTCATGCATTCTCCACGCAAAATCTAACAAATCCTTCTGCTCATCACCTGCCTCTGGCTCCATTCTCCTCCTCCCAGCAACCACTTCCAATGCAAAGACCCCGAAATCAAACACATCAGCTTTCTGGCTCACTGCTGCTTCAAATCTCTTGGAGTCTGATGCAGAGAGTACCAATCCAAAATCACCTAGCATGGCTCGAAAACTAATGTCAAGGAATACGCTGCTTGTCTTCATGTTCTTGTGAGCTAGTTGTTTAGAGTGGATGAAACTTAGCCCGTCTGCAACATCTTTTACCACCTTGAATCGCCTGGTCCAAGGAAGAACACCAGCTCCGAATAGCCACTTGTCAAGGCTTCCATTGGGAAGATAGTCATACACAACCATAGTTTCTCTGTTATCTTTACACCATCCTCTGATTGGGACCAAGTTTGGGTGACGAACCCGGCTCACAGCTCCAATTTCCTTCATGATTCTCCGTCTATCCAATCCCTGTGAGCTCAAAAACTGAGCTGAGAATCGCTTCACAGCCACGTGGGAACCATTCAGAAGCGTTCCTTTATAGAAAGTGCCTCTCGAGTCACTACCCAGCTCTTGCGAGTCACTAAAACACCGAGTCGCTGAGGAAATCTCAGAAATGGTGAAGCGGCGAGGCTTGTTAGGTGGCTGTGGTCGCTGCTTTTTCTCAGAGAGCAATACCGCGGATGGTTCTTTGTGTCTGCGTTTACCGTTGTAGTAGAGATTGAGCAGAACAGCTAGACCCAGAACAACCACAGCTAGGAAGATCAGGAAACTACTTGGAGCCTTTGTCTTAGAGCTATTGGTACTCTGACCACCGTTAACGATGACCTTACTCTCACACGTTTCAGTTGAAGGGACTAGAAGAGAAGCTTGACTGGTTGATGTGAAATTCCAGGAGAGTATGTTGTGAATTTGGGTGTGGTTACCCGTAGAAGCAGAGAACCCCACAAACATATACTCTTTCAGATAAGGTGAGATATCCAGGGGCCCTGAGAAGATGGGTTGTGATGGATAACCACTGTTGTCTGATCCTAGCCGGAGGTCCATCCATCTATGGAGGCCATCGTAGCTAATCCAAGCCCGGTGCATTGAACTGTCTTTGAGAGAGACAATTCTGGTTGTGGTGGAAACAATGGTACCCAGATTAATGCCCACATGGTTGTCGTTGGGGTCTCCAAACTCTGGATTCTTGTGTGTATCAAACTCGATCGCAACAGATTTGTAGTCATCGTCACAGGCATCGTTGAGCATGGCCAGCCACGGGCCCGGTCTTCCCACAGTGAACTCATCCGGGACAATGATGAAGGCAAAGCCACTGCTACCCAGACCACTACTAGAATTTGATGTCCCTTTACCATAACTGTTGTTGAACTGGAAAGAAAAGGTGGTCTGGAATGAAGCTGGGGTTTGGGTGGGAGGATCAAAGAGGCGGATGGGAGCGGAGTAGATGGCTCGCCCTGCTTGGTGTCTAAGATCAACAGCTTGCGAAGCATCTGGGATTTGGAGTGAGGCCTTATCATCAGAGAACTTCGCACTGCCTAGAAGCTTGACATCCTGGTACACACTGGGATTGCTTGAACTGAAATCTGGAAAAGAGAGATGCTTAGACACGTTAACAAGAGGTCCGGAATTGAGCCTCTTGTCATTATGGGAGCTCACCAGAACCGGGTATTCCAATAAGCATAGGAGACAGGATGAACAGAGCATCATCAGCCATAGGAGGCAGTTGCAAGAACCCATTACAGTTACAGGATGATAGAAGAAGAGCAGAGGAAGAGCTGATTGTCCAAATGTCTGCTAATCTAATTGGGGGGTGGCCAGTGGTGTTAGGGAGCTTCTAAAGCAAGGCGTGGCAAAATGCAAACCACTACTTCTGAGTTTGTCCCCGTTCAACTAACAAACAAAATACCACTTGCTTAAGATAAACACACCGACGGTACCTGACCTGGGACTGAAGGAGTGCATCATCAAGAACATGTCCTCTCCCCCTTTACGCTCGTTGCCTTGGTCATCTGGTATTTTTCTTCACACGGATTATCATCTCTCTCTTCTTTATTGATGGTGAACCGAAACCGAAAGGGACTTGATTTGAGTCTTCTTGTCATGATTTTGCCTTGCATTATTGCAGCATGTTGAGGAAGGACAAAAATAATGGAGGCCTGATTATGAAAGGTTACTTTAGTGCATCTGACCACATGGGCTTCCAAAATAATGCTTAATTTAGTGCATCTCCAACCAACACATGGATAATTGTTTTAAATATAAATATAAAATTATGTTGTTTTATTTAAAATATTTAATTTAATTTTTTTAAAAAGTAAATGGTTTTTACTAAAATTTATATATATAATTAGTTGTTTGATTTGAAGTATTAAACATTCTTTTTAAAAATAAATTTATTATATTATTTTCATTTTATATTTATTAAAAATATGTAAACTATTAATAAACTTATATGATTATTTAAAAAAATAATATATGAAATAAATAATTGGTATTTTTAATTTGATATAAAAATATTTTTGTTTAATTTATTAAAACAATTGGCATTATATTTAATATAAATTATAATTAGTTAAATTAAATATAATAAATTCTATTTATTTAAACAAATCGTATTTGCAAAAAATCAAATAATATAAATTATTATATTAATTAATTATTTTTTATATACTCTAAAAAACAACAGATTGGAACCTTTTTGCAGCCAAATGGCGCTATCGGCACTATCAAATTGGTCACGGGGATTTCAGTACAGTCAATCATTTGAAGAACAACATCAATGACACAAAATTGTAAAACCCAGTTTCAGACAAGTTTATAAAAAAGAAAAAATCAACCATGAGGATAAATAGAAAAGAACTACCAAGTTCCCATCATGAAAGAAAATAATCCCAAAACCTAAGAATCATGGTGCAAATACTTGAGACATCACTCCTCCTCAGCCATTGTTCCCTTCTCGCTGACGTAGATACCATCAAGGAATTTCCGGATGTCTTTTTTCTTAACATGGCATTTCTGTCCCAACAAATATGTACAAGGGAGTATCAGCAGAGGCATGGAATGCAAAGCAGGCGTTTCACTATATACATAGACAGGGAGTGTGAGAGAGATGAGAGAGGTACCTGGTTAATGAGGGCAGCTGATCGGGACACTAGTTCAATATCATTTCCATCCAATACCAGTTCATCTTTTACCTTCTCAGACCGAACAACAGAAACCCCGTCCAGCATATCCACTTTTCTGACCTGAACCAACCCACAAAGCGCATAATATGTTAAAAGCCTGGTATTCAAGCTCAGATGGAAGCTTGAGCCAAGAATGTGACAATCACATTCAACACCAGTCATTCTCCCATGTTGATGAACAATTCAATTAGAAATCATGACAAGAAAAAGGATGAATCATGTCAGTAATATCTTCATGTTTTATTTTATTTTTCCAACAATGTTTGAATCTTCATGTTTCTTATCCATTAACTAATGTATGCACATGTTTGACCATTGCTATACATGCCAGTATGACTCAACTGAGTTGTATCCACCCCGGCCAAAACCTGTTACAATGCCTATATGTGAGTTTGACTCGGAGATGGTCTGGTGGTCCCGGGAAAAAGTTGAAGATGACTCAAACTCAAGGGAGGAAAATGCTATATCTCTCATAGTCTGTTGTCATTTTTATAACTAATTAAATTTAACATGAAATTATTTAAAAAAAAGAATTTTTAATATTAAAACTGATCAAATATACTTTTATGATTATTTAAATAATATTAAACTTAAAATTTTATTTTACTACTTTCTTTAGTATATTTAATTGTAAATATTTTGCTTATCATTCAATACTGAGACCGATGTGCCTTTGGACCTCCTGAATCAATGATCGATACCGTGACTTTGAGCCATGACATGATACCAACATTTGACCAAATTTGTTAAAAATTACAACTGATTCAATATCAATAAATGAACTTGCTCAACATATACAGATCTCAATTTCCAGAAGCATGGACATTGGCCTGAAAGCGAAAGGAAGGTTATTGACAGGCATATGACTAGAGACTTGCCTAACAGCATTGTGAACTCTAGCCTGCACCCATCTCTCTTTCTTTTTCCATTTGGATGCACAAGAAACCCTATATTTTCTTAGACTTTGATCAAAATGATTTGTGTTATTTTTTGGTCAATCACTAAATTATGCAAGATGGATTATGGATTGATTAATAAAAACATTCTTGGGTTAATATGGGTTTGATTGGTTACTGAATAATCAATCCTAGCCAGCTTACTGTTCGCACATTCGAACTTATGAAAACCACTACATCATCTTTTGAATCCTACACTCAAACACCAACATGGATCAAACCCAGATCTAAAAGACCAACAGGGAAGTACAGCTCCACCTGAAATAGAGAATGGGAATGGAAAATCAATCCCATTCTCATTCAATATTGTGTTTGGATTGTTTTTTAGAATGGGAATAGTGGAAATTAAATCCCACTCTTAGGATTATGATTCCTCCCTTCTACATGGTATTATGATTGACCTGCCTCCCCATCTTATTTCCATTCTTACTCCCACATACCAAACGCACCCTAATGCCACTGCCAGGGATTCAAATGTCTAATGATATTACAGCTAGTTCATTCCCAACGTAGAAGTTCAAGTAGGTACAAAATTTTGGGAAAAGAAAAATTGAATTAGGCCTCTGTTTGAATCACCTATAAGTACAACTACATTGTGATTTGAGTTCATCTCATTGTTGCAGAACAATTAGACCAGAAAATTGAACAAATCTGAGCTATAATGGATAACTACAAGAATAGAATTAGTGGATCATAGTCATTCTACAGACTTCAAGTTCACATGCTCCCATAATTGTCCTCATTTGAAGAATTGTTGCTTGTGCATTTGGGGTATTCATATTTAGTTGCAAAGTATTAGAAATAAGGCTTCAAATACCAATGGAAGACCCTAGAATTAGAGAAAAAAACCATTGCAGTTGATAGATTTGGTAGGATCAGGGAAAAGAGTGAGGGCAGGGAAAGGGGAGGTACCTTCTTCTCACCGAGAAAGTTACGGATCTCGATGCTCTTGTTGGAGTTGGTGATGGAGGCGTTGATGGGGAAATGAGCGTAGACAAAACGCATCTTGTAGCGATACCCCTTGGTAACGCCGGTGATTAGGTTCTCGACGTGGCTGAGGGCGGTACGGATGGCGGCGGTGGTCTTGCGAGAGCCGAACCAGGCGTCGATCTTGAGCTTGCGATTGCCGGACTCGTCCTTGATGAGCTGGAAATCAAGGTTCAGATGCTTGAAGTTGCGGCTGAGCTTGCCTCTTGGGCCCTCCACCTCAATGATCTTCGCCTTCACTTTGATCTTCACACCTTCAGGTATGTCCATCGTCTCAGACGACAATATGGTCTTCATCTTTCTCCACTCTCTGCAACCACACCGCACAACAATGGCGGCCCAGGCGAGGAGATTGAGCGGAGAAGAGACGAAGCTAAACCCTCCTTTTCTCTTTTATTTTCAATTTCCCAAACCCTAACCCACTCCCTCGGAAAGAGGACGATACCAATTGGGCCTCGCTGAACAGGCCCAATCCAATGTATGGCCTGTTTAGACGATCCAAGATTAAGGGCTGGACCTAGGTTGGGTTGGGACGGGTTTGCAGAGAACCCCAAAATCAAGCCCAATCCATGCATTTAATTGATAAACCAACATGAAAAACATGCATAACAAACTCATAGTCTTAAAGGTAATTGCATGAATAATAAAAAATCCCCTAATACTCGTATCAAAAACTCTAAAAAAAAAAAATTAAATAAAAAATAAATAAAAAAAAAAAAGAAAAAAAAGAAAAAGAAAAAGAAAAACAGGTCTTCAATGTCTTCAATGTTGCCCATCTTCAGCTTCTCCATGGCTGCTGTTGTGTTTTCATGGGTTAACCCTAACAAGAGCAAACCACAATTCGGACCCAACCCGAAAGGACCATACTTGAATTCGAGTTCTTCTCCCAAGTGAATTGTTATTTACTATCAACTTCCATTCCCTCGTAAACACGTAGAGATGACAACTTTCCTTCATCTTCCATTTCTTGAAGGTTACTGTAGTTTCTTCCAGAGATGGTTGTATTAGCTTTACTTGCATTCCTTCCACCACCCTCATCTTTTCCTCTTCACTCAAGAACTCCCTTCGGATTTGGTTCAAGGGCATGGATAATCTGTTTTCACCTTCGTTTATATCAGTCTTAAATAACTGCTTCTCTAGAACCAGAATCGGACGGGTTCCATTCATCTCTCTTATGCGAACTTTGAAATCTTCCGGAAGCTCTGGAGGAGGTTCTTCACCTTCATCCATCTCCACCCTCGGAAGATCAAGGCCAACTCCAATATTCTGCTCCATCCTGAGATTCCACTGATTTTCCAAGTCATCGTGTAAATGTTCTATAATACCATTCACAAAAATTTTCATCGGTCTCCAAGGATCTTCTTCTTCCTCTATGCTTGGTTTCTCAGGTTCCTCTTCCACAGGCCTCTCGTCTTCCTTGTATGTCTCAGATACTTGGTCTTCTTCATCTTCAATGTAAGTTTTCATCTGTCTCCAAGGCTCTTCTTCTTCCTCTATGCTCATTTTCTCAGGTACTCGGTCTTCTCCATTCCTTTCTTCAATCACCAACGTTCCGTTCCTTGATCTTTTCCTCTTTCTGGGTTCTTCTTCCAGAAAAGGCCTCTTGAGAGTTTTCTCTCTCATTGAGCGCTTTCTCTTGCATTTAAAGCACTCCATGCGCTCTGGATGCTCCCCCTCCATATCTTCACAAGAGCAGAGAACCAAACAAATTATTTTTGTGAAGCTTTTTCTCCCCTTTCACTTAGACTTCTGTATTTAACCTAAGCAATTAGAAACCTTTCTCGACAGAAATTAGAAACCTTTCCCAACACAAATTAGAAATTAGAAACCTTCCCTTCTACTAGTTGTCCTAGATATCAAAATCTTACGTGGAAGTGTTTTAAGGAGCTGCATTCGAGTTAAATTAAACTTTCAAAAATATTTAAATTATTTTTAATTACTTTTTAAAATATAACTAAAGAAGAATCATCACTTGAGACGGGATAGATATAAGAAATTCTCTTATCCTATTTTTTGAGATGGTCCTAAACCCTCGCATTATCATCTTTAAATAGGTTTATGCATGAATTTATTATTATTTTTAATTAATAAATAGGGGTTTAATTTAGAGTTGAAAAAATCCTCCATAGAAGTGCTTTAAGGAAGTACATTCGAGTTAAACTAAACTACTAAACTATAATAATAATAATAATAATAATAATAATAATAAACTAACTTACTAAAAATAGGACTGATCAAATTTTTATTGGAAAAACCCAAAAGAAGAAAGCCTAAAAACAACATGGATCCATTTCTTGTTTGTGAATATATAGATGTAGTCATTGTTTTTCTTCCTTTTGTTGATGATTTTATGAGTGTGTTAGTGTTTTTTCTTTTTCTTTTTTCCTTTTTCTTTTTATGTTTGATTTCTCAATGGAATTTACAATTTAGGTGGATTTAACTTCATTTAACAAAGGTTAAATTATTGTGATTACGAAGAGTTAAGAATTTAATATTTATAAGTTGAATTAACAAAAATAATAAATGGTAATATTGATATATTTTTCATCTTTAAATGATAAATTGAATATAAGTAATTTATTTAATAATATAAAAGTTTAAAAAGGTAAAATTTAATTGAGGGGAATTATAAGCTCAAATACGTGGATTTTAGGGATATGAAAATATGAAATAAATTATTTAGGGATATTAATGGACTTCAACATTTTTATTCCTTTTCGACTTCAACATTTTTATTCCTTTTCTCAAACTAGTTAAAAATATTAAAAAATAACTTTTTGCAGTTGAAAAACGGTGTCTGTCGTAGACTTGTATTATACTCCAAAAAATTAAGATTGTAACATAAATTATTGGGTTTAGTCGCGTTATCAAAGGGTGAGATACCAAAAAAGAATCACTTGATACAAAAGGTATTTTTTCAATATTTATAGAAAATACACCACTAATCAAATAGTATCTGGTATGTAATTTTTTGTCTCATTATCTATATTTTGGTTTTATTTGTTTATACCATTACACTTGAATCCATTTATTTGTACCATTATTTAACGAATTAGATCTCATCATGCACATTTTGACGGTTTAAATGAACTACCGATGTTCAGGTGAAGGTCTGTCAAAGTTGGCCAATATCATTGGAACCGTTTGGTGATCAAGAAAACGATAGAAAAAAAATCACAGAAAGAGGAAGGTTGAAGATTCCGAACCCAATAACCCATTAGGGTGATCTTCTTTATTCCATTTTTATTAAGAGGAAAAAGGCAACAGAAATATAAAAGAGCAAGAACAACTTAAAAACACGGAAATAGACATCCTCCTAATATATATATTTATTTTTAATTTGAGACAAAATTTGATTAAATTTACTCATTTAGGTTAATAAACATGCACTTAGGGTGATTGGGTTGAACACATTAAATGACTTAAACCAATGATAAAATCAAGTTGAATTTCAGTTTTCTTATTAGTTTTCACTTTCCATACTTATCAAACATCTTATTTTATTCCAGTTGGACTCCTTTGAAAAGGAGACAAGAAGAAATATATATTTTGTTTTTACTTTATCATTAATTTAAAAACTTTAAAAATCGATATTTTAATTAGAGAAACTTGAAATGACTTTTAAATAAGGAAAACAAGATATAAGAGATTTCAACACCTTTTGAGTTGATCCACTCGAGAAGTACTAGAGAGTATGTGTGGACATGGACGATATAAGACTTATGGGAAGAAACATTAAAACTATGTACAATTATTTCATATTTAGTGGGTTTTTATTGTAGTTGAAAGATCCATAGTTTTTGCATCTATAAGTCTAATATAAATTCTTATAAGACTAAGGTAGTGTTTGTTTTTTGGCTGATATTTGGCTTTTTCTATTCAGCAAAAAAACAAACACCACCTATGTCGATAGAATTCAATTCACATAATCTAAAAATGATAATTAATTTAATTTAATCAATCTAAGATAGATTTAAAAGTTATTAATTTAAGATATTTTATTTAAGCTTAAAAATTATGAGCACGACTTTCTCATCCCTCCTTTTAAGTAATTCAATGAATCAAGAACATAGACTTGCAAATAAAGGAACCACTTTGATTATATTATGTTTCACAAATGAAGGTTCCTTTCTAATATCATATCCAAAAGGTAACTTTTTTTTTTAAGCTAAAAACAAGCAAAATAAAAGTATGTTTGGCCTTATGATTTAAAAATAGTTTTCTATTTTTTAAAAATAGAAAACTATTTTTAAAAATTCCTAATTGGTTGTTGTTCTCTAGAAATATTTTTAAAAAACAAAGTGAAATATAGAATAATTTTTAGAGAATAAGCCTGCATTGTTTTTCTCAATTTTTAAAAACAAAGGAAAAACATTGACCCATTTTGCCATATTTTTTAAAGCTTATTTTTAGAGACCGTTTCTTATTCTTTAATTTAAAAACTATTTTTCAAAACAAGTTTAAGAAAACAGGCTAGATGGGTCCTAAATAACTAGTTAATTTTATTCACCTTACCCAAGGTTTAAACTTAATATATCTTACTATTATTAATTTTATATTTCATCAAATACCTCTAATTTGTATTTTAGTTATTTATTTTTTCACTTATCTCCCATGTCTCCTAACTTGGAATATTTACCCAAAAATAAATAAAATAATTTGATTAAAATCCCATGAAATCTGAAGAAATTGGATGGAAAAAAAAAAAAAAAGGAAGACAAAAGAAAAATGAAATAGATATTGTTCAATGCAGAATACATACAAGAAACACAAGATGCACACACAAATATCAACTGATTTTTCCAACTTGGCCAAGAATTTATGAAGAAGAACATAAACTAAGAAAAGCATCTTGAATGAACTGATGAACCTGAGATGAGTTGAGAGCAATGTAGCAATACACCAACTCCTCCATTTCATTCCAGTCATGAACACCCACCTCCCTAATCATCTCCATTATTGATTCTCTCATATCTGAGAATGGATCCATGGAGTATTTCACTGCACACACACTGTCGGCAAAACCCCCACACACATCACCAGGCAAACTAGCTGAAAAGCTTATTCTGCTGCTCCAGTGCTTGTGCTCATTCCTCTTGATCTTCTGCATCTTCTTCATCAAGTCTCCCCTCACTTCTCCAGCTTCCTCTGCAACATCCATGGCTTCAAGGGGTGGGGTGTTGGGTGTTTTTAAATAAGAGGGTATGGCAATTAATTGGGTGAGGGTTGGACAAGAGGGCTGGGCATGTCTTGTGGGTCAGTGTGTGGGGCACAGGTGAAAAGATGGAAGTGAAAGTGAGATATCATATCCCACATCGGTGGGTTAGAGGAAACACCATATATGTAAGGTTACTTGATTAAAAGGATTAAACAAATGCAATGGGCTATATTTCTTAAAATTTTTTTTAATAAAAAACAAAAATGCTAAAATGAGGTTATATGTATAGTTTTCAATAAATGTAAATTATTTTTTCAAATACGGGAATTAAATAGAAAAAAAAAGGTTGGGTCGACAGCTACTCCTACTCTTATTATATATTAAAGAAAACTTGTGTGGGGGGTTTTTTGGCCCTATCAACCTAGCTTGAGATGGAGAATAAGATAAGGATAAAGAATAAATTTACAAATAAAAAACGGGGATGAAAAGTCTTTCTCGACTTTGTCTTGGTTGCATCATTGAATAAAATAGAACGGATCATTACAAATTATATCAAAGATAGTAGATTTATCCTTGATGTGAAATATAATGAGTTTAATGTTATAAAATGTCGACATTGGACCTGAAGTGCATGGTTGCGTGAAGGAAAGGATGATAGGGGAGACAAGAAACCATTAAAAATCAACCACTCACTGCATGCATGGAGCCAAGGCTACTTGTTCTTCTTGTGATGTTGGCGTGCCAAAGGAAAATCCATGTGAGGGGTAGTTAAAACTCATTTAAAGCTGCATGTGGCCACTTGCTCAGTGTTCAAGCTTTACATGAAGGAGCTCTATCCAGAGTCTTAAAAGCATTCCACCAAGTAAAATTCAGCTTCAACTTTTAAGACCATCCAACCAAATAGCTCTATCATTATTCTACGAAACTTGCACTCTATGGTATAAGAAGCTGTAAGATATCATTTTCAATGAGGTATGATATTTTTAAATATAATATCCAAAAGACATGACATCCGAATGTATCATATCTAATAACATATATTATATGATGTTATATTTTTATTTAGTTCACAAAATGAATAAAAATATAATATATTTTTTATTTTTTGATATTTGTTGAAAATAAAAATTATATTACATTTTAATATTTGTTAAAAAAATGAATTTTTTCTCAATTTTTTGAATTTTTTCAATAATTTAAAAATTGGTAAATATTTATTTATTAATAATATTTATGATTAAAACATTTAAAGTTCATAAAAAAAAATCATAATATATATATATTAGTTTTATTTTTTAAATAAAAATTTGATTTTCTAATAAGAATTTTTTATTTTGCAAAATAAATAATAATAAAAATTTAAAAAAAATAATAAAAAATAAATTTATGATTCATAAGATATGTATATCCTATAAATCATAAGTTTATTAATATATTCTTCATTCAATGGAAAATGCATATTTTGGAATACCATTTTTAATGTTATTGGATGTGTTACGATATGTAAGGGGATATATTCTGTTATGTTTATATTTAGTTTGTAAAATGAAGAAAAAATATGTTTGATATTTATTTAAAAAAAAATTATATTATATTTTAATATTTATTATTAAAAAATACGAAATTTCTTGTATGTGGTTTGGTTTTCTAGAACAAATTTAGAAAAGGTGGTAAAGATGCCCTTAGACTTGGAAGTCAAAACCATGGCAGCCCCTCGTTCCAAGGCTGCCATAATAAGCCCATAATTAATTGAAGAAGGATTGGATTTCAGTTTCACCAACCAATATACGACCTCTGAATCAACAAGAGAGACCATGTCATTGTAGTCAAATTATTTGGCATACCAATATAGAAATCTCTTCATTTTGGGCTTTTTTTTTTTTTTTTTTAAGGAAATAATTAAATAATTAATAGAAATTTCGACGTGTCTTCAACAACCACACAAGGATGGTAGGTCGTTGATTCATTTTCTATCTTCTTTGGTCTCTTATTAAGAGACGACCCACCTATTCAAATTCCCATTATTTAACTCTTTTGGCTCTCACCCACCGTTATACTTATTTTATAAGCTTCTAAGTAGCTTCAACCCGAGCCAATCTAAAAATGGTTTCAATTATAATAACTTTAATCTAGAGTCTGTTTAATAGTAATTTTAAAAAATATTTTTAATATTTAAAAATTTGTATATTTCAAATATTAAAAATGTTAGAAAAATTTCTTAGAATGGTTATCAAACGCCTTTAAAAATATTTTTTAGTGATTTTTGATAGAATCATATCGTAATTAATTTTTTAACATTCACTTAAGTTGATTGTCCAAACTTTAAAAGTTCATCAAATACTTAGGATTTGTTCGGTAATATTTCTTAAAAAAACTGCTTTTTGAAAACTATTCCTAAAAAACGAGTTTTGATTCTTTTCAAGAATTAAATTTTACATGAAAACTCTAACATAAAAAAGCAATTTTCATGAACTTGTTCTCCTTGAAAATACTATATATTTATATATAATGTAAAAATTTTCAAAGTATTTTCCATATTTTTAATTATTACATATTAAGAGCTCGTGAGTGATTTTACAAAACATTTTAATGATAAATTTTTTTAATTATTATAAATATTAAAAGTGTTTCCTATAATTACTACTAAAACGAGTTCTAAATAACTAAAAACATCAAATAAAAAATTAATTAACAAAATCAATTTTTAAAACAAATTCTTAAGAAAAATGTTTCTTATTGAAAATTTGTCAAATATATTTTCAAAATTACAAAACTGTTTTTAATAACGGTTTTCAAACAAGATTTTAATTGGAACCATTTTTAAGCTTTTTAATTTTCCTATTTATTGTCAAACACACTGTTATTGATAATTTAGTGATATTTTCTTGAAATTGAAGTTGCAGTTCTACGTCCAAAATCATTTTTGCAAAAAATGTGGAGGCGTAAATCGAAGCCGAAAGCAAAGTGGCACACCCACAAAACCCACATGAAAAATCCCAAAAATCTCACTCTCATACCCTAGATTTCAGATGGATTTGGTCCCAGGGCTGATAATCCCTTTTACAATGACCCATTTTCGGCTGAATTCAATGGTTCATACTCCCAAAAGCATATTCATCCCAAGCCGATTTGTAAGGCTCCCATTGATGATGATGCTGATTCTCCCCACTTGTCTGTGACTTTCGGTAGAAAAGATCAAGGAAAAGGTCCCATCACAGATTCACCACATCTAGAGACACATTCCCTACAAAGCCATTGGCAGCCACCCTCACTTTCTGCTGCTGTTTATAATTAGAAAATATTCCAAAAACCAAAACCCACATAACGAAAGCAGGACCGTCCCTTTGTGGGGAAGAGAGGTGGAAAATGGAAGCGAATCATCCGCTAAATACTAATATGATAAACGAGATGAGAGGAGAGATAAACAAAAAAAGGGTAGCTTTCTGGTAAGCCTGGTGGGTCAAGTGGTGGTATCCCTTTACCGGTATTTCGGTTTATTACCCTGTATTTTCCATTTCCCCAAAGTCTCCTTCCAATTTCAGACAACCCCATATCCATATCGTCATCGTCTTCATCCTTTTCCTTGTTTGGTTGATAATTTGTGACAGTATATATACATTCCATTAGGGTTTTTGGCTTCTGGGTTTGCAATGGCGAGAGAGAAGAGAATGAAGAAAGGAAGGGTATCAAGGATTGGGAACTATGCCATAGCCTCCTCCTTAAGGGATCACCACCACCACCCTTGTATTTCCTGCACAACCTTCAACATCCTTGCTCCTATATACAAGCGTCTCAACCATGAGGTGCTTGTTGCAATTCCCCATTCAGCATTATCTCTGAATCAATTCATTTCTTTCCCAAATTAATGTAATTTATTTCATCATTGTTCATAGGATACCAACTGCAGGGAAAGCGATTGCAGAACATATTGGCTCAGCAGGAACCGGGCAATATTGGATTGGTTGATAGATGAAAGATCTTCCATTATTTGTCTCCAGGTTGGCATTGCTTTCACCCCTTTAAGCCAATCAATCCAGATTGTCCATTATGTTGCGTTTGTGTTGAATTTCTCTTCTATGTTTGGCATGCTTTTTGGCATAGGAATTCTGGGTTGGGAATGAAGAGCTTGTAAATTTGTATGAGAAGAGACTAGGCGATGCCGGCTATATCAATTTCAAACTTGCCCGGACGAACAACAGAGGAGATGGTAAGCTTTTCCATTTCCTCTATTGATTTCAATTCCAATGCTTTCTCCCCTCCCCACCTTTAGGTTCATATTTTCCTTGTGGGTGTACTGAACTATGGAAGAATTATACATTGTAGTAGACCTTGATTGCAATAGTGGTTGGGGTTGGTGTGTTCTCTCCTGATGTGAGATCCTTCTTTTGGGGATTACAGGGTTGCTGACTTCTGTTCATAAGGACTATTTTAGAGTTCTGAACCATAGGGCGTTGCTCTTCAACGACTTTGGGGATCGCGTTGCTCAGCTGCTACATGTTGAATTAGTTGCCCCTTTTCCACATTGCAGAAGTAGCAACACCCACCAAGAAATTCTGATAGTGAACACCCACTTGCTCTTTCCTCATGATTCTACTTTGTGTATAATTCGGTTGCAACAGGTGATTCAATTTTCCATTCAGTTCATGTTATCATATCTGCTCTTGCTTGATGCCTTCTTGCATTAGCTCATGGTTGTAAATTCTTGCGTTTTTGTAACAGGTTTACAAAATTCTGCAATATGTGGAGTCCTATCAGAAGGAAAACAAGCTTAATCCCATGCCCATCATACTCTGCGGGTAAATTTATGGTTACCTTCCAGTTCTATAGATTTCTTGCTGCTTTTGGACTGTGATCAATTGGTTTCAACTCTCATGTTTTCCACCATATTTTTGCAGTGACTGGAATGGCAGCAAGAGTGGGCATGTTTACAAGTTCCTTAGATCCCAAGGCTTTGTGTCATCATATGATACTGCCCATCAATACACTGATGCAGATGAACATAAGGTCAATACCATTGAATTCACAGTAACATTCTCAATCTCTTGTGCTGATGCTTATGTTTGATTCTAATGTTTCATATGTTCTCCACTCAGTGGGTTAGCCACCGCAATCATCGAGGAAACATCTGTGGTGTAGATTTTATATGGCTTCTTAATCCAAATAGATACAGAAAACTACTGAAGACAAGTTGGAGTGAGGCAGTATTTGGCATGTTCAAGGTGTGTAATTCCTTTTTTTCCACCCTTCATCCTTTTCTAGTTACAGGACAGGGGCTAATTCTTTGAGAATTGATCTCATGGTTATAATCCTTGATGACCAACAGTCATTATGAATTTAGAATAATTCAATAATTGGCTTCTAGATATGAAAGGCTATATGGAGACTCATATCTCTAACAGTGGAACTTTTTATTTTTCAGTATCTTCTACGAAGAGCTTCGCTGACAGAAGATGATGCTTTTGCCTTTTTGAAGGCTGATAATCATGGTGATTGCATTACCTATTCAGACTTCTGTGAAGCACTTCGACAGGTACTGGTATATTCATCAATTTAAGCCTTTCATTCTTTTTTTGGTGAGGGATTTAAGACATTTGTTCCAGGGAGAAAGTAGGCTGGCCTAATAATATTCTGTCAATCTGCAGCTTAATTTAACAGGCCATTGCCATGGACTGAGCGATGAAGAGATAAATGACCTCTGGGTCCAAGCAGACATAGATGGGAATGGTGTTCTTGATTATAAGGAATTTCAGGTAACTTATATCCAGCAAGAGTCTGTCTTTCCATGGTTTTCCAGCGGTATTTCATGTTATGGTGGTTACATTGTGAGATAATGGCATTGCAGAAGCGAATTTGGAATCCAACATGGTCACAGCAAAGAGATGAAAATATCAACGAGGCCTGGGATGAAGTTATGAAGGGTCCCAAGGAGCAAGCCATTGGTTTTAGTGTGAAGAATGCAGTTCTCTTCCCCTCTGAAGTGGAGAAAGGAATGTGGCCTGAGAACTATTCTCTTTCTGATCATGCTCGACTCACTGTGGTATTCTCACCAGTAAGGATGCCCTGTGCTCAGATTACATTCTGACCAACCCCAGGTGGATACAGCTTTGGTGTAAAATTTGTATAGCAAGAACAGTGAATACAGGAACCCTCTACAGAAACCATCTGCCAATGGATGATCAAAAGCAATAATGGTCAAGATTCTCATTGAGCCATGAGAAATGCCTCTTGCTTCCTCCCTTGCTGGGCTTGGGAATGTAGATTCTCTTACACTCAAGGAGGAAAAGAGGGGGGAAAGTTCTAAATCCATTCCTTATCACACAGCTCTGTTGGCAGCCAACTCTGACATCACCCGATTTTGTTTTAGTCTTTTGGTGTATTTAACAGGCAAAAAGGAGAAGAAAGAGAGACTGCAAATCTGTGTAGTTTTGGGAAATATGCAGCCCCATACACTCACATTGTTTTGTAGCACAGAGAGAGTCCAGTTTGTCTTAGGAATTTTGTCATTTTGAGTATACCATACAAGCATCTTGTAATAGATCCCAGCTCAGTCTCTTCCTATCAGATATACCAGATAGAACATTACCCGACAGAAATTGTACAGAATACAGATTTGCACATAGCTTGAATGCCCAAAAGATCTTAATTTTTAATCTGAAAGAAGCTTTTTCCATAATGTCCTTTTCCAAGATGTTGTCATACTGACCACCCTTTACTTTCTTGAATTCCAAAACAAAGTATTATCTTCCTATTACTTTTAAAACCACATAAAGAAGCCATGGCAGTGCTAAAGGAACAGAGCAAAGTGTGAGGAAGGCATGGACTTTTGCAGCATGTTCATGGGGTGATCAAGATGCTAGCCCTCCGCCTGTGGGGCCATAACCACCCTTTCCTTCAAAGAATCTACGGGTCAATCTTTGTTTGAGTGATAATAGCCACTTGCCTGAGCTGCCCACCGTCCAAGCCTGCATCTAGGCCTGTAGAGCCACACAAGAGGAATCATCATGAGTTCACTAACTGCAGTCCCCAATTGCAAGAATGGAAGTGAAGCCCAACCAAACTCCCCTAATTCCTCTTACACATTCCATCCAACTCTGTATACAACACTCATACAAGCATGCTTCCTGACCAAAGGAGTGGTTCTAAAGTAATTAGACTTAGCTCAAAATTTAGAAATATGTATCCCATGTGTGATGGGTCTTCTAAGAGTTTTGAGTTAAATTGACCCCTTTGGGCAACACAAGATGGTCCTTCTATTTTGAAACTTACGGTTAAAATAGATTTTTTTGGCAGACACAAGACATTTTCTTTAAGTTTGTGTTGAAATTAGTTTTTTGTGTTACATAGAAGTAATGATGAAAATATCGGTAATTATGGATATGTCGATATATCTCCGAATATTTTGAAAAAAAAAAAATTTCATAAATTTAAAATTAATCAAAATTCATGAAAATGTAAGAAAAACCTCATAGAAATGTAATTATAAGTATAATATACATTTTAAAGTTATTTTGTTGAAGAATTTGATATATGCGTGATATAATTTATCATATTTAATAATAATATCGTATACATCAATAAAAAATATGAATTTTATAAATGTGCATTTATTATTAAATTACATAAAATATTATTTCATAATGATATTATGATTTTCAACTATAATATATCCAATTTTAAAATATATTTAATATCAAAATTATGATCTATTTAATTCAATTATATTAAATAATATAAAATAAATGATGATATATTTATAGTTGTGATATTTAATAATAATGTTTATAACTTGAAAACATATTTTATGCATATTCATCTAATTTGGATGTATTTAATGACATAAAAAAATAATGATAATTTGTATAAGTTTTTTTTTTATTTTAAAATTTTGATAATTTTATTCAAAAGTTAATATTTATTTTATATGTAATTATTATATAAAAGTCACAATAACCCAAATTAATTTATTTGTATTAAATTTATTCTGATTAATTTATCATATATATAAGTAGGGCACTCATAGGCGTGCAAGCATGAGCGGGATTTGGGCCTTGGTGGGTGGGCTGATGCAAGTTGGGCTTGAACGAAAGAGTTTTGGGGGAAAAAAAACAAAAGAGGGTGACATGGCTATGACATTTCCTATGCATTTATTGTGTCGGAGTTTACCGATATGTCGATATATCTCAACATTTTCATCATTGCATAAAAGTCATATAATTATTTTTCTACTTTTTTTTAACCATGCATATGGTAGAAAATTGAAACTCACCCCAACCCCTCTCTAGACTTAGACCTAGTTTTAGTAGATCCTATTAATTCCTTTAACTGTTCCACCACTACATTAGGAGTCCATGTTAGGTGGATATGAAGTTGAATTATAGGTCAAAAGTATCATGCGAACATGATAAAAGATATTTTTTCGATAAGTATTGAAAAGACATCATCGATCCACTAATATTATGTGTTCAATTGTGATCCATTGATTTTATTTTCGATTATCATTTGTTTGTATAACATGAGTCTCATCTTTTCGTACCTTAATATTATTTATTTATATCTTAGTCCTATTGCTTGTAACATCGTTCAACGACCCAAATTTCTAGATTAAGAATATCATATTTACCTATTCGTTACCTTAGCTTTTTCTTATGCTAAAACCCTAGTTCCAAGGTGTGAATTGAGGGGAAAGAAGACCTTTGAACATGAATTTTCAAAAGCTAAGACTCCATTGGATTCATAATTTGAAAATGACAAAAGAGATATGATGGTGGGCGGTTAATGAGATGGGCCATTTTAGATATGGAGTATGGGTGGGGACTCTTGTGGGTGTCCTCCCATATGAGCATTGCAACTTTGAGCATTTTCTATTGGATGTTTAGTGGGTTAGTCAAAGTACTTTTCCCATACCCATATGGAAAATGCCAATACCTATTTTTTCAAAGATATTTAGAAGGAAAATAGGATATGAAATTTGTCTGGAATTGGGATTTTGTACCATAAGAATCCCACAAAGCTTGTGTCCTCTTCTATTTCATCCATTTCCAAGCTGTGTTTTCTTGATTTCTTAACCACTTTCACTAAGTTTCCTCCTTTCCTGTCTAGCCCTAAACATAATTTCACTTGGATTTTTCAGTTTGGACATGAGACCAAATGACACCCCAATCCCAATTTTTCCCTCTTGAAGGTGCCACCTGCATAAAAACCATGATGAGACACAATATTTGCTTAGTAAGGACAAGATAATCTCAAAATTGAAATAATAATTTTGATTTTTGATCATGTTGATGTAGAAATATAAACATTCTCCTTACCGTTAATCCATGTTAGAAACATCATAGAACATGATCTTATTTGAATAAAATATAATCTTTGATTCGTTAAAATTTAGTTTAAAATTTTTATTCGTCGAAGTATTTCATCTAACTCCATTTTTTAATCTATCAAAGAATACTACATCATTTGTGGTTAGATATTTTAATCGGTGTTGAAAGTTAATATTTATTTTTTTATATCAAAAAAAGTTCAAAATTTATTTTTCTTAAATATTATCGAGTTCTCAAGGTGATTATGATTGAAAGGGTATGATAAAGTATAAAATTACATTTGATAGTGATTTTGAAAAGCGTTTTTAGTTTATCTAACACTTTAATAATACATATTTGTAAGTATTAAAAAAATTTAAAAACACTTTTTAAAATTACTTTCAAATAAACTCTAAGTCATTAAATAATAATATAATTATATAAGATAAAATTGATTCTATTTTTCATACAAATACCAATGATGTTGGTGGGACCCTTTTGGATTTCCCATTGGCTTCTTCTTTTCTTTGTCCTATTCTTCTTTCATCATATGCAAAGTATCTAAACTTCTCAATCTTCCTCAGAATCTTTCTCCTTTCCATCTCCATTCTTCTCCAAAACCCACCTCTTGTGGTGTGGGAAGGTTCCCATCCTTGTAGCCATAGGGGGGCCCTTTACCGATTGCCTCCTTTTTTTTCCACATTCTCCTTTCTCATGTTCACACTATACCCCTAAGCACACAATGGGCCTTCAATTTACAAGTTCAAAGGGTTTAGAGCATATTTGATTTTCCAAACCATTTTTAAAAATAATTTTTCAAAGTAGCTTTTAATTATTTAACGCTTTCTAAAAAAAAAAAACTTGAAAGTACCCTTAATTTATTCTTACAAATATATATTTAAAATTATCAAACAAGTTTTTAAGTTAAAAACCCTTAATCACATTTGTGTACAATATTAAGAGGGTTAGAAACTTTTTTAAAGAAAATTTAAGGTATTGATTTAGTATCGATAAAAAGATTTAATCATGATTTTTAAAAACAGTCAAACTTAAAATTTTATTAAAATAAAGAAATGACATTAAGAATGCATGAAAGCTAGAATGAACAATGCTTAGATTTAATGTAGAATAAAGAAGCGATGAGTGCGTGAATGCCAAAATGAACAATGCTTAGATCCAGAATGAACAATGCTTAGATTTAATATAAATTATAAAAGAGTGATAATTAGAGGCGGCTTTTATAAAGCTCTTAAAAAAGATGATAAAGTTTTTGCTTTACCAACATTATCTCTTTCTAACCCTTCAAGTAAAATATGACAAAAGATAAAGATCCATTCTTATGGTTTAAAAGGTGGGTCATGATGGATAATAAAAATAATAATTATTATTAATAAGAATTAATTAGAGGTTTTTATTGGACTCATGGAAAAGACGATGAAGTTAGTTTTACCAATAATTTGATTTGATGTGTTATCTCTTTCCAATCCTTAAACTAAAATACGACAAAAGAATTAATTCTTTTGGTTTAAAGAGGTGGGTGACGATGGATAATAAATATTATTATTATTATTATTATAATTTTGCTATTTAATGCATGTCTCTTTTCAACCTTTTGAGGAAACTAAGGCAAAAAAAAAAAAAAAAGGGTTTTGGTAGTTTTTTTTATTAAATATTACCCGATTCTTATGAATTCATAAATTTAGCGATTAAGAAATTTTTAATTAATTTTTAATTTTATATATTTTTTTTATAATTCATTCTAAAGTAAAAAAGTGCAATAATTATACTTGATAGGATACCAAATCCTAAATTCCTCATCTAGAAAGACACCCACTAAATTTGTGGCTGATATTTTATGTAGGAAGCTTTCAAAAGAAGCCATGTGAGAGGGAGTTAGGATTATTTTAGGACTTCCACCAATTAAATACTTTTCTTTTCTCTTTCCTTTTTATTTATTTTGTGACATAATTCCAGGAATCAAACTTCCCTTTTTCTTTCTGTTCCCTGGGATCCTTTTCCCTTTAAGTCCCCAATTTTCTCCAACACCCTTCCTCCTCTTGTGGTTGTAGGAAAGGATTCCCAGCCCATAGCCTCTACCGACCGACTCCTTTTTTCCAGACCTTTTTCCTTCTTCGCTTTCATACTAGTCAGCACACTGGTGAGTAGTAACTCATCCACGATATTACCACACCTTGGGTGTTAAATTTACAAATACAAAATTATTTTTCGGTTATATTTGTTTTTCGGAAAGTACTAATAAAAGAAAAAAAATTAATAAGAAAAGAAAATTATTACTATGGACTCAAAGGGTTTTCGGGTCAAATAGATAAAATATCTCTTACTTAACCAGATATTATTTGTTTTGAACCTAAAGAAGTCCTCACGGTTTTAAAACTGATTATATGGTTAAGAGGATCGCATATATATATATATATATAATCTGCTATCAAATATCACATATGTAGAAATAATTCATTGATTTTTTCACTTTTTTTTTCATTCGATTTTTCTTTTTCTTTTATTTTTTCCCATAACCATAGGAATAAAATTATGTCTAAAAACTCAAAATCTTTTCTATTATGTTTGATTTTTGAAAAATTCGAGGGAAAATACAATAAAAAGAAAATGGAGATGAAAAAAAAAATTTTAAATAAATAAATTATTTTTTATATGTTATTTTAAATTTATTTAACTTATTTTAACCCTTCGGTATAAAAAAAATGCATGAATTTTTAGAACTTTTAATTATATTTAATTTTCTTTTGAGATAAATCAAATATAAAAGACATCTAAAAACATTCTAAATTTGTTTTAAAAAGCAACCTATTTTTAGAATAAAATGTTGGTTAAAAACAAACTATAAAAGCACTTTGATAATGTTTTTAGTAATGTTTCATATGGGAAATTATTTTAAGTTCTTTGAAAGTTACTTTGGGAGGTATGATCAAGGAATCTTGGAATCTTTTGTAGGGTTCATGGAAAAGATTATCAAATTGGTTTTACCAACAAGTGGATGCCTCTTCACTTGTCAATTCTTTAAGAGGGATATGCTCCAAAAAGAACCCAAAAATAAAATATTACTTTTAATTTTTTTAATTTTTTATTACTATTATAATTCTTATTCTTATTATTAATATTAGTTTTACTTTTGAATTGTTTAATCATTTGAGGTATGGGGAAAGAAAAAGAAAAGTAACTTCCTAATAAAAGCACTTTTGGACTTTAGCTTATAATGTAATTTGATGCATCATGCTTAAAAATTTACTAAAAAGTTGTTCGAAGGCAAAGGGTAACGCAATTTATGAAAGGATGTGACAAATAAACTAAATAATTATTTTTCTCTAAATTTTATATTAAAATAAATTTATATCTTATTAAAATTTCTCTTATTTTTCCTAATATTTTAATTATTTTTTAATTTTTAAATTCAAGACCAGTTTGGATTAATTTCTAAAAAGCAGAAAAATTTTGTTTATCGTAAAAATTCTATTTTGATTGATACAAAAACTTTTGTAACTCGAAACCTAATATTTTATTTATATTGATTTTCTTAGATATTTGATTTATTTAGAAATATATTTATTTATATTATGAAAAAATAAGAAAAAAAATTTATGGAAATAGATTTATATTAATTAAATTTGGTAAAGGTATTATTATTATTATTTTTATTTTTAATAAAAATATTTTTGAAATATAATTTCCAAATATAAAATTATTCTACAACAATATTAAGTCCAATGCTATGTGTTGTGTTAAAAGGTGACAAGTTAATACATTGGGAGGTAAAACGCGTAGCTTGGTCCCCAAGCAGGCCAGAAATGGGCCGGGCCGTTAAAGTGAAATCAGTCGCTATCCAGGGGCCTAAGTTGGCCCGCACCGTAACTGCCATTGAGTCATTGACTAGAAACCAGCTTCCCTGCTGCTTCCTCTCGGCTCTTGAAGTGGAAAGTGACGTTCGCCATCTTTGTGTAGCCACGTCATTGGGTCCTTCTCACAACCCTTTTTACATTCCTAGTACGCTTTTACTACCGAATTTTCCACGTAGGTCCTCCATTTTTTCTAATATTACATTCGCGCCCCTGCAATCCACGCGGTATATACCTACTATATATATCTGAATACTTTCTCGGAACGTGGCTGATCCATATAGTCATTCTCTCTCTCTCTCTCTCATTTTCGATCAATGCTTCCTCTCTGAAACCCCTTTCCCAAAATTTTCTTCTCTTTCTGGGTTTTAGGGATGGCTGTTCTGTCTTTCAATTCTCTGCCTCTGGGGTTCAGGTTTCGACCCACTGACGAGGAGCTGATTACGCATTACTTGCGCTTGAAGATCAGTGGGAATGATGAGGAAGTCAGAGTCATTCGGGAGATCGATGTATGCAAATGGGAGCCCTGGGATTTGCCTGGTATGTGTTTGATTTTTGGTTTTATGGTGTTGGCTAATTGGGTTTTGGGTTTTTTGGTGGGTTTTTGAGTTGGGTGTTTCATGTTTGTGGGTTTTGCAGATTTGTCGGAGATCAGGACGAACGATATGGAGTGGTTCTTCTTCTGTCCCCGGGATCGGAAGTATCCGAATGGGCACAGATTGAACAGAGCGACGGCAGCTGGGTATTGGAAAGCCACCGGAAGGGATCGGCAAATCAAGTCAAAGACGCGCTTGGTGGGGATGAAGAAAACTCTGGTTTTCCATACTGGGCGAGCTCCTCATGGGAAGAGGACCGTTTGGGTAATGCACGAGTACCGTGCCACTGCTAAAGAGCTCGATGGTACCCACCCCGGCCAGGTACATCTCCTCTCCCCTTTTTGTTGATTCCTTTGTTAAATTTTCATTTCCAGCTATCTTGATCATGAATGCTTTTGTTTTACTTTTGTGTTGATGTTTCTCCGGAAATCAATTTGAATGCTTTTCCCAATTTTGATTGTTTACTACAAATTGTACTGATCAATCATCATAGGAGTCAATTTCTCCTGAAATATCTTGGATTGTGAAAGGGGTATCTGAAACAATCGGATGTTTTTGAAGCTGAAATTTTCTGTGTTTATCATGATCTTGCGTGGTGAATATTTTGAAAGTTGAAACTCTAATTGTGAGGAACATTGCATAGTTGTTTTTGCCTGTAAATTGTTGGTTTCCGAATTTCCTCTGTTGTATAATGTTTTTGTGTAGAATTTTAGTGACAATACCGTGATGCCTGATCCGAATTCATTTGTTCAATTGTTCACATTCTGCAGGCAGCATTTGTCCTCTGTCGCTTATTTAAGAAGCAAGATGAGAAAGCTGAAGGGTTGAACCCTGATGAAATTGAACCCACTGTTCCATCCCCTACCCCAGCTAATTCTCCCGAGGAAACAGAGTTTGAGGTTGCATTACCTCAAGTAGCTCCAGTGGAAAAGCAAGAAGAAGAGCAACCTGGTTTTGCTGAAGGCTGTCCAGGTGAAAATCCTGATGAAATGACCGCTGAGAGTTCCGTTCCTGTTGGTTTCTGCAGCAATCCCCTTAATGCCTATGATGAAGAAGACCCATTGGCAAAACTAACAGCTGCTGAGGTGAGAAGGGGAAATGACTTCAGCTTAAATATTTAAGATTTTTAGTCGGGAATGAATGAAATACCAAGCTTGTTTATTCTTTGCTTCTACTTCAGGTGGATCAATCTCTGCAAGAGGACTTTGGCTTTTATCAGGATCAAATGCTAGAGCAATTAGATTGCCAGCTTTTCTCCCCGGTGCATTCGCAGTGGCATATGGGGTTAGAATCTTATGTGAGCTACCCTGGCACTGGCAACTTCAGCAATGGGCACAACGGGGAAAATGAGTATGGCACAAATGAACAGGATCCTGATGTTACTGAATTTTTGGAGTCAGTCCTCAAGGAAAATGGATCATGCAGTGAGTCAGATACAGTGAGTCAAACACAGGTAAACGAATTTTCCCGAGATCCTTATTGTTCATGAATGGTATTGTAAGTTCCACTTCCAAACTTTGAGTTGTGTCAATGTGGATCTTGAATGCCATAAAGGCATTATTCCTCAATGGTTATTTGCCTTTGTTCGTCCTTCCAGATAAATTATTTGTTTTACAAGTTCTTTTTTTAAGTTTTTTCTTCTATCTTCAGCTTGATCTGGAGTTTGATGCTTCTGCGGTCATTGTTGATAACATTAAAACAGAGGCACTACAAGAGATGGAAACAAATATCAGTGCTTTCAAGACTACCACTGGCAACAGTGCTGTCGAGTACAGTAGCAATATGGGTTTCTCATGTAATAACTTCGGTGATGATGCTTTCTCTGTTGGTTCTACTGTCAACCAGTTAGATAATTTGTTCAATAGATTTGAAGAATCAAGCAGTTACACAAATGCAGTTGGCAGTAGTGATATTACTGGACCTGTAATCAAGATAAGGACACGGCAACCACAAATTCAATCAGATGCCAACAACTGTGGGCCACAAGGAACGGCACAGAGAAGAATTCGTCTGCAGACAAAACTGGAAGTTGTTGGACATGCTTGCAGCATGTCAAGAGATTTGAACTGCAAGGAAGAAGCTGAGGTGAGAAGTTTACCAAGGGAACCTAATTATGAGAATTCTAATGATAAATTTTTGGGTTCTGAGGCCTATCCAATTGTCATGTGCAGGTGGGACAAGCTTCACAAAGCGATACTAGTGGTACCACTGATGAGAACCAGAAAATTGAAGTCAAGAAAGTTGATCAAGAACTGAAAATGAGCATGAGCCTGCTGAGGTTCAGGTCAAAATACAATGTTCTGATGGGCAGTGACAAAAAGGTTCCATCTGTGTTCTCAAAGGTTCGGGTTCCTCCTGCATGTCACCTAATTGCCTCGTCTGTTTCTTTGCTTAGGGTAGTTGGGCTTGTAGGCTTGTTTGTAATTTTTATCGGCACCTGGATATGCCGTGAATATTCAGTAGCGTAGGGGGCACTTTTTCTGTATGTAACTCTGCCCCTGTTTAATCTTTTGTAACTAATTATGATACTAGGGCGGGATAGATCTGTTAGGTTTATAGTTTTGTGACATGTATGTTAGTATTTATGTTGACTTGATAGTGGGATGTTACTTGAGTTGAGACTTTGATGTACAGAAACTTCAACCTTGAGAGGTTTTATTGTATCTTCTTTTGTGATGGAAGCTTAGATGCATATAACTAAAATAGAGCATATTGTTGTTGTTTCTGTTTTGGCTTTAGGTCAGTGTGGTTCTTGATGTTGCTGGGTTCTAGTTTAGGGCATCTATTCTGAGTTTGTTGAAATGGCCTACATGTGTCATGCTGTTGACTTCTTAACCCAGCATCTACTCTTTCTCTCTCGCTCTCTCTCTCGCTCTCTCTCTCTCTCTCTCTCTGTGGAAGTCCAGTCACCAGTCCAGAACTCTTTCTCTTTTACTTTCTTATTTTTGGAATATTTGATCTCTCTCTCTCTCTCTCTTTGTGGAAGTCCAGTCACCAGTCCAGAACTCTTTCTCTTTTACTTTCTTATTTTTGGAATATTTGATCTCTCTCTCTCTCTCTCTCTCTCTCTCTCCCTCTCTCTCTCTCTCTCTCTCTCTCTCTCTCTCTCTCTCTCTCTCTCTCTCTCTCTCTCTCTCTCTCTCTCTCTCTCTAAGTCCAGTCACCAGTCCAGAACTCTTTCTCCTTTACCTTTTTTTTTTTTTTTGGAATATTTGACCTCTCTCAGCTAATTTGCTAATGATTATTCCATTTCCACATGCAATTTTATAAATATTCCATATATTTAAGCAGCCAATTTACCTACACTTTTTATGACTATTCCATTTTTGTTTATGCATTTTCTAGAGCTATAAAGCTATTTTTGGAAATAATATAATTGATTACTATTGAAGGCATCTTAAATTTTTATAAATCATCCCATTTTGCATGCTTTTATTTCTATAAATCACCCCTGTGTCTACTATTTTGCATTAAAAACCAAACAGAGAACAACAAACTTCCAAGGTAATATCCATTTTTAACATTTATAAAATCATCCCTATTTTCTTTTATAAATAAAGAGATTGTATTAAAAAACCATCAAATGACTTAAATTACAAGACAGAAAAACACCCCTCACAAGGCCTGAGGAGCAGCCCTACCCACACCCTTAACGGATTGCCACCCAACCAACAAAATCAACTAAGATCGAGGGATCATATTTTATAGACAACTTTGTCTTGGATCAAAGAAAATAAACAAAAGAAGACTTAAGCCTTTGAGTTGAAAGCTCAAAATCATCCCTATTTTACAAGCTTCATTGTTGAACAGTTATGTTAAAATTCCAGGTCAATGTACTGGTCCATCAATTCAGTAATTTATATTAGATATACAATTTTTCTGAATTTCACCATTATCATCAGGCTTCCAACTGTCCAATTTAAAGATGTACATATGTTATTCTTAAATTGGGCGAGATCATAAAAAGAACAGTGAATAAAATAAAAGAAAATTTTTAAGAATGGAAAATTCCAAGGATGAACAAATATGGGTGCATTCAACAATAGAAAAATGTGATGAACCCATTACATATTAATACTTAATAGGGTATAGAATGGATCCATTTATCTTTGTTTCCATTAACAAAATTATTCCATTGTAGTCAACAAAATAGAATAAGAGTTCGTTTGACAATTATCGTAGATAGATTAGTCCTGGTTGGCTCACACACTCCAGAAAAGGTTGTCAAACAGTCTCCTCCCTTCTCCCTTCTCCCTTGACGCTTTTATTGGCACTTTTTCTGTACATAAAATCAATCAACTCAATCGCCGGTCCACTCTTCTTTGTTTTGATTCTGGTTTATAGTTGTTGCCCTAAGGAGGTTAAAAGAAAAGAAGATGGGTTGTGATTCGATTACCCATGTTGTGCTGCTTTTGCTTCTGTTGGGGCCATGCCTCTGCTCAAGGGAGGAAAGCTCTGCAACCCAAATTTTGAGCTCAGCCAAGAAAGACAGAGAATGGTTGGTCTCAGTAAGGAGGAAAATCCTTGAAAACCCGGAGCTCAGATTCGAAGAATACAACACCAGTGCTCTTATTCGTGGGGAACTCGACAAACTGGGCATCTCCTACACTCACCCACTTGCCAAGACTGGCATTGTGGCAGAAATCGGCACTGGTTCTGGCCCAGTTGTGGCTCTTCGAGCAGACATGGATGCTCTCCCTCTGCAGGCACCTACAACAGTTTTGAGTTAGATTGAGAATTTGGTTGGATGGGTTTTGTTTTGATTTGCTTTTATGGTTTGTAGGAGCTTGTTGAGTGGGAGCATAAGAGCAAGATTGATGGGAAAATGCATGGGTGCGGACACGATGCCCACACCACTATGCTGCTGGGGGCTGCCAAGTTGCTTAGTCAACGGAAGCATAAACTTAAGGTCTGTTCTGTAGAATAGTTGAATTTTTTTTAGATGATTGTATTAGAAATTGGTAGTGAATGCCTTGATGTTCATGTGTGAATTGAAGGTTGTGAAATTATCTTTTGGGTTTTGCTTGATGTTTAATTCTGGGAAAAATTTCTATTATTTGATTGTATGTTTGTGTGTATAGCTTCTGTGAACACAACAAAAAATGGCTATTGATTCTGTGTTAATCACAAAATGGTTCTTGTATTATATTTTGGTAGAGAAAAATGCTTTTCTTCAGTTCAAATTTCAGTGGAACCACATAGTCCATCCCTCTTTCTGGATTATAACAAAGAGAGGAAAATGGCTAATATTGCCCCTGAACTTTTGTTCTTAGTGCCATGTATCAATTAAGTGTTGGAAACTGCAGTTGCATCGCCTTACTCATAACATAAATGGAAAATAGTATCGACTCTTTATGCCGGAAATTGTCATTAGCCCTCTTTCATGTTTCTTAGTCTTATCTTGTTCTCTCAGCTTGAAACCCCTAATCTCATTTAATGGCAGCACGTTTACAATATGAGGAAATCCCTCTCTCTCTCTCTCTCTCTCTCTCTCCCTCCCTCCCTCCCTCCCTCTCCCTCTCCCTCTCCCTCTCCTTCACTTACCTACTAGTAAGTTCAATGGCAATGCATTGCAAAATTAAACTCTCTTGGGTGCTGAGCAAGTGTTACTATAGGACCTATAGGTTCATTGGAGCCTTGTTTGGTTGAGTAACTCATCTCTTTCTCTCTGGCTAAATTCTTTGATTTATATGTCCATGTAGAATTTTTATTTTAAGGTACTTATCTAAATTAATCTGTTATACCACAGATGGAATTTCGTAACTTCCCTTTATTTGGTATTGAAGGGAACTGTGAGACTTCTTTTCCAGCCAGCTGAGGAGGGAGGATTGGGCGCTCGTGAAATGATCAAGGTGGGTGCTCTTGGTGATGCTGAAGTGATATTTGGAATGCATATTGATCATGAAACACCCACAGGCAGTATAGCGTCTCGTTCAGGACCTCTCCTAGCTGCAGTGTGCTCCTTTGAAGCAAGAATAGAAGGGAAAGGTGGGGATGCTGCAGAACCCCACACTAATGCAGATCCAATACTTGCAGCATCATTTTCAATTTTGGCATTGCAACAGCTCATCTCAAGAGAATTAGATCCCCTGGACAGCCAAGTATGTTCCTATTTTATCTGTCTGTTTAGTACCTATAAGTCTGTAACCATGGCTGGAGACCTTTGAGAGAGCCTTGAGACAAACTCCTTTTATGACCTTAGTTTAACCTTCCAACTATTTGATTTTATATGTTTCTTTTATAGATCATTTTCTTCCTAAAGCACAGGTTCAAAACCCAGAACCTTGGAGATAAGACTACATTGGGTAAGGGGGTTTAGTTATTGGCCAAAAGGCATGAAAAATTTTACGACTCAGTAATATCTAAAAGAATCCTTCATGATTATTGAAGATGCAAAGTTTCTATTTTTCTACTGGTAACAGGAAATTTGCCTTGGGTTACAAGGGGCCCAACTTGCCCTTTTTATGGTTTCTTTCTACGCGTTGCTTGGCATGGTGGCACTAGTTTTTTGCAGGCTTTTTATCTGTTCCAAATTTGCAGCTTTTAGCTTTTTGTCAGATGTGTTTTATTTCTTTATGGCCAAGTTGCCAATCGGGTGAATTTAATGGTCTTCCTAGGAAGAGGGTTACTCCTGAATGCCGAAGGTGTGGGCTGTCCAATTTCTCCCACCTCCAATTATTATTTGCCCATTTCTATACCCTTTTAGCTGTTTGGATATACAAAAATGGATCTATAGAAAATTTGAACATGTAGACTATTGTCTAATGTGTCTTAATGCTAATGCTTAGTTTTTCTATGGAAGGTGCTGTCTGTTACTTCTGTGAAAGGAGGGACAACACTGAATCTAACTCCATCACATGTTGTGCTTCGAGGAAGCTTAAGGAGTCTTACCACTGAAGGTTTGAAACAACTCCGGAAGAGAGTGAAAGAGGTATGCACCAATTCTGAACTGTCACTTTTGCCTTTCCCTTCTCCTCAAAATATTAGAGGTAAAGAATGACCCTTCATATCCACAGTCCAAGCAATTATTGATTTAATACACTTTGCTTTGGCTTGTCTGTTGAATAGACACTCCCTTGAGTAACTCCTTTTCGTTTATCGGTTTTCTGGTGGTGATTTGGTTACTCAAACTTATGCCAGCTTCCCTCCTGAGACCCTGAAAATCAGCTGAAAATAAACCATAAATTTACAACTCAATTTTGCATTTTTTTTCATTTTTTATTTTCTTCGGTGTACCCTAAACCTTAAACCCAAAACCCTACCGGCATTGCTATATTTTGTGTGATGAAGCCATAGAGTTGTAGAATCAAGCAATGAGGCATAGTATCATGTAGGCATCATCCCTTCCAGTTCCCATAGTTCTTTTTCCTAGTTTTTCAAGTCGTATACTTAGCTGTTGGTATATTGTTGCCTTCGCTTTTGAGTTGCCCAGGGATTAATTTTCACCATTATATTCTACTATTCTCCTTATATTGGATGGATTTCCATTCATTGAAGAAATTACCTGGTAGTTTCTCTCAAGAGAACAAACAATTTAGATGAGTAAAGCTGCTAGTTCACATATGGAGCTTGTTGCAGGTTATTGAAGGGCAGGCAGCTGTACACCGATGTAATGCATATTTTGACAGAACAGAAGATTACCTTCTTCCTGCAGTTGTGAATGACGAGGTCATGCATCAGCATGTGCTGAGGGTTGGGAAACTCGTGCTTGGTCCTGAGAATATCCTCATAGCTAACAAGGTGATGGCAAGTGAGGACTTTGCCTTCTATCAAGAGGTGATTCCTGGAGTCATGTTTAGCATTGGAATTAGAAATGAGCTGGTGGGTTCTGTTCACTCCCCCCACTCCCCTCACTTCTTTCTTGACGAGGATGTCCTTCCAATTGGGGCAGCACTTCACACTGCTCTTGCTGAGATATATCTGGATGAGCACCAAAATCCTACTCTACCTTAATATTTTCAGAGGAGACTGAAGAAACCCTGGTGTATCTCCTATTTTGAACCTTTTGTATATGCTATAAACAATGAATGTATCTACGAACTAACCCAATTACATCCTTTGCAGTACTTATTTATCACTTACGTGTTCTCAGTTGTGCTTGATTAGATGGGGGAGGGATGAGGAGAGGCTCTACCCTTTTCAAGGTTCAAAATATGTGGCTGAAGGAGATCGGCTTCGAAAATTTGCTTAAAGGGTGGTGGACGGGTATAATTTCAGAGGCTCTTATGGCTTCATCCTAGTTATGAAGGTGAAAGTGTTGAAATCAGATTTGAAAATTTTGAACAAAGAGGTGTTCGATAATGCTTCGGTTAGGAAGGAGTTGGCCTTCAAAGACGAGGGTTTTTGGGACGCCGAGGGAGGACGTCCTTTCTCATAGGGGGATAAGGGAAGAGTATCATGAGTGGGCTCTTTTTGCAAGAGCTTTGTGGAAACAAAAATCTAAGGAGATTTGGCACAACAAAGGTGATAGGAACATTAAGTTCTTTAATAAAATGGCTAATTCTCATAGGAGTAATTTTATGACTAGGATTAAAATGAATGAGAATTGACTATTTGAGGAGGACGAAATAAAGGAAGGGGTGGCCAGGCTATCTCTAAGAAGGGGAGTTGTGTTTTGTATCCCTCTTTTTGGATGTGCATTTTCACTCCTATTGAATACTTTTTGTCTACTTTGATGTGTTGCTTTTAATGCTTATTTCTAAAATTTCATTACCTATTAAAAAAAGGTGGATGATTGGTTTAAGATATTCAAGTTAGACACATATACATAAATAAGGAAGTTCGAACAAAATTTTTGACTAGACTAATTTGGTGTTTGGTAAACAAACTTAGAGTGCATTTGGTAGTGATTCTGATAAGTGTTTCTAATTATTTTTTTATGCTTGAAAGATAAAAATTTTTAAATGTTAAAAAAAAAAAAAACTAAAAATACTTTCTAAAATCACTATCAAACGCACTCTTAATAATTAAAGTGATATAATAACTTAATTAGAGTCATTAAGTATGTTTGGTAAAATAATTTAATGGTATGACTTAAAGTCAAAAATAATTTTAAGTAATAAATAAAAATAATTAACTTTATTCTTAAATTTATATATTCATTTTACTTTTTGTTTTTTATCTCTACTTACCATAATTATCTCGATGATATTTTTTACTATTCTATGACTTCCACTGTTATTTGACTTTTTTTTTGCTGTAGTGATAATTTATGAGGATGAATATGTCAATTTGATGATTTAAAATAAGTTTTAAGTTAATTTTATCAAATATATTTAATGCTTAAAGTAATAGTTAAATAATAAGTTTTAAGTTAACAACTTAAATATAATTTAATTTAAAATCAGCTTAAGCCATCAAGTGATAAATCTTAAGTTTTATCAAATACCCAATAGATAGAAAAGAGATGTATGATATATTAAATAAAAGTTTGATTTAGTAGAGAAATTAAGTTAGATACCCTCTAACATTAATCAAGATGTACATATTTTATCCCTAAATTGAATAAGTTCATAAAAAGAGGATAGAATAAATAAAATATTTTTTTTTTTACAAATAGAACCTTTCAATAATGAACAGATATGGTTCTCTTAAATAGTGGAAAATGCATTGGACCCATTGTGCATTAATACTTGTTAGGTATAGAATACATCCATTTATCTTTATTTCCATGAGCCAAGTATTCCATTATTACCGCTAAGGTAGTATAAACATTAACATTAGCCCTCCCTATAGGCGGAACAACTCAACAAGTTCCCATTGAAGTAGGATACATGCATCAATTTGCTCGAAATCATAATAATTTATTATTATTCAATCATCGAACTAATCAATTCAATATAATAAACTAAAACTCTAATTTTCTGTTGAGTGATAGATCAAGTAAGTCTTGAATGAGTTCCTCGTATCACATTTTATTATATGATATTTCAGAATAAATCATCAATATTTCAGTATAGGTCCAGGATAATCCTTTATTTCATAGTCTGAACTTAAGATCATTAAATATAATTCAATTAAAATATTTATGAAAGTATGGTTTTCTCTATTCATTCACAATTTTATTCTAATCAACCAATTTTATTATGGGGCTTCTTGGTTCTTATGGAGTTAATTTAGTGAAATTTCGTCCAATAAAATAGAAAAATTATAAATCTCCAAGATAATAGATAATGTTGATGCCTCTTGATCAATTGAGAGCGATGCTTCTCCCTTCTTTCCTGCAAAAGATGTATGGACAGGTTATCCGGACACACCATTCGAAGCTCAAGTCAGATGATGAAAGTTAACTTGAGAGGTTGCCCCCTTTTAAGAGCTAAAAAGGAGTCTTTGTTACGTGTATGCGCGCACGTACCTTGATTTTGAGATGAGGGAGGGTTTTTATAGTGTCTAAAATGCTGTCACATCTGTGCTGAGATGGTTTCTTAACTTTCATAGTCATGATGACAACACAGTCGGTGATAGAGCAATCATCATCCTTTAGACGGCTGATAGGGATTGCTAGTGGAGGTGACCTGATGGTTCGCTTGTCACTTCAGTTTGTAGGCGGTATGGTGCAGCGTGTAGCAGGCTGCCTGCGGAGACAGGGTGATGTCCCATCGAGCGTGCTCCTAGCTTAGGGAGAATGATTACTCGTGGGAGTTGGTCAGGAAACCTATTCGAAGTGCATTGCATAGTTTTTAGAGGAATATCGTGTAACTGGCTACTGGTACTTCCAATCCGGATTGGATATTCGGATCTGGTTATATTCGTCCGAATAGAGGTATAAGGATGCCAAGGTGGCCTGCCACGTGGTCACACGGGGAAATCCCCTACAGATATGAATACCGCAAATAGAGCTATTGTGACACCCATTAAATGAGTAGTTTTGGTTTGATGGATTTATGTGAATTAGCAGTTTTTGATCCCTCCTCCGATATAATCCAATAAAAAGAGAATAACAATAGCGTAGTTATTTTCAATGCAGCAAAATTGCGGAGTCTCTATTTTTCTTTATTTTCTTGGGTTTGCATTCATATCGTGTAGTATTGAATGATCCAATGGATGATTTCTATTGGACAATGTCTACATCATTGGTTGCTGGTTGGACCCGTTGACAATGTCTACATCATTGGTTGCTGGTTGGACCCGTTGGATGCACCTTAGATTCCCCCTTCCCCCCCCCCCCCCCCCCCCCCCCCTTTTTTTTTTTCATTTATAAAGCACCTCCTGTCTTTTTCTCAGACCAAGTCTGTTGATCAATCCTGATTTTTCATCAATATATATATATATCCAAAAATAAAAATGATATATTGATCATGGTTGACGCACATACTAAAAAAGGTCAAACAGACTCAATTTCATGCTTTCCATCGTGGATGCTTTGGTTGGCTCTGTTTTCTCTACATAAAAGCAATCAATTCAATCACTGATCCACTCTTCTTTGTTTTCATTCTGATTTCATAGTTGTTGCCATAAGGAGATTAAAGAAAAAGAAAAAAAAAAGATGGGTTGTGATTCGATTGCCCATGTTCTGCTTCTTTTGCTTCTGTTGGAGGCATGCCTCTGCTTGAAGGAGGAGAGCTCTACAACCCAAATTTTGAGCTCAGCCAAGAAAGACAGAGTGGTTAGTCTCAATAAGGAGGAAAATCCATGAAAACCCAAAGCTCAAATTCGAAGAATACAATACCAGTGCTCTTATTCGTGGAGAACTCGACAAACTGGGCATCTCCTGCACGCACCCACTTGCCAAGACTGGCATTGTAGCAGAAATTGGCACTGGGTCTGGCCCAGTTGTGGCTCTTCGAGCTGACATGGATGCTCTCCTTCTGCAGGTACCCACATCAGTTTTGAGTTAGATTGAGAATTTGGTTGGATGGTTTTGTTTTGATTTGCTTTTATGGTTTTTAGGAGCTTGTTGAGTGGGAGCATGAGAGCAAGATTGATGGGAAAATGCATGGGTGCGGACACGATGCCCACACCACTATGCTGCTCGGTGCTGCCAAGTTGCTTAATCAAAGGAAGCATAAACTTAAGGTTGGAGTCTGTAGAATACTTGAAATTTTTTTTTCTCAGATGATTGTTTTTGAACTTGGAAGTGAATGCCTTGATGTTCATGTGTGAATTGAAGGTTGTGAAACCATCTATTGGGCTTTAGCTTAGTGTTTATTTGATTGAATGTTTGTGTGTATAGCCAGCCTCTGAGAACACAACAAAAAATGGCTATTGATTCTATTTTCATCATAAAATGATTCTTCTGTTGTGTTTTGGTAGAGAAGTTATTTCATTGATTCTTTGAGTCTGATGGAATGAAGGAAGCTAAATAGATATTAAAAATGCTTTACTTCAGTGGAACCATATAGTCCATGCCTCTTTCTGGATTAGAACAAAGAGAGGAAAATGGCTCCTCTTGCCCCTGAACTTTTGTTCTTGGTGCCATATATCAATTAAGAGGTGGAAGTAGCAGTTGCATTGCCTTACTCATAGCACAAAATGGATAGTATCTTTGCAGGAAATTGTCATTAGCCCTCTTTCTTTGTTTCTTGGTCTTATTTTGTTCTCTCAGCTTGAAACCCCTATTCTTATGTAATGACAGCATATTCACGGTATGAGAGAATCTCTTCTCTCTCCCTCTCCTTCATTTACCTACTAGTAAGTTCAATGGCAATGCATCAGAAAATTAAACTCTCCTGGGTGCTAAGTGTTACTACAGAAGCTATAGGTTCATTCAAGTTTTGATTGGTTGAGTAATTCACTCTTTCTCTCTAGCTAACTACTTTGATTTATATGCCCATGCAGAATTTTTTTTAAGGTACTTATCTAAATTAATCTGGTATACCACAGATGGAATTTCGTAACTTCCCCTTATTTTGTATTGAAGGGAACTGTGAGACTTCTTTTCCAGCCAGCTGAGGAGGGAGGTTTGGGTGGTCTTGAAATGATCAAGGAAGGTGCTCTTGGTGATGCTGAAGCTATATCTGGAATGCATGTTTCTCATGAAAAACCCACAGGCAGGATCGCGTCTCGTTCAGGGCCTCTCCTGGCTGCAGTGTGCACCTTTGAAGCAAGAATAGAAGGGAAAGGTGGGGATGCTGCAGAACCCCACACTAATGTGGATCCAATACTTGCAGCATCATTATCAATTTTAGCATTGCAACAGCTCATCTCAAGGGAATTAGATCCCCTGGACAGCCAAGTATGTTCCTATTTTATCTGTCTTTTTGGTACCTATAAACATGGCTGGAGACATTTGCTTGAACCCTTTGAAGGAGCCTTAAGGCAAATTTTATTCAAGTCTGAGTGATTTCTAAAACAATCCTTCATGATTATTACTTGCTCATTTGAAAAAATGAGGTCTATGGGAAATGTGAACATGTAGAATATTTTCTGATGTGTCTTAATGCTAATGCTTAGTTTTTCTATGGAAGGTACTGTCTGTTACTTCTGTCAAAGGAGGGACAACACTGAATCTAACTCCATCATATGTTGTGCCTGGAGGAAGCTTAAGGAGTCATACCACGGAAGGCTTGAAACAACTCCAGAAGAGAGTGAAAGAGGTATGCACCAATTCTGAACTTTGTCACTATTGCCTTTCATTTCTCCTCAAAATATTAGAGGTAAAGACTGGTCCTTCATGTCCACAGTCCAAACAATGGTTTGATTGATTTAACGCACCTTCCTTTGGCTTGTCTGTTGAATAGACACTCCCTTGAGTAACTCCTTTTAGTTTATCGGTTTTCTGGTGGTGATTTTGTTTCTCAAACTTACGCCAGTTTCCCTTGTGAACCCCTGAAAATCAGCTGAAAATAAATCATAAATTTACAACTCAATTTTGTATCTTTTTTTTTTCATTTTTTACTTGCCCTCAGTATATCCTAAACCCGAAACCCTAAACCCTATTGGCATGGCTATATTTTGTGTGATGAAGCCATAGAGTTGTAGAAGTAAGCAATGAGGCAAAGCATCCTTCCAGTTCCTGTAGTGCCAGCGAAAGCTTTGATGCCAACAATGTTAGTTCAAGAACACAAAGATAAAACAATCACACATACGGTACACGAGGTTTTAACGTGGTTCGGCCAACCATGCCTACGTCCACGGATGAGAGATAATGATTCCACTATACAATAGAGAATATTACAGAGAACAGAACCAGATACAACTATTGGGTTCCCGAAACATCCCATGTTTCCCCACTCCTTGTATCCATACCTTACTATGAGCCATCTCGCTCCACCGGGTATCTCCCGTTCTTCCTCACATCTCTATCCACCTTGTATAGTCTCTACAGGCCCATCTCCATCTCATAACTTTTTCTCCTCATGACCTAGAATATTTATAGAGATATTTCCAACAACCTTCCTTATTCTATAAGGAAGTCTAATATTACAATAATATATCAACCTAGAAATATTCTATATAATATTCTACGGTACACGAGGTTTTAACGTGGTTCGGCCAACCATGCCTACGTCTACGGATGAGAGATAATGATTCCACTATACAATAGAGAATATTACAGAGGACAGAACCAGATACAACTATTGGGTTCCCGAAACATCCCATGTTTCCCCACTCCTTGTATCCATACCTTACTATGAGCCATCTCGCTCCACCGAGTACCTCCCGTTCTTCCTCACATCTCTATCCACCTTGTATAGTCTCTACAGGCCCATCTCCATCTCATAACTTTTTCTCCTCATGACCTAGAATATTAATAGAGATATTTCCAACAACCTTCCTTATTCTATAAGGAAGTCTAATATTACAATAATATATCAACCTAGAAATATTCTATATAATATTCTTTACAAAAAGGAATCTATACTAATTAAGAATTTGGGACACTTCCTAACAGTTCCCACAATTCTTTGCCTTAGTTTTTCAAGCTGCATACTTAGCTGTTGGTAAATTGTTGCATTTAGAGACTGTTTTTGAGTTTCCCAGGGATTAATCTTTGCCATTATATTCTACTTTTCTCATATTGGATGGATTTCTATTCATTGAAGAAATCAACTAGTAGTTTCTCTCAAAAGAACAAACAATTTAGATGAGTAAGCTGCTAGTTCACATATGAAGCTTGCTGCAGGTTATTGAAGGGCAGGCAGCTGTACACCGATGTAATGCGTATTTTTACAGAACAGAAGAAGATTACCTTCTTCCAGCGGTTGTTAACGACGAGGTCATGCATCAGCATGTGCTGAGGGTTGGGAAACTCCTGCTTGGTCCTGAGAATACCCAGGTAGCTAACAAGGTGATGGCAAGTGAGGACTTTGCCTTCTACCAAGAAGTGATCCCTGGAGTCATGTTTGGCATTGGAGTTAGAAATGAGCAAGTGGGTTCTGTTCATCCCCTCCACTCCTCTCACTTCTTTCTTGATGAGGCTGTCCTTCCAATTGGGGCAGCACTTCACACTGCTATAGATGAGATGTATCTGGATGAGCACCAAAATCCCATTCTATCTTAATATTTTCAGAGGAAACTGGAGAACCCCTGGTTTTGTATATGCAGTAAGTATATGAATGTGTCTAAGAAAATATTGATTTAGATATTTTTTCCTTTTTCATTTAATTGATGTGTGTGCAATGTGGAGGGATCAGAAGAGGCTCTACCCCTTTCAAGTTCGAAAATATGTGGTTGAAGGAGGCAGACTTCAAAGACTTGCTTAAAGGGTGGTGGATGGGGTATGATTTTAGAGGCTCTTATGCCTTCATCCTGCTGTGAAGGTGAAAATGTTGAAACCAGATTTTGAAAATTGGAACAAAGAGGTGTTGGATAATGCTTCAATTAGGAAGGAATTAGCCTTTAATGAAGAGGGTTTTGGGGACTCCAAGGAGAGGGAGGATGCCCTTTTCTTATAAGGGGATTAAAGCAAGTAGGATAGCAAGGGAGGAGTATCATAGGTGGGCTAAAGAAGCCTCATGGCTCATGGAGGTAGAAATCTAAGGAGGGTAATAGAAATAAAAAGTTTTTTCATAAAAAGGCTAATCCTTAATGAAATGATTTTATGACTAGGATTAAAATTAATGAGATTGACTATTTGAGGGGACGAGATAAAGGAAAGGGTGATTATGCCATCTAAGAAAGCAGAGTTGTCTTTTGCATTCCCTCTTTTTAGATGTGTTTTCACACCCACTCGGTGTTTCCTATGTACTTTGGTACGGTGTTTTTTTCTGCTTGCTTATAAAATTTCATTATTTACCGATGAAAAGAAAGGTGTTTGATTGGTTTATGATCTCAAAGTTAGAGACGTATAAAAATCAGGAAGTTAGAAAAGAAATTCGGAAAAGACTGACTCAAGACGATGGATGGGATAAGATGTGTGACACATTAGACAAAAGCCTGATTTAGTTGAGAAATTATGTAAGCTAGCCCTCTAGCATAAATCAAGAGGGGACCCAATTTTCTCTCCTTAGCTTCTCCTCCTTGAGAAATTTAAAACCCTATCCTATCCTTGCTTTCGGTTGCTCCACAGCTAGATGGACCCATATTCTTCAAGACAGGTTCACCACATCAATGCAATAACCAAAACTGAAGTGGGTGTGTCATTGTTTAGTCAGCAGGCTTTAAATCTAGGGTCAGGAGGCAAAGCAGAACCGCCCTTGAGCTGCAATTGGACTCCCAACTCTGGATGGGTACCTAGGGTCAGGACATTTGGAAGCCTCTGTACATATTTTGACAGAAAAAGAAAAAAGGTCTAGCTACAGTATCAAATTGTACTTTTTCGGTAGGATATCGAAATACGCGTTTTTTAGTAGGTATCAAAAAGATATCATCAATCAGATAGTGCTATATATACATAAGTCTCATTGTTTGTATTATGATCTTAATTTGTTTGTACTCTTATTCTCTTGTCTTATTTATTTGTATCTTCATTCAATAACCTACATTTCACCATACACATTTAATGGTCCGGATTTGGAGTTTGATAGGTATCACTGTGATACCTTGGTATTTTCCTAAAAAAGAAAAAAAAAAAGACAGATAGACTGCTACAACAAGGTGTGGACATGGCCACAACCCAAGGACAAGAGAAGACCCACCCCCCATGAGTCCTACGTGTATACACTGCATCCAAGCATCCATAGAATGATGGCTCCCTTTTCCTCTGGCCCCAGCCTTACCTTGTCTCTATATGTATTTTCAAGTAAAAGATTTCATTATAGATCATGAGGGACTCCCATTCTGCTACTACACTACACAAGGCATGTCCTCTCTGTCTTTCTCTCATTGATCATTACAACTAGATTCCATTTCATGTGGCACACCATTCTTGTCTTTCAAAGCTTAAACCTTCCTCTGAACTTGGCCTAAATTCATTCTCTAGTCTTCCGGTAACTGCCCCCCCTCACCCGATGAATCAAAAACTCATGATTGAGGGAAGTGTGCCCCTTTATGAAGATTGATCACTACCTAATGCATTACAAACCAGAAAGATTAGGAATACAACATTCAAATACTTTTTTCCAGGCCAGGAAGATGTGTAAAAATATCCATGCAATGTATGTGAATGAACTGAGAAAGCAACCATGCTTGATGCATGTACAAGAGATCCCCATTTCATGATGTTTCTTGTCCCCCATACAATCCTCTATGTGTTTCTTTCCTCAATGATTCTGTTTTTTCTTTTTTTATTTCTCCTTCAAGGACGGGCTTTGTGCCTTTCCATGATTTTGGAACCGGAAAATATTTAGCAAATCCACTTTGATGCTGCTTCCATGTTCCTATAGTTTTAAATACTCAATAATTCCTAATAGGACAGACCAAAGAAGCATAATTCATTAGGTACTAACAGTGCCTGCAATACTTATTTGCCCAATAATTTTGCCTTTCGCTACAAGTACCCGAATAAGAAGATTTTCAACATGCAAATAGAGAATTTAAATGGTCTCTGAAAGCATAAAGAGCATGGCTAAAAAGTTTCCCTGCTTAAAGAAATACCGAAAGAGCACAACAGAGAATCAAGACACATGACTCATGCAATGTAATTGCAGGGCCTCATCATTGTAATGCTCACTCCTTTCTTCTCTCAACTTTCGGTTTCAACACGTATATGGGAATTTCATAGCTCTTTTCCTTCCCCCTCCACCTCTGTTGTCAAGAATTAGAGACATCAGTCTGTTCTGTTCTACCTAAAATGATCTGATCACTTAATGTTCAATGGAACTGTTCCAAACAAGCTCCTCCTGTGAACTTTTATAGACCAGATAGAGTCAGATCCTTGCCTTTACGCCTAGATTTTTATGCACTTTTTGATTGTAAGAAGAGAAAGGGATTGAATCTCATGGGGGCTTCATTTTTCTTTGAATTGGATACGTTAGGCAAAACCCTTAAAGTAATCTCTCAAGCCAGTGACTGCAAGCCATGTACCTGAATGATAGCCACTTCTATTGGTGGGAATTAGCAGTTGTTCAATCATTAGTTCTAAAAAATTAAGTGTTTTTAGTGATTGGAGATTAACTAAAAGAGTAATGGGTGGTTGAGTATGATTTCTTTTTCCTAATAACTAGACTGAGCAGATGCATCAAGATGCAGCTAACCTCACATCCAATATAGCTCTATGACCCCACTAATCCCTCATCAGTATAATCTTTATTATACAAAAAGGGAGAAGGTTATATTACATGGGGTCAACCAAATTTGAAATTTGCTTTGGGGTTTAACTTCTTTTTGGCTGGACGCTGTGAGAGAGGTTGGTCGGTGATTTCTTAGTGGTTGAGATCTTGGACCAATCTTTTCATGGTTGGTGCTTGTTACTGTCCCATGCTGAGTCATTTCCACGTTTGACACCTAAATTGAGTTGGGTTTCTTCTTCTCTTGGTGTAAGTTTCTCTATCAAACTTTGGAGACAAAAGCCAGAAACCAAAAGGGTGGGGATGAGTTTTCAGATTTTCCTTTGAAGGGCAGTTTTGGTTTCGATTTGATTGAGGGGGAGGAGAAATGTAGCTTGTCAATCTAAATGGTTAAGTAGAGGGTAGGTTGCAGTTTGGTATATGGTAGTGAGAGTTCATATTTAGGGAAACAATATCCCACCCATCTGATGTTGAAGAACAACTAATCACTTGATGAGAAAGAGAGGCCTAACAGAAAAACTTTCCAATTATCGAAAAGAGCAGCAAGGGAAAGCAATTGAAAAAGGGAAAAAAAAGGGTTAAGCTTTGTGATCTAAATGGTAATGCAGCAACCCATGTGATCCCTACTTTCTACTATGCAGATCTTTACACGCAAAACCCTAACCCCTTTAGCATCCCCAAGTTTCATTCACCCCAGCTACTAAGTTACTAAAATACCTTCTTTTCCAACTAAATTGTATAGAAAGGATGTAGCACTAGGCTATTAGTACTAGACATGATAAGGCTACTTTTGGCAATATATTTATAAAAAGAGTTACCCGCCTCCAGCCTAATAAACTCTCACGACTTTAAAACATATTTACATAGTAAAAAGAACTCTACTAAATACAATTACAACCAATGCAAACACAACATCCTTGTTCTATCCCACATGATTACATGACCACTCAGATAGACAAACATTTCTTATGAGATCAAGCAGAAAAAGTGTCACATCGGAGTTTGGGATTGGTTCTGGTATCATTTTATAATGACCCATTTCCTCTAATATGGATGTCGGTCATTAGATTTAATCAGAAAAATTGACCTACTTGGTTTTGGTCATTGAAGATGTGTGGTGTCTCCCACACCAAATCCATTCTAAGTTTACGGACAAACTTGGCTTCTAGATTGCCTAGATACCTCGTCACACATGTCTGCCACTTGACCACATTCTCATGGAACCTTATAAACAAAAATGTAAAATCTACCAGTTGGTGGGTGATGGGAGTGCTTTCCTTCTTAATTATATGTATCATTCTCTCTTGCTTGGCTTCATCAGCCCTCCTCTCTTCTCTCTATAAATCTGCCGACCCTGCCCAGTTGTTATTCCCCCCCTTTCTCTTCTTCTCAGCCTTGGAGATTGAAAACAACTCCAAAAGAAATAGTTAAGTAATAGGTACCCAGAACAGTTAGTGGTGTTGCATGTGCTCTGGAATCAGTGTGGTTGCTTTATATGATAAAAACTGCACAACCCACCACCCATTACAATCCGACTTCTACGTATAAAAGCTGCCTCCTCTCTTTTCTCAGGCCTCTCCCTCATTTTTCACTGAATCCTTCTCAGTTTGAGAGAATAATCAATGGGTGAAGAAGCTAAGGTGAAATGGGGCTTTAGGATTATTTTTCTGTTTCTTGAGTACTTCATTCTTTTCAGTGGATCTTATTTTTTTATGTATGATTCAGTCCTGCATTGATTTCTTTTATTGATAATGTTATCTGGGCAGGAACAAGCTCCAGCTGAAGTTAAACCAGAGGCAGAGGAGAAGAAGGAGGAAAAAGCAGAGGAGAAGAAAGAAGAAAAACCAGAGGAGCAGAAGGAGGAACCTAAGCCACCATTACCATTTGTCTTGTTTGTAGATTTGCATTGTGTGGGATGTGCCAAGAAGATAGAGAGGTCCCTCATGAAAATAAGAGCTCTCTCTCTCTCTCTCTCTCTTTTTCTTCCTGTCCACGTGAATATAGCTCACTCACAGCTCTCTCACAGCTCTCTCATTACCTGATTCTTTGTCATTGTTGTCATCATTTACAGGAGTCAAGGAGGTTATGATTGATATGGCTCAAAACCAGGTGACTATAAAGGGAATAGTTGAACCACAAGCTGTGTGCAATAGGATAATGAAGAAAACCAAGAGAAGAGCTAAAGTCTTATCCCCTCTGCCTGAAGCTGAGGGAGAGCCCATGCCAGAAGTTGTTAGTTCACAGGTTTCATGCAGCAACTACTTTGAAAAATAAAATAAAATAAAATAAAATAAATTCTCCTGCTGATTTGATGGCATTTTCCATTTTCTCCAGGTTAGTGGATTAACAACTGTGGAACTCAATGTGAACATGCACTGTGAGGCCTGTGCTGCCCAACTCAAGAGAAAGATTCTCAAAATGAGAGGTAGGTACTACCTTATATCGGTTACAAATCGCTGTATGCACCGATCAAAAAGGTGTATAAGCAGAAATATTCCATTAGAAAGGATTATTAATTCTAATAGATTCAGGATAGGTTCGGTTATTCCATACTTTTTTGGCTTTTCTATCAGAGTCCCTAGATGACTCTACACGTGTCGTGCCACTGGGATTGTGACTGGCCAACTTCATGGAACAATAATGAAAGGTGGCAATGGAGATTAATAAACTTAATTGGCCAAAGGGTGTTTCCTAATATATGATTAGTGTGTCCTGATTTTCTGAGAAAGGAGAAAGAAAGTAGGCCAGAAGGGAATTTCTTGAAGTTCTAAGAAACTGAGCTGGGATGTAACTGTACCATCCTATTGCTGATTGTATGATGATTCAGTGCTTGATATATGATGTTTGTGGAAATCAATATAGGAGTACAGACTGCGGAGACGGAGCTGAGTACCAGTAAAGTCACAGTTACTGGCACCATGGATGCAGACAGGCTTGTTGATTATGTATACAGACGCACCAAAAAGCAAGCACGTATTGTTCCACAGCCTGAACCCGAGAAGCAGGAGGAAAACAAAGAGGGTGAGAAGCCAGCTGAAGAAGCAAAGCCTGAAGAAAAGAAAGAGGAAAATGCAGAGAAAGCAGAGGAGGGCAAACCACCAGAAGAAGCAAAGAAAGGTGAGGAAGGCAATGGTGGTGAAAATAATGAGAGCAAAGAAGAGAAGGGTGGTGAAAACAAGGAAGAGGGTAAAGTTGGAGAGATCCCCATGGATGATGAAACAATGAAGAGGATGATGTACTACTATCAACCGCTCTATGTCATTGAGCGAATGCCACCTCCCCAACTCTTCAGTGATGAGAACCCCAATGCCTGTTGCATCTCATAATCAAAATTTTCTTAGTAAATTAAGCTATTATCCTACGATGTAATTTCAATACACTGCCTGGGGATGAGAACTTAGGACTTTGGTGGAGAGTGTCAATGAATGGTATCAGATCCATTTATCATTCTGTATCTTATGTATTATATACTAAATAATCTATACATGATCCATTTATCATGCTGTCCTTTTGGTATAATTCTTTAACAAATATGATGATAAACTCCAAAGAAGAATGTAACACAATGGACACTGAAAGTGGTGTATCAGGTGCCTGCTACATCGCAAAAGTCACAGAGGCATTTGTCATCTTTAATTAATCAAAAGATGGATGATACTTTTCCCATCGACGAACAGATTTCCTCAAAAAAATAAAAGCTCGTGTGGAGCAATAAAGAAAGCTTTAACCCTCTAACACATACCCCAAGAGGCCAAGATAAACTAACAAAACCATGTATGTCATCTAGCACCTTATGTAAGTTGCTGAATTCTTAAAAACTACCATGATCTGCAGGTTCCAGTTTTGTGGATGTCACGTTACAATTGGAAGGATGGGATAATAGAGATGCATAGAGATTCCCTGAGAAATCAGAGACGTGGGATTCACATGGTGAAGCCCCCATGGAGGGACCAGAAGGCAAGGAAGAGCACTATGGGACCCTTTATCAAATGCTGCGTGGCAATGGCGGTGGTGAGGCCATCAAACACCTGTCTATTTGTCTCTTTTATCTGCCATACGCCTAACCGACATACCACGTAATAAAGTTCTTTTAAGGGTTGCATTCTTGAAAAATGATGAAAATAAAACAAATTTGACAATCCCATCTAAAGATAACAACATTATCACACAACTATTCAACAAATTTTCTTCCTTGCCCATTTTTATCACCACCATGTCTGAATTTCTTGGCCCAAAACACTACAACTTAGATGTGAGAAGGAACCCTCTGCAGTCAATTTTATGCCATGTCCCTATTGAAAGGGATGGCCCAAGGGCTGTCCTTTCAGAGGAGCACCACCCCATATTAAATGGCAAATTTCCCACCACGATTAAACAGGGAAAGTAAAGGTTAGTGACCAAAAAAGCAAGAAGGGTCCTGTTTTAGCTGGGAGAAAACCACAACTTTCCTACCCTACCCTGTTTGAGATTAGGTATTAGCCATCTGTGGGGCAAAATAGATAGGAGTGGGCCACTTTGGGAAACCATGGAGGCTCTACCATTGGGTCAAATAAAGTTTTATCTGTATGTGCCTGTGAAGCATGTACCTCCATGACCCGTAAATATGGGTTGTGTCTCAGTACTCATACATATGTGCTATCTCCTTTTTATCCTTTATCCTTCCTTTTCCCCCCTTTTAATCAGATTCTGAATAACAACAAAGTATTGGTTTTGAAACCACATCAATGTGGACTATGATATCAGCATGAATGTGCAATGCATCTTATCCATATTTGGGTGTTGAAGGTGTGAGTTACTTTCAACTTTGGATGTATTCACAAGTATATATGCTTATCATTTAATTACCTTTTTCTAAAGGTGGGAAGCATAGGCTATCTTGTCATCTACGATGAAAAAAGATCGATATTTATGTGATTTTCCTATGGCACACAACTCTACTAAACAAAGATTTATACTGAGATGATGAAGTGTGATGTGTTGGGGAGGATCCAAATCCATTTTTGGTGGTTTCTTAACAGAACTCTATAATTCAAAGATGGCACTTTGGTTTTGTTGCGAAGGAAAGAACTGGAGCATGTGCATGGTGGTGTCACCCATGAGTGCACAAATGATGATGCTAGTCATGGTTATATGGATCTTGGTTTCACAAGTTTCACAAGTTCCAATCTTAGAAGAGGCAACTTCTTCAGTAAGGAAAACAGACCACATGGGAGCCAAACTTCAAGATATCCAATTCCCATGAAAAGGTACAAAGCCCTTTTCTTAGGCAACAAAGTTGCTGACACATCTTTAACTTTGTCCAAGTCACAACCCATTCCCCCTTCAAACAACAATCACCTAATCAAAGAATCTTTTGAATACAAACCTCATAATCTATCTAACTTAATTAAGCCGCCGTGCATGAACAGGAAGGCGCATGAAAAACAACATCATCAATCAAGAAACATAAACAAAGTAAAGAAAGGAAAAAGAGACTACAGCCTACTCTCTTTTGTTTCCAGAGAACACAAGAAGGAACTAGCCCCCCATCAGTGCTCTTATATATAATATAGACAACCATCATCCCCAACTACTAGTTCATGAGTATAATAACAATAATAATTGCTCAAGACCAGAACAAGATCGATAATCTGTAAGGTTCCAATGGCGAACCTGCAAATTGTTCCAGCTTCCAACAACGTGGAAGCACAGTACGTGGAGATGATGGTGCCTCTGTACTCACATGGATGTGAGAAGAAAGTAAAGAAGACATTAGCCGGAATTAAAGGTAAATCCAAAAATATGCATGCCAATATAGCTCTCTTTACTCTCAGAGCATTTTTCATGTGATTTGTTGGTTGGTTGGTCTGTGCTTAATTGTCCTGGGCTTGAGCACTGACTTCTGTTAAAGTTTGTAATTTGGCCAAGCCCAAAGCCATACCAGACAAATAAAGTGAAAACACATGCCTACAATTATTCATGGGCCAGAGAGAAGCCATCCTAATCTTTACTATCTATGGTAAACATATTTTTAGGATATGCATCACTCTGACCCATTGAGTGGGGAAACTTCAAGAATCAAGCTTCCACCTAATGGAGGGGTCTCAACCATGGCCAGCAGCCCATTCAAGAGAGAAGGGCAGCCAAGCAAACCAAAGCCAGGCCAATTGATGTGTCCTAGCCCTTGAAATATATGGTTTTCATTTTATTTTGATGACGTGCAGGGATATACTCAGTGAATGTGGATTATAATCAACAGAAGGTGACAGTGTGGGGAATATGCAACAAATATGATGTGCTAACGACTATGAGGACCAAGAGGAAAGAAGCCCGGTTCTGGAATGATGAAGACAACGCGGAGATGGAAGAACCCGTGAAAGATCCCAAGCCTATGACTTTAACTAGAGTTCGCTCTCTTAGCTGGAAAGCATGGAGGATGGTCTTCAAGAGATCATATTCCTTTTAAAGAAAAATTGGAAGTGGATAAATAAGAATAAAACACAACTTCCTCATTTCTGAGAACTTTGATTTGATGTAAATTGGCCAACATACATTTCCCACATGATCAGTTGGTGGACCACTGTTTCTTCAAGCATTCCGGCTTCCTAAATGTATATCTTTTTGACAAATTCGGTTGCTTCTCCTTCCTTCTTTCGCCTTGTTTGGTAAGTTTTGTGAAAAGTCCTTGCTCTTTCAATTATATCTAACAGGTCAGCAAGTGTGTGCGCCAATAGTCCCTTCCTGTTCAAGGGCTCCACAACGCGTTAGAAGAATGATTTCTACCCTGATGCATCAAAATCTCATCACAAACTCGCAAGTTCATATCATTTGCTGAGAGAAAATTTGTAGATGGTGATTTCTAAAAGGTGAAACGGCATGTAGTTACCCCACCAAGGAAAAGAGTCATGTGTTGTGTTCACAATGTTTGAGATATGAAACATATAATGACCCCTGAAACAGAAAATTTCATTCGGATCCTACATGAAAGCAATATTGCAAATGACATAAAGACAACAACACACACCCTGGCATTAATTGAGGTCTCCATTTTTTCACAGGAAGGGAGAGAAAATAAACAAGAAAACTTGTGGTCCTCATGGGGAGAGCCTCATTGGTTTCAATCAAACTATCCGAATAAGATATTTATGTTTTATTCAGGAGAGTTACATTCAACAACATCATGAGTCAAAATGTTGAGTGGGGTTGGTGGAGATAGGGCTCTTAATTAGCTAGGAAATCAACAGGTTCTTTTACCCTATATAGGAATTCACACGACAGTTAACATGCACATGGCCATAATTTTACTTTAAGCAACTGCAGCTCACCTTGCGTTTTCTGATGTCCCAAGGAGTTGTAGGGCCAGACCGGTGCCAACACTGAAATTCAAACTTGGAAACCACTGCATCTCCACCCTTGATTCTTCAACTCAGTTCACTCTACCCCACACATCATCAGCCTAAAAGGAAAGATGTGATTTGAGTATATATCTCATTTGAGTCTCATGTGAAAGTAAAACATTACCATGATTACAATTGATGAATGAGTTGACAAAACTCAGACTACAACTAATCTCATTATGATATTAATATATGAAATCATAATTGAGATCTCTGTGTGGTAGATTGGGAAGTACCACAAATTAAAGTAGGTCAATCCCATTAGCTTATAAGTTTGGCTTCATTACACCTCCTCCTTCAATCTCAATATAACCACCACACCGGAGGCTTAGAAGGAAAAATCATTACTTGGCCTCTCAACCTTGAAGGGCTCCCTTTGAAATAGCCATTGAGCAAAAGCTTTCAGAGAGGAAGAGAAGATGATAATGGTGTCTGTGATTACAGAGCTGCTAGAGGAATACACAGTGGTGCTGGCAAGGATGACAGAGCAGCTGTTCCTCCCAAGGCATAATATGGGTGCCCTCAATATCAGGAATCTCCGTCTCTCCAGTCCCTCTTCCCTTCAAGACAACTCTTCCTTCCTTCTCTACTTCTAGAGTTTTTCAGCTCTGTGTTTTTGAATTGTTCATGGTCTTTTTCTCTCTTTCTCTTTATTCTATTTTTTCATTGTTTGGGTTGGGATTTGGATTTTTTATGCTTTTTGTTTTTCTATTTATGCAGTGCAGAGTGTGTAGATGAGATATCTCCTTTGTTTCTCTTACCAAATATGTAAAATTCATCACAGCTTTTTGGTGAGATTCAAATACCATCTCATGAAATAATATTGAAATTCTTACACCCATTTGTTGAAATGAGCTTTGAAAATGGTTGGATTTCTTTTGTGGGGTCTCCCCCTTCATTGGAATGAGGAAGACCAAGATCATAATTTGGTTTTCTATGCACTAAATGCAGAACCCACCATGCAGAAGAGATTAGTTGTGATATAAGATGAAGAAAAAGGATTCTCTCTTCACCAAAATTTCTCAACCTAATCAAAAGAGCTGAATTCAGGGTACATTTGAACGGGCAGATGACTTGGGAGGCTGGGTTGCTGGGACTTCTTGAATCCCATCATTGTTTATTCCCTATGAGCAACAAGACAAAGTACCTAGTGCCAATTCTCCATAATTGTGATTGCAAGTTCTGTTTGTTTGTGTGGAAAATAAAAGAAAGTGGCGAAAATAGAAGGAAATTCACTTCACCAAATGCTCACCCACATGACTAAGGCTTAAGGTCGATAAATTATGGATGCAGTAACTAGTACTGCTTCTTATCCCCATCCGCTCCAGAAGAGTTTGGGCTGATAATAGTGATGGGGTGAAGCTGATCAGTCAGCCACTAGCTGTTGGTATAAGAAATGGCCATGTTCAAGTCCCAAATGGGCTCTGCATTTTGCTTGGCCCATGACCATCTTCACTGTGGGAGTATGCCAAACTCTTCATATAGATTTATCCAATTTCTTTTAAGGGTATGTTTGCTCAAAGAAAATCAGAGAAAAAACATATATATAAAAAAGAAATATATATATATATATATATATATATAATAGAATTTTTTTTCTCACATAGTCATGTTTGATTATGAAAATTTTAGAAAATAAAAAATAAGGGTTTGTTTGATAATTATTTTCGAAATTAAAAACAGATTGATTTTAAAAACTGTTGTATGATATTTGTAGAAAATGTTTTTTAGAAATTAAAAATATTTTTAACCTATTTTTAATATTTTTAAATATGTTTTAAAAATAATTTTTATATGTAGTGTTTATTTTTAATAATTCTACTAATTATTTCTTAAAACAGTTATAATAAAACAAGTGAAAACAATAAAAAATAATTAAAAAATATTTTTTGAAAACACCTTATTTTTCATTTTTAAGAACAGAAAATATAAAACAATTTTTTTTAAAGTATATTTTCTGTTTTTTTTCCAGAAAATAAAAAAATATTTTAAAAAACCGTTCCAAAACATAACCTAAGTGCACGTTTGATTACAATTTTTTTTTTGGTTTTAAAATAAAAAATAATAATAGTAATTTTTATAGAGGATAAAGTAATTTTTAAAGACTTATGTTGAAAAAATAAAATATTAACCACTTTAAATGTTAAATTTTTGTATAAAATATTATATTTTTATATAGAAGTTTTTAATTTTAAAAATGAAATATAACAAATATATATTGGCGATTAGTTTGTCGTATCAAAACTTTTAAATGTTTATCTTTAAAAGATAAAGGTTCTAAAACTATTTTAAAAAAATTGAAACATAAAAAAATTACTGACTCAAATTTTAAAATTTTTGAAATTAATTTGTAAATATATTACATAAATTTATATTTTTATATTTAATTTTAAAAACAAAAAAAAATAAAAAAATACATTTGAATAAACACCCTAACATTTTTTTTTTTTTTACCACACCCATAAGAATAGACAAAATTTATGGTCAAAATTACTCCAAAATTTCAAAGCCCTTTTTTCTGTAATTAAAAAAAAATTTATAAATTCCAACAAAGTCATAGTTTGAATTTGTGTAAACCCTAAATTGAAATTATTTACCTTAATTATAAAGATAATATTTTTTTAAAAAAATGGGTAAGAATCAAAGGTTAATATCCCTGATGACCATGTAAAACCCATGGGAAAGTACAAAAAAGCAGTAGATGGAAGAGGAATTTACCCCAGGATACAGGGGTATATAGGTAAATCAACACAAAAATGAAGCCAAAAGCTAGAAAGCGAGAGAGAAGGGGAGAGAGAACGCAGCTCCGTCTCTCGTTGGGTCTCTGCCGTTGCTCTACTGGTATTAGCTTTCGTTTTCTCATCAATTTTCCCATTAAATTTTAGCTTATCTCATGCTTAATCCTCTGATTAATTCCATTTACTATTGTTTTATCGCGATTATACTGGGTTTTTGTTTGTCTTTATGCTGTTTGATTACTGTTCTTCTTGATCGTTTTTTGCTATTTTCATTTTGAGCTATGATAATCAATTCGATGGCCTTCCTTTTGATGTAAATTTTTGTGGGTTTTGATCAGTTGACTCGATTATCAGGTAGAAAAAAAGGGGGGAAATGATGGGTTTTGGGTCTTTTGGTAATGGAGGATCTTCTTCATCATCTTCCAATTTGTCGGCTTTAGCCCCGCCTTTTACGGTTGATCGACCAGTTTCCAAACCCCTTTCAAACCCACTTGTGAATTTCACGGAATCAACTTATGCTGCTCCCTTCAATTCATCTCTGCACAATTGGGTTCATCCTCAGTCTCCCGTCTCCAGACCTGATTACTTTTCCAATCCCAATTCAGCGGTTGATTCGGTCCAGGCCACTGGTGTACCGCCTTCTAATGCTTATAGATACACCGTCTCTCAGCCTGTCAATTCCCCGGTTGTCCATTTGCCTCCTTTGAGCCATATTGTGTCTGGGATAGCCCATTTGCCTCCTTTGAGCCCTATTGTGTCTGCTGGAACTGATGTGTTCTCGTTCGGTCAATGCTCAGACCGCATGAAGACTAGTCTTGTTGAAGCCAAACCGTATTATCCCCCATACGTCGCTCCTGCAATTGAGGACAATAGTCCCTTGGTGGTCCTTAATGAACCTAATTATGATTTGTTATCTACTTCCCATGCTGCTCACTTGAATGGATCGTCCTCCCTAGATGATTACACTCAAAGTATGTCTGGTTTGGAGTACCCCTCTCGGTGGTGTGGCTTTTGGAATGGATTGGCAGATATTGAGCAGGGTAAAAAAGTGGAACTTGATGAGAGCCTTTGCTCAAAGGAGTCAAATTTTGTGGGTTCATCCATTTACAGGAGTTATATCAATCAAGGTAAATCCTCATCTTTGTAGGATATATAGACCCTAGATCATTTCCATAAATTCCACATTTTTTCATTTCTGTTATGGTTGGTCAGTTTTCTATTATTCTATTCTGATCTCTCTTTCTCTATCTTTTTTGCTTTAACTGAGACTCTTCATTATCTTTTTCTGCTGCAGCCTGCATTTCTAGTTTCATTTCTCTAGTCACTTGCTAGCACATTGTCCTTTTTTTTAAATTCATAATTTTGATAAGCTTCCATTGTGAATTTGTGATTACTTTTTCTTTTCTAATGATAACTATTTGTTTATGTATTTGGGGTTATTAATCAGTTATATTCTTCTTTCCATAACTTAAAATACCACAAGCATGAGTTTAAAATGCCCCAGTAGTTTCCACGAACCAGAATGCTCACTCATCTTCAAATATTTAAGTTTATTTTGAAAATGCTGGGGACCTTGCTTGGTTTTGGTCTTGTGGTTCTAAATATTGAAAGAGATGGAACATGCTGCCAAGGAAATAATTTGTTCTTCAATTTTCATGTTTTTAATTTGCACATCAGCATTGTTTTGGTCTAGTTCAATTTTTCTTGTTCTGTTTAGGCCACAGATATTACAATGATAATGGGAAGGACAAAATGACATGGGGGTTGTGAAAAAAGTCATGATAGCCGGTTATTTAATTGAAATTATGGTAATGTGCATAAAGGCTTTGCATGGATAATGGGTATCCAGAAGAGAATGGGATTGGGTGGTGAGAAACAATAAAATGATATTTAATGGAGTATGAGCTTAGTTAGGTTGGAATTGCCAAAATAGGATTTGTGCAGCCTGGCAAAATAATTGGGATTACCCTTTTGTTATCTTAATATTCTGTCTTTGTAAATACTGTTGTTATTTGTATTTACTAATATTTAGTTTGTGTTACAGTATCATCCAAAAGAAGAAATAAAAACAATTGACAGTTTGCAACTAAGTGGGAAAATGTAGTGGAAGCGTGTCACAAATTTGAAATCATGGCTACATTGGAAAAGCAGATGATGACTGCCTATTGAGGAACTGTGAAGGAAAAAAATAATCTTGGTTGTTCTTTTGGGATTTTTTTTAACACTTTTTTTTTTTTTTTTAGTCGTGATTTTTCTAGGTCTATTAAGATAGAATGACAAGCAATATATTTTATGCCTAACACAGATGAGACGTGCCATCTTTAAATATCTTTGTCTAATCTAAGCTTAGCAACTTCATTTCCCAGGTGAGGTTAGTTGCTTGAGTTGTTGTTTGCTATTCTGAATATTTATGGCAATATACTGTCTAAAGCACTGGCCAACTTGTTCTTCCCTCACTGTGTGAAACCCTATATTTATCTGTGTGTAGCCTCTATTTCTGGAAGAATATTTGGTTTCTTAATTGTGAAAGGGAAAGTGATGTGATACAAATAGTATTGTGTATAGAGTTACCCTGATCTAAACCTTGTCTAAAGCAGCTCTTGACAGTTATTGTTTTGAGATTTTTCACTTTGTAACTTTATTTGTAGGAGATCCTACTGCTGAGGGTGTGAGCAATGGTGAAGAAGGTTCTGTACTTTCAGATAGAAAATATGTTGATATTCTGGGAAGGGACAATTGTGTTGGATCTCTCAGCCCAGATCATTTCAATAATAAGTCCTTCTATGAACCAAAAGCAAATCCCATGGTTGTTTCTCTTGACTTTCCAAGAACATCGTTCCTGGGATCTACTTCAGTACTTCCTGAAACTCCTCATCCTCGGGCCCCATCTCTGGAACCAGCAACAAATTCTTGGAATTATCGGAAGCCACAAAGTGCTTTATATGAAAAATGCTTCAGAAAAATTGATTCTTGTGTAGATGATCCAGTATCAAAGGTAAAATCTTCCCCTGCAATTGTAATTAGGCCACCAGTCAATAGCCCCAGTTCTTTGGGAGTAAATTCATTTTCATCGAGGAACATGATTTGTACTGATAACAGTGAGAATGTTTCTGGTCATCATCTCTCTAACACGGAGGAACCTCACATCCCTGTGATTTCTGAAGGCAGAGAACTTTATTCAGATACAAGCCAACTCAATGGTCACTGGCAAAGAAATGATCACCTCTCTGTGGAATCATCCTCTACTAAAAGGCATGAGCTCTTAAACAACGAGATGGGTGTGAAGGAGACAGATAATTTGTTGAGAGCAAGATCTGAGCTTCAAATTCCTCATTTGAATGTGGAAGATGGCTTCAGTTTTTCACCCAATAGTATTGAAGCTGTCAATTCAATAGACAATACTTCTGAGACTTTTGATCATTATAATCCCGCTGTGGATTCACCCTGCTGGAAAGGATCGATAACTTCCCATTTTTCTCCATTTGAAGTTTCTGAAGCGCTGAGTCCCCATAATCTTATGGAGCAGTTCGAAGCATTAGATGGTTTCAACCTTCAAGGGCATCATATTTTCCCCCTCAATAGTGATGATGCTGTAAATGTCTCCTCTCTGAAGCCAAATGAAAACACTGAGTACCATAAAAATGTGTGTGGAGAAAATGGTTTATTACCTTCTCGGAAAAGGCCATCTGTTGTTAATCACCCATCAAGAGAACAGAGATCACTTGATGCCTTTAAAACAGGACCTTATTGTCAGAAACTGAGCAGTGGTGATGGGAATCAGTCTTCTAATGACATCATTCAACCAAAAAGAGATCATTCACTGCTTAACAGTTCAAAAAGTGATAACCTTGAACTTTCTCATACCATGCGACAAAGTTTTGAGGAAGTGAAGTTTACATCTGAAAGAAAGCTTTCATCAGGGGTTGGTGTTGAAGTCACCGGGAATAATATCAATGATGTTTCTGGAGATGGGTCATCTCATGAGACATATCATCTAACAGAAAATATCTCTTGTTCACCTTTGTCTGGAGATGATGCTTCTACCAAGCTTACTAAACAACATGCATCAGAATCAACCCCAAAAATTGATGTTCACATGCTTATCAACACAGTGCAGGACCTATCAGTCTTGCTTTTATCACATTGTTCTGACAATGCATTCTCATTGAATGAACAAGACCATGAGACCCTTAAGCGCGTGATTGACAATTTTGATGCATGTTTGACAAAGAAAGGTCAAAAAATTGCTGAGCAAGGCAGTTCTCATTTTCTTGGAGAGTTACCTGACCTTAACAAGGTACATTGTTTCTATAATCTTATGAAATTTCCTATGGCACTATTAATGGACTGGAATGGGGAAGTGTGTGATTTTCTTGAAAATCATTCAATACGATTATGGTAACAAGAATTTCGTCATTCAATTATGCTGTCCCCTTTACTATACCATGTCATTCATAATGTGTTCTATGCTGTAAGAAATCAACCATTTTATGACTTGTATACGTATGGATGGCTATTCTGTCATATGCTACAAGAAGCTGACCAATTTATTGAACTTCTACATGTATGGATAAGCTATTGGCTATTAATTGATCAGGTTGAGAATCTTTCAATGTTTAAATTCTTACTCAAAAATAGATTTTCTTCTTAAGCTGATGAACATCTTTACAGAGTGCCAGTGCTAGTTGGCCCTTGGGGAAAAAGATGGCAGATGCAAATGTTGAGGATCAGTTTCACTGTCAGAGTGACCACAAGGGTAAAAGGCATTGCTCTGTATCTGGTAACAAAGATGAGAAACTTTCAGATTTTGTTTCATTAGTCAATGATGAAGACACAGTAAATGATGATAGCACAATCCAGGTATGGTTCCATTTATTGCTCAAGGAAACAACAATTATTTCTTTCCATGAAAAAGGGAAAGATGGTTCTATTATCATGTAATGTGATCTGCAGGCTATAAGAAAGATTCTTGATAAGAATTTTCATGATGAGGAAGAAACAGACCCTCAAGCTCTCTTGTATAGGAATCTATGGCTTGAGGCTGAAGCTGCATTATGTTCTATTAGTTACAGAGCTCGCTTTGACCGCATGAAGATTGAAATGGAGAAATTCAAGTTGCACAAAACAGAAGGTTAGAATCTTTAGTTTAAAGTTTTCGTCTGTGACCTTTGTTTAACCTGATTTTCTTCTTCAGATTTGTTGAAAAACACTAGAGATGTAGAGAAGCAGTCAAGCTCCAAGGTTTCTTCTGATCTAAGTATGGTTGACAAATTTGAGCGTGAGGCTCAAGAGAACCCTGTGCCAGATATCACCATCGAGGATTCCCCTAATGTTACCACAATGAGCCACGCAGCTGATGTTGTTGACAGATTTCATATCCTGAAACGTCGGTATGAGAACTCAGACTCCTTGAATAGTAAAGATGTGGGGAAACAATCAAGCTGCAAAGTTTCTCATGATATGAATTCTGATGATAACTTGGCACATGCGGCTAAGGATGACCATTCCCCTAATATAAGCACAAGCACCCACTCGGATGATGTTATGGCCAGATTTCGTATCCTAAAATGTCGTGCTGACAAATCCAACCCCATGAATGCTGAAAGACAACAGCCACCTGAAGAAGTGGATCTAGAATTTGCAGGTAAGGGAAGCCATTGGATGTTTATTAAAGACAGAGTGGAGGATGTCACTTTGGGACCTGACTTGCAGGTTCACATTGCCAACCATACTAAAGATAGATTTGACTCATATTTAGATGATTTCGACTGTGAAATTGTGAAGGAGTTCCATGAACATGTCATGGATGATCCAGTGATCCAACTGCCAAGGTCCAACAGGCTTCAGAATCAGCTTCCTGCAGGGTTTAGTGAAGGCTCTTCTGCAGATTGGGAACATGTGCTGAAGGAGGAGCTTCCCGGAGGGAACTGATGAACCTCACTTTGGTACCTGAAGGTTCCTCAGATAAGAAATTTTCCTTTTTGCTACCATTCCTCCTTCCCCAAAGACACTTATATGTATATATGTTATGACCGGCACATTGTGGTTGATAACTCTATTAAGAGTCTGGCTTTTGCCAAACTTGTAAAATGCTTTTTAACTTAAAAACTTTCAAAACTTATGGTTTACTTTGCTTGTCAATGCTTTAATGAGTATTTATCTGCCCTTTTTCTGTTATAGCCATCGCTCTTACTATCAGGTAGGTTGCATGCTTTTAATGCAAAGGCTCTGTGTTGGCCATGTTTCTAAGAATCTATGTAGCGCAGAGAACTGGAATGTAGTCTTTGATAGGGAAGTGTAATGGCTTCTGAATCTTTTCAGAGTCTCTGCTCTTGGAACCAGAAATTTCTGAAAGGTTATATATAAAAAGAGATGCCTGGTCATTGGTTCCTCCAAATTCAATCCAACCTTAACAGATTTAGGGATTCTTTGGTTGGTTAGATGGGCCAACACCAAAATCAATTGATTATTTAGCTCCAGTTGTGGAAAAGGATCATATAAAGAAAGATTAACATGGGTCAGGTTTGACAAAGGAGGAATAGTGGCTATTTTTTCAAGGCCCCAGCCCTAGATTTGCTATCAGAATCCAGATTTTTTGCAGTTTATATGGAGTCAGTCAAGAGGAAATTAAAAAATAAAAAATAAAAATCCCGTTTGATTTGCTATGATTTGAATTTTGAAGTATTAGGTTGTAGGGAAGTTTCCATGTGCAGTCTCAAGAATTTACTGATACACTCAGAACTACTTTCACTAAGTTGTCTCACCAAAGGTTACCTATCACCATTACTCACCACCATGCTTCCAAAGTCTAATAAAACATGCCCAAGAAATCAAGAAAAAAATGCTGATCTCTTGGATTGGAGTCATCTCCATGATTAGTAGGGTTGTCTGGAATTATAACTTATAGAAGAGGGTATGTTTGGCTCTTAATGTAGTTGAAAAAGGATCATTCCTTGGTCGATTAGGTTCCATTAGAATGCGATTTTTAGACATTATCAGTCAGTCTTGCATACTTAGGTGTTCTGTGAAAGGTTTGAGCTGGTGTCTTACAATCATGTATACAGGGACGCTGAGGACTGCAAATGGTAGGGCTAGCTTGCCCTGCTACTGATAAATATACAAGCTAATATGAGACCGTACTTTCTTTCACTCTCCGATCATTCTCCTATATTATACCATATATCTGGTGTCTCCTCTGTTATCTTTAACCACTTGCATCCTTCAGTTTCAGAGTAATGTCAAACCTCCATCCCAAGTGGGGGAGATGGGTAAACTCTCAAATCTGTCATTTTCTCCTATTTTTTGTAGTAGTGTCGTAGGCGGCTGAATTCTTTATCTATAAATTGCTACAAGCTGCTCAGACCTGACTACTCAAGATGGAGATGGTGCTACCTCTAGTTTTGGTATTAGTATTTTCCCTGACCTCCCAGATTGAAGCTGAGCTTCAAGTGGGATTCTACAGAGACAAATGCAGAGCTGCTGAATCAATTGTGAAGGACGAAGTTGAAAAGGCCTTCGACAGAGACAGGGGAATTGCTCCTGGTCTGTTGAGACTGCATTTTCATGATTGCTTTGTTAGGGTAAACACATGCATCATCCCCATCACCAGCTTCTCCTTTCCCCCTACTTCATCTATCATCAGGTTAAAAAAAATGCAGAACATAACATTGATTTCTCCGTGGGACCAAAGTGATCGACAGTGCCAAGGCTAGACTAGAAGCTGAATGTAAAGGAGTAGTCTCTTGTGTAGATATTCTTGCATTTGCAGCAAGAGATGCTGTAGAAATAGTAAGGAAACTGAATTTTTTAAGTCGGTTTTTTGAAACTATGACCTTCACTTAGTGGGGTTCGAGCATGAGCTCATGCCTAACTTGTTTCTAAAAGCCAAAAGAAATACAGAATCCAATTATTCTATTCATTCATTCAGAGAGAGCAATGCTTATTATTCAGCCCCAGATGACCAGAAGCAGAGAAACTTCTCCTGAACTAATCTTGATCTCAGTATTTGTTTTGGCTATGCAGTGCAACGGCTTTGGGTGGTCAGTTCCAGCAGGGAGGCGAGATGGAAGGGTGTCACTTGCTTCTGAGACTCTAGACATACCTGCTCCATTTCTTAACCTTGATCAACTCACCCAGTCCTTTGCTAAGAAGGGACTAACACAGGAAGAGATGGTCACGCTCTCCGGTAATTTGTAGGGACTAACACAGTACCATTCCATTCTATTATTAGTCGCTAATGTTAGCTATACAACACCTGCAGGCGCTCACACAATTGGCCATGCTCATTGCACCTCATTCAGCAACAGACTATGACTTCGATGCATCGTCGAAGCAAGACCCGAGTTTAAACCCCCTATATGCTGAGGACTTGAAGAGACAATGCCCAAGAGGTCCACAGGGAACTGTTGATCCTAACCTCGTCGTGGACATGAACTTCAGCCCAGCTGTGATGGACTCGAGCTATTACACAGATGTTCTTCGTCACCGTGGCCTGTTCACATCTGATCAGGCACTCACAACCAGCCAGGCTACTGCCAGGCAAGTGACCACATATGCAGTAAATGGGTTGCTTTGGGAGTCGGAGTTTGCTAAAGCAATGGTGAAGATGAGTCAAATTGAAGTACTAACGGGAACTGATGGAGAGATTCGAACCAACTGTAGGGTGATCAATAACTCTAACTAGGGTTTACTTCATGGAACCTGACAATAAAAAACCTGCAGTTTGAGGTGTAATAGTCTATTGCAAAACTACCTAGGATTCACCCACCAAATTAAAGGACTGAATGCATAAGATGATCAAAGAACGAAGTCTCAAACAATAAATTTAGCTTGCAGCAAGTTATTAGAGTTCATTCTACTCATGCAAAAGATTACACAAGACAGAATGCAGATACAAGATGCAGACAAACACATGATAGACAATGTCATGTATCAATATCATTGTTATCAGCTTTCTGTCTAGCCTTTTTTTGGGTATCCATATCTATCCACGCACCAACTTTGGCTTTTGTTGCATCCAAGTCAACTGAGATCAATTTGGTGTCCCCGTGAACCCAGGGAAAGGGATTTTTGTATAATATATGTCCCACTGCATCAAACCACTCCACTAGTATTTTTCTTCTTCTTTGTGCGAATACTAATAATCTTCCACCGAATACGAAACAATGACATTCCAACCTTGTGCCTCTTCGGATGGCACTGAATAAAAATAATACTCAAATAGGGAACCAATCATATCCATTTAAGATGGTTCTGACTTCTACTATAAATACCCATAACAATGTTATAGCCTATAAGCAGAAAGAAGTAATGAGTTCGAAAAGGGTTACTTGGTTGTCTTTAACTTGGGTTCTGGTTTTCTTATGTCTAAGTGTTGAGTTAGAAGCTCAGCTTCAAGTGGGGTTCTATAGAACCTCATGTGGCTTGGCTGAATTCATAGTGAAAGATGAGGTTGGGAAAGGGTTCATGCGGGACAGTGGGGTGGCTCCTGGCCTGGTCAGAATGCACTTTCATGATTGTTTTGTTAGGGTAAGATATTTATTAATGGCTATCATCTTTGAGTTCTACAGCATATTAAGTTGAATTGTTGTATTTCTAGGGTTGCGATGGGTCAGTGCTCATCGATTCGACTCCCTCAAACACAGCAGAAAAGGATTCTCCTGCTAACAACCCTAGTCTTAGAGGGTTTGAAGTCATTGATAGAGCAAAGGCTAGACTCGAAGCTATGTGCAAGGGAGTGGTTTCATGTGCTGATATAGTTGCCTTTGCAGCAAGGGATAGCGTGGAGATAGTAAGTAGACTATTTTTTTGTTTGATAAAGTTGCCTAGATTATGAGGAAACAACCTTAATTTTCCATGCAGACCGGAGGGCTTGGCTATGATGTCCCTGCAGGAAGAAGAGATGGCAGAATTTCACTAGCTTCAGAGGCATCGACAAACTTACCACCCCCGACCTTTACTGTCGACCAACTCACTCAGTTCTTTTCAAACAAAGGATTGACACAGGATGAAATGGTGACTCTCAGTGGTAACTTCTTCCAACCATCGCACAAAATCAGACTCAACCCATTAACTAAGATATGGAATCAACTCCTCGATATTATAAGATGCGTGTATGTGCAGGAGCACACACAATTGGCCGTTCGCATTGCAGTTCCTTCAGCAACAGGTTGTACAATTTCAATGGAACATCGGGCCAGGACCCTACTCTAGATCCCCAGTATGCAGCCAGTTTGAAGACACAGTGCCCACAAGGTAGCACAAATACTAACTTGGTGGTTCCAATGAACCCCTCGAGCCCAAGCATCACAGACGTAGGCTACTATGTTGATATTCTAAGAAACAGAGGTTTGTTTACATCAGATCAGACTCTCCTAACAGACACGACAACAGCAACCCAAGTAAGACAAAATGCAGGGAACCCGTTTCTCTGGAAGAACAAATTTGCTTCTGCAATGGTGAAGATGGGCCAACTTGGTGTCTTAATCGGTGAAGCAGGAGAGATTCGAGCCAATTGCAGGGTTATCAACAGCTAAAGAGAGTAGAGGATTGAAGTATCTACAAGCTGGATGCTTCATCCTATCAACTTCCAGTCATTTGGTTTTGAATCTTGTGTTTGTAATGTGTGCAACTATGAAATAAGCAATGGCATGTCGGTGAGTAGGATAATAATTGGTTGAAAATGAAATAATAGATAATCCAAAATGAACATTTCAGCCTAATCAACTACAAGAAGGAAATTACCACACCCTAACTGGACCCCATTCTTAGCCCACACTCGACAATGGAAAGTAGAATGCTTTCACCTATCAATGCCAACAAAGTCAAATGGCAACACGAATGCAATTTATCTGGGTTTCAAAAGTCAGAAAGCACGATAACTAATTAAAAAGACAGACCTGATAAGGAATAAACAATAAGAGATGTCATTGACACACCAGCATCTATTCATCTATTCCATGATTTAAGCCAAGCCATTTGGCCTCAAGCAAGAAAGAGACCCCAGATAGACAGCACATCATCCTTTATGGAACATGCCGACATTGTTGCTGGACTATACACGCTTAGTGGGCACTGATGCAAGTTAACTTTAACCATCTAACTCCTAGAAGGTACAGTTGCCTTGGTACAAGCCAGTTAACTTGAAGCAAAGGCAGGCAAAATCCCATAACCATCTAACTTCAATCCAAATTGCCTAGCTCATGTTGATACGCTTGATTTGTCACATGAGTATATTTATTGCATGATGACAACACAAGTCCATTAACTCAAGCATTTAATAATCCTCAATCATGCTATTCCAATTAGTTCTTGGTTTGTAATAAACAATCCTTCAGTGGAGGCAATAAGTAATTGGTAATAAAGAAAGAAATATGGTCAAGGTTTCAGGGATGGGCATTGGTTCCCTTGACCAGGGTAAAGAAAAAAAAAAAGGAATGAATAATGGAAAGAGCAATAAGCGTGTGAAAAGAAATATAACAGAGAAGGGGGCATATTGCAGACCCTCATTGTTATGCAAATTGTCTAAGTTCAACCAAAAGAAAAAGGAAAGTCTAGCCACCTAATAGATAGGAGCCAATTTAACTACGATAAACAAAATAGTGGTATCAATACCAAAAACTCATCCTCAGAAAAGACTGAGAAGTGAACTATTAAGGCTACCTAGGTGGTGAGCTCCATGATAGCACTGACAATGTCCCCATTGTGAGTCTTAAGAGCCTTAACAGCCTTGCTCCTTGACACCCCAGCTTGAGTCATCACCAAATCAATGTCTCGAGGCTCCACCCCAGTCTCATCAATCACTTCCTCTTCCTCATCTGCTTGTGTTCCAGCAGCTGCAGCAGAAATGTCTGATTTTGCCATCACCGACCCCATATCTGGCATCCTGAACTGTTGTGCAGCCTGTGTCTGCAGCTGAGAGCTCAAATCCTCTATCTTCGCCTCCCCAAATATGACATAGGTCTCCGAATTTGGGCTCTTGAAGACATCAGGCTTTGAGATGAAAAATAATATCTGCCAAGCCCAGGAAAGACTGGTAAAGAATATTCATGATACAAGTGAATACAAGAACAGAAATCAGACAAAGTTTTACATTTTTTGTTCTCTTAATGGTGACCCTTCCAACACCAGTAACGGGTTTCATTCCGAGCTTCAACATTGCCTTGCGGCTCTTCTTCTCACTTCTGCTCTGCTTTGAGCCCTCATTTGCACCTGCACCTCATTTCCCAACTGAGATAAATTCAAGGACAATCTTCATTGTAATTGAACATTAAAAAGAGTAAGTAAACAAGAATTACATGATTGGATACAGAATCTGTATTTGAAAAAATGGAAACAGCCAAACAAACCACACTAGATTCAAAATAACAGTGAGTGAAAACAAACCTCAGAAAAACCAAAAACTGCCAGCAAAAACAGTGAGACGGAAATTAAAACATTGCACATGCACAACCCATGGGGTAGACAAGTATGCTTCAGTGTACAACTGTAGATGTAAACTGAAAAAGAAATTTTCCTAACAAGGGGAGAAACTCTTTTAGAGACAATTCACAGATTATTGCACATTCTATCAAAACCAAAAAAAGAAGCCTAACTTTCAGACACCTGGATTTTTTCTCTTGGACTTTGAAAATCAATTTACTTAGTCGTAACGTCATCCAGAACACTACCAGTCAAACATTACTCCTATGCAGAAACCCATGGAACGAAAATTGCAATTTTTGATATCCTTGCCATGCAGAGTATCATAACATTATCACAAGCCAAGGGTCATCCCATGTTTCAAAAACAAAAGCAATGGGGGCAACACCCATGTTTCAATTAATTTACAAATGAACTAACCCAGGCAACAACTAAGAGATAACCATAAATTTTTCACATACATCCCATTAGAATTATGGACCCAGCACCTTAAATCCTATAGAAAACACAGCAGAGCCACTCCATTTCCATGTTACATCATCACCCATTTATAAAATTTTGTATCATAACTAGATGAGATAATAACACAAACACCTGGAGGGAATGGCAGCACAGAACTCGGAATTGGCTAAAACCCCACAGATCCATTTCGCGTTACACCCAATAAATCAATAAATGCAATAAACCCAAATTCATAAACAACTAGTACTGCCCAAAAACAAGCCATGATGAATCGATGAAGCACACGATGGTTATGGTATGAAACCCTAAACCCAAAACAAGAAACTTATAGAGCAACAACCTTGGGCCCCATCTTCCTTCTCGTCGTCCTCGTCGTCCTCGTCATCATCGTCGTCCTCCTCCTCGTCCTTGACGTCTTCAACCACGGGCTCCTCTTCCTGTGAATAAATAAGAAACTAACCAAAAACCCAAAAAAAGAAAAAAAGGGCTAGTGTCAATAAAGACGATGACATACGAGAAGCTTCTTCTTCTGGAGATCCTCTTCGAGAGAGGCAACTAGCTCAGCCTCGGCTTCTGGCATCTGGGTATGGTTTGGGCTCGAGGGTGAGGAAATGGAGTGCTCTGTTGTGTGGCTTATTGCTGCGGATAAGTTTTGGGTTTGCCCATAAGGGCCTTTATATATCTGGCTCCTCTGTTTGGTTGCTATGAACTTGAAGGAAAAAATTTGAGAAAATTAAATCACCTCATGGACTGTAAGTTGTAACTTGCAGCAGCCCACAAGAGTTTATTTTATTCATTCATTTGTACATCTATTTATTTTTAATTTTTTTCATCAATTTATAAATTTATAAAGAAAATTTTAAAAATAAATTATTTTTGTATATTTATCAAGGATGAAAATATTGGTAATTACGGATATATCAGTATTTACATTTTATGAATATATCGCATATATATCGATAAATATTTTGACACAAAAAATATCGATGACCAAAAATTCATTAAAACTTATGAAAATATAAGAAAAAACTCTTAAAATATTGATATTTTCTTTCTTGGTACTACTTTAAATTCTTTTATTTTACTTTAATTTTTATATATATAAAAACTAAGTAATATCACAATTTTAATTAATTTTAAATATTTTCTTTTTACCATTTTTCATAATACAATTAAAAATGATTTTCAAATTAAGTAATTTCAAAATATGAATTTTTAACTAATTTTAATTTTTTTTTCATGATAATTAAACATAAGAAAAAATTTAACCCTTATAAAAATATGTTTATTTTCAGAAGAATAAACCGACAGCTACAACGACTAAAATTCCCTACTTATTAAAATATTGATGACGTAATGCAATGATACAATGGACGTATCAAATTCGATCTTATGTATCTTGGAAATTAAATTGACTGCTAGTAGCCCTGATTAAGTCATGTTTGGATCAGGGGAAAATAAATCAGAGAAAAGAACTCCATGAAATGGGTTCTTCTCAAGCAAAAACCATCCCACCATACAAAAAACATCAACTTCAAATACTGAAGTAGCATAGCTAAAGAAGAAGTCATTGACTTTGATGATTGTGGTCTGATTTTTGGCCACCTTTTACAAATGTCAATTGGCCCACAAAGGAAAAAAGACAAGATGAGTAGTGGGTGTTTTAGATTTCAATCATCCTACATTTCCTCTGCAACTTCCAGTGGGCATCTTGCTCTGTGGCATGGCAGTGCCCAGGTTGAGGTGCAGTCCAGTACTTGCAAGGGGCAGCTGAATCGCAGACGTAGCAGTAACACTGCATCCAAACAATGAACCCATTATAAATCAGTTCCAAAAATTATTCTGAAAAACTATTTTTTTCAAAACTATTTTTGAAAACAGATTACCAAACATGTTCATAAACTCGGAGAACTGTTTGAAATGATTTTAGAGATATTATTAGAATCTATTTGATAGTGATTTGGAACACTTCAAATCTTTCTGACACTAAAAATTTTTATAAAACAAAATTGCTTTAAAAAAATATTATAAGAATTTTCAAATATTAACCCATCTCAATATCACTTCCACAAATCAACCAAAAATAACACATTTCACTATAGGTTTGAACGTCATTACCAGTTGACAGTATCTCTCATGGGGGGTTTCTTCAAAGGGAAACTTCACACACAGATGCCTTGCATGGGGGTAGTCTCTACAAGCCACCTACACACATGATCAAATTCTCACTTTTTTTCCCCTAATAATGGCAAACCCGTCTGCAGAAATGTTAATGGGGTTGTGGGATTGAGTTGTACCTGGCCTTTTTGGGAGATGACATGAAGATCTGCATCATCAGAATCAGCATGTTCTTCAGTGATGGAGAGACTAGAGAGATGAATATTGGAGTCAAAAGGGTCAAAATCCAAGATGAAGCAATCTTGGGTTTCTTCTAATTTTTTCATGTCCATGTCCCTTAGGCGTATAATGGGCTCTTCCTCACAGGATGTTGAGTAGATTTGAATCACTTTTCTTTCTTCTTCACCTTCTTTTGTTGATGGTGATTCCAATTTCTCCATCATTTCATTCCCTTCTTCCCCCATTTTCCAACCCCAATACACAGGGAAATGAAAGGGTGCCGTTTAAGCTACTTACACTGGGAAATAGCTTTTCAGGAATTATTTGGCTTTGCCTCCTCAACAAAATTATTATTAGAACTCATTTTTATTAATTTTTAAAATTTAAAAAGAAGCCAATCAAATTGCATTATAAAAGATTACAATGAAGTATAAGAAGAATTTTTGTGATCAAAATTCCGCCAATGGTTTTATCATGATGTTTGATATTAAGTATAACATGTTAATTCAAGTCCAACCTAATTCGAAAAAAATATAAAACTTAAATAGATTGAAGTTGGGTTGGTCGTGAGTTAAAAGTTTTGGACTTAACACAGAATCGAGCAACCTATCCAAGTTATAGTTTAATGGTAATGATGTCTTGAAGGTAACACTAGAACTTGAATGGGTATGAATCCATCGAAAAAAATACATGTCTTTGACTAATTAAAGTTAGGTTAGACATGAGTTAAATATTTATAAATTTAATATAAAACCTTATCAATCTACCTAAATTGGTTGTAGTCTTAATATAGTGAATTCCCACTTTAAGGGTTTGTCAATGGTCCATTTCTTTTTAGTTATTAGTACAAGTCCAATTGAGGGATCAAAAACTATGATTACTTGAGGGAAATGACTACATCCAATCTATTGAAATCACAATTAATTGGCAACACCATAATTGGGGAGTGTTTGCTTATTCATGGGGCAACCAAGCCAACCCACATCCTCCAATCTCCATTTGCTTTGCCCAAAACTTGATGATATCACCACAACCACCATCATATTTGAACCATGTGATTTGGCTAATAATGTCAGGACTTGAACCCAAAGTGAAAGGTAGCAAACACTAATCCATGTGCACATGAAGTGAGTGCCCAATATTTTTGTGTGTTGGTTCCTCTTCCATATCATGCTTCACTCCCAAGTTTTATACATTCCATTGGTATTTGTAATAAAAATTATTATTATTTTATTAAAATTTTTTAATATTTTCTTAGAACCAAATATACCCGAACTTTCCTCGTGCAATAATTGGGCATAGGGGTTGCCAAATGGTAAAAACTTCAAAAGCTAAATTTGAAAAATGTCTACAAATGCACCATAGACTTTACTCGATCATTTGTGTGTAACACCACTTTCTCTTAAGTAAATACAATAATATAGACCACCCATTTAGTTTTGGAGAAACACCCACTATGATATTTGCCTGACTGAAAAAAATTAAGTTCAACAAAGCACACAAAGATTAGGTTTGCCTGCCCTTGACCCCATCAATAGACTAAGAACCAAATATATGAACTAGTAATAGTAACAAATTTATGGCCCTTTGAAAATAGGGGATGGTTGGTGGAAAAGTTGGAGGGTGATTTGTCTGATTCAAGAGCTTCTAGAGCAAGAGTGGGGTTGAAGTCAGTGGAGTGGCTGTGCAGTCACCAATGGCTGCAACATCTTTTTCAGGAGTTGGTAAGATGTTGTCCCCAACTCCATTTCAGCGATGACTCACACTCATCATGCCTGTCCTTTCCCATGGGTCTTTTTGCAAAGAGTACAACAATTTTTTTTTTTAATTAAAATGATAATAAATTTTAATTTGAAAAAAAAAATGGGGATAGGTAAGAGGGATTATTAGTATGCAACTTAGTGGGTCATTTTCTTTTATTTATTTTTAGAATAATATTTTTTTGGAAATCAAATATGGCCATGGCTATAAGCTTGTTGACTTGCTCATGAGCTCACCCCAAACTGGTTTCTAACTAATAACATGACTTTGTAACAATGATAAGTTAATAGTGGGTTTAGATTTTTTATTTTTTTAAATAAAAAACTTAAGTCAAGTTTGGGGTGGGTTTAGGTATATTACTCTGTTTTATCTTGTCCCATACCGATTACATATAAAATTAAATAAAAAATATTAATTTAATTATTATTTTCAATTTCCCTCTTTTTAACATATATATAAAATAAAAAATGCATATTTTCTTAAAAAAAATAAATTATAAATAATCATAATATTTATTTATTTATAAATTTTATTTATTTTAGTGTAATTAAAAAAATTTTAAAATAACAAAAAAAATATATTAAACAAGTTAGGTTGGGAAGGGTATAAAAACTTCTCATACCACATGTCTTGCCATTTTTTGAATTTATTTTTGTTTCATTTTAAAGAATGAAAATATGTTTAAATCATCAAAACAAAATCTTAATAAGAGTTGACTCATTTCAAAATGTGTATATTATAATAGGTGGAGTGTCAAACAAAATTAGGATTTATTTGATAATGCTTATGAAAACAATTTTTTTAAAAATATATAGTTTTCAAGAAAAAGTTTTTTTTTTAAATATTTTTAATTATTTTAATATACAAGATTTTGTTTAAAAACCCAAATATAAAAAATAATTTTTTGTATGCTTATATACGATGTAAATATGTTAAAAATATTCTCAATATTTTTAATTGTTTCTTATAATAATCTAGAAAATATATTTTAAAACATCTTGAATTTATTTTATAAAACAATTGTTTTTTAAAAAAAGTTGTCAACATTTTTTTTAAATTAGAAAAAAAAAATTGATTTTAAAAACAATTTTCAAATAGATCCTTTGATTCTTCATTAATACGACAGAAGTAGATTGGAAAGGTTCAATAAAAAAATGTTGAAATCATCAACATCAACATACCCTTTTGTCAAAGTGAGATGATTGATGTTCAATTTAACAAGTGTTTTCTTTCATCTAAACACCAAAAGCTACACGAATCTTCATATTTTTTCTTTTTAAGATTTAAATGAAAACATCAATAAAAATAGTGACCCACATGGAAAAAATGCTTGATCTACAATAATTAATTCAGAACCAAGATTTCAATTCATCTCAACAAATGGTTGGAGAAATGATCAAACTCATTAAAGTTCTAAGGCCTTTTATTAGAAAAGAGGTTTAAAAGGGCTCCTAAGAAGTTCATTTTGGCACCCATCATATTCAAGTGGGGAGGCATAATTGTTTTTATTTTTTGAAGCAACCCCATGTCAAGAAACCTTGAAATCAGACCCAAAACCCTAAAGAAAGGGTCCACTAATCAAATTGATCTTGACCCCTAACCTAAAAAATGTACATTTTATGTAAATAACATTGGAGATTTACTAGATTCTCAATTAGTTAAAGGTGGGTAGAAATACTCTAAGGTCAATTTATTAGGTTAATGATAAAATCAAAGGGAGAAGGAGGAATGGGATGACCTTAAAATCATGAGTTTGAATGCTTCGTATTTGAGTGGGTGGAAGTTTTTCGTAAGAGTTTTTTCAAACATGTAATTCCTTTCATACTTTAAAAATTCCTTGGCCATTGCTCAATGCCATGGAGGTCCTAGTTTATGTAGTTGCAATAATTGAAGTTGGAGTAAGGTTCTATTTGTTTTTTTGACTTAAATTTTAAATAGAATTTAAAATTAGATAGTGTTTAATAATATTAAATATTAAATTATTTTTTAAAATATTTTATTTTTTATTAAATATTAAGAAGTAAAAAAAAATCAATAACTTACTTTCAATATTTAGAAAAAACAAAAAAATTTGACTTTTTCCATTTAGTTAAAAAATCTAAAAAATAACTAATAAGTTAAAAAAAAAAAACACTTTAAAATCTAAAAAAAATTGCTTTTAAAAAAAAGTTTGAAAAACAAATAACACATAACAATGTTTTTAGAAGCAAGTCTCAATTATTTTTTAATGGATTTTTATTTAAGAATTTAAATATAAAAAATAATTTTTCCACGTTCATTCTTTATTAAGGTATCATTATTTTATGTACAATTTATAAGTTTTTAAAGAATCATAATATATTTTAAAATGATATGCAAAAAGCATTTGAAAGCATATCAAATTGGTTCTTAAAAATAATATATTGTTTAAAAATAATTCTTCAACAAAAATTGTTTTCTTAAGTGATATTTTATGACACTTTTGTTGATAGTTGTTTTATTAAAAGCACTTTTAATTTTATAAAGAAATATTCATAGATTTTCCTTTTTTTTCTAATTAAAATACAATTAATGAATAAACCACTAAAAATTGGATAGATAAATGATTACTTGGTAATTATTACCATAGAAATAGTCAAGGTTGTTGTGCATGCACATGGAGGAAAATTGAGAGAGAAAATTGCCTGATTTTCTACATATTTTTTTTATGTCTTTATTAAGGAAAAGCATAGAGTTTTCATGTGGACTATTTTTTTATGCATGGAAAATTCACTTTATTTACATAGTCAAAGTTTATGTTTGGCTTGTGGAAAATACTAAGAAAAAAATATTAAAAAAATGATTTTTATTTTTTATTTTTTTATATTTGATTTCATGATGAGAAATGTCTAATAAAATAAAATATAATTATAATTAGTTACAAATTTATATATTTTAAAATTATTTAATTTTTATATAATAAAATAAAATAAATGAAATAAGTTTGAAGAAATATATAAATATTTTTTATTTTTTTCATTTTTTTATATTTTCTTTTCCTTCAAATTTTTGGAAACTAAACATAACTAAAAGAAAATAAAAACAAACTCTTCTTGCTTTCAAGCTAAAAGACATAAAATACTAGATGTATATTAGTTATAGTTTGGGAGTGAATCTAAAAGGATATGAAAATTGTTTTTTAGCCAAGCAATAAATTACTTTAATTAATATTATTGAAAATACTATAAAAATAAATTTTCTTTTAATTATTTCTTAAATATTTTATCCATTTAAAAAAATGCAAAAACGTAATAACTGATTATGAGTTTAAACTTAACATCAAAATCATGATTTAGAAGCAATAATTTGTCTTGTTTTTATTTTTGTTTATAATCTATGTAGAAAATTATTATGTTAAAATGGATTAGAATTATGAAAATGTTTCAAAACAAAAATGAATTTGAGGTTTCAAAATGGTTGTTAAAATAAGTTTGATAATTAGAAAATTGAAAAGATACTATATTTTCACGTAATATCTTTTATTTATTTTTATTTGTTTTTTTATCTATTATTTTAAAAAATAATTATATAAATATGAAAAGTAATTAGATAAAAAGGATAAAAATTGTTTTTGAAAACATGTTCAAAAATTTAGAAAATAGATTAGAGGCATTTCGCATTCTTAGTGGGGTACAATGAAAGAGAGAGTTGGTGAGGAAAGGACAGTGGAGCAAAGAAAGAGAAAAAGGGGGAAAAAACAGAGGTTGGTGAGCACTTCTCCGTTATATATATAACGGCCACCCAAAGCAGCTCATGCCCACACCCCCCATCTTCTTCTTCTTCTTGTGATTCTGGTTCTTGGGTTTTTCTTTCTTGTTGAAATTGAATATGGGTTCGACCAGTATGACCCCAACAACTATCCTAGAGTCAGATGAGGAGGCATCTCTGTTTTCCATGCAGCTCGTCAGTGCCTCAGTTCTTCCCATGGTCCTCAAATCAGCTTTGGAGCTCGACCTTCTTGAGATAATCGCCAAGGCTGGCCCTGGGGCGTTTGTCTCCACTTCTGAGATTGCTGCTCAGCTCCCCACCCACAACCCAGAAGCCCCTGTCATGCTGGACCGTATCCTCCGCCTTCTTGCCACCTATGCTGTGGTCAAGTGCTCTCTTCGCAACCTCCCTGATGGAGGGGTTGAGAGGCTCTATGGGCTCGCCCCTGTCTGCAAGTACTTGACTAGGAACGAAGATGGGGTGTCTGTAGCCCCTCTTCTCCTCATGAATCAGGACAAGGTCCTCATGGAGAGCTGGTATCAATCCATTTTTTCCTCATCTTTCTCCTTCTCTAGATCCCCATTTTCTCTCCTCATTTTCTTATCCTAAAAGGAAATATTTTAAAGATTAATTGATTCAAAGGAAGGAAATGATACCAAAATTTGTAAATCTAACACATCAAGATTTTGTGAAATTTTTTTTAGTTTTATTCCTTTCTTTTATGAAGCATTGAATAGTGAAGCAATGGTTTGTGGTTTCGTGTGGAGAAGAAATTGAAAGAGATTTTCAAAGCAAAAAGTATAATAAATTTGTTGTGATGTGTTCTTAAATAATTCCAACAGACGTGCACCACAAATTCCTTGAAGCTTGAGAATTGACACCCACTACACCCACCAAGAACCCACTCTTGTTGGTTTTCACATTTTCTGTTCTCTTGTTTTGGTGTTGGATGTGGATGTGGACCTGTACATCTCTCTAACCCATTGTTTTTTAATTTTATTCTTCACCCATCAGTTGGTAGATCATGTGCTTGTGAACTAACCAAACCCAGTTCCATATTTTTCTTCATTTTATTCTTCTTTTTTCACATGATTTGACCAAGAGAATGGAGTTGAACCCCATTATGTGTGGGTCCACTGTAGAATGAGTAAACATAGATTGGAATAGTTGTTCATACCAATCATTGAAGCCTAGTTTTCTTTTGTTAGCTTTGGTTCTTGATTGGATTCAACAACTTGTAGAGGAAAAATTAGGTCTTGTAGGTTCTGTGGTAGGTGAAGATTGATTGGTATTCTTCTTTGTGCTAATTGTAGGTACTATTTGAAAGACGCAGTTCTTGATGGTGGAATCCCCTTCAACAAAGCCTATGGAATGACTGCCTTTGAGTATCATGGCACAGATCCTAGATTCAACAAGGTGTTCAACAATGGAATGTCTGGTCATTCCACCATTACCATGAAGAAAATTCTTGAAGCCTACAAGGGTTTTGAGGGCCTCACCTCAATTGTTGATGTTGGTGGTGGGACCGGAGCCACCCTTAACATGATCATATCCAAATACCCCACTATTAAGGGCATTAACTTTGACCTGCCTCATGTCATTGATGATGCCCCATCTTATCCTGGTACATTTCCACATCATTCTACAATTAATTCATCTGCATACCATCCTTCAAAGATAGTCATGGAGCTATCATTCTGATTGGCCAAAAGAGGGTTGAGTTTTAGTGGCAGAGTTGAAACCCCACTAACCATTTCCAATGATCTGCTGAGCTAGTGGATCTTATCCCTATGATCATCTTGTTCCTCTTATCAGTTTCTGTGGTTGAATTTGGCTGCAGGTGTGGAGAATGTTGGGGGAGATATGTTTGTGAGTGTCCCAAAGGGAGATGCCATCTTCATGAAGGTGAATTTGTGTTCTTTATATATCCTTTACTCTGTTACCTTCCGTATAGTCAAATTGGCATACTAGCATCTCAGTGGGAGCCAGTTATGAGAAAAGGGATGATGATCAACTTGTGGGTGTGCTTCCAAAGAGATTGAAGACATAGCTTTTTGAGATTGAATATGGTCCATATGAAATCACTACTAAATGATAATTAGCCTCTAAGATCATATTGATTCTACCTTCGATTATGCTAATGACCCGTCAAAATGAACATAAGATGAGGTCATACGAGATAGCAAGATGTGGTATATCTTGTACCTTCAATTATGCTAATGGATGTAAATTGTCTTCCTGCAGTGGATATGCCATGATTGGAGTGATGCTCATTGCTTGAAGTTCTTGAAGAACTGCTATCAGGCACTTCCAGACAATGGGAAGGTAATTGTTGCTGAATGCATCCTTCCTGTGGCCCCAGACACCAGCCTAGCCACCAAGGGTGTCGTCCATATTGACGTTATCATGTTGGCTCATAACCCTGGTGGAAAAGAGAGGACCGAGAAAGAATTCGAAGCCTTGGCCAAGGGAGCTGGATTCCAAGGCTTCAAGGTAGTGTGTTGTGCCTTCAACACTTGGATCATGGAATTTTGTAAAACTGCTTGAGTCTCTAGCTTGGTATCCATTGCAAGTTGTCTGCGAGTTTCCTGATTCTATATTGTCTCTTCTTTCACAAGTGGCTTTATACTGTGTATGAAGTTGTTATACAATGGAATAAGAAGCTAATTTTGTCAAATGAGATTAATATATAAAATAATGAAATTAAAATATAAAATAATAAAATTAAACTCGAGTATAAAGTAAATGAGAATTAATCTCTTTCGTATTTATTAACATAAAAAAAATAAAAAAATAAAAAAATAAAAAAATTTTGGTTTTTTTGTCTTATTCAAATATCCTATTGACCCAACGACTCTTTTTGGGGCTTCTAGTGGAGTCTACTTGGCCCATAAAAATTGTACACGTCACCTATTAATCATATACACATCATTCAATTTGCTTATGTCATTGCAGATTCTAAATCCATTGTCAATTAAAAACACTATAAAATTGGTGATATCAACCCCACACCGTTTAATGTCGTCATCACCGTCCAAAAGTAAGACTTTTGGAGCTATTAGCAGCTCAAAAGCATAAAAAATTGGTCAACATATTTAATAAGGTAGTTCATCACTTGCGTTATCAAAGATATACCTAAATTTCATTACTATTTTCATTTGTAATTCAGTCGTTGTGGCCTTTTTTTCTATATATTTTCTATCAACAACCAAATATATTCATATATTTTAAGAATTTAAAATTTGATTTTAATATAATACCTAATTAATAGCATAATATTTTTTGAATAACTATTACACGAGACTTTCAAGCCAATTATACTTTTTCAGTAACATATTGAAAAGACATCATTTGCATACTAGGTTTTGACTACAGATCCATATATCTATATCTCGTGATACTTAAAAGTGTTTTTAATAAAAATATTTTTTATTAAAAGTATTTTTAGGAGAATCATCTATAAGTATTTCTCTAAAAAATGTTATAAGTGATTTTTCATAATTTTAAAATATTTCCTAAATTTTATCAAATTCTTCATTTATTATTTTAAAAACACTTTTTAAAATAATAACGTTTCTTAGGATCACTGTCAGACAGACTCTTAATTTTATTTATTTGTATATCATATAATAATATAGGTTTTATCATATAGATTTAACAACTCAAATATGCAATTCAATAGATATAATTTCAGTATTTTTCATTTTCTATTATATAAATATGAAAGGACAATCAGACAACAAAAATAGAATAAAAATGGTAATGGCATTTTTCTTATTTTGATGTGTTTGGTTTCAATATTCTAGATATCGATAAAATCCAAATATAGGAGCATAATAAAAATATGTATCACGTGGGTAACTTTAAGAGATTCTCTATATCAAATTCATTAAGTTAAGAATTAAGGTGTTACCTTTTGATAAACTACATGGCCCATGAGATTTTGACCCCAAAATTTGCAATATCACTAAGGTAACAATAAAAGATAAAATGGAATCTATTTCCCCACATTATTCGTTTAATGTACTTAATTATCTATCATATAAAATTTTATTTCTTTTCATTGTCTATGATTTGATATCAAGTATTTATATCATATCATATAACGTAAATTTTTTCTTATATTTATGATTTAATATTTTGCTTAGATATAATTAACTATAGTTCATTACTATAAATATAAGAAAATAAAATAACATGGTCGAGTTTCGTTCATTGTACTTGATATATTATGAAATTTATAATATCATAATTTATCATTTCATGTGATCATCAAAACCATCAGTATAGAATATGTGCATTATAGTAAATAAAATTCTTGATAGTACATACAAAACAAGAAGACGATAAAAATCTTTTGTTTGTTTCATATTTAATTTACAACATTTATGACTTGGAAGGGTTTTTTAAACATTAAAATTAAGATTTTATACAAGTTTCCACGTTTGTTTGTATGATTTTTTTTTTACACTAATTACTTTTGTTTTTGTTCTTAAAAACAAGAAGAGTTCGAGATTTGTATATACAAAACAAGAAAATAATGATTTTTATATTCCACTTACAAGACTCATTCATAGTTGCAGAGGTCACATGAATAATTGTTGATGATATCACAAGGGACAAGTGGGGTATGTCCTTGTGGCTGTTTATGTCAATATCCTCTGCATGTTGACTTCTCCAATTGATGATTGAAAGATCACATGCCTAGTTGCAGGAGTGGAAACCTTCAGCATGGTGGCTGCCTCATTCTATGACCTTTCAAAGATTACTCCCATTAAAACCTAACATCAAAATGATTGAAATTGGCTTATTAAAAAACAGTGATCATTGGTCATGTATGTAACCAACCCTCTTGCATGAGTTTTGGGCTCAATTCCCATGTTTTTCTCAACGTGTAGTGGGGGAAAACATACTCCATCATGACATTCACATTGCAAGAGATCATCACTTACCCAAGTTTTCTGATTAATTAGTGATAGCCGTTTTGTTGGATGCAATCTTTTAAGAATTACATCGATGGTGATTAAATTGAAAAAGTTATTGATTCACGGTTAACTGCTTAAACCAGTGGTTAGAGCAGTTGAACTGGTGATGTCATAAATAATAATTTATATATTATATAAAATTTTAGATAATTATAAGAAATTAAAATTATATATAATTAAAAATTTTGATAATATTTTATTTTTATATTTAACATATCAAATTAAATGAAGAGAAATATAAATATATTAATATTTTAAATTTTATTAAATAGAACATTTATAATATTTAAATATAAAGATATATTTAAAATGAAAAAAATATATAATATTTAATTTTATTTGCATGTCTTTTGTATTTTGTTATTTTGAAATTATTATATTAATTACTTTATATTATTTTTATAATTACATTATATAATTGTTATAAAAATAAATGTTAAAGTATTTTTTACTTTTATACAATAAAAATTTGAAAAAAAACAATAATTTTTTTTTTATATATTTTTATTTACAAATATAATATAATGAAGAAACTTCATAGCTTAATGGTTAAGTTTTAATTTTTACACATGAAGGTCTCAGCTCAAGCTCTCTAGTTTGCAAAATTTTTTTCTTTCTCACAAACTAATCCCACATTGAAAATGGATTATAAAAAAAAGAAAGAAAGAATTGTGGGGTATAAAAGACATGCAATAACCATTAATTTGTAAGACTAAAAGCTTATTGAGCTTGATGACAAATGAGTTGGATATGCTCCTCATGGAGTGATCTAGCTTCCTTAGAAAACGTTGTCGTTTTGGTGTAAAATGCATCAAAATATTTTCTTGGCTTTAAAAAAAAAAAGGCTTAAAAAAAAGGTTTTTTTGGCTTTAAAAAAAAAAAGGTTGAACCATCTAGTTTGAAGGGAATTGACCGGTTTATTTGGTTTGTCAGTTTGACCGTTAGTTCAACTGGTCTGATTTCGGTTCAACCCTTGACTGACTTAATTAGTTGAATCGAAACAAAATCGTGATTGGTTGGCGGTCAGATTGATCAAACCGGTCAGTCTTATTCAATTTTTAAAACCATGGTTGGATGAACATTTCTGATAACTTCATCTCAAGTCTTTCTTCTGATAATTAATCCTTGTCAATATGAATTGAAACTCATCCAAAAGTTATAAATGGAGATTTGGAATGGTTTGCCACAATTCTTCCCTGTCGCCATCGTTTTTGGACACATTCCATGAGCAAACCATGTCCACAACTTGTCTTTTCATTTTCCTTCATCATGATGATCACATATATAAAATTAGTCTCGTCACATGAAAAAGCATTACCCCTTTGATGTCATTTTTAGAGCATGTTTGACCATATTTTTAATCAAAATATTTTTTGAAAGTGTTTTTAAGAGAATCACCTATCAATAGTTTCTTCAAAAGACTATAAATGATTTTCTAACACTATAAATGATTTTTCACATTTTTATGAGTATTTCTAAATTTTTTTGAAATATCTATTTTTTTTTTCAAAAACACCTTTTACACTAAAAATATTTCCTAAAATCATTGTCAAATAGTCTCTTACTATAAAAAAAATCTTCTGAATCAAAATTAGTATAAAATTAACATATTGGAACTAACTACAATTACTTTTGATTAGAAATATTTGATTATCTCACGAGTATATATACTAGCTACCTTAATAATTTTCAATAATTTTGGTAGGTCCTACTATATATGTATACTTTTGCTTTCAAGATTTTTCTAGTACAAGCTTTCTAAGTAGAACCATTCCATTATAGGGTGATCATTTTGTCTTTAAAAGGATATAAAACTAAGAAAATTGTGACGAGAGACTTTAACAATAAACAAGAATGTTTGATTGTATGGAAGTTTCGACCACTATTTAGCTCAACATAATAGATGATGATCTTCTAGATGTGAAAATATTCATTCTCCTTTATTTCAGTTATCCAAAAAACCTCATTTTTATCATTTTGTTTTAAGGTATGTTTGATTCTTGGAGTATTGTAAGATAAAAAAAAAAAGTGAAAAGAATAAAAAAATTTAAAGGTCATAAATTATTCTTATATATTATTTCAAATTCATTTCACTTATCTTAATTTTTTCATAAAAATTAAATAATTTAAAAATATATAAATTTTTAATCAAATTTAAATATATTTAATTTTTATTCTATATTTTTTTATATTACAACCAAACACAAGAAAATTGTTCTTCTTAATAATTTGTTTATTTTTCTCATACTATCCCGAACACAAGTAAGTCTATCTAAAAGAGTGATTATGACTTGATTACATGTGTGACGAAAATACAATACTATTTCGTGTTAGAGCTACAACTTGATTATATGAGGGTCAAATTTTAAATATTTATTTTTTATTTTTATGAATATTTAAGTTTATTAAAAATTACTTTTAGGTAATTTAAAAATATATATAAATTACCTTAAATGCAATTTGTCTTCACAAATAATGAAGTTCAATGCACATCGAAAAAAGGTGAATCTTTTGCTTCCATGATATATATAACTGAAAAATTAGTTCACGTGTCAAATATATATATATAAAGTCATCATCCATTATCAACCACACAAATGCCACCGACCGCCCACCCTTGTTGACGCCTCCCTATAGCACGCCGTGGACAGCATGACAAGATTTCTAACAGACCACCCACCCTTGTTGACGCCTCTCTATAGCATGTCGTGGACACCATAACAAGGTTTCTACCGACGGCATATCATTCCGCATCGTCATCTCCACATTCCCAAGGCAAGCTTTATATATATACATAACAAAAAAAAAAAAAAAAAAACACTTATAGGTTGAGGTGAAGACTTCTCACGAAAATTCGAGCCAAGAGATCAAAGAATTTTTTAAAAGAATTAAAATTGGCTCTCAAATTGATTGAAAAATACTCAAAAAATCAAGTCAAGTTACTCAATTATTGTTCCTTCCGTGTGTGTGTCTATATATATATATATGATTGAATGTGTAAAACAAGAAATGAAAATGAAAAGGAGTTTGAAAAAAAGTAGGAATGAAATAATTTTTTGAAAAAATTGAAAATTTTCTATTAAAGTATTTCTTTGAAATAAAAATAAAAATTACTCGGGACTCAAGGTGAACATATGACAATACATGTACATGATGTGTCTTATAAGAGGTATTTGTAGACATAAAAAATTTTAGTGGATTAAATTACTACTAATTTTATCTTCAAAATGAATAAATAATAATAATAATAATAATAATAATAATAATAATAATAATAGATATATCTAATCTCCAACTATAAAAATGATAATAATAATAATAAGAAAATTATTATTATTTTATTGCCAAAAGAATTACTACATGTAATATTTGAGTCGTTCTTCAAGTTGTGGTCAAAGTTAAAGAATCGGAGGGAGGAAAATATTCTTTTATAAAAAATATTATATTTGAGATTGTATTCATAATATTTTCAATTTTAATAAATTTTTTATTTATATTATTTTTCTATTTATTTTGCAAATTTCATAGGACTTTTATGAAATTTGTGTGTACAGTTACTTCAAAGTCATTTAATTTATTTTAACTCTTTAATAAAAATTAAATAATTTAAAAATATATAAATTTTTAATCAATTTTAAATATATTTGCTTTTCTTTAATATTTTTCGTATCACCGACAGAAAAAAGTAGTTCTCCTTAATAATTTTTTTATTTGTCTCATACTCTCCCAAACCAGACAGAGGGTTAATGACCTCTACCAAGATGAGATAATGCAAATATGAATATGTGGCTAAAAGAGGAGCTATGGAGTCAACCCAAGATGCTCCACATGCCTTTCATTTATGTATTAGTACAAGTGATTATATTCATCTTCCAAGAAGCTACTAAGCCTATGTAGGAGAGTGGTTATGATTTGATTACATGTGCATCGAAAATATGATACAGTTTCGTGTTAGGGTTACGACTTAATTACATGAGGATTAAATTTTAAATATTAATTTTTTTTATAGATATTTAAGTTAATTAAAAATTCTATCTCAAATATTAAGATAATTTTTTTATAAAAATAATAAATTACCTGAAATAAAATTTGTCTTTCGTGACGATGAAGGTCAACACTTATTCGAAAAAGGTGAATCTTTTTCTTCTTGAAAGGAAAAAAAAAAAAAAGTTAGCAAAAAAAAGGATTTGAGTAAAGAGAACACTAGTCAAAAAATATATATATATAAAACGCCATAATGGATAATCCAAAGCAGCTATCAAGCCCAGCCAAAGCAGGCTTTCCCACTGAAAGAAGGCAAAACGCATATGCGCCTGAAAAAGTGTGTTAACGCGTCAAAGGTCGTAATGGATCATCCAAATCAGCTATCAAGCCCAGCCAAAGCAGGCTACCCCACTGAAAGAAGACAACGCATTCAATGAATTAATGAAAAATTATGTGAGCCCTCCATTATAAAGCCAATGCAACTCACTGCCAAAGGCACTCTTCATTCCATTGAACAGAGCTTGACTCTTCTATTCAACATGGAGTCCACCCTTGCATTCAACAGCGGTTCGAACAGTATGAACCAAAGTTTTTCTTCTTCTGCCGAGTTCAATTCCCCCGTCCCAGAAACTATCCCAAAGTCAGAGGAAGATACGTTTGTGTTTGCCACTCTTCTCACCAGTGCCTCAGCTCTCCCCATGGCCCTCAAATCAGCTTTGGAGCTCGACCTTCTTGAGATAATCGCCAAGGCTGGCCCTGGGGCGTTTGTCTCCACTTCTGAGATTGCTGCTCAGATCACCAAACGCAACCCAAAAGCCCCTGTCATGCTGGACCGTATCCTCCGCCTTCTTGCCACCTATGATGTGGTCAAGTGCTCTCTCCGCGACAGCCCTGATGGAGGGGTTGAGAGGCTCTATGGGCTCGGCCCTGTCTGCAAGTACTTGACTAGGAACGAAGATGGGGTGTCTGTAGCCCCTCTTCTCCTCATGAATCAGGACAAGGTCCCCATGGAGAGCTGGTATCAGTCCATCTTTTCGTCATCGTTCTCTTTCTCTAGCTCCCCATTTTCTCTCCTCCATATTTTCTTATTCTAAAAGGAAACATTTCAAGGATTAAACCAAAATTCGGAAATCCAACACATCTTTTATTTTTATTTTTTGACATAAATACCTTTCTAACATTATTTACATTCAAGTTGCTTTAAAAAGAAAAGCTTATTTTTTAAAAAAATAAAAAATAAAATTGAAGGTATTTTTGTGTTGGGTATTTTTTAGATTGAAAAAATGTGAAAAATTAGATTTATAAATTAGGGATTAGTTCATCATTTTAATCAAATAACCCATATTTTTACCTAATGATCTAATCTAGCAATTTAATCTTAGAAGATTTTGTAACAAATTTTTTTTTTTATTCCTTTCTTTTATGAAGCATTGAATAGTGAGGCAATGGTTTGAGGTTTCGTGTGGAGAAGAAATTGAAAGAGATTTTCAAAGCAAAAGGTAAAATAAATTTGTTGTGATGTGTTTTGAAATGATTCCAAAAAGATGGGCACCCACTACACCCACCAAGAACCCACTCTAGTATGTTTTTACATTTTCTTCTCTTGTTTTGGATGTGGATGTGGGCATCTCTCTAACCCTCTGTTTTGTTGATTTTATTCTTCACTAGATCATGTGCTTGTGAATTAACCAAACTCAGTTCCATATTTTTCTTCATTTTGTTCTTCTTTGTTCACATGATTTGACCAATAGAATGGAGTTGGACCCCATCATGTTTGGGTCCACCGTAGAATAAGAAAACAGAGATTGGGACAGTTCTTCATACCAATCATGAAGCCTACTTTACTTTTGTTAGCTTTTGAAGCTTTGGTTCTTGATTGGATTCAACAACTTGTAGAGGAAAAATTAGGTCTTGTAGGTTCTGTGGTAGGCGAAGATTGATTGGTATTCTTCTTTGTGCTAATTGTAGGTACCATTTGAAAGATGCAGTTCTTGATGGTAGAATCCCCTTCAACAAAGCCTATGGATTGACTGCCTTTGAGTATCATGGCACAGATCCTAGATTCAACAAGGTATTCAACAATGGAGTGTCTGGTCATCCCACCATTACCATGAAGAAAATTCTTGAAGCCTACAAGGGTTTTGAGGGCCTCACCTCAATTGTTGATGTTGGTGGTGGGACTGGAGCCACCCTTAACATGATCATATCCAAATACCCCACTATTAAGGGCATTAACTTTGACTTGCCTCATGTTATTGATGATGCCCCATCTTATCCTGGTACATTTCCACATCATTCTACAATTAATTCATCTGCATACCATCCTTCAAAGATAGTCATGGAGCTATCATTCTGATTGGCCAAAAGAGGGTTGAGTTTTAGTGGCAGAGTTGAAACCCCACTAACCATTTCCAATGATTTGCTGAGCTATTGGATCTTATCCCTATGATGATCTTGTTCCTCCTATCAGTTTCTGTGGTTGAATCTGGCTGCAGGTGTGGAGCATGTTGGGGGAGACATGTTTGTGAGTGTCCCAAAGGGAGATGCCATCTTCATGAAGGTGAATTTGTGTTCTTTAGATAGCCTTTACTCTGTTACCTTCCATATAGCCAAATTGGCATACTAGCATCTCAGTGGGAGCCAGTTATAAGAAAAGGGATGATGATCAACTCGTGGGTGTGCTTCCAAAGAGATTGAAGACAAAGCTTTTTGAGATTGAATGTGGTCCATATGAAATTACTACTAAATGATAATTAGCCTCTAAGATCATACTGATTCTACCTTCAATTATGCTAATGACCCGTCAAACTGAACATAAGATGAAGTCACATGAGATAGCAAGATGTGGTATATTTTGTACCTTCAATTATGCTAATGGATGTAAATTGTCTTCCTGCAGTGGATGTGCTATGAGTGGGATGATGCTCATTGCTTGAAGTTCTTAGAGAATTGTTATCAGGCACTTCCAGACAATGGAAAGGTAATTGTTGCTGAGTGCATCCTTCCTGTGGTCCCAGACACCAGCCTAGCCACCAAGACTGCCGTCCATATTGACGTTATTATGTTGGCTTATAACACTGGTGGAAAAGCGAGGACCGAGAAAGAGTTCGAAGCCTTGGCCAAGGGAGCTGGATTCCAAGGCTTCAAGGTAGTGTGTTGTGCCTTCAACAGTTGGATCATGGAATTTTGTAAAAGTGCTTGAGCCTCTAGCTTGGTATCCATTGCAAGTAGTTTGTGAGTATCCTGATTCTATGCCGTGTCTTCTTTCATAAGTGGCTTCATACTGTGTATGAAGTTGTTATACAATGAAATCAGAAGCTATTTTTGTCATTTCTTATATCAAATAAGATTCTTCATGTTGATTAGTCAATCTATAATGATCTCTTCAAACCTTCAAAAGTGAAAGCGATCTTACCCTCTTTGTTCCAAAACATGGTATCAAAGCTAGAGGCCCTTAATGGGCTAATACAATTATGGGTTGTGCACATCTATTTGTTTGTCCATCTTTGGGCCTCATGGGCCCCCCAGGTTTTAAAATGAATCTAGCATCTTTTTCTATGTGTTCGTTCATTTTTGGGCCTAATAAGCCCTCAAGGTTTTAAAACGAGTTCATCTTTGGTAGTCGATGAAGGCTATCACTATGCCATTTGATAATTTTCAAGTTTTTTTGTCTTTGCATCTAAGTCACTATAATTTTGTCAAGAATTGTCTTGTTAATGGAGTGGGTAGAAAGAGATAAGGCTCCTTCCATAGCGGTGGCAATGACATGGCTATCATTAATCATTTTGTTTTTAATTTTAACCTTTACCACCACCTTGACAACCCCCCATTAGGTACAAGTTCTTAATCAATGGTTGCAAATTTATTATTAATTTACCTACCTATTTGTCTTTCCACATGGGATCCACTTGGGTGTGTGGGGTCGACCGTATTGACTTATCTATTAATTTATTTGTGATCACAATTTTTATGGTTTGCACAACGTTTTAAAAATTGGACCAGATCGACCGGTCCGACCGATCACCAGTTCGGTTCGATTCACCTCTTTGAACCGGCCAACATTTGAACCATCATCAAACCATCAAAACCGGTGGATAGACCGATCCGACCAGTTTTTAATGAATTGAACGGTTCAAATGAACTTTTTCCTTTTTGTTTATTAGCTTCCAAAACGATGCCTTCCCTTTATTCTTCCTTATTCCAAAATGTTCTCCTCCCACCCACGGTCAGTTAGGTTACAAAAAAAATTTTCAAACCTTGTCATTTTCTTCCCAATCACAATAACATATCATAACATTTTCAAAATAAAAAATAAAAATCAGGTATTCCCCTTTCAAAAGCAAACATTTAGGATTTTGAAATTGGAACTTTTAACTCAGAAAATCAAAGAAAATGAATAAGAAAAAACTCAACCCATGATCTGTTCGGAAATAAGAGGAGAAACCACCGAATGATGAGGGCATAATTTAGGATTTACTTACCTGATTTTCCTGAAAATCGAGTATTACCGAATGGAGAAGCTTTGTTGTTGGCGATGCTGACTTGTCAAGTGGACTAAATCTTACAACAGTGACGTCGGCAAGGCAACCCCCTCATAGTCAGATTGCTCCCCCTCCAGTGTTGGGTCTTGCATAGTTGCAAATTTGCAATTGCATGTGGTGTCGGTGGGTCTTCACAACAGCGAGGGTAGGAGACAACAACAAAGGTGGGAGATTGGGAGTAGTAAAAAATGCTTTTTATATGTATGAGATATGATTTAATGGTAAAAATTAAAAACATTACACTTTTAAATTATTTTTTGATTTTAAAATAAGTTTTTTTATTTAAATTTTAATTTTTAAATTAAAATTATGATTTTAATTTAAATTTCTAATTTGAAACTAATTTTATGATTTTCAAATAAAATTTTAATTTTTAAATAATATATAAATTATTATTTTAATTTTTATAATTATTTTAAATTTTAATAATTTATAAATTATATATTATGACGTCATCGATTCGACTACCGATTTGACCAGTGAACCGTGAACCGATAACTTTTCCAGTTCAATGACCGGTCCGATTATGAAAACATTGGATTTTCATGCCTACTTGTTAATTTCTCCACGTGCAACTCCCATGTGAGTATGAGGCGGATTGTGTTTTTGGTTCTCTTGTCTCACATGTTAATAGTTTTGTTTTTAGTCTTCACCTTTACCATCACCACCACTAGGTTCAAGAACTTGATTTGCCTATTTGATTGTCTCTCCACATGCATTTATTTATTTGTTTATTTATTCATAATCACAAATATTGATTTATTTGTTTATATGTCTTGTCATTCCATATTCTGCATGTGTCAGTTTGGGGTTGACCATATCTCATTGTTTAGTTTCTTTGTTTATTAATAATGTTTTCACACCTGGATCAGTCATTGAAGCAGAAAAGTTATTGGTTCACGGTTCACTAGTTGGACCAACGGTCAAACCGTGGTCGAATCGATGATGTCATAAATATATAATTTATAAATTATTAAAATTTAAAATAATTATAAAAATAAAAATAATAATTTATATATTATTTAAAAATTAAAATTTTATTTAAAAATCATTAAATTAGTCTCGTAATAGTCATGATTCTTCTTTAATCATGAAAGAAAAACTCACATGCCTATTTAAAAAGAAAAAAAAAAAGGCAAAAACATGGAATGTGAGTTTTTAATTTTTTTAATTATTTATCTGTTAAAAAAAATATTTAGAAATTCTTAAATTTATTCTAATAAACTATAATTTTATTTTTATTTAATTTTAAATAAATGCTCATTATTAGTCCTTCATATTTTATTTAAACTATTAGTAGGATAAAAGAGGAAATGACAAACCCTCTGAAAATGACAAGAGTTCCCAACAAGGGCTTCTCAATTCTCAATCTCACTCTCACTCTCCACTACTCTCTCGTCTTCTTCTTCCTCCCCATTTCTTCTTCCTTCTTCTTCTATGGCTTCTCATTTCTCTCCCAAACCCAATTCTCTCTCAGTGCCACCACACTCCTATTATCTTCTCTTTCGGCAATTCCAACTCTAACACTGACAGACTCGTCGCTAGGCTCGGCTTCCAAGTCAACTTCCCCAATGGTTGTACCTTCTTCCACAAATCAAATGGTCGTCTCTCCAACGGACTCCTCATCATTGATCTTCTCTCACCTGACTTTCTTTTTCCAATGCGGGAGGGTTTGTAGGGGGGTGGGGGTTCTGTCGGCGGGAGACGGCAACGGGGGGGGGGGGGGGGGGGGGGTTCCAATGGGGTTGGGGGTGGGGGGTCCCGTTGGCGGGGGATGACGACAGTGGAAAAAAAAAATTGAATTAGACAGTTTCCCCGAACTGTCTAGTTTATTCGGTTCACCTGTCGGACCACCAATTTAACCAACCTAATTCTGGTCTGAACACTTTTTAGCCTAAATGATTGGACTAGACCGAAACCATGACCGGCCGACAATCAGACCAGCCAGTCCAATCTGATTTTTAAAACCATGTTTATTATTGAGGCAAGAAAATCGAGGTTTTTATGTAGCTTTTTTTGCATAGCTTAAGAGTTCATGTGAAAAGTAAATTGGAAAAGCTTTTTCAAAGTAAAAACATTTTACTCTTGTTGAACAAACCAAGTGGGAGATGACTAAGTAAAAAAAATAAAAAGAAAATTTTATTATCGAGCAAAATTGCACCTTGGCTTCTTCTAGAAAATAGACAAAAACAACCTTAAGTTAAACCTCTAATTCTGTCTTAAGTTTAACCCCCAACCAACTATATTCTTATTAAAGAGCATGATATACATTGTAAATTCAAATACTACAAGTTAAAAAACTTTTAGGAAAATTGATAGTTCAACATGGTATTAGAGCTTTGTTTGACAGAAGGTCATGCGTTCTTTCATTTGCATATTTGTTTACTAATTTGCAGTTGTTTATCTGTGAGATTGTATCTTTTTACATTAAACAGTATAATATATATTTGAAAAATTAGTAGTTTAACAATCTCGTCTTCTAATAACCTTTCTAGCTTCACACTTACCAACAAATAAAAATTCACTCTAAATTCGTAATTTTCAAAGTTGTTAAGCTTGCACATAAATTTTCAAGTTTTTGGTTCTCTTGTCCAAGTCATTATCCTATAAATAGAGAGCGGGTAGAAGGAGATACAACTTCTCCCGAGAAGAGGCATTGACACTTATCGTCCATACCAACCACCTCTATTAGGAAAAAAGATTTTTCATTAACTATCACAAATTTGTCATATCTATTCATTTGTAATAATAAATTTGTAAACTATTTCTCTCTTCAGGTACGAGCATGAGCACAAATGCATACCATTTAGTTTAAGCTTTTAGGAAAGTCTACTTATCTTATCATAAGTTTAAACTATTAAGAAAATCGACAAATATGTAGCATTTAGGCTAAAAAGATATTAATTTAAGCTTTTAGGAAACCTTACTTATTTGTCTCTCCAATGAAGCTTATGCTTTTAAGAGAGCTGACAAAACATGTCTTGAAAAGATGTTTGGATCATATGATATGAATGGTTTGCCCACTACTTCATATACATGAAGCTTTTAAGAAAGTTGTTTGCTTAAGAGACTAATCACATAGGGAACATTGGAATAGAGAATAAGAATAAAAAATCAATTCTATTCTTATTCATTAACATGTTTGGATTGTTTGTTAGAATGATAATAATAATAAAAAAATCATTATTATGAAAATTAAATCTCTCTCTTACTAGGATTTTAATTCATCTCTTTTACATGGTACTATGATTTCCCTCCATTCTCTTCCTATTTTTATTCCTATTCTCACATATCAAATCCACGACATATTAACTTCATCATTAGATAATGAAATCAATGAGCGGATTCTCATTCCTTTCATTAAGCTTAAAGAATTAAAACATAAAGTGGAATCGAGATAAAACTAAGAAACTCATTCTTAATGATTTCCTTGGGTGAAGTTACGGAATGTCATTCCATTTCCTCAAAATAGGGTGTGAGGTCTATATATGTTTATTATATATTTAAATGTATTAAAATAAATAATTATAATTAAATATAAATATAAATATTTTAATATTCAAATATTTAAAGACATCAAGTCATTTCATATATTTAAATATTTTTAAAGTCATTAAAATCATAGAAATGAGTTATCAAAAAAATAGTTTTACTAATATAACATTACAATAAGTCATTGATAAAAAACAATAAAAAATGTTTTTTTTTTTTACCTTTAGAAAACAGTTCAAAATCAATCATTTTCATTTTCATTTCATTTTCTCATAATCACGTAAAACACTTTAATTGAATTCTCGATTTGGATTTCATTTCATTCTGGTTCTACTTCCTCTCGTTTTTGTTCTCTTCGCACATGATTCACTAAACACATATTAAGGAAAGAAATTAGAGACTACTTTATTGAAAAACATGTAGAACTTGCGAGAAAGACTTGACTAACAAAATACGACAATAATCAAGGAAAGTTCAACTTCATATTATTACACATCTTACTGAAATGTCATTGAAAACTAGACAGGAAAGGCTTCTAGTTCTTGAATAGTTCCAAGCAATGTTCTTGATCCAAGTCCCTGCCCCAGAACTTCTTGTAATACTCAGCATATGTGAAATTCTTGTAAATGGGTGCAGATCCATCTTCTGTGAGAGGCTTTGCAGGGCCAATTACTGCATCATTGCATGGGCAGAGGAAAGAAGCCACTGATAGCCTTTCACTCTCTGCATTCACAACGGCCCTATGCCATACACTTTTGTATTTCCCATTACTCACAGCCTATAATCATACTAACTTGTCAGCAACCCTTTATTAGCACATGCCCATTACCATCATTAAAACAAATTTTTAAATTTTAAAAAGGCAAATATTAAAACCCGAAAGTACTTCTAAATATTAGGAAATGCTTTTAATTATTTTAAAATTATTATCAAATAGACTCTTATTGTACCTGTAATTGATCGCCTATATTGACCACAAAAGCACCGGGATGTGGCTTGATAGCGAGCCAAGTACCATCCTTGAGAACTTGAAGACCTGCCACTCGTAGGTCTTGAAGAAGAATGGTAAGGGCGTTGGGGTCTGTGTGTCCTGGCAATCCATAAGTGAGCTCGGGTTGTGGACATGGCGGATAATAGTTTACAGCCATGTGTTGCCCTTGTTCACCAAAAACATTCTTTATATGATCCTTTTCCAAGCCTAAACTCTCTGATATCATTTCTTGTAGTCTAAACCCAAGTTCTCTTACCTCTTTACAATAACTACTCACAATTTCCCTAAGAATACAACAAAATTTTGAATTAGGATTTGTTCGAGAATTTTTTCTTGACTTTAGTTAGAAGTCAAAGTCAAAATCATAATTCTAATTAGAGAATTAGAAAATTTTAAGATATCATATCAATACTTATTAAAGATGTAATTTAAATCATTCAAAATATACAGTAAAACCTAAATCAAACAAAGAAATGAAATCAAATATAAGTAAACAAGATTAACATATAAAATAATAAAATTAAATTCAAGTGTAAAGTAAATGAGATTTGAAGCATGTATTAAACTCTTTTTTACTAAAACTTTATTCCTTAACAAAAAATAAAAAATAAAAAAATTGGCTTTTTTGGCTTATTCATATATCCTATTGACCCAACCACTCTTTTTGGGGCTTCTAGTGGAGTCTACCTGGGCCCATAAAAAATTCTACACGTCACCTATTAATCATGTACACATAATTGAATTTGCTTACGTCGACGCGGATTCTAAATCAATCCATTGTCAATTAGAAAACACTATGAAATTGGTATCGTCAAAAAACTGACAAATCTATGTGCCCACACCATTTGATGTCGTCATCACCGTCCAAAAGTAAGACTTTTGGAGCCATTAGCAGCTCAAAAGCGTCAAAAATTGCTCAACATATTTAATAAGGTAGTTTATCACTTACGTTATCATAGATAAACCTAAATCTCATTACCATTTTTTTTCGTAGTAATTCAGTTGTTGTGTGTGTGTGTGTTTTTTTCTATATTTTCTGTCAACAACCGACTTTATTCACATCCTTTAAGGATTTAAATTTTGATTTTACTATATTACCTAATTAATAACATAATATTTTTTAAACAATTGGACTTTCAATACAGTAACGTATTAAAAAGACATCATTTGTATATCAGGTTTTTACTATATATCCATATGTTTATATCCTTGATACTTAAAAGTGTTTTTAAAGGAAGTATTTTCTTTAAAAGTATTTTTAGAAGAATCGTTTATTAAGTGTTTTTCTAAGAAATATTACAAGTGATTTTAGTATTTTTAAAAGTATTTTATAAGTTTTGTCAAATACTTTATTTATTTTTTCAAAACCACATTTTAAGTTAAAAACGTTTTTTAAAACCACCGTCAAACAAACTCTTGATCTCATTTATCACACAAATTTAATGAGTCAAATATGCAATTCAATAGATATAATTTTTTTATCTTATATTTTTAATTATATAAATAAAAATGAAAATGGTGATAGTATTTTTCTTATTTTGATGTGACAAAAAGTTTGGTGCCCATATTCTAGATGTCGATAAAATCCAAATATTGAAATATTATAAAAATGTGTAGCACATGATTAACTTTAAGAGATTCTCTAAATCAAATTCATTGAATTAAGAATTAAGGTGCTACCTTTTGAATAACTACATGCCCAATGAGATTTCGGCCCCAAAATTTGCAATATCACTAAAGTTAGCTAAAAGACAAAAGGAATCTATTTCACCACTTTATAGATTCATTCAATGTACTTGCTCATTTATCATATAGAATTTAATTTCTTTCTATTGTGCATGATTTGACATCAAGTATTACGAATTTAAGAAAATAAAATAACATGATTGAGTTTCATTCATAATACTTGATATATTATGAGATTTATGATATTATAATTCATTATTTCACGTGATCATCAGAATCATCGTATGGTGTAGTACATGAATATCAAGTGTAGTACATGAATATTATAATAAATAAAATTTTTGGTAGTACATACAAAACAAGAAGACGATAAAATCTTTTGTTTCTTTCGTAATCAATTTACAACATCTATGACCTAGAAGAGTTTTTTAAACGTTAAAATTAAGGTTTTATGCTAGTTTCAACGTTTGTTTGTATGATTTTTGACTTTAGTTACTTTTGTTTCTGTTTTTCTATTGTTGAAAACAAGAAGAGGTCGTGATTAAAGTCTTAGTTTGTATATACAAAATAAGAAAATAATGATTTTTATATTGGACTTACAACACCTATGATAGAGAAATTTTTTTTAAACATATTTTAATGTGATTTAATAATAATTACTTCTATTTCTACTTCTACCATTGAAAGTAGGATGAGGTCGAATTAGGCAGAAAGTTGAAAGTTGCTAGAACAGGTTCGAGAATAAGAAATCAAAAAAATTATACAAAATACAAATTCATACAAAAAGAGAGACGACTTAGGAGAAGAAATCAAAGACTTACTTGAAGGAAGGAGGATTGGAAGGCCACTCAGGCGTGTACTGATCCAGAGGATAACAATGGAGTCTGAGATAATCTCTCCAGTTATGGACCTTCTCCTTATTCACATTAAAGCTGGTTGACAACCTCATTGTCTTGGTGGGATCATCGGAATACAGCTTCATCTTCTCCTCCACCGGCAGTCTGTAGAACTCATCGGCCACCTCCAACATTTTCTCCATCATTTCTGCAGCTACCCCATGATTGATCACCTGGCACAAAAAATTAAATCAGTTCATCCATGGAGTCAATCTCAAACTACTAACATATATATATATGGTTTTGTTTGGAGACCTGGAAAAAGCCATAGAGCCTGCAAGCATCGGCGATGTGTTGGATGAGTTGGGCCCTATTTACGTCGTTGCCGAGGTCGATTATGGGGACATGTTTACACTCACTCACTTGGGAGAGTCTCGGCCTCTCCGGCTCTGGCCTGATGTAACTTTGTGGCAAGGTCAAGTACCGGATTCCGGTGGACAGCACCTTTGATTCCATGGACTTATATATGTAGCAACCTAAGGAAAATTGGATAACCACTCTCCTGAGCAGCTTCCTGGAAGATGAGTCTGGTCACTTGCACTAAAATATACATATATACGTGAATGAAGGGAATGTGAGGACAAGTTGGGTTGACTCGATATCTCAAGTCTTTTGGCCACATATTCATCTTACCTTTATCTCGTAGAGATCATTAATCTTATGTTTCATTCGATGAAGAATGAGAGAGAGAAAACAATAATTATCAAGGAGAATGACTTCTCCTAGTTGGTTGTAATATGAAAAATATCGTAAAAATTCAAATATATTTAAAATTAATTAAAATTTTATATATTTTAAAATTATTTAATTTTTATGAAAGAGTTAAAGATAAATAAAATGAATTTGAAGTAACATATAAAAATAATTTATGAAATTTACATCATTTTTTATTTTTTTCACTTTTTTTTCTTTCAATACTCGGGGAACCAAATATAGCTTAAAAAAATTAAAAATGATTTTTTTTTTAATAGTTGAAGCAAAGGGGAAAAGGCATTTTCAAATTTAGAAGATTGTCATCTATCATATTTAGCTAAATAATGATCGAAACTTCCATATAATCAAACATCTTTGTTTATTATAAAAGTCTCCCATCACAATTTTCTTTGTTTTATATCCACAGAAATGATCACACTGTAATGAAACGGTTTTACTTAGAAAACTTGTAGTAAAAATCTTGAAAGCGAAAGTATATATATATAGTAAGACCTACCAAAATTATTGAAAATTATGAAGCTAGCTAGTATGTATACTAATGAGATAATCATATATTCCTAATCAAAAGTAATTGTAGGTAGTTACAACTTGTTAATTTTATACTAATTTCAATTTAGAAGAAATTTTATATTAAGAGTTTGTTCGTAATCTTTTGAAAAAAATACTTGATAGGTGATTTTCTTATTTTACAAATTATTTTCACTAAAAACGTGGCCAAGTATGCTTTAAGAATGGCTTCAATGGGGTCGTGTTTTTACATGTGCCGAGGCTAAGTTATACATGTGATCATCATGATGAAGGAAAATGAAATTAAAGACAATTTGCGGACATGGTTTGCTCATAGAATGTGTCCAAAGGCGGCGGCTGCAGGGAAGAATAGTGGCAAAACGTACCAGATCTCCATGGATAACTTTTGGATGAGTTTCAAGTCATATTGGCAAGGATTAATTTATCAGAAGAAAGACTTGAGATGAAGTTATTACAAAGGTTTATCCGACAAAAGGGACATCACTAATTAATAAGAAAACTTTGGTAAGTGATGATCTCCTGCAATGTCAGTGTCATGATGTAGTACGTTATCCCCCCAACCCTCACTACACGTCTCGAGAAAAAAATCCCACATCGGAATTGAGCCCAAAACACACGCCAGAGGGTTGGTTAAATACATGATCGATGATCACTGTTTGCAATAAGCCAATTGCAATCATTTTGATGTTTTAATGAGAGTAATCTTTGAAAAGTCATAGAAAGAGGCACCCACCATGCTGAAGGTTTCCACTCCTGCAACTAGGCCTGTGATATCTCGACCTCTTGTAGTGATGCTCATCATCAATAGGAGAATAGCCAGAGACTATTGACATGAACAGCCAGGACATACCCTACTTGTCCTTGTGATATCATCAACAATTATTCATGTGACGTCTGCAACTACGGATGACAATGAGACAGATTTTTTCGAGTACCCATCCCTCCTCACCTCTAAGAAGATGAGTTTAGAATTATAATAAATAGGGACAGATTTGAGATTTTTTAAAATCCAAAACAAGTTCAGGTAATACTGATAACTCTCGGATGAAGAATTAGAACGGAAAGATCTATTAGAAAATGAAGTATTGGTTCTAAGCCTATACTTAAACTTATTAGGTCTGCTTCGGGTTTGAACTCATCTCGTTCAACCGCATTAGCTGCTAAAGAATGGATGATAAGAAGGTAGTCAGAACAGCTTCCATAATGTCCGAGGAGGTTGAATCAATAATAACAGAGTAGGCTATGATCGTATCCTCTGCACATTAATCCAGGCCAAGCGTGAAGCAACTGCTTTGAGAGAAGGGTATTCCTTATCCTACACTAGCTCGTGCTGTTGCCATCCCCATCTGCAACTACACAACTGTCATTTATTTTCCCTTCTGGCAATACCAATTAAGCTCCAACCACGCGGACTTTCTAGTCAAGATGCCTTTCTAATTGTGGATGGATATATCTAATTTAATTTTTACGGTCCTGGGTCTCGACCATTCCATAACATCCGTGACAATAGGTGAGTGGGTGGTTCTGGGTGGTTCCCATCAGACCCAGTACATTGGATTTATGAGATCATTTCCCATGTGCGCAGTTAATGTTATGCACTGGGTCCTCTAGATGCTTTTTTTCCTTAATTTCCACATATATGCCATAAAAGGGTTCAGCTCTTGTCGAGTGGTGGACACTTGCCAGCTGCATGTGAAGCCAATATAGAAATGGATGAAAATTCTCCATGGAAGCATGTGACACGTGGTGAGACACATGATCCCTTTAATTTCTCTCTCCCGCAATCCCCGGCTGATAATCGCTCGTAATCTTATAAATATTATCTTATCTAAAAGGAGTTCATACATATATAATATTATAAACTTTTTTTTCTACTCAATTTGAGATATCATAATAACCACTTAAATGGTTCAAAGTAGATAATTTCTACATAATTGAAAATGAGTTATTATAAATGATATCAGATCCTTGATTTTAATATGAGAGTTCGTTTAACTCTACAAAGATATTTGTTTATTTGGTTTCATAATATTTGTTATACTTACATAAAGACGATATCCTATAATAGATGTGAAAAAAAGTTTATGATATCATAAATATTGGCTACTTTTATAATCATATAAATATATTTTAAAGTTGTCGGGATTTAAAGGACTCAGAACAGCTAATATTTATATTATTGAGAACGGGTGGTTGCAATTCTAATCCAAATTGCAAGTTGAGAAGTATTAATTACAATCCTAACCCTAATTGCAAGTTGTGAAGTAGTAGCTAGATATGAGGAGTTGAATCCTTGTAGATGCTGACCAGGCAAGATAGTTAAAGCGATGACTGTTCTAATGTAAAATATAAAGAAAGTCGTTGTCCACCCAGTAGTTCTTTCTTATCTACACACTACTATGAAAGAGTATGAGCTCATCTTTTCCTTATCCACACCCATAGCAAGGCCGTGGATGTCAATTAAGTTCAAGTTTATCAACTCAGAGGATGGGTGATGGAGGACTTAACCAAAAATTATGAACCCATTCAAATAATTCTCAGGTCAAGACATTTTGGCGTACATATACATAGAGAATTGCCAGACTGTGAAGCATGTGATGCCAGGGATGACGGCAAGGGTGTCCTTGTGAACCTACGTCACGCTATGACAGCAGTTGTAGAAAAAATCGCCCACTTCTGGACATGTCTCAAGGTGTCCACATGTTGGAGTTAAATTGGATTATTCTCGCCATTATCATATGGTTACTTAAAAAGGGCGTTTGACAATATTTTTAGATAGTATAAAGAATGTTTTAAAAAAAATTAAGGTGTTTGATAAAATTTATAAAATATTTTTTAAAATTTTAAATTATTTATAATATTTTCTTAAAAAACATTTGATAAATGATTATTTAGAAAACAATTATAAAAGAAACAATTTTACTAAAAATATTACAAAACATATTCTTATTAGAAAATGAGTTAAAAACAAGGACACACAAAACCTCTGAGATTGATCGAGTCATTTCTACTGATTATTGATGATAATATGATTTTTTCTACAACCACTTGTCTTAGCCTTGTTTTTTTTAGCACTCTATCCTTATACCTTGGATTATATGCGTCCCTTTTTTTCCTGGTTAGCTTTCAAACTCATCTACATGTATTTGTCGGGTTGTTTGCATATTAAATTGGGAATCAATTTGATTTGGACTTAAACATGATTGACGTCTATTTGTCTGGTATTCCATGTCGGTTAGGGAAAAAGTTTCTACCACTATATATGTAGTGGGCTCCTTTACAACTCATTCCCTTTTGTAACAACCTTAAAATGTGTTTACTCATATAAGAGGAAAAATATCTACTAATTAAAAGGAGATGATTGTGCATATAGTATTATAAACTTCTTCTCCTAACTACATAATCACCCCTCATGTTAGATTAGTTTTGATAACATTTGTAATAATCCACTTCCTCTTATATAGATATCATTTAATCGATCATCTAAAGACTATAATTAATCCTTTTACATGGAATATAAACAAACCTAAAGATATTACATGAAGCTTCATAATTTATTCTCCTACATATATCACTAAAGCTCTCCACATTTATACTAATGTAATTCTTTTGAGTTAAAAAAACAATATTTCAAACTTTCGATTGAAAAGCTATACAAACTATTGTGCTAGCAAAAACTTCAATGCAAATATATTAATATAAAAATATAAAAATCAAACAGTCTATATACCAAAGTACATAACGTTTTAAAGTAGTTCAATCAATCATGCTTATATCCATGAAAGAAAATTTTAGCATACCATAGGATAAAAAAATAGCTATAGATATTAGATATCAAAACATTCCATGTTCTCCCTTATTGTATATTCACACCTTGAAAAATAAACTTTTTTTTGTTTCCATAGAGTATCTTTCATTTTTTTTTTCTCATATCTCTATCTATCACATATAATTTTTATAAGTCTATCTTTATCTTATAATTTTTTATTTTTATGACTTATAATATCTGTGAAGATATTCTAAGTAGTTATTATTATTATTATTATCTTTCATATAAACACAAAATTATATCTCAACTAGTAATTCGAGATACTTTCTACCACAAACTTAAACAAACTCCTTTTAACTTGTTGAAGACATTAACAGAAAATTAAACTTGGCCAACCCCACAATAGACCTATCAACAGAAGGAAGTCATTTTCTCTTTCTTAATTTCTTAGCCTCTTTCTAAACCTACCCTACATTGTTGTTCCGATATCTCATTCCTAACAAAGACTTGAAAATAGAGAAACATCCACACAATAGATACATAACTAAAATTGCATCATTTTTCCATGGCTAGCTATTGAGCTCATATACCTACATTCGTTGGCTTGTCTTGTCTCTATATTGAGCAATTGGGAATTGATTTGATTTGAACTCAAATGTGATTGATGTCTACCTATTTGGTATCCCTTGTGGAGAAAGAAGTTTTTTCCACTATATAGTTAGTGGGTTCCTTTAGGGTCCATTACTTTTTGTAGAGACCCTAAAATGTGTCTACTTAATTAAGATGACATATGTATGTATGTGTGTATATATATACAAAACTGATTTTGATAACATTTTTCATAGCCTGCTTTCTCTTATATAGAAATTATTCAACTAGCCATTTGGTTTCTACAATTAATTTTTTTATGTGGAATATAAAGGAATTAGAAGATACTTACATAAAGTTTCACACTTGATTTTCCTACATATATAGTTAAATGTCACGGACTTAGTCTTTTCCTAAGCTCGTGTGACACTTAGATAAGTCAAGACCCTTGAGCTTGCTAAGTCAACCTTACTCTCGATGCTTAACTTGTTAGACTAATATGCTCACGACTTGGAAGCTTTAGAAGGCGTAGTAGGCAACTCTTAAAGAATGGAAACTTTTATTGCTCAAAGAAAGCTTTACAAGTGCTTTGGGAACTCACTTGCTTGGTGCCTTGGCCAAATGAGGCATTCACCTATTTATAGACACCAATAGAACTCTCTGGAACCTTGGAGGGTTCCTTACAAATCAAGAAGATTCTAGAATACCCTACACAATTCTATGTACAAGCCTATGTACAGGAATATACAAGATATCTCTAGAATTCTCTAGAAAGTCTTGGACTCTTCTCATGCTTTCCACCATATTGTAGAGATGTGTGGACTTCTCTAGGTATCTTTAGAATCTTCCACACTTTTCCCACTAATGACTAAGTGTAAGAGTCTCCAGAAGCTTCATGGGCTCTATATAAACCTATGAGGAGGCTCATTTGAAGCATCCCATGACATTCTCCCCCACCTAAGCCGCATACGTCCTCATTGCGTCTTCCGCCCGAAACCGCTCAATCTGCTCTTGGAACTGCCATAGTGCATCTACTGGCTCCCAACTAGCCTCGCTTTCTAGCATTCCTTTTTATTTCACTAAGTACTCCATAGCAAGAGACACGCATCGTCTCCTGATGACTCAGTTTGCAATAATGTGTTTTACCACCTTGTCATAGGAGGTCACAACCGATGTAGGTGCCCTCTTAGAAAACCCTCGGCTTGGATCATCCTTGTCTTCATGATATGGTTTCAAGTAACTTACATGAAAGACAAGATAAATCTTCAACCTTGGTGGTAACTCAACTTTATAGGACACTGTCGACCTTCCCAAGTATGAAGAAGAGTCCTTCATACCTCCTCACAAGGCCCTTATGCATCGATCTTAATGACTTGAATTGTTGAGGAAGGAGCTTGACAAGTACCATGTCTCCAACCTTATACTATGTGTGACATTGCTTTTTATCAGCCCATTTTTTCATTTTCCTAGCGACCTTATACAAGTATGAGCGTGCTATGTCAGTTTGCTCGTACCACCCCTTCGCGAACTTGAAAGCCATTGGACTTCTCCCCGTATAGCCTATTGTTAATGTGTGAGGAGTTAATGGTTGTTGCCCTATAGCTAGCTCGAACATGCTCTTGTTGGTTGCCTTACTCATTTGCAAGTTGTATGAGAACTAAGTTATATCTAGCAACTTAGCCCAATCCTTTTGGTTGACACTCATGAAGTGCCTCAAGTATAGCTCTAGTAAGACGATCATCCTCTCAGTCTGCCTATTTGTCTGCGGGTGAAAGTTTGTGGAGAAGTGAAGCTCTGAACCCATAAACTTGAAGAGTTTCATCCAAAACTTCCTAGTGAAATGCAGATCGTGATCACTGATAATGTACTTAGGCAACCCCCAATACTTGACTACGTGCTTTAAGAATAGCCTTGTCGTCTCTTCCACAGTGTAGTTAGTCGAGGTTGCTATGAAGGTCACATACTTAGAGAACCTACTCACTACTACCATGATAGAGTCATTGTCCTCTGACTTGGGTAGCTCGATGATGAAGTCCATGGTGACGTTGTCTCATGGGCACTCTGCTATTGGAAGTGGTTCCAACAGGCCTCTAGGCTATCGTTGTTCCATCTTGTCTTGTTGGCACACAAGACAAGTCCTCACATAGGCCTCAACTTCATCCCGTATTTAAGGCCAATGGTAAGTTGACTCAAGTAGTGCCCTTGTGCATCGTTGCCCAAGGTGCCCAATCTACTTGGTGTCATGGCATTCCTTAATTAGATTCCACCTTATGTTCCCTCACTTAGGCAAATAGAGTTGTCTCCCTTTAGTGTAGAGTAGGTCGTCCACCACCTAATACCGCTTAGTTTTCCCTTCATGAGCCAGGACAATGAGACTCTTAGCCATTGGATCATGTTGTTGCATCTTCCTTAGAAGATCCATTATGTCTCTTTGGGGTTGACTTGTCATGGATGCTAGTTCTACCTTACAGCTTAGGGCGTCGGCCACATGATTAGCACTTCTTAGCTTATACTATAGCGTATAGTTGAACTCAACTAGGAAGTCTTGCCACCTAGTTTGCTTAAGACTTAACTTTTTCTGTGTTTAGAAGTAGCTAATGGCAACATTGTCGGTTTTCACTATGAAGTGAAACCCTAGAAGATAGTGGCTCAAAATGCGCAAACAATGGATGATGGTGGTCATCTCATTTTCTTGCATTGTCTAGCGTCTCTCTATGTCATTTAGCTTGTGGCTCTCGAAGGCAATTAGATGTCTTTCTTGCATAAGGACTCCCCCAATAGTGAAGTTTGAGGCATTCGTGTGTACCTCAAAAACCTTGGTGTGGTTGGGTAGTGCCAACACCAACTTCTCAGTCACAACTTTCTTTAGATGTTCAAAGGTTTGTTGGCACCTTTCATCCCATTCTTATGCCTTGTTCTTATTAAAAAGATTAATGAGTGGAGCTGCCCTTGCCAAATAGCCCTTGATGAATCGCTGATAGTAATTAACTAAACCAAAGAAAGATCTTAGTTGAGGTACCTTGGTTGGTGGATCCCATTCTTGGATGGCTTTCACATTGCTATTATCCATCATCAGTTTGCCATTTTTGATGCGATGCCCTAGGAAGCTTACTTCTTCCTTAGCAAATGAGCATTTTTCCTTCTTTACATATAGCTCGTTCTACCTTAGGATCTTGAAGACCTTCCTTAAATGTTCTATGTACTTCTTCAAAGTGTTACTGTAAATGATTATGTCATCCAAGTACACTACCACAAACTTGTCTAAATATGGGTGGAAGATCTTATTCATGAGTGTGCAGAACGTCGTTGGGGCATTGGTAAGGTTGAAGTGCATCAATAAGAACTCGTATGAGTCATACCTGATCACACATGTAGTTTCAGCTTGTCTTCCTTCGCAATCCTTACTTGGTAGTAGCCCAACCTTAAGTATTGCTTTGTGAAGTGTCTTACCCTACCAAGTTGATCGAACAAGTCGATGATGAGCGAAATAGGGTACTTGTTCTTTACCGTCACTTTGTTGAGTGCTCGGTAGTCGATGCACATCCGTAAGGACCCATCATGTTTCTTTTGAAACAAGACCGGCGTGCCATAAGGAGCTTTGGATGGTTGGATGAGCCCTGCGTCCAACAACTCCTTAAGTTGTCTTCTTAGCTCCTCCAACTCAGATGACGCTATTTTGTATGGCCCCATAGCAAGGGGCTTAGCTCCCAACTCCAACACGATCTTGTGATCCTCCTCTCTTCTAGGAGGGAGTCTTTTGGGCAATTCGGGTAGAATCATGTCCTTGACCTCATCAAGGACTTTCTCGATTTCCTTAGGCATGGGTCCTCCTAACCCATCATCCCTTTCTTCCTTAAGGGTGGCAAGGTAGGTCACCTATTTTCTCTTTAACCCTTTCTTTACTTGTATAGCCGATAACAGAGGGGTTTTGGGCAAACCTTCGATGACCGTAAGGATCATGTATGGTTTCTCCTCCTCTAAGATAACCATTGAGCATAGTAAGGGTAGTGGCACGACCTTGACCTTCTGTAGGAAGTCCATCCCAAGTACCATCTTGAAGTCGTCCATGGGTGCCACTGTGAAGTTGATTCTTCCTTCCCAAGAGCCAATGTGCATAGCTACCCTACGAGCTACTCCGTGTGATGGCTTGGCAGCTAAATTAACTGCCTTGAGCCAACCTCATTCCTTGGATGCTTGGAGCTCTAGCCTCTTTGCCTCATCCTCTGAGACAAAGTTATGAGTGATACCAGTGTCCACCAAGACCTTGGTGGCTTTCCCATTTACAGGGCCCTCTACATACATTAGCCCTTTTCTTTGAGGCATCTTAGGCACCAGTTTGGCCTTGAGAGCGTTTAGGAGTTGTAATGATCCCACATGAGCATTGCCCTTCCTTCTCATTTTCCTCGATCATTACATTTAGGACTTTCCTCTTGAGGTAGTCTCGCGCCTAGTGTGACCCATCGCATAGAAAACAATTGGTCTTGGGTGTGAACTCCTTTCGTTTGTTTTTACCCTTACCATCCTTGCCACTAGAGGTCTTACTTGATCTTTTATTAGGGGTGTACCCCCTTAATCCATCGTATTTCCTACCTTTGGCATGATTATCCTTGGATTGTGGCTTGGGCTTGGAGGATTCTCCCTTTTTATATTCCACCAAGGACTCTACTATTACCATGGTCATGGCTAGGTCTTGGACACCACGTCTCCTCAACTCTTGTTTGGTCCAGCTTTGCAAGTTGTCCATAAAGTTGAATAGTAGCTCATCCTTGGACATGTTAGATATCTTAAGCATAAGCATAAAGAACTCTTTGACATACTCATGGATCAAGCCCGTGTGCTTAAGATGCTTCATATTCTTCCTTGCTAGGTAAACAACATCCTCAGAGTAGAATTTCTTTTTGATTTCTTGCTTAAAAACATCCCATGTGTTTATGGTGCACATTTTTTTTTAATTTATTTTATATATCGGTAAACCTCCGACACCACCATAGAGTAACATTATAAGTGAGGTAGAGGGTCGTAGTGCGTACCTTAGTGGCTTCATCCGTTAGTGCGATAACCTTAAAGTAGCGCTCCATGTGCCACAAGAAGTTATCCAACTCCTTGGCATCTCTCTTGCCACTAAACATGTGTGGCTTGGGCACCTCCACCCTTGGTGCCCCTTGAATGGCCATGAATCACGCTGATATAATAGTCTTGTTCATGGCCAGCTCTTATCGAATCTCCTAGTCTCGAGTCTCCATGCGAGCAGCCAAGGCCTCCATCCTTGACTCCATACTAGCGAACATGCTCATGACCTTGTCTTAGAAGGACATGAACTCCTCATGTGACACCGGTTGAACTTGTAAGCCTAGAACCACATCACAAAGGTCTTAGATCTACTCCCTTAGATCCTTTAATCCCTTTTCCATGCCTTGCTTGATCAAGTCCACCACTTCCCGAGTGTTTGCCATGGCTAGCTCTAACTTGGCTAGTCCTGCCTCCATGTTGGCAATGACATCACAAGATCTATTTTTCTTGTCTCTGCCCTATGCAGTAGGCTTGGTCTCCCTTCCACGGGTTTGCTCGCTAGTCTTTTTTATATTGGAACCCGACATGCTTCCTTTACTATGCCCACTTCATAGCCGCGCTTTGATACCAATTATCATAGACTTAGTCTTTTTCTAAGTTCGTGCGACACTTAGACAAGTCAAGACCCTCGAGCTTGCTAAGTCAGCCTTACTCCCGATGCTTAGTTTGCTAGGATAAGATGCTCACGACTTGGAAGCTTTAGAAGACGTAGTAGACAACTCTTAAATAATGGAAGTTTTTATTGCTCAAAGGAAGCTTTACAAGTGTTTTAGGAACTCACTTGCTTGGTGTCTTGGCCAAATGAGGTTCTCACCTATTTATAGGCACCAATGGAACTCTTTGGAACCTTGGAGGGTTCCTTACAAATCAATAAGATTTTAGAATACCTTACACAATTCTATGTACAAACCTATGTACAAGAATATACAAGAGATCTTTAGAATTTTCTAGAAAGCCTTGGACTCCTCTCATGCCTTCCACCATAGTGTAGAGATGTGTGGACTTTTCTAGGTATCTCTAGAATCTTCCATACTCTTCCCATTAATGGCTAAGTGTATGAGTCTCCAAAAACTTCCTAGGCTCTATATAAACCTATGGAGAGGCTCATTTGAAGCATATTGTGACATAAAACTCTTAATCTTTACATTGTAATTCTTTTTATTTTTATAGTTGAACCTTTCAAAATGGCTAAAAGAACAATCTAACTTTCAATTAAAAAAACTATACAAATTGTAGTGCTAACGAAAGGTACAATGCAAATATGCTAATGCTAGAACACAAAGATCAAACAATATCTATATATAAAGGTACACAATGTTTCAATAAACCATACCTATATTCATGGATGAAAAAAAAAACTTCAGTATATGTAAAAAAATTTATAGAAAAAAATACATATACAACTATTAGATACCAAAATACCCCAAATTCCCACCTCTTTTATATCTATGTCTTGAACAACAAACTCTCTTTCTTCACTGAATATGTCCAACTCTTCTTCACATCTCTATCTACTACATATAATTTTCATAAGTCTATTCATATTTTATAATTTTTTTCCTTTCATGACTTATTATATCTATAAAGATATTCTTAATAGTTTTCTTTACCATATATAAAAAAATTTAATAAAAAAATAAAAAAATCATATCTCAATTAGGAATTTGAGACGTTTTCCACCACAAACTTAAACAATCTGCCACCCCCCCCCCCCCCAACTAGACTCGGTCAATAGAAGGGGTCTCTTTCTTAATTTCCTAACCTCTTTGTAAACCCATTGTACATTATTCTTCTGATATCTCATTCCTAACAGAGACTTGAAAATAGAGATACCGTAACTCAAATTGCGTTATTTTGATTGTCAAGAGGAAGCAATGGAAAACTCAAATTTGTAGGAACACTCTTTAGTCTGGGACGATAATGGGCCAAAGTTTTTTACGAACCCACTTTGCCTCGTCCCTAATCAAATAGGTTTGAGGTTAAAATAAACAAGTTAAAAGTGGGTTTGAATATATATATATATATATATATATATATATATATATATATATATATATATATATATATATATATTAAACGTAGGATAGGTTTGGGGCGGGAACTAGTATGACCCCCACCTATCCTCTCTCAATTATATATATATATAATTAATTTTAAAAAATAATTTAATTTAATTTTTAAAATTTTTTCATTTTTAACATATATAAAATAATAATAAAATAACTAATTCAATTAAATACATTACAAAATTATAATATTTTATTTATTTATAAAATACATTTATTGTAAATGTAATTAACATTTTTAGAAATTAATTTTAAAAATAAGTTAAAAATTAAAAAAAATATTATTGAGGCAGGACAAAGTTCGACCCATACTCAACCCTTCCCGTTGCCATACCAGAGTCTCATAGTTATTATAGAATATGGTAGATGGTGGCTGGGCCTTCACCACCTTTGGTCATGCTTTAATATTAATTCTGATCTGCAAGCTTGTAATCTGAGTCTTTGAATAATTGAAGAACCCACAGAATAGTCATGGAAGCTGCTAAAGTCTTTGGTTTGAAATTTCTCTCACCTGCTACCTCAGAATATAGGGTACAACTCAAAGCCGCGTGAATCAAATTTCTAGTGAATTCAGTCAATGTCAAAGCCACGAGGATGAGACCAAAATCATCCTAGACAAAGGAATCAAAAGTTTAAATTTCTAGTGAACTTGACCAACTCTTTGTAATGCAAATTTTCAAGGGGATGAAGTATTTTTCTTTTGTGAAAGAAGCTTAATTTTATAGTCTAACGTTTCCAACCATGTGTCATACTTTCTAACAATTTTTGAGTCACGCCAATTGTCTCGGCAATGGGTGGTGATTAGAATTTGACTTCTACTAGGGGATAATTGGATATATGCTAAATTTGTTGTAAGATCGGGGGTATGATAAGCTTTTACAAGCTTATGAAATGTAACATATTGTCGTAAGATTGGGGGTATGATAATGATCTTTTATAATAATATAACACAAAAATGTAATTAATTTAGAGGTTTGTTATCGAGGTGTAAAGGATAAATATTTGATATGGAGAGTTTTGGTGTAAAATTTTTTGTATTAGTTTTAAAGATATTCATCAAATTCATAATCAAATGAAGATTAATAAAAATCTTATGAAAAATATCAACGTATTATCATATTAGAGATTAGGCAATCTGCTAACTTGAGTCATATAATTATTGGATATTGATGGTACGAGGATCTATGTACAACATTGAACAATAAGAAAATCATATTAGAAATAAAGAAAAAGCTTGGGAAAAAAATGAAATCTTTGTATGTTTTCGATGAGAGAACCAAACGGAGAAATGTAAAAGAAGAAACGGAGAAATGAACACAACAAGCACCGTTGACGGACGATGAAGAAACGGAGGAAAGAAAGCGAAGGTTGTTTTGTTTGACCCACCAACCAGTTTTAGTTGTACTGAGAGGATCCCAACTTTCATCAAAACCCTAATTTCTCACCCGCCAAACACCACCAGGAAAATGGAGAGATCAAGCCAAGAATCCCACCTGAGATCTGAAAACTGCGTCACATACGAGTCCCCGTACCCACTTTACTCCATGGCAATCTCTTCTTCAACCCAGCACCACCACCCCCGCATCGCCATTGGCAGCTTCATCGAAGAACTCAGCAACAGGGTCGACATCGTCTCCTTCGACGAAGACGCCCTAGCAATCAGGACCCACCCCGGCCTCTCCTTCGACCACCCTTACCCACCCACCAAGCTCATGTTCCACCCCAACTCCCGCACATCCCCGGATCACCTCGCCTCCTCCGGCGAATACCTCCGTCTCTGGGAAGTTCGCGACAATTCGATTCAACCCCTCTCGGTTCTCAACAACAGCAAAACCAGCGAGTTCTGCGCCCCATTAACATCCTTCGATTGGAACGAGGTCGAGCCTCGGAGAATTGGGACATCCAGCATCGACACCACTTGTACCATCTGGGACGTGGAGAGGGGTGTTGTTGAAACCCAGCTGATTGCCCACGATAAGGAGGTGTACGACATTGCTTGGGGTGAAGCAGGGGTTTTCGCCTCGGTTTCCGCTGATGGGTCAGTGAGAATTTTCGATTTGAGGGATAAGGAGCATTCTACAATCATATACGAGAGCCCCCAGCCTGATACTCCATTGCTTAGATTGGCCTGGAACAAGCAGGATGTGAGGTACATGGCTACCATTCTGATGGATAGTAATAAGATCGTCATATTGGATATAAGGTCGCCAACAATGCCGGTTGCGGAGTTGGAGAGGCATCGGGCTAGTGTCAATGCCATTTCTTGGGCTCCCCAGAGTTCCCGTCATATTTGTTCAGGAGGGGATGATTCACAGGCACTCATTTGGGAGTTGCCCACGCTTGCTGGACCCAATGGAATCGATCCAATGTCGGTATACTTGGCTTCGTCTGAAATTAACCAGCTGCAGTGGTCTGCAGCTCAGCCAGAGTGGATTGCCATTGCCTTCTCCAACAAACTGCAGCTTCTTAAAGTTTAGGTGTGAGATCATTTCTCTTGTCATCTATAATTCAAACTTAGATGTGTTGTTAGTTCGATTACGCTTCTTCTTCAGACAACATGAGATTGCTGTAGAAAAAAATGAGAACTATTGCTAAGTTATTAGAGCTAGTTTTGTAGCCTTAGATACTCAACTTTATTACTCAACTATTCAGAATGTTTGAGTTGCTTGCTTTGATGTTGGAATTATTTTTTTTATTGTTTGTTCATTTTGTGATCCTGTGACTTCATTTGAATCTTGAAAGTACTGTGGAAATGGGAAAAAGAAGTAAGAAGGAATTTCAAATTCTTTTATTTGTTTTGTCAGGAAAAACGTCGAAGAACATGAAACATAATGGAAGTTATTTAAATGCATTCGTTCAAGTTCTTTGTGCTCTATGTAAAATGGGAATAAATTTGGTATTAGGATCAGAGGAAAACACAAGGATGGATTTGGCCTGTTCTTATTAATCAGTTGGCTCTTCTGAAATCTCTTCAATGAAAAAACCGACTTATTGCAGACCTAAGTTTCCTCTGGCATTGGGTTTTGGGGTGCAACACAATTCAAATTGGTGTCATATCAGAACCATACTGACCAAGGTTGGTTGTCGAACAAGAAACCAGACTGAATAGAGGAAGGAATTAAACCAGACTAACACATAAGACAACAGCTTGGTTTGGTTTGCGCCTCAAGTTCGGAGCTACTTTCCTTCTTTGCTTTTAAAACTGACCATTTGCTTCCCAAACTTCCATATATACCCTAGAAGCCATCAGATGCTCATCAAATTTACCATAATATGGTTTTCTGTAAGATAGATAGAAAGACAAGGTAACTTACTGATTTCCTTAGAAGCCAGAAATAGCCAGAAATTGTCTTAAAACCTTGATGTTGAGTGGGTAAGCAACCTGAGGAGATTAACCAATGTAGGCAGGGTAGAAGAAATTAGAGGGGATTAAAATCAAGGTAAAAAACAGGGGCTTTTAAGGTTTTATAATTTGATTGATAGCCTCATCAAATTTAGCTATAGATTTGGTTTTATAATTTCATTCGAATTTTTCCATAGTTATTGACGTGTCATTATGCATCAAATATTGTAGTTTAACTGATGGATTGATTTTACTATTTATCCAATTTTCCTCTTTGGGATATGCTTCATGTTTTCCTTTTTTTTTTGCAGTCTGTTGTGATGGTGGCATTTTGAGGGAGATGGTCTCAGCTTCATGTTTTCTTGGTCAAGAACAAGGGCTAGCATGGCGGGAATTGCTCTCCAGATGCTTTGGTTCTTGATTCGGATGTTGTACTTCTGTAAGCATTTAGCTTCTCAAGGCCAGGCATAGTTTGTTGTATTATTACGGATTTGCAGCCTTGTAGTTGTATATTTTAAACTTCAAGAAGATAATTATTGCCGAGTGTGAACTACTCCTTTAGATCATGACACAGCTTAGTGTAGCTACTTCCCCCCTCCCCTTTAAATCTGATTGATCTGTTCCTCTTGACCTCTCCATTTGTCTCAATGGAAAATGAAATCATTTTTTTTTTATAGCCAACTATAGCTTGTATTCAGAAGCACCAAAAAGAGGGGACACACCCTATATACATAGGTAGGATACAAAAAACATTGCAATACAAGCACCAAACATTTACAAGGTTAGCCTGCAAAAACGAGTCAAGCTATCCACAATGAAGAGCATCATAGGACTCCAAAATAGAGGGGTTTTCCATTACAATGAAGCATGAGACCACTCTAATAGTCATTTAATGAAAATTTTTAATCAGAGAGCTCTTCTTCATCGAAAACCCTTTTCTTATGCTCCTTTCAAATACACTGAAGTAAGCAAATCTGACCATGCACCAAACAAAAAAGAGGGAGGCTATTATGAATAGCTCAAGGAATGCATCTTTTTTAACTTAAATGAATCTTGGAACCAATGTGTCCGTGTTGTGGGATGAGACTGCATTTAGATTGCAACATTGATCAGTCAGATGAGTCCAGCCCAATATCTAATAGGCTTGATAAATTTTAAGAAAAATACTCTGCCCAAGGAAAACCCTAAGGTTATGTTTGGTTCCCGGAAAATACTAAGGAAAGAAAAAAAATGCAAAAAAAAATGATTTTTTTATATTTGGTTGTCCTATGAAAAATATCAAATAAAATCAAATATGATTAAAACTAATTAAAAACTTATGTATTTTTAAATTATTTAATCTTTATATTGATGAGTTAAAATAAATAAAATGGGTTTGAAGTAACAAAAAAAATAATTTATCAACTTTTAATCTATTTTTTTATTTTCCTTTGTATTTTCTTTCCCTCTACTTTTCCTTTGTATTTTCTTTCCCTTGCATTTTCCTTCAAATTTTATGGGAACCAAACATAGCCTAACGATTAAATCAATGAAGTCCTAAGTTCAATCAAAATAGAGCATGAACTTCATACCTGACTAAATATCATGGATTTTTTATAAAAGTATGGTAATTTTAAAAAATAATTCTTAAAATTAACGTAGTAAATCTATGGTAGTTTTTGCCAGATAAGAGGGAAGGATATTTGCTTTTTTTATGAAGTTGGAAATCGTCTCTTGAAAAGATGATTTCAAAAAAAAAAAAAAAAAATAGCAATTGGAAATTGTCTCTTGAAGAGACGATTTCCCAAAAATAAAAAATAAAAAAATACCATAATAGGAAATCGTAAAATATTTTTAAAAAAATATTTGATTTCAAACTTCTCTATATATAATTTTTTTTTTAAATAGTTTTTTCAAAAGACGATTTCTACTTAATTTTTTTTTTTTGGGAAATCATCTCTTGATTTATTTTATTTTTTTTAAGAGACGATTCTCACTTTGTATTTTTTATTTTTTTGGAAATCGTCTCTTCAAGAGATAATTTCTAATTTTTTTGGAAATCGTTTTTTCAACCAATGATTAGTTAATTTTATATATATATATATATATATATATATATATATATATATATATATATATTTTGTAAAAATAGTCTTTTTAAGAGACGATTTCCAACTTCATAAAGAAAATAAACATCCTTCCTTCTTACCTGATAAAAACTATCATAGATTTGGAATTATTTTTTCATTATGATAATTTAAGAATTATTTTTTAAAATTAGCGTACTCTTATAAAAAATCCTAAATATCATAAAACTTTAAGGACAAAGTGACTTTTCAGCTTTTCATGATCTTGAATAGCCAAGTCAAAGAGCCGCCCCACTTACATCCTATCTCCCCCTTTTCTTGTAAGTTGAAAACAAGACTCTTTGTTCACACGGTCTTCTCTAATCCTACTCTTTTCACCCTCCTCTAATGGTTTTATGGCAGAAAGCTTTCCCATTCCAGTTCTAAGCATTTGTGATTTAAACCATTGCAGAACACCACCACCTTGCTTTGTTTTTCCCAGTTCTAAGAGTTCTCAAACAAACACACAGTATAAATCTTTCTAATTTTACAAAAAAGTATGTTGCATCTATGTCTAGTGGAATCTTAATTTTAAACCACAACCAGTTTTCTACATAGTTAGGGTTTAGGGGTTAGGGTTCGAGCAAGTCTTCTAGTTTTTTTTTTTTCACCCCTTTTTGCGTTTGATTCAAGTTTATGAGACTGGTGGAAGTCTTTGTTTCTCATCTGAAAGTCAATGTGGCCCATGCTACCACCTAGTAGACTTTTGAGTTTTGCATTCATTTCTTTCTCCTAGTCTTTTCCTCTCAAAATCTCTACCCCCCAATTTGGGACCAAAAGGTTCATACCCAATTCTCCTTTATGCTATATAGTCAAGCATATAATCCTAAGTTTGTAACAGGTTATGCTATGTCTATGGGGTTTATAGTTTAAGGATGTTGTAAATTACCGCATTCAAGGGAGTTATGATGTTGAGGAAAGCCACTTCTGAATTTGGTAGATGCATGGTTCTCACAAGTTTTGACAATTTTCTGCAGAGTTATTAAGAGGAGAGGCTTGTTCAAACTGCTTGAACCCAATGTCAAATGCTCTGCACAGTCTTCAGCATATGTTTGCCAGCTTAGAAAATCAATTGGCAACTTGATACGGTTCTAAATTAGAAGACCCAGTTTGAAGGAAGAAGCTGTTTTGGTGATTGAAAATCAGCAGAGTTAGGTGCACCTAGGTTCAATCAAGACTACAACTCAATCACATCTTATCTTTCCAGCTTTAAAAACAATGTGTTACTACCAAAGGTCTCACCATGGTGCCAAGTGTTCTTTTTCAATACGAAAAGGTATCACTAACTAAGGAGTACGTTGACCCTAATCCCACTTTAGTGTCATTGTCTTGTACCTAATGTCTTATTATTTTATATTATCATACGTGAACTCGTTAATTTGCATCGTAATCTCATTTATTTGTACATTATTTTCATTTGTTTATATTCTCATTTACTGCATTCAAATTTTATCATATGCTTGAACAATCAAATTAAAAATTCAGAATGACACTAAATGGTTATCACAAATTTTTGCCACTAGAAAAAGCCCAACTTCAAAACTACAGTTTAAGAATCCAAAATTCATTCACTTGATCAATCAGATGTTATGATGATTTTCTTTAGCCAAGTAAAACAGAGAAAGCATGGGAAAGTGGAATGGGCCACACAAGATTGTAAGTATGTGACAATGTGGAAGGTGGAGTGTGAACAACACCTTCCCCACATTATTGCAAAACAGGAGATCAAATTCAACTTTTTTTTTTTTTTTTTTTTTGTGGGGGGACCTGAGAGTGCATTATTGGAGGAAATTTTATATTGCATGTTCTTGATTCAGAGAAGTTTTTTTTTTTTTTTTTTTCCCTCATTTCTTTAATCCTTTTTTTGTGGAGCTCCTTGTATTCCAATATCAAACTATTATATTGGAACAGTGGCAAAAGCCAAGTTGTGGGGCATCTCCAGTCAAAGAATTATGAAGTTAATATTCATTAGCCTCAGCAAATACAGTTTTTCTTCTCTTTCTGGTATTCTTTCCCTTTGAAAGATGCTGACTTGTTACAAATAAACCCCACATATGATCCTCTTGTATCCCCACTCCAGAAAGGTCCTTCAACCTCCTGCCCTTTTTCTTCTCTCTGGTATTCTTTCCTTCTGGGTACCAACTGATACACCTTTTTGTAATTAAATCATGGGATTCTTCTTTGTTTCCATAACACTGATCTTTTAAAACCTTCTCTCATTCCATTTCATCAAGGATATGCTCCTGTTTGTATTCTCTTATCTTCCTCCGTTAGGAAAATCACATGTACATATTCAAGATTTTGATGTTTATTCATCGCCCATCACCTTTATTAGTCCCAGTTCCGGTTCCTGCCCACTACTTAGTTGAATCCGTGAAGGAGCAGCTCCAGGTTGTAGAATATAGCCTCCTTCTCATGAAGTCAGGAGCACCTAGACAAGATGATGGACAATGTGCTGTGTGCTTGAACCGCATAGGAGAAAGCCAGGAAATGAGAGAGCTTGGGAATTGTTGTCATGTGTTCCATAAAGAGTGTATAGACATTTGGATGGATCAAGGGCAGGGAACCTACCGTTTGTGTAGATCAAAGCTCTGTTAGGAAGTGTCCCAAATTTCTAATTAGTATAAATTCTTTTTTTATAAAGAATATTATATAGAATATTTCTAGGTTGATATATTATTGTAATATTAGACTTCTTTATAGAATAAATAAGGTTGTTGGAAATATTTCTATAAATATTCTAGACCATGAGGGAAAAAGTTATGAAATGAAGATGGACCTGTAGAGACTATACGAGGTGGATAGAGATGTGAGGAAGAACGGGAGGTACCCGGTGGAGCGAGAGGACTTGTAGTAAGATATGGATACAAGGAGTGGGGAAACATGGGATGTTTCGGGAACCCAATAGTTGTATCTGGTTCTATCCTCTGTAATATTCTCTATTGTATAGTGGAATCATTCTCTCTCATCCGTTGACGTAGGCATGGTTAGTTGAACCACGTTAAAACCTCGTGTACCGTATGTGTAATTGTTTTATCTTTGTGTTCTTGAACTAACATTATTGGCATCAAAGCTTTCGCTGGCATAACAACTGGTATCAGAGTTTGGGTTGAAGATTTCTAGAAGAGTAAAAGATCACAAAGCACACGACATAAAAACAAAAGGAATTTTCACTGAAGGTGGAGTCGATTGTTTTTTCATGGTGATATGATACAAAAAGGTTTGTGTCATGGAGAGATTGAAGATTAACTTCATGGAATTTGGTCCAAGGTGGAGATTGTTAGGAAGTGTCCCAAATTTCTAATTAGTATAAATTCCTTTTTTGTTTCATCTTGTATGCTTTGTGATCTTTTACTCTTTCAAAAATCTTCAACCCAAGCTTTGATACCAGTTGTTGGGAATTAAGCCGAATTCCCAACAAGCTCTCCCCTACTAATCAGAGAGAGGAGTTGAAGTGTGGAGGGAGAGGATGATTTATTTGTTTGGTGAAGATTATGTGATGGGTAATGATGCATTTTGATCAATTCTTTTTCCTCCTTCCTTCTATGAACTGTTATGTATATCTCATGAAAGCTCCTTTGTTTCTTGAGCTTTCTCCTGTTTGAAGAAGAAACTGATTAAACAGGGAAATATAAGCAAAGTAGGCTTCAGGTTAGAAAATGTGTTTGTAATCTTGTGTTAAACCTTTCCTCTCAAACATAAGTTTCAGCCAGGATTATGCGGTAGCTGCATGGTTTTTATCTCTTACGGTCGTAAATTGCAGCAATCAAGGGACTGTATATTCAAGAAAGCAACTGCTCAAATCCAACAGCTAGCAGATTAGCATGTTTCTTATTTCTCAAACTCCTCTATATATAGAATTTTCTTTGGAAGTTTCATTTATGATTGAAGGTGAAAATAGTTTTTTGATTTCTATACGATATGATCTACTTAAAAAAGGATCATATGTTTTTGGGGTTCGCAGAGAATAGGGTCCCAAGCCCATTCCGTTTCTAGTTTAGGTTTATTTGATTTTCCCGATCTTCGATCTAGACCCCAATTATCATTTCCATATTCTCATTCCATCAGGGGCAAATCCCGTGGAGGAGGCTACATGGCCGGTGTTTTGGTCATTCCCGTATTCCTGAAGTCCACAAGTCATGTGATGGGACTCTGCCATTATACAGGTTTGGGCTTAATTCATTAGTTTTAACCTCAAAGCAACCAACCAGGTCCACCTACCACCACTTTCAATCTTCAATAAAATCTTGCTATAAAAAGGAAACCCCACTTGGATATAATGCTCCTTATCATTCTTGTGAGCTGGCTTTTTCTTATTCCTTCCTTTCTATGTCCACCACTACTCTTCCCTTTACCTGATCATGGATTTCTTTTCTCATAGCTTTGAGAGCACAATACTCATATCACAAATCCTCCAAACCCTTTTCCCATCAGGCCATTTTTTCGAGGACATGCTCAAGCTTCTCCTCTCTTATATCCCTCTCAGAGCCAAGTCCCATGCAGATGGACAAGATGCTGAAGCTTCTTCACAGAACTACAACACCTTATCTCCTTTACTTGTCCCAGTTCCTGTCCTCTCAATAACTGAATCCATGAAAGACCAGCTCCGGGTGGTGGAATACAGTCCCCTTCTTGATGAGTCCAAAGCTGCGAAAGAAGGCGATTCACAGTGTGCAGTGTGCTTGAATATCATAGGAGAGCAGCATGAAGTGAGGGAGCTTGGGAACTGCTGTCATGTGTTCCACAAAGAGTGTATAGATGCTTGGATGGATCAGGGCCAGGCGACTTGCCCTCTGTGCAGATCAAAGCTAATGCCTGCAGGTGATGATGAACATGGAAGGAATGAGCTGATAAAGAATGGAGGAGATCCATGGAGGAGGGAGAGGATGATTTACTTATTTGGTGAAGATTATGTGATGGGGTAATGGCTTGGGCCCCATTTGGTTATTGTTTGAGGCCAAGTTTGCTACCTCTGAGGCTGTAGCTAGTTTTTCATACTGGAGAGAGAAAGTCTTCATTCCAATATCATGTTTCACTCCTACCTCCAATAATTGTACTAGTCTTTTATCTTTTCTTCTAGCTCACTAGGTACTACTGTCCCCATGAATGATTCTCTCTCTAATTATAGATTCTATCCACTCTAAGCCTAATAGAATCTGCGACTTTAAAAGGGTGCATTTTGCTCAATCCTTTTCCCTCCTTCTATCTATGAACTGTAATTTATATCTCATGAAAGTGCTTTTGTTTCTTGAGCTTTCTCCTGTTTGAAGAAGAAACCGATTTAATCCGGAAAATATCAGCAAAGTAGGCTTCAAGTTAGAATATGTGTTTGTAATCTTGTGCTAATCCTTTCCTCTCAAACGTAAGTTTCAGTGAGGATTATGCATTAGCCGCATGGTTTTTATCATTTATTGATGTCGCAAATTGCAGTAATCAAGGGACTGTATATTCAAGAAATCAACTGCTCAAATTGATAGATGGAGCAATAAAAGTTGACTTTAGCCAATGGAACTTCAATTATAATCCAACGGCTAACAGATTAGTATGTTTCTTATTTCTTAATCCCATCATTTTATTCTTCTACAAAAACCTTATACTAGGGTAAGGAGAGGAGCTGTCTTAATTATTATGAAAGTTACAGGCACGTTGAAGATGGGATATTTATTAATTGAGCCTGTTGGATTAATTTTCTCGGGTTTGGATTAGCATAAAGAGGGCGAGGATTAGTTTTATTGGGTTCACATTAGCATAAAAATGATGAGCATCATTGAACAGACGATATTATGAAATTTTGATTGGGTTGTTCAACTGATTCACAGTAAGATTGCTTGTAACCGTGACTAAATGATTTAGTCACAGCATTATAGTCTATGGTCACGCATGGAGAGCGACTAATAACACCATTTCTCCCATTGTAAACAAGTTTGAACCCATTCTAATCTCCTATTTTTACTATGTCATGCCTGTCCAAACATACAGACTTGCTATGGAAGAACCCCACTGAGATGCTTCTTTCTTGTGAGTTTTTTCCTCTCTTCATCTTGTTTCTTTCTTTATTAATCCCAGTTACTTTCTATTGTATACAGTGGCCTGCTGAGAAGGCAGGAGCATCTAAAGAAGGCGATTCGAAATGTGCTGTGTGTTTGAATTGCGTAGGAGAACAGCATAAAGTGAGGGAGCTATGGAACTGTGGCCGTGTGTGTTGCAGAGAATGGATGGATGTTTTGATGGATCAGGGCCAGGCAACTTGCCCTCCGTGTAGATCAAAGCTACTGCCAACAGATCGATGAGCAAGGGAAGGAGCTCAAGTGTGGAGATCCATGAAGTAAAGAATGATTTAAGCCTTGTTTGGCAATTGTTTTCGAGAATAGTTTTTGTTCTTCAAAACAAAAAAAATGGAAAATATGTTTGCCAACGAGAAAATTGTTTTTTGTTTTTTGTTTTTAAAAACGGAAATTATGTTATTTTCGGATAACATATTTTAATTGTTTTTTGAAGGTTGTTTTAAAAAATAATTATACAAACATGAAGAATGATTAAAAATAAAATACTAAATATAAAAATTATTTTTAAAAACATTAAAGACATTTTAAGTTTCCAAACACTTTTGTTGTACAAAACATCAAAGAATATTTTTTTTTAAACTATTCTCAAAAATTGTTTTTTAAAATAGTTACCAAGCATAACCTCATTTGTCTAAGGACTCTATGATGATGCTAGTTAGGGCCATAAATTTGCAGTTTGAGGTCATTTGGGATGACCCAACTTATTGGACATCCATTTCAGTTTTTCTGTCTTTCCTTCTAAGTAACTATTACTGTCTTACATTGTATGTAAGGATCCGCTTTCAATTATGTAAATATTTTCCACTCTTAACTCAAAGCGCATTCATGGTTTTAAAACACATTTACAAGGCTAAGAGAGCCCAAAAAGCATTCACGACTTTAAAACATATCCACAAAGTTAAGAAGAACTCATATATATGTAATTTCCCTCAATATAGACATAACATTCTCATTGTATCTCATAGGATCCAATATAAAATATCACAATTAGATTTTTCCTTCTTCAATATGAGATATCACAATTTCTTTTTATGTAAACACAACTTTCTCATTGTATCTCATCGGATCTAATGTGGAATATCACAATTACCCTTCATATAAATATAATGTCTTCATTATGTCCCATAATATATCATAATCATTTTCTGTATAAACACAACATCCTCATTACATCTCATAGGACTATGGGGTCGAATAGAGAAACATCATTTGCAGAGTTAAAAAAACATTCACAGTTTTAAAACGCATCTACAAAGTTAAGATAAGTTTATATATATATATATATATACATAGTTTTAGAAATTTTTTCCCTTATTTAATATAGGATATTGCCTTCAATCTTATAATCAAATGGTATGGTTTGTTACTTGGATGCATGACCTCTAGAAAAACTTCTCATTTATATCTCATGGGTGATTTCCCTTTTACCCCAGAAAAGGCAATTAAGAAGACAAGAAGCTGTTACAATATCTCATCAATAATGGGACATGAAATCTACAAGCTGTTGAGACCTTGCTGCCTGTTGATCTGCCAAAAAAAAACCTGCAAACAGCAATGGCAAGCAGGTGATGAATGATTTAACTTTATTGATAGATGGGCATCAGTGTTTTCCTGTGAAACTTCCAAATCTACCATATATGCTTCCCTTGATCATGAAACAATGGTGAAAACAACTCTAAACAGCCTCATTGATATCTTATGAAAAAACCTATCCGAAAAAACACATCCTAGATCGAGCACCTTTTTCAACTAAACAAAAAACTTCCCAAGAATTTTCTCAAGTATGTGTAACTACTGGCTTTCCATTGGAATCTCTAAGAACATATAAAGCTATAACCAGTTTGGAGAGACTTATTTTGGGCTGCTCTCTCCATGCCTGGATGAATAGCAGAAAGCACATTTTTTAGGGCAGAGTGGATTATACTAAACCTGGACATATTTACCACCCATTTCCTCACACTGATCATATTGGATCAAACCAGCATCCGGGTTTTGTGGATCTCAGACTAGATGTGATTTTCAGCTGCATCCTCATTTAACCTGATCATGAAATATGAATAAAGATGGCAATGAGACAGGATTGTGACGGCAATTAGACGGGTTTGAGATGGGTTAATATCATTGTAACTCGTCTCATTATTTAAATATATTCTCATCCTCGACACAAAAAAATTAAATTAAATTAAATTAAAAAAAATGGGTTCGAGTATGTGTTTTTTTTTCCTTTCAACTTTTAAAAATATTTAATTACCTAAAAATAAACATAACTTGTAAGTAAATAAATATCATATGCCTTTATATTTTATTTTAGTGAAAAATAAATTTTGTTTTATATGTGTTAAAAAAATGAAAAAATTAATGAAAAGAAAAATTAAATGAAAGTCATTTTGTATCAAGTATACATATAATCGAGCCCATTGAAACAAGAAAAATACCTGAACCTGATTTAAACTTCAAAAAATTTCTCAAACTCTTCTCTAACTCGTTTTCATTTTCCAAAACCCATCATTAATGGTAGGATAGAGTGGATAAGTGTCATCCCTAAACTCATTTCTAACTCATTTATCATTTTCCAAAACCCATCATTAATGGTATAGGATAGAGTGGATAAGCTGTGTCATCCCCAATCATGAGTTCAACAGGTGGAATTGTTAAACCTAACCATTCAACTTTGAGTTGGGTGGTTGGTTGAGGGAGAAATACAACATTGCAATCAGCATTGACCTTTTTAAAAATTTCATCATTGATTAATTGGAAGTTTATTTGATGTAGGCTCAATAAGAAGACCAAAGACCATCTTTCAGAGAACAGTGATTTGATCTCAGGATTAAAAATCTTTCTCTTTTACCACTCAAAATTTGATTGAATTGATGAAATCACTCGAAAGGACTCGTTTGGATGCATGTAATTTACTATTGGGATATACCCACTTAGTAAGATATCCTGCTTTTTCCATTTACCAGGCGCCTGAGGACTTTACCAAAAATTCAAATAAGAAGCTCAGTGCAGTTGGGTAGGTTCACAGGTGGGAGGATGAATGATCATAGAACAACCATGGGGTTGAATTAATGGTGAGAAAACCACCTTCATTATTGTGAAAAGATCAAGATGGGAGTTGACTGACTAGGGCATACTACAATACCAAACAATACTTTTTTACTACCACCATACCGAAAACATGTCATTGATGTTACGGGTACATTTGAGTTTTATTTGTTTTAATAATACTTAGTCTCGTTTATTTGTAGTACGTACCATTTATATCTCAGTCTTATTTGTATTATTATTCAACTATCTAAATTTTATCACACACATTCAATAGTCTAGATAGAGTTTGTTAGGTACTGATTCAATACTTTACTATTTCCCCTATTCGAAATTTTCTATTTTGTTTAGGGAGAATCTTTGGCATTCAAGAATATTTGGGTTCATCAACTAAGAAATCCAATTAGCTTAACATTGAACAATATTTAGAATTTTCAAGATTCAAGATCCTTCCTTCTGTATTATTTCAAATCATCACCTTCTAGGCCTTATCATTGACATGAAAGCGAATGTAAAAGAAGCCTTTAATTTCTCATGTCGATATTGTTCTTGGAAAGCTTATTTTTCACTTAGTCTAAAGTCAATCATAACTTTAAAATATGCTTGCATGATTAAACTAGAGAAACTCATTATATATTTCATATTACAATTACCCTTTATGTAAACACAATGAGGATATTATATCTTATGTAATTGAAAGGTATATACTCAAAATACTCACTTAAAGTCTCACAGCCCAATAGAAGGTCCACTCAAATACCATTTATATGATTCATTCCCTTTTATCAAAATATTGTTTGCTCTAAACTCAACGAACTCTCATAATTTTAAAACACGTTTATAAAACACTATCCCAATAATATTGGATGATTGGACTCAAATGAAATTCATTTAGAAACCATTTGCATTAAGAATTGAACTGTTGACCTTCACCACTTACAGTACTTTCCTTACAATCCCCTTCCTTCATCATTAATTTACCCTATTTTTCCACTCTTATCCAAGAGAGATTCTCTCTTAGTAATTATAAAAAAATACTAGTGCATTTTGAAGAGCTAATATTTTTTGAGCTTGTTGGACATTGTGTGATTCGTATCAGCACAAAAAAATTGAGGATCATTGAATAGCATGATATTATAATGAAAATTTTATTAGGTTATGTATGACTCACACCATTAGAGAGATGAGAATCATAGAAGATAGGAGACATGATATCATACTTGATAAATATTTTGTTGGGTTGTGCATATGACTAAGAAAGATGGGAATCATTGGAAGACATGATATTAAATTGAGTTGTGTGCATGACTCACATTACCATTAAAAATAATGGGAGAATCACGGGAGAGTTGATATATATTAATGAAAATTTATTGGGTGGTGTTGGGTAGTTGATTACTACTCAAAAAGAGAATATTTTATATAATAATTATCACGAGTTTCACATCTTTTGAGTAGTAATTATGCTTAAAACACCCAATTAAGATGTTGTTGCCCTTGCAAGAGTTATTAACAAGTTTCATGAAGTTTTGGAGTCATTTCAAGATATGATTTTGATAAATTGGTGACAAAAGAGATGAATCAAATTGAAGAGAACAAATAATGTTAATAATGATCCAAATGTATAATGAAAAAAGTAATACAATTGGTTTTGATCAGGATTTAATCTGATTTGGAGGTAGTTGAAGTGGAAAAACAAATAAAAATAAAAAATGGAAGAAATGACAAAAGAAAGCTTAAAAATCAAATATTTCAATTTCGCATGATGATGTAAAAATTTCGCATGACTATGCGAAATGGACCAAAAAGTGGATTTGTGTCGCATGCCAATGAGAATTTCAAAATTGATTTCGCATGATCATCCGAAAATTTCTCACAATCATGCGAAATACTCCAAGAATATGTAAATTGCTACTACTGCATTTTTTATTTTGAACAATCATGCAAAATTGCTTAAGCTCTTGCAAAATGGCCATTTTATTATTAAACTCCAAATTACTTTATGAAGAAGCTTCTGAAAGACCTCTTAGATGATGCCAAGCGTCCACTTAACCTTAGCCTATAAATAGAAACTTGATTTTCTCATGAAAAAAATTCTTTTTAGACACTTCTAATTGTAGAATTTTCCAAATTTTCTTTTTCAATAGAATTCTCTATTTTCCTTCATTTTCTCACTAGCCAAACATGCCTTGTGAGACCAAATCTCCAAGCATGTGTGGCTAAATCCCGTTTTTCTCGGATGAAGGAGGATCTAAAGGCAAAATCTATGGTGAATTAGAGAAATGAGCTTTAATTGCAAAGGTAATTTGATCCAATTGATTGATTAATTGAATTTTGAGGATTTTTCTCTTCAAATTGTCTTGGATGATTACTACAACGCAAACTAGGTGGATTCATTAAATTCTTAAAGCTAGATTTGATGAAATTGAATAGTTGCATTGTGTGAATCATTGGAAGATAATTTAAGATGAATTGAATATATGATTTGAATTGGTCTCTTGGATTAAATAACATAATTTGAAGAGAAATTAAATCTAGACCTAAAGTTAAATCAAAAATCGGTTTAAATGAGAATTTAGATTTTCAATCTAACTTGATGAAAAATAGATCTTAACATTTGTTCACCATAGAGATTATTTTCTAGAAAATTCTTACTCTGAGAATTTCATTTCCTATTAATTTTCTTCTATTTCACATTTTATTATTCCTCTCAATTTGAAATCATTGTTATTTTGAACTTTTATCATGAATTGTCAAATCAATTTCACTTGATCACAATCATTTCTTCTCCTCTCATTCAAGTCTTAATTACCGAGAACAATTCATCCTAGTGGACGACACCTAAAAACCACTATACTACAGTAGTTTGTACTAAAACCACTTTTTGATCAAGTACAAACTACTCTAGAATGGTGAATTATGTTATAAATTGTGTTTTGATGCAATAAACAACGAAAAATCAATCTATCGATAGTGTTTCATTCTAAGATATAAAACTCTACTTATGGATGAAAATTTTATGATCAATGCAATCTATGTATGTTGAAAGTTTTTTTGATTTATGTAAATCTTGAAAACAAAAGAGTTTAAATTTGAATAAGTAGGTATGGATAGAGAAGAAAATGCGACAAGGTAGATGAGAGATCAGTTGTATTTGTCATTGTTTACATATATGTTTCTTATTTTTGTCTCATTTCTTGTATTAAATTAGGTGGATTGAGACAAGAAATCCCTACTAAGGAAACAAGTTTTACATCTTCGTCACATTTTTCGTTTTAGAATTTATATTTTAGGGTTTTATTTTCTAGATGGTAAATTATACATGATGGTTAATGGATCAAAGCTATCTAGTTTGTTTGATCAGAATTACTAATATCTTTGTTAGTGTTAATAGTATCGATATAAGTATCAATATTTGCACATTATTAGTAATCACTACATGTTTGGATTTTCTTGAACAAATCTTATAGCCCATCGCTATGACTTTCTTTAATTTCTCCTTCCTCTTCTTCTAAATTGTTGATTAATTTGTATGACCATCGAGTAACTATTGTATTGATTTTCTTTATTCCAATGGATTTTTTTTATATTGTTTGATGGTTGGGGTCATTTTTAATCATATAAAAAAATTTAAAAATTTTGCTTGATCTTTTGAATTTGGATCAACTTTTCCTTGTTCCAAAAATAACAAAAGTCCTTTCAAATTAATATTTGATGGCGATTTTATAGTAAATTGATTGATGAAGTTGAAAAAAAGAACCAACTTTTGTTGATAATGATTTTCTATTAAATGTGTATTCAAATTCTCGATAAAAGAATACCACAAATTTTATTTATGCAAAACTTCTTCTTGGAAATTTCTCTAGACGCTTTATTTATGATTGATGGTGAAAACATTTTTTTTTTATTGTTCTGTGGTTCACTTAACAAGGGATAATATATTCTAAGTGTTAGTGGGGAATAGGGTCCCAATGCCGTTTCGTTTCGGTTCAAATTTATTCAATTTTCCCCATCTTCAATTCCGACCCTTGATTATCATTTCCTTTTTCTCATCTCATTAGGGGCAAATCCCAAGAAAGAAACTACATGGGTATTTTGAGGAAAATGCTAAGGTACTGTAACTTACCGAACAAGATATATGGACCATTAAAATATGTATAACGAGATCTAAACCATTGAACAAGGATACAAATGAATGGAACCAAGGTAGAATGGTAAAAAAAATGAAAAAATGAGACTATGATACAAACAATAGACCCAAAAAATGTATAAGTGGAACCATCTAATTAATGGTAACTTCTCAACAAGTACAAAAAAAAATGTCATTCAATGCTATTAACCAATGTCGTGTTTTGATCATTCCTATCCTTTAAATCCACAAGTCGTGATGGGACGACTCTCCCATTATACAAGTTTGGGCGTAATTTATTATTTTTAGCCAGAGAGCAACCAACGAGGTCCACCTATTACCACTTTCACCCATCAACGTGATCTTGCTATAAAAAGGAAACCCCACTTAGATATGATGCTCCTCCTCGTCATTCTTGTGAGCTAGCTTGTTCTTCTTCTTTCTCTTATTCCTTCCTTTCCACTACTCTTCCCTTTACCTGATCATGGATTTCTTTTCTCTTAGCTTTGAGAGCACAATAATCATATCACAAATCCTCCGAATCCTTTTCTCATCAGGCCACTTTTTCAAGTACATGCTCAAGCTTCTCCTCTCTTATACCCCTCTCTCAGCCGACTCCCATGCAGATGGACAAGATTCTGAAACTTCTTCACAGAACTACAACACCCCATCTCCTTTATTTGTCCCAGTTCCTGTCCACTGTGTAAGTGAGTCATTGAAAGACCAGCTCCGGGTGGTGGAATACACCGGGCTTCTCGACAAGTTCGAAGCCACGAAAGAAGGTGATTCACAGTGTGCAGTGTGCTTGAATATCATAGGAGAGGAGCATGAAGTGAGGGAGCTTGGAAACTGCTGTCATGTGTTCCACAAAGAGTGTATAGATGTTTGGATGGATCAGGGCCAGGCAACTTGCCCTCTGTGCAGATCAAAGCTACTGCCTGCAGCTGCAGATGAACATAGAAGGGACGAGATGATCAAGAATGGAGGAGGTCCATGGAGGAGGGAGAGGATGATTTACTTTTTTGGTGAAGATTATGTGATGGGGTAATGACTTGGGCCCCATTTGGTTTCTGTTTGAGGCCAAGTTTGCTGCCTCTGATGCTGTACCTGGTTTTTCATACTGCAGAGAGCAAATCTTCATTCCAATATCATCTTCCACTCCTACCTCCAATAATTCTACTCTTGTCTTTATCTTTTCTTCCAGATTAGTTAAGTACTACTGTCCCCACATTATGCTTCACTCAATCATAGAGTGGCTTTTCCCTACCATATATGCCAAAAAAAAATTAAAAAAAAATTGATCAATAAGAAACAAATACCATAAATGGTTGATTCAAACTCGATATATGTTTTATTTATTTTTACCAGATTTATATCCAATCTCATTTTTTTTTACACAAAAAAATTAATAATTCAACATGATATCAAATTTTTGTTTAATGGGAGGTCATATATATTTGTTTCCCTCCATTTGCAAATTTGTTTCCCAATTTAACAGTTTGTCTATCCTATTGACTTAAACTTTTAGAAAAATTGGTGGTTCATCAATACTTTTGTAATATTATGTAATGATCTAAATTTAATTATAAATGTAATAACTTGCTCTCTCTCTCATATAGACATTGTTCATTCTAAATTTAACAAAGAACTTACAACTTTAAAATACATATGTAAGATTTAGAGGAATTCATATATAAACTTTTTCTCAAGAAATTTTATTATATATCAATAACTTAAATTAAAAGTTTTAAACTAACATGGGCTTGGCTTCAATTGAAACCAAGAGGGCCCAATACAACCCGATTGTTTATATGTTTATACTTATTGTACGCACAAATTTCGTAAATTTTTGTCCTGCAAAAATTAGCAAAACAAAATAGGAAAACAATGCGAACAAAATATTTATTAAAATTAAAAATATATTGTGTGTACAATCTAAAATATATATATATATATTCTTTCCAAAAGAATATTTTCCCTCTGATTATTTTGCCTTGATTACACTTTGAAAGATGACGATGGCATTTTCTTGATTTTGAAGATCAATCGAGGGCCACAAGTAGCTTATTCTCGAATGACTTTGTTGAATGGCGAAGAACGCGTGTAGTAGTTCTTTTGCCGTTTTCTTTTGTTGTGAAGCCCCTTTTCCCATACGAAGTTACCTTAGGATTTTATCCTTAGGATTTTCCTTTTTGGATTTTTTTTATTTCTTAATTACTTCCCTTTTTTATGGAAGACACCTCATTTATAGGTGAAGATAGAAAATTTGAATTTCAAATTCCCAAATTTTAGTTTCTTAATTCAAAGGATTTAGTTCCTTGATTTTAGCAAATTTTATTCTCTAGGAAGTTTTACCAACAAGATAATAATAATAATAATAATAATAATAATAATAATAATAATAATTTTCTTACTATTATTATTATCCTTTTTATAGTTAGATATTAGGGAAACTTATCCATGAAGAGGATTTTTTTTTTTTTTCAATTTATTGATTTTGAAGACCAAATTAGTCGTAATTTAATCCACTAATTTTTTTATGTCTACAAATGCCCCCACTTCAAGACACATCATGTACATACATTGTCATGTGGATGGGGTGAGTCTTGAAGTAATTTGTTTTTTTTTTTTTTATTTCTTTCCCACTTTTTTCCAAACTCCACTTCGTTTTCCTTCTTGCTTTACACTTTGAATCATCTTCAAATTCGTTTTCCTTCTTGCTTTACACTTTCAGTCCTCTTCCAATTTGTCATCCCTATATACACTTTTTTTCTTATATAAAGGGTACAATAGTTGAGAAACTTGACTTGAACCTTATTAGAGAGCTATTTTGATCTTTGGGTGTACTTCAATCCATCTAATTTGAATTCATCGCGAGAAATTTTCACCTCTTCAAACTTATAAGTGTTTTTTTTTTTTTTTGAATATATATATATATATATATTGGCACTTGGTGGGATGGAGCCACAATGTTGGTGGAAACGTGAGCCATGATGGTGGTTACCTCGGGACGTAAAGGTCATGTCGTGGAGATCATATCATGGTGTCCAACGTCACGCTGTGGAGAGGCTTCAATGGTGGTTGTTTACCTTACCATGGAAAAATGTGGGCTTGTGGTCCTTGATACCCACTTTCTATATATATATATATATATATATATATATATATTGTTGACACGTGAACCCACTTTCCAATTTTCATGTACATATGTATATTCATGTTGACACGTGTTATCCTTACTTATTCTTTTTTTTTTTTTTTAAGGAAGAAAAAGACTTACCTTTTTCGAACAAGTGTCGACCTTCATTATTCACTCTTATTTCAGGTAATTTAATTAATTAATTAACTTTTTAAATTACCTTAATACCTTAAGAGAATCTTTAATAAAATTAAATATCCAAAAAAAAATGAATATTTAAAATTGACCCACATATAATCAAGTCGTAGCCCTGACGCGAAGCGGTGTCGTATTTTCGACATTTATGTGCTAAAGTCATGCATAGTGGTGTTCAAGTTTTAATATTTAATTAAAACCTGGAATAACATTTGGTATATATGCAAACAAGTTATAGCTCTGATGTTATGTAGTGTTGTATTTTCAACACTTATGTGCTAAAGTCTTCACTCATGCAAATTGACTAGACTTGAATGTATTGTGATATTTCAAGGGAGAAAAAAACCTTCTTTTTTGTCTCCATTATTCGCAAAGGTGAATTTGATTTCAAGTAATTTAATTTAATTTAATTTAATTAATTAATTAATAATTAATAATTTTAAATAAAAAAAAATTACCTTAATACTTGAGGGGAATTTTTAACAAAATTAAATATCCATAAAAAAGATATGAATATTTAAGATTTAACCTTCATGTAATCAAGTCATAGCCTTGACGCGAAAAGGTATCGTATTTTTGGCACTTATGTGCTAAAGTCTTCACCCATGCAAATTGGCTTGACTTGAATGCATAGTGGTGTTCAAGTTTTAATATTTAATTAAAACCAGAATAATACTTGGTATCTATGCAGACAAGTTATAGCCCTGATGCTACGCGGTGTTGTATTTTTGGCACTTATGTGCTAAAGTCTTCACCCATGCAAATTGGCTTGACTTGAATGCATAGTGGTGTTCAAGTTTTAATATTTAATTAAAACCAGAATAATACTTGGTATCTATGCAGACAAGTTATAGCCCTGATGCTACGCGGTGTTGTATTTTTGGCACTTATGTGCTAAAGTCTTCACCCATGCAAATTGGCTTGACTTGAATGCATAGTGGTGTTCAAGTTTTAATATTTAATTAAAACCTGGAACAATACTTGGTATCTAGGCAAACAAGTTATGGTCCTAATGCTACATGGTGTTGTACTTTCAGCACTTAATACGACTTGAGTACTAAGGTTTTCACCTATGCGAATTAGCCTGACTTAAATGCATAGTAGCATCTAAAAACTTAGACCCATGTTTTATTCATCTCTCTTTCTACCTTTTTTTTTTCGTAGGATGGCATTCTTCAAATGTTTCAAGGAGAAGACCCTAACCATTCTTGAGGATGATAGTGAAGATTTTGAAGAAATGACTACCTTGTCAGTGCATAAGTCACTTACTGGCCTTCAATCTTTGTCAGTACCAGTGACAAAGGACCCATTACACATTTCTTCCTGGTCTCGAGTCACATCTTGCAAGCTTACAAATATCAGCAATTCAAAACTTAATAAGGTGAAACATGTTTATGATTTTTTTGCTGTTGAATTCTTCTCACCTAACTACTACTGAAGTTCATGATGAATTTGGATTGTTAGGTTCTCGTGTTCGTAACGGAGAAGCCAAATGGGAAAGCTCATTCAAAGTACTTGGGGAATCTTTCTTTACCGAAGGATATTGGGAATGGGTTGAGGAGGTATTGGGTCGACATGGACCATTTCTTAAAGGATGTAAGCTTTATGAAGCTATTTTTGCATCCTTATTCAACTATGATCGTCATGCCTCTGTGATTAGGGCCTTTTGCGAACGTTGGTGTCCTACCACTAACACCTTGCATACTTCCATTGGAGAGGTTTACATCTCTCTTTGAGACTTGTATCGTATTGTTGGACTACCCATCAGTGTAATGATGAGATGGTACCAAGCACGGAAGAATTATCTAATGATGCAACAAAGTCCTCATTCCCACCAAGTTGTCGAAACTTATTCCTTACATATCATCGAATTTGTTCTAAGACAAAAAGGAAGTCTTCAGTCAAGTTAGCCTCTTGGGTGTCATTTTGGTACAAAGGCTCTATGAAGTATGCAAAACCTCCAAAGAAAAGTACAAGGAATCAGGTACAGAGACCTAAGGAGACTCATAACCGCTCCAGGGAAATTGATCCTATTAAATCTCGTACTTCGTTGGAGATGGAAGTTTTTGACAACCTTGGGGTAGCTGAGACAGATGTTAAAGAGACTTACTTGGCCGTTTTCTTAGCATGTTGGTTATGTAAGTTTGTTCTTCCTTGGGGGGTGTCAATTTGATTCATCTTGGAGTCTTCAAAGTAGCTAGTAGAATGGCTCAAGATGAGACATTTAGTCTTGTTGTTTTGGTGTTGGCAAGCATTTACAACGGCTTAAATGAAATCGCTTGTTCTTTGAAACCTAGGACTAATGCACCTATTTTCCCTATTCATTACTTATATGGATGGTTAGGTGAATATTTCGACACCCATTTCATTTCTCCTTCTTGGAACCATCCCCCACGGATGACTTATTATGATGGCGAGTTTTCTGCTAAGTGTTTTGATGATTTGCAAACTCAAGCTTTGATAATGTCTTGCAAAGGCGTAAAGTTGGACTACTTGGCATTGCGCCACAAGGAGCGTGTGCACTGGACTCATAATGAATCTATTAGTGTTACCAAAGCTTCTTATCTCATAAGTCTTCGCTTTAGCTATTTTTCTTTGCGACAAAGTAACCATTAGGTGATCCAACCGTATTATCCTCATCGGTTTTCCAGGCAATTTGGGAATCCTCAAGACCTTCTAGGGGGTTTTCCAGAGATTTTTTGCACTGGAACTTTAGAAGCGGTGCATCAACATTGGGAGTCATGCACCAAGCTTGGTACCTACTCTAAAGTTACTATACTATATTATCATAGTCTTGAAGAGTTTTTAGTCACCAAGGCTTACGCGGATTGGCGGATCAAAGTGCGTAATCCTGGTAAGGAAATTCTTACTATTGCTTGTATAGAGCCCCCTCTTGATTCTTCTCGACAAATACCCTCAAAATCTTTAGAGAATAGAACGCATAAAAATGACTCAAGTGTTTCTACTAAGGAGAATGTTAAAGACAATGTTGAGAATGATTTTGATGATTTACCTGATGATTCAAGAGCTTCTTCTAAGCGCTCAATGAGTGGACATCAAACTAATTCTTCTACATACTTAGAGCATGAGGAAACTATTTTCAATGGTGAAAATACTCACTATCACAAGACTTTGAAGCAACATAACAATGCAGAGGGTTTTTGTGTATCAGACGATGACTCTGAAAATACAAGTGAATGTCATTTCAAACGCCGAAAGATTAGACCCAACCCTGTGTACTATGATGAGACCAACTCTCATCCTCTTGATGCAGATGTCTTCTTTGCTGACATCCAAACTTCTACTCAACCGATAGAACTTGATGGTGAAGAGGTAATTTTTTATTTTTTTTTATTTTTAGCATTGATACTAACAAAAATAAATATTTGTCTTAGGTGGCAAGTGACAACCAATTTGTCAATAAAGGGGATGAGTCCTCTCCTAAGGATCGGCTTGAAAATGTTGTTGCTACTAGGGAGTCGACGCCCTTTACATTGACTATGCAACAAGATAATCACTCTATCATCCCATTACTTTTGCCTCATTCTCGTTTGGGTGATGAAGGTATTACTAACATCTTAAGTGATGTTTTGATTGAATCTCAAGGTCAAAATATCACAATTGGAGATATAACATATGATGAATTGACACTTTTAGTAGTTGCAGGTTTAATTGTTGAACAACAATCTCCATGCTCTACTGTGGTTTCTCCTTCTACTTCCACTTACACATTCGACGTCGAACAAATCATACTTAATGCCCAACGCCAAGCAGCACTTATGATAGGAGAAGCCATTAAGGAAATGATTATCAAAACTTCTAATGAATGTCTCCCATTATTGAGAGGAAAACTTGATGAGCTTTTCAATGCTATCACGAAGATTGGAGTGGACCCTTCACCATTGAAGTCTCAGATAGAGAAGTAGATGGAAAGTGTAGATCACCTCGATGTAGTGCAATACACCCATTCTATGAAGATATTTCTAGAAGTACAAAGTGAACGTTTAGCTATTGTTACGTCTCAGATTGTAGATGCTTTAAAATCTGAAGGTGTACAGACAAACCATTGTCAATCATTAAAGGTTGACTTAGCTACTCTTGATGCTAAACAAGAAGCACTTCAGAATGAATTGGAACAACTAGGTATACAAAAGAAGCGCCTTCACAACTCAATCTTGGAGATTGATGAGATTATAGCCAATAAACAAAGTAATGTTTCTCGCTTGAGGAAAGAACACGTCATTATCGCCCAAACCCCCGTGCTTACTGATGTTGATGTCAAGACTTTAGAGACACTTCAAGAAGCCTTAAGGATTCAACGTGACAAGCTTGCATGCTTGGTGTGGATGTGATCATTGTACATTTTTACTTAGTTTTAGCTCTCATTTTTTTCCTTTATTCATTATTTTATTTTTATTAAAATGTAGTAAAGTCTAGCATTTGTTAGCCAGATTTATTTATTAATAAAAAATGACTTTTTTTTGTAGTGACTAAACTCAAATGGTTTCCCCGAGTTGCCTACGTACCCTTTAAAAAGAGGGGATCGAGTCAAACGTAGTTCCATTTTTATTTTTTTTATTCTCTAAATTTTTCCAAGACTAAAAGAAATATTTAATCTTGTGAGCATATGTCCTAACTTTTGCCTAAGTCACCTTTTCAGGTTTTCAACTTAATGAATTTTTATTTTTATTTTTACGCTCTAACTTTTGCCTAGACTAAAAAAAAAATTAATCTTACGAGCATATACCTTAACTTTTGCCTAAGTCATCTTTTCAGGTTTTCAACTTAGTGGATTTTTTTTTTTTTTTTTTTTGTGCATCATACGCAGTTTATGTTCATGTGGGCCAAGAGCATAGTATGACTCAAGCATAATAACGCTTTAAGAATTTGCCATTGATAGGGCCAATTCTTAATATGTCTTCAGTGATGATCTTATAAGCATCATTGGTGTAAACTTCTTGCACCACATAAGGTCCATCCTATTTTGATGTAAATTTGCTCCTAGTCTTATGTGTGGTGATGATGGGTCTATGAATGGCAAGAACTAGATCACCGATTTGAAAAAATTGAAGACGAACCTTTTTGTTAAAAACTCTTGAAAGGCGTTCTTGATAACACTCTAAGCGTTGTTGGGCTTCAAGTCACTTTTCATCTAGTGCTTCTAACTCTTGAAGACGTAACTTGGCATTATCTTCATCAGTTAGTCCTTTATGTATAGCAATCCTTAATGAAGGGATCTGACACTCAAGAGGCAATATAGCTTCTACACCATAAACGAGGGAATAATGGGTTGCTTGTGTAGGCATTCGATATGTTGTTCAATATGCCCAAAGTGCTTCTCCTACTCTTTCATGCCAATCCCTCTTTGACTTATCAACAATTTTCTTCAATAAGTTACAAAGGGTCTTGTTGAATGCCTCTACGAGACCATTGGTCGGTGCATTGTACATTGATGAATTGTAGTAAAGTATTGGATTAAAAAGACCAAAATTTTAATCCAAATCAACTTGAATTCAAGTAATAGTATCCAAATAACTTAAGTTTAACCCAAACCGGAAACAATTGGAAATGACTTAGACTCAATTGAACATTTTGGATAAGATGTGAAATTTTTTAGAATTTTGATTGAAAATCTATTATTTCGGATTGAGGTCTAACAAATGTGAAAACTAGGGCTATATTTTGGAAGAGTTTGTAATGACTAATTTGAGTCTAACTCGAATTAAAAAATAATCAATTGGGGTTTAACTCAACTTGACTTTTAACTTAAAGATACTCAACTCAAATCGAATCTAACTTCATTTTTCTAAGTTCGGGTTGATTAGATTAGACACGATTTTGAGGGTTGATTAGATTGCACAAGTCAAAATTTATCCATAAATAACTTTTTTTTCTAGGTATTTTCACCAAAATTTTAATAATAGTTAGATAAAATTTCAAAATAGTAACAAAAAAAAAAAATTATATATCTTTCAAAAAAAATAAAAAATATATCTCGTATAATATAATTTGATATTTTAAAAAATATATATATAAATAAAATAAATATTATTATATAAAATTATAAATATTATAAAGATATTAAATTGGGTTCGGTTTGTCTGAAGCCTGACCTAAGCGTACCCAAAACTAAGCTCATGTTAAAAAAACTTGACCCAAGTCTAATCTTAGCCCAACCCGAGTATTGAGTCCGCCAAGTGTTTGGATCAGATCAACTCGCCGCCCATATTGAAAACTCAACCCTTCTTGTGGCCCAAAATCCCAAGGAGAGAGAAAGGAGAAAAGATGAGAAAAATGACGAGTCAAATGACATAAAGGAATATCTGAAATTGGATCCCCAATGCAAAATCAAATCCAGGAGTTAGAATCCAATCCAAACCAGAAGTATAGAAAGTAGAGGAAACCCACCTCTTCTTCCAACCCTCAATCCACAATCACATATTCATATTCCTTCTCTTTCGCCCCCATTCTCATCATGGACTCTTCAACCCACATCACACAACCCATCTTCAGACTCCAAGAGCTGCCGCCACCTCCTCCTCCGCCGCCCCATAACGACACCCAGTGATATGTCTCCACCGCCCCCGCCTCCCCCTCCGCCGAAGCCACCGCAGCAGGCGCCGATCAGCAACTGCCACAGCAACCTCTGTAAGCACCTGCCCAAACCCACATCGCTGCCTGATCTGTTCTTCACTGCTCTCTCCCTCCTCTTCCTCTTCCCTTCCTCCCCTAAACCCCAGACCCTCTTTTCGAAGATCTCCTCCCTCTCTTTCCCTCAAAACCCTCGTCGCTTTCTCAAAACCCCCACCATGATCTCACCCTCGAATCCTAAACCCATCACCCAGTTCTCATCCCCGCAGTCTCTCACCGATTGGCTCAAGCATCGTCTCCCCTCCGACTCTTTCGCTTCTTGGGGGGTCAAGCCCGGCACCAAGAACGTCCACAATCTCTGGCTTGAGCTCTCTGAGGGCGAAACCTCGCTCGCCGATTCCATTCCTCCTATCCGTACAGTACGTGTCGTCACGGTTCGGATTATCAGCGAAGACAACCGAATTCTCCTCGAGTCGCACCAGGAATTGTCAGACGGCACAATTCGGGAACGATGCCGGCCCTTGTCGGAGAAAATGAAGCCCGGCGAGACCCTTGAATGCGCTGTTCATCGGGCGGTTAAGGAAGAGCTAGGATCGATAATTCAGGGCAATGGGAATGTGAGGATTGTGCCCGGGTCGTATGAGCAGAAGGTGGAGGAGAGGGTTTCGGCTTCCTACCCGGGTTTGCCGGCCTGTTATGTGTTGCATTCTGTGAATGCGTGGGTCGATGGATTACCTGACGGAGAATTTTGTACGGAAGAGGAAGAATATAGGGATTGGAATGGGATGGGCATTGCAGAGATGGCCGTTTCTGTGAAAAGACATTACTGGAAATGGGTTGATTTTGATTCAGTGTGATGTTTGATGATCTGGGTGGTGACTGGTGAGTCACTACTTCTCTTTGATATTTTACAGGGTTTATCACTTCTTTTTTTCTTTGTCTAAGATAATTTTGTCCGTTGATGCAGATCACCGTAATAACCGAAACTTTTCTGATGTTTATGAATGAGTTTGTAATATGATTACAATTAGTCAAATGGCATTTGAGATGGGAATGATTGAATTGCTTCATTCAATTTGAAGGGTCGTTGCTTTAATCACTGAATTGCATCTGTGTGTTTATTTCAAGTTTGATCGCAGGAGGGATGGGAAATGTAATGGTATAGTGACTTAACTATGATCCATAAGCAACTCTTTTCTTTTTGTTCGTTTTTCAATTTTTCAAGAGAATCCCATGTAGGTTTTTTTTTTTTTTTTTTATCAGTAAATGAGATTTATATTAAAAAGCGCCAAAAAGGGCGCACCAAAGTACCCACAATGAGGAGAATCCCATGTAGCTGGAATCATGTGTTTGAATTTTTGAGGCAGATAGGTCACTTGGATGGTTGGATTGTGTTTGCATTGATCATTAGACAAGTGGGTTATCATTTCACTGGCATCTTATCACTACACAGTTGTAGAAATGGGGATGGATGAAGACTATGGTTGTGGAAAAGATGGGGAAGGCTTAGCATAATTTGAAGTACCTTGCGTAATTTGCCTATTTATTTCATGTCCCTGTATAAATGCCCAACTGAGGCTTGAGAAAATTTAGAGACTTACTTTGGAGAGGAGGAGCTTTAGAAAAAAAGATGCAAATTTAGAGACTTACTTTGGGGAGGAGGGGCTTTAGAAAAAAAAATGCATTTAATGAAATGACCAATTGTTTGTTGGAAGAAGAGAAAACGAGGTCTAGGAATTAGAGGCCTCTCTTTGCTTAATAGGGCTCTCATGTGTCAATGGTGTTGGAGATATGCTTTAAAATGAGAAGCCTTATGGAAAAACGTCATTCAGGAAAAGTATGGAGAGGATGAGGGGCTTGGTGTTCTTGCAAAGTGAGGGAAGGGTATGGAGTTGGGGTTTGGAAAAACATCAGGAATACATAGGACTTGGCTGACAGTAGCGTATCCTTTGAGAAGTTGATAATGGAATAAGGGTGAAGCTTTGGAAGGATAGGTGGTATGGGATGGACCCTTATGTTTGGCTTTCCCTCCCTTGTATGCCTTAGCATCATCTAAAGAGGCTTGGTGGCAGATGTTTAGGATGATTTGGGAGAGGGGGGGCCACTGGAATCCTTGTTTAACTGGACACTTCAATGATTGGGAGCTAGATAATGTAAAATCTCTTTTCTCAAGGCTTCAAGAAAGGTCCTTGAAGAGGGAAGAGTGATAAGAGTGGTACAAATGGATTCTAGGAATGGGTTTTCTCTATCAAATCTATATATTCCATTACAGACCCAATGCATGTAATTCCTTTAATTGTGGTCATTATTTGGAATTCATGGATCTCATCAAAAGCAAGTTTTTTTGGCTTAGGAAGCTAGCAAAGGCAGTGTTGTCCATGGATCAGCTTTAGAGGAGAAGGCAGTCGATGGTGAATAGATTTGTTCTTTGCAAAAGTGAACTAGAATCAATAGATCACATTCTCCTTCAATGCATCTAAGTAAGGACACTATGACAACTTTTGTTTTCTTTGTTCAACATTATATAGGTCCTTCCTTCTATGATCCAAAAGATTATTTTAAGTTGGCATGACTACTTTGCGGAAAGAAAACATACGAAGGTTTGGAGAGCCAGTCCATAAATGCATTTTTTGGACAATTTGGAAGGAAAAAAGTCAAAAGAGTATTTGAATTTTTTTTTACTCTTGTGGCACCTTTGTACAGTCCTTGTGTACTTTAGTGTGCCTTCTTTTGAAAATGTTATTAATAACAGTCTCTTGCCTTTTTAAAAAAAAAAAGAAAAAAGATTATTCAAAAAGCAAGGAGTAGCCAATTCTTTCCTTAGCAAACTTGTGCCATGGGTTAGCTTGTTCATAGAAGTATCAATGTCTTTAATTCATCTTGTAGATTGGGCAGAATCTAGTTGAGGGGAGGGAGTAACTATTTTTTTGTGTGTTTTCTCTCTTTTTGGCAACAACTTTTAGTACCTATCATATACATTATATATATATATATATATATATATATATATATACTATTTTCGTGCTTATTTACCAAAAAGAAAAAAAAAAAAAAAGGGGGGGGGAAAGGAAATGGGGATGGCAGAATTGGTTGATTGGTTAAGGTCCCTGGGATTTTGCTCCTTTTCTCACTGAAAGAGTATTTGGAAGAACAGAGCAGAAGATCACCCTCACTTCTCTATCAAGCGTGTGCTTGAACCAAGTTTCAAGGCATTGAGAAGCCGAAAATGTTGTCTTGCAAGGAAATTGTGTAGATGTTGATGTTGGATGTTTCACTAGAATGGCCGCTGTTTGCTTTGGAGAAGTATCTGTGTATAGAAAGAGGGACTTGGAACATACTTTCTGGTGCCATCTGTGAATTTGTTTGTGTATAGAAAGAGGGATATGGAAGATATGCTGTGCTACAGCCAAGTTTATATCGGATGCTAGCTACATTTTGCGGAGATGAGAGTGGACTCCAGGACTTTTATCAGAATAAGAGTATGCACATCATACCGCTTGGTGATTGGGACTTGCCATTGTTCATGGACCAAACCAAAAGGAAAAACCAGGAGTAGTTCAATCTAATGGTGGAAAAGAATTGGAAAGAACTCGATCGACTGCCTAATGACAGCACAAGAGGTCTTTGTTTGAGTGGATGTTGCATAGATAATTTTCTTTTTCTTTTTTTTCTTTTTTTGATATGCAATAAAAGATGTATATATAAGGCAAAAGAAAAGGGCACACAAGATGTAGAAATGGTCAAGCTACAAAAGAGATCACAAAAAAAAAGAAAAAATCCCCCACCCCTCTCTCTCTCTCTCTCACGCAGCGAGTTCCTAACCAATCAACAAGATCAATTGAAGGTATTGATCCTTCTCTGATGTATGTCCTGACCCATGCTAAGAGGTTACTAAGGAACAAATATTTCAACTTTTGATCCGACATTTCATTGTTTTTAAACTCATGTTGGTTTCTTTCCTTTCACAATGTCCAAAAAATGCATAGGGGAGAAGCTTTCCAAAACTTTTTCCATTTTTTTTCCTACAAATGAGTCATCTCAACTTAATAGAGTTTCTTTGATCGAAAAAGGAAGCCAAGCTAATGCCAAAAAAAAAGAGAACAACAGCTGTCATATAATCCTTAACTTGATTCAATGAACAAGAATGTGATCAATTGATTCCCCTTGGATTTTACAAAGAGAACATCTATTCACCGATGATCACCCTCTTTTTTGGAGTTGATCTATTGTCAATACTTTTTCGTGCGGAGATACTATGCATGGAGCATATAAACTGCCTGACTCTTAACTCATTCACATGTTGCTGCTACTGCTGCAGCCTATTCAAAATCGACTTTGAGAGTGTTCGATATCCCTTGTCATTGAAACCTAATCCTTCATACTTTGGCAGGCTCTTGAGGTCTTTCTAGACACTTCATTTTCATTTTTGTATGGACTTTATGTGTAGGAAATTACTGGCTTTTGAAATCCTCAAAAAGTAGTGTAACTTTTGGAATTGGTGGCACCCAATCTCTGCCTTTCATTCTCCTTTTTCAGTTCTTTAGAGATAGAACTGTTACTGTCTGTATCTATGACCTTACTATTAGATTATGAGAAATGATTCCTCAGCTACCACCTGCCAAGGAAGTGGGACAACAGCCCAACCCAACTGTCAAAAAGACAAAAAAAAAAAAAGTAAAGGATGAAAATTGACTGAATATCTAAAACATTTAGAAATGTATAACAAACTATTGGCTTGATGAGGTACTCCATTGAAATCATCCTTATTTGTCCAATAAAAAGGAAATAACAAAAACATTATTCCGAGTACTTACTTTTAAGCAAAACCCAAGATTGTCAGCACTCATTTGGACTTTAGTGAGTGAAGCTTGATATGATCAGTTCAGGGGCTAGTGGTTTAGCTCATTTCTGCTACTTCTTTCAATTGTCTTAGTTGTTAAGTTAGTGGGTCTCTAGAGGTTTTCGAACATATGGCTGGTAGGATGAAGTAAGGAAAGGGTGGAAATCAAAACTCCTTGACTGAAGGTGAGATCGTTTCTCTGATAAAGGAATCGAGTTCATCCTGTTTCTCAGTAAATGAATCGAGCTCAGCCTCCCAGTCTTGCTTGGTTTGTGCCACTGTAGTATTAAGAACAGAAATAGAACAGTAAAAGAGAATCAGTTTATTCTCTTTGTACGAGTGTAAGTGTGGAATGGACGGAATTAAACCCTCCATTCAAGCCCATCAAGACACTTATTTCCATATACTTGAATGAGTATATTCTTCAGTATGCCCATTTTTCCAAACACCCAAATTCCATGTCTTGGGGATGATTCAAAGCACCAAGAAAGAGAAAAATTTACAGAAAGCCAAAGGCACAAAGGGACCCAGCAGTTGGGGCTGTGCAGGGATCCAAGAGTTCCATTAGCTCTATAATAATTTAAAGGTGAGGGATTCAGATGGAAATTTTAGGATTCCTTACCCAGAAAGCAGTAGAATTCCCGCCTTTTATGTTTTCTTTTCTCCCTGGAATCTCATCTTTCTCCATGCCCAGAAAACAATCAAAGAAGGAAAGGCGAAAGAATCCCGCCTCATCGTTCCACTCTCTCAAAAAACTGCTTAAAAAAGATACTAGAAAACTTCTTTTTTCTATCTTTCCTCATCACATGTGAGGCGAAATGAAGTCAGAATGATGGAAAAAGAGAAGATAAGATACACAATCCAAACAAGCTTTTCATTCTCACTTATAATTGTAACTTTCAATCCTATCTTTCCTTATTAATTACAGATACTGAAGAGCAAAACACATGAACCCTTAAGACAGCAAAATAGGTAACAATGCAAACACAAAGAAAGAACTCACTGGATGTGAATAGTTAAATCTTAATTCAAACAGTAGTAGAGCACTGAGTTCCTTCTTTTGAACTCAGTGGACCAGATGGGATGGAGGGTCCAAATGCCATCACAGCAACACAATTAACGTTAAGTCGGTATCGGCCAGAAACCCAAGTCCCCACCTTCCATCGAACCCGGCCATCGAGCTTTAAACTCAGAACAAGTTTTCCTGCCGTCTGATCACGTCCAACTTCATAACCAAAAGATGGAGCCACCGGTAGGGCAGTTCCAACCAAGGACGCCGTCAAGAGATTGCTTTCTTCATGACCTTGATAGAAGGGAGGAAGAGAGGTGTCAACAGTTATCTGTTGGCCCTTGTAAGAGGCATAAACTTGTACCATGTCATAGTAAATGCCAACCTTCGTATTTGGATTCTTGGAGAGGAGTGTAAGTTGGATAGAGGAGTTGAGAAGATGAGGCCCTGAGAGGTTGAGCTGATAGATATCGGCTTCTTTGAGGCTGAACTCAGGCTTAGTGGGATGTAGGATAAGCCAGACAAGTAAGATGAGTGAGAGAACAGAGAACAGAAAGGAAAAGCCAGACCAATATAGCTTCTTGTAGAATTTGTCAATGTTCAATCCTTTGTCGGCACAGTGTTTGGGAGATTTTGAATCGACTTTAGACATTTGCAGAAGGCGAGAGGAAGGTGGAGGAGGAGAGGGAGGAGGTTTACAAGGCTAAGCAATGAGAGGTAGTGGATTTAAAAAGGGAAGCAATAGGGAACAGAAAGCAGCAATTATTTTCCCCTCCCACCTTTTGACTGGCAGCTCCTCCTCGTGGTGGATGGTAGCTGTGAGATATTTACTCATTTGATTTCTCAAATCAACGTTTATATTTAGGCTGAACTGCTTTGGCTAATAATCACATGATTCCCCATCTGAAAATCATCTTCTTAACCGTTGGATCAGTCGACTACCCCTTAAAAGTAGTCCCCGCTCCACACTTCCATTGTTGATTATATAATGCATGTCATAGTCTACCAACTGAATTAGGAACAGGCCATGGATGTGAGAGGAGCTTAACCTTTTTCAAAAGCAGGTAAAGCTTCTTCGATGTTCATATTTGTTGACTTTCCAAATAAAAACACATGAATTCCTTCTACTATCATTTCTATATTAGGTGTTTGGTACTAGACAAGTTTCAAGTTTCGATACTTTTATCAAGCATAACCCTGTTGATCATGTTCCATGAAAATTGAATGCACCAAAAACTATACACCTTTAAACGCCGTTTTATCGAGTAGTTAGCATGAAAATAGAAGACCACTAAATCAAGTTTATCAGAGTTAAAGTTTGGTATGCAAGGTGTCGATAGTGATTAGCAGCTGAAACAACTCTAATGGTTGAAATAGCATACATGTAGGGACACCCAAAATACAACAGGTATCAATTTTCCCTGTTAGGTCCATCTTTCCCAGTTCCTATCAAGAATATGCATGTATCTTTGCTATCTCATAAGGGAGAGACACCGTGCTTAACAAGTTGCATATTTTATTCTTGCTTTACAAATTTTTATGCACACCATGATGACTGATGGGATTGAGAGAGTGATGCGGGGATATCTATCTGAGCCGAATCAGAAGGAAAGTGCACGCTTATAGAATGATTGAGACCAAAGTAGAGCTTTATAAAGGGCTAAGAGATAGTGTTTGGAGATAAGTTAGAAATGATACAATAGCTGAATGGCCTCTTACTGTTTCCACCTTGTTTGGCAGACAAGAATTGGTACATGAAAATGAAATCAGTTTTGGCAAGTAGAGTAGTGAAAGCAAGGATGTATAATTTGTATGGAATGAAAGAGTTTTGAAGTTATGGGTATCGTTGTTTATTGAGCTGTGCACGGAAAAAGACTTCAAAAAGAAAGAAGACAAGGGGAATCTGAAAACTGGCTTTTAGGAAGGCCGTAGGAAGCATCCATTTTCCTAGGGTATTATAGCGTCTCATTTGGATGTTACTTTTGAGTTAAGAAAAGAGTAGAATTGTTAGTTGAGATGACACTGATGTAATCTCAACCATCCATCTTTTGATCACTGGTGTAGGATGGTGATTGTCATGGTTTAGCAGCAGGAACTTCATGTTTTTGGTAAAGCTGTAGGACCCTCCCGGCCAGGATCTTCAAAAGAATATTACAGTCTGGGAATTAAAGGGGTTTGAAATTAGGGAGAGTTGTTCTGCTTTTGAAAACCTTTCAGTTATATCGAGCCCCGCCTGCAATCAAGGGAAAGTTGGTCGACCCCATTGTTTTTTAAGTGATTTCTCCTCTACTTTTCTTTCCTTTTTATTTTTGGCTTAATTTCTTCGCAATGGGACCAAAACAAGCCCCTTATGTCTTGGATTAGACCAGGTAAAGAAAGATCTTCACCTTTTCTATTTCATTGAATTTTAATAGAAGTATGCAATTATGGGGTTTCTCATCCCATCACCTACACCCTACTGGCTGTTTGTGTCTTCTAGAAAACCCGAAACCCGGTGATTTGCAGGTTCTAAGTCTACCGTGTTTGGTAAAAACCTTATTGCAATCCAGCAGTTTTAAGGCACTTAAATTAAACCCAACTTTATGGTGGATGGTACTTTACTACTTTCTGGTAAAGCAAAGAGCATTACCAAACGTTTCAGAAGGAAAGATGCAACGTCTGATAGCTCTGCTACCACCATATTGGTAGGTGTGCCCGTGAAATGTATTGTTTTCAAGCCTTTGTATTTTTCTCTATGGGCATATGCGGCTACCAGATTGTTCTTGATAGCTCCATCTCAAACTGAAGTTACAGTGAAAAGTAAGATCAAAATATTGTGGCATTTGAAAAAGTTTTATTAGGCTAGTAGTCAAAGATCAACATGTCCTCGCTTGGAACAGTAGAACGAGCCATTTTTTACTAGGAAAAAAAGCCAAACCACCAACCTTCTCAGAGTTGGGCAAAGGCAAACCACACGAAACTGTCTGAACAAAAGTAACCAATGTTCACTTCATAAAAATCTACAGAGCTCTTGGACCCAAGATCATTTAAACTTGGATATGGATGAGCAATGCAAAAATTATATACTATTTAATGTATGAGAGTTACTGAATAAAGATATCTACATATGGACAAAACAAAAAAATTAACTCAACAGCTCCTTCACATAATGCAGAGAAAGGCAGGATTGGAAATTTACAAAACCCATTTCACAACAAATACAAAGACTATTCAAGTCAAAACCCACAAGGGAGACAAGAAGCTACTGAAATTAGAAAGTACCTTCAATGCTCCTTGTGTTCCCTCCTCTCTGTTCCTCAAGCTTCAAGAAATCGAAGAGGTGGAAATTTTGCGCTTGCAGATCATCTGAGATCTTCAATGCAGTTAGGTGCATCTGCTTCCCCTTCTGGAAGAAGTTGAGTGACTAACCATCAAACGAACTGCCATAGTATGTATCAGGCTCTGCAGGTGGGGGGATGGTATGCACTTGTCGAACAAACTGTCCTTTTACTCGGGGTCGCTGCTCTGCAAGCTTCTTTCTGCTTTCATAACGAACCTGTGAACAAAGTTTTGAGTCTCAAATATTTTAGCAAATGGGCACATTGGGTGTGATCTGCAACTGAAAATCGATTACTTAATACATATGGGGCACAGCCTGTTGCTACATCTATGTAATTCGCAAGTACAATGTAGCAGTACTAATGCTTATAATGATAATGGGAGTTTTAGCAGGGAATGAGCTTTATTCTTGCTTTGATTTTCATTTTCAGCTCCATTTGGTATTTGAGGAAACAAGCTTGGAAATGATTCAAGAGATTTCAAGCTGCAAGAAAACATAATCCTTCAGAATAAAGGACTTGACTTCCTACCACAATTTAGGGTGGCTGATTCCCAGAAAAAGACTGGTTTTCCACATCTCATTACATATCAAACCAACCTCACAGCCATAAGAATACTAGTTTCATTGGAAACCATCACTTCTCTACTCTTTCAAGGTATGTTATCAGTTGAAACAATCATGTTCTTCAGGAACAAGCTTTACAAACAGGAGACAAAATACAGGCAAAACAGACCATGTCCTGCCATCCACATGTAAAAACCAAAGGTTGCTTATCTAAAGGACACTATGGTTATTTCCCTGAGGTAGTTGTTTGATCCTGGGAAGCCTCTGGTTCATTTTATATAGGTTTAAACCAATGCCCATCAGGACGGAAAACTGCCTGTCTTGCAGAACTTGGTGTAAAATGTGGGATGGTTTGTGAAAAAGACATTTAGAAACAACAGCAGTAATAACATACCTTCTTCTCAAAGCATCTGTCTTTCCGCTTCAAGCGAAACTTGGTTAGAGCAGCTTCTCTTTGGATAGATCGTTGAGAGTGTCCTTCATGACTGAAGATACCTTCTTCATTCTTGCCCTCTGCAGCAGCCTGAACAACAGCAACTGTATTGGCATTCCCATTACTTCCACAAATGCTTCCACACCCAAAGCTATTCAGATTACTTGCACCACCATTACCAAAACTACTACTTGAATTCTGATCAGTGGCAGGAGAGAAGTGCCCTTGACCCTCCAATGAGTCCAATTTGTGCTCTGGCTTGTGATTAGTCTGGCTGGTGGAATTGTTGGCATTTTGCTCAAGTGCGTTACAAAGATGTTGAGAATCACTAGTTTCATGTCTGGATAGATGACATGGATTTGCTCGAAAGGAGAGTTCCTGCTGCCCAGCTGAACCCGGACTTGGCATAGGTGATGGGCCTGATTGTGCACAAAATATTGGGGGAACCACAGAACCATAACCAGTACACAGACCATCAAACCTTACACCTCTCACTGGAACTGGAGCAGGAAAAGCTCTCTGTTGAGGGCCACAAAGTGCAATTTCAACTCGTCCAGATGGACTAGTAGCTAGAGAGATCACACTTCTTTGAGTACTCAGTGTGGGACTAGTAATATCAGAGTTATAACCAGTAACCAGCTGAGATAAACGTTTATCAGAATCAGCTCCAAAGTTTTTCTGCTGATTGAAAACACCTGTTGATGGTAGATGTGGTGGCTGCAATGACCTGTTTATGTAGCTGCACAAAAGATCTCTGAATTGATTAGAAAATAGGAACTTGGTTGATAATTCACCTAAGTATGGTGTACTTTAGAAAAGGAGCCCCATCCCAACCCAACAAAAAGTAAAAAAGAAAAATAGAAAGAGTAAAACGAGAGAAAATAACTCAAATAGATCAGATTTCCTCTTTAGAACTTCCGATATTACAATAATTTCAGCTTATTTCTATGTTTGCCTTTTATGCACCTTAAGACTCCACTGGGAGCTAAGAGAATGACACAAAGAAGAGGCACATAATGATAATAGCTTGAAAAAGGAAGCCATTCTGAAGAAATCTTCAGCATTTTCCTTTCCTTTCCCTCATTCTTTTCAGCATCCAAAAGAGCCTAAAGCATAAAATGTTAAAGAATACATAACAGTTGTTTTAAACTTTAACTGGGTTAAGCACTAAAGTATAATATTTCCCCAACAGAAACCGTGTACTGTCTGTTTAGAAAATAGATGGAGAAATAATAAAGTTGCCACTACTAATCATAAAAGGATAATCAGGAATAGAAAATGGAGACTCACCGTGAAAAGGCCGAGCCATTAGAATGGTTCAGTGTATGCCTTTCATCAGCAACTTGATTCTCAGGGCTACTAGGATGAGATCTTCTCAAGGAAAGGTCCAACTGTGGAATAGAATCACTCTTTTTGGTGCCATTATTTGAACAAGAATTTCCATAAGTGCATTTTTGAGAATTATCAAATACTCCAATCAAGTCGATGGCTTCTCTAGATGAGCTGCCCAATATGGCATTGTTACCACAAGCCTCACTAGGAGCGTTAGCACCTTGCCCATCATTTTCTGGTTCCACTGCTTCAGGCTGAGTCATTGTGTTCACATCCCTGCAGGCAGCCTCCAGTGTTCCTATTTCATACATTTGCAAATATAAGATTCTTCTCTAGTGAACTAAACAAACAGACAACAAGATGCCAAATGGAAACAAGGGTTTTACCCCCAGCCTCTTTATTGTGCATAAGAAATTTCGGGCCCAATTTGGCATATTCTTCATTCTTCTGCATTTTTGTGTCACTCACAAGAGATCTGCTCCATGTCGGATTTGAGAAATCCTGCATAGTTTCCATGTAGGCACTCTCAGCTTCCAAGTCTGGCTTTGAACAAGAGCTCTGCACAAGAGACAGCAAACATGCAGTCTCTACGTGAAATTTCATGTAGCCAACCTAAACTGAGAGGAAATTCCTTTTACCCATAAGTAGCCTTATAAATGTATATAATCATGGATCCTGGATAATGTATACATGATATATACCCAGCAGCATAATTAAATAATCCACGAGTAATCTACATTCAGCTAAAAGGGCAGCATACTGGATGGAAAAATGAAACCAATCCAGTATGGTTTTACATGGCATCAGAAACAAACCATTAAGGTGGCTTGTCTTAGGGTTCTAGAACAAGGCCCAACCTATCCTACAGCCAATTCTAATGTAAATATTATGGTTAAATAAATGATTGCATTTCCATGGACCCCCAAATGTCTCTTCACACAGGTCAAAGGAAATGCCCAATCAATTAATACACATCTTTGTTGCATTCTACTATTTGTATGGGACAACATTATGAATGGATCCTTATATATTAAAAGGAATACATTTGCTCCATCAAAAGAATGTCCAGAAAATGAGAAACACTAACCTGAGCATCACTCACTTTATTGAGTGCTTCCTTATTTTTCTGAATACAAGCAACATGATCACTTGAGTGATTACTTGTGGGGTTGTTTTCAGAAGTGGCTTCGACCTTCTGTTGTGCAACACTCTCGTCTTGGGGGCCATTTCCGCTAACAGTTGACTGATAGTACAATATAGTAAATCAAGATTAGTTATAAGTTACTAAGAAACCAAAAGGAAGCATATAATATTTCTGACAAGTTTAAGGATTAAGCATACAGATTGTCTTCTCCAGACATGTTGCCACAAATTCTTCAGCTCATTTCTTCTAACAGGCTTAACAAGAAAGTCAGCTGCACCTCTCAACATGCATTTATAAACCGTGTTTATCGAACCATGTGAGGACATCACTGCATTATCACACAAGAAACGCTAAATTATTTTTAAGATAAAATTTAACATGGTGAAAATCAAATTTGCGGTATGCATATTCAGAAGTTATTGTTCACTATTCCATACTTATAACAGGAATGTTTTTGCAGATCTCATGTTCCATAATCAAGGTGAGGAGAGCAAAGCCAGATATTGATGGCAACTCCACTTCTGTCAATATGAGGTCAATGTTGTGGGGTCTAGCCTTCAGTACCTCCCATGCCTTTAAGCCATCAGGAACAGCAGCAACTGCAAATAGAAAAAGAATTGCTTTCAGTTACAAGAACAATACATCTACATGAATTCAATAGAAAAATAGTTGGGCCTGAAGGAGATATTCACTAGAGGTGAACTGCTTTTCAAGTGAATGCTACTGCTCTTGCACTTATTCTTAAAGGCACCAATCCAGCACTCCCTACTAACATCATCAAATCTCAATGTTCTACACAAAAGTACAGTTTAAGTTTTTCACAGACGGGTAAAAGTTGCTTAAATCAGTTCATGAAGCTCAAGCAGTCTTTATCAAAGGTAGGGTTGTTTCAGATAATTCCTTTTTAGCCCAGGATTTTTTAGGAATTATTGTTCCTCCTTTGTTAATCCTAGATGTGCCTTCAAGGTGAAAATCTAATTGACAAGATTATGAATAGAATCAAATTATAGAATGGCAAGTTTCTTCCTGAGAAAAGTTGACCTCAGCTGGTCATTATTATTATCAGTGCTTGGGTGTACAAATGTAGAACGTTCATTCTTCTCACACAGGTGACCCAAACAGTTCAATTGAAAGAAGCCTACAAGTGGTATTAATGGCCAGGACTCAATTTAAATTAGAAAAGTTGTTTGCACTTTTTCTAAGGCTATACAAACTGCCTATTTTGAGCCATGAACTTGATGCTATTCTTTTGGGAATACAAGTGACAGAGCCAAAAGATATATTCTGAGGAACCCTGCCGATGCTCCTTGGAGTGTCAATGGAGTATCTAAGGAGACTGTCCAAACCCCAACATAGTCTTAAGTATTGCCAATGCATCCATGTATGCAGGGAGATAAATTAAGCTTCTGACTTTATACCTGCCTACTGCCATCCTTCTAATAACGGAGACTTATACACTTAAGCAGAGTTTTCCTGCTTGTAAATGATTCCCTCGATCGTTTATGTCTAAATAAAAAATCAGATTCATGTTGTCCATAACGAACTAGATTATAAATAAACAAAATTACATGAACAATAAGAGCCCACATATACAGATTTCAGTTTTTGAACCTGGCAAGTCCCTGAAGACCATGGGTAAAAGTCTCCTACCCAAAGATTAGACACTCAAGGGTAGTTCAAGGAATGATCAGGTCAGTGCAAGAAACCTTGTACCAAGTATTTAGCATCAACCTGTGAAGCTAGTTTTGCCAATCAAGGGGATCTGGAACATCGGTTGCAACATTAAAGAGCAAAGTTTACCAACATGCCTCACTAATAATCAGATTGCAAAAACATGGATTTTCCCAAAAAGTTAGCCAAACAAAAACCCAAAGGACACAAACTCAAAAGAAAAAGGGAAAATAAAAAGCCAAAACCAACTCTCTTAATTCCTTGCTTAACACTTAATTCTTGCTCTGTTTCAGCAGAACAAGGATATTTCCATTCCCATATCACGTAAACTCAAAAACAAAAATTTAACCCAAAACACAACTCCATTAGAATGAACCAGAAAAAATGGAAATAGTTTCCAAGAAATAGGAGGTTAGAAGATCAAGGAGGGTATTCATGAGAGAGGAAGGTATTGATGATAAAACCTTAAAAATTTTACCCTTGAAAGAAATAGATGAATTGTACAGACCAAATTGGAAGAAGTTTGTTTAAGCAACTCTACTCATAAAACCATTGCTCTCATTTGCTCATGAAAATTAAAGAGAAGCATTTTTTTTTTATCCCTCCCAATCAAATAAAAATTCCCAAGATATTGACAACAAAGGCAATTCAACATCCCAATTTACGAAAGACCCCAAATTCACAAGCCTAATCTTCCCAATTCACAAGACCCCAAACCCCAAATTCCCAATTCAAATTTTGAAAAACAATGCTCAAAAACCAAACACAAATCAAAACCTGAAGCAAGCAAAGAAAACCTGTAAACAAACCTTTGTAACTGCATTTCCTGAGAAGCGCAGCGATAATTTGCCTGGTGGAATCATCCGCTTCAACCAACAAAACCCTGAGAACCATTCTGGGAAGAAACCTCTCCCACCTCACAACCCCACTGCCCACCTCCTTCTTCTCCACCTCACCCTCCATGCCTCCTCCTCCTGCCTCACTGCTCACCACAACCTCACCCATCAAAAACCCTAACGCCCACAAAACCTACACCGGTACAGCGTCTGCCCCAGAAACTAGAACTAAAATACAAAAATATCTATGCCGCAGTGAATTTGACGGCGCAGATTGAACGATCGGACGGTGGAGACGCAAAGCTCACCGATGACCGCCTCAAACCGAGAAGGCACAAAATATCTCAAAGGAGTGTTGGGTGGGCCCGGGTGTGCCACGTCAGCGTAAAATCTAGCCAGATCAAAAGGCAAGGTGCCATTGGCCTCTCGTCGTTGGCGCATTTGTAAGGCCTTCATTCAACTGCCTGTTTTTTTAGGATATTTTGTGTGTGGGCGTGGGTCCTACTTTGGAAGATATTTTTGCCTTTTTTATAATATTTACTGCGCCGTCCTCACCCGGTATTGGATCTCGTGGACAGAATTGTGACACGTGGAAGAATATCAGGAGTGCTTGGTTTGTGGCTTCGAAGTTCTCCCACCGCCATCCTTTATATTTAATCAGATTCCCCACTCGCCGAGGTTCTGAAAGTGGTTTGCTACTCGCTGCCACATTGGAGATATGAGACCTGCGAGTATGATAAGGTAATATCTACTCTCCTCCTTGTTGGCCGCCGTGGTGGGTGGTTGTTTCAAATCTTAAATTCTAAGTCAGAGTATTATTATATTATTTTCTAGGCAATTTTTTAAATTCAATGGCGTGGATTTATTCTCAATGGGACAAAAGTCAACCTAAATTGATATGACTTGAATTGATTTGAGACGTGAGTGGTCAATAAAAAAATGAAAAATAAATTCATATTGTGTTTGGTTTTTGAAATATTAAAAAAAAAAAACAACGTAAAAATAATATGAAAAATAATAATAATAAGTTTAGAATTAATAAATTAATTATGAAATTAAGGCTAACAAACCCAAGTAAAAAAACGGAATGAGTTGGGTTTTTAAAATTTTTCCAAAAAACGATTTTCAAGCGATAATTAAGGAAAAATTGAACTGAAGAGACGAGAGTTAGAGAGATTATGAACATTAATTTTATATTGGTTCCATCAATTCAATTCAATCTACGTCCACCCTTCACAAGTTCTTTTCAAATAAAATATTCAAACCTAACAGAATTAATAAACACATACAAAGAAGGCTAAGATGAACTATGAATGCACAGAAAATGAATTGCAAGTGAGAGTTTAACAAACCAATAAGAGAACAAGAGCTTTGACAATAAGAAATAAGTAAATACGGAGTTTAATGCAAGTGTTATATTGTAATAAATGAATAAAAATTTTCTATTTATAAGTTCTCAATATAGGACATGAAAAAATACAGCAATAGGTTTTTCCTGATCAAGATTCAATCGACCAATTGACTAATTATTGGACATTTAATGCTTGACAAATAATCATTAGAAGGTTTAATGGGAAAAGGTACCCCTTAACCAAAAAAAGGATTTCCCTCAATTTGGGGAGAGTAACCATTCTAGAAGAGAAAAAAAACTTTTGCACCCCTCAATCCTCAATTGGGAAAAGGTAATTAGGGCCTGTTTGTTTAGTGTTTTCAAGAACTGTTTTCTGTTCTTGAAAACAAAAAACACCAAAAACTCGTTTGGTTGAGAGAGTAGTTTTTGTTTTTGTTGTTCCCCGTGTTCTCAAAATGGCACTGTTTAGAGAACAACAAAATGTTGTTTTCCCCGTTTTTTTACTGTTTACAGAACAAAATTAAACAAAAAAAAAACAATCTGTTCTCCGTGTTTTTTTTTTCTTCCCGTTCTCATCTCTTCTCCTTTCTTGATTTTTCCCCTTTCTCAGTTTTGATTTAGGGTTCGTGAAATTTAAATCCAATGGCACAATAGCAAAGAGATCCCTAAAACGGATCCAGAAAACACAGGGAGCAAAAGAAAAGCAATTTTTTTGGTTTTCCTTGGGGTTTTGCATGGATTTTCTCGGAAATCAAACGAGGATGAATTTTCCCAGAAATTGAACGAGCATGGATTTTCTTGGGAATCAAACGGAGGCATGGATTTTCTTGGGAATCAAACGGGGTTGCAGAAAAATAAAAATAAATAACAAGATTAGATTAGTACCTGGGAGGATTGAGAGTGGCAGAGGAAAATAGGGCCTTTTTAGGGTTTCTCTCGTCTGGAGGGCAACTTCAGAAAAGGGCTTCAGAAAAGGGCTTCTTGATGCCCGAGTGAAAAAAGGCCATTTCATTATTTTGAGAGAAGAGATAAAAAAAAACAACAAATCACGATAACAAGTTTATCTCAACTTAAGAATATGCTATAATTTTTCATAAAGTTAAAGATTAAATAAAAAAATATTAATAAAAATGATTTTATTATGTTTGATTTATTTTAAAAATATATAAAAATTATTTTTATTTTAAAATTAATAAAATAAATAATTTTTTTAATTTAAATGAACTATATATCTAAAAAATATTTATAAATTTATAATATAAAATTACTTGAAAAAAATATTTTATTAATTAGAAAAGAAAAAAAAAAAAAACATCTTTCAAACGTGTTTTTTGTTTTATTTGTTCTAAATTTTTTTTTTATTAACTCAACCAAACATGTTTTTTTGTTTTTGAGAACAAAAACTGTTTTTTAAAATTCAGTTCCCAAACATAATTTTTTTTTAAAAAAACACCAAAAACTGTTCTTAAAAACTATTCTCAAAAACTGTTTTCCAGAACAGTTTTCAAAAACAGCAACCAAACAGGCCCTTAGTCACCTAATTCCTTCATTGGTTGAACCCATCTTCGATCAATTAGACGTTTTTAGCTATATATATATATATATATATATATAAAAAAAAAAAAAAAAAAAAAACCCATCTTTTTCGATTCAAATTTATTCTAACACTTAAACAAGGTTTTTATGTAAGTTTATAAACTAATTTTGAGTGAATTTACCAAAATTTTTTGAATAAATATTTAAGCTTAAATAAAATAAACTTTCAATGTTTAACCCGTTCATGAGAATGACACATGAATGAAACAAAATTTCTAAATGCACCCAAGTATTCATCTTACATTGAGATCCTATACTTGAAAAGTCCTATGCTCTCTTAATCCTGCGTTTCTTGGATCCTTTGATGATTAACTTAATTTTTCATTTAAATATTTTAATTAATACTTTAAACTTTTCTTGATTTTAAATTATTAGTACTCTATCCATATTTTATTATAATAAAAAAAATGATTAGAACAACCCTTAGCTAACATTTATTTTATCTATTTATTTAAATTTACTTTATTTTTATTTATATCAAAATTTTCCATGAAAAATCAAAATAAGAAAATAATTTTAAAACTTTTTTCTTTTCTTAGTACTTATTTGAAACCAAATATGATATCAAAATTATTTCTAAATGTTTTTTCAAATACATTTCACTTTTTCCTTCTTTTAATTATATTTGATTATTTTTCATATGTTTTATATTAAATTAAATATTAAAAAATATTTTTCTTAACATTTTTTTCTTATTTTTATTTATTTATTCCTAAAAGCAAATTTAAATTTATTGATATTGAGTTAAATTATAAACTATGAGTGTGAAGAGTATTAAGAAATGAGCAAACATGTTATCAATCAAAGAGAATCCTAAGCTTATATTTTTTTTCACATGTCATTCAAAAACCATAATTCATTGTTAATGATTTTTGGTAAGGACCACTTCAACGAAATGAAGTGGTCTACAATTTTTCTTGGTTGAGTGTCAATCAGATGTTTCCAAAATATCTTAAAAAGTAGGAAATAATGCTTTGGAAAATATCTTCCAAAAAGTATACTAGGAAATTTTTTAAAACAAAATATTATTGCTGGTAAAAAAGTTAATTTCGCATAGGTTCCAGGTTATGTTTAGTTTTCAGAAAATTTGAAGGAAAATAGGAGAGAAAAAAAGAGAAAGAAAATAAAAAGTGAAAAAAATAAAAAAATAAGTTTAAACTCGATAAATTATTTTCATATATTTCTTTAAATTTATTTTACTTATTTCTTTTTATTATATAAAGATTAAATAATTTAAAATATATAAAATTTTGACAAATTTTAAATATATTTTATATTTTATTTCTTTTGTATGTTTTTCCACGTGAAACCAAATACAAAAAAAAAAAAAAAAAAAAAAAAAAAAAAAAAAAAAGAACTATTTTCTTAACATTATTTTCTTTTCTCAATAATTTTTAGGAATCAAACATAAGCTAACGTTTGAGCTAAATATACATAGTAACTATTGATTTTAAATTTTGTTAAATTCCTTCTTTATTATTTTTATTTGTTAACTTCTTTCATATCTTTTTTATTCAAAATAAGATAAGTATTTAATATAAATTTCAAACTAATAATTCTTTTGAGAAAACATTTTAAATTTTGTTAAATTCTTTTCGTATTAATATAATTACGAGAAAATAGTTTAAAACAACTAAACTGTTTGAGAAGTATTTTTGAAAACATTTCTAAAAACTATTCTATAATATTTGTATAACAAAAGTCTATTTTGAAACATTAAGGGTCTGTTTGGTTACTGTTTTTTAAAACTGTTATGAAAAGCAGTTTTTGAAAACAATTTTTAAGAACAGTTTTTTGTCTTCAAAAAAAAGAAAAAAAAAAATCGTGTTTGGGAACTAAATTCTGAAAAACAGTTTTTGTTCTAAAAAAAAAAACATGTTTGATTGAGTTAATAAAAAAAAATAGAATAAGTAAAACAAAAAATATGTTTGAAAGTTATTTTTTTAATTAATAAAGTGTTTTCTTCCATTAACTTGATATTATAAATATATAAATCATTTTCATATACACAATTCATTTAAATTAAAAAAATTATTCCATTTTAAAAACTTTACAATAGTTATAATTTTTTTAAATAAATGATGACTTTGTAACCATGTGTAAGTATATTAATTTCAATAATTTAAGGAAAAATAAAGGGTTTGCGGGTGGGGGTGTGGTGGTTAAGTAGGGCTCACATTTGTGGAAACACAAAAAACAATTAAGAAAACACAAAAAGAAGGAAGAGAAAACACGAAAAACAATCTATTGTTTGAATAATGAAAACATCTTTTTATTGTTCTAAAAAAAATGGTTTTTGAGAACACAGAAAACACAAAAAAAAAAAAAAAACAAAAACAAAAACACACCCCTTCCCTGAACAAGGTTTTTGTTTTTTGTTATAAAAACAGAAAACAGTTCTTGAAAATAGGAACCGGGCCTAAGTATTCTTAATTTGTTTTTTTTTTTTATGTTTTTAAATATGTTATAAAAATAACTTTTATTTATCATATTTTATTTTTAATTATTCTTAATATTTATATAATTATTATTTTTTAAATCCCTTAAAAAATAAGTGAAAATAACTAAAAACAATTCAAAGTTATTCTCTAAAAATATCATTTTATTTTTTGTTTTTAACAATAAAAAACTATTTTCTACTTTCATGGTTTTTTTATTTTTTATTTGGGAGAGTAGAACTTTGTTTTAAAAAAACAGTTTCGAGGCCCTATTTTTTGTATTTTAATAATGGAAATATGGGCTATGTTTATGAAGTTTTTTTAAAACAATTTTGAAAACCAATTTTTGATATAAGTTTTTAAAATTTGTTTTACAATTTTTTGTAAAATAAAAGTCCATTTAAGAACTTGAAATGTTCTTAACTTATTTTGATATATTGTTCTAAAAAATAATTTTTGAAAATTGTTCTATAATGTTTTGTAAAATAAAAGTTTGTTTGAAAATATAAAATATTTTTAACTTATTTTTAATATTTTTAAATATGTTTTAAAAATAATTTTTATATTTAGTGTTTTATTTTTAATCATTTTACATGTTTGTATAATTATTTTTCTAAAATAACCTTTAAAAAACAATTAAAACATGTTTTCTAAAAACATTTTATTTTTTGTTCTTAAAAATAAAAAAGAAAATATAGTTTATAGTTGTTAAACGTGTTTTTTTTTTATTCTGAAAAATAAAATATTGTTCTCCAAAATAGTTGTCAAATAGACCATAATTTTTTATTTTTATAAATAAAAAATTATTTATTAGTTTCTTATTATAAAAAAATGTTTTCCTTTTTTTTATTAATTTTTTATTATAAAAAATAAAAAAATCGACAACATGTTAGGTATTGATGAGATTCACATGCCTAAATTTTTCTACATATCATCCACAAGTTGCAACTCATTGTTAGTCATGACCATGACAAGAAGTTTCCAACTATTAGGACATCTCAACAAAATTGTTTGACATACAACTTTTCCTCAGGACTATCAAACAGATCTTTCCAAATATCCTAAAAAAAAAAAGTAACAAATAATGTTTTCACATGATGATCAAAATGTCAAAACAAGTTGTCTCCTATTAGACAACTCGCAAGAGATCCATTCACATTGCATCGACAAACAAATGCAAGAAAAATTTAATAGAAAAAAAAAATCGAATATAAGAAAATAATTTTCTTTTCTTAGCCTATGTTTAGTTATCAAAAAAATTGAGGAAAAAATGAAAGAGAAAAAAAAAATTAGAGAGAAAAAGTAGAAGGAAATAAAAAGTAACGGAAAATAAAAAATGAATTTAAAGTCAATAAATTATTTTTATTTGATGCTTCAAACTCATTCACTTATGTAAAGACCAAATAATTTGAAAATATATAAGTTTTTAACCAATTTTAATTATATTTGATTTTCGTTGACATTTTTCATAGGATAACAAATATGAGAAAATCATTTTCCTTAGGTTATGTTTAGATCATGGAAAATTTGAAGGAAAATGTAAAATATATATATATATATATATATAAAGAAAAAATAAAAGAGAAGAAAAAGGTAAAGAAAATAAAAAATAAAAAATAGATTTAAAGTCAATAATTTATTTTACTTATTTAAATCTTATATCTAAATATTAAATAATTTAAAAATATATAAATTTCTTAATAATTTCAATTATATTTGACTTTTTTGGTATTTTTCGTGGCAAAACCAAACATTTCCCTAATGCTATTCGAGAACCAAAACTTAGCATTTTTTTTTTCTTAGTATTTTATGAAAATCAAACATAACCTTAGTGTTTTTCAAAAATCAAACCGATGGTCAAAATTCTAATTCTAATTCTAATAAATAGAAAATTATTTTTAAGAATAATTCATGGGGAGAGTCTATTAAAATTATTAGAAAGCAATTCTAAACAAACAATTTATAAGCATAATTCTTAAAAGATAATTTTTATTTTTTTAAGAACAAAATTGTAGTTGAGAACTTCAATGAAAAATCCTCGAAATCCCCCTTAAAAAAAATGTTTTTAAGATAAATTTCAAAAATCTTATTGTAGACCCTCATTTTTTGTCGAGGTTTTTTTCATTTTTGGAGCATATTTTTACCACCTTTTAGGAGGTTTTGGCAATAGGTATAGGAAATGGTTGTTAGAATAAATGTGGACCCACATCATATTAACCATTGTTCAGGATTTAGCTATCCATATATATATATATGATTTCTATTTGATCTAGAGTATGGACCACCTCATGTGTAGAGCCCAGAGACATAACGGGTCTTAGATGATGGGCTTAAGACTCGCGAGGCCCAATAGTCCAAAGGGTATGGTCCCTAATGCATAGAGGGTATAAATATAAGGTCCCTAATGCATAGAGGGTGTAAATATAAGGCTAAGTGTCTATTCTTAAGATCACATCTTTTTAAGAACAGAACCCGCTCTTTCCCCCTCCCATCGTCAGAGAGACTAAGAAAGATGGATACCCCTCTACAACCTAAGAAGATCCATAGCTCTTCATCAAGCGTATAATGGATTCAAGTTGGTTCCCTATCTGGTGATTAAGGCATGTTGTTATATATATATATCCTGTATCTATGTGTTTGGTGTTAATGGAGAATATAGAAGTCCAACAATTGGTATCAAAGCCTGGTTGCATTTCCCATTTTCACCAAAACCTTTTTTTTAATAAACACAAACAAAAGGTCCAGTGCAAGAGGAGGATTGGGAACGCTGCTACAGACGTCATTCAGGCATCATTTAGCCCCTACAAGAGATGTCGCTCAGGGCGCCATTACAAGCGTACTTCAGGCGCTGTTCAGACGCCATTTCAGGCGCACTCCAGATGCGGTTCAAGCGTGGTTCAGGCGTCGTTTTCCCATCATTCCATTTTGGCGCCGCTGATGACGCTGTTTAGAGACATTCTTAGGCTCCGGTGAGGGGTGCCATTTTGACGCTGTCTGGTGGTTGGAAAATGCGTCATTTGGCACCGTTTTCAGGCGTTCCATGCACCGTTTTTAGGCGTCGTGGCGTTCCAGATGTCGGTGAGGAGCTCCGTTTTGGCATTGTTGCAGGCATCCTTACGACGTCGCTAACGTTCGGAGAAGATGACGTCGTCTTAGTGTCGTTCGGCGGTCACAGAAGATCGATTTGGCGCTGTTGTCGGTGTCGTTTCGCTGTGGGTGCCACTGTCGCCATCGTTGCGATGCTAGTTCTAGCGCTAACGTTGTTTGGCGATGGGAGAACACCGGTTCGGGCAATCGAAAAGACACCGTTTTGACATCGTTCCTAGTCGACGACGCTGTTTTGGCTCCGCTGAGGCGCCGATGCAATGCCGCCTGGAGAAGCCACTGCCGGCGTCGGCTCTCCATTACAGCCTGCGACGCCGCTACCGATGTCCTTTGGCGATCAGAACACCACTGCCGACGTCCTATGGCACGAGTGTAACCCTCTTCACAGTTGGATTCAAATGGAGCCTCTGAATGGTTAAAATGGGCCAAATTTGTCTCAAGGCCCAATGTTGAATTGCCCACCTATTTCTTTTAACAAAATGGGCTTCTCTCCATGGCCCAACATTCAACCATTTCTTTTGCAAATTGGGCCACTACATCATGCAATGAGCCATATGGCCCAAAGGCACTTAAGTGATAAAGTATGAGCTTGAATTTGTAAGCGTTTTGGGCCATCTTTGGCCTACTTTATCATTTAATGATGAAACTTCTTGGGCCTCAAGAAGCAGCTCAAAATTTTTTTTTAGATAATGGGCCCTCAATCAAGGGTTGAACAATAAGCCCAAAAATCACTTTGGCTGCACTATTAAATGAAGGCCCAATTTATTGAGTTTACTTGATGGGCAATTCATTTGAATAATTAATTAATTAATTAATTAAATTGTTTCTTGCTGAATTTGTGTTTAACATTTCAAAATAAATAAGTTATGTATATTTGTTGCCAAAGTAACTTGTGTTACGTAATTTTATTTATTTTTGAAATATGTATGCATGTTATTATTATATAAAACAATCGGCCCAAAGGAATATTATTTTAATATAATAATAAATAAAGTAATCATAAATATGTGACATATAAAGTTTATCTTGCATGATGTATGTCAGTTCAAAGACAGACATATTGTTTCGGTTTTATTGTCAATATTTATGAATTAATTTTGAAAAAGATACCAATTACAAGTTGATATTTTTGTCCAAAGACTGGATATTAATGTTTGTGCTAGGTATCTTGTAATAGGCCCACATACGTATACATATGTATGTTAAATTTTTTATTTATTCATATATGTATGATATTTTTGGGACTGATTGTTGATGGGATTGAGAAACCATTGAGAATCAATTGTGATAATAAGGTCGTAGAATTATATTCTAAGAACAACCGAAGTTCGTCAAAGTCCAAACGCATTGACATCAAGTTCTTGGTTGTAAAAGAAAGAGTTCAGAGTCTTCAAGTATCAATTGAACACATAAGCACAAACTCCATGATTGCAGATCCGCTCACTAAGGGTTTGCCACCCAAAGTACATAATGAGCATGTCACATATATGAGTGTTGTACACATTGATGATATGCTAGTATAGTGAGAGTTTGTATTTAGATTTTGTGTTTATTTTCTTGATGTGATATTATGTTTGTGTTATCTGTACATACCTTGATTTTAAAAGAGTATTGTATTTGAATACTCTAAATTGAAATGATGACTTTCAGAAACAGTTTAGCATCAAGTGTTGAAAGTAGAATTTGACTATTTTTAGTCATAAAGTAGGACCAATTGGAAATAGACATATTAAAGATCACATTCTATGTAATTTCCATGCTACACATCCATACTTGATCCATGTTGCTAATTTTGTTAATGTTGTGATCATTGATGGGTCTAGTTATAATTATGATTAACGAAAACCACTTTAATCTTATGTTAACATAATTAGTAGACCGGATTGTTTAAGGATATTTGAATAGGATAGCAAAGATGAGCTCAATGAAGTATTATCATGAACATTGTTGGCTAATATATGTAGTCCAAGTGGGAGATTGTTAGAATAAATGTGGACCCACATCATATTAACCATTGTTCAAGATTTAACTATCCATATATATATATGATTTCTATTTGATCTAGAGTATGGATCACATCATGTGTAGAGCCCAGAGCTATAATGGGTCTTAGATAATGGGCCTAAGACTCGCGAGGCCCAATAGTCCAAAGAGTATGGTCCTTAAGGCATAGAGGGTATAAATATAAGGCTAAGTGTCTGTTTTTAAGATCACATCTTTTTAAGAACAGAACCCGCTCTTCCTCCTCCCATCGTCAAAGACACTAAGAAAGGTGGATACCCCTCTATAGCCTAAGAAGATCCATACCTCTTCATCAAGTGCATAATGGATTCAGGTTGGTTCCTTATCTGGTGATTTAGGTTGGTTTCCTATCTGGTGATTAAGGCATGTTGTTGAATGCTTGATATATATATCCTGTATCTGTGTGTTTGGTGTTAATAGAGAATATAGAAGTCCAGCAATAGTGGGTTGGGAATAGTGACCTTTTCTGGAAGCAACCAACATGTGATAGGTGGCATGGGAATATTCTGCAAGCCCTTAGAGGAGAGCTATAAGGGAAAGGGAGAGTTGGAAATGTGGGAATAGATCATTTTTTCGGTGAGAAAAAAATGTTGAGTTGAGCATGAGACAACGGAGAAGAAAGGTTTCTTAGAGAGAGCTTGAAGAAAAGGAAAACCAGTTGAAAGAAGAAAAAGAGTAGAGCAGAGAAGAAGATGAACTCATAAGTTTCCTGGCTCATTTTTGCTAGAAAAGAGTTCTCCCAAGTGCAAGCATTATGGATTTTATGTTCATATTTCTCATTACATTGTTCTTCATGCATTTTTCTTGTTGTTTTTAACTTTCATTCGCTGCTTGGATGCGACTACTCTGCTATTCTCTCATTTTCTTTGATTTCACTTGAGAATATCATGTGTATGGGTTCATCTTAATCATGTTAATGTTCTCTGTCATTCCCCTATTCATAGCCCATGGATTCACATCTGAAATGAGGCTCAATATGTTTGCTATTTGGTATTTCCTATTTGTTTCTTGGGATTTACCTTGTTTTAACCTCTGTTTTTTCTTCTTTTGTACACGTTTTTTTTTTCTTTAAATTTGTGAATCACCTGTTGAGTTGTGTGAGTCTGGAGAGGGAATGAAAGTCACTACACTGAAATCATGCTTTGGAGTCATCAATATTTCTTCGAGGAATTGCAAATCTAAGCTTGGGATGAGAAAATGGTTTTGTGGAGTAGGTTTCCTGAGATAGGGAATCTTCTGCACATAAATGAGTCTTATGAAGCTTTTGAACTTGGCCCGGTAAGAATCTGAATATCATCACCTGCCGGATTCTAGTGAGCCATCACCACTACCAAGTTATGCTATTTTGAGGTGTAGAGAGCAATGAGTACATTGATCATAATGGCTCATGGGATCAGTCATTTGCATTCTAAACGTCATAGTCTACCATGTAGCCAAGCTCTGAAACCATGCCTCGTATCAATGTAGATTGGCAATCGCCTCAATCTCTTGCTCTCTTACCTTGTATCTCCATTTTTAGTCTCGGCTCATGCAGAGTGTGAAAGCTTCAATGGCTGAAAGGCTCTGGGTTCTATGTTTTTGAAGCTATGAATCAGGACATTGGGTTCTATTCTCCTTGATTTTTAATAATTTTCTGATTTTCATTTTTTTTATAAGCATGAATAATTCTATAATTTTAAATAATGAAATTTATGGAGTTAATTCATGCTAAAATAAATTGGGCTTTGGTGGGACTCAACATATGAGATTTTCTCATTTGTTGATTGATTGCTATGCTTGATTGACTTGCTTTGTTTGGTGATACATGTGATTATTTTGTATTTGTTTACTAACCTTCATTTTTCATGAAGCAATCAGCTCACTACTCAAGTATACACCTTGTCTTTTTTGTTCATTTGATTGTTCTAAATTGATATCCTTCTAGTATCATGTTTAATCAATCAATTGTCACACTTACTTTAACTTAATTAGTAGAGACCTAATTCTTAAGGCTTAGAAGGGTGCTGCGGTTTATCACCGTACATTCCCAATAGGTAACCCGATCCCCGGACTCAGACTCGATTTTTCATAGACCTATTTTTTCTTTAAGAGTCACATTTAGAGTTTTTTTTTTTTTTTTTTATATTTTGTTTTTCCCTTTAAAAATAAAACAAAAATAAGTTATTACTTCAAAAAAATTTCAAAAATCATTTTTCAAAATAAAAAAAAAACAAGTCGTGTGCATGCGTGCAGAATGCAAGGTCCACACTTATTTATAATAAAGTCCACACTTATTTATAATAAAAATTTTGTTTTCAAAAAACAATGACATCAAAACTCAAATGAAATAAACCATGAATCATAACCATGAAAGTCTTGGAAATGAATTAGTAAAGCTTCCAAAATTTCTGTGGAAGATAAGAATCATAAAAATATCTATGGTGTCGCCGGAAAGTCAAAATTACCCATTTGGGTAACAACACCACCTTATGGGTTCCATACCAACTACCAAACATCCTAGTCTAAATTTAAATATATATATATATATGAAAAATCTTTTCCCAAAACACTTATAAGATTTTTTTTTTTAAATTATATTTTAAAACTCAATCACTCATATCAAATTTGAATGTAGGAATGGAATCAAACTTGTTTGAGACATGGCACCTTCATCCCAACTTTATATTCATTATTTAAAATAAAAATTAAGATATAAAAAATATTTAATTGTAAGTATAGTTAATAAGGATATAAAATTGGATTATCTATTAATCCAATTGGTCCGAGACTGGTTACTCTCATCTCATTTTTGTTCTTATTATATAAACTTTTTATTTATTTATTTTAGATTATATTTTGTTTTAGCAAAATGATAAGAAAAGGAAAAAAATACTAAATAAAATTATTTTCCTTAAATTATTTTTTATTTAATTATATAAATAATTAGGGTAATTAGGGGGCAGGCAAATCGACAACTGTCACGTGCCATAGGTTTCTCTGCAAGTTTATCCTGTTTGGATAAGCTGAGCCACGTCTGACATCATATCTTCTTCGCCTTTCTCAAAATTTTCGCCCACTTTCCCTTTCTTTTTTCCATCCATCCAAACGCTCCCGACTTCACCCAACAATGGCGGCTCCTTTCGCTTCAGCTGCTCTGCAAACTGCTTCCTTCCATCGCCAGTATCCGCCCTCTCCATCTCCTTATTCATCTTCCTTTTTAGCTACATCCAAGTCTCTCCGCTCGCTGTCCAATCTCTCCACATCTTCTGGCGGCTCCTCCATTCTCAAACTCAATGCAACCACTCGCCAGACCAAGCCACTGGCTGTTCGAATGTCCTGGGACGGTCCGCTCTCGTCGGTTAAACTGATCCTCCAGGGCAAAAACTTGGAGGTGAGTTACTTTACCCTAGTCCCATGTTTGGTTGCTGAGAAAATGGAGGAAAATGTTCGAGATAGGAAGATTTTTTTTTTCTTTTCCTGCATTTTTCTCAGAAACCAAACAGAGCTTAATTCTCTTGCTGTATTTATGTTTTCAAATATTCTAAACTCAATTCAAGAAAAAATGTTTGCGTGAATTCGACAGTTAACTGATACAGTTAGGAGCCATGTGGAAGAGAAAGTGGGGAAGGCAGTTCAGAAGCATAGCCATCTTGTGAGGGAAGTGGATGTTAGGTTGTCTATTCGAGGCGGAGAGCTTGGGAAAGGCCCCAAGATTCGGAGATGTGAGGTGCCTTCAAATAGCAATGTCTTAGTATTCCCAGTTCCATTCGATTTTTCGGGTTTTTGGGGTTGTATTGAGAGGGTTATTGTGTTTGGATTTGGTTTCTTAGGTGACTTTGTTTACGAAGAAGCATGGAGTGGTTCGGGCCGAGGAACATGCTGAGACACTCTATGGGAGTATTGATATGGTGTCTTCTATTATACAGAGGAAATTGAGGAAGATTAAGGAGAAGGATTCAGACCATGGTCGACATATGAAGGGGTTCAACAGACTGAAAGTGAGGGATCCAGAGACTCCATTAGTGGAGGAGGAAGCTGATGTAGTTCCTCAAAAAGAGGATGGGGACCTAATCAATGAGGTTGTCTCTTTATGTATTGCTTAATATATTTTCTTATTTATCTGGCTTCATAGGTCCATTTCACATTTTCATGTTCATTCTGAGTTCATCATCATCATCATCATCATTTGCATGAATATTTTATATCCTATTCAGAAGCACAATCCATAGTTGATTGAGGTGCATCAAAGCATGAAGATGGTTTTTGTGCCTAATTTGTGTGTAATTTAGCTGAATGCCATTCGATATTGCTACTTGGAAAATTGTTTGGTGATCTTGGTGATGGTTTTCTTCACACCTGAGGATCACCACAGCAGTCCTTACTGAAATTTAGGGCTTTTATTATGTCTGTTATTGATTTTGAACCTATATCTTCTGTCTTGAGCTCATAATCACTCTGTGAACTCACCTTTCAGATTGTTCGGACAAAATACTTTGACATGCCACCTTTGACTGTACCTGAAGCCGTTGAGCAGCTGGAAAATGTTGATCATGACTTCTTTGGTTTTCGAAATGAAGAGACTGGTATGGAAGATCTCACATCTTTTTATTTTCATATTTCATAATTCGATTTTGTGCTATCTGATGATTGAATTTCTTACGCCTTCGTTTCAGGTGAGATTAATATTTTGTACAAAAGAAAAGCTGGTGGATATGGGCTTATTATTCCTAAAGAAAATGGCAAAACTGAGAAATTAGAGCCTGTGGTGGTAAAGTCAGATAGGGAACCTTCCTTGGCAGAATAGAAGAGACAAACAAAGGGCGATCCTTTTGTAAGATAACTTGAAGAAGTTATATTTTGAAATCATCTGACTCTTCTCAATGGCATTGTCATATGCTTGTGCCAGGGCATATATAGACTACCTGTTTAGGGTTTTAGATCAAGTGAAGAGAGCTTTTGAAATGTTTGAAACATTTTTTTGTCGAGACGATGATTTTTGTAAAGATGAGATGCACCATCTGGTGCCCAACTTACTGAGACGAGAAGGATCATTATGTAATTACAATGCATTTGTGTACAAATTACCATCTCAGTTATTACTCCTCTCTTTCTCTAGTATCATTATATAGTCACAGTGCATTATAGACAAATCACCATCTTAGTCATTACTATCCCTCTCTCTCAACTAGTGTTTTGCTCATTGTGAAATTTGTCATGCATCAATGTGTCTGTTAAGTTGTCATTTCTATTTTTGTAGGTTAATTTTTTTTTTTTTTTTTTTTTTGCTTTATTTTGTCTCTATCCTTGGTTACCAATTGGTTGGTGCAGAGTACCAAGGGACAACCGTGTTTACACGATCTAACAAAATGATTCAGAACAACACAATCATTGATGAAATACAGCATAGAGCAAAAGAAGAAACAATTTTATTCATCTGATTTTGATTATCATAGAGTAGCAGTTTCCTTATTACCAGAGTTCTATATTTTAATTTTCAGCCAAAAGGTGGACATAATCACAGCAGCTGAATTACTTTTAGCTGTCATTAGCATAAGATTCTTCGATCATAGTTCTCACAGATATGGGACTTCTCACTGCATGCACCCCATCAACCCAAGTCAAGCTCCCAAAAGAGTATTCTGTGTTCACCTGGTGAATTGAGGAAACTGTGACACTGAAGGTAACAGTTTTGATGGTAGAGTCAAAAATCAATGTATCAGGTTTTACTGTTATGGTTATGCCTGCTGGGGATATGATAGAGGCTTTGTATGTGGAGTTGACAGCTCCAACATTTGTGACGTTTCTGGTGAGAGAGGTTGAATTTTGGAGGCTTGGGATGGTTATGGAAGGAAGATTCAAGTCAAGAATAGAATGCTCTCGAGTGGGGCAGCGTATGGATTGTTCTGTGAACTGAAAAATGGCAGAGTTGTTGTAGCCCAAGGTACAGAGATAATGAATATAATCCGCTGTACCCATGTCATACACTAGACCAGGATCCGCTGCTCTATTCGGATTCACAATTCCACCTCCAAAATCAAATGGATCAGCGAGCTTTGTTGGATCTCCCTGGGCAAAGATTGGTTCTCCAGACGGATCAGTTGTCCATCCTGCAATAAGATGTTTTTAAGCACCCAGAGACAGTGGATGGGGGGTGTTTGTGAAGGACATAGCAGTGCAATGGAATGGACATATACCTGTTGTGACAATTGCTGATTTAATTGCAGCTGGGGACCAATGTGGGTGCAGGGATTTGAGTAGTGCAACAATGCCTGCAATGTGAGGAGTTGCCATGGATGTTCCCGATAGGAAAGCAAATTTGGTGCTCTTTTTCAGATAAAAAGGTGGAACTGCCCCAAGTATTTGGGCACCTGGACCTGCTATATCTGGCTGTGCCATTCAGTGCCCAAAATGGCTGTCAGTGAAATTCTAAAACGAGAATTCTCAAAATCCTAACATGGTTACCTTCAAAACTGCCGGACTGGGGAAACTTGGCCCTCGAGATGAGAAGTAGGCCACATTGGTTGGCACGGGTTTCCCAACATGTGTTTTAGAAGGGCTCAGCCTTACATGGGGATGCCTGCACAAGCCTCTCAACAACCAAGCTATATGAGGATAATGATGATGATGATGATGATATTTTTTGTGATAATGTTGATAATGGTACCTGGTCGAACTGATGTAGTAGAGTATCTGGCTTCCAGTTTCGTAGCTTACTTTAATACATGGGAAGTCGCTGATGCATGACGCCTCGGTGTTTCCAGAATTCTCAGCAATAATTACCCCCAGGCCACGAGCTTCTTTCACGAAAGATGCAGCAAATTCTGTCTCAAATGTACCTGAAGTGAAGCAGAGCGCCACTTTTCCAGCCACTGAAGTGTCATTCGGTGACATACATAGACGACTGCTGCAACAGGTGAGTGGTAGTAAGTATATAGAATGAGCTACACAGACAAGTGAGTCATTTATTTTGACGTCTAATAATTTTTATGGACTCGATTTTAAATGTAGGCCTTCCAAGAGGTGGGATCCGAAGTGACAGTGCAGGACAAGGGATCAATAGGGCCCTGAACAGAAATAGTGAAACACCAAGTTAGAACAGAAGGTTGCTGTCCTTGGAAGATATTTACCCAGCACTCTCGACATCTGGGTACACTAAGCTAGCGAAGCCTGTATGGTTTCCAATGAGCATGGCTTGACCCTGCAAGTAACCAAGTTGTTCAATAATGCAACAGAAAGAGCTGTAGGAGTGAGTCATTAATATAAATTTTATTTTATGTTGTTATGCAGTGCAAAATCCAGATTATGGAGAATTACCATGACGGTGCGGTTGTTGCCTAGTGTGATGGGTGTAGGGAAGGACCGATCAATGCTGCTAGCTGCTACAGTTAATATCCACGGTGCTGTATTTTCTACTGTTTGAGCACTTGGGCCTCCATTTCCTGCTGCACAGACAACCGAAATCCCCTGTGACACAGCATGGAATGAACCAATGAGGATGCTATCAGGTTTGATAATTTCAGTGAAGATGTCGTCGTAACCGATTGAGACTGATAACACATCTACTCCGTCGTGTATGGTTTTGTCAAAAGCTTTCAGTATATCAGCATCTGAGCAGAATCCCCCGCCCAAATTCCAGCACACTTTATACATGGCCAGCCGAGCCCCAGGTGCGCCACCCCTCACTGTTCCAAAACCAAGCCCATAGTAGCTGGCATTGACCACAGGAGAACCACCAGCAATAGAAGATGTATGTGTACCATGTCCAAGTGCGTCTCTCGGGGACAAGTATTCTAGGTATTCAGTGGTATTCAATGGCTCTCCAATCTCTGCTTCAAGTCCCTTTAAGAAATAACGAGCTCCAATAAGTTTTCTGTTGCAGTGCTTTGTTGCATTGAAGCTCTGTCCTGAGCTGCAGCCACCTTTCCATCTAGAGGGGATTGGCCCCAGACCTTTATCGCTGAAAACTTTTGATTCGGGCCAGATCCCTGCTCACAATTCAAGTGGAGGCAATTCAGTTTTATTCAGACATGGAGACACGCAGACACAGGGGAGAGGTATAGAACCTGAGTCAAGAAGACCAATGATGATTCCATCACCCATGTTGGTTTCATGCAGGAGATTGGTGGAAGAATGTGAAGAGGAGAGGCCAAGGTAATCCCAGCTCCTTGTTGTCTTCAGCTTATGAAGGCGGGAGGGCATGACTTGAACCGCACCAGGTAACTCTGAAACCAGGACAAAGAGGGAAAAACTGTAAATACATTATATGGAACAACAAAAATTGCTTGTAAGATGACCGATGGGCTTTTCATATTATGCCTGTTTCCAAATACCGCTATGGACCCTTTTTACCCTTTACTTGCCTTCAATAGAAATGGCCCTCAGAGGACGGACCAAAGGCAGCCACCTTACTTACTGCTATATGCCTTTTGTTCAGGCTGCCATTCTGATGTGAAACACAAATCCTCATTCAGTGGTGGCTGTGCATGCAGTGGATTCAGGCCATTGCATACGATGTGTACCATGCATGCCATTTGATGTCAAAGGTATATCATAAACCTAGAATCTAAAGCATTCACCAGTAGAATTTGTAATCTTTGTGACATGGAAGATTACCTGAAACTGCTTGTGCTTGAGCTTCTGTCAACTTGGCTGCAAATCCAGAGAAGCCATGTCTGTAACTGTAGATCATGGAATCTACAGATGCTTCTTTGCTGCATCATGAGAACATGGTGAACCAATTGTTATGACACTGGACTATCTCAGTCTAGAATTCCAAACAAAAACATATAGATTTTGACTCTTTCTTTCTTCCCGTTTTACCTTCCAAGAACTGTAGTGAGCATTTCATGATGAGTGTTGGTGATGAGTTCTGGATCATGGTACTGCCTCTTTCCCAAATAAACAATGTGGACCTGCGGGTTTCCATGGAGAATTTAGTGATATGGAAGGTGATGAAGTTAGAAGAGACAGTGATTAGAATGATTCGATTACTTACCTTTCTTTTAGCTTGTGCAGGAGATACCGAGCTAACTTTCTCGTTTAGAATCAAGATCAAAGAAGCTAAGAAAATTAGTATGAGACTTCCATGATGGACTGAACTCATTGTGTGTGCTAATGGAGCTTGTGGCTCATGCTATACAACAAGGGAGTCCAATAACTCCTTAAAAGGTAGAAAAAGGATGAGTGCACGGACCTCGACCACGAAGACATGGTACATTTCCAATCTTCGGAAGATTTTTATTATGCACAGAGGTCACTTTCCTGGAATTATGTGAGATTTTTCCATTGGGAGGCTCACAGGTGATGTTTTGATTGGTCGAGAAATGAGAACGATGTTTTTAAGTGGGATTTTTCTCAATAGTACGGTAATTTAAAAAAGTTATGCTTAAATTACTGTAGTAGAAGAAGTTATTACAAATATACGGTAGTTTTTGCCACCTAGGAAAGAAGATTTGCCACTTAGAAGAGAGGAGAGAGGAGAGAGGTTCAGCGGATAATTTTTTTTTTAAACCAAAATCATCTTTTCAAATTTTCAAAGGAAATCGTCTTTTCAAAAGACGAGTTCCATGAAAAAAAAAATTAGTATTTAAAAAAATTCCCCATTTACAAGGGAACTCGTCTCTTGAAGAGACGAGTTCCTTGAAAAAAAATATATATATATTTTTTTAAAAAATTCCCAAATTAAAAAAAAAAAAAAAAAAACACACAATACCACAAGGGAACTCGTCTCTTCAAGAGACGAGTTCCCATGGGAAAAAAAAAATTTTAAATATTTTTTTTATAAAAAAAGTTCCCAAATTAAATTAAAAAAAAAAAAAAACAATTCTTCAAGGAACTCGTCTCTTCCCATGGGAAATTTTTTTTTCTTAAATATTTTTTTTATAAAAAATTCCCAAATTAAAAAAAAAAAAAAAAAAAAAAAAAAAAAAACAATTCCACAAGAGAACTCGTCTTTCCCATGGGAAAAAAAATTAATTTTTTTTTTTTAAATACCCAAATTAAAAAAAAAAAATACAATTCTTCAAGGGAACTCATCTCTTCAAGAGACAAGTTCCCATAGGAAAAAAAAAATTTTAATTTTTTTTTTTTAAAAAAAAAACCCAAATTAAAAAAAAATATATATATATTCTTCAAGGGAAGAGACGAGTTCCCATGGGAAAAAAAAAATTTAATGAAAAGACGCAACCACACAATTCAATTGAAGAGACGAGTTCTCAAATTAGTAAATTTTTTTTTTTAATTTTTTTTTATATTTTGGGATTTTTTATAATTTGAGATTTTTTTTAATGAAGAGACGATTTCCCTTTTGCAATATTTTTTTTTTATTTTTATTTTTATATTTTGGGATTTTAAAAAAAATATATTAAAAATATTACTTTTTTTTAAAGAGACTATTTCCCCTTTGGAATTTTTTATTTTTATTTTATAATTTGGGATTTTTAAAAATATATATATATATATTTTTTTTATGGGAACTCATCTCTTCAAGAGACGAGTTCCCTTGAGGAATTGTTTTTTTTTTTTTAAATAATAATTTGGGAATTTAAAAATATATATATATATATATATATATATTGGGAACTTTTTTTTTTTTTTTTAAAAAAAAGACGAGTTCCCTTGAGGAATTGTTTTTTTTTTTTTTAATAATAATTTGGGATTTTTTAAAAAATATATATATTTTTTTTATTTTTCATGGAACTCGTCTCTTGAAGAGACGTCTCTTGAAGAGACTAGTTCCCATGAGGATTTTTTTTTTTTTTTTTTTTTAATTTGGGAACTTTTTTAAAAAAATATATATTTTTTTTTTCATAGGAACTCGTCTATTGAAGAGACGAGTTCCCTTGCGGAATTGGTTTTTTTTTTTTTAATTTGGGAATTTTTTTAAAAAAAATATTAAAAAAAAAAAAAAAATTCCCATGGGAAACTCGTCTCTAGACGGGTTCCCCTTGTGGAATTGTTTTATTTTATTTATTTTTTTTTTTAATTTAGGAATTTAAAAAAAAAAAAAATTCCCATGGTCAAGAGACGAGTTCCCCTTGTGGAATTTTTTTTTTTTTTTTTTTTTTTTTCATTTAGGAATTTTTTTTTAAAAAAAAAATTTCCCATGGGAAACTCGTCTCTTGAAGAGACAAGTTCCCTTTGTGGAATTGTTGTGTTTTTTTTTTTTTAATTTATTTAGGAATTTAAAAAAAAAAAAATTCCCATGGGGAACTCGTCTTTTTTGTGGAATTGTTTTTTTTTTTTTTTTTTTTTTTTTTTTTTTTTTTAATTTGGGAATTTTTTTTTAAAATATTTTTTAAAAAAAATTTCCCATGGGGAACTCGTCTCTTGAAGAGACGAGTTCCCCTTGTGGAATTTTTTTTTTTTTTTTTAATTTGGGAATTTTTTTAAAAAAATATTTAAAAAAAAATTCCCATAGGAAACTCGTCTCTTGAAGAGACGAGTTCCCCTTGTGGAATTGTTTTTTTTTTTTTTTTTTTTTTTTTTTTTTTTGGGAATTTTTTAAAAAAATATATTTAAAAAAAAAATCCCATGGAAACTCGTCTCTTGAAGAGACGAGTTCCCCTCGTGGAATTGTTTTTTTTTTTTTTTAATTTTAATTTAGGAATTTAAAAAAAAAAAAATTCCCCATGGGAAACTCGTCTCTTGAAAAGACTAGTTCCCTTGTGGAATTGTGTTTTTTTTTTTTTTAATTTGGGAATTTAAAAAAAATATTAAAAAAAAAAAAATTCCCATGGGAAACTCGTCTCTTGAATTTCCCTTGTGGAATTTTTTTTTTTTTTTTAAGGAATTTTTTTAAAAATATATACCTTGAGGAATTTTTTTTTTTTTATATATATATTTTTTTTCATGGAACTCGTCTCTTGAAGATACGAGTTCCCCTTGTGGAATTGTTGTGTGTGTTTTTTTTTTTTTTAATTTATTTAGGAAAATAAAAAAAAAAAAAAAAATTCCCATGGGGAACTCGCTTTTTTTTAAAAAATATTTAAAAAAAAAAAAATCCCATGGGAAACTCGTCTCTTGAAGAGACGAGTTCCCCTTGTGGAATTGTTTTTTTTTTTTCTTTTTTTTTGGGAATTTTTTTTAAAAAAAAAATATTTAAAAAAAAAATTCCCCATGGAACTTGTGGAATTGTTTTTTTTTTTTTTAATTTTAATTTAGGAATTTAAAAAAAAAAAAAAAAATTCCCATGGGAAACTCGTCTCTTGAAGAGACTAGTTCCCTTGTGGAATTGTGTTTTTTTTTTTTTTTTAATTTGGGAATTTAAAAAAAATATTAAAAAAAAAAAATTCCCATGGGAAACTCGTCTCTTGAATTTCCCTTGTGGAATTTTTTTTTTTTTTTTAAGGAATTTTTTTTAAAATATATACCTTGAGGAATTTTCTTTTTTTTTATATATATATTTTTTTTTCATGGAACTCGTCTCTTGAAGAGATGAGTTCCTTTGTAAATAGGGAATTTTTTTAAATACTATTTTTTTTTTCATGGAACTCGTCTTTTGAAAAGACGATTTCCCTTTGTTTAAAAAAAAATTATTCGCTGAACCTCTCTCTTCTCTCCTCTCTTCTCTCCTCTCTCTTAAGTGGCAAATCCTCTTTCCTAGGTGGCAAAAACTACCGTATATTTGTAATAACTTCTTCTACTACAGTAATTTAAGTATAACTTTTTTAAATTACCGTACTATTGAGAAAAATCCTTTCTAAGTGGCAGTATAGATCATCGACATCGGTCTCGGCATCTCAACTTGGCGTTGGCTGATATGCAAAATAAGATAATTAAAAAATTCAAAATAAATTATAAAAATGTTATAAAGTATGATATTATATACCACTATTGCGACTTGTGATGATCATCCACAATATTTCTTTGTGACTCCCTTCTTAAGGGAGGGACCCTATTCAAAATCGATTTAGTTTTTCGGCCCCTTACATTCCATCTTCTTTTGTTTTTTTTTTTTTTTTTCCTTATGAAAATTTGAAAAATAAATAAATATAATTAAAAAAGGTTGAAAAAATAATAAAATAAAAATTTCTCATATTTAACATTATTTCAATAATTACAAAATGTTCGACTGAAAGTAATTTATGATAATAATTGGAATTATTTTATTTTAAATATAATGATATTTTTATTAAAAGACACGTAATTCAATCATCAACTTCATTTTAAATTTTTATTAAATAACATATTCTTAGTTAAATTATTTTAATATATTAATATAATAATAAATTAAATGGTTTTGAACCATGTTACGTCGCACTTAGACCAACTGAAGGGGTCTTGGGGAAAAATCTTTTGGAATTTGAGGTGGATTCCATGAAACCACATGTGAAGCCTAAGGTGCCGTCAAAAGACTACTCATTGATTAGCCTTTTAGGGAGAGATTTTCCAAATGGGGAGACCCACAGGTGATGTGGAGATGCCTTACCCCAGTAACAGAAATTTCGGGTGTAGACCACCTCGTAACTTGTATTAGTCTTCCAGTCCTGGGTAAGAGGAAGTTTCCTTCCATCAGGGACTGCGACCCACTGTTGGTTAACGGAAACCACCATCGGGTGACCGCCCTGATGGTAGGAGAGTAAATCCTGTCCGGATTCTGGAGACCACTCTGAATTTCGGTTGATAGTTCGGTCTGAAGTTTGAATAAATCTGAATTTGTATGAAATAGGAGTAGAAAGCCATGCAAAAGAAAGTGAAGTAAAAGAATTTTATGTTTTTTAAGAGAGACTATTAAAACATCTAAAAATAAAATTGGACGTGTATTAACATGCCTTGTAATCATGAAGCTTAATTTCCACATTAAAAATAACTAATCTTATGTTTTAATTCTCAAAAGTGGCATATGGTTTTGAGTTCGAATCCTGTTATGATACTCCCAATTTATCCGAGGTTTGGGTCCCAATCGAAAGTCCTAAGGGTTTGGCTATGAAAGGTTCTCGGTTATAAAAAATTTAAAGAAAAGTTTTAGTATAAGGGTGAAGGACAATATCATGCCATCCATTCCACCATGAACAGCCCTGAAACATCTAAGTTGAAAGGACATATCATCACCATCATCAATGTTTTATTCATAGTTCATATTTGATTAAAAGCAAGTTTACATCCACAAATTTGATGTTTCTGTAGACCCTCCAGCTATGGAATGGTGAAATCACGTCTCATTGATATGGGAATTCTTACAGCATGCTCTCCATCAGACCAAGTCAAGCTTCCGAAAGAGAATCCCGTGCTCACCCGGCGGGCTGAGGAAACCATGACTCTGAAAGAAGACGAGTCTATCAGGTTCTACTTTTATGGCATTTCCTGGTGGAGGGTCGATAACAGCTTTGTACTCTGAGTCAACAGCTCCAACATTTGTGACACTTCTGGTGAGAGAGACAGAGTACCGGCCGTTTGGGATGGTTATGGAAGGAAGGTTTACGTCCAGAATGGAAGATCCGTTGCTGGGGCACGATGTGGGTCGTCCAGTGACCTGAGAAATGTGCTTGTGCCAGGGCATATATAGACTACCTGTTTAGGGTTTTAGAGCAAGTGAAGAGAGCTTTTGAAATGTTTGAAACAAGTTTTTTTGTCGAGATGACGATTGTTGTAAAGATGAGATGCACCATGTGGTGCCCAACTTACTGAGACGAGAAGGATCATTATGTAATTACTATGCATTTGTATACAAATTACCATCTCAGTTCCCCTTCTGTTGTACTCTTCGTTCTGATCTTCTCCCTTCTATGGCTCGAGGCAGCTCTCAGGTAGCTTCCAACCAGCGTTCCACTATGAAGACTTCTAAGATTATCGGCCCCTCGACGATAATGGTAGATTCTGGCAGTCCGTATTTTCTCCCAAATGGCGATCATCCAAGGATGATTTTGGTTTCTCATTCTTTGACTGGGCCAAATTTCAACACATGGAGTCGATCTATGACGACGGCTCTTACTGCGAGGAACAAAATCGCGTTCATCGATGGCACTCTTCCACGACCAGATTCAGGACATCTACTTTATAATGCTTGGATTCGCTACAATTCAATGGTAACGTCTTGGATCTTAAATTCCGTTAGCAAAGAAATAGTCGATAGTCTTCTTTACATTGAAACTGTTTCGAAAATTTGGCAAGATCTTCGTGACAGGTTTCACCAGAGCAATGGGCCGCGTATTTTCCAGATCAAGAAACACCCCATTGCTCTGAATCAAGGAGCCATGGATGTGAATATCTATTTTACCCGATTGAAGATTCTTTGGGATGAACATAAAGATTTTCAACGTCTCCCTCCTTGTCATTGTATGGCCATTAAGTGTTGGGCAGAGTATCAACAACAATTGATTGCTGCTGTTTCTACCTATTCACCATCTCAGAATCTAACTCTATCTCAGGTCCAACAATTGATTGCTCTTCTGAGCTCTCAGCTTCATGCAAGCGACTCTGTCTCTTCTGAAATTGTGCGGCCTATTGCTTCTTTTTCCAGTATTCATGGTATATTAGCCCTGTCATCTATTTCTAATTCACATCAATTTTCTCATTCTTGCTGGGTGTTAGATATGGGTGACACACATCACATCTCTTGCACTTTAGAAACTTTTATTTCCTCTACTCCCATTACAAATTTTGTTGTCATGCTTCCTAATGGTAATTCTGTTCCTATCAGTCGTGTTGGTTCGGTGTCACTCTCACCTCACATCATTCTTGACAATGTCCTATTTATTCCTCAATTTCAATTCAATCTTCCTTCAATTAGCTGGCTTACACAAAGCCACAAATATTCTGTTAATTTTCTTCCTGATTTTTGCTTTATTCAGGACCTTACTCAGGGAGTAACGATTGGGAAGGGTAGATGAGAAGGGAACCTTTATTTCTTGGAGTCTAGCAAATCTGTTTCTCTTCATTCTCAAATTTCAGTTCATTGTAATAATGTCTCCTTGTCTTCAACTAGACTTTGGCATTATCGGTTGGGAAATCCCCCTTATGTAAAACTGAATATGATGAGTAATGAATTGAGAATTTCTTCAGATCTTGAACATTCCAATCGTTGCTCTATCTGTCCTTTAGCTAAACAGAAACGCTTGCCTTTTATTTCTTCAAATCATTTGTCATCTGATCAACCATTTAATTTGATACATCTTGATATTTGGGGACCTTTTCACACAATCGTTGCTCGAGCCTTGTTTTTTCAGTCCCACGTTCCCCTCTGTTATTAGAATGATTGTGTTGCTACTTTAGTTTATCTCATTCATAGGACACCATCTCCCATTCTCTCAAACAAAACACCCTTTGAACTGCTTTGGAAAAAGAAACCTTCATATTCTCATCTCTGAATTTTTAGTTGTCTTTGTTATGCTTCAACTTTAGATAGTCCTCGCCACAAGTTCTCTCCTCGTGCTTCTCCTTGTATATTTCTTGGATATCTACCTGGTTACAAGGGATATAAGTTGCTTGATTTGGATACTAACACCCAATTCATTTCTCGTAATGTTGTTTTCCATGAATCTAAATTTCTTTTTCACAACACACCCTCACCAAGTGTAACACATGACATATTCTCTGGCTGCATTCTTCCTACTCTAGTTTCCTCATCCTCACCAAAAATCTCTATTTCTTCCACTTCCCCATCACTACAAGTTGATTCCACTCATATTCGTCACCCTCCTTATCTTCAGGATTATCATTGCTATTCCACAATAGTTGAGTCCTCTTCTACTTCTCATCTCTTATCTCAAGTACTTAGTTACCACAAATTGTCCTCCACACACACAACCTTTGTTTGTGCTCTTTCTTCCCATGTCGAACCCACAAGTTATGCTCATGCTATAGACATTCTAGAGTGGCAGATTGCTATGGCTGATGAATTGCGAGCTCTAAAAAGTAACAAAACCTGGTTTGTGGTTTCTCTTCTTCATGGTAAGCACCCGGTGGGCTGTAAATGGGTGTACAAAATCAAATACCTTGCTGATGGTTCTATAAAGTGTTATAGGGCTCATTTAGTAGCAAAAGGCTACACTCAACAAGAAGGAGTGGACTACTTGGACACCTTTTCCCCAGTTGCCAAGCTTGTTACTGTCAAAGTCTTGCTTAGCTTTGTTGCAATTCACAGCTAGTCTCTCACTCAACTCGATGTTAATAACGCCTTTTTACACGGTGATTTGCATGAGGAAGTTTATATGTCTCTTCTTCCTAGTTATCACCATGAGGGGGAGCCTTTACCTCCAAATGTTGTTTGTCATTTGCACAAATCACCATATGGTCTGAAACAAGCATCACGACAATGGTTTTCTAAGTTTTTTGGTGTACTCCTTGCCATAGGTTTCAAGCAATCTGTCTTTGATAGTTATTATTTATCAAGAAGGCTAACTCATATTTCTTAGCTTTGCTTGTATACAATGATGACATTGTCATTGTCAATAACAATCAACAAGAAGTGGACAATTTAAAGGTTTTTTTGGATAATCATTTTAAACTCAAAAACTTGGGAAATCTAAAATACTTTTTGGGTCTTGAAGTTGTTTGGTCTTCTAAAGGAATTTCAGTTAGTCAGTGACCAAACTTCTCTATTATTCCAAAATACTTAGTCTTTTTACGTTGCAACTTTAGTCAAGAAAAACTAGAGAAATAGTCACTACCGCTTCTGTGGTACTTTGGGCATTGTCCTTAGGGATTGACTTATGGAAATTGTCAATACTAGAATAAATGAATTGATTTTGTTTAAATCCTAAAGTAAAAAACAATTTGTGAATTATCTTTTATGAAATGAAATTGAGTGAATGAAACTAAATTAATAACAAAACGAATATTGATTTTTAATTCAATCAATTCAAGTTTGGGGCTTTCCACAATCCAACTTAAGATATAGAAACAGAGAGAACAAGGGTTTCTTAAGTAAAGTGATCTTAGGGTTTTGGGATCATTGGCCACTTGAAACCTAATTTTTTCTTTTTAAAACAGATTCCTAAAACCATGAAATGAATGAGATTGATTACTAGTTTAAGATTTGGCTTTTTTTAACCCCTCCTACTCCTTATAACTTTGTTTTGGGGCAAACAACGATCGAGAAGACATGGCTAACTAATGATCAAGAATTTTTAAGAATCACTAGTATTGAGTAATAACCTATCGTATCATTCCCTAAACTAACTCACAATGATAGGATAAAAAAAATGATAAATTGTCACTCAATCAATAATTAATCTCATTGTTATAATAATTTATCCATTATCCCTATAGGTTTCCTAACCCCTAGGTTTTCATGTTTTAAGCCCCAAGTTGACTTCTTAGCTTCTCATGGGGGTGATGTCACATTCACAATTCATAATAAGGTAAAAATCTATAATTTGAATAAAAAGAAACTAAAAACAATATATTTAATAAAGAAGAAAAAGAAAACAAATCAAAGTTCTCATTTTCTTCCACCTTAAATATCTAACTTTCTGGAAAAAAAATTCAAGATCCCTAAAACCTAAAACTAAGAGAGTTTACATAATATCATTAATTTACCTAACATGTAACACACTCTCATTGATCACTTATTACAAAAATAATTATCTAAAAAATGATTAAAAAATAATCAAATGATGATTTCTAGTCATGTGGGGTCCACTTCAGGTGGATGGAGTACCCTAGATGTAATTCCCAAGATATAGGAGGTGAAACATCAAAGTGGCAGTGGATGAATTCGAAATTGGGGTCATTTCGAACTGGATTTTGAATTCATAAGTTGAATTTCAAAATGCCCTTTAGTTTTGCGCAATTGTTCAAATGGTCATAACTTCTTCATTTCAACGTCGATTTATACACCGTTTGAAGCGTTGGACTTTTGACTTCCTGAGCTTCAAAACAATATACAGTATGCCTAAAAGGGACTTTGGGAAGTACTCAAAAATTTTCCTCAAAGTCAGAATATATGTTGCCACCATATTTTGAGTTCTAAATTTCTATGCAGCTGAATCTTGCTTCATGCCTCATTTCCCATGTTTTCTTGCCTTCTTTTTTACTCCGTAATGGTCATTTCTCATCTCCCAAACTCATGATATCCTCATCTTACCTTTTCTCATGGTCCATGAGTCTTGACTCGCTTATTTTTTTCATTTAACCATTTCTTGATCTTTCAAAATCTAAAGTGATTTAATTTGCATCATTTTCTTCTCTTGAGCCTTAGATAAATCTCCAAAATACAAGTTAAACTCATGGCTAGGGTCTTAGCATCGATTTAGGTTAAGTTAGGTGATTTGAGTGTCCTTTGATGCTCAAATCATATTGAATATGTATCATTAGAGCACATATTTTCGCTCCAATCAATCAGCGTCACTATGCTTTGAAACTTTTATCTGAGGCCAGATATCTTAGATGCAAAACTCGAAAGACTAATGGATCCAAACTTAAAGTTGTCTCAATAATATGATGATTTACTTGATGATTCTCTTAGATACAGAAGGATGATTAGAAAACTTTTGTATCTTACAATCACAAGACCGGATTTATCTTATTCAATGAATCATTTAAGTCAGTTCCTAGCTAATCCACGAGTTCCTCACCTTCAAGCTGCCTATCATGTTCTAGAGTATATCAAGTCAACAGTTGGTCAAGGCTTATTTTTCAGCACAACGTCTTGTGTTCAGCTTAGGGCCTTTGCTGATGCGGACTAGGCTGCTTGCCCAAACACACATCGATCAATTAGTGGATTTTGCGTTTTCATAGGAGAGTCTCTAGTTTCCTGGAAATCCAAGAAACAACACACCATATCACGCTCTTCTGCCAAAGCAGAATATCGGGCCTTGGCTAGTGTTACTTGTGAGTTAATGTGGTTGATCTCTCTACTCAAGGATATGTATATTGAACACACTCAACCAGCCTTGCTGTTCTGTGATAATCAAGCAGCACTGCACATTGCAGCAAATCCCGTGTTTCATGAGCGCATGAAACATATTGAGATAGACTGTCATCTAGTGCGTGAACAGATTCAAAAGGGCATTCTGAAGACACTTCACATACCATCGCAGCATCAAATTGCAGACTTGCTTACAAAGGCTCTTTTCCCAGCTCAGTTTGCTCACTTACTAAGCAAGATGGGAGTTCACAACATACACTCTCCATCTTGAAGGGGAGTATTAAGATAGGTTACTTTACTAATTAGAATTGATTAGTTGCATTTTAGTTACACAGTTTCACGTTATGTTCCCAGCTTCCCATATATATCTTCTCTGTGGCTCATTTGAGAAAATAACAGAACAGAAAACTTCTATGGATTTTTCTCTTCTAATAAAAAACACAATCATTGATGACGTGCAGCATAGAGCAAAAGAAGAAACAATTTTATTTCCTTATCTGATTTTGATTATCATAGAGTAGCAGTTTGCTCATTACTAGAGTTCTATATTTTAATTTTCAGCCAAAAGCTGGACATAATCGCAGCAGCCGAATTACTTTTAGCTGTCATTAGCATAAGATTCTTTGATCATAGTTCTCACAGATATGGGACTTCTCACTGCATGCACCCCATCAATCCAAGTCAAGCTCCCAAAAGAGTATCCTGTGTTCACCTGTTGAATTGAGGAAACTTTGACACTGAAGGTAACAGTTTTGATGGTAGAGTCAAAAATCAAAGTATCAGGTTTTACTGTTATGGTTGTGCCTGCTGGGGATATGATAGAGGCTTTGTACGTGGAGTTGACAGCTCCAACATTTGTGACATTTCTGGTGAGGGAGGTTGAATTTTGGAGGCTTGGGATGGTTATGGAAGGAAGATTCAAGTCAAGAATAGAATGCTCTCGAGTGGGGCAGCGTATGGATTGTTCTGTGAACTGAAAAATGGCAGAGTTGTTGTAGCCCAAGGTACAGAGATAATGAATATAATCCGCTGTACCCATGTCATACACTAGACCAGGATCCGCTGCTCTATTCGGGTTCACAATTCCACCCCCAAAATCAAATGGATCAGCGAGCTTTGTTGGATCTCCCTCGGCAAAGATTGGTTCTCCAGACGGATCAGTTGTCCATCCTGCAATAAGATGTTTTTAAGCATCTAGAGACAGTGGATGGGGGGTGTTTGTGAAGAAATTAGCAGTTCAATGGAAGGGACAAACCTGTTGTGACAATTGCTGATTTAATTACAGCTGGGGACCAATGTGGGTGCAGGGATTTGAGTAGTGCAACAATGCCTGCAATGTGAGGAGTTGCCATGGATGTTCCAGAATAGAAAGCAAATTCGGTGTTCTTTTTCAGATCAGAAGGTGGAACTGCCCCAAGTATTTGGGCACCTGGACCTGCTATATCTGGCTGTGCCATTCAGTGCCCAACATGGCTGTCAGTGAAATTCTAAAAAGAGAAAATTTCTCAAAATCCTGACATGGTTATCTTAATTAATTAGGCATGGCTAGCGGAGAATACCTTCAATACTGCTGGACTGGGGAAACTTGGCCCTCGAGATGAGAAGTAGGCCACATTGGTTGGCACGGGTTTCCCAACATGTGTTTTAGAAGGGCTCAGCCTTACATGGGGATGCCTGCAAAAGCCTCTCAACAACAAAGTAATATGAGGATAATGATGGTGATGATGATGATGATGATATTTTTTGTGATAATGTTGATAATGGTACCTGGTCGAACTGATGTAGTGGAGTATCTGGCTTCCAGTTTCGTAGCTTACTTTAATACATGGGAAGTCACTGATGCATGATGCCTGGGTGTTTCCAGAATTCTCAGCAATAATTACCCCCAGGCCACGAGCTTCTTTCACGAAAGATGCAGCTAATTGTGTCTCCAATGTATCTGAAGTGAAGCAGAGCGCCACCTTTCCAGCCACTGAAGTGTCATTCGGTGATATAGATAGACAATTGCTGCAACAGGTGAGTCGTAGTAAATAGATAGAATGTGCTACACAGACAAGTGAGTCATTTATTTTCATGTCTAATAATTTTTATGGACTCGATTTTAAATGTAGGCCTTCCAAGAGGTGGGATCCGAAGTGACAGTGCAGGACAAGGGATCAATAGGGCCCTGAACAGAAATAGTGAAAAACCAAGTTAGAACAGAAGGTTGCTGTCCTTGAAAGATATTTACCTAGGACTCTCGACATGTGGGTCATCTGGGTACACTAAGCTGGCGAGGCCTGTATGGTTTCCAGTGAGCATGGCTTGACCCTGCAAGTAATCAAGTTGTTCAATAATGCAACAGAAAGAGCTGTATGAGTGAGTCATTAATATAAAATTTTATTTTATGTTGTTATGCAGTGCAAAATCCAGATTATGGAGAATTACCATGACGGTGCGGTTGTTGCCTAGTGTGATGGGTGTAGGGAAGGACCGATCAATGCTGCTAGCTGCTACAGTTAATATCCACGGTGCTGTATTCTCTACTGTTTGAGCACTTGGGCCTCCATTTCCTGCTGCACAAACAACTGAAATCCCCTGTGCCACAGCATGGAATGAACCAATGAGGATGCTATCAGGTTTGATAATTTCAGTGAACAGGATGTCGTCGGAACCGAGTGAGACTGATAACACATCTACTCCGTCGTGGATGGCTTTGTCAAAAGCTTTCAGTATATCAGCATCTGAGCAGAATCCCCCGCCCAAATTCCAGCACGCTTTATACATGGCCAGCCGAGCCCCAGGTGCGCCACCCCTCACTGTTCCAAAACCAAGCCCATAGTAGCTGGCATTGACCACAGGAGAACCACCAGCAATAGAAGATGTATGTGTACCATGTCCAAGTGCGTCTCTCGGGGACAAGTATTCTAGGTATTCGGTGGTATTCAATGGCTCTCCAATCTCTGCTTCAAGTCCCTTCAAGAAATATCGAGCTCCAATAAGTTTTCTGTTGCAGTGCTTTGTAGCATTGAAGCTCTGTCCTGAGCTGCAGCCACCTTTCCATCTAGAGGGGATTGGGCCCAGACCTTTATCGCTGAAAACTTTTGATTCGGGCCAGATCCCTGCTCACAATTCAAGTGGAGGCAATTCAGTTTTATTCAGACATAGAGACGCGCAGACACAGGGGAGAGGTAGAGAACCTGAGTCAAGAAGACCAATGATGATTCCATCACCCATGTTGGTTTCATGCAGGAGATTGGTGGAAGAATGTGAAGAGGAGAGGCCAAGGTAATCCCAGCTCCTTGTTGTCTTCAGCTTATGAAGGCGGGAGGGCATGACTTGAACCACATCAGGTAACTCTAAAACCAGGACAAAGAGGGAAAAACTGTAAATACATTATATGGAACAACATAAATTGCTTGTAAGATGACCGATGGGCTTTTCATATTATGCCTGTTTCCAAATAATCAGAAAAGTCTAAAATCAAGCTCCAATATTTCTTATCTTCTCTACTCAGAAAAGTCTTTTACACAAAGATCAGAAATATCAAAAAGCATAGGGCAAATTAGAGATTTAGGGTTGAAGATCAAATTTCAGATAAGATTTTAACATTTAAATTAATATTTTCTATTCATTAATTAGTTTTAAACACTTTAGATATTCTTTGGAAGATCTCAATCTAGATTAGGGTTTGTTAAATTAATTTTTAGATCAAAAGATAAGAAATTTTTTAATGGGGATTAATTTATGATGGAAAATAGGAAAATTTAGAAAATTTCAATTGAATAGAAAAATCAATGGAAGGAAAAAAAAATTAGATTTAGAAAATAAATAAATAAATGGTTTGTGGAGCCTTTAGATTGGAAAAAAAAAACGTGTAGATATATGTACCATGTGAAAATTAATAATAAAAATAAATAAATAAATAAATTAGAGGACACGTGTGTTTCCAGGGTGTTTGCTTAGGCATTGAAAAATGTTGCATATGCAAATATATTATTATAATAATAAATAATGAGAAGAAACAGAAGGCTTAGTGTTTTATCCTTAGGGCTTTGTACGTGTAACGAAGATAGAAGGGTAATAGGTCAGCTATAAATTGAATTTGAAAATTAATAAAAATAATAATATTTAGTTTTAAGCTAACAAAGGAAATATTAGTAATAATAATAGTTTAATGCAATAAATAGAAAAACAATATATTATTAAGAAATTTAGTTTAAAAATAATAACAATAAATTAATGGAATTTGGGGAATAAATTTTGGAAAGAACTCAATTTTTTTAGAAGAATTTAAAAACTCCCGTGTTAAATTATTATTGATTAAGAAGTTAAAAATAATAGGTAACATAATATAGAAAATTATTAGGGTTCTCAAACCTATAAATTTAGATAAATAATTAATAGTAATAGTTGTGTCTTTTTTTGTTAGGTTTGAAATAGATTCTTTAAGGCGAAGTTCTTCGGGATTAAATACTTAAAGGTTTTTGAGTGTTTCTTTGAAGTAAGAGAAATTAATGCAAGTTTTATAAAATGCAATAGTTTCTTTTTATATTGTATTTTGAAATGTATAAAAATAATATTTTTATTTTTATGCATAGATCAAATATATGTTTTGTATAGAAAATATGTTTGAACATTTTCTTTGTTTATGAAAAATGAAAATTGTATAGATATAATATTTTGTTTTGTAAGTTTGAATTAATGAAATGAAGTGTTTAACTCTGATTTTTAAAGTCCTAGTCAACAGGTTATAATTGTTAACATTTGGTTTTGTTCACCTTAAATAAAACAAATTTGAAACCAATTACTCATTTGTAAAGTACCATCTAATTGAGCACCATTTGTTATTCGATAACTAGAGTAAAGATATTTTAAATGTATTTTATTAAGTTTTAAAGAGAAATTGTTTTGAAATTGATATAAAAAAGTTTTGCTAAAAAATTTTAAATGTATTAGTATGTTTAACTCAAAAGTTTTTATAAAAATTAAATATACGTTGTATCTCATGTTTATAATTATAATTGAAAATATTTGATTCACAAAACTATATTAATGTTCCTTATTAGATTTTGAGGTCATGCCCCTTGATAAATTTTTAGGTACTCTCAGTTCAAACGAGGAGTGATGGCTAGACTGGAGAATTTTTCTTTGTTATGATTTTGATTCAAACTTTATTATAGATATTATTTAGATGTTAAAATTTAATTACTATTTGAATTATTTGAGTTTAGAGTTATTTGGACAAAAACACTTTGGTTAATGTGTTAATTTTTATAATTGAGAATCGGATATTATAGAATTTATTTATTTTACTACTCTCAATAGGAATTTGGTAATTAGTAATTTCCAGTTAGAATATGAATGTTTGTATTGTTTCACCATCATGCCCACGGAGTATGTTTTGGGGCATGACAATAAACCTAGAGTCTAAAGCATTCACCAGTAGAATTTGTAATCTTTGTGACATGGAAGATTACCTGAAACTGCTTGTGCTTGAGCTTCTGTCAACTTGGCTGCAAATCCAGAGAAGCCATGTCTGTAACTGTAGAGCATGGAATCTACAGATGCTTCTTTGCTGCATCATGAGAACATGGTGAACCAATTGTTATGACAATAGACTATCTCAGTCTAGAATTCCAAACAAAAACATAGAGATTTTGACTCTTTCTTTCTTCCCGGTTTACCTTCCAAGAACTGTAGTGAGCATTTCATGATGAGCGTTGGTGATGAATTCTGGATCATGGTGCTGCCTCTTTCCCAAATAAACGATGTGGACCTGCGGTTTTCCATGGAGAATTTAGTGATATAGAAGGTGGTGAAGTTAGAAGGGACATAACGATTACAATGATTCGATCACCTACCTTGCTTTTGGCTTGTGCCGGAGATACCGAGCTAACTTTCTCGTTTAGAATCAAGATGAAAGAAGCTAAGAAAATTAGTATGAGACTTCCATGATGGAGCGAACTCATTGTGTGTGCTAATGGGGCTTGTGGCTTATGCTATACAACAAGGGGGTCCAATGGCTCCTTAAATGGAAGAAAAAGGATGAGTGCACCAACCAAGACGACGAAGACTTGGTGCATATCCAGTCTTCTGAAGACTACGATTATGCACAGAGGTCACTTTCCTGGAATTATGAGCAGAATTTCCCTCGTCTTTGATTATTCACGGAGGTAACTTCCGTTGAATTATGCAACAGATTTTTCATTAGGGAGACCCACAGGTGATGTTTTAATTGATCAAGCAATGGGAACCGCCCCATTTAGACTGATTGAAGGGGTCTTGGGGAAAAAGCTTTTGGAAATTGAGGTGGATTCCATGAAACATCGTAATGCTTAAGGTGGGGAAAAAGGCTTGGTGAGATGATTTAGTTTTTCCAGTCTTCCTTAATCATTGATCAGCCTTTTAGGGCGAAATTTTCCATCTGGGGAGACCCACAGGTGATGTGGAGATGCCTTAACGGAAATTGCGGGAGGAGACCACCGCCCAAGTTTGTATTAGAGTCTTCCAGTCTTGGGTAAGAGGAAGCTTCCTCCTGGGTTAAGAGGAAGTTTCCTCTTGGGTTAAGAGGAAGTTTCCTTCCATCAGGGACAGCGACCCACTGATGGTTAACTGAACCCACCGCCGGTGACGACCCTGATTGAAGGAGAGCAGGCCCTGTCCGGATTCTGGAGACCACTCTGAATTTGGGTCGATATTTTGGTCTGAAGTTTGCATAAATCTGAATTTGTATGAAATAAGAGTAGAAAGCTATGAAGAAGAAAGTGAAGTAAAAGAATTCTGTCTTTCTTAAGAGACCAACGATATTAAAACATCTAAAAACTTGGGGGAAAAAACAAATTGGGCATCCATTAATATGCCTTGTGATTATGAAGCTTAATTTCCGCATTAAAAATAACTAATCTTATGTTCAGCTCTCAAAAAATTTAAAGAAAGATACGAGGACAAAGGTGAAGGGTAATTTTATGTCATCCTTTCCACCATGAACAGCCCTGAAAACATCTGAGTTAGAAGGACCATCATCATCATCAATGTTTTATTCATAGTTCATGCACAAATCTGATGTTCCGTTGACCCTCCAGCTATGGAATGGAATCATAAAAAAAAGCGAGTCTACATGCACAAATCTGATATTTTGTTTTGTTCATTGTTCATATTTGATAAAAAGCAAGTCTACATGCACAAATCTGATGTTTGTTTTATTCGTGGTTCATATCTGATAAAAAGCAAGTCTTCATGCACAAGTCTGATGTTTCTGTAGATCCTCCAGCTATGGAATGGTGAAATCACTTCTAACTGATATGGGAATTCTTACAGCATGCTCTCCATCAGACCAAGCCAAGCTTCCGAAAGAGAATCCCGTGCTCACCCGGCGAGCTGAGGAAACCATGACTCTGAAAGTGATGGTTCTGATTTTGGAGTTGAAGACGAGTCTATCAGGTTCTAACTTTATGGTGACTCCTGGTGGAGGGTCGATAACAGCGTTGTACTGTGAGTCAATAGCTCCAACATTTGTGACACTTCTGGTGAGAGAGACCGAGTATTGGAGGTTTGGGATGGTTATGGAAGGAAGGTTTACGTCCAGAATGGAAGGTCGGTTGCAGGGGCATGATGTGGGTCGTCCAGTGACCTTAGCAATAGCAGAGTTGTTGTAACCCATAGCGCAGAGGTACAGGATGTAATCGTCTTTGCCCATATCATACACCAGACCGGGTTTTCCTGCACCATTGGGGTTCAGAATTCCACCTCCAAAATCAAATGGATCGGCAAGCTTCATTGGCTGTCCCTCGGCAAAAACCGGTTCTCCAGAAGGGTCAGTTGTCCATGCTGCAATCACACCATCCATGGTTGGAATCAGATACTCCACAATGCTGCAAACATGTTATAAAAATGAAGTACCTGTTGTGACAATTGCCGATTTTATAGCTGCTGGGGACCATTCCCTGTTCAGTGCCCTGAGCAGGGCAACAGCCCCAGATACATGAGGGGTTGCCATTGATGTTCCTGACATGAGATAATATTTTGTACTCGTTGGAACAAAAGAAGGTTCTGCTCCCAATATTTGGAACCCGGGGCCTGCTATATCTGGCTGTACAATTCAGGGATGGCAAGCTGAGTAAACAGGATTATCGGATTCTAGTGACTGGTTTCATCGCTTAGCCATGATGACTAGGGGAGAAATACCTTGAGTATTGCCGGGGCAATGGAGCTAGGTCCTCTAGATGAGAAGGATGCCACTTTGGTTGGCACAGGGTTGCCCAGATGTGTTCTGGAAGGGCTTAGCCTCACTTGGGGATACCTGCAAGGTTCTCAGATGGTCATACGATCATGAAGATGATGATTACAATTTACAATTATCTGTTTTAGCAAGAATGGTTATGGTACCTGGTAGAGCGAATGTAGTCAAGAATCCTGGCTCCAATTTCATTGCTTACTTGGATACATGGGAAGTTTTGGCTGCATGAACTCAGGTCATTTTTTACGTTACTGGCAACAATCACCCCCAGACCACCAGCCTTTTTGACAGACTCTGCAGCAATGTGACTGGAATCTGAAGTGAAGCAAAGCACCACATTTCCAGCTGCAAAAGTGTCGTTTGGCTAGAGAGATTCACAATAGCTGCATAAACACCCTGGTTAATAGTCACCAGAGAAAAGAAAACTGCAGCAAACAACACAGAATATGCTTCATTCCTTTCGGTCTATGCCAAGCACAACCAAATCCAAGGAATCAGCCACACCCACTAGCTGGATTTTGGATTATGCCAATTGGGAATTTAAGCTGTGTTGCAACTTGCAAGACTATGAATGCTAACAATTAAGCATCAATGGGCTAATACCGTGGAGCTAGGAGGTCTGAGACTTCTGGATACGCCAAGTTGGTGAACCCTGTATCCTTACCTAAATACACAGCTTCACCCTACAATTGATGGACCAATCATTAGACTAATGGAACCGAAATCAATTTTTTTTCCCTGTAACCAAATGAATAATCAAGGTTGCAGAGATGTTACTGTTATGGTCTGGTTGTTTCCAAGTGTTATATGGGTGGCAAACAATCTATCCATGGTGCTAGCTGCAACAGTTATAATCCAGGGTGCTGTGTTTGATACTGTTTCAGCACTTGGACCGCTATTACCTGCTGCACTAACAACAGGGATCCCCCTCACCACAGCATGGAATGAAGCTATGGAAATCCCATCGTGGTGGTCAACATGGGAAAACAAGGGAATATCTGAGCTGATGGACAGTGATAATACATCAACCCCATCATGTATGGCTTCATCAATGCCCTTGAATATATCAGCATCTGCACATACACCACCATATAAATTCCAGCACACTTTGTACATTGCCAGCCTAGCCCGGGGTGCACCACCCCTCACTGTTCCAAGACCAAGGCCATTGTAACTCACATTATGCACAGAGGATCCACCGGCAATTGTAGATGTGTGTGTACCATGTCCAAGCCAATCTCTGGGGGACAAGTAGTCGGGGTTTTCAGTGGTGTTGAATGGCTGTCCAATCTCAGCTTCAAGTCCCTTAATTAAATAACGAGCTCCAATTAGTTTTCTATTACAGGCTTTTGCTCCGTGGAAGAGCTCTCCCGATTCACAAACACCATTCCATCGAGAGGGGATGGGCCCTAGACCTTTCTCACTGAAAACTTCTGATTCTGGCCATATTCCCGTATCAAGAAGGCCAATGATGGTGCCATCACCCATCTTGGTTTCATGCAGAAGACTGGTTGGTGAATCCAAAGGGAGTCCAAGATAATCCCAGCTTCTCGTTGTTTGCAGCTTATGTAAACGATTGGGTATGACTTGAACAACATCTGGTAACTCTACAAGCAACCGATAATTCAAGGATAAGACTTCAAATACATGAAAATTAACATATCAGAATGCTTGAGGGGCGAAGGTTTCCAGAATTTTTCACGGTCTCTCAAAGGCCATTACCCAGTATTTGCCTCCAAACGGAGAGTTCTGGGAAGGCTTAGTAGGATATGGTCCTAAGGCCTAACCACCTACATTTCTACATTAGGTAGCCACTTTCAAAAATTGAACCAGCACAGCAATTCAACCAGAAAATGGCTGAATTGCAAAGGAGATCACATGTGTGGAGTTAAAATGTATCACAAACATAAAATCCAATGCATGTGCAAACTTGCTGTAATTGAACCAGTGTGTTCCCTAGTGGTTCCTGAGCATGGACACGGAAGCCAACTGGTACAGACCTTAGTCGTGATACCCCATTACATCTGCGAGCAAAATCAATAAGAAGAATAACTATTGAATTTACCTGCAAACATTTGCGCTTGAGCCTCCGTCAGTTTGGCTGCGAACCCAGAGAAGCCATGTTTATAGCTGTAGACCATGGATTCAACCGATGCTTCATCGCTGCACCGTGAGAAGCATATAGTGAACCAACAGCTAATTCTGGCTAATGTCAATCAAAGAAAGAAAAAAAAAACATCAAAACAGTTCTCTTTCTTGTGCAATACCTTCCAAGGACTTCAGAGAGCATTCCGTGATGACCATCCGTTATAAGATCTAGGTTGCCATGTTGCCTTTCTCCCATATAGACTATATAAACCTGCCAGTTTTTCATAAAAGTTTTACTTGGTTGCATTATGAAGAAGAAGAGAAAATGTAGCAAGATGGGCAGGGACTACTCACATTGCTTTTGGCATCAACAGCAGCAGGGAAGAACACCTGGTCATGTAGAATCAAGAGCACAGAAACTATAACAAACCAAAGAGCACTGTAGCTTTTCTTTTGAAGTGAAAGCGAGCTCATTGTGTCTCTGCATGTGTTGGTATGCCAAGAAAGGAGAACTACTCTCAAATAGAGAAAAAGATTAATGTGGTGAGTTGAAGTTTAAGAAACCACGGTACTGTAATCACCACTCTCTAAATGGAAGATGATGAAGAACAATTTGAGTGCTGCAGCTGAAACCTTGAGTTCTCAGAGGCTATTATAAGGACTCAAAAGCTCAATCATTTGCAGAAGGCAGATCCACATGTAATATGATATCGAGAAATATTCAAAGGTTAATCATGGACCATCTCTGGACCAAGGTTGTCTGTCACCAATAATTCGGTGAAGGGAAGTGATCAAATCACCCATGGGAAGAGGAAGGCTTAGCTATTTCACCTTGTGAATCAGGTTGTACGAGGTATACAAACACTAGTTCAATTTTTACATCCTGGTTCTTCTTTGCTGTTGTCTAACCATGATCTAATAACTGGATGCTGCTGTGACCCGAGAGGTGACACATTGAAATCATTTTCCTTTCAACCTCTCCCCTGCTCTGCATCACCCATTAAGGGCCACTGTTGAAGATAAAATTTTGTCCACTTCCATATAACTCCTACCTGCTTATCCTCTCATGGCCCTCCTCATTTGTCTGCATTATAATTATTGTGCTTCCATTACAGTAGCTTGTTGATGGCATCCACTTTTCAACCTAAATGCTATAAACGTGTACTAGACATTTTTGTCAATATCGATGTTTGTTATCTTATGCCTAGCCCTATACATGCTAATTGGTCTTCTCATATGCAAACACAATGGATGAACCTAGTAGTAAACCCTAAGTGGCTGAAGATGTGCTTTTGGAAGCATCTCCATGGAGGAAGTGCTTCACAAAATACAATTTCTCATTCTTCGTTGTTGCTCTCAATCTTATTCAGAATCAACTAAAGTAATTTTTATGTTCTGGACACTTATTTTTGGGCATTTTTGGAAGCAAGCAGTGGAATCTAAGATCTTGGAACAACTTCCCGCCAAGGAGAGAACAGACAGTAATATCAACCAAGGAAAACAAAATATGGAAGCATTTTCAAGAAGATTTAATCCTGCCATTAATGCTTCAGACAAACAAACATAGGCACAAAGCCCGTTTCAGCAAAGCCGATCCCTAAGCAGATTTCAAAATTAATTGCACAATTACAAAAGCCAAAATATCGCTATTTGAAGAAATAATTTCAAGTTGTATGCACTAATAAAATAGTGTCATTCTCAAGCGTTTGAGCTCCAGCCACTAGGGAGAACCAATATTCTCCTACATCTGAAGCAAACAAGGAGAAAGCTACAAGCAAGCTTTGAATAAAGCAATGGGGTAACTTGGGGCTGAAAACAATCCATGAAGACTAAAAAACAGAAACATATGTGTTGCATCCGATTCATCTAACCTTTACTTCCACTCGGATTCTCAGTTGTATGTGCTGGATCCTTCTTCTTCCTCCTTGAGAATCTCTCTGTAGACACACTCAAAAGCTTGTTGAGAGACATTCCTTCTCCTATAATCTTCTTCTTTACTTCATACCTATGCTTGATTCTGTCATCAAGTTTGTAACCGAGAAACGCAGGAAAAGCCAACAGCTCATCAACTTCACGACCCATGTCCTCAATCAAGTATTCAATCTTCTCCTTCAAAGAAGTGGGATTGTATTGTAGTATCTGGGGATGCTTATTGCTCATGGCAACAATGTCCTCACAAGATAATCCATAACTCAAAAATAGCCCAATCACCTTCTGTAAATTCTCGCAGCTTGTTCTTGTCACAGCTCCCATGGCGATGGCCAATTCCCTTGTCCTATATTGATATCCGATCTTCACCAATAAACTGAGTTTGTACACGAGGTTCTCTTCAAAGGACAACCCTAGAAACAGAGGCGCTTTTATCAAGAACCTGAAGATATCATAGGAATTCAACCCACATTGCTTGAGAAAATCAATCCTGGGATTCAATTTCCTCTCCTTGCTTGCACTGAAAACATTAGGGAACACACATACAATCTTGAAAATTTCCTGGTCACTAAGACCGGCAAATGACCTCAAGAACTCCACATGACCACCCAAATGCTCCTCACTATATCTCACAATTGCCGGGAGCTTACGCAAAACCACTCCTGTGGCAGCATCATCTCCCCCACTGAGCTCTACAAGAACCCTAACCCTAGGAATCAGTTGACTCTCCAAGTCATAATTGAGAATTGCCGGGCGCTTAATGATTATATCAACAGCGCCAAAACGACTCAAGAAGGTGAATGTTTTTTCAATTTCTTCAGCTGACTTAAGGCATATTGCCCTGGTTAAATTAACATTGTTGAGAACATGAGCAATCCTCTCCTGGGGGATTCCATGATGAACGAGCAGTCTAACCTTCCCATCAAAACCCACCAAGAATCTTGGTTCTGCGGCCTTCAAAAGACGGCAAATCTGGGCGGGCTCTATCTTCCCCTCTAAATCGTCCCGAATGAAACTAATTAATGGATCGATTTCAGGAGCAGTTAACACATCTGGACATTTGGTAATCAAGCTATACAGCGCAACCCCATTGATTCCAAGTGACTCTAAAGAACAAACCCGTTCATGTACACAATCAAAAGACGCAAGCCGGAGAGACGGGTTCTTGTTTAAAAGTAATTCCACCTCCCTTTCATCGACTCCAAGTCCTTGGAAGAGCGAGAAGAGTGATCCTGCAACAAAGGAAAACCATTTTTAGAGGGCGCTACGTGTTTGAAGAATGGACTCAGAGAGTTACTCGCCCGTGTCATTGAAGACATCGGAGGAGGAGATGGTGCTGTTAATGGCGAAGCATTTGGGCAGCAACAGCGTCTTCAGTTGACTGGTTCTGGTTATACTAGCATTGATCACAGAAACCCAATTATGAAGATGACTAGTTGCAGATAAAGCAACTGAGAACTGAGGTGTTGCCGGAGTATTGATGGGTACCGAGGGGAGCGACGGAGAAGATGAAGAAGAAGAAGAAGAGAATGGATTCGGAAGCAAAGAGAGTAGAGCAGCCATCGCTGCAAATGGTTGTTTCTCCGGTTGACAGGTTTCTCTCAATGGAATGAAATCAAAGCCAACTCCTTAAACGACGTCGTTTTATACTGGTGCCTCATGCCTGCTACCTTGCTAGCATGCCTCCCTCAGCACCCACCAGTGAGAATTGGATTTCTTTCAGTTTCTCCTCAACCAAACACATCTTGCAGGAAAAATCATTTAAGAAATCACTCATTCGATTCAGAACTGGCATCAAAAAACCAGTAAATGGTGGATAATTTGAATGGGGTTTGGTTAATCCATTACTGAAAAAGATTTTTCCAATAGTTGGGTGTTTTTGTTAGGCAACTCCCCATCACCTGCCAATATTCTAGGGTTTCCAGTTACCTAATGACCACCAAGAACAACATCAACACTTACGAATTACATCTGGGTATTTCCAACCAACAGGTTACACAAGGAAAATTGAAAGAGAACTGAAAATTATTAATGGATTGCTGCAATGGGATACAAAATAAAGATAAATTAAGGTCACACCATGGTTGATTGGTGAGGAAAATGCAGAATCATAAGGTCGGGTATGAAGTTGTTTTAGATGTAATTCAAAGTTTATCATGAACTCCTCTTTAACTTTTTCCAAAAGGGAAGTAGATTAGTAAATGGAACAAAATGCCCATATTGGATGGCTTGTGCCCTCACAAGGGGAGATGTCAAATAGCTGTGGTTGAATCTCTGGTGGCACCAAGGGCAGAAATGGCAGATAGCTGATTGTACTGGGGATGACTGCCGGTTTCGCTTCAGAGCTTTGAAATAGCAGATTGATCAAGCCTTGTGCCGTCTTGAAGTATCCTTGAGAGTGATTTTAGGAAGGTTTGCCCCAGTTTTCTTGCTGCCTCTTACAAGGATAACAGGTGAGCCTCCCTCCCTTGATTTCCTGGGTAATCTAGAGAAAGGCGACCTGCAATGTACACACTCAGGATGAAATATATCTCTAATTTTATGCGAGCGAGATTTGAGTAGAAAACAAATAATGGTAGAAACTACATCTCGCGAACAAGATGACTTGCCTCTTTTTAGGAACTTGGCTGAGACCATCTGAAGTCTCTTTGCACTCTTCCTTTTTGGCATCGTGAGGGTTTTGTTCCTGCATAGAGTAGGAAATTAAGCCACGATGAAGCTCAATAAATAGGAAAACCAAACATGCATACACTTCCACAACCCACAAAGCCATGCACAGAACCTCTGCAGTTCCAACCAAATCACAGCTCAAAGCATGATACGTCCTAGAAAGAAAGGCACTACCTTCATTTCATAGAAAAACTGGGATATTTCAGTATTTCAACCCCTGTTTTGCTACAATTTTTTATACTTTTCTATAAAGAAATGAGCTCTCAGTGGAGCATCGATGCTAGAAAACCTGGGAGATGAGGAAATGCATAAATTTTCCCAACTGGTTAATGTTATAATACATAAAAGTTCTTCACACTTGTAATGCTTTGAATTAGACTGTGTATAGAGTCTGTCTCACGGGTTTGGCCATCTTAGTGCAATGGAACACCTATCTCCAGTTCCAGATAGATTGGAATTTGATTATGCATCAAAAAGAGAACAGAAGAGAAAGAAACTTTAGCTGGATGGAGCTTAGGACCAAGGAAAACTAGGAATTCACCAGCCATGATTGAAGGGCAGGTAGAAGGCCTGTAATTCAATGAACTCCCAAGTGCACCCAAAATCAACGAACATGACGGTAAAATACACATGAAATGCTAAAAAAAAAGAGACACCGGCGATTTTCGAGCTTGACCCATGGTATCAAGATGAATGTGAAAATGAACACATGCAATTACAAGCTGAAAAGAAGAGATACAAGACCATGAGCAAGTAAAATCTGCATAAAACCCAGTGTGGTTGAAGCCATATTCAAATATTAGAACTAAGTATAGGACAGTGGCATCTTAATGAACAATAATTGAACATCACTTTACAGCTAGACGATAATTGGCAGCTTAAACAATTATTGATTGATCTAAGCAAACACCCATGTTCAATCATCGCTAACTTTTTATGGTGGCTATATTGCAGATAGAATCATCGCCAAAACTAGCAGAAAATATGAAGAAATCAGCTTCTCGTAAGCATGCAATACTGGAAAACTAAAGCTGCAACTTTGTTTGTAATCAAAGGAAGGTAATTGAACAAAAAAAAAAACATCATTAAATGCAACAGATAATCTTACTTCATTTGATGGCATTGCAGACTCTTCTTCATTTCTTTCCTTGAATGATTCTACAGAAAGTTTCATCTTTTTCCTCGCTTCCAACTGCTCATCGCATTCACTCGCTTTCCTCTTCTTTCTCCCAATACTCCTCGACTTCCCTTTCTTATCTCGAACCTTCCACACATTCTTCTTCCTAAACAACAACTTCTCAAACTTCCACACCGCACAGCTCGTATCAATCACCGTCACTTCACTCCGCGAGTACGCCGAAAGATCCTGATTGCACTTCTCTTCCTCAGCATCCAAACAATCAACCTTCCCTTGATTTACCGTCTTCACCTCGCCGTTCGAATCCTTCATCTCCGTCAAACTGTTATCGCCGCTGGACGGCGCAGTAGCCGGAACCTCATCCTCCTGCCGCACACTCGAGAGAAGGCAGATTTTAGGGTTTGTTTGTTTCCTGGAACTCTTCTTCCCGGAAAGCTTGGGGATTTGGTTGGAGTCTCCCATGTTAAAAAGCTCCGCTAGAACATTGCTCATTATACCAAACCATTCCTTTTCTCCGGTCTCCGGCGGCTGGCTCCGATCTTGAACTGGCTTTTCATCGGAGCAAGTGGAATCGGATATGGATTTGGGATCGGAGGGTTTGGTGATTGGAGAATTGGACAGGTTAGGGTCTCGGTGGGTGAGGAAGTGCTCGAGATCATCGTCGTTGCCGGTCGGAAAACCTTTGGCCGACCGGAGGCGGTCGAGCCACTTGGAACCGGATTTTCCGGTGGAGATCGAACAGAGCATTGCTCAGATTGTTGCTACCGGAACTGCAGAGAGGCGACAAAGACGAGAGGGGGAAGCGCATTCGCAGTTAAGGGAAGAATGCTATTGTGCGCGTGGGTGCGCGATACGCCTAGCTGCTCGTCTTCCAGATCTGAGACACGTGGACGACCCCGAAGACCATTTGCTCGTTCTGGATTTATTTCAATGGTCCAGATTCGACGTTACTGGATTACAATAGCCCTTGGATTTAAGGACTTTTTGGTGGTTGCCCGCTAAGGGCTGGGCGCCAGTTGGGCTGGGCCCAGGCCCACCTAGAAAAAGAACGTGGTGGGTCTATTTAGCCCAACCTAATAATTTAGCTGGCTGATTAAATCTTTGGGCTTTTTCTTTAATTAGAAATTGAAGTTGGTATCAAAATCATAATTATAAAAAATAAAAATAAAAATTTCATCAAAACACAAAATAATTTCCCCTATAATTTAGCTATAAAATTCCAAAATTTATAATTCTTTTTACACAATTGGTTCTTGGATGATTTGAAGGAAAATAGAAAGATAAATAAAATAGAGAGGAAAATACTAAGGAAAGGAAAAAAAAAAAATATATATATATATATATATATATATATATTTAAATTTATAAATAAATTATTTTTTGTATATTTGTTTCAAATTCATTTCATTTAATTTTTTTTGTATAAAAATTAAATAATTTTAAAATACAAATATTTCTAACTAATTTTAACTGCATTTGATTTATGTTTTAAAGTAATAAAATCATTTTCATTAGATTATATTTGGTTTTCAAAAATATTGATAAAAATAAGAAAGATTAAATTCAAGAAACTATTTTTATATATTACTGGAAATTCATTTTACTTATTTTAATTTTTTATATAAATTTAAAAATAAATAAGTTTCCCAATAATTTTAATTACATCTGTTTTTTTTTTTCATATCTTTTCTCACATACCAAACATACAAATTTATTTTCTGTAACATTTTTTTTCTTTTTCATCGATATTTTCAGTAAACCAAAATATCATTTGGTATTAGAAAATTTTCCATGATAGACACATTTATTAAATTATTATCACTTAATCAATATCCAAATGGCAAAATATGATTGGTTTAATTTTGAGGTGGAATTCACTATCTAGGGACATGGATGGATGCCATGCCACCCACCAAAAGGTAATTGGAATTTTATTCAACCTTTGTTATGAATGGTTTTTTTGGTTATAATTGAATTGGTGTCAATTCTCTACCACCCTTAAAACAAAAAGATAATGTTGCCTCAAGCATTTGTCACCCCACTCATTTGAATGCATTATTGTTTCGTAGAATGACAATGCATCCATCCAATCAAATCTCAAGCCAATGAAAATTTTTGTTTATTTTGTAATTTTTTATTCTTATTTATTTTTATTTATTGTTAAAGCTCTCGTAACTTATTGTATGGAAAACTTTCTTTTGATTATTTATATTCCAAAATTTATTAAAAATAATTAGGACTTGTTTGGGAGATTTTTTTCAAAAACAATTCTAAAAAAAAATTTTTAAAAACTATTTTTTTGATATTTTATAAAATAAAATCTATTTAAAAACCTAAAATATTTTTAACCTATTTTTAAATATATTTTAAAAATAATTTTTAGATATAATATCTTATTTTTAATTACTCCACACGTTGTATAATTATTTTTTAAAATAATTTTAAAAATAATAAAAAATAATTAAAAGATACTTTCTAAAAACACTCTATTTTTTATTATTGAGAATAAAAGATAAAAAATAGTTTTTGATTGACAAATATATTTTCCTAATTTTTTATTTCGAGAAACAGAAAATAGGTATCGAAAATAGTTATCAAAATAGACTCTAAGATGCTTCATCCCTCTTTCCACTTACCAATTTTCCCAAATCAGTAGTCCCCAAAGATAGAATAAAAGTGAGAAAAGAAGAATCAACATCAATGCAAGCCAAAGTTTGAAGTCATAGGTCAAGATATATTAATCAAGTCATTTAATTATGAGGATAATCTCCCACTCCTAAAAATGTTAAATATATATTTTGAAGACAAAAATACCCTTCACCCACATCTCACATCCAAATTTTTTTTTTTACTCATTGTAAATATTTCTTTTCTTTTTTTTCTTTCCATTCCAACATTTTTGCACTTCAACAAATAATAAAAATAAAAATACGAGAAAACCCTTCAGTATTCGTGAAAATAAAGAGGGACTAACGGCCCACCACCTCCACCAGGGTTTCAAAACAATGCAGCCCATCAAGCTGTGGCGCCACTGCCACCTTGGCCACCTGTCCACCCTTCACCTTCTCCTTCATTCTCACCACCAAATCCTCCATGGATCCTCCAAAACCCTGAATCCAAATTCAGTATAAAGAAAAGGGAAAGAGAAAGATCAGATTTGTTTATAAGTCTGTAGCAAAAAAAAAAAAAAAACAAGCTATTTTATCACCTGATTAGCTCTGGAATGGCTCCTATCAAAGAAGAAAAACCCAACAGCAGCAGCCACAGCTGGTACTGTCACACATACAGAACCTAAACCCATTGTGGAGAGAGAGAGAGAGAGAGAGAGAGAGAGAGAGAGAGAGAGCAAAGAAGAAGAGACAATTCAGCTCTTTAAAGTACGGGTATTGTGGAAGAGATTGAGGGAGTAAAGCAAAGGAATATGGGATGTCTTGGTGGAGAAGAAAAGGAATGGAATGGGAAGAAATTGAAGGGAGAGGGAGAGGGAGATGGAGAGAGAGAGGGAGAGGGAGAATTTTATAATTGGGTTCTCTGATATTCTCACCTCCCCTCTTATGGATTTTCCATGAAATCGAGGTGGGTAGGTGACACGTACCAAAATTGCTTCTGACCTGTAAAAGGAAATATCATATGTATTTATAGTCATTAAATTCATTAATTAAGAAGTATTCTGATTATAAAAAAAGGGTATTTTCTTATTTCAATTAATAATTTATAGGAATTAAAGGTAGCGTATCTTCTTTGAGAAAGCAAACGAAAAAAAGAAGTATCTGTTTGTTTGAGGCAATGATTTTATAAAGAATTTTTAATTTATTTTTTTTAACACCGAAAAGTTTTTATTATATAAATATTAAAAATATTTTTTAAAATTATTATCAAACACACTCTAAATTTTAGAATTATAAATAATTTATATTAAAATTAAAAAAATAATACTTTTATTTTATATATATATATATTTTTTAATAAATAATAATAATAATGACTCATTGAAAATAATAATATTTTTTAAAAAAATATTTAAAGACATAATTTATTTTATTTTATTTTTTTTACTTTTATAAAAAATCTTCTCATTTTAAAAATAAAAATAGAAGCCATCACCTAACCGACACTATACCAACCAACTAAATTAAGACACGAGTTAGAGTAACATAATGTTTGTAATTTATATTGGATGTTAGGCTATTTAAAGTTGGTGACATTGACATGGTAGATAAAGAGATAGGAATGGATATGAATCAATGATCGGATGAAGAAGAACAGGATAGCCCTATCTATCCTCTATATATATATATATATATATATATATATATAAATCCATTGGATTTGAAGTGGGTGACGTGGAACATCAAAACTAGGACACGTCACACCGTCACTTTAAGCCATCTCCCACTTTATTTTATTTTGTCTTACTATTATATCTTGGAGGTGGACACCTCACCCCCATTATGCTTTGTTTCAATAAACACGTATCATGAAGGTGAAAATTTTGTTAAGCCATCTCCCACTTTGTTTTATTTTGTCTTGCTATTATATCCTTGGAGGTGGACACCACACCCCCATTGATGCTCTTTTTCAATAAACACGTTTCATGAAGGTGAAAATTTTGTTGACATGGTCGTAGGCCTCGAGAAAAATATTATTCACTTTGGATTCAAGAGGGCTCTCACGAATTTAAAACGTGTTTATAGGGTCAAAAGAAGTTCATACTTATATACTGTCAAAAATTTTCCCTTCATCCGATGTGGGATATTACAAATACCCCCTATGTAGACACAACATCCTCATTATGTGTCACGGGATTGCGGCCAAACAAACGAACACTCCTACGGGGCCAAATAAACCCCCACATCGAAGTCGAAGATTGACTCTGATATCATTTGTAACGATTCACTTCCAACCGTGTAAATATTATCCGCTTTAAACTCAAATGGGATGTTTGTGTGTTTAACCCCGTAATCTCATGGGACACAAGAACGTTATGTCTACATGATGAAGTGTTTGTAATGTCTCACATCGGATAAGAGAGAGAGTTTCTAACACTATATATGTAGAGACATTAAAACCGTGAGGGCCCTTTAGGTCTAAAGGTTGGGATGGGGGATGGGGTTTGTGACAAGTTTATAAAATCATTACAAGTACCATGTAGTTTATAAATCATTACAAGAACCATGTAGTTTACAACAACCACTTCTTTTCTAGTGTTCTTGATTCCTATAATTATATTTGAGTTTAGAAATAGATTAATTTTATTTTTAAAAAATCAAAAACAAAAATCTTTCTATTTTTTCTTGAGTGAAATTTTGAATTTTTTTCTTATATGTATATCTTTCATTATTGCAACATTTTTAAATTTAATGTAATTAGTGAGGTCGGAATATGGCGATGAGAGGAAGATGAAAGATGATGAAATAATATAAACAAATCACATAGTAATAAAAAGAATGTTAATTTAATATCATTTCTACGAAATGATTCCAAAATTTATCTGCGGATCCTTTTTCTTTACAATTTCTCTACTCAATAACGCACAATCGTTTCAAAACAGTGCAATCCATCCAACTCCGGCGCGAACCTAGACCTTTTCTCCTCCGGCCGCCGCTGCTTCTGCGGCGATGGCGGCGGCGGCAAAGTGTTGCTCCTTTCCTTCTCTTCCTTCTTTATCACCATCGCCTCTTTCGGAGCCGTCTTTTCCCTGAGAGATGGAACCAAGGAGAGCTTCAATTTCTGGCAGAAGGGTTCGAAGCTGAGAGCATCGAAGGCGCTGATCATCGACGTCATCATAATGATATTGTGAGGGAAGGAACAAAAAACAGATTGGTTATGAGGGTTAGAGAGAGACTTGGAAGAAGGAGAATTGTGTGATTTTTTGGAGGAGACCACCGTAGGTTTATAAAGGGTTGAGAATTAGGGGAGTGCTCAGAAATTTCTGGTAAGACGGTGAGCTGATAGGGTGGGGTCTGACGCGTGGCCTCGAAGAGTCGTAGAAGGCCATAGTGGGTGTGTGGCGGTGGCTTCTGGATGGACCCGGTACTTACCCGTCAGCCATGCCCACGCGCGCACACCATCACATGAACCCACCTGCTCCGCGTTGTGGGAGAAGATCCAAGAGTGTGTGGGTCACGCAAGGTGGAGAGAAGGGAGATTGGAGAGTCAATTGAATAGAAGAGGTCGTGGTTGACGTGGCGTGGGGATGCCACGTTTGACTCCACGGGAAACTACATTGACCGAAGATAACTTGTAAAACCTGTAAACTAACCTTTCATACATCATCAAATGGTGCACGTGTTGAAGGAGATGGTTGGAGTGGATACATGGTCAACCTACCCCACGGCCCAATTCAAATTGGTATTCAAGAAACCTCAGGCCCAAAGCCTACTCCAAGAATTCTAGATGGGTGGCCGCCACAGTGAGGAAATGTTCTATCCCAACTCTCAACTGTCGATCAATCTTGACAGTTTTATCAGTTAGCAATGAACCTCTGCTAGGCTAATTTCCCTCTTGATACGAGGTTAATTCTATGGATGCAATGGCGGATGACAACCACCATGAGAAGGTGCCTATCAAGCTATGGTACCCTAGTATTAGCAAAGAGATGAGTAAGAATTGTTGGGCCCAAGATCGCTCACCTAAATTTGGGGAAGGGGACCAGAGATTTGCAGGTGGTGTTGGAGATTTGCAGGTAAATGCCACTCTCTTTGGGAGGAAGTTGTTATTCATAAATTTAAGCAAGAAAAAGGGTGGTTGGTGCTGAAGGGCAGTGGGAGATGGTTATAGGGTAGGGTTGGAAGGCGATCAAAAGGAGTCCATATCAAGGACAGATGTCCAATTTTTTATGAGATAGATGGCGTAGTGATCCATAAAGAATCCTTTTCATCATTTTTCTCTCCGGCCAACACTATAGACGTGTAAGTAGCGATGGTATGGGAATAATTTGGGGAAAGAGGTTGGGAGAACCCTTATTTCCCCAAGACAATTTATGATTGAGAATATGGAGTGGCATCCTTTTGCTAGAAACCCCAGGCATGCTTAATTAGGAAATGGAAGGATGATAGTTTGGAGTAAAAGGAATGCGAAGGTGGCAAGTTATCCCTTAAATCCCCCTACCATTCACTAATCTAAGGAAGAAGCTAGCCATTTCCTACAAAAGGTGTTTGGAATGCCTGGGCTCCTGTGAAGTTATGGTTTTTTGGCTTAGGAAGCTCCGTGGGATAAAATTTTGACAACCAATAAATTTACAAGGAGGGGAAGGATTATTTCAAACAAATGCAATATGTGCAGATGGACTAATTACCTGCTCCTTCACTATCCTACAGCAAGTATCCTATGGCAATTCATATTCTCTTGGTTTGGTATGGACAGGTGATGCTTTCAACAATAAAAGGAACTCTTGTTAAGCTGATATGGACCTTTTGTGAACAAGAAACGAACAAAAAAGCTTGGAAGACCGCCCGCTCCATTGTATCTATTTTGGACGTTGTGAAAGGGAAAAAACATGTAGACATTGGAAGACTCAAAACTATAAGAACACACGATTAACCTCTCTTTATGAGCTGCTCTTTTGGAATGGGTAAGACAGTATATGATCATAATAGACTTTGTGCATTGGATTAACTCAAAGTAAGGAATGAGGGTTCAGTTCGATGTTAACAAGGTAAGAAGTTGGCACACATCTCCAATATCTGAAGGTAGAAGGCTAGGAAGAATACATCAACTAGTTCTTAAGGCCAGACCAGAAAACCTATTTTCGCTCATTAAGTCAAGTGAAAAACCTGGCAGAATCAAGTCCAGCTGAAGACATTATAGCCAGGCGATATGGCTTCTCATCAGGTGGACAAGCTTAAGAAGAGAATAGGATGGGCACACTACCTACTAAGAAAAAACTTTACACAATATAGATATCGAGTTTTCCCATGACTAATAAATTAAGGCTTCTGGAATTTATTTTCCCCTCTTGCTAAAGGAAATAGTTCCTACTCCCTGTGGACTTGAGAAACATAGCACCTGTTCGGCTTTGTAGCTAGTCAATGCCCTCATAAACTTCAAAAAGCAGCCTGCTGGTGTGTTTAAATGTTCTCAGCTACAGAATGATGGAGTAGAGGTCCTTAATATAACAGCTGAAAAGGTTCAACTGGACATGGTGACAAGAGCACCATACTGGTGTAATGGTAATGACATTAGATTTAGAACCAAGAATACCCATCCTATCAGGTTGAGTAATAGAATGACCCTTGCATATAAGGGCATCTAGTGTCACTAATATTTCCAATGTGTTGTGTTACTATCTACTTGCATCAATTCAAGGGATAATCTTGCATGTAGTCTAACACCATCAAGTGTAGAACTATTTGAGCTTAAATCAACACCAGAAACTACCTAGAAAATCAGCTTTAAACAGTTTAAAACCTAGTTCTGCTTCATAAAATCCATGTAACGACAACAGGGACTAAGGTCAATTGTAGCACTAATGGGATTATTTCTCACTAGGGCTTGGGCACCTAATTTCAAGGTTCAAGAAAAAAGAAATACAAAACACCAAAAGGGTTTAATTAAGGGGCAATGAATGTAAAGAACTTTAAACAAAACCATTAAACATCTAAACAAAACTCATATATTCAACTGAGAAGGAAAGACAAGGTTCGCATACTTTATTTTCAGGTAAACCCAATATATTTGACCTATTCGCAGGCAAACCCAGGCTGCAGCCTGCCATCTGGCCAAAGCCTTCATACTGCCCAAAATTTGAGCATCAACAAATTCCACTTCTAGCCACTACGTGACACGACTACCTCCTGCCCCCATGTAAAAACAAAACAATCCAACTTCTTTGAATTCCTTTCAAGTTTGAAGAGAATGTATTCTTCCTCCTCTTCCCCACCTCCCGGCCCCTCACCTTCTCTCTAGCCTAGACACTCAAAAACCGAATCCCACCCAAAACATTAAATGAGAGCCAAATGCCTTAGATATTCAACAATCAATGCCAAATCTAAATCAATAGAGTTCATCTCAAGTTTCAACTAGAGCCAAACATAATAGAATTTGGAAAATTTCAACTACCTGTAAGTCTGAAAATTTCTTCTAAGAATCTAGAGTGATGTCAAGATACAACCAGTAAAATTGAAATTCATAGAATCGTAAAACAAAAACTTTAATGAGTTGCCACTCCAGCATGTCCTAATTTGCAGAAAGAACAAAACATTATCATACTGAAAGCCGAAAGGAGCTCCTAGTCAAACAAGCTGAATCCCATGTCGTCGTCACTTTCTTCCTTTGGTTCTTCCTGTATCACATTCAAAAACAAGTAATAAGTAAATCAAACAAGAAAAACTCAATGTCATTAGAAATATGAAAAAAAGTAATCACAGTAACTATTAAAAAGAAATGTTGCTTAGAGAGCAATAATATAAATCATTTCCCTCTCTTATAATCCTTTCATTATTTGAAACAGCAGAAAACTAAACCAACACAACTACTACTACTTAGCTTAGACTTTATGTGAAGTTTTTTTCATGTTTTTGGAAACATAACCAAATTCAAACTAGTGCACAGATGCGCCGATGAACTCCACTTGGAGTTCTAAACCTATGGAGTTGATCGTCTTGCACTTAGAGTGGGATTCCCACCATGGAATTGATTATAGCGTAGTTCAGATCCAATTCCAAATCACTCGTATCAAATCTCGATTCCAAGGCTATACTAAATCCACTACAACCAAATCCAGTGACCAATAAATTTCTAAGCTGTACCAAAAACTAGATTAAAAACAGCATACCTTCTTCTCCTCAACTACAGGAGCGGCGGCAGCAGCCGAAGCACCACCAGCAGCTGGAGCGGCAGCAGAGACGGGAGCACCGCCTCCACCGGAACCAACGTTGGCAATGAGATCTTCAACGTTTCTCTTCTCGACTAGCTTAGCGAATAGAGCCGGCCAGTAAGACTCAACCTCCACCTTCGCAGCTTTCACCAAAGTATTGATCTTCTCCGGCTAACCATCAATCAACGACCAAGTCCACAAATCCATCAAAACCGCAACAAAACGAATCGAACAAGTAATCATCGGAAACGAGAGAAAGAGCGATAGAGATTGGCTTACTGTGACTGAGATTCCGTCATCATGGAGGATGAGAGTGGCGTAAGTGCAAGCTATCTCGCTGATCGACATTTTGGAGCAGAGCACAAAGAAGGCCGAGAGAGCAAGCGAGACGACGAGACGCAGCAGAGAGGAAATGGCGAAACGCCCAAGGCTTTTATAGAGTTCATTGAGTCTAGGGTTTTGATCAGACAACGTCCGGCTAAGGAAGCCCTAGCTCTAACTTTGGGCCTGTTTTTGTGGCCCGTATCTTCTTGGACCTCTGACGGATCAGTGAGCTATAGTTTTAGCTATTGTTTGAGCAAACAAATTTTAGAAAATATGAGAAAAATAAGAAGAAATAAAATAAATTTAAAAAAAAAATCATAAAAAATAAATAAAATAGAACAACTTTTTCTTTTTTCATTCTCACTACACCACCTAATTTCTAAAACTTTAAATACGATCTTTTTGAACTTGAAGTATTTTTCTATTTTTTGTTAAATTTTTCTAAATTTTCTCGTTAGATAAATAGATTTCAAATCAAATAAAACTTAATACATATTATTTACTAATTTTTTTAAAATAATTGAAAGCTAAAAGGCAAAAAATTAATTCAATTAATACTAAAAAGTCATTAAGCACCAAACCCGATTCAATTAATACTATAAAACATGTAAATAAACTTCAAATCAAACAAAACATGATTTGTTAAATTCACTCTATGAATTTAATAATTTTGAAACTCAAATATTAATTTAATTAATACAAGAAAAAAGGTATAGAAAATGGTCAACAATGCCTCTATTGTTCATATTTTGCGTAGCACTACATTTTCTTACTTTCCAACATGACTTGTTGCTCATTCTTCATGCATAATTACATTTTCCTTTATTTTCTTATTAAGGTGGCATTAAATTTGGCAAACAAACCTAGTATTTTTAAAAACAATTTGAATTTAAAACCACTTTTTAAAAACTTGTCAAACACTCTTAATTTTAGTATTATTGATATTTAGCTTGAAAATAATTTTTGAAAACAAGTTTTAGAAAACACGATCATACTATCTCATTTTTTTTAAAAACTACTTTTGAAAACAATCAAATTAAACTTAGGTTAAGCCCAACTTAAAAAAATATCATTTGAAGCCTAACATAAATTACATTTAGATTAAAAACACAATTCAAAGCATGGATGAAAATATTGAGACATATCGGTGATGTATCGTTGATATATAGTGTATCAGAGGTTATAGAAATGATATTTAATGGAGAAATATTGTTCTAGTGAAATTTCAAGAAAAAATCCCAAAAATCAACGATATGACGATAAATCGTCAATTTTACCTGATATATCGGATGATCAACGCGGGTCAAAATGGTGGTCAAACACACAATAGTGCCCCCACTACAAATACCGCCTAAAAAATGCCAATTTTTACCTTTAAAGGGACTCAAATGGTTTGAGGTTCAGCTCACTTTACCACTAGGACAAGTTTGCCCCTGGTTAAATATGATGCATTCAACATATATATTCAAAGTCATCGTATAAATAAAATATTAAAAGAATGTTTTAAAGAGCAAATTAATTATAATTAAGTACAACAATTTCTCTTAATTGATTACCAAAAATATAAAAAGTATCGTGATAATTTTCTTCATGTGTTTTTAATATCATTAATAAATTAATTAAATATTAAAATATTATACATATATCACAATTTACTTTATATCATTTAATACAATTGAATTAAATTAATCATAATTTTAATATTAATATATAGTTTAAAATTAGACATTATAATCAAATATCATAATATTATTATGAAATAATATTTGATATAATTTAATATTAAATACACACTTATAAAATTCATATTATATATATATATATCAAATTCTTTAATAAAACAACTTTAAAATATCTATTATATTTCTAATTATGTTTTTATGAATTTTTTTTTTATATTTTTATATATTTTGATCAATTTTAGACATATCGATATTTTTGAATATCTGATATATCCATAAAATCGAAATACCTATATATCCACGATATTTTCATCCTTTATTCGAAGTACCCTTATGCCAACACATCAATTCAAAAGGTAGAAATCAATAACTGTCAAAACATCAGCAAAAAAAAATGTATAGGTAAGCAGTAACTTCAGATTTAGGAATAGAAAAGGAACAAAACAACTGAACTGTAAAGATTCAGTGTCTTCCACAAGAACCACAAAATGATGATAGATATTAGTTCTAAAATAGCCTAGTTTTAGGATTTTTTTGTCAAGTAACTAGTCCACTCATGTCTCATATACCGACTAACAATACTTGCACTCCCAACTGTCTCTTGTCTATCAAAGCAGGGTTACAACAAGCATATTTCCAACTTCGGCTGTCGAGGAGTCAGGATTCAGGCGCTACCTGATCTGGCCTGAAAAGAAATCAAGCTTGTTATAAGACACGTTAGAAATTCTCATTTGAAGCAAATCACTAGTTGATAAACTATTCTGGTTTGAGTAATGGGAGCTCTAATCATGCTCATGCTCAATGGATAGGAGGAGAACCGATTAACACCAAGATCAAAAAAGCATTTTCTTTTTGTTGCTGTTATCTACTCAATGCTACTAGACTATTGCAACTTGTAACTAAGAGGCCGTTTGAGAGTGATTTTGAGAGAGGAAGAAGCCCTTTCTAACGCTTGGAAGTGCTTTCTAATGCTTGGAAGCACTTCCTAGCAGAAATTTGAGTTTGGCAAATACTTGAAAATCACTTGGTGAGTGATTCTTCCAAAAATCACTTTTGAAAAGTCCTACAAATTAAAAATACTTTAATCAAAATCACCATTCAAACTCTAAAAGGGTTCATTAGACATTGCTTTTAGAAAACACTTCTACCATAAAAAACGTTTTTGAATAAAAATCAGGTGTTGGATAAAATTTAAAAAGTACTTTTAAAAAGTTGAAAAATCACCTGAGCAGTTCTAGAAAAGCACTTGATAGGTGATTTTCCTCAAAACACTTACAAAAAAACACTTTTACTAAAAGTACTTCGAATAGAAACAGTGTCAAATGCACTCTCAAAGTTATTCCAACTTGATTTCTTCCAACACAAAGCTTATTTACAGATGATCCTCCTCCAGTTTAGACCGTTCAACATACTCTAAGTTGTACTAGGACAGTGTACATCTGTCTAAGAATGTTATATATATTATGTATATGCATGTGAAGTATTTTATCATTATTCAAACCAAGGGCTCACCGGACGGGGAGATGCTGATCTGGACCTTGATCGCCTGACAGGAGATGGAGATCTAGATTTTGAAGCTGATCTTGATACAGATCGTTCCAATGATTTGCTGCAGAAAGAAAAGAAACTCAAAGAATGTAGAAAAGCCATAAAATGTGGGCCATAGAGACAGAGAAAGACGAGGGGAGAGAGAGAGAGTATACCTCCGGTTCCTTTTTAGGCTCCTGCTTCTACTGGGACTATGGCTTCGGCTTCGGCTTCTTGGACTGACATCATACCTCTTCACCTGCTCCAGTTCATGAGCAAAGAAATACCATCACAAATTCATGCCATAGTGTTATTGGTTGCTTTGATGTAAAAAATGGTAATTGATCCCACACCACAAAAGCTTGGTGTCAAAACATTATTATTGCAAAAATGATGTAACAAAGGGTAGGTTAAAGCCAGTCATCAGGGAGAAAAAAAAGGTTAAAGAAAGTCATGTTTTTGCTGCATGACCACTCATTTATGGACTCTCCTTTTGCATGAGAAAAACTACATCAGATCCAAGATGTGTAAAAATAGATGCTCTACCTAGTCGAATTGAAGTTAGAAGCAAGCCTCTCCATATATTATAACTTATAAGGGGAAAATGATCCGTTGCCACGTATCATAAATAATTGAACAAATTCATATATGTTTACCCTAAGTAATTAAGGTCCCAACCAAATTAATAAGATTAAAAAGATTAAAAAGAGGAAGGTTACCCGAATATAAGCCCTTGCCCAAGGATTTCTAAATTCAGTGTCATCAAGTTTCCGAATCTGAGAAAGAGAAGAACATGTCAGCTGCTGCATTCAAATGAAGTTATAATGAATCAAGGAAAAACATAATAAGATGCAACAAGTGGTTTCCCTTGATAACTTACAGCGTATTTCATGTCTTCATGATTGGTATAATCAACAAGACCAAAGGTTCCTGAAAATACACAAATAACTTACTTGCAACTGTTTTTTCAAAATCTCAAGGAATAATAATTATGATAATTCAACAGGACAGAAATCTCACTGCTTATAATGCTTAAATCAGACCTTATTTGAGGTCAAATGCAGCATATATACTAAAGCATTATTGCTAACATGGTATAGTTATATCTTTCAATTGTTTTGCTAGGTGGGATATAGTCATCAATACAATTCATTAACTCCATTAACATTGAGAAAGGTTGTCTACATTGAACAACTAAAACGATATCATCCCGCTTACAAAAATTTAAACACCTGTTGCGGCTTCAAAAGTCCCCATCCTTTCTAGGCACATGTAAATGTAATTTTTAACCACCCCCCCGCCCCGTAACAGTAGAAGAAAATGATCATCAGAATAAAAAGCTGGTATTAATATTTGATGTTAGCAAAAATGCTAATAGCAATAAGTATTACAAATCATACCATCAGCATCACGGGAAACTTCAGCAAAACACACATCACCAGCTTTTCGCATGTGATCCTGAAATCCATTTACCACCAAGGTGACAATATGGCGTTGTGAACAAAAGTTTTAAGTTGTTTGTGAATGTAATACATTCTCCCACCTTTAAATCTTGCCAGGAAGCAGAACTTGGAAGCCCACGAACAATAACTGTACACCAAAATCAGCTATGTACTCAGAACCATATAAAGATATTTAAACAAAAGTGTATAAAAGATAGACAAACAGTTGACAGAAATTCTGATACAAGATTCCAACAGTATCTCCCAATCTCATATGCACCTCGATACTCAGAATGGCGTGAAACACCAAAGCGGCCCCCACCCCCGCTACCATGGCCACCACGACGATCGCTTGAAGATGATTGCCCTCTACCACCATGGGCAAGTTCAACCTGCATTAGCCGTCAAAGAAGAATCAATTAAGGGAAAATAAAATGAAATACACAAGAAAATAGTTGGAAAGTCTTATTACCCTCAGACGACAACCATCAAAATTATAGCCATCACGACCCCTAATTGCATCTTCCGCATCCCGAGAATTCTCAAACTGCCAATTACACAAAAATAATCGATTAAACTCATTATCATACCACATACATCTAAGAAAAAACCAAAGGCTAAAAAATACCTCCACAAAACAATAACAAGGGGGACGAGGTGGGATCTTCAACTCAACGTCCAATATCCGACCATACTGAAAAGAGCAAAATTTTATATTTGTCATACACATACAATTTTTATGGATTCAATTGAAAGAAATGGCAGGCCCTATAATGTGGTATCCAGTACTAATACAAGTGCTAAACAGCTTTTACATCAAGGTACAGATGAAAACGATTAGCATTGAGAAGATTTGTAGATAAACAAGAATATCACTGAAGGCACCCCTCAACTGAAATAATGTTGGTCCAGAAGCATACTCAGTAATTTAAATGCTAAAACTTATCATGTTAACAGCTACTAGCTAAAACATGGGAGTTCATAAACCTGAATAACACAACAATAAAAGTGCAGAAATGATGTGTTTAGCTGAGAATCTACTTCAGTGTATGAGGATTAGCTTAGTTAATACTGAGGTTCACCATTAGAAAGACATAATTGCACTGAGCAATCACTTCACTGAGAAATTGGGAAGCATATATAGAACCATTGCTAAAAATAGATATGGATGAAAAACTTTAGAACTCAAACCTTGTAGAATAGATCTTCAATTTCATATTCTCTTATATCCGAAGGCAGATTGCCAACATAGATTGTGCGAGAAAATCGGCCACTCATTTTTTATACCGGCAAGGGCTCAGTGAACGAGTTTTGCTGCATTAAGAAAATACAATCATGTAAATGAAGAAACAATTGCTCATTTTTTTTTGCAAGGACTCCGGCTATTGTGTTATCCATTGTACTTATCATTATGTACTTAGTTCAACGGTAATGGAATTAAAGCAAAACCAAAACTATGAAGCAAACCAAGAGAGCAATCCTCGAGGTGAGCGGTGCTCCACAAGCTCCATTGCTCATATGCTCCAAGATGCTCCACAGCTATAATAAATTTGAAATAAAATTTGCTCTCCTCATCCCCTCTCAAAATTTTGCAGATGTATAGATCTTCTGAGAGTGAGCAACAACTTCCAATTAAAAACAAAGACCCAAAACTCCACCCTGATTTCTCCCATTCCCTCTCTACATCCCTATGTATGACAGCAAAGCTCATATTTGTCCAAGCGCCGGTCATCTATCATAAAGAAAGCATCTGTGTCATGAGATGATGTGAGATTTTGACATATATCTATGCATTTACCTTACTCAGATTTCTTTTAACTGCAATTGAAGAAAATGATCCTGAAAAATATGCAATATATTTTTCAGTTAAATGGCACCCGACACAAATGCCTACTTTTCCGATGTTAAAACATGCACACCAAAGAGACAGTGATTGACAATATACTTGCACAAAAAATGTAAAAAGGGGAAGAAAAAAAATAAAAAGAAAAAGAAGATACACACACATGCACGCTAACAGGCACATACATACAGGGAGAAGCACAGGGAATTACAAGGCTACAAGAACTTAAAATCTTGAACCATAAAAAAAATTAAACCAATCTATCATAAAAAATCTTAGAATCTTGAAGAAGCCACTCCAACTCCAATGTTAATATTTTCTCAATGATTTCTCAGGAACCAGATCGAGGCGGGATGGAAAAGGACAAATATAAAATAACAAAAAAAAAAAAAAAAAACCAAGAAAGACAGACCCAAATTGATACTACAAATGCAAATCTAGCAATTTAAAAGAGATCCATACGTAAAGCAAGTTGGTGTACCAGAACTGATACTAAAAATATAGGTTTAACAGTTTCCAACTCCCAATGAAAAATTTTGCTTCCATCTGACATCAAACCCCATCCTCGTATCTAACCTTTTTTTTTTTCATTGAAATTTCATGCTACCCAGCTTCAAACCGACTACAAACAAAACAACAAAGCCTTATCGCAAACATTCCTCGTGTTCTCCCACACCACACTTGACGTTTCTTTTCCATTATCCTCTGTTTATCTCGGGGGAAAAGCCCTCGAAATTTTCCGTGAAAAAAAAAAAGAAGAGTTTTTTTATGGCTCCACTCACCTCGATTGATATCCTACACCAAAATCTCAAACAAATTTGCAAACAGGTAGCGTGTCTTCGCAGTTCACACCTTAAATCCACTTTCCCTCGCACAAATTTTCCCTCGTTTCCATAGAAACAAAAAAAACCACTCTCAAGGCCTACGAATCTCCGAACGCTTCTATGATCCTCAAATAACATAGATAGTAAAGCAAAAGCCAAAATAATTTACCAGAATGGAAATACCAAAACCCTAGATTAACGGAGCTCGATTAAGATCATACCGGAGGAGAAGATTCAAGCAAGAGATGCGAGGCTTCGACGGAGCGCACGGCCGTCTACGGTGTTTGGAGCTTGAGAGCTAGGGTTAGCTCCTTCCTTCTCCTTCGAGAATAGAGAAAAATACGTTAGGGTTTCGATGGCGTGAGATGGAGAATTGTCCAACGGTGATTGAGTCGGGGTGAGTCGCGGCTCGTGGCGGCTGGTGGGTTGCCTATATATGGACCATGGTCCGTCTTATTCTGGTGACCAGGGCGCGCCGGTTTGGCACTTGGGAAAATAATTGGACCAAAATTTTTCCCAGCCCAAATAAATATTACTGATTTTTTCTAAAAATAGAATTAGCATTGAAATTATTAAATTTGAAAATATATATATATATATATATATATATATATATATATATATATATAGTTATTTTGATAAAATATTTTTAAAATTATTAATTATAAAAATAAAAAGGGTTTGGTAGTGTTTTTATTTGAAATATTTTTAATTGAAGCATTTTCTCTTTGTTTTTCAAATCTTTACCTATCAAGTGTTTATTCAAAAAATACTACAAATAATTTTTAAAAGTGTTTCTTAAATTTTATTAATTTTTTTTGTTTAAAAATATTTTTAGGTTAAAATTGCTTCCTAAAATAACAATCAACCATAATTAACAATGATTTAAAAAAATATTTTTAGTTATTTTAATACTTAAAAGATAAAAATTTAAAGTGTTACAAATAACAAAAACATTTTATAAAATTATTACTAAATGCAATCATGTGTTTTTAATGAAAATATTGAATCTAAAATTATTTTTAAGATAATTACTTATTAAATATTTATTTAGAAAACACTATAAAGTAATTTTTTAAAGTTACAAATGATTTTTTATATTTTGAAAGGCCTTTCTTAATTTTTTTTTCTTCAAATAATTAAAAATATTTTTAAGGTTAAAAACACGTTTTAAAATTATTATTAAATAGACTCTACAATGTTGATTTTGATGTACTTTTTGTTTTTTATTTTTTAAATTAGAAAAATATTAATATTTTTTTATAAAATAAATTTAAATAAAATTTATTATTATTTTTAAGCTTTAAAAATAGAATACAAATTATCTTGTATTTTTATATTTTAAAATAGTAAAATAAATTAATACCTTGATTTTTTTAAAATCATTATATTTCGTACCACATTTATTATTATTTATTTTAAAATTTTAAAAATAAAAAATATATCCAAACAACGGTATTTTCTTAAATTATCAAATAAAATTTAAAAAATGAAAAATATATCCAAACAGCGGTATTTAAAATAAAGTCAAATTTAGAAAAAGAAGAAGAAGAAGAAGAAGAAATAATAACATACTATAAAATCAAAATTTTCTTAAATTAATCTCCATTCCACAATCCCAATGGGATTCGAACTAGGGTTTTACCTCCTTTCTCTCTCCACTACCCACTACCCACCACCACCCAATCAAAAAATAATATAAAAAAATAAAGGCCGCCTCTCAAAATCGGTTGTACACCGGACTTGATCCCTGGATCTTCCGCAAAATCTTTGATTTTTCCCTCCAAATTCCCATTCAGTTCTAACCACCTCCGTCCACAGGCCTCCGCCAATGGCCTCCCGTTTCCAAGCCGCTTCGCTCGTGGCTTCGCCGTCGTACCCCAATGCCGTCGCCTGGTCCGACGAGAACCTCATCGCCGTCGCCACCGGCCACCTCGTCACCATACTGGTGATTCTCTTTACTTGTACTGATCATCCGCTGTCAAATTGAGCTAGCAAAGTTTGATTTTTACACTTCTCGGATTAGTTGTCTTTTTTTTTTTTTTCTTTTTTTTTTTTCTCAGTAAGCAAACGGGAATTTCTGTTTTTTTATTTTATTTATTAGTTTTATTTTGTGGTAGAATCCGGCATTGCCATTTGGACCGCGAGGTTTGATAACGATTCCGGCCAACAAGCCCTTTCCGATTGGAGTGATAGAAAGACAAGGTAAATTATTATAGAGCAGATTAGATTGTACATGCAACTATATGATCAAAATATAGTGCTGTTTGAATTGTCTATATGTTAATTATAGAGCAGATTAGATTTCTTTCGATGGACATTCTCATTATAGAAACCAAATTCATGTTTTTCTTCGAGTTCCATGTTAGTGTGGCTGATTGCTTGAAGTGTTTATATTTGCATGTGAGTGATGGGAATATGCCTTAATTTGTGTTTTACAACTCTCTTGCCAGTTACTTTTAATAGGTGACCAGAATTTCCCTTTTTTGCATTTGCACAGTGTCAAAAATCTCCCCATGAGTCCTACACTATCGTAATTAGTAATTTGCATCAGTTGTCCATGGTTCAGTTTCATCCGAAATTTATTTTAATTTGGAGTGTTTTGCAGATTTATACTCAGGCTGCTTGTTGAGCACTTGTTTATCACGAGACATCCGACCATGTGTTAGATCAATTTCATGGTCACATATAGGATTGGCTCCTAATGCAGGGTATGAACCTCATATATTTACCATTTTATCATTTTTGTCTTTCCCATTGTCAATTGCTGCAGTAAGGCATCCATAATTATATGGATGGCTAAGGCATCTTGTGGGTTTAATTTCAATTGAAATTTAGTGTGGTACAGATGCTTGCTTGCTATTTGCACCATAGAAGGACGTGTGAAGCTGTATCGTGCACCATTTTGTGAGTTCCAAGTTGAGTGGGTAGAGGTACGTATGGGAAGGACTTATTGATGCCCCATATTTAGGACTGATGATAGATCGTTTTGTTACCAAAGGGATGCTTCAGAACCATAGAACAACAAATGAACTCATGCTGAGTACACGAGTTCTTCATGTGAATAGAGTCCTCACCAAAACTACCAAAAAGATGATGGAATGTTTTTCATTTATGTGGTTTCTAAATGCTCTTTCAAGCCAATTTTATCTACTAATAAGCATTTTCCTTTGTTGACAATTTATTGTCCAGTGGTTCATCATAGAGAATTTGATCTAAATGCATAGTTTTGCTTGTCTAAATGCTAATAATAATTAGAAAAATCTGCTGCTATATCATGGTCATCATGCTGGATTTGTCATCCTCGTCAGGAGCTTTAATTTGTAATTTCCCTTCTATTTGTATTGATTATATTGACAACTATCTATTGTAACAAACTTCCATAGGTTGTGGATATAACAGACATGCTCTATGATTATCTTGCAAATATTAGTTTTGGAGAGTCAGAAACTGCTGTATCTTCTGATGTAAGTTCTTTCACCTTACAATTCTCTTTACATGGTTCTAAATACTGTGCTGATTTATACTACTGCGATAAGTTGGTACATTTGCTAAGTTATGCTTGTAACTCGACATCTTAATCTTCCATGCAATGATTTTTACTTTTCCGGTGGTTCTAACTTGCACATCCGTGAAACTTCATTGGAAACCTTGTTTCTGATTTTTTCTATTTATTCTTCAGGTGTTTCAGCCACATTCTGACAAGTTGGAAGGAAATAATCCACTTCAAATTGTTTATAAGCGTACATCTAAAGCGAGATCACTCAAGAAGATAGGAGAAGATTGCACATCTAAAACGAGATCACTCAAGAAGATAGGAGAAGACTGCACTCTCCCACTGGTAACTGTGAATCAATATGCTTCTCGCAATGCAATGCTGTCATCACTGGTTGTTGCCTGGTCGCCAGTGCTGTGTTTACCACCTGAAACCGATTCAGCTCCTCCAGATAACTCATCCAACTGCTTTTCTCTACTTGCAGTTGGTGGGAAATCTGGTAAAATTTCCTTTTGGAGAGTTCATGAACCGCTATCCTATACTGTTGAGCACAGCAGGGTTCCCATCAGTGTGATGCTTGCTGGATTCCATCAGGCACATAACACATGGGTCACTGCAATCAGTTGGGCATTACTAACTTCTGATGCTTCAAGTCCTCAGGTTTTACTTGCTACAGGGAGTACAGATGGGAGGTGGGTTATTTATTTAGACTATTATTCTCTGGAACGAAAATTTCTTTTGTTAATATTTATGAGAGAGGATTCTTATGTTTTTTTATCATAAAATGTTCCTTTCCTCTTTGCTTCTGTATATGTGTACATGTTTGTTTGCTTGAACCTTATTTCAGTTTCTTTTTTCCAGTTAAAGTAGCAGTATTTTGTGGGGAAATTTTGAATCTTATTTGGTTAATTATTGTGTATTTTTTTTTTTTTTTTGGCAAAATATAGAAAATTAGGTCTGTGGTCTGTGTTATGATTTTAGGTGACTGCTTTGATCCTAGGAAATGGTATATTTTTTACTATGTCCTTTTCTTGTTACTGGAGAACCTAAAAAACTTTAGTGATAAATTAAATCATTCCCTACTACATAGTTAATTGAGTTTGTAATTAATGATGAAGAGTAGAGATATTCAACACTACTGCAATTCTTGCTAAAACAAGGATGAACTATAGTCAAGGTTTACTTTCCTTGTGATGTTCTTTCTTCCAGTGTGAAGATTTGGCTAGAATACAGTGAGAAATTGCTGAAATCATCTGAGGTCAATGATCCCCCTTTCTCATTGTTGAAAGAGGTAATATTTTAAAAATATGTCTCCCAATTGTTTTATACAAATTAATAAGATAAAGAATTTAATTTAATCTTTTCCAAATTTTTGCTTCTAAATAGGTTATAAATGCTGATTCTGTCCCAGTTTCAGTTCTCACGCTTATTGTGCCTGTACAATCACCACAGAAGATGTTCTTAGCAGTTGGCAAGGGATGTGGATCTTTTGAAGTATGGATATGTGATTTATCTATCAGAAAATTTGATAGAATCGGCTCATATAATGCACATGATCATGTTGTAAGTCTCTTGTCTTGATTAATCTTTACCTTCAAATTGATGATTATTTATGTGCTTAAGAATTTTACCAGGTTACAGGTTTAGCTTGGGCTTTCGATGGATGTTGTTTGTACAGCTGCAGCCAGGTAGTCATTTTATCTGATTTTTTTATATATTTATTTTAGCTAGGAATTAGTAGTTTCCATCCCATAACCCACACAATTATTTCTATTAATTATCTGCATCCAAGCTCTTATTATAAGGGCTGCTTAAAGCTTGAACTCACAGAGTATTATGGATTTCAATGACAATGTTTTTTTTTTTTTTTGATGATAATAGGATAATTCTGTGCGTAGCTGGAGTTTATGTGGGAATTCCCTCGATGAAGTACCCATTCCTCCAAATACTCCTGGTGTAAAGAACCCTGCCGATGACGTAATTATTGTTTGTTTTTTTTCTTCTTGTTCTATTATCCTTATTCTATTTCAACAAAATATGATATTTCTTTGCAGCTCCCATATTTATTTGGTTCATGCTATGGTGTAGCAGTATCCCCTGGAAATCTGGTGGTTGCTGTGGTATGATATCTCATCCCTGCAAAAGTTTCTTAATCTCATAAGTTATGTGTTTCCTTATGCATATGCAGTTTCTGGAAAAGTAATCCTTTTTGGTTATATATATCTGCTTATGTTTTAGAGCTAATTGGATATACCCCAATATAAGTTATATGTACATATGTACATGACATGTTTTACTCTAAAAGCATTGTAATACATTCTTGCGACCCTTTTTGGTACCTGTTGTTTCCTCTGATATTGCTGCATGAGGATCCAATAATAGAAACATGTGCTATTCTTGGATTTGTGGTGTTCAGTGTAAATGTCGTGCAGATATTTTAAAATTTGACAGCAGGCTATTTCCCTTTTTAGGAACTACTCTTGTCTTTTATGGAGTATCTCAAAGGAGAAGAATAGGTATAAGTTTAGAAGAGGTGCATTTGATTGATAGGCTCAAGCATGAGGTCTCTTTTCATTTGGTTGTCCAAGCTGATGGCTTCCACTTGTGGCTCTTTTATAAATTTTCTTTGTGAGATAAGTAGGGGTGATGTGTTTATGTGTTTCTTTTTATTTTCTCTTCCTTAAATGCTCTTCACTTGTGCTTGAGTTGTGTTCCACTTAGGGATTTGCTTATCTAAAAAGATTATAAAGCTTGAGAAATTTGAATGTTAAATAGGTGACCAGTCGTTTCCAACCTTCCAATTATTAACTGTAGGAGAATCAATGGCTTGATGGAGGATGAAATTCTTGCATTTGGGGTTGTTGTTAGATTTTTTTTTTGTCTGTCCTTGGTGTTTTACTGTCCTTCTCTCTTAGGAACATATATTTATGTTTTATTTTATGATGATGATGATGATGCATACTTGTACTGTTGCATACCATGGATCTAAGAACTAACCTATTTGCACTTGATCTTTGTAGGCTCGTGGTTTTGATGCTGGTCTATTGAATCCAATGTATCAGGCAAGGTAAAGTGCCCATACACATATTATTGCTGTGTTTACTTTGGAAATGATGATTTAGTCAAGAAAGGTGAAAACCTTCCCTGGATTGATTTGTTTGTATCTAATCTCAACAAGATAAATTGACATCTTTTGCTAAAATACACAGGACTCAAAAGGCTGCCATTGAGTTCTTCTGGATAGGTGGGCAACAACTTGAAAGTTCAACAAACAGAAACCTAGAGTTTGGTATTGAAAATTTTCCTGGTTTTCCTAAGAAGGAATTGATTTATTGGGAGTGTAATATGTTGTGGTATTTAAGTCAATATGAGCATCTGGATAAGCCTTTGGTAGTTTGGGATATAGTTGCAGCATTGTTGGCTTTCAAGCAGTCTGCACCTAAGTATGTGGAACTTGTACTGGTTAAGTGGCTTTCAGTTTCAAATGTGGAATCCCATCTGGGCCTTTCAACAGGAAAGATTTTGTCTCATGCCTCCAGAACTTTCTCAAATACTACTACCCGAAAGTTGCACCTTTTCAATATCATCTGTAGACATGTAGTACTATCTGAGCTGAAGGCAGATAAAATTAACAGCAAACAGCCTAATCTAGAAGAATTTGGTGGTGCTGAGGAGGAAAAACTGAAGTTGTGGATGGAACTACTTCTTTGCAGTGAAAGAGAACTCCGTGAAAGGCTTGTGGGTTTTGCTTTTTCTACTGTTTTAGGTCTCATGTCCTCTTTGGCTGCAAAAGTTTATAGAGCTGAGGGCTGGGATCCAGTTGGATTAGCACAAATGGAGCAGTGGGTTGCACTTAATTATGATCATGTACAGGATCAACTAAAACTCCTTGCATCAGAAGTTAGAAACCTTGATAAGAGGTACTTCTTGTGACCCTGCTTTTATTTTGTACTAATTTTTTTTATTTGATCTTGTTCTATGTTATGGAAACCATAGAGATCCTTGGTTAGTTCATCCGGTTTTGGTGGAGACTGTCGGGATGTTGATAAACAAGTAGCTAATATATACCTCTATGCAAATGGCAGAAAATTAAGGGCAAACATATGTCATAGGGAGGAGTAATTCTGACCATCTCCCTTGTATGTAAAGACATCTGTTGATGAAGATAGAGTTTTTCAGCATAAATGAATATGAAAAAACAGGAAAAAAAAACACCATTTTGTGAATTACTAGAGACAATCATCATCTATAACACAACTCAAAATGCTTCATCCAACTAATTTCCCAGTTGGGTAAGCAGGCTCCCTTCGGTTTCAGATGCCTGTACCTAAGGGTCTGACCATAGGCAACCCCCCTTCCAGTGCAACCAATTGTTGATAAGATGAAGCTGTGATGACAGATGAAGTTTTACTATAAAAGCTTATAAGCATAAAAATATGGAGAGAGAGAGAATCTTTTGCATAAGGGAATGAGAATAAGCTCATCTCCAAGTGTTAAGGAAAACAAAATGGTTAAATCTTAAATGTTAAGCTCTTGTAGCAGCTGATGTTCATGTAGTGCCAGGCTCTGTTATAACAAATAAAATGGCTTGCAAAAATCGGAAGTTGTGTGTTATAGTTTGTGTATGTACACATGCCTATGTATTTTCGATCACTCTTAATCTTATCTGTGTTTCTTTCAACAGGAAGCTGCATTCTGTTTGTGAATATGTAGCAGGAGAGCAATGTAGCTATTGTTTAGCATCTGTTCCATTTGAATCTCCAGAGATTGCTTTTTGCCAAGGTGCAAAGTGCAGTGGTGGGGTTGGTCAGAGCCATAAACTAGCACGGTGTGCCGTTTGCATGCAGGTCTGCCCTGCTACACCCTCCTGGTTTTGCACGTGTTGTCAGAGATATTCTTCAAAACTGGCTCCCCCACAATTTTTTCTCATGCCCAGATATCCACTGGATTTCAAGTCTTCAACTGAATCCTGCACCTTAAACAATTTCTCTAAACCCTTCTGCCCCTTTTGTGGAATACTGCTACAAAGATTACAACCGGTATTTCTACTCTCTGCATCACCAGCATAATTTGAACTAAACACCATAGATATTTACTGTTGTATGAGTGATAATAAAGGCTGTTCCAAGTTTTGAGTCCCACGGGAGGGGCAGCTATGATTATATTATTGTACGGCATCAGTCTAGAATAAAAGTACTGGAAACTGATGTGCTTTTGAGCATTTAGATATAAGAGAGAATTTTTTCTGTACAGATTCTATTAATAAGTTCATTAATGTATTGATTTAACACATTTGTTATGCCTTTTTTATTTGATTCTTGTATCTTTCCATACTTCCAACCTCTCAGTATGCCATCTCCTTCTCCCTTTGAAAGTTGTATTGAGTCCAGAGAAAACTTGGTCCCAGTGTCCTCGTGTGAAAGGGCTGGCTCTAACTCAAGCATGGCCTTTGCGCATGATGTTCCAAGCCTCATGAACGCGTTGATCTATTTTGACTGGCACGGTGCTGAGAAATTTAGGATGCTGCCAAACACCCTTATAAGGAAGTTCTTGGAACCTGACCCACCAATGTGAAAATTAGGTGTTTATGCAGCAAAAAGATCCAAAATGCAGAGCAAAACAAATTGTCACTCCCCCCTTAACTTGCCCCATAAAATAAGAGTAAAACTTTGTTTTTTCAGCATTGTCGTCTCAAACCTCTTGTCTATTTCTTCTTCCATGTATCTGTTATGACAAATCTCCTTGTCTGCAGGTTGGGACCATACCAAAAGTGAGTGTCTTTCAGGTCTTTTTCACAATCATTTTTTCCATACTGGAGTACCCTTTTTCTCATCAACGTTTTGACTAATTCTGAACTTCCCAATTAAAACAGCTAAATGTCGTTTGTTTTTTACAGGGTTTTCTATGACCCACTTGGAAAATTAGGGGATCAAATTGGTCAAACCCCGGATCATGGTAAGAAAATTTATTAATTTCCTTCTAGGGCTTTCATTCAACCGTTCAACTCCAGAGTCATACCAAAAATTCTATTCAATGGTCAGTAATCAACTCGAAATGGCTGCCATTCCACCGTCAATGAATATGAAGACAGAAGGAGTCACAGTCACCTAGGTCGAGTGAGGCTCATCCCATCATCAAGATATAAGCTATGCACACAAAAGTGGTCCAAACCATCTTACATGCAATGAATCTTGGATCCCCATATCATATCTCTTTGTAGTTGCTGCCAACTCCTAAGTTACATTCCTCGAAAAAAATTACAAACAAGCGAATTAGACGATGACAGTTTTAATTTTAACACATCACTAAAATTTTTTATGTTTTATGTTATGTCAAAAGGATAACATATCAATAATGCATCACCTAATTTAAAATGTAGAAAGTAAACGTTAAGTATGTGAAAGACACCTTTTATATCATATCTTGTTGTAGTTGTTGCAAACGTTAATTGATACATCATATGATCAAGAAAGTAGGGAGTATGTCCCTCGAGCAAATAAAAGGCAAAGTCGAGTTGTCAAAGGGGTAAGTTCTAACAATTTTTTGTAATTCAATAAAAGAATTTTAATTAGAAATTAACGATTGAAAATGACTTATAAGTTTTCAATTTTTAGATTTCTTCAAAAAATGACAGCTAATATTTGATGAAAATAGCACACAAGAAAAAAGCACAATAAATACCAATTTTCCTTTTTAATTTAATCATGAAATAGACTAAGACCCATTAAATATAACAATTAAGTGTTGCCTAGAACCCAAAAAAAAAAGGTGCTATATATATATTTTTTTCTATATGTAGCTTTGGAGCTTGCACAAGCCATGAAGTTTTTTTTATCTCGTTAGTAAAAACAAATAATGGTCTTAGCAAATGAAGCTTTACTAAACTTGGGGGTGGTTTGGAATAACTTAGAATCATGGGAGGCTGTTTGGGGAAAGATTTAGTGTTGCAAAAACTAATATTTTGTGTCCTTTTTTAGTTAATATGACACAAAAAAATATTAAGGCGGCAGCTTTCATTTTTTATCCATTTTTTTCCTTTTATATATTTATATTTCTTTATTTTTGTTGATTCAAAAGGGGTACCATATATATATATATATATATTGTATGTAGCTTTGGAGTTTGCACAAGCCATGAAGTTTTCTTTCTCTCATTAGTGAAAACAAACAATGGTCTTAGCAAATGAAGCTTTGCTAGACTTGGTGGGGAGGGTGGTTTGGGACAACTTAAAATCATTGGGGCCTATTTGGGGAAAGATTTAGTGCTGCAAAAACTAATATTTTGTGTCATTTTTTAGTTAATATGACACAAAAAAAGACTAGGGCGGCAACTTTCATTTTTTATCAATTTTTTTATTTTATTTATTTATATTTCTTTATTTTTGTTGATTCAAAAGGGGTGTTATATATATATATATATATATATATATATATATATATATATATATATATATATATATATATTTTCTCTATGTAGCTTTGGAGTTTGTACAAGCCATGAAGTTTTCTTTATCTCGTTAGTGAAAACAAATAATGGTTTTAGCAAATGAAGCTTTACTAGACTTTGGGGTGGTTAAGGACAACTTAGAATCATTGGCGGCTGTTTGGGGAAAGATTTAATGCTGCAAAAGCTAATATTTTGTATCATTTTTTAGTTAATATGACACAAAAAAAAAGACTAGGGCGACAACTTTAATTTTTTATCCATTTTTTTCTTTTATTTATTTATATTTCTTTATTTTTGTTGATTTGAAAGGGGTGTTATATATATATTTTTTTTCTGTATGTAGTTTTGGAGTTTGCGCAAGTCATAAAGTTTTCTTTTTCTCGTTAGTGAAAACAAACAGTGGTCTTAGCAAATGAAGCTTTAGTAAACTTGAGGGTGGTTTGGGACAACTTAAAATCATTGGGGGCTATTTTGGAGAAAGATTTAGTGCTGCAAAAACTAATATTTTGTGTGATTTTTTAGTTAATATGACACAAAAAAAATACTAGGGGCTTTCATTTTTTATCCATTTTTTTTTTCTTTTATTCATTTATAATTCTTTATTTATGTTATTCAAAAGTGATGCTATATTTTTTTTCTATATGTAACTTTGGAGTTCACACATGCCATAAAGTTTTCTTTTTCTCGTCAGTGAAAACAAACAATAGTCTTAGCAAATGAAGCTTTACTGGACTTGGGGGTGGTTTGGGACAACTTAGAATCATTGGGGGTTGTTTGGGGAAAGATTTAGTGTTGCAAAAACTAATATTTTGTGTCATTTTTTAGTTAATATGACACAAAAGACTAGGGTGACAGCTTTCATTTTTTATCCATTTTTTTTCTTTTATTTATTTATATTTCTTTATTTTTGTTGATTCAAAAGGGGTGTTATATATATATATATATATTTTTCTCTATGTAGCTTTGGAGTTTGTATAAGCCATGAAGTTTTCTTTCTCTCATTAGTGAAAACAAACAATGGTCTTAGCAAATGAAGTTTTACTAGACTTGGAAGTGGTTTGGGACAACTTAGAATCATTGGGGGCTATTTGGGGAAAGATTTAGTGCTGCAAAAACTAATATTTTGTGTCCTTTTTAGTTAATATGACACAAAAACTTTCATTTTTTATCCATTTTTTTCTTTTATTTATTCATATTTCTTTATTTGTGTTGATTCAAAAGTGGTGCTATATATATATGTATATATATATAATTTTTTTTTTCTGTATGTAGCTTTGGAGTTTGCACAAGTCATGAAGTTTTCTTTCTTTCGTTAGTGAAAACAAACAATGGTCTTAGCAAATGAAGTTATACTAAACTTGGGGGTGGTTTGGGATAACTTAGAATCATTTGGGGCTTTCCCAAAAACTAATATTTTGTGTCCTTTTTTAGTTAATATGACACAAAAAAGACTAGGGCGGCATCTTTCCTTTTTTTATCCATTTTTTTCTTTTATTTATTTATATTTCTTATTTTTTTATGATTCAAAAGGGGTATTATATATATATTTTTTTTGTATGTAGCTTTGAACTTTGCACAAGCCATGAAGTTTTCTTTCTGTCGTTAGTGAAAACAAACAATGGTCTTAGCAAATGAAGTTTTGTTAGACTTGGTGGGAAGGGTGGTTTGGGACAACTTAAAATCATTGGGGGCTGTTTGGGGAAAGATTTAGTACTGCAAAAACTAATATTTTTTCATTTTTTAGTTAATATGACACAAAAAAATACTAGGACGACAACTTTCATTTTTTATCCATTTTTATTTATTTATTTATATTTCTTTATTTCTGTTGATTCAAAAGTGGTGCTATATTTTTTTTTCCCTGTATGTAGCTTTGGAGTTTGCACAAGCCATGAAGTTTTCTTTCTCTCGTTAGTGAAAACAAACAATGGTCTTAGCAAATGAAGCTTACTAGACTTGGGGTGGTTTGGAACAACTTAGAATCATTGGGGGTTGTTTAGGGAAAGATTTAGTGCTGTAAAAACTAATATTTTGTGTCATTTTTTAGTTAATATGACACAAAAAAATATTAGGGCGGCTGCTTTCCTTTTTTATCCATTTTTTTTCTTTTATTTATTTATATTTCTTTATTTTTGTTGATTCAAAAGGGGTGCTATATTTTTTTTTCTATATATAGCTTTGGAGTTTGCACAAGCCATGAAGTTTTCTTTTTCTTGTTAGTGGTTTGGAACAGCTTAGAATCATTGGGGGTTGTTTTGGGGAAAGATTTAGTACTGTAAAAACTAATATTTTTTGTTTTTTTAGTTAACATGACAAAAAAATATTAAGGGGACAACTTTCATTTTTTATCCCTTTTTTTTCTTTTATTTATTTATATTTCTTTATTTATTTTTATTCAAATGGTTAATATGATTAGAGGGACCCTAGTTAGGGTCCAAGCTGAGGGTCATGCCATTGGTGATTGTGACCCTTGTCCTAAACCCTGCACGGTAGGAAAGCTATCCCTAAAATAGGACCCCTACTATGGGAGCCTTAGGCTCCAGTGATGGTGACCTTAGCCCTACAAGTGCATGCCTTCCATGGCACATTCAACAAGCCAACCCAATGCATGCCATTACTCTTGGGACTTCACTTCCATTGGTCCCACTATTTAATCCTCGTGATATAATGCCACTTCAATGTAATGTGAAATTTATTTTTCTCATGATTTTTCAAATAAATGAATAGAAAAATGCTATATCGTGGTAACATCGAATGAGATTTAGATATAATAGTACAAACAAATAAGAGGAGAATGCAACAATGGAACTAAAAAATGAATATATAATATTATTTAATTGATGATGTCTTTTTAATTAGAATCAATTGTGATCAAAAAAATATATTTTACTACCGTGATCGAACCCAAATGAATATATCTAAAGTTGTTTTAAACTTAAATAAAGACCAATATATAAATATGTCAGACTAAAATGTTATATAAAAATTCAATTTTTTTACTCTTTGTATTCAGACAAAATATATAGAAATGCAATTAAATTTTAAAAAGAGCTAAATTTTTTAAATTTTATTATAATTTTAGACAAAAAATGATTAAAAAAAACAAATAAGTCCTTATATGAATTTTACAAGAATTTGGATGTTACTTGTCTTTTATCCCATAAGCATAAGATTCGGAGTATTTAAATAAATTGATAACTTAAGGAACAACAACCAAATATGGGTTTTAATAATTTGATGTGATACAAACACTTCTAATCTTGTTTTCTTTGATCTGAAATTGTAGTGGAAGCGATTTGAAAAAAAATTACCAACCTTAGAAATGTGTGTAAAATCAAAGTTAGGGTTTTAGAAACATTTTCTCCAAAGAATAGGAATAGGAAGAGAAAATTGGCTGTTTTCAATTGTGATCATTAGAAGGTAGGTCTGTCCATAAATATGCTCATCATTTCTAACTTCCAACACAAGTTAATCAAACAAATTCCTCAATCCTTGGCATGATTTGAGATTCCACCTTTTAATAATTATTAATTAACACGAGCATTCATCCAATATTTTCAAATGATGTTATGCTTCTTTCTCAAAATTTTTAATTTAATTTATGAATTTAGTGGTAAAAAAAATAGAAATAAAATAATTTTTATCATGGGATTACAAATATTTTTTTATATTAAATATAAGGTTAATTTCTATGTTTTAAAAGTTTTTAATTAAATAAATAATTGTTTGAAGAATAACTTTTTCTAAGTTTTCTCTTTTACTTTTAATTTAATGCCTCTAAAAATTGTGTTCAACTTTCTAATACAATAAATACTACTTTACAAACCATGTATGTTTGGAAATGTTTTTGAAATTAATTTAAAAATAATAATTTTTCAAAACAAGAAAAAACATTTTAAATTTGTCCTATAAAACCATATTTTTCAAATAAATTCTCAAATAAATATTTCTTTTTTTTTAGTTAAAAATTTATTTTCAAAATTAAAGTTTGTGTGAATGATTTAAAAATAGAAAGTTGTTTTTAAAAATTCATAATATTGTTTGATCGTTATTCTCTATAAACAAGCATTAAAAACAAAGTAAAACAGATAATAGCTTTTAAAGAATAAGTACAAACCATTTTCACTAGTTTTAAAAAATAAAAGGAAAATATAGAAGATTTAAATAAATAAATAAAATTAAACATAATATCATTTTCTTTATATTTTTATAATCTAATATCAATGCGAAATTTTTAAATATGATGAAAATTTTCAAATATGATATTTCTTTATATTAATGCACTTTTATGAATTTCTTTTAACTTCTGTAAATGTTTTCATTAAATAAATAAATTTCAAATCAAATTGTACTTAATATATAAAATTTATTTAAACAAGTTTTTTGTTTTTAATTTTTCAAAATTGTTTTTAAAAACAGTTTGTTCAACATCTTTATTTTTATAAAATACTAGAAAACTAGTTTTTGTTTGTTAACTTAGAAACAATTTTGAAAAAAACAAGTTTAAGAACGAAAATATGGCCAAAAAGGCTCATAATTTTCAAAAAATGCACATATTTCATCTCTAATTTCTGTAATGAAAAACAAGGTTTCTGAATTACCTTCTGCAATGCCCAAAATCTAGATTGGTTATTTCATTAACTAATTTTATCATCTCAAGTCATGAATGAAACTACAAATATGAAAACCATTATTTTCTCATAGCACAAGAGCCTTGATCTTCGTTTTTACAGGAAAAACATGAATAACTTTAAGAAAAAAATACTTTTTATTTTTAAGGAAAAATTATTTTTTCTTATGTTTTGAAGGGAAATAAGAAAACGTATTTCTTCATCTTTGTTTTCAGGAAAAGAGAGAGAACTATCTAGAACGACTTCCCTTATCTCTCCCATTAATTGGGTCGAATCGGGTCAACCCACTTGGACACCCAAACCCAAATCCAATAATACAATAATATCATTATTCAATGATATAGATGTAACTACATGCCATAATGTGAACATATCATTAATCAATGATATGGATGTAACCACAACCCATGACAATGATAATGTGAACATAACAATTCACATTGAAAAAGTTTGATATGATCCGTACTTACCATATTCCTTCGCTTTATTGCCATAAAAATTATGCATTTATGTACTCTAAATAAATTATTTTTAGAAAAATGGAAAATCATTCATGTACATTTCAATGTGACAGTGCTTTGTTAGCAAAAGCAAAGGCAAAATGGTAGAGGTGGCAAGAACATGACCATTTGCTAGGCCCATGGTGGGGCTTTTAGAATCTTGAAAATGCCCACATCACCCACATAACACTTTTTTTTTTTTTTTTTTTGTTCACATTAATGTCTTGAGAATGAGGTTAAAGGCAATATATAGGGGTCCACCAAATCAATGTTAGGTGGTTAATTTAATGTAGATTATTGCAATCCACAAGGCATTTACATAGAAATAAACATTGGGGTTGGTATTTCTTGCCCCTTTGCATACTATTTTTCATTGAAATATTTATTTATTTATTTATTTTCTAGTATAAAATATATTAACACCACGTGATATTTTTTCACTTTTTTAAAGCTCTAGACCACAATTCATCTTAATAACTAAGTTTTAATAAATGTTTTGAACATAATTTAATTTTCGATGTTGATTATAACTCTTCGAAACAAAATATATCTGTAAATTTACTTTCGAGAAAATACGCATGTTTGAAAAGCTCAAATAAAAAATGAAATGATAAATCGATTTCATTCTTATTCATTGTTGTGTTTAGGTGACTGAAAACCCTATCCCACTTTTACGGAGATTTTGGTTTGTCTTTTCCACACGTTACATCCAACTATCCCTACTTTCATCTTATTTTTATTTATATTCTTATAATTTAAACATTTGTTAATCATTTATCGTCGCTTTTCATATGGAATAATTAAACTTGTTACCATGAAATTCGGGGAAGAAACTTAGATTATTGAGATTTAATGAAGTGTCCAAAATGGCCACAAGATTATGGAATCATGTTAATGCATTGGAATGATGTAATATTTTAATTGAAAGTTCAAACACACCCATATATGTTAAGACAAAGAGGTCATTTCATGGATCTTGATTTGGTAGTTGGTCCCTATCCATTCATTTATTCCTCCACCTTCTCTTTACTATGATTGCCTTACCCAACTCAAATTTGTACTCATCTTGTGATATATGGTTAAATTCTAGGCTAGATAATATGCGATAATTAATAATCTTACGAGGATTCGAGTAAGGTAATAATTTTAATATTCATTTTTAAAAATCTAAAAAATCATTTTTGATACGATTTGATGCACTTTTTTATTATGTGATATATGATATGATTTATATCCGAATATTTTTTTTATAAAATAAATATATATGACAAATTATAATTAATATGCTCTAAAATATGAAAATTAGGTCAATATATAAAAAATATTCAAAGGAAAGTTGTGGAATCAACTATTTATTAATATACCATGCTAATTTTAATATTTTAGAATATTTGAATATTATATTTTATCATGGCTGAGGCTGACACAATAGTCAAATTGGTTAATTTCTGAAAAATAAAAAATTTGAAAATGCTGAATTCCAAAAACGACGCCGTTTAGAAGGCGGAAAGCGTTGCTTACATCAGAAGGTGTTGTCAAATTTGTCTCGTAGCAAAACCAGAACCTGATGCCCTTCCCAAGAAATATTATTTTATTATTAAAAAAAAAAGAGAATTAAAAAAAGAAAAAAAGAAAAGAGAATTAATATCTCGATGTCTGTCACTGCTGCAGAAAGTGACAGCTTTGGGACGCAGCCTAATGCCCACATACACGTGTCGCAAGTAAGCGATATATGCCCCCATGCGCATGTTAGATAAATCCATACCATTTTTTTCACCATCTTTAATTTCTTCACAAATTTCATATTCCCTAATTAATTCACCATTTTTTTTTTCTAAAAATTTTAAATCTAAAATAAGTAAATAATAAATATATAAAAATACCCCTTTAAAATAGTAAATTTTATTAGCACCAAATTAGTAAAGCATTGGTGCCTATCTAGAAGCTTTAGAAGGATAGAAAAAATGCAACTCCTTCCATGCAACTATTGACTTTTATTTCATTGTTATTTAAATGAATATTTTATTTTCATAATTTTTAATTATTTTAAATTCATATAAATTGAATTTTTAGATTTTGAATAATATTTAAACTCTCAAATTTTAATTATTACCTATGAACTCGTATATTATGTTTGATTCTCGAAAAATATATAAAATAAAAATAATTAAAATTATTTAGAAATCCACGCTTTTATAATTATTATATTTAAATTAATTTTTTTTCTTTGATTTTTTATTTTTGTTATATTTTTTTTCAAATTTTATGAGAACCAAATATAGATATACCTTTATATATTAATTTTTATTATAAAATATTATGACTAAAAAACAAAATTAAATTTTATTAATTGAAAATTTTCAAAAATAATGTAATGACGAGAAAAATAATGTTGGAGGGTAATAATGGAATAAAATCATAAAAGTGAGGATAAGGATACAAATATTCCAATTTGGTATGATACACGTGTTCATTATGCCATATAGAGTATGATGATGGCACAAGAGATGATGGATGATGATGATGATGATGATGGTGGTGATGATAAGGGTGAGCATGGCATGGAGAAGGGAAGGGTATTTTGGGAAAATGAAAAAATCGGGTCGTAAGAAGGTCCATAAAGGCTCGAAAAAGCCAAAGGGGACGATCCGAACAACGCCTATATATTTTCTCTCTCTGAAAAAAACTTTCTATTTCTCTCTCTATCTCTGGAGGATCAACAGTGGAATAGTATTATATTGAAATATTTGATAATAATATAGAAAAGAAAAAGCCCTTCTCTGGTTTTACCTCCCTTTTTTCTCCCCGTTTTCTCATCGAATTTTGCAGGGAACTCCGGTTTCCTTTCGCATTCCTCGATCTTCAGGCTGTCTGGTTGTGGCATCGAATGGAAACATTTTAGATTAAGGCGCAGGTGGGATTGTTTCTTTTCTTTCTTTTTTTGTTTTTTGTTTTAATTATTTTTGTCTTTATTTTTTGATCGTCATTTGACCGACCCACAATTTCATTTCCGTTTTTTTGGTGTTCATCTTTGATGAACCAGGATTTTGTTTCGGTTTTTTTTTTGGTGATCGTAGGTTGAACCCAGATTTTTTTACTTTTTTTTATGGTTTTTTTGTAGGGGGGTCGTGTGATTTCGGGGGTTCTGATCATGGCGGTTGTGGAGAATGCTGGAAACAAAGTGGGGTCGTCGAGTGGGAATTCTGAGAGTGCGGACACCAAGGATTTTGGTCAATCGCAGCCGAGTAATCACACAGTTATGCAGAATTTGCAGCAGAAGAACACTAATAGCAAACCGATTTTGCTGCCAAATGATGAAAACTATTACTCGCAGAAGATACCCCAATTTCAGCAGAAAGCGGGGAGCAACGGAGTGGCCAAGATTCAGATGGTGGGGAGTTTCGGAAGAGATAGAGAAGATGGTGGGGATATTAGGGATTTGGAGGACCTTCTCTCCAAGTTGAACCCTATGGCCGAAGAATTTGTTCCACCTTCTCTCGCAAATGGCCATGGATGGTCTGCTGGTGCTGCTTTTGGATACACTAACAACTTTCTATTGCAGGCTAATTTTGGCAATGCAAATGGGAATGCTGGTAGACGGGTATGGTTTTTCTGTTTCATTTCCTATGTGTTTGTTTGGTTGCTGAGAAAATGGACTAAGGGCAAAGAAATATTGCATTTTCTTTTAGTATGTGTAGTACCTTACGGGTTTTGTTTGTTTGGTTTCCCAAAAAAAGGGAGAAAGAAAGAAGAAAGAGCCAAGTTGTTGTGTGGGGCTCAGTTGTTAGAATTCTATGTTTTGCCCGGTCCCAAAGAATGAGAAAAAAAATAAAAAAAATCTAAGACCCAGAATCACAATCTTGAGTCTTTGCCTCAGTTTATCTTATAGCATTTCTGTTTTATAGTTCTCAAGAAAAATTTTAGTTCTCCTGATGGTTTAGTTGTGCATTTCCTTTGTGCAGAAGAGGAACAATTATAATCAGAAGCGGAGAATCAACAGCCGAACCAGCATGGCACAGCGGGAGGAAGTGATTAAGAGGACAGTATATGTGTCTGACATTGATCAGCAGGTAAAGGTTATGTTAGCCTGTGTGTTGCCATTTTTTTTTTCTGTTAATTGTTGTTTGGTTTTGTTTTTCTTGTGTTGGACATGTGTTATTTTTCTTCCTGTTTTGAATTTAGGTCACTGAGGAAGATCTTGCTGCTCTTTTTATCAATTGTGGCCAGGTAATTCGGTGTTTCATGTTTTAAGTGTATTCCGGTTTGTTTGGACCAATGGAGTATTGTGTTTGTTAATGATTTCCTTTGGCATTTTGGTTGAAGGTTGTTGACTGTCGTATATGTGGTGATCCTAATTCCGTTCTCCGATTTGCTTTCGTTGAATTTACTGATGAGGGTATGTTATGACCTTATCTATTTAATCTTTACCGTCTATTTAAGCAAGGATCAATTTTGGTTTGACCCCATTAAATTTCCAAAAAAGTGATTTTCATTCCCTGCAACATTGCTTTTAGAAATGAAATAAAAATGTAAATGACTCCACAAACTGCTAACAGTTTCTAACATTAAATTGGTTTAACCGTTGACCGTTGTATGTAGTGCATGCATCCTCTTGCCTGAACATTGTTTTTTTAGGTATAATTAACATTCATGTGCTTGCAGAAGGCGCACGGGCTGCTCTGAGTTTGGCGGGAACAATGCTTGGGTATTATCCAGTGAGAGTGCTACCTTCGAAAACTGCAATTGCACCTGTTAACCCAACATTTTTGCCAAGGGTGAGAGTATATTTTTTGTGGCCAATCTTTTATCTTTGCTTGATCTTATCATTCATATGACATATTTAGGTTTTAGAACTGGATATAGGCTACAATTATGCTGCTCTCGCACTTTTCCCTGTTTAACATGTTGGTGCTAGAAATGGGTATAGCTTAGAAACGTGCCAATCAAACATTGTTTCCTATTTCTTGTGCTTGTTAATTAAATGTTATCGTGTCATCCAGTCTGAAGATGAACGTGAAATGTGCGCCAGGACTATTTACTGTACAAATATTGATAAGAAGGTATTTCTGAATCTACTTGTCACTTCTAGTGTGGTTGAGAGCACTAATTGGAAAATCTGTATCTGATTTACTTGTTTATTTGATGCAGGTGACCCAGGCGGAAGTCAAACTTTTCTTTGAATCAATTTGTGGAGAGGTTTGTATCTGCTTATAAATCAAACGAACCTGAAGTACTGCGTCTTGAATTCTTAGCTATAGTGAAAGAGCATCTTGTCTGGTATAGGTTCATCGCTTGAGGCTGCTTGGAGACTATCATCACTCTACTCGAATTGCTTTTGTCGAGTTTGTAATGGTAACTACCTACAAGCTCTTAAACTTTCTATGCCATATCCTTTACCTCTCAGGTGTTACTTTTTCTGTAACAATGCAACATGTGAAGTTCTCCCTCCTTTGGTACAATCTTGAAAGGGAATTGTATCTACACTCCTAATTAGAACTCAAAAACAAGAAAAAAAAGAAAAAAAGAACAGAAAAGAAAAGAAGGAAAATTCTATTCTAGCTAAGGTACACATGAACTTGCTGTCATCCAACCCTTTGATTGCTATATTGCCGTTAAAGCATGAAATTTGGTTCTTATGGAATTTGTCTATATGGGCATTGATTAATGCCTTTCAATTCACATGGACAAAACTGAAACAAATAGGGCTCTCATTTTTTATTGTGCATAATTGTGTCATTTCAAATGGATTCAGAAGTCAGATTTCCTTTATGTACCGTGAGAATTTTTATTTTAGTCCCAATAAAATTTGGGAGTCCCACATTTGTGGCAATTCATGTGTTCATGGATGAAGTATGTGATGAACCCATAAAGAAAAATAATGATAACAATGTGGCAGTCCATAATACATGAATTTTCTTGATATAATTTACTTTTGCAATGAGAGAAAAGCATATTAGGAGTGCTAACGTTGTGGCATAGTACTGTGGTCTGGATGTTAAATTTTCTTAATATATTCTCTACTTGCAAAGGTTTGGGGTGGGGATGTGGAAGTTCCAATCTCAACTCCATGTAACAGGGGAAAAAAGGCATTATCAATGAAAATAAGTGTTTGTCACAGACTTAATACTTCTGAAGTTGCATTTTAACCAATGTATTCTAAGAATTTTGATAATTAGCTTTAGTTTCAGACCTTAATTTTTCAGATTATGATGCTGGCATGATTTTTTGATAAATTAATTTCAATGTAAACTCCACAAAGTATATCTCGATGCTTGGGATACTGTTATTGGAGGAAATGGGAATGACAGTCTCTGGATGCTAACACTGCCAAATTTAAGTGGCTACTGGAATTGGGAAAAAGAGCCAGATGTGTGTGTGTGCATGATTGAGCTGGAGATTAATTGCATGAATGCCTTTTACAGTTAAAATGATTGTGGTTGATTATCTTGTCTCTTAGGCATTCTGGATAACTATGTCCTTTGTACAAAACAAAATGGTGGGATATAATAGGTGCTTTGACTTGAGATTAGAATAGAGCAACTCAAGAAAAGGGGAGGTTGGAAGGAGAGCTGTTGTGCCATGGGAAGGCATCATGTACTTGGGAATGGTGTTTGATTTGAGATCTAAATTGGGATCCCTTTAGAATGAGGTTTGGTGTGCCTTGTATAAGTGAAATGGCATGTCTAATTGGTTTGCAGGTAGGCTCTCCAGATGAGCTTTAGGCTCAGAGCCAATCAATATGACCTGCAGGGATCAGAGATCTTATTGAAGTGTGTTGACTGTTGGAGCTGGAAGGGGCTAGCAGTTGTAGTGCCTCAATGCTAGTTGAAGCATGTCGGAGAGTTGACTAAGACTGTGCCATAGCCACACTTTCTGATTTAGATTATCTTTGAAGCAATGAATGGCTCTTAACTCAAGACCTTGCCCCTGTTGCTTGTGCCAAGTCTATCAATAAGAACATATCTTTAGTGAAAATGTTTTCATTTTCAGAAACATATATGTGGGTACAAAGTAATGGGTATCTAGATATGAATTGCAATTTCTTCTTCACACTACATTACATCCTGCATGAGAACTCTTATCATTCTTTTGGCTTGATTTCTAGACTGACCGATTCTTGTTTATGCCGTGTTTTCTGCTCTTTCAGGCTGAGAGTGCAATTGCAGCCCTTAACTGTAGCGGCGCCATTTTAGGATCCCTGCCTATAAGGTTTGATTTCATAAACCTTTTTCCTTGATCTAACTTGATCTTCCCTTTTCTCTGTTCTTGTTCCTAACTTGCCACAATGTTTTTCTCTCATGTGTATACAGAGTCAGCCCATCAAAGACGCCTGTCAGGCCACGAGCTCCTCGCCCAGCCTTGCATTGAACCAGCCTTGCATGTGTCCTGGATGGATCTATTGCTGCTATAATATTTACATATACATACATAGATACAGACATGTTATTTAAGGTACTTGTGGCTTTTGTTTATCATCTTAGTTTCGTCCTCAGTGACTTAGCCCGGTATCTTTGTTACCTGTAGGGGTTATTTATGGTTGTTTATCTTAGCATGTAGAGCTGGAGGGGTTACCCATGTTTGTTTGTTTACCTTGTAGAGATGGGTGGAATTTCGAGGCTTTAAACCATTCCCATTATGGTTGATAGAGTAGGTCTGCTGTCCCAAAAGACTAATGTTTGTTCGAATTTTATGATGTTTCTAACTCCTGAAGGATTCTTCAAAGACCCATTTTAAAACTTTTGGTTCTTAATGATCTGTAGGTTTGGATGCTTTGCTTGTTTTCTTATTTTTTGCAGGCTGACATTCTTTGTTTCTATCTTTTAGATTATTTAGTCCGAGAGTTAGGTGAATCTGTTTGCTTTCAATCAAAAGGACTCCTAGTTGCACGCCAAATTCACAATCAAACTTCAAATTTTCTTTCCTTTTCCTGCTGTTCTCCGTTAGGACTATTAACATATTGACAGGAAAAGTTGGTCAAATTCTCTGGAAGTAGTTTTCCCTTCAGGAAAGGGGTTTCAGGTCAAAACTCTACACTTTCCCATTGGGAAAAACTCGAAGTTGATGACTCAGGGTGGTTATCTTCTCATGAGGGCAACAATTCTATCTTTAATGATAGATAATTACAATGATGAAGAATAACCAGTTTCAAACGTCTTTCTAACTTACCAAAAGTTCAAAGCCAAGTAACTCTTCTCCTTGGAATAAGTTTAATCAGCTTCTGATCTGGAAACATGTAGGTTGAGAAGTGTTGGATGTATTCTTTTCGGCTTTGCCCATCGTTTTCAGCTTTGGCCAGGGGACAGGGTCCTGGGCCTGTTTGGAAACCGTATCGGAAATAGTTTTTGGATCGTTAGAACAGAAAATAGTTCTCTTAGATAACGGTTATTAGCTTAGGAAAACACATTTGACCAAGTATTGATGGAAAACAGTTCTTCGAGAATTTGTTCTCAAAATAGTTAAATATGTTGTGGGTTTTTTCAATTATTTTTTGCGTAGTGTTTTGAGTAATAATTGAAAATATAAAAAATATTTTTAAAACTTTTATATTGTACAATGTGCATTAAGCAAAATTATTTTTCTAAGTATAAAATTTTGTTTCTAAAATCAATTGAAAACTGTTTTTAAAAACTGTTTTCACATAATGTTCCAAACTGACCCTTAATCTTAATGAGATTTCTCCTCATCTATCCTTTCTCTGAATATGAGATTAGGTGGGTTGCAAAACCCTAGTAATCAATACAATTAACACCTAAACTGCTGGTTGAGTGTAAAAAATATGATCGATTCAGAATGGGTAATAATTCCAATCTAACTTGTTTGAATGTTCCAATGATGACAGTGTGACATGAACCCAACCCTCATGACCATAAAGATGTGTTAATGATGAATTGGGCAATGAGGGGGGCACTGGTGAAGTTAAAAAGACTAGGGCCTGTTTGTTTAGTGTTTTCAAGAACTGTTTTCTGTTCTTGAAAACAAAAAACACCAAAAACTCGTTTGGTTGAGAGAGTAGTTTTTGTTTTTGTTGTCCCCCGTGTTCTCAAAATGGCACTGTTTAGAGAACAACAAAATGTTGTTTTCCCCGTTTTTTTACTGTTTACAGAACAAAATTAAAAAAAAAAAAAACAATCTGTTCTCCGTGTTTTTTTTTTCTTCCCGTTTCTTTCCATTTTGGTACAATAGCAAAGAGATCCCTAAAACGGATCCAGCAAAAGAACAGCAATTTTTTTGGTTTTCCTTGGGGTTTTGCATGGATTTTCTCGGAAATCAAACGAGGATGAATTTTCCCAGAAATTGAACGGGCATGGATTTTCTTGGGAATCAAACGGAGGCATGGATTTTCTTGGGAATCAAACGGGGTTGCAGAAAAATAAAAATAAATAACAAGATTAGATTAGTACCTGGGAGGATTGAGAGTGGCAGAGGAAAATAGGGCCTTTTTAGGGTTTCTCTCGTCTGGAGGGCAACTTCAGAAAAGGGCTTCAGAAAAGGGCTTCTTGATGCCCGAGTGAAAAAAGGCCATTTCATTTTGAGAGGAGATAAAAAAAAACTTAACAAATCACGATAACAAGTTTATCTCAACTTAAGAATATGCTATAATTTTTCATAAAGTTAAAGATTAAATAAAAAAAAATATTAATAAAAATGATTTTATTATGTTTGATTTATTTTAAAAAAAATATAAAAATTATTTTTATTTTAAAATTAATAAAATAAATAATTTTTTTAATTTAAATGAACTATATATCTAAAAATATTTATAAATTTATAATATAAAATTACTTGAAAAAATATTTTATTAATTAGAAAAGAAAAAAAAATCTTTTAAACGTGTTTTTTGTTTTATTTGTTCTAAATTTTTTTTTATTAACTCAACCAAACATGTTTTTTTTGTTTTTGAGAACAAAAACTGTTTTTTAAAATTCAGTTCCCAAACACAATTTTTTAAAAAAAAACACCAAAAACTGTTCTTAAAAACTATTTTCAAAAACTGTTTTCCAGAACAGTTTTCAAAAACAGCAACCAAACAAGCCCCTAACTTTTCTTTTGTTTTGTTTTCCATTTTCAAACAAGGTTCCAAGTCAAGTGCTTTCTCCCTTGGTTTATAGAAGTTTCCTGGAAAATGGTCCAAATGACCATATCTGTGACTAAGATCACACCACCCCACACACCCAGTTCTTCCGCATCAAAAATTGTCTCAAACATTGGATTCCACACATGCCCTTTCAAATCAGAAAAAGGAGATCATACCCCCCAAAAAAAAAGACAAAGAAAAAAGAATTACAGAGAGTTGGCCTTCTGCAAATTGACAAGGAACTAAAAAAACTGAAAACCCCATTAAATGATGGCAATGTGGGTGTGTCACTACTGCTAACACAAACATGGGTTTGCCATGGGAAGCCTCGTACTTCCGAGAATTTGATTCAAAAATCTGTTTCAAGGCCACACCTATGAAAAGGGTGAATGCCTCTTCTATACTGTATTCTCCAAAATAGGTAAGAAAAAAAAGGTGTGCTGATTGACGATGATGATTATGATGGTGGTGGTGGTGGTGGTGGTGGGTGGTGGTGGAGGTGGAGGTGGAGGTGGAGGTGGATGACAATGAACAAATGTATGGTTACAGGAGCAAGCTCTAAATTCTAACAGCCTGTTCCAAGAGAATAACAATGAACAAATGTATACATAATTTTGGTTATAAAAACCAAACACTATCCTTTTCTTTGTTTCCTCCTTTTTCTTTCTATCCTTTTTGGTATGTTGTGTTTCCTCCTTATGAACCCTGCTCAGAGGCTGCAGCAGTCCTTGTCACTTCCCCTGCTGCTGTGGCTGCACCTGTTGCATAGCAGAAACAGCTTGTTATTAGTATTTACAAGATCTAGAGCTCTTCTTCAATGGAGAATTCAGTGTAAGGATTGGTTGGAGGAGAGATTCAAACCAGTGGCAGTGGCTCCCAGGGAAGCTGAAGCTGAAGCAGAAGCTGAAGCTGGAAGTGGTAAGATCCCAACAGCCTGGTACGGCTGAGGCAAGTAAGGGTACTGTGTTGTTTGTGGGTACTGAATTCCAAAACCTTGCATTTGGCTGCTCTGGCCTTGCTGAGTGTAGACTGGATAGTAACCGTAGTAAACTCCAGGCGTACCCGAAGGTGAGGAGTAGTAGGATGACATCTGCTGCCCACTATATGCATTGTAGTAGTTCTGCAGTAACACACCATTGATTAAACTTCAAAACCTAAATGAATCAGCATTGGAAAGATGGAAGAAGAATAACACTAACCATTGCATATAGTTCTTGTGGATAACCAGAGTACCTGAATTGAAGAAGAGAAGATTCATAAGACAATTGAAAGGAAAAAAAAAAAAACCCAGAAAGAAAATACCATTCAAGAAGATTTTTACCCATAGACAGAGTAAGGGGGGAATGAAAAATGGGGATTGGATTGACGGAAATTTGTTGAGGAGCCATGGTGGCTGGGTTTTCCCATTGATCCTGATGCTGGTCTGAGTCTCTCCATTCCTGCAGATTTTCCAAGAATGAAGAGATGAATTGGATCCTTTTCCCAATGAGTACTGAAAGTTTGTAAAGTTCTTCCACCATTCTTTAAGCCCATTATCAGATAGAGATTAAGAAAACGAAAGGTGAACAGAAGAGAAAATGAGAGAAAATCACATACCATGATGGGGAGGAGGGCGAGTCTTGTGGGCACCAAGAGAGGCAATATTGCAATTGGCTCTCCTTCCATCAATGACAGGGGAGGGATCTTGGCAAGCTCTCATTGCTGAATCTGGATCCTTGAATGTTACCTGAGAAAATCATTGGAGATAAATCAAACAGAAGAATTGAAACCAGAAAACAACAAGGAAAGATGGAAAAGAGAAAGAAAAAAAGAAAGTGGGCTAAATTACAAAGCCATATCCTTTTGATTTTCCTGAGACTTTATCAGTGATCACCACAGCCTCCAGGATCTCCCCAAACTGCTCAAAATATCGTTTCAAGGTTTCCCTGTGAGTCTCCCAAGCCAATCCCCCCACAAAGATCTTGGTATAGGTAGTGTCACCAAACTGTGTGGCATTGCCACCACCGCCGCCGCCGCCACCACCACCACCACCACCACCACTACCACCACCACCACCACCGCCCACCATTTGATACTGCCTTGGATGAGACATGAATACCACCACAACCACCTCACCACCACCTCACCACCACCACAACTCCAAACAAACAAGAGCCCAGAAGACAATCTGAGAAAAACCCAGATAGAAAAACACCCAGAAGTCAAAATCCAGAGAAAAACCTCAGAGAAAGTCTGTTTGATCACAAATATTTGTGGGTGAATGGAATCAGTCAATCAGAAATCAAACCCAATAAAGATCTTTCATCAAACAAGAGTCTCAACAGTACCCACTTCTCGTTTTCTCTTTCTCTCTTCCTCCAAAGCTAGTATATTTCCACAGTCACATCTTCTAAGATTCCTCAACAAGGATACCTTTAACGAGAAAAATTATTGCTGTTTGGAGGGGCTGAAACTATAGCAGAAAAAGGGAGGAAAAGGAAGACCCAGAACAGAAACCCAAAAAAATTAAAAAAAAAACTAGAAGAACAATTAAACAAAACCCCACGTATACATTATATATGTGAATTTATTATGGAAATTTTTTGTATATTAAAAAACAGAATTTATTAGCATAAATAACAAAAAAACCAAGAAGATTAAAGAATGGGAAAAAAACAAAAAAGGAGCAAGTGGGCACAAGAGAATAGTAGCAGTGATTTCCAATGAAAAATCATACACATTATTTTTTTTTCCATATTTTAATCTTTCCCATATCAATTCTTTCCATACTTTTAATGGGTCCAAATATATCTGCTTCGCTGTATTCAACTTTCTATATATCCCTTCCCCATCTCTGCATTATTATTTTTTTACTATTGAGTTCAATACTTTATCATTCTATGTAGGCCTCAGTGTATTTGTAAGTAAATATGGCCCATGGGTTGTGCCATTAATCGTGGAGTTTGAACTCTTGAGGAGAAGTTTTGCCTCTAAAAATTCATATACATAAAGTAGGGAATACGATGCTTTGTAAAAATATTTTAATATAAGTGAGATTACACCTAGTAAGAGTCCATTTATCAATGATTTTAAGATATTAAGGAACTGAAGCAATTTTTGAGAAGTCAAAAAGTCATTTTTAAAAAAAGATTTGTAAGAACTTCTATTCCTATTTGATTAATTTTATTAAAAAAACTAATGACTTAAAAATAAAAAGTTAATATAAAAGTCACCAAAAATGTTACTTTTTGTAGAAGTTTTATTTTGATATATGTAATAAAGGTTTTTATATTTAATAAATTTTTTATAATACTAATATCGTGGTTTAAAAATTGTGACTTCGACTTTAATTTCAATTTCAACGAGCTTACAGGTATTCTTTTATAGAAATGGGTATTTGATATTTTTTTTTAAAATCATTTTAAAAACTTAGAGAATCGTTGAAATAGCTCATTTTAGAATGATTATGATTAAAACATTTTTATTTGTAATGCTTTTGTAAGAAGCGATTCTAGTCTTGGGATTTTTTTTGTTTTTTAAGAAAAAATAATCTTTTAAGTGATCATGAATTACTTGGAGTGATTCCCCAAAATTGTAAAACAATTACTAATCTTATTTTTCCTTAAACGAAAAGAAAAAAAAGAAGATTTTTATGTAATTAAAAATTTTAAAAATATGAAAAATATTTTTATTTCTAACAAAAGACATCTACTCCCATTTTAAAAATACAACTACGAAAAGTAAAATTAATGAGACATATACTTGGAAGGGAAAAAAGTGAAGGGTATTTACAATACATGGAATTTGCACTATTTAAGATAAGAAAAGCCCATGACACCTCCATACCCAATAAGGCTTTATTTCTTTGGGATGTGAAAAAAAAAGGTCATACCCACTTGTACTATAGAGCATTATTAAGTGTTGACTGATCACAACTTTGATGGCATACAATTTCTACTTTGAGAAAAATAAGAATTTCTTTAGAAAGATGGCACACAAATCTAGTGGAAAATTCTTCTTCCATTGATGTTTTTTAGGTTCTAATCTTGAGCTTTATGCTTAAAAAGCACACTTGATATCAATTAGATAAAAAAAAAAAAAGTCCTTTTCATGGAAAAATGATGGCTTGGAAGGCGGGAATTTAACTTTCAAAAGTTTCATTATAGTCATGCTATGATTTACCTATAAAAATAAAAAAAAAGGAAGTAAATCACTTTAGCTTTGAATTTGAATAGACCTTGTTTTGTTTTATTTTCAAATAATTGAGGTGGGTGTTTTAGGTGGTTTGGAAACTATTTGAGAATATCGTTTTTTGTTTTTAGAACAGAAAACAATTTTTTTAACTTAAAAGATACGATCTACCCTTTTTTAATTATTAAAATATTTTATTTTTTAAAATAAATTTAAGTTATTTTCGAATGTTTTTTCATAGAGTGTTCTATGCAAAATTGAAAACATCAAGAATATTTTAGAAAGTTTTACACGTAAGTGTTTATTACTTTTATGAAGATTAAGCCAAAAAAAGTCATTTTTCATGTTTTAGTTATATTTAAAAACTATTTTTAAGAATGATTTTTTAGTAAAATTTTCAAACAAGCCTTTGTCTTTTATTTTTGAAAATAAGACATTTGAAATAAAGTTATCCTCAAATGACTTTCCATTTTTTTTTGTTTCTATTATTTCTAAAAATAGAAAATATAAATCATCTTTAATTATGCTCTAAATTTTGTAAATTCTCATTTGATTTTTTATTTTTAAAGGAAAAAAAACCCAAAATATGTATGATAAATATATAATAATCAATAAGAAAATTAGTGAACTTAGATACTTAGACATTTAAGTTGACCTAGAAAAATAACTTGCAAGCTGCATTAATCCATGTGTATCCAAACTTGTGGGGAGAAAGTTCATCACGAGATTTGTTTTTAAAACATACATATCATGTTTTTTAAAATATGAGTTGTTTTTACTTTATAGACTATCTTTTGAAAAGATGAATTCGATAATTTTAAAATATTTTTTTGAAAACATAATTTTGAAGAGAAATTTATACGAAATATGATTTAAAAATATTATTTTAATATCTTTGGATCATACTCATATTTCCAATTTCAAGAAAAGAGATCAATGTTTTCAAATGTCGGTTTTTGTTGAAAATATAAGTTCTACCTTGAAATTCAATAGCTTCTTTTAAAAGAAGAGTTTCACATGGTGTTCAATTCAAACAATATGATGTGATAGGTTTTGAAAAAGATAAATTTAGGGCCACCTTCAAAAAAAAAAAAAAAAAAGAAAGAAACGTTTTTTAGAAGATACCATGCTTGGGGAAGAAGCTCGTTTGGGAGATTTCTTACTGCAGAAGGAAGTCAGATTTGACCTACACCATCCTGTCTGAGCCCAAATGAACTTATTGTGAACTTGGGTTTAGCCCATGGGTGCAACCCCAATCAATGGCTCAAGCATGGACTGGGCTGACACAGCCTGAAGCCTAGCTTGAGCCCAAAATGTATTAATATTTTGTGCTTTTTATAATTGTTAAATAGTGTTGAGATTTAGAAAAAATATATATTATAATGAATACTTTGTAACACATAAAAAAGGAATTATGATAAGATTTTTGGGAATATATTTGTGTAAAACTTATTATTTTCTCTTGAATCTTAGTATTAAAATTCAATAATTGAGATTGATTTTTCACACCCAATGCTCCAAATTTTAGAAATATTAAATAAAAAAAACTTATAATCTCTTGAACCGGGTTTTAATTATCTCATTTAAAAATCAATTGTTATTTAATAATGATAAGTTGAGTCTTTTACAATATTTAATATAACCATTATCTAACTGATTCGTTCTCAAGTTTAAAAGTGACATTGTTGTATTTGACATTAACATCGTCTGGTTGAGCTATTCTCGGGTTTAAAAGTGATATTGTTGCACTAAAATAATCTTTCTTTAAAAATACCACACCCACCCAACTGAGCCTGGTGGGACCTGTTTCAAACCTATCTACACCAATTTTGTTTGTTTCCAAAGCCAAGTCAGATAACTGATTTTTGGGCCCAAGAGCAGACCCCACATGCACTAAACCTAAGAGACTCAAAGACAATAAGAGCTTTACCAAATCCACTATGGAGGCCATTGGAGGCAAAATATGAGACTTATCTATATCAAAGAAAAGGCACCCACTTAACAGGGATTTTGGTATTATTTCATCATTGTCATCTTCTTTTTAAAAAGAAGCTCTTCTTTTGGGGTAGTCACCTTGGTATCTCTCTTGCAATATAAAATACAAATTAAACCCAATATTAGAATGAGAGAATTTTTGAGAGAATTTTATTTATTTATTTATTTATTTGTGGTTGTTAGTGTGTCAAAATTTCCTTTCTTTATTGTGAAAATGTTGTTGGCCATGGCTTCTTGACTTGGGTTTATAAGTGGTTATAGTTTTGTTTTCAATCCAAAGTCAAGAGTGAGGGCCAATACCAACAATATAGACAAGAATGTTTTATTAGGAAAAAGGGTGCAAATGTTGATTTGGTTCTAAGATTTAAAAAAAAGAAAAGAAAAGAAATGCTCACCATAAATAAATTATTTTTATTATCTAAGTATCTCAATGTTAGTAAACTTATGTCTATTTGCCTATGTTTTCAAAATTAGTTCTCAAATATGTTTTTGTAGAATAATTCTACTTAACAACTCAAATATGAAGAATAATTGTTTTTGGTTGATTCTGCATCAAGTTGTTGTGCGTTGATGTATAATGTAAAAAGTTTAAATTTAATTTTATCTTTTCAATTATTACTCAAAATATTCTACCAAAAAATAATTGAAAAAACTTAAAATTTGTTCTAAAAAACACTTCATTTTCAAAAACAAATTTTAAAAAAAAAATTTGGTTTGTTTAACAATTGTTTTCGAGAATGGTTTTTTGGTCTTTAAAAAAAATATTTTTGATAATTAGAAACTGTTTTCTATTTTCTTTTCTTAAGAATAAGAAATAGAGTGTTTTTAAAAAATATCTTTTAATTATTTTCTATTATTTTCATTTGTTTTTTGAGAGTCATTTTATAAAATAATTATACAAGCATGTAAAATGATTAAAGATAAATGATTGGATATACAAATTATTTTTAAAATATATTTAAAAATATTAAAAACATTGAAAATATGAATGAAGACTTTGGATTGATAAAACTTTGATACTTCAAAAGATGTCAAAAAACATCATGTTCTCAAGCTTATCCATCTTTCACACTCGTGGAGCATTTGAACTCCAATTGCCCTAATTTAAAAGACAAATGTGGTCCCCAAAATATTAAGAAACAAAACACGCAAAAAAAAAGGGAATGTTTTGATGTAAATATTTAAAAGAATTAATTAATTAAAAAAATGAAATAATTCTTAAATTTATAAATCTAATCATTCTTATATTTTTATCTAAAAATTAACCAATTTTTAACATAAATACCCTTTACAATTTTGATAATTTACATGTAAATTAAAAAAAAAAAAAATATTCATATAAGGAAGAAAAAAACAGAAAAGCCAAATTCTCAAAGGCAGAAGGCCTAGAAGTACCACAAGAACACGCAACATAAGAAGGCCTAGAATGATAACTATTGGAAGGGAACCCATCATTGATACCCTTCCAAGCTGCACAAGTTGGACCTCAAAAAGAAAAAAGAAAGCAAGGGAAAGCAAAATAGAAACTAAAGGAGATGGGATGTAGCATCAACCGATCAAAGTATGTAACTCTATAACTTCATTCATTGAATCTACCGTTGGGGAATGTTAGCCATGACCATGAAGGGAGCAAGCATACAGGCCAAGAAAAAGGGTGCACCACTAAGCTCATATGGGTCCCCTTGTACCACCCTTTTTGGACTAAGAAAGTCAGCTCTTTGACCCACCCATGGCTTCTTCCACCCTACATAGATTTGATCTCCCACTTTTTTAATGTACTTTTCTCAATCAATCAAAAAAGGGACCCTTACCTCACAATGACATTTCAAGGTTGGAAGGCTGCAAACCCACTTCATAGAGTCCCTCCAATTTTGTGTATGTATGGCCATTCCTCGTGAATGTTGTCATGATATTGTATAGAATTTTCTCTTTGTTGTTGATATGTTATTTTAATATTTAACTTTTTTTAGGATAAAATAAAATTATTAGTGACACGAGTTCATAAATATTTTAGGTTACAAGAAAAAAAAATTATGAAATGAAAATGGGTTTGTAAAAATTATATATAATAATTAGATAAATATGTGAAAAAGAATTATATATACCCAGATAGAGTGAACGCTACTTAACGGTAATATTTGTTTTTATCCCTTTCTTAATATTACTTTAAAACCTTACCTTTTTATCTTTATATTTTTATAGAAAGATGTTTGCGTTAAATTTTTGACATGCCCAACATATGTGGGGTACAACCCATGTAGATGTTGGCTTGGGAGATAAGCAAAGATATCGCTAAGTCAATAATTTTAATAAATTTATACCTAGTGGTACACTTTTAGTGGATTAATTAAGAGATGTGTTGAGGTCAAGATTCACATGATCCTCCCTTTTCCTTGGTGTGATAATGAAAGTGTCTTAGTGGAGGTGCCAATCTACCATCACTTCAAGCAATTGGATTTGTAAAAAAATATTATAGTTGTTTAAGTAGGGAAGATTTATTAGGCCGTCCACTTAAAAAAACATCCCCCTAATCCAAGTGGGAGCTAATGAATTGAATGGTTCTAAGAATATGAAAGAAGGAGCTAATGAATTGAACGGTTCTAAGAGAACCAAAAAAAAAGTGAAATCATGATAAGATTTCAAGAAGACTAAGGAACATGTATCTAATTCTCACATCAGTATAATTATATAAACGAGATACTATTATCATTTTTATTATAAGGTGAGTAACTTGTCTATTTACAAAAATTGATACATTTTGGCTTGAAATCTAGCTAGCTAACTCACTACATCCACCCCCACCCCTCAAATAAAAGGGGAAAAAACTTCTTCTTTACCAAACCCCATGTGCCCTAATCTAACCTAAACCATATTGTCTCAACTGCATCTCAGCCTAATATGATTAACCCTACCGAAAACATTTCCACACAATACATCCAACCCAGTTGAGCTCTACCCTACACACAACACAATCTCAAAACATTTTTCTTCCCTCCTTCTTGGAAGAAACAAAAACATTAGTTAAACCTCTCACTTATTCTCCTTTGACATCACCCAAAACATAGCTAAGAGATGATGCAAATCCCATAAAAAGGAGGAAGAAATAGAGCCTATAACCAATACATTTCATAGAACCAACTTCACGGACAGTATGGGAAAAGCTTTAGACTTTGAGCAAATCCAAAGCCAAAGCCAAAGAGCCACCTTCCACTAACCGACCCCTGTTGCATGCGTGTTGAAAATTTTGAAATTCCACACATTTTCTCTGACTCCTCTCCTGGATTCCAAGCCATCATGTCTTGGGCCACAGAAAGCTTATAGCTTTCCGCCCTTTCCACCCTTTCACTCAAAACTATAAACAGCCCATTTACTATATTAATTTACCTCTCTCTGGTCTCTCTCCCCCCCCCCCCCCCCCCCCCCCCCCCCTACATGCTCTCTCTGGTTTCTTACGAGTTTTGAGGCAAAATGGGTAATTGCTTTGCTCTTTGTATTCCCAGCAAGAGGAGGGTTTTGTGGGTGGTGAAGAGGGATGGGAAGATGATCCAATTCCGGGGTCCAATTCTTGTTAAGGATGTGTTGGTGAATTTTTCAGGGTTGGGTGTAGGTGTATCAAGAGAGGCCCTGCAGCATCTCCCATCAGATTATGAGCTGAAGATTGGCAAAGTGTATTATCTTCTTCCTTGCCCTTGTTCTTCTGGGGGTTCTGTCAGTGCCCCAGAGGTGTCATCCATGGTTGATGATGGAGGGCAGAAGGGAAGTGGGATGAAGAGGATCAAAGTAGTGATTACAAAGCAGCAGCTCCAAGACTTGTTGTCAAAGCAAATATCATTGGAGGAGCTGCTGCTGTCTCAGTCGGTTGATTTATCATCACCCAGAAATTGGAAGCCCAAGCTTGATCCCATCCCTGAAGGAATCGAGTAGAAGAGCTGTGGGCACTGGGCACTGCAACCAGACAGATTTTCTGGTTATTCAGAGATGGAAAACAGACGAAGACCACATATATTTCCTGTAAATGGAGTAATTGCTGTGTTGTTTTTTTTCTTTTTGGGATTCTGGCAGCGAAACTCAAAAATTTCTTACTGCAAAATATGATTTTCCTCTCATGAATCTGCGTATGGAATTCCTGGAACTTCCTCAATATCATTCATAAATACTCACTTCAAAACACTTAATTATACAAGATTACATATATATATATATATATATATATGCATATAGAGAGAACACCACAAAATTCAACACACTCATGGGCGCTTTTCACTGAATCTGCACATCAATGACCTTGCGCTCTACCTTGGTCTTAGGAATGGAGATCGAAAGAACCCCATTCTTCAGCTCCGCTTTGATCTTGTCCTTCTCACAGTTGTCCGGTAGCTGCAGGCGTGTGCTGTAGGAGCTGAAGCTGCTCCCAGACCATGAATCTTTCTCACCTTCTTCCTTCTTCTGCTCCCCCTTTATCACAAGCAAGTCGTCCTCCACCGACACTTTGACGTCCTCCTTCGACAGCCCCGGCATATCGAACCGCATCTTGATTTCGTTCTCGTCGTCCACAATATCCCACGGCGAGCGCACCTCCGCCGAGCCGGGGAATGCCACCGTCTCTTCAAACATCCGGTCCATTGCGTCCATCATTTGGCGCATGGTCCTCATTGGAGAGAAGGGGTCCAACAGCCCTGGAAATTGAACCAAACCTATGTTATTATAATGGATTACAGTAGAGAAATGAGAAGAAGAGAAGCTAATATACACTTACCAAAAGGTGAGATATCCAGAGCCAGACGACGAGGCTGGCGTTCAACTGCGGTGGCGCCCTTGTTGCCTTGATGCACCTGGACGTCGAGGGATGCGTCTTTGTTCTCTCCCGTGGCTTCGGCTCTCACAAGAGCCAGCCTAGAGCGCCCGCCATGGCGAGAAGAAGGGAAGAAAGCAGAGCACGGAGCCCCCGCCACCCCCTTTGAAGGGCTTGGTTTGTGGGTTGCTAGAGGCGAAGATGAAAATGGGAAAGCCTTGAGAGAAGCCATAGACACTGATTTTATGGATATCTGTACTGAAAGCAGAGTTCAGAGTGAAAGAATTGATGGGGGAAGAGAAGAGAAGGTGGCATATATGAAGAGAGGGGAGATGGCCCGAGATGGGTGTGGATGAAACTTGAATGTTCTGGGGCCAACACCTGTCGCCATGCATGCTCTCCATTCTTCTCCTTCTTTCCGGAAACATCCATACCTCTCGTGTCTTCTCCGATGGAGAATTAGAAAGGACATTTTGTATGGTATACATCAAATCCTTTGTCATTCATATTTTCATGGATCCTCCTCCTCCAAGTTTATTAGAAGAATTATTAGATATATTTTTATTAATATTTTAAGATGAAAATAAGCATGTAAAAATCTATACCAAATCAAAATTGATATTTTTATCATAACATAGATATATACGAAAAAGAATCTTAGAAATATGAGACATTTGAGAAAATCAAAATTAATATTTTGATGAGAAAAAATGTGAAATGTTCATATTTCTATGATTAGAATACAAATATTCGATAAAGTTAAAATTGATATTTCCATCATAAGGTAGATATTAAGATAGATGAAATATGAAGTTATTTTATGCTATGTTTTATTTAGAAAAATATTAAGAAAAAGTAAAAAAATATATTTTAAAAATTATAAATTTTTTTATATTCTATTTAATATTTAATTTTCATATAAAAAATATAAAAAAATAAAATATAATTTGTGTATCAAAAAATTAAAATAAGTAAAATGAATTTAAAAAATATAAAAATAATTTATTAATTTTAAATTTATTTTTATTCATTTTACTTTTTCTCCTTATTAAAAATTTTATAATATTTAATAATTATTTTTCACCTATCAAATGATAGTAATTAATATTTTTGTTAATTAGAAAAAATATATATTTTTCTTAGTTGCGGTTGTGGTGGCTTTATTGGATGCTATTTCTCGTACTCTTTTGACGGTCAACAGATGAAGACGTGGAGAGAATACCAAAGTAATGGATTCCTTCAAACAAAAATTCCATGATTATCCAATTGAACCACGACACTTGTCGAGAGCAATTCCTCGAATGACCAAACTAACCTTCAAGTCACACGTGTTCAGTAACGAGTGGATCACACCAACTCGCAAAACCAAGACACTCACCACCAGATCATCCTATGGAACTCAATCCCAAAAAGGGGAACACCATAATTTCACTGCTCAGTCTTCTCTCCCTCCCCGAGATCTCAAAACAGCGAAACACGTGAAGCCGTGAGAGTTCACCATTACAGAAAAAGCAAAAGCTTAACCCCCCCTCTCTCTCTCTCTCTCTTTCTCTTTTTCTTTCTCTCTTTCTCTTTAAGCTTTCAACATTCTCGAGACTACTCTCTCTTTGATGCTCTTGTCTCCAACTGTATGCATGCCAGAAGAGAACAATAATTCTTTTATGAGCAGTACATATAAGCTCAATGTCTGCAACTGTTCCAATATACTGGGGCAAAGCCCAACTGCCCAGTTGAAGTGACCAAGCTCTACTTTAGCTTTTGGCCCATCCCTTCATTTTACAAACTGAGAAGCTCCCATAAATGAATCCCAAAAGCTGTGTCTGCCTCTGCTAGGTTTTGACATTAATGTAGTTGGAGTTTTGGGGTGTGCTTTTTGTAATGGGGAAGATTGGAGGAGCTGGCTCCTGGTTGACTGCAGTGAAGAGGGCCTTCAGGTCTCCAAGTAAGAGAGAAGAACATGAACAAGAGGAAGAAGAAAAGGTGAGGTTCTGTTTGGTTTCATGGAAAATAGTTGATCAAATGAGTTCTCGGTTGGTGGGTGTAAATTGTAATGGGATTTGTTTCTGGGTTTGTGCAGAAGCGGGGAAAACGAAGATGGATTTTTCGGAAACATTCCAACAACAACGAGACCGGCGTACAACTCTGTGAAACAAGGACTATAACCACCAGAGCCAATTCTGCAGAGACCACCGGCACTGCGAGAATGGCTACAAATCCGGTTTCTGAGGCTGCTGACGCTGAGAAAAGGCATGCCATTGCAGTGGCAATGGCGACGGCAGCCGCAGCCGAGGCAGCAGTTGCGACGGCGAAAGCAGCGGTGGAGGTTGCTCGCCTTACTAGGCGGCCTTCCATCTTCGTTAGAGAACACTGTGCCGCCATTGTTATTCAGACCGCATTCAGAGGCTATCTGGTATATATTGAACTTTGGACAATCTCTTATTCTGTTTACATAAGGTGGGTCTGATCCGATAAATCATTTTGGTTTTAAAGGCCAGGAAGGCTCTTCGGGCGCTCAAAGGGCTGGTGAAGCTGCAGGCTTTGGTGAGAGGCCACAACGTCCGGAAGCGAGCAAAGAAGACTCTTCGCTGCATGCAAGCTCTGGTTCGAGTCCAAGCCCGGGTCTGTGATCAGCGCAAGAGACTCTCGCTCTCACACGAGGAGAAAATCGACTCCATATTCAGCGATCCTAGCAGCTTATGGGAGTCAAATCTTCTCAATAGAAAATCCATGGTGTGTAAGAAAATTTTTCTGAGAAATCTTAATGTTAAAAGCTTCATCAAACTCCTTAGTTTAATTGGTTTGTTTCTTTGAATTGCAGTCTACTTGGGATTGGGATGATCACCCACACACCAAGAAACGTGAAGAAGAGGCCCTTGCTCATGCCTTCGCCCACCAGGTTTTGATCTGTCTTGCTGATCTCCTGATTTTTCCTTAAAGTATTTGTGGGATCATTGTTAAGATAAATTTCTTGTATGGTACCATGAAAAAGATATGGAGATCGTCCAGAAAGGACCAGTACCATGCTAGTGAAGGAGAGCTTGAAGACAAACCAAGACGGCTCGATCGGCGGATGGTGACAAAGCATTGGGAGAGTACAGGCAGAAGCTCATGTGACCAAAGAGAGCACATAAAAACAGTTGAAGTGGACACCTCTCAGCCTTACTCCTACTCAACCCCCATCTGCCAGAGACCATTCCATCAGCCCCCATCTCCTATCACGCCCTCTCCATATAAGATCAAGCTTTTCCAAGCTCATTCAGCCAGCCCTCGATGCCATTCAGCTGCTCAGACACCGAAACTAGGCTCAATTTACTACCATGGAATGTGGTCAAGTAGCAGCGCCGGGGCTGCTGCAATGCCAAATTACATGGCCTCTACTGAATCAGCCAATGCTCGGGCCCGGTCCCAGAGTGCACCACGCCAGAGGGCTTCAACCCCAGAGAGGGATAGATCAGGGTCGGCCAGAAAACGCCTTTCTTTCCCTGATCCTGACCCGTTCGGAGCCACTGGCATTGAGGGCGAAACTTTTGGTAGTAACTTTGAGGGCTCGAATGTGTCTTCGTGTTGTGAAGAGAGCCATGGTGGTGAGATCAACATTCAACCAGTCATCTTGGGAAGGGGCTGAGGATGGGAACCAGAAATGAAGTTTTTAGTATGAAATTCAGAGTCAAGTTGTAGATGATGAAGGGGAATGTATGATTTGAGAGATGAAAATTCTCATCTGTAATGAAGTTTGTAACAACCAAATCAAACCTTCCTCAAAAGCAATACCAAACAATCTTTTCAATCCTTCTCTGGTTCTATTACTTTTAGTACTGCAGTATGTGGTTAACCACACCTCAGTTTGGGTGTGAACAAGTGAATCCACCTTAGGTTTGATTCCTTGATTTTCCTAACTACCTTGCAATTGGAGAATTTTTGGCATTAGACCCTGTTGACACTCAAAATTTTCCATCCATTTATTGACACTCATATTGTGATATCCCACATAAAACCACAACTAAATCTACCGAAAACGAACAAACATCTAGACATGTTACGACATATGATCTTTAATGTTGCTTTTTCCCGCCTTACTCTGAGAATGACTCATATGATCTTTAATGTTGTTTTTTCCCGCCTTACTCTTGAGAATGACTCGTCTTGTATGTGTAGATGTGTTTTAAAGTTAGGTCCAAAGATATGGGGCTCGTGACATGAAAGCGAATGATACTTTCATAATCCATATTGATTTTTGGGACTAGGGACCCCTAATATAGTTGTTTTTAATCTTTTGTCAAAACCTAAATTTAGTTTCATAATGTGCTAATTTTTTGCTTTTACTGATTCTCATTCACTTTGTAGTATAATCTAGTACTGAAAAAGGTAGCTCTGAGTCCATGCTTTCTCCTATTGTATTGTTAATCTCTTGCTTTAATGGACCATTCATTCCATTTCCTTTAACAAAGTTCCCAAGGATTTTCCTAGAGACATGGAGGGAACCTCATTTGATATCCCCGCGCAAAGATAGAACCTTCAAATCACCAATAGAACACATCATTAAACACTTTATCTAAATGATGTAAGCACGATGATTTACTTAAGACCTCAAGTAGGCTTTATGACGATCTTGAGATAACATAAGTCTCGTCATAAGTATGATATCGAATATTATAAATTGATTTAATCTTTTTATTTATTGAAAATCAATTGATTTTTAAATGATACGACCAAAGTCTTAAACTTAATATGCGCGGGATCAAGTTCAAATTATGGAGCCAAATTTAAACTAAATTGCAACAATCTCTTTCTACCTAAATGATGCAAGCCCTTGAATGGATGTAACATCGAATAACATAAAAAAGTTGGATCTCTTCTCACTAGACAAGTTATGTAAAACTTGTATACTTTTCCGATGTCATACAAAAATTTAACATTTTAAAATCAATTAATTTTCAAATGAGATGACGACAACTCGTAAACCTGTTATTTGAAAAGCGGGATTTTTTGAAAACCAAGAGTGTTCTTTTATAATCAAGTTTTACATAATAAACTATGCTCCACAGCTCCCTACAGATTTTTTAGGTAAGTGATTCAAGAGTAGTTTCTATCACACTTTGGGCCTTTTCCCTTTTCCCTTTTCCCTTTCCTGTTCTTCCCAGTTCTCTATCTAATAAACTCACTAGTACTTGAATTTTTTGGCTTTACACACCTTTGCTTTGGTGGGTGGATCTTTAGTGTTTTTCTTTGATAAAGTTTCCCAAGGCTAGTTTACCAAAACATACAGTTTCTCTAAGACCAACTGATAGAGACCTTTCAGAGACTCTTCATACATTGGTTCCTGTAGTCCTGCGGCCATGGTAGTTGATGATACAGCGAGGCCAAATCCAAGAGAGATTAAGACCGTGTTTGAAAATTATTTAAATTGATTCTTAGACAATCATTTGTTTTAAGTCATTTTTTAGAAACGTTGCTACAAAAATTGTTACTAAAAAGAAACCTAAAACTGGTTATTTTGTGCTAGATGTATAGTAATGAACATTGAACGGAAGATAGTTTAGTTCGTATTTGCTTGTGTATTAGATTTGTCTTTAGAAGGCAGTGAGACTTGTATCCCCAAAAAGTCGAATCTCGTGCTAAAGTCTCAAGCTCGTATTATATGATGTATCAAGTTTTTCATGATCATTTCAATCTCGTACTAAAGTCTCGAGCTCGAACAGCTCGTATTTCAATCTCGTACTAAAGTCTCGAGCTCGAACAGCTCGTATTATCTGATGTATCAAGTTTTTCCTGATCATTTCAATCTCGTGCTAAAGTCTCGAGCTCGAATAGCTCGTATTATCTGATGTATCAAGTTTTTCATGATCATTTCAATCTCGTGCTAAAGTCTCGAGCTTGAATAGCTCGTATTATATGATGTACCAAGTTTTTCATGACAATTTCACTTCCCCTTTTTTCCTCACTTGTAAAAGCAACAATTGAGTTCTTAGGCGAAAAAAATGTTGGGGCCAAGTGGTCCTATGAAACCATTTTCATAGGACCACTTGCCGCCAATTGTAGCACTGTGCCACTACACATTGCCTCTTGAGCGTTTCTTGACACATGCCCCACTTGAGTTGGGAAAATTATTCTGTTCTTTAGACAAAGGATTACTAAGATTTGTGTTCTTCGGAAACCGAGGTCTGGGGCACGGAAATCGGACTTAGATAAGATCGTATTAACCTGGAACACGAACTTTCCAATGTTCCCTTTCACCTTTAAATAAAAGTTGGTCTAGTGGGTATCGGCATGTTTTTTTTTAGCGCGACACATGCCAGAGGGTTGGCTCCGATGTTTTCAAAAATATAAGTAGAGAGTCAGACAAGCTGAGTACTGCAAAATTTTTTAACAATGGTGAGGTGGGTAGGTCCATAACCAGCTCCGTATTTGGGGTAGAGCCAAAACTGATGAAATCAGCTGCTCTTCTCGTTTTCCTAACATTAGAATCATAAGCATCAGCTTTGTTTGTTATTATTAACAGTATCCATTGCATTGCTGCCCACAATTGAGTCATAAAGCAAACAAAACAACCAAATCCCTTCTCTACCTTTACCAGACAACTTCATTGGGAGAACTATTTTGTATTCTCAATTCCAACCATTTCAAAAACCAATTTGAAACGTGCAGAAGAAGATCATCAAAAGCAGCATCATCTTCTACAAGCTTAGAAAACAGTTTCATTCAGACCCTTGATTAAAATAATGTTCTACTTTTCGGGTTTTTACTTGATCACTTCAATGGAAGATTCATTCGATTAAATATAGTTTTCGGGTTTTAGGCAAATGATCAGTTCTCCAAGGTCCATGGAAAGGGATGAAGTATAATTAAAGACAAAAACTCTTTTTATCTTCTTCAAACCAGTTCACATGTCACAGCTCAATACAGCTAAAAGCAAATATCTTATCTTATACAAACAAACCAACCAGTAAAGCAACAAACATTAACAAAAAAGGCAACTTTGTTGGGCTTTGTGGAGCCTAGTTTTGTTTGATCCAATTTGACGACCCGACCCGAATAATATTGCATGGCTTTTTAATGGGAGATTTATTGAGGCCTGTTGGGCCGTTTAGCCCATTGTGGAACCACCCTTTATGATTAGGGTTTTTTAGTGTGGTGGGGTTGTCGTGTTATATATATAGAGAGAATATTGTAGCCGCTAGGTTGTACTCTGAATTCTTCCCTGATAATAGTGATATCCCTGCAACTCCGTGGATGTAGGCAAATTGTCGAACCACGTAAATACTGTCTTGTGCGTGTGATTATCTTTTCTTTGGCGTGTGTTTTCTTTAATTTTGTTTCTCACGGGTTGGGAATTCGGTTTAATTCCCTACAACTGGTATCAGAGCCTAGGGTTAGGTTTGAGTGGGAGCAATGGCAGAGGAAGCAGGAAAGGCGTCTGGAATAGAAAAGTTTGATGGCACAGACTTTGCGTATTGGAGGATGCAGATTGAAGATTATCTCTATGGGAGGAAATTGCATCTGCCTCTTTTGGGGACAAAACCTGAGAGTATGAAGGCTGAGGAATGGGCGCTTCTTGACAGACAGGTTCTAGGAGTTATTAGGTTAACTCTGTCTAGGTCTGTTGCACATAATGTTGTAAAGGAGAAGACCACAGCAGATTTGATGAAGGCTTTGTCCGGTATGTATGAAAAGCCGTCCGCAAACAATAAGGTGCATCTGATGAAGAAATTGTTTAATTTGAAGATGGCAGAGAATGCATCAGTAGCACAACATCTGAATGAATTTAATACAATCACAAATCAATTGTCGTCTGTAGAAATTGATTTTGATGATGAGATTCGTGCTCTGATCGTCTTAGCTTCTTTGCCAAACAGTTGGGAGGCAATGAGGATGGCAGTAAGCAATTCTACGGGAAAGGAAAAGCTCAAGTACAATGATATACGAGATTTAATTCTGGCTGAGGAGATTCGCCGAAGAGATGCAGGAGAAACCTCAGGATCTGGTTCTGCCCTAAACCTTGAGACAAGAGGCAGAGGTAATAACAGAAATTCAAATCAGGGTAGATCAAATTCCAGAAATTCTAATCGAAACAGAAGCAAATCTAGATCAGGCCAACAAGTACAATGTTGGAATTGTGGGAAAACAGGTCACTTTAAAAGGCAATGCAAAAGCCCTAAGAAGAAGAATGAAGATGATTCTGCTAATGCTGTAACAGAAGAGGTACAGGATGCATTACTTCTTGCAGTAGACAGTCCACTTGATGATTGGGTTTTGGATTCAGGAGCTTCGTTTCATACCACTCCACACCGAGAAATCATACAGAATTATGTTGCAGGTGATTTTGGTAAGGTGTATTTGGCTGATGGTTCAGCCTTGGATGTTGTGGGTCTGGGAGACATCCGGATATCGTTGCCTAATGAGTCTGTTTGGTTACTGGAGAAGGTTCGACATATTCCTGACCTGAGGAGGAATCTGATTTCTGTTGGACAACTTGATGATGAAGGACATGCGATATTATTTGTTGGTGGTACTTGGAAGGTTACAAAGGGAGCTAGGGTATTGGCTCGTGGAAAGAAGACTGGTACTTTGTATATGACCTCATGTCCAAGAGACACAATTGCAGTTGCTGATGCAAGTACTGATACAAGCCTATGGCATCGTAGACTTGGTCACATGAGTGAGAAAGGGATGAAGATGCTGTTGTCAAAAGGAAAACTACCAGAATTGAAATCCATTGATTTTGACATGTGTGAAAGTTGCATCTTAGGAAAACAAAAAAAGGTAAGCTTCTTGAAAACTGGCAGGACACCGAAGGCTGAAAAATTGGAACTAGTACACACTGATTTGTGGGGGCCTTCTCCGGTTGCATCCCTAGGAGGTTCAAGGTACTACATCACTTTTATTGATGACTCAAGTAGAAAGGTATGGGTTTATTTTCTGAAAAATAAATCTGATGTATTTGAAACTTTTAAGAAGTGGAAGGCCATGGTTGAGACAGAAACAGGTTTGAAAGTAAAATGTTTGAGGTCAGATAATGGAGGAGAGTACATAGATGGAGGGTTCAATGAGTATTGTGCTGCACAGGGAATTAGGATGGAGAAGACCATTCCTGGGACACCACAGCAGAATGGTGTGGCTGAGCGCATGAACAGAACTCTCAATGAGCGTGCTAGAAGTATGAGGTTGCATGCTGGACTACCAAAAACTTTTTGGGCTGATGCTGTTAGTACTGCAGCTTACCTGATAAACCGAGGACCATCAGTTCCCATGGAATTCAGACTTCCTGAGGAGGTTTGGAGCGGTAAAGAGGTGAAGTTTTCACATTTAAAAGTTTTTGGTTGTGTTTCTTATGTTCATATTGATTCTGATGCTCGTAGCAAACTTGATGCAAAGTCAAAAATATGTTTTTTCATTGGCTATGGTGATGAGAAATTTGGCTATAGGTTTTGGGATGAACAAAACAGGAAAATCATCAGAAGTAGAAATGTGATATTTAATGAACAGGTTATGTACAAGGACAGGTCAACTGTAGTGTCAGATGTTACAGAGATAGATCAAAAGAAATCTAAGTTTGTCAACTTAGATGAATTGACTGAAAGTACTGTCCAGAAGGGGGGTGAAGAAGATAAGGAGAATGTAAATTCACAGGTAGATCTGAGTACACCTGTAGTTGAAGTTCGCAGATCTTCCAGGAACATTAGACCTCCGCAACGTTATTCACCTGTTTTAAATTATCTCCTGTTGACTGATGGCGGTGAGCCAGAGTGTTATGATGAAGCCTTGCAAGATGAGAATTCAAGCAAGTGGGAGTTAGCCATGAAGGATGAGATGGATTCCTTGTTAGGGAATCAGACATGGGAATTGACTGAATTGCCAGTAGGAAAGAAGGCTTTGCACAACAAGTGGGTATACAGAATAAAGAATGAGCATGATGGTAGTAAACGTTACAAGGCCAGATTAGTTGTTAAAGGGTTCCAGCAGAAGGAGGGCATTGACTACACAGAGATATTTTCTCCAGTTGTGAAAATGTCAACAATCAGACTTGTACTAGGAATGGTGGCTGCAGAAAACTTACATCTTGAGCAGTTAGATGTGAAGACAGCATTCCTTCATGGTGACTTGGAGGAAGACCTTTACATGATTCAGCCAAAAGGGTTCATTGTTCAGGGACAAGAGAATCTAGTCTGCAAACTGAGAAAAAGCTTGTATGGCCTTAAACAAGCTCCTAGACAGTGGTACAAGAAGTTTGACAGTTTTATGCATAGAATTGGGTTCAAGAGATGTGAAGCTGATCACTGTTGCTATGTTAAGTCTTTTGACAATTCTTACATCATATTACTGTTGTATGTGGATGATATGCTTATTGCAGGGTCTGACATTGAGAAGATTAATTATCTGAAGAAGCAATTGTCCAAACAATTTGCAATGAAGGATTTGGGAGTTGCAAAGCAAATCCTTGGTATGAGAATCATTAGAGATAAGGCTAATGGTACATTGAAGCTTTCACAATCAGAGTATGTGAAGAAAGTTCTCAGCAGGTTCAACATGAATGAAGCTAAACCAGTGAGCACACCCTTGGGGAGCCATTTCAAACTAAGCAAAGAACAGTCACCGAAGACAGAAGAAGAAAGGGACCATATGAGCAAGGTGCCCTATGCCTCAGCTATTGGTAGCTTGATGTATGCTATGGTGTGTACAAGGCCAGACATTGCACATGCAGTGGGAGTTGTGAGCAGATTCATGAGTAGGCCTGGAAAGCAGCATTGGGAGGCAGTCAAGTGGATTCTAAGATATCTGAAGGGTTCATTAAATACATGTCTTTGCTTCACAGGTGCAAGTTTGAAATTGCAGGGTTATGTAGATGCTGATTTTGCTGGTGATATTGATAGTAGAAAGAGTACTACTGGGTTTGGTTTTTACTCTAGGTGGTACAGCTATATCATGGGTTTCAAATCTACAGAAGATTGTTACTTTGTCTACTACAGAAGCCGAGTATGTTGCAGCAACTGAAGCTGGAAAGGAGATGATTTGGCTACATGGTTTCTTAGATGAATTGGGTAAGAAGCAGGAGATGGGCATTCTACACAGTGACAGTCAGAGTGCAATTTTTCTTGCCAAAAATTCGGCTTTTCATTCAAAGTCGAAACATATACAAACAAAATACCACTTTATCCGTTATCTTGTTGAGGATAAACTGGTAATACTTGAGAAGATTTGTGGATCTAAGAACCCTGCAGACATGTTGACTAAGGGTGTCACTATTGAGAAGTTGAAGCTGTGCGCAGCTTCAATTGGTCTTCTAGCTTGAGGACAAGAGGATAAGTTGTAGGGATGAGGGATTGTTTCTTGGAGGATAGCGGTTTGATGTTGGTGATTGGACTAGTCTCCAAGTGGGAGATTTGTTGGGCTTTGTGGAGCCTAGTTTTGTTTGATCCAATTTGACGACCCGACCCGAATAATATTGCATGGCTTTTTAATGGGAGATTTATTGAGGCCTGTTGGGCCGTTTAGCCCATTGTGGAACCACCCTTTATGATTAGGGTTTTTTAGTGTGGTGGGGTTGTCGTGTTATATATATAGAGAGAATATTGTAGCCGCTAGGTTGTACTCTGAATTCTTCCCTGATAATAGTGATATCCCTGCAACTCCGTGGATGTAGGCAAATTGTCGAACCACGTAAATACTGTCTTGTGCGTGTGATTATCTTTTCTTTGGCGTGTGTTTTCTTTAATTTTGTTTCTCACGGGTTGGGAATTCGGTTTAATTCCCTACAACTCACTCAGCAGATGCTACCTTGCTCTGATTCAGCCATGGGAAAGTGATCTCTGGTTTGGCTGGTGAAGCAGTGAGTGTTGGGCTGCTGTTACCACTGCTATCAGATGGGGATACCACTGGTTTCTGGAGAACCCCAGATGGGGATGAGGCTGCAGTCTCAGATAGGCTAATAGAATCACCATTGCCACCATGGGGAGATGCTGGATTTGAGGCTGCTGCAACCGAGCTCGGTCGCAGCACTTCTGCTAATGGCCCACCTGGTGCCAACCCTGCCCAAGAAGCAGGGGTCAGCCAGGTTGAGAGCTGAGGCTTTTCACCGCCGCCTCCTCCGGAATCGACTATCCTCAAACCCATCTCAGTACGACCCATTTCGTCCTCAATTCCATTGTCACCGCCCATTGAGAGAGTGAGGGAAGACAATGGGAGCTTCCCATTGGAAGAAACAGAGCTCTTGTTGCACGTATTTGCAGGGTTTTCAGTGACAGCACTCGACCAGGCATCAATGAAAGCTCTTGGGGTTTCAGTCTGGGGCTTTTGTAAGGAGATAACACCTGGGTTGAGGAACATATTGATTGAATCCCTCCCTGGATTATCTGCTCCGGCACTGAAATCTGTATATGAGTTCAAATTTATGGGCTCTTCTTGGTACTGCTGGTTAAAAACTGAGGCATTAGAATTACAAATGGAGCTGGAGCTCTCTATTGTCAATCCTATTTTGGTCTGCATCAACTGCTGCCACTGTTGATCACTTGTAGCCATGGGAGCTGCTTCTCCTTTAGCCATCCACTCCAAGCTCCTTCAATTTCCAATTACAAATCACCAAATCAGTAATCCAAAAGAAAAGAAAAAAAGGAACCACTTCATGTTTTGATTCTACACCCTTTTACCCTTCTTTTGGATGCTGGGAAACTAGAGTAAAGCAAAACAAAACCAGTTCAGCTAGGCTGGTAAAACAAGCACTGAACTTTGATACAAAAGTTCTTTATTTTCTCAGCAGCCAAACAGCTAATAACCCACTAGCCTATATAAAAACTTTAAAATTCGTTTCCTCAGTTTCTTCCTCACCAATCAGATCTTTTACAAAGAGGGAGAAAAAGAAAACAAACTCACCTAGTTTCCTTGAATGATGGAACAGAGACAAGAGGCGGAAAGGGAGAAGCTTTAGAATCAGATTTATAGAGAAAAACAGGGCTTTGATGGTGTGGGTCAAAGGCAGATCCAAGATACTGCGATTGAGAACAAGAAGTGTTGGTTAGCATGGGGTTAGAAAGAGTTGCAGGAGTTGCAGGAAGAGCATGGCAATGGCGGGTCTTCTTGTGGCTACTGTTGACGTCGGCATGAACTTCCACAGGCTTTCTTGAACGGGGTCGGCCTCTGTGCATGTGCCGTTCACAGTACTTCTGATTGAGTGCCACATCTCTCGAGCACCGCCATTTCTTCCCATCTGTTCTTCGGCATCTCCCTGGCTCTGGATCTGCGCCATTAGAGAAACGGAGGTTGAAGATAGAACCCCTCCCCACTGCCCAAAACAGAGCCAAAAAGAGAGTAGAATTTTCAGAAACAAAAACAAACCCACATCAATGGAGGAAAGTCAGAACAACCCGTCGAGAAAAGAGAGGAGAATATTATTACAGGTAGAGTGGGGGGAAGCAGCAGACTCAGAGAAATTTCTGGTAATGGGCATGAGGAGTTCAGGAGGAACAGGAACAGAGGCCATCATGTACTTGTAAATCATAGCTTGTCTCTCAAGCTCCTTCCACTGAGCACTTGTAAAAGGGAAGCCCAAAGATGCCGCCATCCCTCCTGCACCTGCTCCTGCTCCTGCTACACACAAAAATGCAACATCCTCAGTGTCTCAGACCTTTTCTCCACTTTCTCTCTCTCATATTTAATCTCATCTCTCTTTTGCACACATTCATTAGAACATGAATATATCATCATCATGGATTGTCTCCGACAAAGAAAGATTTGATCTTCCAGAGAGAGAAATAGAGATTAATGGTAATAAGAGAACAAGAAGTGATTATTGACTTTGTGAACCGAGTCATTGACCCACCCAAATGAAAAGAAATAGGGCACCTGGGGATTTGAAGGAGGTGTGAGTAGGAGTAGTAGTGGTAGCAGAAGAAATGTCAAAAGGCTGCAGGGAAGTCCTTACACCTACTGCTCCACCGCTACCAGAACCACCAGCAACATCGTATATATCACTCATACACCTGACCACCTCCTCTGCTCCGCCACTCCCGGTGGGTCCATGCCCATCACCACCACCTCCACCTCCACCTCCACCTCCACCTCCACCACCACCACCCTCAAATGCACGGTCATGATTATGACGAACCATCATCATCATCCTACTACAAGGAAAAAGGAAAGATTCAGTCCCACGTTGTTGCAGTGTCAAACCCAACCCCCCACCACCACTACCACTCATGCCTTGACTCAAACGCCAAACCCGCCACTCCTTCTCCCCCTCATAAACCCACTTTCCCTATATGGCAAACCCACCTTTCCACCACCCCCTTAAAACCTATCCTTATATGGGATTTTTCAAGACAAAAACACCCACCACCTTACCACAAAAATCTCCCACACCACCTTGCCTTTGTCTCTCTTTTATCTTTTCTCAGGATGAGAATGGGGTGTGGGGCTGAAGTGGGTTTATACAATTATAAGTATTGGGTTGCCGCCATTCTCGGCCTTTGCTTTGCTTCCATGCTTCCAACATTCGCACCGTTGTTTCTAGACAAAATAGTAAAAGCCCTCTCTCTCTCTCCCCCTCTCTCTCTCTCTCTCTCATTATTGATGGTATCTATCGTTTTCTGCATGTAAAGCTAAACACCGTACCCAAACCCTTTACCTTTCTCTATTCTATTCTGCAATTCTCACTTGATCTGGGCGCTTCTCTTCCATGAAGGGGCGCCTCGGGAACCAGCTCACTCCTCTGCTCTGCTCACAGCTGATAAGATCATTTTTTACTTCGAATTTCTGTGTTTAATTATTTTGTCTGAATGACAATCTTAATTTCGAAAAGTCTAATGATATATACGAGAAAAATAATTAAAAATCATTATTATGATTATTTTATAGGATAGTATTTTTTGTGATTTTATTATTATTATTATTAAAAATTGTTATTTTCTTGCATCTTATTATTAATATTTAAATATTTACCCATTTTTTAATGAAAATATTATTAATAAAAAATCTAATAATTAAAAAAAATTCACATTGATAAAGAAAGAAAACGTTTTTCCAAATCAAACCAAATTTTTTGTTTTTTTTTTAATTTAATAAGAGATTTTATTTTTACTTCGTGGTGAAGTCTTTGTATATTATGTATTTATATTATTATGGGATTAATACATATATAAAAAGGATTAAGATATCAGATATCTGAAGAGGGAATGGACAAATTGTACGGAGCACATTAAGAGCTGTCAAAACAGACGCCCTCTCCCGTTAAACGCCGTCAGTTCACCCTGCCTCGGAACACGTGAAGCAGCTAGTGGGTGACGCGTTCAACGAATCGCCCCGAGGAGTGCCCTCTTAATAGCAAACAGCTGTACCATAACTCCACGCGCCGACCCGAGCGTGCCCGACAGCACACTATTCCTCTAGTGTCAGCAGCTCGATGGGAGAGTGCTCACACGTGACACCCCAGCGCGTGCGGCTAGATTATCGAGGAGCGGAGGGCATTAAGATGAGATGTGACAAGTCATGAAATGAGGGCGTGGAGGAGAAAAAGATGAAATAGTGGGGCATGAAATATAATAATGAGATTTTGGTTATGGGCATATGCGTAAATATCCCAGACCAAAGATAAAGATAATAAAGATAACAAAGACATGTCTTTTAAGGATCGCGGCTCCTTCAATCTTATTGGTTCAAAAAACGGCGTTCGGCCGCATTTTTAATTACTCAATCACCACCCATACCTTACCATGTGACGTGGCAAGAAAATGAATGTATATTGTCTTTAAAAGTTAAATATAAAAATTATTATTAAATAAAATAGATAAATAAATTTAAATCAATGAATTATTTAATTATTAATATAAAATTTAAAATGCATAAATGTTCAATTAAATTTATTTTTTTAATAGTAAAAGCAAGTATGGAAAAATAGTTTTGGTTATTGAAAATAATTTTCACTTTTTAAAATAGAAAATTGTTTTTAAATTTAAAAAACCAATTTCTAGGAATTTATTTTTAAAATTAAAAATACAAAAAATATTTTATAAATTTTGATTTTATATATAAGTGTACAATATTTTAATTTAAGTAAAATAGTAAAAATAAATCAAGTGAAGATGGGGTTGAGTGATGAGTGATGAGACATATCTCTTATGGGGAATATAAAAATTGTCCGTTTATAGTATTAAAATTACCATAAATTTTGTCTTAAATGAAAATTTGACTTTCCCAATAGATATGTAGAGAAGGAAAGGAAGTAGTGGGTTCCCAAGGAGGATTGGGAGAGGGTATGGACTACGAAGGTGGTAGATGAGGAGACAGCTGTAGCCTCCCAACAATAAGGGCTGTCCCCATCATTCAACACCTTCCATCTTATTTTCCTTAAACATCTCTTTTACTAAACATAATTTTCTAATCACCCTATGTTTGAATATCCAAAATTTGAAGATAAAAAAATGTAACTTGGAAAAGAAAAAAAATTAAAAATATTTAAAATTAATAAATTATTTTATATATTGAAAAAGCATCACCAATTACGAGTACCGTGGATAGATGTTGTTAAAACTCAAAGATGACATATGTCCCCTGTTGGGACGTCATTTGTTTTTATTTTTTGCTCTGATCAGTCGTACCACTGAACTGTGCCAGACGGGTAACTCATATGGTACCAGGAGGGCAACGTCCTAAGCCTTAAGGCCTACAGGATCCAAGTTCGAATCCTGAGGAGGCCACTCTGGTCCTGGCCCATTCCGGTTGTGATGCCCCTGTCTGGCACAGTTCGGTAGTACGGTTGGCCAGAGCCAAAAATAAAAACAAATGACGTCCCAACATAGTCCCCCTTAAAAAAAATAAAAATTGATGCACTCGTTTTGTGACTTTACTTTAAAAAGTGAAATAAATTAACTAATTAACAAAATATTATTTTTTTTTAGCTCATATTTGCCCCTTGAAACTAACCTTTATCCTTTTACCCGTATTTCTAATTCCGCCCCTAATCATAAGGTATCACTTACATATTTTTTTATGTTATTGTTTATACCATAATCTTATTGATTTGTACTTTTGTATCTCAATTTCATTTGTTTATATTTTTATTAACAGTTTAGGTTTTATCATACATTTTCAACTATTCAATTTTTTTGCGTCCTCATGAATATGACATAAAGTTTTCTATTTCATATATTTTAACTTTCTAATATATTATAATATCCTCGTTTATAACTTAACTTAGATTTTTATTTTAGTATAACTAAATCTCATTTGTAATTGAGCCTAGTTTCTTATTCACCATTTAAATTTGACCACAAATATTAATTATTCTTATTTGAAATTCAAAGGATACCTATTTGATAACTTTAATATTAATAAAAATACGTGTAATGTAAAATTTTATAAAATAAGGTAATCAATTAGAATGGATGAAATCTTACTCACTTTGAAAAATTAACTCTTCATCTTTTTTCAATCTAAAAATTACTTATTTTTGACAAAAATGTCTTCTTTTTTTTTTTTTTGTAAAAGTAATCATTTTTTTTTAAATATTAGTGTAAATAATAAAAATATTAAAGAGTATTTATGTTAAAAATCGGTTACTCTTCCTATTTAAAAATAAGGAAGGTTAATTTTATAAATTTAAAATATTTTCATCTTTTTAGTTAATTAATCGTATAAAATATTTTTATATTTTTCTGAAATGTTCTTCAAGATACCTCACAAAAAAGATAAGGGTAAGAGGGAATTTGAAAATTTGAAAATTGAATTCAAAGGGAAAATGTCTCATCATTTGATTTGATAGACCACAACAACCAATCGCTGAAAGTCAAATGATTCATCTATGATGAGTTTTCTTACCAAAATTATTTAATTCTCCTTTCTATTTTTTATTTTTTTTCCTTTAAATATTCCCATCAACACACAAGCATGTCATGACCCATTTTGATGGGTGATTCCCCAAGCTGTCACCGCCAAGGAAACACCGCCTTGGAATTATTATTATTTTTATTTTTATTATTATCCTTATCTTTATGATTATTATTTCCAAAAAATAAATAAAAATAAAAGAAATTCCCTTGGGAAAGAAGCATGTGGCTGGGGATGGGCGTTGATATTTGAGAGGGGACCACGTGGTCCCATGCCATTGTCCATTTCTTCATTTGTATACCCTCCTTTCCTATCTTGCTTTTTGCTTCACTAATCAATTCTAGCAAGGATCTGATTCAACCCCTAGAAAGTAGAAAGTGGTGGGTGTCTCTCTTTTTCTTCTCTCTCCCCCCTCCTTGGTACTTTGTTTCCTCATTAAAGCTACCAAGGACCATCACATGTGATGCTTGCTGCTATGACTAGATATCTATTTAGTTCCCATCAATCCATGATCATGGCTCCCACCATTCTATATTGTATTAGTATATGGTGGTTTTGAATTTATGATAAGGGAATTTGCATGATTTTGAAATTTATAAGGACATAGAATATTATATCTCACATCACATAAAAGAAAATTTTTTTACACTATATTAGTATGAACTTTTCTTAATTTTATAGACGTATTTTAAAGTCATGAGTACTTATTTAGGTTCAAAACGGTCAATATTCATACGATTGAGAACGAGTCGTTACAAATAGTATCAAAATCGATCTCCGATCTTCATGTGGGGGTTTATTTGGCCCCGTGACGACGTTGTGTTCGTTTGAAGGTGTTTGTAATATCCCATATCAGATAAAAGGGAAAATTCCTGATACTACATAAATATGAATTTCTCTTAACCCTATAGACGCTTTTTAAAGTTGTGAGGACTCATTTGGATCCAAAATGGATAATATCTACACAGTTGATAACGAGTCATTACATAAAATATGAAAGTGAGTAATATTAGGATTCTAAACACTTTTTGGGATTTTTGATACGATTGATACGAAAATTTGCACGATTTTTAAGTACGTGGAAGAAGAAGGGAGTAATCACTTGTATTAGATTTCTAATTACTTTTTAAATTTCTAATATGATAATTTGTACTATTTTTAAAAATATTCACTAATATTTTTTTAAATTTTGATACGAGAAAGATAAAAATCTTCATGAGTAACTAAAAATTTTATTCTTCCACCCAATACAAAAAAGGACTTCTTGTAAAAAGAGGACCTCATTAAGAATTTTTACATGAATTTGGAGTAAGTACAAAAGTTATTGGGCGCATTATTACTTCACAATAAGGGCTTTATACAAGCTATTATTCTATTGCTGTCGTATGTTTTACAAACTTTTTGTATACTTTATTGACTTTTAGACACACAAGAATAAAAACAATTGTACTTTATTTTTTAGGTGTAGGTTAATTTGTCAGATCAACCTATAAGTTTAGAGGCTGTCTTTTCTTATGGGCCGCACTTGTGGGTGACATAAATTTTGGTAGCCTTAGTTTGGTCTTCCATCGTATCTTCAAATGTGTTGGTTGAGATCGGATTTCGAGGTAGACCGATCTTTTGGTGCTCGGATATTTGTTAGCCCCATGAGTGGTATTAGATTTCGAAGAATTTGTATGATTTTTGAGCATTGAGAAGATAAAACAAGTGGCTTGATGTGGACAATTTTTGGCTGTGTTAGCTTAGGGAATTTTGTTGTCTATGCTATCGATTAACAAGAAGGGTTCATATGATATGGGATCAATGATTGTTCAAATAATTTGATATTTATTTATAATTCATGTTTGATAATTTTTATGATTTCACATTCAATAGAGTAAAAAAAAACATCTTTAAAGAGAGTGCATCCCGAGGATGAATATAACAAGAAGACAACATCTTAAAATCGCGAAATTATATTTATACAAAAGATAGTGAATTATGATGGTTTCGGTTAGGGATGGCAATGGGGCGGATTTTTTCGGGTACCCATCTCGCCCCTAATGGGACGGGTATGAATTTTTTTTTTATAAATCTGGGGCGGGTTCGGGTATTGCTCCATTTACATATAAAATTAATTTAAAATTAAATTTGATTTAAAATTTAAAATTTCATTTTACTATTTTTAATATATAGATAATAATAATAAAATTTAATAAAATAAGTTATAAAAAATATAATAATTTTATTATTTATAAAATATATTTATTTAATGTAATTAAAAAATTTAAAAATAATTTTAAAAAAAAGCTAAGCGGAGTGGGGATGAGAATTGTTTTTAATAAATGAAACGGGGTTATGATAGAGGCGACCCGTCCCGAACCCGTCCAGTTGTCATTCCTAATTTCGGTTTGTATTTGAATAAAAGATGGTGGATTATTACAAATGGTGTAATAGTGAAATCCCGATCTAATTATTTGTGGAATTTTATTATTTATATTTGAAAGAAAATGAATTCTTCCTCGATAATTATTTCTTTAAACTTTATTTCTTTTCCTTAAAAAAAATAAATATTTTTATTGGGATAAATCAAAAAGTGAATTTAGCCTTCATTTTTCACCATACATTTGACCATAAAAAATTGGTTACAGACGTGAAAATGACTTGTTAACCATACCAACATGACCAATCATCATATGTACAAAAGATAATTTATCAAAAAAATCGAAGGGAGGTCCCCCCCCCCCCACCATGCTTTTGTTTGAAATTTGAATATCATGGGCAGGGATGATGACCCCACCTAATTCACCATGGTTGGTGCCCGTAGCATTGATGGTATGGGAACTGGTCGTTCCAGTTTTCACTGCCTGTGTTTGTTTGGTAGGAAAATACGGTACAAACCCTTTTCCTTTATGATTTTGTAGGTGAAGTAACCAAATTATTCACAAAAAATGGAAACATTTTTTTGGTGGTATTGACCAAAAAGCAACTTATTTGTGCAGTGTGATTGTGGTTCTGCATTTAGGGGATATTCAACTCCATGTCTTTAATGAACAACTAGCACCCACCTTCCTAGAAAATTTTCAAGCTTTTAACCTTTTAACCAAATCTCCAAGGCAACAATCACTCAACTCCATGGAAGAAGTGATTTATTTATTTTGACCATGAAGTTTTTGAAGGAAAAGGTAGTATGATCAATTAATGCTTAAATTAAAATTGAATTGAATTTCGAGTGATAAAAAATCTAATCGAATGAAATGAAACTTGTTTAAGGTTGGGTTTTGGTTGATTTAGACGGTTAAGTGATGAATTATAAATCATACTGATTTAATATGAAATAATTATAAATCACAAAATATAGAAAATCAATCGATTAAAAATCCGTTTGATAATAATTTTAAAAAGTATTTTTAATTTTTTTAACACTTGAAAATGATTATCTTTGAAGTGTTAGAAAAGTAAAGGTCGAGGCTCTTGTACTATAAATTTTTTTTTAGTGTTTCTCGTATTCATATTTTCATCTTTTGCTGCCAACCCGAGTTTCCATAATCACTCGAAGCATAATGAGCTTAATCTACTTAGAGAACATCTTCCGAGCTCGCAGTTCTTAATATTTCAAATGAAACTTCTATCATCCCTGGACCATTCCTCTGGAGAGGGATGATAAACATCAGCCTTCTAGCTCATCATCTCAATAGATTGCCACCACCCACCCAGGCTTCTCAATTAGGCTCCTCAAGAGTTTGTCATTGAAAACAATCACCTCTTGGGTAAATATCTTCTTCTATATTAATGAGATCACTACTCAATACAATGAGCAGAGCATTTTACATACTCTACTAATTAAAACCACTTCTTATACCAATTCAAAACAACTAGTTCGATAATTTTTCAAACACGTTTTAGAATGGTCAAGAACATATGAACTAGTAGTACATACTCAAAATAAAGATTGAAGTCTTGTTTGATAATTGCTTTTGAAAACGACTCTATATTCTTTAAAACAAAATAGAAAACACATTCGACAATTGGGAAACAAAAAATAATTTCTATTATTAAAAATAGAAAATATAGTATTTTTAGAGAACATTTTTTAATTATTTGTATAATTATTTTTCAAAACAGCTTTTAAACAATATTTTAGGTTTTTAAACAAACTTTTGTTGGACAAATTATCAAAAGGAGTTTTTAAGAACTATTTTTTAAAATTGTTTTTGAAAACACTTGTGAAGAGAAGGAAGGTTCCATTATGATGGGAAATGAAGAGCAAACCACAGGTTGCTTATGAGAGAGTTTTGCTGGTCAATAATGGCTGTTCCATTAGATCAGAGAGTGATGAAGAAAAACTCAGATTGGTCACCTTAGTGGGCAGGCACAGTCCCATTACATGAAAGCAACTTAGTAAAACTCTCAATAGCTTCGAGTTTCACATTCTTCTTTCCTTGGAAGAAACTCCATATTTTGATTGCTATCTAACTGTCCTTTTTAAAGCATATATTAACAACTCTCGAGGATGGTGACCCACCTCATGTTCTTCTCCTAAAGTGTGTGACTTCTTTAATGAGTGGGAGAAGCGTGCTTGGTTGATGGCTCCCATCTTTTTAATATTGGTGACTTGAGTCCTACCTTAGCCTTTGGATACTTCCCAACCTTGCCAACCATGGTGCTTTCCTTTGAATCAAAGCTAAAACCCTCTCAATTTTTTATCAAGAAGTTGCAGAAAACGACCAAATTCGACACGTTGAATTCGTTTCTTTATGGTTTTTGCCATTTCCTACTACCCCCATAAGGTCATCAGCTGGCATCCCCACAGTTTCAAGAATGGCTGTGGAAAACCATCAGCAGAAAGCAGTGGCAGCCTCGTAAGTCCTCGATTTAATGTTCAACCCAAGCGGCCAATCTGCGAAGTCGTCATGTTCTTGCTGCTCCCTTGCTGTGTTCTCCTCTCCCTTCCGTTTCTTTTAGCTTCATCAGCCTCAATATCCCCAGCTGCCAGTTATCTTCTCCAGTTTCGAAGCAGTCTTCCCAAGTCTTCTCAGCATCTCTTGCCATGGAATAAGTCTGATTCACCTTCTCACTGCCAGTGGCCAGGAGTTTCTTGCTACTCCAATGATGATCCTGAAGTCAAGTCCTTAAACCTCTCTGGCTATGGACTGTCTGGAATCTTGGCCAACTCCATATCCCATGTCTGCAGCCATAAGCATTTGCTCTCCCTTGATCTCAGCATCAACAACTTCACTGGTGGAATCCCTCAGCTGCTGGGAAACTGCAGCCGACTGAGTACGATTCTCCTTAATGACAATAGCCTCCAAGGATCAATCCCTGCTCAGATTTTCTCAAAGCAGCAGTTAGAACTCAACTTGGGGACTAACTTGCTCTGGGGTACAATTCCTTCTGAGGTAAGATTATGCAGGAATCTTGAATATTTAGGACTGTATAACAATTTCTTATCTGGGGAGATTCCAAGAGAATTATTCTCTCTACCAAAGCTGAAGTTTCTGTATTTGAACACCAATAATCTCACTGGAGCTTTACCAAACTTCCCACCATCATGTGCCATTTCTGATCTTTGGATTCATGAGAATGCTCTCTCTGGATCTTTACCTCATTCTCTGGGAAACTGCAGAAACCTCACTATGTTCTTTGCATCTTATAACAACTTTGGAGGGATCATTTCACCAGAGATCTTCAAAGGTCTGGTGCAGCTTGAATTTCTCTATCTTGATTCCAACAGACTTGAGGGGCAGATCCCAGAGACTTTGTGGGGTCTTGGGGAGTTAAAAGAGCTTGTTCTTTCGGGGAATATGCTTAATGGGAGCATACCTGAAAGGATAGCTCAATGCCATCAGCTAGCTGTTCTATCACTCTCCAGTAATAATCTGGTTGGGCAGGTTCCTCCATCAATTGGAAGTCTCAAAGATCTATACTTTGTTTCTCTCTCTGATAACATGCTTCAAGGCTCATTGCCTCCAGAGGTTGGAAATTGTAGTTCTCTAGTTGAACTTAGGCTCCAGAACAACTTGATTGAAGGGAGAATCCCCTCAGAAGTCTGCAAACTTGAGAATCTTGAGGTATTTCATTTGTTCAACAATCATATCAAGGGCCGAATTCCTCAGCAGATAGGAAGAATGAGCAACCTTGTGGAGTTGGCTCTGTATAACAATAGCTTGACTGGTAGAATTCCATCAGGGATTACCCATTTGAAAAAACTCACATTCCTGTCCTTAGCTGACAATAATCTCACTGGGGAGGTGCCTTCTGAGATTGGGAGAAACAACTCTCCTGGTCTAGTTAAGTTGGATTTAACTGGGAATCGCCTTTATGGACTGATTCCTTCATATATATGCAGTGGCAATAGCCTTTCAGTTTTGGCTCTTGGAAACAATAGTTTCAATGGGACTTTTCCAGTTGAACTTGGAAAATGCTCCTCTCTTAGGAGAGTGATTCTTAGTTATAATCTTCTGCAAGGGAGTATACCAGCAGAATTGGATAAGAACCCAGGAATTTCTTTCTTAGACGCTCGAGGAAACTTGCTGGAAGGCAGCATACCCCCAGTGGTTGGTTCTTGGAGCAACCTCTCAATGCTTGATCTTTCAGAAAATAGGCTATCTGGCTCTATACCTCCTGAGCTTGGAATGCTGGGAAATCTTCAAATGTTACTACTTTCTTCAAACAGACTGAATGGAAGCATTCCTCCTGAGCTGGGGTATTGCTCACAAATGATCAAAATGGACCTCAGCAAGAACTCTCTCTCAGGAAACATTCCTTCAGGGATCACTTCATTTGTGGCCCTGCAGAACCTTCTCCTTCAAGACAACAACCTCAGTGGAGTGATTCCAGACTCATTCTCTTCACTGGAGAGTCTCTTTGAGTTGCAGCTTGGAAACAACATGCTTGAAGGCTCTATCCCTTGCAGCTTAGGCAAACTTCACCAGCTCAATTCAGTACTTAACCTGAGCCACAATATGCTCTCTGGGGAAATCCCCAGATGCCTCAGCGGTTTAGACAAGTTACAGATTCTTGATCTCTCAAGCAACAATTTCTCTGGAACAATTCCGCCTGAACTGAACAGCATGGTGTCCCTTTCCTTTGTGAACATATCATTCAACCATCTCTCTGGGAAAATCCCAGATGCCTGGATGAAATCAATGGCTTCATCTCCAGGGTCTTATCTAGGAAACCCAGAACTCTGCCTGCAGGGAAAGGCAGATAGAGATAGTTATTGTGGGGAAGCAAAAAACTCCCATACAAAAGGCCTAGTGCTGGTTGGCATCATTCTAACTGTGGCTTTCTTTATAGCATTACTCTGTGCTGCAATTTACATAACCTTGGATCATCGACTCAGACAGCAACTTTCCTCCCAGACTCGATCTCCTCTTCATGAGTGCCGATCAAAGACTGAGGATTTGCCCGATGATTTGAAACTAGAAGATATTATAAAGGCGACAGAAGGGTGGAATGATAGGTATGTGATTGGAAGAGGCAAGCATGGAACTGTTTACAGGACAGAAACTGAGAACTCCAGAAGGAACTGGGCTGTGAAGAAGGTGGATTTGTCTGAGACAAACTTCAGCCTTGAGATGAGGACTTTGAGCTTGGTTAGGCACAGAAATGTTGTGAGAATGGCAGGATATTGCATCAAAGATGGCTATGGTTTCATTGTGACCGAGTACATGGAAGGTGGGACCCTCTTTGATGTGCTGCATTGGAGAAAACCTCTGGTTTTGAACTGGGATTCACGGTATCGTATCGCTCTTGGCATAGCTCAAGGCCTTTCTTATCTTCACCATGATTGTGTGCCACAAATCATACACAGAGACGTGAAATCAGACAACATCTTGATGGATTCTGAATTGGAGCCAAAGATTGGAGACTTTGGATTGGCAAAACTGGTTTCTGATGATTCTGATGCAAGTTCTACAATGTCTGCAATTGTAGGAACACTTGGCTACATCGCACCAGGTTGGTTTCATCTTTAGCATACAAACTTCCCTACTCCATTGATCTATAAGACTGACCATCAGAAGTTTACCTCTCTGAATTCTTCTTCTCCTCCTCGTGTTCCAGAAAATGGACACTCAACCCGGTTGACAGAGAAGTGTGATGTGTACAGCTATGGAGTCATTTTGCTAGAGCTTCTCTGCAGAAAACTGCCAGTGGACCCTTCCTTTGAAGAAGGCCTGGATATTGTGTCCTGGACGAGGAAGAACTTGCAGGAGAACAATGAATGCTGTAGCTTCCTTGATGTGGAAATTGGTTCCTGGAATGTAGATGAACAATGGAAGGCATTGAAGCTGCTGGAGTTGGCACTGGATTGCAGTGAACTGGAGCCTGGCATAAGGCCCTCTATGAGAGATGTAGTGGGATATCTTATAAAGTTGAATGATAAACAATAAGGAACTGTATACACCAGAGAAAACTCAGATTCTTAACATTCAACACATTTGTTTACAGATACTGAACAGCAGGTGATTGTTCCAGTCATTGAAGAACTTCCTTCACACTTGAAACCACTCAAGAAGAATCCAGCAAGGACGTTAAAAGAGTTTGGTGAATGAGTTCAGATTATGGAACCCATCTTTCTGGGCAAAGTAATCGGGATTGTAAGGGGGGTATGTAGGGTGAACTTAATTTTCATTCAAGACATTTTAGCTCCCATAAGAAACCATTCTGCCATCCAAGCTTAGATGCTGTTGTTTTAGGTCAAAATAAGAGTCATCACGCACTGGAGATTGAATCTCAAATAACAAAAAAAGCAATTTTTGCCCAATATAAAACTGTCAAACAAATTATGACATTGAGAGTATATAGCATACAGACCAGTAGGGTTGTGATTATTCTTTAGAATACGGGGAAAAAAGGCCTAAAGAACCTACTGGCATGCTAAGTAGACATAATTTGAAAGCCGCGTCAAGGTATCTACTCTGTTGCTTCCACAGACTGCGAGGCCTCAACCTCTTTAAATTTCTCCAGGGCAGAAATTCGTGCATCCAGGGAATCATTAAGGCCTTTCATCTGGAGAAACAAGAAAGGAAATTTGAGATTTGAAATGAATATCAAACTGAGCACCGTATCCATGATTCAAGAAAAAACAAAACGAAAATCCAAACCAGTATGGTTCCAGTCACACACTCAAAAAGCTTAATAATTGTTAAATAGTTCCAGATAGCTTGAAAAGCAGGGATACTTTGAAAGGAGGAAACAAGATGAGGTCCTCATCCCATCCATAAGGACCATGCTTTAGATCATTCCAAAGAAATTATTTGCACTTAATTCAGATGAACAGGGAAAGGTTTCATCTTAGGAAGATGAAGACTATTTTGTCTATTTCCTGTTCTGGTTTGTCATAAACACAAGCATATCTAAATGAACAATAAAAAAATTTTGAATTTCGGATATACCATGATGAAGGGTGCCAGAAATTAACAACTCCTTTCAACTCTCTGAATGTCCGGAACATAAAAGTCCAGTAAAACAAGAATGCAAGATACTTCACATGTTTTCATCCTAAATCTCCCAAGATGCATGAAGCTCAAAAGTTTATTGAATGTCCTAAGAGTTTCTTGCTGGAGGGATTCTCCATGATTGTTATCTGATTACGAATAACTTGATACACATGAGCAAGAAGCAAGGAGGCTAAATCATAATTGCCAGGATGAATGTGATAAAATTGGTAGCCTCTTGCATCTTGGCTTATCACTCTCTCTTATACCTTTCAGCATTTTCTTTTTGAATGGTTTCAACTTTGGGCCCATGCTTTTCTTTGGACAATGTAAATGGAGTTTCTTTCAGATTTTCAGTGCTTAACAATAATAATTCATAAAGGCTCCATTTGGATCAACGAAAGTGTGAGAGAAAGGAAAAGGAGAAGACAAGGAAAAAAAAAAAAAATTAAGGAAAATAAAAGAAAAGTTTGAGCTCAATACTTAATTTCTCCACTACTTCTCCTATTTTATTTCCCTTTTATACAAAAAATGAAGTATTGGAAGTTCGTAATTTTCATTTGATTTCACTTTCCTTCATATTTTCCATGACAAACCAAATAAGAAAATTTGAATTTCTTCCTATATTTTTTGCCTTTTCATAGTAATTTCTAAGATTCAAATAAAGCATAAATGAATTAAAATGTTTTTTTTTTTTATAAATGTAAATGAATTAAAATGCTAATTTCAAAAGATACCAAGAAATGATGAAGTTCTATGTAAAAGCACTAGCTCACAAGATGGTTAACAAAGAAGAAATGCTTCTAAGAAGAAGAACCAATCTGATTCTCCTTGTGCGTGTATCATGTGGAAGAAGGCTGCAAAATCTAAGCAAGCTTTCCATCCTTGAATGCTAAGTTGCCTCCCACATTAGAAAACCATACTTACAACTAAGCTCGAATTGGTTAGTTTCTCCCTCCACAACCACATCACTCTTGAGTTACATGATTCCATGGTATGGAGTTTGAAGAGGAATGTGATTATCAAAGTTCACTACAAGTCACCACTTGGTGCATTTAAATGGTTAGGTTTCACAAATCATGTTCTTCCAATTCATCCTACCAGTGAGATAGAAGCCTCCACATTATAATCATTCTTGTACTGATAACCAACCTACATAACACCTCAAACCATTCACCATCCTTAGATTGTGCAACAATATACCAGACTAGACTGCCCAATATAAATGTTCATAGACTTCCATTTTCACCAACAAACAACATAGCCTCAGTGACAGCAAGATATTCAAACATTTTGTTCATACTTCATCAAATTAACTCTCAGACAACCAACTTACCATCTCAAATCATCCACCACCCTTAGATTGTGCAACGATATACATATCCACATACTTTCATTTCCACCAATAAACGATATACCTAGATATGAAACCTACCTGGTGCAAATTACAAGACTATCCAAACATTTTGTCCATACTTCAAAATTTTTTTTTATATAAGAAACAACGATTTCATCACGTTGAAATATTAAGTACAAAGAAGGATGAGAAATCCTTCCAAGAAGTACACAATCATCTCTACACAAAGTCTGATTAAAAAAGACGGATAAGTGTATACTAGTTCAAAAAGTCAAATCTAGCTATAATTCATAGAGATATAAAGTTCTCCTACAAAAGAAACCATATGTCTAGCTTCACATTTTGCTAATGCATCTATCACATGATTACTTAAGCAAGGACCCCAAGAGGAGAAGCATCCTAACTCTGAAGAGATATCAATAATTTGGCAAAACCACCCATCAAACTTCCATGGTCCTCTTTCTTTCTTAGTCGCCCATGATATGACAATAGCAAAATCACCTTCATTCATACCCAACAACCAACCAATATACCACCTCAAATCATGCATCATCCTGGATTGTGCACCAATATACAAATCCACATACTTCCATTTCTGCTAATAAACAACACAACCTAATTAACACCAAGATACCGGACTTCCTTGATGCAAATTACAACATTGTGCTAACATTTTGTTCATACTTCATTCATATTAACCGGCGATGACTAGCCTATGCACTTACTCAAAACATCTAAGACTCTTAGATCCTGCAACATCACACATCCATGCACTTCCATTTCCATCAATAAACAACAAGCCTAATTAAAACCAAGAATTTAGACCTGTTGGTGAAAATTTACTATATTATTCAAACATTTTGTTCACCTTAACCCCATAAAGAAAAAACCCATCACAATATCTATGTTTGCTCAATTCAATTCAACCCAATTCCACCTAACTGGGGTCAGATGCATAATCCTTGAAAACATCCTTAGAAACAATATCTACAATAACTTAATTAATAATTTATAATAATAATACCCTTATGTAAAAATGTGATTATTTATATGGGGCAAGAAGAAAAAGCAAGCAACTTGCTTCTTATATCTTCAATGAAATTCAAAATTTCTACATATACGATATGGGTCTTGTAGATACTACAAATATATGAAGCAAAGGAAACAAGGAGAGAAAGAGAGATCAAAACCTGTCGAGAGATTGATTCGTGGGCAACCTTGTAGTCCTTGTGAAGAATATAGAGACCCAAAAATGACGCCGTTGCGGCGCCGGCGAAAAAGGACGCTAATCTGACCCTCAGCACAAACCCCATTTTCCTCCTCTTCGTCTTCCGAACCGATCCTGATGAGGCCGTTCGATCCCTCACCGCCTTTTTCTAGCTCGTCCTCCTCTTTAAACGACGTCGTTTTATTTAAAACGATGCCGTTTATTGGGATGACGACGTCGTTTTAGTTAAGGTTAAATACGACGATGCTATCTAAACGGCGTCGTTTCTGACCTTGCCAAGATCATTCTCCACATCAGATACTATATATATACTATTCAGCCTGTAATACAGCGATACCATCAAGGACTTCAACTCCATCTCTTCTTCTCATTCTGCGAAGCTAGGGTTAGGGTTAGGGTTAGGGTTAGAGTTAGAGTTGAGCTTTTTGTGGAAGCAGGAGGTGTGGAGATGCAGCAGCAACCACCACAGATGATGAACATTGCGCCTTCATTTCCTCCCACCGCCATCACCACTGAACAGATTCAGAAGGTGTTCTTCTCTGCGACTTTTCACTGATTCTTTCTTTCTTTTCGAATCTATGATCTGTTTGTTTTGTGGGAAACCGTGGGGAAATGATAAAAAGAGAAAACTTGTGAATCATACAGCTGACAGGCCAACCCGAGTTTTGTTTTCCTTCTACGTTTTTTTTTTCTCCTGTGAATTCTCGCCAACGAAACAGAGAATTTCAGAGCTTTTATGAATTTTGAAATGTTGGGTAATAGGATTATTGAACAACTGGGCTTTTGATTTTGTATATTTATACAGGAAAACAATGGGTGTAATTTGATTGAAGTAGACCTTCTGATTTGCCTCTCTTGGGGCGATTTGGTGTAGAGACTTTTGTAAAAGGAATTGAGTTGAAAAAATAGAACAATGTAATTACGAACAGGGCTAGGACTAGATAGGCATTTTGGATTTGTTTTTATTTTTATTTTTATTTTTTAATTCATAGGTATTTTGATCTCTTAATATAGTACTGGATTGGGTTGTGAAGGATATATCAATGAACATGTTCCTGGGAAAGGGTTGATTCCTTTTGATTAAGGATTCACCCATTGGTGGCACCTGAATTGTGCCCTGAAACTAGGGGTCTAAAATTGTTTTGCTGATTTTTATTCTCGATGCAGTATCTGGATGAGAACAAACAACTGATTCTGGCAATTCTGGAAAACCAGAACCTTGGAAAACTCGCCGAGTGTGCCCAGTAAGTAACAATTTTAATACTATGAAGTATGGCTTCAATGATACCATCTCCATTCTTTATAAGCATAGATAAAAAATTGTTTTTATATTTCTTTCAATGATTCACATCATATCCATTTTTTTTGCTGTGAGTGAGAATGAAGAGTGCTTATGGATGCTTTGTACTGTTTCCAATTTGGGGATACTTGATATGGCTAGTTCTTATGGAATAAGGTGTTTGATACAATAAATCATTCATTGTTGGTGAAGTAACAAGGGAAATATCCATAATCTGTCACGGGGGGTTTTGTATCCATAAGACTGGTTTAGTGTAGTTCACTGATGGGGCTTTTGTTTGTTCAGCGATTAACTTCTGTATCTAGTGAAGTTTGCAAGACCAAATATTAGCTATTTATATTACAAATATTTTTTTCTTCATTCTACAGTTATGGACTTGTAAAATCTCAAGCATCTTCATGTGCCTAACATGAGCAGAAAACTTCTTATGTAGAAAAATCTTGATGTAACAGTTGTGGTGTTGATCTTATGTTTTAGTTTTTCATCACTTATCAAGGCATGTGTTAGTTGTTATCTTTGAACATAAGTAATGTAATTGGCATTTATTGGAGGGCCTAAAGGATGGATGATCATGGTTTCGACTTTTATTACCTTTTAAAATATTCTATCATTCAAATTGATGTTCTGGTTGTAAATTTCTGTAGAATTTCATGAAGTAGTTCCCATTTCTTTGATAGCTGCAGCTTTTTTTGAGGTTTAATTTAAATCCATGGATATAATAGTGTGAAGAAGTGGTCCCCAATAAACCATCAAAGAACAAGACAAGAATACAGTTACACAATTTAGGTGAGGATTGTTGTACTTTAGTAACCCAAGAGAGTTTTAATCTTGACAATGATAAACTTCTATTTTTAGTCTTGTAATCTGAGTTGGCTTATGTTTCTTTGTTTATAAATTTCTTTATGGTCTTTTGGATAGCATGTGCATTTATTTTGGCATCTCATGATGTGAAATAACTTGATTTTGGACCATCCAACTTATCCATGTTGGCTTGGTGTCCCAGAATCGTCCAACTTCTTTATGGTTCTGCATGGTATCTGTATATTTTGGGACCACCCATATGATGGTTTAATTGATCCAGATATCAAGCCCAGCTTCAGAAGAACTTGATATATCTAGCTGCAATTGCTGATGCCCAACCACCAGCACCAACAGTGCCTCCTCAGGTTGGTTTTAAAGATAATCGGCATTCCAAAACCTAATATGGAAGTAGAACATCTTTCTTACGTCCAACAAACTTTGCAGATGCCTATACATCATGCCATGCAACAAGGGCATTACATGCAACACCCTCAGGCTGCTGCAGCTCAGCAACAACCAGGCGTGTTTGGTGCAAAGTTGCCTTTCCAGCTTAGTGATCAGCAACAACAGCAGCAGCAGCAGCATCATCTTCTACACCTCCAACAACAGCAACCCATCCAAGGGCTCATGGGCATGAGGCCTATCATCAACAATGGCATGCATCAGGCCATGCAAACTGGGCTTGGTGCTTTGAGCGGTCTCATGGATGTACGTGGAAGCAAGCCAGATGGCTCAGAGGTTGGTTCTGGTGATGGCCAAGGGAAGTCAGCTTCTGGACATGGCAGTGGAAATAGAGATTCCTAAGGTCGAAGATAGTTCTAAGTGAGATGGCTGCAGGAGGTTAAACCATCTAGGGATGATAGTGTGTAGACCTTTTTGAGTACTGGCATATACATATCTACATATTTCAACACATATGAACAACCTTTACCATCTCCACTGAATTTGTAGTTGTAGCATCTCCAATGAACAGCCTCTATTTTGATCACTGGTATACATCTACAGATCTCCATACATGTGAACAGCCATTATCTTTTGTAGAATTGCTTTGTTTCTTTTTCACCAGTTATGACAGTGATGACATTGGTGCAAACAATGCTAATATACAGAGGATATAATCATTCTGGTCTCACACTCTGAACTCTGAGAGAGAGAGAGAGAGAGAGTTGCAATTTCAGCAATGTTTGAGCTTTACATCGTTAGTCTGATGAACCGTGTAAAATCAGGGATTGGTATATGATTCCTTATCCGACTTTTCTGGTTTTACTTTACCTAGTATGATAAAATCAAAAATAATTAAATTAATTAGAAATTATATGTTTTAAAATTATTTGATGTTTATATAATCAAGGAAAATGAGTTAAATGGATTTAAAGACTATATAAAAATAATTTATTAATTTTAAATCTAATTTTAGTTTCTTTCATTTTTTTTTATAATCAAAGAAAATGAGTTAAATGAATTTAAAGATATATATAAAAATAATTTATTAATTTTAAATCTTTTTTTTTTTTCTTCTATTTTTCCTCTCTATTTTCTTTTAAGTTTTTCGAGAACCAAACATAGCATTTTAGTGATTACTAGTAATCCTTTCGTTATTGACAAATCGATTGATAATCAATCTTTCAATGAAAAAAGTATTTTTTTTTTTTTCTTGACTCTTTTCCTTTCCTTATACTTTATACTTACAGATCAAGATATGATCATTAGCAAGCCTTATGGTGAAGAAGAAATCTGACCTTTTTCAATTTGAGCTAGCCACATAACAAGGGATTTGTTGCAATATTGAATCAATACTTATATAAAAAATAAAAAGTAAGACCAATAGTAACATTTCACTTGTATAATTTGGTTATATGAATTTATACTTTACTCAGTCCCATTGTCCCCATTGTTTTATATTTTCATCCTAGTTTGTTTTTTGTATTTTGATCTCATATATGTACCTCAATTTCATATATTTATTATAACATCGTTCAATGACCTAAATTTTATCATACAGGACAAGATTCTAAGCTCGATAGATAGGCGAGATTGCCAGTTCATGGATATCCAATGAGCATCTAGACCAGAAGTTGGTCAAAAAGTGCAACTCGTCAAGAGAAAGTTCAACTTTCTTATTACTATTATTAGATGAAAATAAAATGATTTTTCTTCTTCAATTCCACAATATAGACAGTAGGTTATCATGCATGGATCATTTATTATTATTTATAATTTTTTTTTTTTTTGGGTTATAAACGATTGAGCTGGAGTTGAACCTGCCACTTTGGGCTGCAACTTGAAAGCCAATTGAACCTTAAATCAAATTTCACCCTTTGAAGCAAAAGCCTTTCAATTCCCAAAGGTCCACTCCATCTACTTTGCCCTTAGGATCTGGGTTTGAACACTCCTACAAGTAGGAATAATGATGAAAACCTTGTTTCGATTAGGCATTGTTTCAACCCCACAACAGTTCTTATGAATTGACAGTAAATCCAATTTTGGGAATCACTTTTTTTTTTTTGGATAATTAAGCATCCACAAACAAAATAGGTATGAGGTTTCAGATGAACAGGGCAGTTGTGAGCATGAATACAACTGCAGCCAGTTGACTGTAAGGTTTTGAGTACTTAATAGAACACACCGAAAAAAGAAAACAGTTTCTCCAACAAAACAGCAGGAAAAATTCAGCTGATGGGTTCCAATGGGGAATTCTATAAAATGGAGAGAGAGGCTCACTGGAGATTCCAACCTGAGAGAAGAAAATGTTCTCCCTCAAATCATGTCATCATCCCCAAATAAGCCCTGATCTGTGTCCTTTGTCCACATTCCTTGCAATAAGATTTATCAAACTGAGCCCAAATCATCTCCTGCCAAACAAATAATTGTTACTAAAACTAGCAATGGAAAATAACAACTAGAAAATGATCTGCTGAATGGAAAATCACATATCACACTAAATTTCTGTTTTTATCTGTTGGGGAAATCAGAAAAGATAGTCCATGGAGAATATAAAGCAAACAATTATCAAAGTCATCATATGCCACTGGGGATACTTACTATCTTCTAGAGGTAGATGCAGCCCCAGTTGCCCTGTCATGACACAAAATGTAAAGCTCAACGAGCTCCTAATTGATGATAGTCTAGAAACAACATACTAGGATCAAAATACTAGGTTTTGAAAGGTTTTAAAATCATACCTGCCCGACTGTTTCCCAACAAAATGTGCACCAGACCTCCCATTAATTGACCCTTTGTTTTGAGTACTGGCCACGCCAGATCTATCAGGATTTGCTCCATTCCCAGCTGTCATAAACACAGATGACTGGCCAGGCCTAATTTCAGGGCCATTCATTTCCACAGCATCTTTGGATTTGCTCAAAATTTTTATATTTGAGAAACCTCCACTGGCATTAAAATAAACACCATTGGATTGCTGATTTTGCATTGCCAAGAGTTGTGAAGAATTATCAGCTGCACTTGCCGGAGTAACTGCATACTCCTTGAAAACGGTCTTTTCAGTCTTCACATGTTTGGAATCGATAGATGGAACCTTCTTCTGTCGGTGAGATTGTGCCATGGGAGTGACAGCCACAGAAGGCAACAAAGATGAGTATGGTGATGACACTGCAGCTGCAGCAGCAACTTTTGCAACTGCTGCCGTGGCTGCGATCATTTCTTGTGCACCTTCTCGAAGATGAATATAGTCCCCTTCAATTACAAATAGCTGAAATCACAAAACAATATTCTCAGATAATGACAATAACACATTTATATTGAAAAAACATAAAAATACCAAACCGATGCTTCCACTAAACTTACTTCAGGATGACTGACGACAAAGTCATCAAGCTTTCCATATTTTTTCTTATAATCATGCCAATGCAGAGGTGCAAGCATTTTGCCAAGCCTATTGGGGAGCTGTACTTGCCACAGGTAACAAATACCATCAATTAAATAAATTTGTAAAGATAACCAGAAAAAGAACAAGAAAAAAGATATTTTAATAGACTAACCGTTGAACTAATCCGAATTTTACCACCAGATCCAGATGGAATTGTCCGAACAATGCAAGCCAACAACGATCTTTCATCAAGGAGGGTTACCTCTGTAGTTTTTCCCGTTGCCAATGTATTTGGCTGCCTTGCCGAAACATATGCTTCAGGCAAAACCGTACTAGTCACATTACTAATTGAAATTTCACCAAAATTTACTGGATGATTTGATGTATCAGACGGTGTTGTACTGGCAGCAGGACTTGGTAGCTCTGCAGTCAAGCCTTGGCTCTCCAGTGCATGATTAGTCAAAGTGATAGTATTGTTGTCCTTCTCACTGTTCTGTGCCAGAACAAATTTGATGCTAGCTTAGTTTCTATTACACTTTAGAGCTGTTTTCAAAACTTCACAGGCTGAACTCACAGTATCAACCAATTAAGACAAAAAGATATAACATGTCCTAAAATAAACAAAATAATTGATAATGACAAACCTTCTCACTGTTCTGTTCAAGAGGGTTCAGTCTTAAAGCTTCATGAAACTGGGAAGAAATTTGTTGCAAGCTCTGCTGAGGTTGGGGGCTTACCAAGTAACTCTTATCAATTGACTCAAGAACCTGAACAAAATTTTGGTGAGTTGTTAATCCAGAATATGAAAATAAATAACATAATATTTATTTTGTAGGAAGTAATATCTGAATTTATAAAACCTTTTTTTCTTCAGTGGGTGATGGGATCACAGAATCACGTTCCACCCCTTGGTTGATTTGAACATCCAAGTAGTCTGGCTGAAGAGCTTGCCCATTTACAGACAATTCATACTCATAATTAGCATCCGCTTTCAATATGTTTTGATCAGTTTGAGCTGGTGCATATGGATTGTGCATTGATATCTGTGCACCCTCTGATACAGCCTGAAGAAGAAAAAGAAAGAATACACATACTATAAAAGCATGGCTAATATTTGACAATGATGAAAATGGAAGCTTTTGTCCACTAGTACCTGTTGGTTCTGCCAGTGTGGGACTGATGAAATCGCTGGCATTGAATGGAAGTGTCCAACATGAGATTGAGGAACATGTGATGGTACAGAATGGGGAACTCCCTGTTGATGCATAACAAACGGATGCATTGCAGTCACCTGTCCAGGTGGCAGATAGGTAGGCATCCCAAGTAAAGATGATGGAGCAATTGGAACAACACCAGGAACATGCTCAGCCTAATAATGACACAAGAAGTTTTAATTTATGGATACAATGTAAATAAATAAATAAATACAATTTATGGATACAATTTAAATAAATAAATTCAATTTTGGTTTACAATGTAAATAAATTCAATTTATGGATACAATGTAAAGAAATTCAATTCATGGACACAATGTAAATTAATAAATAAATTCAATTTTGGTTTACAGGTAGATGTATTTCATTCCAAAAATGTAGCCTGTCTCAAGCATATATATGTGTATATTTGTAGCAAATACATATATATGGTACAAGATTCATCATTTTGACTATCATACCATCCTTTTCTATAGACAACCATCTGTTTTCTCAAAACTATAACCCAAATCCTTGGCTGTTTTCCCCGATCCCATGACTAAACCATGTGTCCATGTAATCCAATTTCCTATCATGTTGTATTCAAGTGATATCATATTCTTATGAATGAAAAACAATCTTGAATGTTTAATTATATCTTTTCTTAACTCTTTGTCTTGCTGCAAATCAACCCCAAGATTGCCGGCCCTCAATTCTGTTAAGCTCATTTTACAGCCATATAATCAATTGATCATTTCTATGTATAATAAAGCATGCATCTCCCTTCATCCATCTTAAGTAGTGATGACACCATACCTCTGGAGCAGTATCTGTCCTTTTTAATTCTAAGAAAATACCTCCTCAGTCTCCCCTACATACTGGATGAAAGACCAGGGAACCCAAAACAGTTGCTCTTGGATTGGCCATTAATCTTGATTTTCACTAGGGATAACTCCTACGTGCACTTAGATTCCAACCTCAATATTGTGTCCTAGATTTGTTTTTCTTCAGACCTTCAAATTATAAGACCCATCCACAGTTATGACTTGGTGCCTACCATTGTTCAAGTTTCATAAACTAAAATAATAATACCAGCAAATACACCATGACCAGAAAACTTAACAAAGTCCTCATTTGTAATTCTAATTCACAACACAAGAATTGAAAATATTCTGATTGAAATAAAACATTCTGCAACATTAGAGACAACCAATTGTAATATAGAACATTTTTAGTAAATAAAATGGAAAGATAAAAAGAAGCTATTCAATTCGATATCCCAGTTTGACATAACATATTAGTCAATATCGTCAATGGACTACCACCATTGCAGGAAGGACACATTTTTTACCCCCATAAATGATCATATTATCTATGGAACTTCTTGTTACAGCATGTGTTTACTGCAACTTGCAATTTGGGTCAAGGAAAGTTAATCAGGGGAAATTAAACCACAACACTTATAATTGTCAAACTAACAAAACAACAGTAATACCAGGACTCTTACCTGGCTTGATGCATTGCCAGTTGAAACAAAAGGTGGAACAGTGTCAGCATTCCCATTTGAAAGTACCCCCGAGTTCCCGCTGGAAGTTCCACTTCCATTTACATCCAGTTGGCTTCCATTGTTCTGCCCAAATTGAGATACATCCTTTGAATTTGTTTGGGATACGCGCGGCTCATCAGTGTAAGTTCCACTCCTTTCTCTAGCATCGGCCAACTCATGCTGTAGCTGCTGAATCGCATGCAAATGAAGTCTTTCCATCTCTGCAAACTAAAATCAATAACAAAAAAAGAGTCAATCCATTGTGAAATAGAATTAATAAAAAGAAAAACAGAACACCAAGAAGGAAAATTAGAGAGTAAGGCAATACTGAAACTACACAATCTTGAATCACATTGCATGGACATATTCAAGCTTGTTTTAAGTAACATTTATTGACAGGATACTGAGAAATGCAAGACTGAATAAATTAAATTCCCCAACTGAAATACCCAACACTTCTCTCCAAGCCAACATGTAAAAGAAGTGATTCCATCCATATATTTGAAGAGCAATTGCATACTTTATATTATATCTTAACATAAAATGAAACAAAGAACAAGTGCAATAGAAATCCAACACAAAAATACCTGTCTCTGACAACCAAGCCAAAGCTGGTTATATTGTTCTGTGCGTTCTCGCAACTCAGCTTGTAATGAGTGATTTGTAGTTGATTGCAACGCATCCATCTCTTGAACACGAGTAATCCAAGCTTGGGCCTCCCTTAACTGTTCATCTTTATAAAGAATGGTCTCCTGAGCAACTCTATGCTGAAAGACAAAAACACTATTAGGTAGCATTTTTCCTGAATCATACACAAGATCATAATTTAGAGGCTAAGCATTTCAATTAACCACTTCAACATAAATATACCACAATGTTGTATGACTACAATTTCTAAATAATGCTCATAGTGCTCACCATATGTTTAGTTGGATTTAAAATTGAAATGAACAAAAACCATAACCAACAGGCTAACACATATCTAAATGTATTTAATGTACATTGCAGAACTTGATATTGATAACTTCCACTCAAGCAGAGCATGATACATGTGCATCATAAACGTGCAAATGAACATACCTGGTCCTGCAACTCGATAAGTTGCCTCTCCTTTTCTTGAATGTGTTCTTGAAGGTCATGTATTTGTTTCAGATGTTGAGCTCTTTCAGCTTCAGAATTATCACGCTCCCTTCTGCAGAAAAAAGATAAGCCACCCATTTTGATTTCAAAAGGTTCAACAAACCTCCAAAAAAACACAACACACTCCATTAAACAATGCAAGATATGAAGGACCTGAAATATAGAGGAAACAAACAGCAATAATGACCATTATTTTAAACCATAAGAGATAACTTTCTTTTAATAACTATATGGTATCATTGTCCTTCCAAAAGAGCCCAAGTATGAAAATATACTTGAATCCACAAAAAATAGGTCATAAAGACCCAAACACATGCAACACAATCCACCAAATAACCATATAAAGATGCAAAATATTAAGAACTAGAAATACAGAGGAAACAAACATCAATAATGATCATTATTATTACCATAAGAAATAACTTTCTTTTAATATCTATATGGCATAATTGTCCTTCCAAAATAACCCAAGTTGAAATATACTTGAATCCACAAAAAAAAAAAAAAAAAAAAAAAAAAACAGGTCTTAAAGACCCAAACACATACCGGAAGGTAGCCAATTCCTTGTTCTGTTCTCTCAGAAGGTCCTCTTTAGCCCAGGCCTATAGAAAAAACACATGAAGAGGCAATTAACACATGAATAACCAAACAGATTTTGTCCTGATCAAATAGGACAATATCAGAAAAAGCAAACTGCTCAACAAACCGCTTCATTGTCTAATTTGATTTCATGTAACTCCCTATCTTTGTCTTCCATCCTCCTTTCCAGTTCATGTATTGTCTGTTCCCTTTCATGGACTTGCTCCTGCACAACCAAGTAAAACCCATATTTAAGTAGAAAGAACAGGTCAATTTGTATATATGTATAAAAGCAAAGGAACTGGCAAATGCAAAGCATGCTCTGGAACACCTGAAAGCAAAAAGAATTCTGATGGGCATTAAAAAAAATCATTTCACGTTTCATGATTGAATGATTCAAATAAATTTTCAAAAAAATTCATGAAATTCTTGAGGAAATGGCTTTCATTTAGCCTCAAATATGGGGATCTTCTCAAAAAGTTACTATTCCAAACACATTTATTAGACTAAAAATTGGGTAATATAAAGCATGAAAATAAACCTGAAGCTTGACGGCGGCATTAGCATGGTCTTTGATTTGGGCATCAAAGCTGTTCTGCATTTCCATCACCTCTGATCTCGCAATCACCTGAGCTCTAAGCTCAATCTCCATCTGTTGCAGCTCCTCCCTCTGGTGTGCAATAGTATGAAGTCGCTGCTGCAAAATGTCATTGTCTAAGCTTCCATCGATAGTGATTGAACAGAAATCCACATCCAGCGGCTCTCTTCCCTGCTGCACCTTGAGTACAGAAAATCAATAAACCTAACTTTTCAATGATGATACATTCAAATGCAACTAGTTCTTAAAACATAATCATTACCTCATATATCGTTCTCTCATCCGATTGACCCAGCTTCGAACGCTCCAACTCCTGTATCGCACAAGTTTTTCTAATCAATAACCAAATAATCATAAAACCCTAACCCCTGTTTGGTTGTCAAGAAAACCGATGAAAATCCTAAGATTCGGAACTTCGGTTTCGTCGCCTCACAAACAAACTTCGGCATTCCATTTCCTTCACATTCTCGACAACCAAACAGACACTTCCCTTAGCGGTTTCTCAGAAACCAAAAAAACAACGAGTTTCCCCACCAAACCCAAATCAATGCATCCAGTTCGAGTAAAACCACTACCTCATCCCCGGGGTTCCGAACCGAATGGGGCTCCGTCACCACCCGCCACTCCTTCCTGGAAGCCGGAATCGGGAGAGAACCGACGCGTGAGGCGGCGGCGACACTGGCCGCGGCCTCCATGAAATCAAAAGCTCCGGCACTACTCCTTTCAGACGGAAACCCTAAATTCCAGACCAACAACCAAAAAGAAACCCTAGAATCGAAATTACTTTTAAAATAAAAAAATAAAATAAAAATAAAACAAGTGGAGTATGAGTGTAAAACCAATCTAAAAACAACGAAGAAATCAACAGACAGCAATGGCGAAGATTAAAAAGGTACCTTGCTGGTGAGCAAAATCGGGGGTTCTTTGGGATTTAAGGGTTTTGAAGGGGTTAGAGTAAAAAAGTGAAACGTTGACGACAGTGAGAGAAAGCGGGAGAGGGGGAGAGAGAGAGAGAGAGGAGAGAGAGAGGGAGAGGGAGAGAAAGAGATGATTGGGTGTGAGAAACTTACATAAAGCGGAGGCTCCCGCCATTTATAGGGCTTTTCAGCCTTACGGTGATTCAACTCACGCTCCCCAGCGCCGCGTGGGTCTACTCCCCTAGGGCTCATCAAGAGTACTTCCAAACAAGTTACATTAAAATAAAATTTAATTAAAATTACGTAAAATTTTATAAATTTCCTGATTTTATTAAAAATAATTAAAATTAAAAATTGAAAAAATTCGAGGAAAATACTTGATGTAGATTTATTTGTTTATGTATTTTATTTTTATATTTATTCGTGATAAAAGTCAATTTCGTTAAATCACTATCAATAATAAAAGATATTTAAAAAATAAACCAATCATATCAGGAAAATATTAAATCTATATTTATATAAAAAAAATTATTAATTTAAATATTTATGAACTTCATAATTTTATTTAAAAATAAAATATAAAATAAGATTATTTTCAAAAATATTAAATCTAGATTTTTTTAGTTTTTATTGTTAATACCGTTAAACAATAAAACAAACATTCCGTTAGAAAAGTTTAATTTTATCTTTTATATCATCCTTATCGTTTTTACAAGATAAAAACACATTTTGTAATTGTAAAAACACATTTTGTAATAATTATAAAGGTTTAAAATTTATTTATAATAAATCCTAAAAATGTAATTTTTGTCGTCTATACAACGGTTTTTCTTAGTTCTTTTTTATTAATATAGTTTTGAAAAAATTAAAAAATGAGTAAGAGTGCGTTTGATAATATTTTTATTTAAAATATTTTTAATAAAAATATTTTTTTTACAACTGTTTTTTTTTAAAAACCACCTATTAAGCATTTTGTTTTTCATAAAATAAACGATTTTTTAATATTATAAGTAATTTTTTATATTTTTAAAAATATTTTCTAAATTTTGTTTAGCATCTAATTTTTTTTTCAAAAACACTTTTTAAGCTAAAAATGTTTCCTACCTTCACTATAAAAGTGGGCTTTAAAAATATTATTGATATAAATATTTATAAACTTCATAATTTTACTTATAAGATAATTAAAACATAAAAATAAGAGATTTTCAAAAAATATTAAATCTATATATTTTTTTTAGCTTTTATTGTTAATACCAATAAAACAAACATTCCTGTTGGAAAAGTTTAATTTTATCTTCTCTATAATCATTATCGTTTTCGTGAGACAAAAATATCATTTGTGATAACGATAATAGTTTAAATTTGATCTATAATAAACTCTAAAAATGTCATTTCTATCGTTTATACAACCTTTTTCTTTTCTTTTTTTTTATTATTAATATAGTTTAAAAAAATAAAAATAAAAACTAAGTTAGAGGGTGTTTGACAATGTTTTTATTTGAAGTACTTTTAATGAAAATATTTTATCTATCCTTATGCCGAAAATAAATAATTTTTTAATATTACAAGTTAATTTTCAAAATTTTGAAAATCTTTCCTAAATTTTACTTAAAACTTAAAAAAAAAAATCATAAACATTTTTTAGGCTAAAAGTATTTCCTAAAATCGTTGGCAAACAAACTTTAAAATTATTGTTTATGTAAAGATTATATTTTATATATATCTATAAATCAAAAGTAATCAAATATTAAAATATTTGATTCTCATAATTTAAAAAATAAAATTTATTTTAACTAAATCAAACAATCAAATATAAAATTATTTATCATCATGGGTATTCTGTGTCATGCCATAGTCCTCTTTTATTTTTTCCTTTAATATGTTCCTTAATGAATATGAACATCTAGCTATGAAGACATCCTTTAACAATAACTTTATAAAATATTTTATTTTTTTTATTTTGAGAATTGTAACACATAGAAAGGGTAAAGCTTCTTCCCGTTCAATTAAAATTTTTGTCCTCTTAACCATCCCGACCATAACTATGTTATCAAAATAAAAACTACTTGGTAGTAGTAATTGCTTATATTATTAAAGAGCTACTATAAATCGGCTAGAAAAGCGTAGTAAGTGAAAAAAAAAATATCCCTTTATATATAAACTTTGTTTTAGTTTGAAATCGACTTTTGATTGCTACGAGATTGTTATATATATATATTTGAAATCTCTTAAATATTTTTCAAAATATATATTTTTTGAATTGTAACAAGATGCAATCATTGTTTAAGAAAAAGTTCATACCCCATATACTATGTAAACACCAAAGCTCATGCTTAAAACATATTCTTTCATGGTTCTAAGAACTCATGAAGTGATAAAACTGGATCGATAACTAGTATTGTAGGATGAAATTTTTGCTTAAGAGGGTGATTTGATTTTACCATAGCATTGATGAAATGATAGAACAACGATAAAAAGCTAGAAAATCAAAGCTACAAACTAAAAAAATGATTTGATTTTAGTAGAAAATTTATGGTGTTTAGTTTAATTGATATCAAACTAGAAAGAATATTGATGAAAGGCTAGAATGCTGAGGGATTTTTTTTTTTTTTGAAGATATGGCTTGTGTGGATAGGTTAAATTTTTTAGGGCATTCGACCACATTTGGAAAGCCGTTAAGTCTAATACCATGAAAATTTTGATAATTTAAAAATGGAAAGAATTGAATTTTATTGTTTCTTTTCAGAAATTTTTACACAAATTTTAGAAAGAAATAAATAATAAATATCCTAAAATTAAGAAAAATCGATATCATATTGTAAATCAAGAGAACTAAATATTATTTAGGAGAATATTTAGTTGCTATTGATTTATTTAAAATAAATATTATTTTTAAAATTAGGAGAATCAAATATTTTAGTGTCTTTGGCATTGTTCTATTTTATTCTTTCCTTTAATAATAATTAACCACTAAGATTTTTTAGTATTTAACTTTCATTTTTATCTAGCACCACTTTGACTCTTATTTTCTAAGTTTTTACCTTTCACACAAAATTAATATGGTTGTAAATATTACTTAAAAATAAATAAAAATAGTCAGGGGTTGTTGATACTCACCAGTAAAAAGTAAAAAGATTTATACAACCTACATTTTTAATGTCTGATAAGATAAATTTTGAACTAAAATTATTGATTTTGCTTATGTTAAAATTTTAATTATTTTAAAAGTTTTAAACTCCCTTAAATATCCTACTTAATCAATGTTTTTAAAATTGAAACCAAACAATGAAGTAGTCAAACTGATGATTGAATCACCATCAAACTAGTGATACCATAAATATATTATAAATTAAAAACTAATAATATTAAAATTAATATTTGTTTAAATTATTAAAATTAAAAATAATTATAAAAATATTCTATATATATATCAATTAAAAGCTAATAATATTTGTATTTTTACCTCAGTATTATAAATTAAATTAATACTTCATATTCTATTAAATAAAATAAGTATGATATTTAAATGTGAAAAATATAGATTGAAAATGAAAGAAAATTTTGGTAATTTATTTTTTCTTATATATTAGAAGCTATACACTTATGTATTCAATTATTTTATAATTTTAAAAATTATATTATTATTTTACATATATCATTTACATATTTATTATTACAATTTTTTTTTTTTTGTTGAAAAGAATTATTTTATTTTATTCATTATTCTACATATTCAAGCAACTTAACATTAGTTGTTAAATAAAATACTTCTTCAATTATAAAATAAAAATAAAAACATGTCATAGCCTCTTTCATTGGTAAGTCGAGTTCAAGCTTGATTTGAAGCCTCTTTTGACTTAGTTCTTATTGCTAGATAGCATTAAAAATAATTGTTGAGTATATTTACATTTTTATAATAAAGAAAATGGTTTATAATATATTTATACTTTTTAAATATTTTAATAAAAAATAAAAATAAAATAATTGTAAAGTAAATTAGTTAGGGGTGTCTCATAAAATTTAATATTTATTACTTCATAACTTAAGTTGACTTTAAGTTAAATTATATTTAAGTTGTTAACTTAAAACTTATTACTTAATTTTTATATTAAATATTAAGATTGTTTGATAAAATTAATTTAAAACTTATTTTAAATCAATAAATTGATATATTTATACTGGTATGTTATAAGTAGGGCAAATGAGATTGAGTAATAATAAAAATTGTGAAATAACAAAGGAGATTATGGAGATAATTAAGGCAAATGAGATAAAAATGTAAAATAAAAATATAGATTTAATATTAAGTAAATTATTTTTACTTATTACTTAAAGTTATTTTTTACTTTAAGTCATAACATTAAATTATTTTATCAAACATTCGTAATTTTCTTAATGATTTAAATTAAGTTATTAGGTTATCAAATCACTTTAAATTATTAAGTTGATTTACCCAAGACCCACTTAGTTTCTTTTTAACATAATAAATTATGATAAAGCAAATTATCATGAACATTTATGTTAAATAATTTTTTTTTCTTTCTTTTTTCTTGCAATTTTTTCCCTAAAAATTTATTTTCATTGATTTTCTTGTTAAAATTATATTTCTTAAAATAAAGTAAATCATAATCTAATTTTTATTATTTAATTTATTTTTATATAAAAAAATTAATTAAATGAGTTGGACGATGCACATTAAAATAAATTGTTAAGTTTTTTTTTTTTTTCATTTATGTCAAAACTTCCACAAATCAAATATTGGGTTAGAGTTTTAAAAGATCATATTCAATCTAGAAGACAAAGGCATCATATTATTTTCTAGTGTACTATCGCTGATTGAACCATTACTATCATTAACCCCATTTTTGTAATCATCAAAACTTGATTAAGAGAAACTTCGACTAATAATTATTTATATAATATTTGAAAAAAAAAATTATAAAATGTCATATCATGAAATAAGCTTAAATTTGTAAAATAAACAAATTTTAAACTTCTATTATTTTAATTAATCAAATATTAAAATAAAATTTAGTACTTCAATTTAAAATAATATCAAACAATTTTTACTTTTATTAATTCAGTACTTGTAATTTTCTAGAATTTTCTTGTAGAGATTGAACTAGCATGGCTTAAACCAAGTCTACTCCTCCATATAAGAATCATTTGATAAGAGAAAATTTGAAGAATGAATTTATTAAAAAAAAAAAAACTAAAAAAATTAAAGAAAATGTCATTTATCATTTGACACATAATATCATGGACATTACAATAACAGGTTTTATTTGAAAAATGTTAAAGACCGATGACTTGATTTTAAAGGTCCTCCCTTTATTCCAAAAATTGACAAAGTTTGAGTTAAACATCATTATGTTAAGAAATTTAGTTCAATAATAACGATTCGGAAAATGCAGATAATGATGATTATCATCTCTAGCATGCAGAACTCGACTCAATTATAATCGATTTGAGAATTACAAATAATGATACTGTAATTAATGATTTACAAAGTTCGACCTAGTTATGATAAATCCCAACAATTTAAATAATGATGGTTATAATTAGTAGCACACAACTTAATTCATGTGTATTTGATTCTGAATGTGAAAAATAATAATTAATAATCAGTAGTGCACAAAATTATTGTCTAAAAATTATTGGCCTATTTTAATTTTCAAAAATTAGTATAAATTCAAAATTATCAAAATTAATTTGGGAAGATGTCATGAGAATCCAAATTCAAGTTTGGGTTCATGGCATATGTTGGACAGGGACACCATTTTAAAGTGAAAACTCATTTTGTCTTCTTGTTGGAAAGTATAAACCAAAATAGTGGCCATGGCCCCACACTCTCAAGATTGTTTCAAATCTGGAAAAGTGTGGGAAAATTGGTTCCAATGGGAAATTTGTGGAAAATGCTTCTTACTTTTCAAATTTATCCCCACCTACATAGTTAAAATTAAAATTAAAATTTTTTGTACTTTCCTAAGCTTTCCAAATAAATCTTAAAGTTGAAAATTAAAACCAAACTCAATCTAATTTCTAACTTGAAACACTCAATTAGAACTTGTCCAAACTCATTTTTCTAAACTTTCGTTTTGTTTTAGTATGGTTTAAATCGTCGGAGCTCGGAGCCAAGTGCTACTGCGATGGATTCAACAGGACAGGGAGGCGCAAGCTTCCACTTGAAAGTCTTTCGGTCACTGACATTAGGGTATTCATACTAGTACACTCCGATTAATCCTTAGATTCCTGCAATGAGAATGATTATAATGATTATATGACCAAGTTTTTAGTCCGATATCAAAATTTGCTTTTTTATAATCTAAGATACACTGGAAGATAGAAAGTTGTTTGCTCATTCATTGGAATAACTTATCCCTTACCTTAATAACCATCGGAAAGAAAAAGAACTCACTCTTAACTTATATTTTTTCACTTTTTAACACTATTCGTTACTCAATTCAAACAAATCGAAATGATTGAAGTTTTTCTATTTGAAATCGTGTTAAATCTAATTCCTATCATTTGGCTGGATTCTTCATAATTGCATATTTACAAAGCAAAGACGATGATCTATTTAACCTTTGATTAATTAACATCTCTTTGACAATATAAATTTGAATGTGAAAAACTTTAAACAAAATTGTAAAACATTAAAGCAAAATTAATATATTCAACTAAAGAGGAAAGATAAGGTTCAAATACCTTGTATGCAATGTTTCGCCTTCTAAGTCATAAAGGCATGTCATATTAAAGTTGAGCCGATTTTCTTTGATTGGTAGATAAGCTAATATCTTTAAAATACCTAGAAATGACACACCATATGCATATGAAGTACATCAAAAACATAAGAAGGCAAACAAAAGAAAAACAACAAATCACAACCAAAAACGAAAACAATGTCCTAAAGAGCTAGAAAAACATAGGGTTTTCATACAACCTATTTATGGGCAAACTCATATCGTAGTTTGTTATCTAACCAAAGCCTTCAAACCAAATAAAATTCAAGTACCAACATCCCATGTTAGCAAACTCCACTCTTCCTAGTAACTACCTAATGCGACCACCTTTTGCCCGACCTGAAATAACAAAACAATCCAACTTTTTAAAATCCCTTCTAAGTTTTGAAGAGAATGTATTATTTCTCATCTCTCCCACCTCCTTTCCCTCACCTTATTTGTAGCTTTGACATTCAAATCAAATCCTAGTATCCTACTCCCAATTAAACTAAAACCAAAAGTCTTATATATTTAACAATTATTGCCAAGTCAAAATCAATAAAGTTCGTTCCAAGTTTCAACTTGAGCCAAACATAATAAAAATTGGAGCATTTCAATTAGTCATAAAAACAAAAACTTACAAAACTGAGCTAAGGTTAGATTTAGGTTATTCAAATCTTACCTTCAATCTAATTTGAATTGAGTTCGAGTTCTAGAAACTAATCTCAAATTTAATGCAAGTATTAAAGATGATTGCTTAGTTGTTCCTCATTTTCTATGGGTTCATGACCAAAGTCATGAAGTTAATATATTTACATTTCTCATAGTGTACATCTAATTTACGTGATAGGATTAAAGGTATAATATATATATAAAATACAATGTCTTGTTACTAAAATCACTAACTTAATACATCATGTACAAGATACAATATTTTAAGTCATGTACTTACATTAAAGTTTCATATAAAATGAATAATACATAAAATTAGAAAATGCAGGTTTTCATACTCTAGTAGAAAGTGTTCATTTGTAATTCTCAAAGAAATCTCGCTTGACATTATATAAAAGGACTCATAGTCTATCTCTTTACTCGTTCCAAATTTGTAAGTGTTGGAGTTAGGTGGATGCCCAAGTTAGGCTAGCCCAACTTAATCCAACCAAATAAAAAATCAAGGGGAGTAGTTTTTGGGAGTTGAAATTGGCTAGAAAACCATCATTTAAAAAAAAAAAAAAGAAAAAAAAAAGGTTTTTTTCTTACTTTTACTTTTCTCATGGAAAAGAAAGATTAAAAGAACTCTGAGAAGAATTTTTTTTTTGAAAAAGAAAGTGAAAGACTTTTATATTAGAAAACAAAGAGGTTCTCGATTTTAGTATAATTTTATTCATGACTTGGGACAAAAAATCGAACGATGAAATATCTATTTTTTTAATAGATTTTGGACATTTCAGAAAGGTAATTTGAAGTTTTTCACCATTTGTACTAACATTACAATTTAACTCATTAAATTAAAATTTGAGATGGATTTATTTCATTTTTTAGACCAATTATCCTTAAAAAATAATAATAATATTGCCGTGCCGTTAATATTTTTCCATCCAAATGTGAATAATATTTAAAAAATAAAAAATAAAAACATTTTTAGATTTCGCAATCAAGAAAAGTAAGTGGCAACTTATAACATCCAAACACGAGATTCGGATGTAAACAAACTTTACACAAAGCTCGAAGCAAACATTATAAGTAATAATTTCGAGGATTACCAAACAGAGTCGTCGTTGTTTTCAGATCCCACTAATTAAAAATATTTGAATGGAATAAATTGGTTTTCTCACAATTCTTCGTCAGGAAACGCGTTATCTCCCTAACCAAACACTCCAAATTCCAATTAAACAATTACCAACACAATAATAGTAATCCATTTATGACCTTAATCATCACGTACTGGTGACGTTTATGGTCACAGCTGTCTCCGTTCATCGTCCGATTTACATGAATGGAGAAGTCGGCAGCACTTTTGTCAGAATGGGACCCACACCATAGAGCTTTTATCTGCATCAGACGGTGGTACTTGAGCTTTGACCCTGGCACTCTCACAGCCTATTTAAGCTTAGTGTGCATTGGATTGAAGATCGATGTTGTCTATATAGCTGTAGCCGGCGAAGGACTTTCGATTGTAACGTTGAATCTACACCGTCGGATGTTGCGACTTTGACTGATCGAGATTGGAGATTCATAGCCGGCGATGGGGCATTGCTGCAGCAAAGACATTTCCGTGGTGAAAGATGACACGGTCGCCGGCGAGTCTGCCGCCGGCATCGGAGGGAAACCAGCAGCGCCGCTGCGTCTGGTCGGAAATGGTGCGGTTGACGTTAAGAGGACTCCAGCTCACTCCTTCAACAGCCCTTGCCCTAGCCCGTACCCTCAGGGGAGTAGTCCTCTGCCTCCCGGAATTGCTCCTTCGCCGGCGAGGACTCCCCGTAGTAGAGTCCGGTGGCCGTTCCCGCCGCCTTCGCCGGCAAAGCCGATCATGTCGTCGATACTGAAGCGGCGAGGGTCGGCGAAGCCGAAGGAGGGGCCGATACCGGAGGAAGGCGCCGGAGAAGGCGAAACGCAGCTGGATAAGAGTTTCGGATATGCGAAGAACTTTTCGTCGAAGTTTGAATTGGGAAAGGAGGTTGGGCGAGGGCACTTTGGACATACTTGTTGGGCTAGGGGCAAAAAAGGTGAGCTCAAAGGTCAAACGGTGGCTGTGAAAATCATCTCCAAAGCTAAGGTGTGTATTGGTATGTGTTTTATAGTTTATATTTGCGTTTATTCAATTCATCATGCGAATTTCAAGCTCAATCATATTTGATCATGTTGATTTATACTGTTTTTGATTCAATTTATGTATAATTCATGGACTTAACATTTGATAGATTGATGGAATTTTAGCTTAATTCAACTCAACTCAACTAAGCAAACCCTGGATATAGAACTTTTATTTTGATTTACATGAATTATTTCGCCGTTTTCTGTGAATTTTTTTTCGCCTTCAATTTTGATCAGGTCACATCTAAGCTACCGCACTTGATGGTTTCTTGTATGAACAACCAATTTTAGTTGATTCTTCCACGTCTTTTGTCCTTGATGGATGCCACCTCTCCAGGCTTCTTGGGTTGGAATTGAAATTTCAACTAAATTTGATTGGAAGTTAGGTGTGTTTGAATTTGGGATTTGCGAGGTCATTAGTCGTTATGGCTTACAGTCCTATGGATGAAAAATCTGGGTGTTTCGTAAGTCTTGCACCAGTTTTATTTTTGGGTGAATTAATTTGTTGCAAAGCATACTTTTGTGTCATTTTAGGCAGGCTGTGGAGAATTATTCTTACACTTCTAGAACCGTGTTGAGGTGGTGATTATGATTGAAATTGCAATTGAGAATATCCAATAGAAACTGGCATTGGGAATATTCAAGTTGCTCAAAAGTTGGGTTTTTATTCAAAGCACTCCTTTTGGGGACTTTGTGTTTCTGCATTTATTTCATGTTATTGGAAAGTCAAATATATTTTAAGTAGGAAGGAAGACATGATATTGATTTTACCAATCGAGTTCTATGCAATCTGCATGAAAGAAGGAATTTATTGCAGTGGGCATGTCGTTCAATCATTGCAGAATTGCTTTATAGTGGGTGGAAAATTCATGTGGGTGAAGAGGCCAAGAAGTTACTGATCCAAAAGAGCGGTGTCTTTAGGTCCTTCTCATGGTTTAGTAGACCTTAGAGGAAAAAAGGTAAGAAAACAGAATACTTTGCTTGGTATGGCTGTTGATACTAGTTGACAGATGTAACTGAACCATGTATAGTCATCAAGACTTTTGCATGCAACATTAAGGTTGCTGATGAGCAGATGGAAAGAATCATAGGTGCCTTACCTAGGTTTTGGTATTTAGTTTGTATAAATTAATGTACTGGAAAAGAAACAGATGCAACAGCAGTGGGAGGTGGCCTTTTCTGAATATTGTTCTATTTGGTTGCAGTATAATCTCATCTCATATTTCAACAATGAAATGAAACTGGTGGCTAGGTAGATCATGTCAATATGGTTGAATTGAGCGGTTATAGCTTATGCTTGATAATTCTGGCTGAAGTGCTTCCATTCTTTTCATATTCCATACTGGCCACATTTGTTTATTTTTAGACCCTTTTTATATATATATTTTTTCTTTTTCTGTGACTGCATCATAAAAGCAATTAATTGTTTTACTAAGTTGGTGGGTGGGGGTGAGTATTGGTAACTAAATTAATGTTATTTGGCAGATGACAACAGCAATAGCGATTGAAGATGTTCGTAGGGAGGTGAAAATTTTAAAAGCTTTGTCTGTGCATAAGAATTTGGTCAAATTTCACGATGCATGTGAAGATGCCAGTAATGTCTACATAATCATGGAGTATGGGTTTCTTCTAATTCTATTTTCAGTGCACCTATTTATGGCAATATGATTCAGCTTTGTTTGGACTCCGTTGAGATATTTGGTTTCTATTTGACCATGTAGATGTAGATAATTCTGCTTGATTCTAATTTCTTAAGCTGATGAGGATGATAAACCTATGTCTAAAATCCATTTTTATTCTTATGACAGTCCAAACTGGGACAGTGTTTCATTTTTTTCTCAAAATTTTCTGATGGACATCATTTAAATGATAATGATGTTTGCTGTTGTGGGAACCTTTTTTTTTTCCTTTGAAACACTTGTGACAGATTCTTATCAATTATGTTGGTTTCATTGGATCGTCGTTGGACGTTTTACTTCATACTTTTCTATATGGTCATTTTATACCCCCTTCCCCACCAAAAATCTCCCGACACCCTCTTTTGATTTCTTGCTACATTTCTGTGCTGGAGTATTGTAGTTTTGACTTTTTTTTTTTTTCTCCCTTTTGTATTTTTCTATCAGATTATGTGAAGGTGGAGAACTACTAGACAGGATTTTATCAAGGTAAACTTGAATGCTTTATTTTCTTTGTACTAGTGGTAACGCCTAGTTTTACTATCAGAAAATATTATTTGAAGCAATATATTGCATTCTCCTGTTACAGAGGTGGAAGATACAGAGAAGAAGATGCTAAAGCTATTGTTGTGCAAATTCTAAATGTGGTTGCCTTTTGTCATCTCCAAGGTGTTGTGCACCGTGATCTAAAACCAGAGGTATAGTCTAATGAACATAATATATATGTTATTAATTTAACTCTATTGTTGTATATGGAATGAACTGATAGTCTTCTGCTTGCACAGTCAACTGTGTGCTTATGTGCCATTGTGTCTAATTGTCATTCCCACTTTCAACAAATTACTTAATACTTCTAATTCTCTGCAGAATTTTCTTTTTACCACAAGGGATGAGGATGCTCCGATGAAGGTTATTGATTTTGGTCTTTCTGATTTTATTAGAACAGGTAATGGTTGTGTCCACAAGTAATCATTCTTTCTTCAATAAGCATTATATTGTAGGGCTAAATTTCATACATGGAACACTTCGGTGGTTCAATTAGAAGGTTCGAGTTGGAACCAAACCATGTCCTCCTCTATGGTCTTGCCTTTTTTAATGGATTTTCTCTTTCCATTTCTAGGTTTTTTTTTTTTAAAAAAAGGTCCTAAGCACATCCACTTATACTTGTTAAAAAAAAATAAAAATTTCACATCCACTTATGTCCTTTTTTTGTTTTAAAATTAGTTTTTATGAAACTAAATTGATTTCCTTTTGCAATTAACCTATCTTTATGAAACTCTTACATAGATATCAATATGCTTCCTAAGCTCTTAGCAACAGTGTTCTGTTTCAACTCCTTAGACAATCACCTCTCTCTCTCTCGTGTTTGCACTGATTCATCTTAAGTTTGAATGTAACAGTCAGCTCTTTTATGCTTGTAGATCAACGTCTCAATGATATTGTTGGAAGTGCATACTATGTTGCACCCGAAGTACTCCACAGATCCTACAATCTTGAAGCTGATGTTTGGAGCATTGGCGTGATAACATATATATTGTTATGTGGAAGCCGGCCTTTCTGGGCACGAACTGAATCAGGAATTTTTCGTTCCGTTTTAAGAGCTGATCCTAACTTTGATGATTTACCTTGGCCAGCGGTATCACCAGAAGCCAAAGATTTTGTAAAAAGGCTTCTGAACAAGGATTACAGGAAAAGAATGACTGCTGCCCAAGCTCTAAGTAAGTTGTTTCAGCATATTATTTCATAGACCACTAATTCGACAACCAATTGCTTGAAATTTAATTTCTCTTGTGCTCTCTATTTCAAATCTAGATTCATAAGAAATTAATGATGCCTCTATTCATAGCTCACCCATGGTTGCGGGATGAAAACCATGCTGTGCCTCTTGATATTCTGGTCTACAAGTTGGTCAAATCATATGTTCGTGTCTCACCTTTCAAGCGTGCGGCACTAAAGGTGATTGCCTTTTATTTCATAATTGATACACATATTGAAGGCTTTCTTCATAACATTTTCTTTTGCTCTTTCTTCTCTACGATTGCAGGCTCTCTCAAAAGCTCTGACCGAGGATGAGCTTGTGTACCTGAGGGCTCAGTTTAGGCTATTGGAACCAAAAAATGGCCGTGTCTCTCTTGAGAATTTTAAAATGGTTGGTTGTGCTTCCTTTTCTTGTAATTTTTATTGCAAGCTGAAATTTTTTTCAGAAATCTTTTACCGAGTAACACTCAGTATAGTATAGATGTCTAATAAATAGATCCGATTTTAATCTATGTTTGTCATTTTTCTTGCCCATTAACTTATTATTTCAAAATGTGCAGGCTCTCATGAGAAATGCAACTGATGCCATGAAAGAATCCAGGGTGGCTGACATTTTAAATATGGTGAGACATTTGATATATCTACTTAAAAGTCAGTGGACATCTTACATTGTACAACAGGGCTAGAACTATAACTCTACTTTTTTTTTTTTCTTTACATATCACGTTTCCTTAGAAGTTACATTTCTTTGAAAAACTGATGAAATGAATCCATTTCCCCTCTGCCTATCAAAGGAAGAAAATAAGAAAGAACTCATTTCTGTTCAGTCTGGAGGTCTAGACTTCTTCTCATTGGAAATTTTCTTGGAAAATCATGTAGTGTAAGCTTTCCATTGCAGTTTATTTTTCCCATTATCTACCATGGCCTTACCCTGAAATTAGAAGTATCATCGATAGTCATTTTTGTATTCAGTACTGTTGTCATTGAGGTACCTATTATTTATGTGGATTCATGAATTAATTATTTATTTTGTTTTGATTTTGTGGCTGACAATTATGATTTTCTTAAAGATGGAATCACTCTCTTTTAAGAAAATGGATTTTGAAGAGTTCTGTGCTGCTGCAATAAGCCCGCACCAGCTTGAGGCTCTTCAAGGGTGGGAGAAGATTGCTACTACAGGTTTTGAGTTTTTTGAACAGGAAGGAAACCGAGTAACCACGGTTGAGGAATTGGCACGGGTATTCAAATCTGTCTTCTAGGAAATCAGCTGTAGTTGATTTCATTTTCAACCTACTGAACTTCATAATACTTTGTCCAGGAAATGAACGTGGGCCCTGCAGCATACTCTGCGTTCAATGGTTGGATCAGAAGTTCCGATGGAAAACTCAGCTTCCTTGGATTTACCAAATTTTTGCATGGCAGTGTGTCGCGTCCTATTACAAGACAGCAACAGCATGTCTAGCCATGTGCGTACAATCGTTTACAGAATCTTCATTGTAAGTGCTTGTAATTTTCTTTTCTTAGAATTGCAGAAAAGGGTTTAAAAGTTAATGTGTAGATGGGATTCAGATATTGAGATTCTGGAGACGTGTCCCCCCAGTGCTCTGAATTTTACCCTCAAAGACATTCTCAGGATTTTGTCACTGACTCTCTTTGTAAAAATGAATGTGTGTACAGAACCAGATGTTGAGTTTCTTGAAGCAATATAGATTTAGAAGTCTTGCATTCTTGTCTACTGATTTTTTTTTCTCAAAAATGCGGCTCCATAGATAATGAATAGCTTATATTCTATGCTCCATATTCTAGGTTTCCTTCTACTCAATCAACTTGCTGATCATCCTTTTGACCCGGTATTATTCTTTGAAACTTTCCTGGAAACTTACAGCCAATACCCGAAATCCTTCTACTCTCAATAAGAAACCAAATGCTACAATGGAGGCCATACAAAATTTACAGATCCTCCATTGAACTCCTGGTCCAGACTTGTCTGCAAGGTTCTTTCACTATGACCTGGCAGCAACTGTGATGTTTTTCTTTTCTTCATCTGTCTTTTCCTTTCTTTCTCTTTTGAAAATTCTCTCTGACCAAACATTCTCCCACCAAACCAAAAGTCATGTTCTGATGGACCCATCATGTCTTCCTCACTGGTTAAATCTTTAATGCTACTCTGTATTAGACCCCAAAAAGGCCAAGATTAGGTAAATATTACCTAAATGATTTGAAGTATCTGGTATCTATTGGTATTGGTCCATTTGATTGAACCCTGTTACCTTGAAAGTAGGTGGGAAAGTATTTTCAATTTTAATCTTATTATCCTTTTGGGTAATGCATAAAAAAAAGGAAGACAAAAGAAATGGGAATTGATGATGGTTTGAAAGCAAAGTTGGTTGAATTTGATTTGGACATAAGAAGAAAGGAAAATTCAATTTTACCTCTTTGGTGTAATGTCAAACTTGTAATTTGATGTATTGGTTAAATTTGGACCATTGAACAAATATGTGTTCGGCCGGTTTCCGTACACCTCAATTAATCTCACATGCCCTAAAGTTAACAATCAGGTAAACTTTTAGTGGTTTTGAGGGGATTCGAACTGATGACCATTGGAGAGCAAATCCAAAGTCGGACCAACTGAGAGGTATGAAAGTAATAGAAAACTATTTCTAAGAAATGTTGTGGAAAGCTATTTCTTATGAATAGTTTTTGAAGACTCGGATCTCATTCTAGATATGATAGAAAAACTAAAAGATCATTATGAAAATATCACATGGGATGGATCCCACTTAACCGATAGAGGAGGGAATAATGTCAATTAAACCGCAAAGTTGCCAATCTGGAGACATTTTCAAAGTCAAATCTCTAGTTGTGGTAATCAAACCAAACAGTGGGAATGATGAGGTCAATGAGAAAAGAAAGGAGCCCTCACTTTCTCAGGAAAATGCTAGTGAAGCCTTCTCAAACATGCCAACTTGCTTTGACAAGAAAGAAAGAAAAAAAGAATAATTGCTAGTTGTTCACAGTTCATTTAACCTTAGAATCTTAGAAAAATATATGCCCATTCAACCACCTTCGGTAGCGTGTACAGAGAGGAAAGAGGGCATGGACTTTTTCAAGGACCCTCCACAACCTCCATTGAAATACGAAAGAAAGAATTACAGGCCAGGCTATTAATTCCGTCAAGAAAGTTGTTAAGAGAAGGACCCAGAAAGAAATGCTTTCATGTACAGATATTGAATTTTCTTTTTTCTGAAAATATACCCATAATAAATCATTAGTAATTGTTGATAGAGAGAGGGTTGGTTGGTGGTTAAACACTTCAGAACTGCAGGGACCCAGCCTTCATTGAAAGGCCAAATCAACAAAACCAGGGTAAAGTTGTTGGTATGCTGCAGCAATGGTGTTCAAGACCTTGGTGTGGAGAATGTAAGGTGCATTTGGGATATTTCTTTTTTATTTTTTTTATATTACAGTATTTTTTTAGAATTATTTTGAAAATTGGGTGATTTTTTCTTTTAAATTAAGGGTTTTTCAAGGATTTTTTGTATACTACCTAAAGAAAGAGATGTAAGCATGATAAATAGATTAGAAATTTTTGTATAATACATAAATTCAAATAAATTCGAGATCTATTTTGGAATGTTTTCAAAAATAGTTTTTTAAAAACAGTTTTATAGGATGATTTTTAGAAGAAAAAAAAAAGAAAATTGTTTGAAAATTTTGAATATTTTCAAACTTATTTTTTATGTTTTCAAATATTTCTTAAAAATAATTTTTAACTGTAATACTTTATTTTCAATCAATTTTCATATGTATATAATAAAACTTTAAAATAATTATTAAAAAATAAGTGAAAAAAATTTAAAATACAAACCGTTTTCAAATATCTATTTTTCAAACAATTGATAAATAATCTTGTTTTCATTTTTTTTTTTAATTCTAAAAAAAGGAATAGTTCAAGACAACAATTACCAAACATAGCATTTAGCATCTCTTGACATGTTCTTGTTATGCATTCGTTTGTTTAGTGTTAGTCAAACGTGGCTTGAAGGTTTCGTATTGAGGAATTTTATGAAATTCATGTTAGTGGATTTCTGATTTTCTTAGAATTTAATGTCATTATAGAATTTTATAGTTTCTTTTGGGTGTAAACTTGTCTCAAAGGCAAAACAAAATGATACATATTTCTATAATTGAAAGCAATAATATGGAGGAAATGAATTGAGGATAAGGAATGAAGCTTCACACCTTCAAATAAAGTTAAGGATCATAGGGAGAGAGAGAGAGAGAGAGAGAGAGAGAGAGAGAGAGAGAGAGAGAGAGAGGTGGGGTAAACTTGTAGGAAACCTCCCCCACCAAATGGAGAAGCATTTGGCCCCCACCAAGTCCACAATTGTGGGGAGATGGGGAAGAGAAGAACACTGAAACAATGTTTTTCTGCAATAAATGGAGCAGCTAGCATTGAGGCATTGTGTGGAGTTCAAAGGAAAAACACCGAAAGCAAAAAATAAAAATAAAAATAAAAATATACAATTGTGACACAAAAAATGTACCTATTTCAATGTAGCATATTATAGGGATTTTTGAAAAAAAAAAACATTTTTTAAATTTTTATTAAAAATATCACATTTTTGATTTTTATTTATTTATACCCTTTTTTATGATATCAATTGGAAATTATTATTATTTTTAATGCAACTTAAATTGAAATATAAAATTTTTATTTTTTTAAAAGACAGTTTTAAAATTTAATTGAAATTATTACTCTGAAAGACAATTTCTAATTAGATTCCTTTAAAATGGTTTTGAAAATATTTTTTGAATTATCATTTTTTAAAATTATTATATCTTTTTCCAAAATCTAATGCACCATTCTTTGTTTTTTTTTTTTAAAAAAAAAAAATTAATTGAATAAATTCATGTGCATTGAAACAATGACTAAAGGATTGAGAACCTTTTTTAAAAATGATTAAAGAACAAAATTTTATTTAAGAATTCAAATATAAAAATCAATTTTCTCATCTTCTTCTCGATGAAGGTACTGTGTACTTATGTATGATATAAAAATTTTAATTTTTTTTTTCAAATGTTAAATTATTATTCACAACATTTTACAATAAATAATTAAAAATATCTAAAGTTTGTATTTAAAAAATGGTCCATTTAAAAAAAAAATTATATTCTAAAAACTAAAAATTATTTTTAAGGCTTCGAAGGACATTGGAATCATATTCAAACCAACCCATTTGTCTTTTCTCGTAAGGCCAAAAACCCAAATAGAAACCTCAAAATTGAGGCCAGAAACCCCAGTCGGGACCCATTGGCTCGCATCCCCTCACCCACCAAACCAAATAAAACCAGCAAAAGTTAACCACATATATCTAAGTAAATGTCTCATCTTATGAAGAACTACAAAAATGAAGCTTCGTCTTCTTCTTCTTCCTCCTTCCTCCTATTTTTTTTTTATAAATTAATATATATATATATACACACATATATATAGAATGACCCAAAAAAAAGGAAAAAAAAAGGGAATTTCAAGCTTTATCCTCCCTGGCTTTGGCAACCGCACACAACATACAACAAAGTAGTGGCCTCAACCGTGTTCAATACGTTCTCCTCTCTCTCTCTCTCTCTCTCTCACTCGTGATTCATTGACTTCAAAAACCAGTTTCATGTGTTCACATTAATAAAGAGAGGTGGAATGTACATCAAACTTTGTTCTTTCTCTTTAATCAATTTTCAAGCTCCCCAAACAAATATATTGCCCAAAAATATCACAAAAAAAGAAAAAGAAAAAGAAAAAAGAAGCAACCCCATTCTCATAACCACTCCTTTGTTTTGTCAATACTACAACAACCTTGGTATATAAAAAAAATGTGAAAATTAGAGAAAACCCAGAAGATTTACATAGGAATTGAATCAGCTAGAATATGTAGAATCACAATTAATCTGTCAAACCCAGAAGCAGTGGTGGTGGTTGTGGTGGTCGTGAAGGTCGTGGTGGTGGTGGTGGTGGTGGGATTTCTCCTTGTCAATCATGCCTTGGACATAGCGAAACTCCTCCACATGGCATGGGATGGTTATGGGTCCTTTCTGCTCAAACCCATACTCTTCTTCTGCCTCCTTCAACAGCTCCATGAACAGAGGATGATTGATGTAAATGACGGGGATGACAAACCTCTGCTGCTCCTCCCCTTGACCCACCAAAACTGCAAGACACCCCTTTGGGATGTCCCTCATCTCCTTCTTATTATTACCATTCCCATGGTGGACATGCATGTGGAAATTGAGAAAATTCTTCTCCCCACTCCCCATATCTCAATTCTCAGCAACACCCACTAAAAACCTAGAAAAACCCAGAAAGAAAATCACCTCTTTTCCTTGAGATGTTACAAGAAAACGCAAGAAAATGGCCAGGGATCAGAAGCCGAGATGGCAAGCTTGAAAAGGGTTAGAGAAGAGTCCGTTAATGACCTAGGAACGTTGCTCATGATAAAAGAAAACAACGGACAAAAAGCATATGATATGGAGGAGAATGAGAATGTGTTGAGAGGTGGAGCTTGGTATTTATATATACATATATACACACACATAAATGTAGCTTTGAAGGCTTCCTTAGCCTGTACACAAAGGTGGTTTCTGTGAAGAAGTCAAGACATTGGGTGGGTCTTTTTTGCCTTATATTTGCCGTCTAGGACATGTTTTTGCCTTCATTTCGGCTAAGTATTTAGATGCGGTGGATCATGGACGGTAGATTTGACCCCCTCCCCCTATCAAAAGCCACCCCAAAAGAAAAAAAAAACAGAAAAAAATTTGTGTGTTTATCCATTTACTAGGATGCTTGCATTCTTTGACAAAATGTTGTTTATTATTAATTCATATGGTAATGTTCTACAAGGAGCTTGTGTCAAGGTTAATTTTCAATGTGTTTATTTTATTTATTTATTTGATGAAATCATCATTGAAAGGTTTAGTGTCATATTTAAATAATATTATAAAATATCAACATAATTTTTTATAAGTATAGTGCAAATCATGAGTATGACATGGGGGCTATTAAAAACAAAAAATAATTATTTGTTATCATTTTCAATTATTCAGACTTAGTTTGGATCGAGAAAGTTCAAGGAAAAAAGTAAAATAAATAATCATGTAATTAATTATTTAGGCTTAGTTTGAGTCTATCAAGGTTTGAAGGAAACTACCACGAAAGAAATAAAAAATAAATATAATAAAAATTTTCTTATATACCCTTTATTTTTTTTATTTTTATAATTAAAATACATATAAAATTTTAAATAAATGCCCTTGTATTAAAATTTTCTAGATATTTTTTATGTAAATTAAATAAAACAATTTGAATAAAATTTATTTTAAATTTTTAAATGAATATAAGAATAAGGTCAAAGTCTAAATTGAAGAGGAAGTAGAAAAATCTTACTTGCTAAGAGATGATCTGGAAATAGCAAAACTTCGACTGCTCGTAGAAATCAGGAGGAAAACGCTAATTTAGTTTCTTGCTTAACAGCTAGACACGTGGATGATGAATGGCAAAGGGTGCGCCGCGTGGGAGAACGGACCGACAATGGCGTATGGTGCACACGTACGCAATGAGGAACCGCCAATAATATTCTCGAACATGTCCACGTAGTAATTTTCAAAATCCCAAAACTACCCCTACTTTTCGGCGCCAGTCGTGCCGACCGGATGTCAAGGCGGATTCCACTGTGGCATATGGCATCATCATTGCACGAGCACGACTCATATGTTGCGTGTGGTGGGGTGCACGAAAAGTCGTGTGCTCCTCATATCAGGACCGTCGGAAGGACGATGGAAGCCCTATCACGCCAATGCGAAACGCCGAACCGTTTGATGGATTATGTTTATGTGAAAGTCTGTGTGGTTAACGTACAATAATATATTGGATTGCTTCTAACCGTTTCACATTTGTAATTTATAGCCGTTAGATGTGCCACTAAATGGGAACTACTTCAAATCTTTCCCACGTTTTGGTCAAAAAGAGATCATTGATGATTACAAACATGAAGAGGTGTTCCCAATTTGTTTGGTTTTTTTCTTTTTTTTTTCAAAGATGCCATTTTTTTTTCAATGGGTTGTTGGGAGAGAATTTTGGATAACTTTCATGGTCTTTATTTTCCCAAAATAAGGAAAGAAACTTCTGGAAATATTATTTTGACAAAAAAAAGGTTATATTTCGTAATTATTTTTTGTTTTTTAGAATATAAAAAATTAAAAAATATGTTTAAAAATCAAAATTTTATTTTCTGTTTTTTATTTTTAAAAACAGAAAATATAATATTGTTTTAAATTATTTTCACTTGTTTTTTGAAAACTATTTAAAAAAAATTTAAACATATTTAGAAATATTTAAAACAAATTAAAAATATTTGAAAATTTCAAATAAACTTTTATTTTATAAAACATTATAAAAAACTATTCTACAAATTATTTTTTTAAAAAAATTGCTTCCAAAAGCAGTAATCCGAGGAGGCTTAAATTTTTTTGGGACAAAAATGAAAATTCTTATATTTAGCAACAAACAAAATAGAAGCAATTGAATTAAAGATGATTTTTGTAATTTTTAATTTTTAATTAAACAAAATTTCTTAATTTAGAACTTTCAAAATATAAAAAAATTATGTAAAAAAAAAAAGACCAATAATGGATGCTTGCATATTTAAAACACATTGATGACGTATTAGATATATAATGTTTTTATATAAATTTAATATTATAATATTCATATTTAAAAAATGTCTTCCAACTTAACCTTTTTTTTGTTTTGAAAGTCAATTAAACCAAGACCATCAATATAATGGATTCTAATCAAAAGATTAATTTATTTACAAGTCAAGCCTATAATTTTTTTTTTTTTTAAATGAAGAAGAAGTGGGTAGGTATCTAAAAATTCAAATGACATTGAAATACATTCAAATTGGCATGATAATAAACTAAGGAGATAGAGGGAGAAAAAGAGGGAGACATAGCTTTCATTTAAGGGCCTTAGCAAGGAGAAAGAGGGGAAAAGTGGGACGATCAATGAAGCAAGCAAGGCATGGAGAAGGCCCAAAGTTAGGGGCTTTTGCTTTGGGACAAAGCATTAGGAAAATAAGGCGTGATGAAGGGCTTTCATTTGTTTGTTTGCCCCTTTACTCATGAGGGTGGGGCCCTCGTCTTTCATCATGTTTGGGAGCGACTCTTTCTAAAATGTATTTAATTGATTGTAATTTTCATTATTAGAAATAGTTTTTAAGGGGAATCCAAGCATTTTTGTAATATTTTTTTTAAAAATTACCTATCAAGTGATTATTGGTTTATGTTTCTAAATATTTTCAAATATTGAATTTATATGAGAAAACATTTCTTATATCATAATCAAACATTTTTTTTTCTTGTCTCGCGTTTTTTATTTTGAACAAATTGAAGAAATTTGGGTGAATGGATTGCCTTGACAAGGTCATTATGATGTAAAGGACCTTAAAAAGTAAACACTCTAATAACTGATCCTTAGGTAGGTGAAGGGGCATAGAGAACTTCGATCACTCTTGACAATAATTTACGTTTTTATGTCTACCTTGATGAATGGTGAGGTAGTCGAATTAAGATATTACTACTAGCATTGACTTCATAGAAAATTGCAATTCTATAAACCTAATATCATGAATCTCTTTCGACTATTATCTCCTCGTCTTTATAAGAGTCTACTTACTGTATTTTTGTCCTTACTCGGTGTTTCTTTTCCATTTCCTTTCAATAGTTCGACTTAACCATCATGATGTATCATAAAGAGATTGATGATCAAACATTCGATTTTAGAAAGCGTCTATATTCCTCCAAAATTACTTCAAATGTTAAGTCATTCTCCATGAATTAATCTGAGCGGGTAATTTACTTCTCTAAGTTTTTAAAGTAATGTTTCTCAATATATTGTTATTGAATATCTAATTATTTTTAAAAGTTTTTCAAATGCCTAATTTTTGTAAAGCGCTTATTGCTTATATTCTTCTCAAAATTATTCGTAAGTGGGCTCTATGCCCAATTCAGACTATAGGCTGGCATTACGTTTTTATTATATTTGAAGTTTTGTTTTATACTTATTTGGGCCTAACTCAGTGGGGTTTTGCACCGTTACATTCTTTTTGGGCCAGGCTTACATGGATTTAGGCCCTTGTGAAGGTGGGCTAAGTGGGTTGAGAGTTTACAGGTCATTTTGGATTTATGGAAATTCAGATGACGAAAAGTACAAAAAATAAAAAATATAAAAAAATAAAAGAAAATAAATTAAAAAAATTGAAAAAATTAAAAATAAAAAATTAAATATTGACTCTCTCATTATTAAGAATTTCTATTAAAAAATAAATGGAAAAACCATGTAACAAGCATATGGAGGTTTAGTCATAAGGTTTATTTAATATTCTAATATCGGGTAGCTAAATTAGTGGGTTTTTTTGTCAATTATTAATGAAAAAGCCTTTTTACTGTATTGCTTAGCAATTAAGAGGGTGTTTGTTTTTTTAGCATCTGAAAGCTTTTTCTTTTAGATTTTAAATGATTTATTTTTTTATTTTTTTATAGCTTAATATAAATTTATAAGTGAATAGAAAAAGTTAAAGTATTTAACTTTTTATAAATAAAAAAATTATTTATTTTTAATGCTTAATAGAAATAAAAAATTAAAAAAACAAACTACCTAATACTTAATATTATTACATACTATTTAGTTTTATTTTTTTTTAGAATTAAACAATAAAACAAACAACATCTAAGAGTATGTTTTTAGAAACCTTTTCTAATGCTTCGAAAAATAACAAATTTTAAATGTTAAAAAGATTAAAAACAATTTCTAAAATCCCATCTAAGAGTATTTTAAAATTTTTAACCACATAAAAATAAATATATTTTATAAATAATTGAAATATTATAATTTTTTTATTTAAAAGCATTTTTGTATTATATATATATATATGTTAAAAATAAAAAAATAAAAAAATAAAATTAATTTTTAAATTTAATTTTATATATAATTGGGGCAAACACCTATGTTTTTAAAAATTTTCAAATCTGTCACAAACTTGTTCATTTATAATGGATATCTAATAAGAATTGCACGATTGTGATCTAAAATCAAAGGAAATACTAATATTAATAAAAAATTCTATAACAAAAATAAACTAAAACACATAAAAAAATTTGCATAAAATAAAAAAATAATTAATAACAGATATTAAATTTGATTTTTTTTGAGAAAATAATATAATTAATAAACAATATCTTCTTTCCCGTAAAGAAAAAAAAAATGTTTATTATAATTCCAACCCCATAAATTGCATGTAAATTTCTGAATATTTATTAAACACACAAGTAGAGTTAATTCACAACTAAATTTAATAAATTGTATTGCACATTTTCTCATCAAATATTTTCCCATTTTCTGGTATTTTCATGGGAAAATCTATAAAATAAAAAATAAAAAATAAAAAAAAAGAGAAAAATTATACTACAAATCGGATTTTAGAGGGTAAAAAAGAAGGAAAGTATCAAACATCAATTCACAGTCACAGCTCTCCACTTTTCTCTCTCTTAACATTTTTGAGACCAGTCCCGTGCGCTGCGCGTGACCGCCTATTACCGAATTTACCAACGCCCCCTCCTCATCGTGAAAGAAAATCACCAGAATGCCCTTCATCTCCCTTCTACTAACCCTCATCCGCCACCTGTTTCCCCTGCCCGACGTCGCGAATCCACCGGCAGCAATCGCCTCCGGCTGATAACGCTTCCGTGATCGGTCTGATTATCAAAATGCTCTCCCCCACGACGGTGCAGCACAGCACGCTGAGGAATACCATCAGTGCAGCGCCGCCGTAGAACGTGTCGGCCGGCGAAAAAACCACCGATATTCCCAGAAAGAGAAGCTGCACCAGGAGCGGAAAGAGAACCGCGGAGGCGAGCGCGTAGATCCGAACCCTCAAGCCCTTGTTGATCACGAGCGAGACTACCCTCCAACAGGACAAAAGGAAGCAGACAGCGTACACAATCGCAAACGCACAGAAGACGAGGGTGTTCACGAGCGGGTACATGCACAAAACGGCGTCGTTTCCATACCCGTCCTTGATGGTCATGAAGCTCCGCTTCAAAAACCCAGGGATAGGAACCTCCGGAGGAGAGAAGTAAGTGAAGAAGAGTTGCAGCAAGAAGATAGGGAGGCATAAGGCGAAGACGATGACCACACCCCACTTGTTGTCTCTGCTGTGCTTCTTGACGGAGACGTTGACGAGGAATAGAAAGGTCACGAGGAAGCCAGGCTCGTACAAACCCAGAGAGAGAACCACGTGAACTTTGCAGAGACCAGCCTGTTGAGCCAGAGTCAGCGCCGGCAAGAATGGGTACGGATATCTCCGGCGGAAGAAGGGTATGCGGAGGAGTTCGTTGACAGCCCAGAAAGAGATGAACAGCACGAGGAGCAGCCGTATGGTCCAGAGAGAGTTGAAGTTCTGGAGCTGGTGGGAGGTTCGGCACTTGAGGCGGAGGTGGAAGACGAAGAAGAGGGATAGGAGGGAGAGGAGGAGGAGGGCCGATATGAGACAGATGGTAGCGAGGTCGAAGGCGGAGTCAAGATAAGGCACTGAAGGAATCAAATACATTGCACGATTACAAACAGTGATCACCAACCAATTCGGAAAACTCAGAATCAAAAGCGGTGGCGGCTACAGGCTGATATCTATGCCGGAGAGAGCTTTGCCCATTCACCGCTGGCAGTGGTGGCGGAGGAAGCAGCGGCGGCGGCGGTGGGTGCATGGAAATCCCGAAATTGCATAATACAGTAATCGTGATAGAGAGGGTGGGGTTGGAAGGGGAGAGAGAAAATGGGTAAATTTTTTCTCTCCCCCTTAACAAGGGTGGGGGGCTGAGCCTAGAAGAGAATGGTCAGGGAGAAAGAGACAACAGAGAAAGAGGAAGAGAAAGAGAAAGGAAGAAGAGAGAGATGGGGGTTGTGGTGGTGGCTCCTAAGTTTTTGGGATTCTACGGTTAAGGTAGTTTTTTTTCCCTCGCCCTTTATCCATTGCCAATAATTAACCATCTTCTTCCTCTCTCTCTCTTAATTCTTGGATTAAGCTTGAGAAGTGTTGTAACCAAACATCCATCCTTACTTGAAATCAACCATTTCAAGTGATGGAGCATCAAGTAAGTACTCCATGCAACAACCATTCCTTTATTTTATAACCATTATGTTGCTATTTTTAGGTAATGAATCTAATGATAAATTGATATGATTGAATTTTGTTTTTGCTAAAATGTAAAATTTAATTAATTATTAGCATTTAAATTAATGTTATGAGTCCACATGTATAGTAATTTTTTTAAAATAATTTTTTAAGAACAATTATAAAAATAACTTAAATTGACTTTAAGTTAAATTATACTTAAGTTGTTAACTTAAAAACTTATTACTTAATTCTTACGTACTTTAAGTATTATGGTTGTTTGATAAAATTAGCTTAAAATTTATTATAAATCATCAAATTGATATATTTATCTTTCATAAATCATAATTAGAGTAAAGAAGATCGAGCAACAATAGAGGTCGTAGAGTAGCAAAAGGGATCGTAGAGATGATTAGGACAAATGATGATAAAAATATAAAATAAAGATGTAAACTTAAAAATAAATTAATTATTTTTACTTATTACTTAAAATTGTTTTTGACTTTAAGTCATATCATTAAATTATTTTACTAAACATATACTTAATTTATTTAATGACTTAAATTAAGTTATTAAATTATTTTAAGTTGTTAAGTTGGTTTAACAAACAAAACAACTCTCAACTTATTCTGCATGAAAGTGTTATGTACTTATATGTAATGCAAAATTTTTCAATAAATGAATGATAAGATTTGAATTAATGATATCGAGAAATAGAAAATCAACTCCGATACCATGCCAAGTTATCAATTTAACCTAAAAACTTCTTCAACCAGCTTAATCTACATCATATAGCACAAGAACTCACGACTATTACTCTCCATTGAGTAAACCAGTAATGTTGTCATACTAGCTCCAAATCAAAACAAAATATATGGGTATTGCTTATATTAATTTTCTACATATGGTGGGAGATGATTATAAGCAGCCTGAACAGTATGAATAAAATTATACAATATTATATAAATATTCTCTTATTGTTCAGTGCACTGCACAGCTGCCAGGCTGCCACCCACCACCACCGGCAGAAGATAAAACTATTCCAAGTGCTTTATGCAGTAGTATCAATTCAAAACTCCATGTAAAGCCTTTTCATCTTTCTCACCCTGGTTTCTTGCCTTCCAAACAACACTTCTGCACAGAAAAACTAAAGAACCAAGGGAATCAAGGGAGCTAGACACTTCAAAATGCCAAACACTCCCTAATGAGAAGAGTGTGTATATATATATATATATATATATATACTTAATGTGCATTGTCACTTACCCAAGAGAGAGAGGTGGAAGATGATAATAATCACAGAAAGATCCCATGAAACCAGAAGTTAGTGGAGTCCAAATGCAGTATCACATACTGACAAACCCATATACAGCTCCAACTTACCATATGTTTGATTATCTGAAAAATATTTGAAAAGAAAGAAAATGAAAACAAAAACAAAAAGACAAGTATGTTTTCAGAAGCAAGAGCCCAGAACAGTTGTTAGAGTTAAATCCATGACTCTTCCCATCATTCCAGGCCACTGTTTGCTTTGTCCATTTCTATGTACCGGCCACCTGAGCTGAACTCTGATTTTTTCTGATAAAAATCATGCAGAACCACAGGGAAAGTGATGGAGGGGGGAACACAAGGTGTTGTTGAATCAATGCAAAAGGAGCTAATGTATCAGACTTCAGAAAGCCATTGTCCTTGCTTTTAGCTCAAGAAATTTCAAGATATAGTGAGAGTCTGATCTCCAACTCCAAGAATATGATCAACCCACCCAAAAAGATTTCCGTTACAAAAGAATGAAATAGAGACTACCCAAAAAGATCTAAACAAGAATTCAAACTCTGAATGATCTTTAATGGAAATGGCCAAAAGAGAACTTTTTTTGTTGTTGGGTCTATGACAATCCATTTTCAATGAGGAGAGATGGGGTTTTTTAGTGATGAATCAGTTGAAAATGGGATGATACCTAGAACTTAGATTGAAGGGATAGAATAAAAAGATACCCTCATTGATAATAAAGAGAAAATTCCCAATAAAATAGAATCAATTCTACATAAAATTTATCCCCACTTTCACCTTGAAATCTTCACTGCAGCAGCAGAGAATTCAACTTTTAATAAGCAGTGAAACTTTGGTAAAGCAAAAGAGGGTGGAGATTTCACAGGTCTGCAAATCCAACTACCCCCACTAAGAACAAGAAATATTGGAAAAAAATCATTAATTAAACTAAAAATCACATATGGGTCTAATGGGTCTAAGAGTAGTTTGATCTTGTCGCCTAGCTAGCCTTTTCCTCCCCTCTTTACATAGATCTTTCCCGGAAAATATGAAAGAAAATTGAACGAGGGAGATGAAGAACACAGATGGAAAGATCAGGAACTTGAAGCCATGATGAGAAAAATCTTTTCAATGATGAAGAACAAAAGGTCTAGAGAGACTGACAGGGAAGATTTCAGCCATGATAACCAGAGTTGAAAATGAAGCTAGAATAAAATAAAAGGAAAAGAGGCAATGATGAAAACTTTGTCTAAATCTGTCAGAACTAGTTCAAAACACAGTCAAAACTTCTCATCATTGCACCAATCTGCAAGTGATTAACAGCCCTAATGTGTGTGAGAACAAAAACCCATCAACAGATTGAAAATCAGCTAAGGATTCAGAAAAAAAACACCAGAAATACCGAAAACAAACCTCTGGGCCGATTGGGGAGCAGTGATTGAGGGGAATGAAGCCTGGTCCGAGGGCACTAACACATAATCAGAGGGTGGAATTGAATTGAAGGAGAAGATGGGTTGAAGCTGATCAAAGTATTTGAATAAATCAAAGATGGTTGGTGGCCTCGAGCCAGACAACAATCCCCTCAAAGCAGAAGCTTCCACTCTCTCTTTTCTCCATCTTTCTTTCCATTTTCTCTCCTGTTATTTCTTCCTTTCTTTCTTCTTATCTCCATAGAATGTCAAGCTTAGAGAGAGAAGAGATATGGGTATTGGGCTATCATGAACATAATGATGAATATATAATGATTTGGTTTTATGGGAGGAGAAAAAGAGTGGAAAATGGACAAAAAGAGAGGAGAACCCAACCCTACAACACATCCGGGGTTCCAGAAATGATCACGACCCACTCTCAAAACGACACCGTTGGAATTTAGGGAAAGAACATCATGACTCATGAGTCATGACTATGACTCATCCCCCTTCCAATTCCAATCTTTCAAAACGACACCGTTGGATTTTGGGAGAAAAAGGAAAGAAAACATCATGATTATCAACTATTCCCATTCCCATTCCCATTCCCATTCTCATTCCAAGCCAAAAGGAAGACGAGATTGTGATAGGATGTCGAATGGAATCATGTTTTTGCTATACTAGTTGAATTGATTCTAATACCCACAAAGGTCTAAGTAACGAAAAAAATGATACGATTTTTAAAACAAAAAATCGTATCTATCCTTTAAAACAAAAAATTCATTTCCAAATTCGAAAATATGTTTATAGATAAAATTATTTTTAAAAAACATTTGGAAACATAAAATAAACATTTCAAGTTCCGATAAAGTTTTATCACTAAAAAACTAAGAGAATTGTATTTTAAAATTGCTTTTAAAAATAATTTATTTATAATTATTTTTAAAAACTATTTTTTGAGAATTGTTTTAAAAAATATTGTCAAATACTATAAAATTATATCACATTTTTAAAAATATTTATGAAAAATAGTTTTTGAGAATCATTAAAAATTTTAAACTTTTGTTTAATATTGGTATCTAAGAGTTAAAATAAATGATGTATGAATTTAAAGTAATATATACAAATGATTTATTGATTTTAAATTTATTAATCAATAAAATATTTTATATTTTCATTCATTTTTTTATTTCCTTTTATATTTTTCTTCAAATTTTCTACGAACCAAACATAACCTTAATGAAGTATTAGAAAATATAACTTCTTTTATTTGATTTATGGTAGATATTTTAAAATTTTCATTATTTATATAAGAGAAAAAGGAAAAATAAATAAATTTGAAGAAGAACATATTGGGAAAGAAAAATAATTAAAATAATTATTAGGAGATATTATATTTTTTATCAAGAGATATTAATTTTTTTATTATAAAATAAATATATTATTACGGGATTTTCTCAATATCTTTGATAATTAGACAACAAGTTTTTTATATGGAATATTCCTTTGTATTCAGGAAAAATATAGAAAGTAAAATTTATGAAAAAATAGAATATTTTTGGATGCAACAATTTGACAATTTGAGGGTTCTATATGTAATTTAGTATTTCAAAATTTCAATTAGTTCTTGATGATTAGGGCTTGGGTTGGGCTTCTTTAAACAAATTTCAACCAAGGCCTACTCAATCATGCCTTTGGGTTTGGGCCAAACAACAAATAAAAAAGAACTAAACAACCCAATATTTTTTTTTTCTCATCACCATCACCAGTTCCTTGCTTTTTTTATTTTTATTTAAGTTGATGTTTCAATTTGATCCAAAAACTTGAATTAAAAAATAATTTATTTTTAAAATAAATTCTTAAAAAGTTTTCCAAAATTGTTCTAAAAACCCGTGTCAAACATTTTTCGAAAAAACTTTATGAAAATAGCCTAGAAAAGGTTTTCAAGAACATTTTACAAGCAATAGGGCCAAAATTTCTCAATTTTTTTTTTTCTTTCTTTGTGGAGGTCTATTCTTTCTATAACACCCAGCTTCTTCTTCTTCTTCTTCTTCTTCTTCTTCTTTCCCCGGGGTGACTCTCATGGTCTGATCAAAATGCATGTCAGTGGCAGACATCATTCTCACTTTGAAATTCAATGCACCCATTATAAGCAGATCGTTTGCTGGTACGAAATCACCCACAAACAGTTTCTTTTCATACTCAAAAATGTGTACCATTTCCCTGCTTCACCATCCCTACACACTTGCTCAAAAGTGCTTATAAGAATGGCAATCATGGCTGATAACCCCTTCGGAACAAACTAGCTATTAGTCATTTTCACCTTGTAGTTATGGTGCCCATAGGATCCCCCTTTCACCACTGCACCATCTTCTTTACTTGAGAGTTGAGACAGCCAAGTACTATAAAACAGGAAGAATGATTTTTGGTTCTGGAAGTGCTTTTTCTTTGCTTCTTCTGTATGTTTTTTGTCAAGTTGTGGGATTCTTTTTGCCAAGCTATAAGAAGCCACTTATGCATTGTATGGTACGTCACATATATGATTGACTACCATGGATTCACATCTATCATTCTTTTGGTTTTTAGTTTTTGGAATGTGGAAATCAGTGTATACATGACATTCCTTTGTGGGGAGAGAGTAAGGTCTTGTTTGGAGTTTATTGTTTTTTAGGTGGAAGCTGAAACCGAAGTTAAAGTCCTAATTCTTAATGGGTGATATTAGTATTATAAAAGTTTAATTTATCAAACATGAAAAAACCTTTTTATATAAGTCAAAATAGAACTTTTGTATTAAACTTTGTTTAAAGCCATAAATTCTTTGAACAAAATTAATAAAAGAGACATTAGTACTTCTATTATACTTTAAAAAAGAGTTTTGAACTTATCAAAAGTCGATTCAAATAGAACCTAAAAGGTCCAAATGATAAATTAATCATGATGCCTATTTCATTTCCTACATTTGCATATATATTTGGTTGTGTTGGTTAATTCCAATTAAGGAAATATTACGAGATGCACCTTCACCCAAATGCTTTTTCCCACGGATCTTAAACTGAACATCACTTGTACATATTTTTCATGTTTGTGATACAATAATCCCCGTACTTTTTAGTGAATAATCTGAAAATCATATTAAGCTTCGACAACTTGAACTTCAACCTTTGTCTTTCCTCCCTAAAAGGGTTTCAAACTTTTCTGATTTAAACTTGATTTTTGGAGTTTTGATATGATACCTAATAATAGGCGCCCACGGTACCACAACCAAACCCTTCATAATCTTTTAGGCAAATTAAAAACCTTATAATTAATCTACCCTACATAGATACATGTGATTGACGAAGTGGCTATTCCACATGATAAATTCTTTGATCTTGTAATGGGAATAAATGTGTAGTGAAAACAACCAAGAAATAGTTGTAAAACGAATCATTTTCCTTGCGTAAATCTTTATGTTTACCTTAATCCTCTCAAAAAATTCTTCATATCAATTGAATATTTTACCAAAACCATGCATCATGGTTCTACAAATAGTTAATTTTGTCCTCAACATTCAATTTTCCTACAAACTCATAAAAGAGTTGATAGATATATTCTGAGAGGAGGATGGGACAAAGTCAATATGTCCAAGTTGAGGCTAATATGGTATATGGACGCCTCACGTACGTAAAGGGACCATGCAGTGTGAAAGGCCTATTCTCTCGCCACCTAAACTCTGCATGGAACTCAGTGTTTGCTTTATTTCCAAAAGCCATGATTCTCATTCTTTCTTTTGGGAGCAAGTCTGTACGGATGAATGAACAGGCCAGCTAGGCAGCTACTACTCCTCTGTGGAATCAAAACAAATGGTACCCTCCCTTTGATCATTCTTCTCCTCTGTTAGTCTCAGAAGACACATGTTGAGATACAGTTTTTGCCATATCCAATGCCGACATCCCCTATGTGTATTGTTTCTGGGTCAAAGGCTTTGGGTTGTAGCTTCCAGTTCTTATTTGAAATTCATAGTTTAGTACTATATCAGAGTTTTGTAGTTTTGCTTTTGCTACAGAATCGAATTGGTGCATATCCCACAGGATTATAAGACTACCAAACATTAAGAAATTAAGACGATAAATAGAGTCCTCTAATGACGTGTTACTTTCCATACAGATATTGTTCATTTTAGATCGATTTAATAAATTCTTAGGTCATGTTTGGTTAGCTTGATAGACCATGAGATAAGATAAGAGAAAGGATGAGTAATAATCCCATAGAAAGACATCCTAACATCGTGACATCATAATCCCTTGTAAAAAAATAATTATTTGTTGAGACTATTAGGATAAGGAATTGAAGTTCCAACCAATAAGAACCTTAATGAACCTAAACCAATGGATAAAGGACGATCAGTAATCCCATAGAAAGACATCATGGAAATAAAGATATCAAATTCCTATTAAGATAACTAGCTAGAAGTTCCAACCAATAAGAACCTTAATGAACCTAAAAAAAGGATAAAGGCCTAGTAGAAATTGTTTGTTTTCTAGACTTGTTACAAGTACTATCTATATACTTATCCCATATTTAGTTGGTACGTAATGTGATAGAATAAATTCTCCCATTACTTAACTTATCATATGTTCACTAAATATAAGATATAATAAATGGTAAAATATATTATCCACCTTTTTATTTTATTTATTTTTTTTTATATCCCTTCTACTTAGGATATATTCATATTATGCTAAGATTCATGTATGTATATCCCATGTATTATAAATTTATTTTTTTATTTTTTATATACTCATTTTGCAAAATAATTTTTTTATTGTAAATTAAATTTATAGTTAAAAAAGAAAAAAAATTATAAACTAATATTAATATATAATATATAAATTATTTTTATATATTGAATAGCATGATATAAAAATTTTTATTTATAAAATTTGAATATATTTTAATCATAAATATTATTAAATGTAAAGAAATTTCAATTTTTAAATAGGAAATATTGAAATATAATATAATATTTATTTTAAACATTAAATTTTTATTATTATTTATTTTACAAATTTAATATAAAATAATATATCTAATTGGATATGTTATCTTAAAATATAATAACTATAAGATATATGCATTAAAAAATATCATATATTATCTCAACAACTAAACGTAATCTTCCAATTTTAAAAATTGTTTATATGATTGATTAAAGGAAATCCACTATATTTATATAGTTACACTAACTTCTTCTTTTATCCCGTGTTTCAATCATTTGTATATTAATCTCATTTATTTGTATCAAATTTTTTTTATTTTTTTATTTTTTAACTTGGTAATATTTTTGTACACTCATTCAAGAATTTAGATTTTACTATTCATTGTAATGACTCAGATAACGTCTTCGTTAGGCAATGAATTTGTAGACTAGGGTTGTCCCCGACTTTTATTTCACGTGAAGAAAACTCGTGGAAATAAACCAAAAACTACATTGTCTTGTTGGTACATGTGCTAGCTGTTGAGTCAGAGAATGAAAATGAATAGGAAAAACTTGAAGAGGGGTTGCAGGGTTGGAGAAGTGTACAAGGGTAGAATTATTTGAATTGGTATGTCATTTTATTGTTGTCCTCATTTCATTGTCCCAACCCATGCGACCATCTATGTGAATGCTAGCCATGATCTTACTTCCTAAAAACACAAAAAAATTGGAATGCTTCCTTTGTTTATTCTCCATGGTTCAAGTCCTAATTCAATAATACAACCATGAAGAATTCATTTAAATTTAATAGATTTTTACTACGACCGATAGATTTATGGTTTACGCATGTATGAAGGTTAAAACAATTTCTATAGGTGATTTTTCATGTATATAAATATTCAATTTATGATTGAATTTATTTTAAATTATCGGTTCTTGTATTAATTCTCACAAGCTAATGTAAATAGTAAAATTAAATCCCTATAATAAAAAATTACAAGTATTACCTATTCACCCTAACAAGTAGTTTCTTGATCATGAATACAAAACAAATATTATTTGATTAGGTCTTGATTTGGGGTGGCAATGATATAATATATTAAAATACAAGCTTTGATGGGAGACAATATACTATTAAAAGGTCAACTCAATAAGAAAAATAAATAATTGAAACATTATAATATCAAATCCTCTTAATCAAAAATTTTTTTCCCTACAAATACAAAACTTTAAATATATATATAAAACCCGACATTTTTCTTGACACAAAAGCTTGGTGAAGATTATGATGTTACAACCTTTCATATATAGAATCTATGCAATGAATAAGGTCAAGGTAAAGTGCTATCAAATAATAAATTCAATTAAGATGGAAACAAAAACATCCATTGTTTATAGGAAAAAATTCCAAATTAATTTTATTTTATTGGTTAGGCGTGAGATTGATTTTGATTTCAACCATTTGTTAATCAAGTTGTGGGCCCGACTTCTTCTAACAAATTTCAAATTCAGAACTATTTATGATAGTTAATTAATAGCATAAATTTCGTTTGCTTGATTTTAAAATATACTTTGAAATGCTTTAAATAATATCCTATAATATTTGGGGATTATGAGGATCTTTAAAAGAGTTATTGAAAAGTTATTAAATATAAAATGAATCTTAAAACCAAATAATATTATGCATTTGTATTTTGTTAATTATGATCCCAAGGCCTAGCCAGGCTAAGAATTAAATTTCAAACCTTGATTTGAAGGCATGCCTAGGCCAAGCCAAGGGTGAAGCTAAAAGGGCCTAGGCCCAACTTAGTTATTTCTCAAAGTCTCATATAATTATTGCCTTTAAAATGAATTCACTCTTATCTAGTTACTTCCATTCATTTCTTCAACAAAGAATGTGTCAATTTCTTTTTTTTTTGTCTGATCAAACACAACTTCTCCTTAATGTCTACTCAACAATCTCACCTTGCTTTCTTCATCATCCACTTCTGTTAACGGCTTCAAACATATGATTAAAACATTATGACAACTTATATCGATATTATCAACTTTGAGTAATTGATATTCATGGATCTAAAATGTGTTAACACATGTCAAATAAATTAGGTATAAACTTCTCTCGATGATCTATGATATTATACCAAGTTTTTATCTATCCACAAAATTGTCCTTCATCTCACCTTACCAAAGGATGAGTTCCATATTATTCCCATTAGAAGTTAGGTGCATGTATCTTACAATCATACAAGAGATACCATTTGTTTGGTTTTTATCAATCCACAAAATCGTCCTTCATCTCGGCTTACTAAAGGATAAGTCCCACACTATCTCTATTAGAAGTTGGGTGCATGTATCTTACAATCATACAAGAGGTACCATTTGTTTCAATCCATGAAATCGTCCCTCATCTTATCTTACAACCATACAAGAGGTATCATTTGTTTGGCTTTTATCAATCCACAAAATCGTCCCTCATCTTATCTTACGATCATACAAGAGGTATTATTCGTTCATCTTATCTTACGATCACACAAGATGTACCATTTGTTTGGCTTTTATCAATCCACTACATCGTCACTCATCTCACCTTACCAATGGATAAATCCCACATTATCCCCATTAGAAGTTGGGTACATGTATCTTACAACTATAGAAGAGTTGGGTCATTCAACCAAATCCCACATTATTCCCTTTAGAAGTTTAGAAGTTGGGCACATGTATCTGGTCATCCAACCAAATATACTTACCCAAAAGAAAAGGTTGGTAAGACAATATAGCAAGTAATTTTTACAATCACTTCTATTGGATGCTCCTTTCACACTTCACGGTCCCTTTACAAAAGACAACCAAGTACCTTGGACTTGGACTCACAAAATAAATAATGGGTAACATGACTCCATAAATATATATACATTCGGTAGAAATTGTGAGACTTTGCCTCTCTCGGATATCTCAAGGCCTCCTTTGTAGAAATTTTCAATTTTTTTTTTTTTTAATCTTGGTTAGATTTGTTGAGAATAATTTTTAACTTGTATGTTTAGGGGTAGAGACTGATTTTATAGTTGGAAATTATATTTTAAAAATGATATTAATATAAAGATAAAGAATTTTAGTATTTTAAACTTTTTTAATTAAATAAAAATATTATCTGATATTGTATTTCCAAAACAAAAATAAAAGTTTATTTGATAATAATTTTAGGAAGCGTTTTTAATTTAAAAAACATTTTAAAATATGTTTTCTATGTTGAAAATAAACGGAACATAAATTATTTACACATCTTTGAAGAGAAAAATGAAATACGAAGTCTTTGGTTGAACGGAGAATTCTCATGGTTGGACTATAAATCATATTGAAAGCTTCCAGCCCAAAAATTAATGGAGAAAAATTTTTCTTTCCAGTGCAGATGAGCGATTTGGAATGAACTAGCTGTTTACCTATCACAAATCTTTCACATAGCTTGAAAATAATGAAAAAAAAAAGGACATGTACTATTAGGATAGAGAAGGGGTTATAGTGAGAAAGCATGACCATTGAAAAATTCAATCCCATTTTTTCTCACAATCATATAGATAAGAAACTCAAGGTGAAAACAACCGTGGAAGAATATGGACAAAAGTCGATGTGGGATTGTGAAGTTGAGCCATGAAAGGAAGAAAACTCAGCATTTATAGCCAGTCATACTGGTTGGCTAGGGACAAGGCAACCTCACTTTCCCTCTTGGTTTTTTAGTGCTGTGAAAGAGTCTTGTCATAAGCCCACTTGTATTTTTCCCCTATTCAGGTGTCTTGATCTTAATAATGGATCTCCTGATTTAATTTTTATCTATTTATTATTTTGTCATGAGCCCAATTGTTTTTCCCCCATTCATACATATATATATGTCTTGATCTTAATAATGGATATCCTGATTTTATTTTTATTTATTTTTTATTTTTTTGGTTTTTTGTGTGATGTGGCTTAAATTAAGGCCTCCTTTTCCCAAAGAGGGTGGTCTGTTTCATGGTCGTTGGAGAGTAAAAAGAGCTTTTAGTAAAAACACTTATCCACGTAATTGTCCTGAGATTTACCATCTTTAAATGAAAGGAAGAAAAAATAACTCATGATAATTTTGGGTGACATTTTTTGAAACAGTTTTTGAGAATTTCAATATGATAAACAATTTTCTAGATTTTTTTTTATAAATAATTAATATACAAGTTTTGAAGTATTCTCCATATTTTTAATTTTTTTTAAACACTTTATTAAAAATTATTAAAAAAATAAATTAAAATACCCTTAATTTCTCTTAAAAGTTAACCAAAATGGTTTTTTTTTTTGAGATAAAAAGTCATTTGCTATTTTAAAAAATAGAAAATTATTTTGAAGAACGGTTTTCAAATAAGACCTTTATTTCTCATTGGAGTTAATTATGTTTTGGAAATGCGATACTAGATTATATTTTTATTTAATTAAAATTTTTAAGAATACTTGTTATAAAACAAGGATAAATATAATGCAAATCAAAGTAGTAGAGATAAAATATATCTTACTTTGATAATAATATATAATAGGGAAGAAGGAATCAGAGAAGAGAGTTGAGAGAATGAAAGATAGAGAGAATGTAGAAAGTAAGAAATTTCTTTATTGCTTAGGAATGTATATTATAGGGGATGGGAAGCCCTTTTAAAGGCTTTCCAATAACTTCCATCAATATTCTCATTAATAAATATTAATGAAACTCATAAATAACATTAATGATTTCCATTAATGAGTATTAATGAAAGTCATAAATAATAGTTAATTAAAATTTATTATAATTAATGTGGTGACATTCATTACTTCAGTTATAACAATACTAAAATTATTAAGCTTTTTATTAATAGCATTTTTTAAATATAGTTTCCACCTATAAAATCATTCTCTCACATGTTAAAAATTATTTCAAACAAATCTAACCAAGGCCAAAAAAAAAAAAAAAAGGAACTAAAAATTAATACAAAGGAGCTTGAGACATACAAAAGAGGCAAGCCTCACAATCTCCTCTCCCAAATGAACATTTACCAAAACTAGAGAGTCTTGGTTGTGAAAGGAGCATGTAATAGAAGTGACTGTGAAATAATTGACCTTACTAGGTGTTCATGTTTGTTTTAGACATAATTGATTAAAAGATATGAAAAGATTTCATATTTATAAATCTAATCTTCCAATTTTTTTGTCTTGAAAAGTAACCTATTTTGATATAAATGCCCTTCAACATATTGATTATTTATATGTATGTTTTAAAAGTAAAAGTTATGTTGCAAGAAAAATGTGAGGGCATTTTTTACCAAAAGGGATATTTTTTAGAGTTAAAAAAAATGAAGAATTAGATTTACAAAATAAGGATAATTTCATCATTTTAATCAAATAACCCTTCTTTTTAAGTATCCAAACAAACAATATATCTTTTATGGTTGTAAGATATCTGCACACAACTTCTAATGAGGATGATGTGGGACTCATGCTTTGGTAGGATGAGACGAGGGAGGATTTTGTGGATTGATAAAAGCTTGGTATGACATCATAAATCATCTTACTTCTTAGTGATACAACAATCCTTGTACTTCTTAGTGAATCATCTTAAAATCATATTAAAGCTTGGACGACTTGAATTTTCAACCTTTTATCTTTTTCCCCTTTTACTTCTCTAATTTTTTGGAGTTTCTGATATGATAATAATAGTCCTATAGTACCACAACAAAACCTTTGATAATCTTTTAGGCAAATTAAGAACCTTCTAATTAATATATCTTACATTCATACACGTGATTGACAATCAACCACAACCTCATGCTTATATATATATATATATAATATTATTTAGGAATATTCAATCATTTTAATCATGGTTATTAACAATTCTTCAAGATATGTGGGAAGAAGCATTTGGGTAAAAGTGCATTGAAACTTAACCAACATGACCAAATATACATACATATGTAGGAAATGAAATAGGCATCATGACTAATTTACCCTTTGGAATTTTTAGGTTTTTTTTTAATCGACTTTTGAAAAGTTAAAAACCCTTTTTTTGAGGCGTAATTAAAGTGCTAAAGTCTCTTTCATTAATTTTGTTCAAAGAACTTATGGCTTTAAAAGGAGTTTAATACGAAAGCCAAGAAATTATTGTTTCTTACCACAAAAGTTCTATTTTGACGAATATAAAAAGGTTTTTTCATGTTTGATAAATTAAACTTTTATAACACCAACATTACCCCTTAAGGATTACGACTTTAACTTTGGTTTCTGCTTTCACCCAAAAAACAATAAACTGATCCATAAACAAGACCTTACTCTCTTCCTACAAACGAATGTTGTATCTTGTTTTGTGTATACACTGATTTCCACATTCTAAAACCTAAAAATTAACCAAAAGAATGATAGATGTGGATCCATGGCAGCCAATCACATATGTCACGTGCCACACAATGCATAAGTGGCTTCTTATATCTTGGCAAAATTAAAAGAATCACAGTAGACAAAAAGACATACAGAAGAAGCAAAGATAAAGTACTTCCAGAACCAAAAATCATTCTTCCCAGTAGAACAATTGTTTGATAGTACTTGGCTGTCTCAAGTAAAGAAGATGGTGCAGTGGTGAAAAGGGGATCCTATGGGCACAAAAACTACAAGTTTGCCCCAAAGGAGTTATCAGCCATGATTGCCATTCTTCTAAGCACTTTTGAGCAAGCACTTCTGAGCAAGTGTGTAGGGATGGTGATATTTGAGTATATATCGTACCAACAAAACGATCTGCTTATAATGGGTGCACTGAATTTCAAAGTGAGAATGATGTCTGCCACTGACATGCATTTTGATCACATTACACTACAGACTGCAGGTTGTTCTTAACAATATGGTGGAGGATTATAGAAAAAATTGATAATTTTTTATTCTGTTGTTTGTAAAATGTTTTCAAAAACATTTTTTTAAGCTTGGTAAGTCAAGTGTTTTTTAAAACAATTTTAGAAATAGTTTTTAACAACAATTTTTCAATATTTTGTACAATCAAAGTCTTGTCAAGAACTTGGAATATTCATAATTTATTTTCTTTATGTTTTAAAATATATTTTTAAAATACTTTTTTTCTGCATTGGCTTATTTTTAATCATTTTTTAATTATATAAATATTTTTTAAAACATCAATTGAAAAATAAGTAAAAATAATTAAAAGATATTATATGAAAATACTTGTTTTTAGATTTTTGGTTGTTAAACATGTTTTTCAATTTTTTTGTTTTGGAAAACAAAAAGTTGTTTTAAAAAACAGTTACCAAATATAGCCTTATATTTTTTAAAGTAAGAACAACATTTTGTTCTATTGAACATAAAACAACTTTCTAACTTGGACAATATATTTAATAAGTTTTTAATAGAATTCTTTTAAAGAATTTATTTAAAAAAAAAAAAATTGAAACATGGTTAGTTATTTTTTGCATAATGTTGTTCCAAATGAAAGGAAACTTCCTCTTACCCATCGGAAGACTCTACCTCCGCATTAGAAGGTGGTCTCCACCTGAAATTTCCTTTACTGGGTAAAACATGTCCACATCACATGTGGGTCACCCAAATGGAAATTTTGATAATTATTTTCGAAAAGAGTTTTGTAGAACAAATGTCTGGGCATCTAAAATGTTTTTAATTTATTTTTTTTATGATTTAAAAATAATTTTTATATACCGTGCTTTATTTTAAATTATTCTTTATATTTATATAATTATTTTTAAAACAATTGAAAAAAAAAAAAAAGTAAAAATAGCATAAAACAACTAAACACCTTTTTAATATATGTTTTTATTTTTTTTATCCTCAAGAACTGTTATCAAATATGCCTAAACCATCACGAAGTCTTTTTGTCCGCGCGTCAACGACTTCACATGTGGTTTCATGGAATCCACCTCGCTTTCCATTATTCGATCAATCAAACCATCAGCTTGGGTCCCCCTGATGGAAAATCTGTCAAATAATGCCAGGAAAGTGACCTCAGCATAATCAAAGTCCTGGTCGTCATGGTCGGTGCAGTACTCATCTTTTATCTACCATTTAAGGAGTCATTGGACTCCCTTGTTGTTGTATAGCCCCAAGCCCCATTAGCACACATACAATGAGTTCACTTCATGATGGAGGTCTCATATTCATTTTCTTAGCTTCTTTGATCTTGATTCTAAACGAGAAAGTTGGCTCCGTGACTCCTGCACAAGCTAAAAGCAAGGTAAGTAGTCGAATCAATTCTAATCATTCCCTCTCTTCGAAATCCATTTCCTTCTATATCACAGAATTCGCCATCGAAACGCGCAGGTCCACATCGTTTATTTGGGAATGAGGCAGCACCATGATCCAGAACTCATCACCAACACTCATCATGAAATGCTCACTACAGTTCTTGGAAGGTAAACCGGGAAGACAGAGAGTCAAAATCTATCTGCTTTTGTTTGGCATTCTAGATTGAGATAGTCCACTGTCATAACTCTTGGTTCACCATGTTCTCATGATGCAGCAAAGAAGCATCTGTAGATTCCATGCTCTACAGTTACAGACATGGCTTCTCCGGCTTTGCAGCCAAGTTGACAGAAGCTCAAGCACAAGCAGTTTCAGGTATCCTCCATGCTACAAAGATTATAAATTATATTGGTGAATGCTTTAGATTCTAGGTTTATGATATACCTTTGACATCAATATGAAAAGCCAATGTATCAACAGTTTTTCCCTCTTTGTCTTGGCTTTAGAGTTACCTGGTGTGGTTCAAGTCATGCCCTCCCGCCTTCATAAGCTGAAGACAACAAGGAGCTGGGATTACCTTGGCCTCTCCTCTTCACATTCTTCCACCAATCTCCTGCATGAAACCAACATGGGTGATGGAATCATCATTGGTCTTCTTGACTCAGGTTCTCTACCTCTCCCCTGCATGTGTCTGCGCATCTCTATGTCTGAATAAAACTGAATTGCCTCCACTTGAATTGTGAGCAGGGATCTGGCCCGAATCAAAAGTTTCCAGCGATAAAGGTCTGGGGCCAATCCCGTCTAGATGGAAAGGTGGCTGCAGCTCAGGGCAGAGCTTCAATGCAACAAAGCACTGCAACAGAAAACTTATTGGAGCTCGTTATTTCTTAAAGGGACTTGAAGCAGAGATTGGAGAGCCATTGAATACCACTGAATACCTAGAATACTTGTCCCCGAGAGACGCACTTGGACATGGTACACATACATCTTCTATTGCTGGTGGTTCTCCTGTGGTCAATGCCAGCTACTATGGGCTTGGTTTTGGAACAGTGAGGGGTGGCGCACCTGGGGCTCGGCTGGCCATGTATAAAGTGTGCTGGAATTTGGGGGGATACTGCTCAGATGCTGATATACTGAAAGCTTTTGACAAAGCCATCCACGACGGAGTAGATGTGTTATCAGTCTCACTCGGTTCCGGCGACATGCTGTTCACTGAAATTATCAAACCTGATAGCATCCTCATTGGTTCATTCCATGCTGTGGCACAGGGGATTTCGGTTGTTTGTGCAGCAGGAAATGGAGGCCCAAGTGCTCAAACAGTAGAAAATACAGCACCGTGGATATTAAGTGTAGCAGCTAGCAGCATTGATCGGTCCTTCCCTACACCCATCACACTAGGCAACAACCGCACCGTCATGGTAATTCTCCATAATCTGGATTTTGCACTGCATAACAACATAAAATAAAATTTTATATTAATGACTCACTCATACAGCTCTTTCTGTTGCATTATTGAACAACTTGATTACTTGCAGGGTCAAGCCATGCTCATTGGAAACCATACAGGCTTCGCCAGCTTAGTGTACCCAGATGACCCACATGTCGAGAGTCCTAGGTAAATATCTTTCAAGGACAGCAACCTTCTGTTCTAACTTGGTTTTTCACTATTTCTGTTCAGGGCCCTATTGATCCCTTATCCTGCACTGTCACTTCGGATCGCACCTCTTGGAAGGCCTACATTTAAAATCGAGTCCATAAAAATTATTAGACATGAAAATAAATGACTCACTTGTCTGTGTAGCACATTCTATCTATTTACTACGACTCACCTGTTGCAGCAATTGTCTATCTATATCACCGAATGACACTTCAGTGGCTGGAAAGGTGGCGCTCTGCTTCACTTCAGATACATTGGAGACACAATTGGCTGCATCTTTCGTGAAAGAAGCTCGTGGCCTGGGGGTAATTATTGCTGAGAATTCTGGAAACACCCAGGCATCATGCATCAGTGACTTCCCATGTATTAAAGTAAGCTACGAAACTGGAAGCCAGATACTCCACTACATCAGTTCGACCAGGTACCATTATCAACATTATCACAAAAAATATCATCATCATCATCACCATCATTATCCTCATATTGCTTTGTTGTTGAGAGGCTTTTGCAGGCATCCCCATGTAAGGCTGAGCCCTTCTAAAACACATGTTGGGAAACCCGTGCCAACCAATGTGGCCTACTTCTCATCTCGAGGGCCAAGTTTCCCCAGTCCAGCAGTATTGAAGGTATTTCTCCACTAGGCATGCCTAATTAAGATAACCATGTCAGGATTTTGAGAAATTTTCTCTTTTTAGAATTTCACTGACAGCCATGTTGGGCACTGAATGGCACAGCCAGATATAGCAGGTCCAGGTGCCCAAATACTTGGGGCAGTTCCACCTTCTGATCTGAAAAAGAACACCGAATTTGCTTTCCGTTCTGGAACATCCATGGCAACTCCTCACATTGCAGGCATTGTTGCACTACTCAAATCCCTGCACCCACATTGGTCCCCAGCTGTAATTAAATCAGCAATTGTCACAACAGGTTTGTCCCTTCCATTGAACTGCTAATTTCTTCACAAACACCCCCCATCCACTGTCTCTAGATGCTTAAAAACATCTTATTGCAGGATGGACAACTGATCCGTCTGGAGAACCAATCTTTGCCGAGGGAGATCCAACAAAGCTCGCTGATCCATTTGATTTTGGGGGTGGAATTGTGAACCCGAATAGAGCAGCGGATCCTGGTCTAGTGTATGACATGGGTACAGCGGATTATATTCATTATCTCTGTACCTTGGGCTACAACAACTCTGCCATTTTTCAGTTCACAGAACAATCCATACGCTGCCCCACTCGAGAGCATTCTATTCTTGACTTGAATCTTCCTTCCATAACCATCCCAAGCCTCCAAAATTCAACCTCCCTCACCAGAAATGTCACAAATGTTGGAGCTGTCAACTCCACGTACAAAGCCTCTATCATATCCCCAGCAGGCACAACCATAACAGTAAAACCTGATACTTTGATTTTTGACTCTACCATCAAAACTGTTACCTTCAGTGTCACAGTTTCCTCAATTCAACAGGTGAACACAGGATACTCTTTTGGGAGCTTGACTTGGATTGATGGGGTGCATGCAGTGAGAAGTCCCATATCTGTGAGAACTATGATCAAAGAATCTTATGCTAATGACAGCTAAAAGTAATTCGGCTGCTGCGATTATGTCCAGCTTTTGGCTGAAAATTAAAATATAGAACTCTAGTAATGAGCAAACTGCTACTCTATGATAATCAAAATCAGATAAGGAAATAAAATTGTTTCTTCTTTTGCTCTATGCTGCACGTCATCAATGATTGTGTTTTTATTAGAAGAGAAAAATCCATAGAAGTTTTCTGTTCTGTTATTTTCTCAAATGAGCCACAGAGAAGATATATATGGGAAGCTGGGAACATAACGTGAAACTGTGTAACTAAAATGCAACTAATCAATTCTAATTAGTAAAGTAACCTATCTTAATACTCCCCTTCAAGATGGAGAGTGTATGTTGTGAACTCCCATCTTGCTTAGTAAGTGAGCAAACTGAGCTGGGAAAAGAGCCTTTGTAAGCAAGTCTGCAATTTGATGCTGCGATGGTATGTGAAGTGTCTTCAGAATGCCCTTTTGAATCTGTTCACGCACTAGATGACAGTCTATCTCAATATGTTTCATGCGCTCATGAAACACGGGATTTGCTGCAATGTGCAGTGCTGCTTGATTATCACAGAACAGCAAGGCTGGTTGAGGGTGTTCAATATACATATCCTTGAGTAGAGTGAGCAACCACATTAACTCACAAGTAACATTAGCCAAGGACCGACATTCTGCGTTGGCAGAAGAGCGTGATATGGTGTGTTGTTTCTTGGATTTCCAAGAAACTAGAGACCCTCCTATGAAGACGCAAAATCCACTAATCGATCGACGTGTGTCTGGGCAAGCAGCCCAGTCCGCATCAGCAAAGGCCTTAAGCTGAACACAAGACGTTGTGCTGAAAAATAAGCCCTGACCAACTGTTGACTTGATATATTCTAGAACATGATAAGCAGCTTGAAAGTGAGGAACTCGTGGATTAGCTAGGAACTGACTTAAACGATTCACTGAATAAGATAAATCCAGTCTTGTGATTGTAAGATACAAAAGTTTTCCAATCATCCTTCTGTACCTAAGAGGATCATCAAGTAAATCACCATCTTCTTGAGACAACTTTAAGTTTGGATCCATTAGAGTCTTTCGACTTTTGCATCCAAGATATCCAGCCTTAAATAAAAGTTTCAAAGCATAGTGACGTTGACTGATTGGAGTCAAAATATGTGCTCTAATGACACATATTTGATATTATTTGTGCATTAAAGGACACTCAAATCATCCAATTTGACCTAAATCGATGCTAAGGGCCTAGCCATGAATTTAACTTGTATTTTGGAGATTTATCTCAAGCTCAAGAGAAGAAAATAATGCAAATTGAATTACTTTAGATTTTGAAAGATCAAGAAAAGGTTAAATGAAAAAATAAGCGAGTCAAGACTCATGGACCATGAGGAAAGGTAAGACGAGGATATCATGAGTTTAGGAGATGAGAAATGACCATTATGGAGTAAGAAAGAATGCAAGAAAACATGGGAAATGAGGCATGAAGCAAGATTCACTGCATGGAAATTTAGAATTTAAAATCTGGTGAGAACATGTAATTTGATTTTGAGGAAAAATTTTGAGTACTTTAAAAAGTTCATTTTAGGCATACTATATATTGTGTTGAAGATCAATAAGTCAAGAGTCCAACGCTTCAAACGGTATACAAATCGGAGCTAAAATGAAGAAGTTGTGACCATTTGAACAACCGTGCAAAACTGAAGGGCCATTTTGAAATTCAACTTATGAATTCGAAATCCAATTCGAAATGACCTCAATTTCGAATTTACCTACTACCACTTTGATGTTTTGCCTCCTCTACCTTAAGAATTGCATCTAAGGCACTCCATCCACCCTAAGTGGACCCCACACGATTAGAAATCACCATTTGATTATTTTTTAATCATTTTTTAGATAATTATTTTTGTAATAAATGATCAATGAGAGTGAGCCACATGTTAGATAATTAATGATATTATATAAATTCTCTTAGTTTTAGGTTTTAGGGATCTTGGATCTTTTTCCGGAGAGTTAGATATTGAAGGTGGAAGAAAACGACAACTTTGGTTTGTTTTTAGTTTCTTTTTATTCAAAATAGATTTTTAACTTATTATGGATTGTGAATGTGACATCACTCCCATGAAAGGCTAAGAAGCCAACTTGGGGCTTGAAACATGAAAACCTAAGGGTTAGGAAACCTATAGGGATAATGAGTAAATTATTATAACAATAAGATTAATTATTGATTGGGTGACAATTTATCAAATTTTATTATCTTATCATTGTAAGTTAGTTTAGGGAATGATACGGTAAGTTATTATTCAATACTAGTGATTCTTGAAAATTCTTGATCATTAATTACCATCGTCTGCCCTATTAATGTTTGCCTCAAAACAAAATTATAAGGAGTAGGAAGGGTTAAAAAAAGTCAAATCTTAAACTGGTAATCGATCTTATTCATTTGATGGTTTTAGGAATCTATTTTAAAAAGGAAAATTAGGTTTCAGATGCAATTAACTCAAGTTGATCGTAAGTGGCCAAGGATCCCAAAACCAAAAAGATCACTTTACTTAAGAAACCCTTGTTCTCTCTATTTCTATACCTTAAGTTGGATAGTGGAAAACCTCAAACTTGAATCGATTGAATTAATATTCATTTTGTTATTAATTTATTTCATTTACTCAATCTCATTTCATAAAAGATAATTCACAAATTATTTTTTACTTTATGATTTAAACAAAAACAATTCATTTATTTTAATATTGATAATTTCCATAAGCCAGTTTCTGAGAACAATACCCAGAGTACTACAAAAGCCGTAGTAAAAAAAATAAGAGTTTGGGGCATTAAATAGCTTGTATCCATAGAACATCTGGCGTGACATAGATAATGAATAAATAGGAGTTAATATCATTCCAATTGCCATTACAAAAGTAATTAGTATTTTTGGCATTAAAAGAAATTTTTGGCTGGTAATTATTCCAAAAAAGACTATCAATTCTGCAACAAAACCGCTCATGCCCGGTAATGCAAGGGAAGCCATCGATAAGATACTGAACATTGTGAATATTTTTGGCATTGGGATATAATAATTAGTATAGAATTCGTATATAATTATACTAAGTATATCTAAGTGAGTATAAATATAGAATAAGTGCAAGGAAAATAGTACTAACTCTTTCTCTAATTTTTTTTAACTAGAGTTGCTACATAAAAAGGCTAAGTATTTTAGAATAACAGAGAAGTTCAGTCACTGACTAACCAAAATTCCTTTAGAAGACTGAGCAACTTCAAGACCCAAAAAGTATTTCAGATTTTCCAAGTCTTTGAGTTTAAAATGATTATAAAAAAAAACCTTTAAACTGTCCACTTCTTGTTGATTGTTACTGGCAATGACAATGTCATCAACGTATAGAAGTAGAGCCAAGAAAGATGAGTCAACCTTCTTGATGAATAATGAACCATCAGAGACAGATTGCTTGAAACCTATGGCAAGGAGTATACCAGAAAACTTAGAAAACCATTGTCGTGATGCTTGTTTTAGACCATATAGTGATTTGTGCAAATGACAAACAACATTTGGAGGTAAAGGCTCCCCCTCATGGTGATAACTAGGAAGAAGAGACATAAACTTCCTCATGTAAATCACCGTGTAAAAAGGTGTTATTAACATCGAGTTTAGTGAGAGACTAGTTGTGAATTGCAGCTAAGTTAAGCAAGACTTTGATGATAACAAGCTTGGCAACCGAGGAGAAGGTGTCCAAGTAGTCCACTCATTCTTGTTGAGTGTAGCCTTTTGCTACTAAACAAGCCTTATAACGCTTTATAGAACCATTAGCAAAGTATTTGATTTTGTACACCCATTTACAGCCCACCGGGTGCTTACCATGAAGAAGAGAAACCACATATATACCAGGTTTTGTTGTTCTTTTGAGCTCGCAATTCATCAGCCATAGCAATCTGCCACTCCAAAATGTCTGCAACTTGAGCGTAACTTGTGGGTTCGACATGGGAAGAAAGAATCAAACAAAGGTTGTGTGTGTGGAGGACAATTTGTGGTAACTAAGTACTTGAGATAAGGGATGAGAAGTAGAAGAGGACTCAACTATGGTGGAATAGCAATCATAATCTTGAAGATAAGAAGGAGAGTGACGAATATGAGTGGAATCAACTTGTAGTGATGGGGAAGTGGAAGAAATAGAGATTTTTAGTGAGGATGAGGAAACTAGAGTAGGAAGAACGCGGTCAGAGATTGTCATATGTTACACTTGGTGAGGGTGTGTTGTGAAAAGGAAACTTAGATTCATGGAAAACAACATTACGAGAAATGAATTGGGTGTTAGTATCCAAATCAAGCAACTTATATCCCTTGTAACCAGGTAGATATCCAAGAAATATACAAGGAGAAGCACGAGGAGAGAACTTGTGGCGAGGACTATCTAAAGTTGAAGCACAACAAAGACAACTGAAAATTCGGAGATGAGAATATGAAGGTTTCTTTTTCCAAAGCAGTTCAAAGGGTGTTTTGGTAGAGAGAATGGGAGATGGTGTCCTATGAATGAGATAAACTAAAGTAGCAACACAATCATTCTAATAACAGAGGGGAACGTGGGACTGAAAAAACAAGGCTCGAGCAACGATTGTGTGAAAAGGTCCCCAAATATCAAGATGTATCAAATTAAATGGTTCAGATGACAAATGATTTGAAGAAATAAAAGGCAAGCGTTTCTGTTTAGCTAAAGGATAGATAGAGCAACGATTGGAATGTTCAAGATCTAAAGAAATTATCAATTCATTACTCCTCATATTCAGTTTTACATAAGGGGGATGTCCCAACCGATAATGCCAAAGTCTAGCTGAAGACAAGGAGACATTATTACAATGAACTGAAATTTGAGAAACAAGAGAAACAGATTTGCTAGACTCCAAGAAATAAAGGTTCCCTTCTTGTCTACTCTCCCCAATTGTCACTCCCTGAGTAAGGTCCTGAATAAAGCAAAAATCAGGAAGAAAATTAACAGAATATTTGTGGATTTGTGTAATAGGAGTAGAGGAAATAAAAGTTTCTAAAGTGCAAGAGACGTGATGTGTGTCACCCGTATCTAACACCCAGCAAGAATGAGAAAATTGATGTGAATTAGAGATAGATGACAGGGATAATATACCATGAATACTGGAAAAAGAAGCAACAGGCTGCACAATTTCAGAAGAGATAGAGTCGCTTGCATGAAGCTGAGAGCTCAGAAGAGCAATCAATTGTTGGACCTGAGATAGAGTTAGATTCTGAGATGGTGAATCAGTAGAAACAGCAGCTGCGGCTTGATTTGCTTGAACATTCAAATTGTTCTTGGACCGAGGTTCGTATCCTGGGACCATGTATTTTATAGCATTTGTCAATTGTGTGCCCTTGAACACCACAATGTGAACAAACAGGCTTCTCACGCCTTTGTTTAGCTGGTGCAGAAACTGCATTGGCCACAGGAGCAATTTTGGAAAGAGAAGGAATTCCATGGGTTCAAGGGTGCAGAAACGTTGTCTTTCTTCTTGCACTACCAATGCAAAAACTTTTGACATAGGTGGTATAGGATCCATCATGAGTATCTGGGCTCGAGTTTGGAAAGAGAAGACTATCGACCATTTCTTTGCTAACAGAATTTAAGATCCAAGACGTTACCATTAAATTGTAGATATATTCATTATAAAATTCATTGATTTTATGTTTAGTATTATTGATATATTATTTATAATTATAATATTTATAAAAGTATAAATTATATTTATCATCTCATATTAATTAAAAAAATATGTATTTTTGTGTTTATCTCAATTTTTAAGTGGTGTAGCATTGCATTATTAATTAAAAATAAGAAAATAAATAACATTTATACAATAATATAATTATTATAAATATATGTATTATAAAATTAAATAATTTTATTTTCTAAATTCAATGTGTAAAAATAATTATAATTATTGAGATATTTATCAATAATAATATTTATAAAAATAGAAATTATGTTTAACACCTTATATTAAAAAAAATTTATATTTTATATTAAGTTAGATATTGATTTTAAAAAATATTTTGGTGTTTATTTCTAATTTTATTTTTAAATTAATTCAATTAATTATAATTATAAATAAAACAATTAATTTTATATTATTTTTATTTATAAAATATATAATAAATATTTTAATTTTTAAACTTTAATTACTTTATGTTACTTTCACTTTCAAATTAAAAAAAAAAATTATTATCAATTTTATGTGAAAATTGAGTTTATAAAAAAACAAAATTTTTATCATTTTCTAAATTTATTAAATAATTATTTACAAATTAAATAATTTTGTTTTGTTTTATTTTTAAATTAATTTTATTAGATAAGGTTTTAAATTAAAAATGTTATTAGATAAGGTTTAATTTCCTCATGAATTTCCTTTTTTAAAAAGAAAAAATTGTCTCTTCAAGAGACTATATTAAATTTTCTTTTATGATTTTAACCTATAATTTTTTTTAAAGAACTTTTAAAAATATTCTCTCGAAGAAATATTTTTGCCTATAATTTTTTTTTTTAAAAATAAATAAATTATCTCTTCATAAAATGATTTTTACTTTCTCTTTTCTAAAGGCAAAAATGAGGATAGATTTGAAAATACTTTTTTTGAAATACGGTGGTTTACGAATTACTTTCTAAAACTACATCAAAATCCGCTCGGGGTTTGAGATCTTTGGTGTGACCTTCACAGAGGCCGGCTGTGAGGGTGATTTATCAAGCAATAGGGCATGGTCATGTCATGCACCATGGCGGCTCAGGATAAGCTGTCTTATTGCTAGACGGCGGACATAGCTATGTTGGGGTGATCTTGGGTAGCCGAAAGGTGATCCTGGGCAGCCGAAAGAAGATGGGGACGGCTGAGAGATGAGGGGGCTAACTGCATGGGTTTGGACCTTTTGGGGATAGAAGAATTAGTTATGAAGTGCATAAGTAATGGGTTTGTTTTTGGCTAAAAAAAATCTGACTTACTCTAGGTTTTAAGGATGGGTTCAATAATTAGAAAAACTCCGAGTTTTTATTTTAGTTTATAGGTTATGAAACATCAAAAGTAAAATTATTTTACTAATAGGCACAATATTTTTAGATGTAATGATCCGATGACTATGACTATACGAATCACTAATCAATTTTCTAGTGTCACTTTCTTTCTCGAGAGTCAAGACATCCACCAATAAAGGAGATGACACCCACCAACAAAGGAGGTGACACTAGAAGATTAGCTAGTAACCTGGATAATCATTGGATTATCACATCTAGAAAAGTCATGCATTAATATTGACCATGTTTATTTATTTAAAAGTTTCATGTAAACCTATATTCAATCTATTCTTTTTCAGCTATTTGGATGCTATGTTGTTATATATATATTTATACCATTAAAACTTCAAAAATTAGGTTTAAATAAGAGAAGTTTGAAAACCTTTTACGGAGAAAAAAATAAGAGTTCGAAGATTCAAGTTATCGAATCTTAATATGATTTTGAGATGATCTATTAAGAAACATAAGGACTATTGTGTCACAAATATGAAGAATAAGTACAAGTGATATTCATTATAAGACCCATGAGAAAAAAAAAAAAAAAAGATTATATATGATTCTTTTAACGGAGTAGATTCTGATTATAATAGTAGATTTATGATTTTTGCATCTACAAATATGTTAAAACAATCTCTAGATGATTTTTTATATATATTAATATTCAATTTATAATTGAATTTATTTTAAATTATCAGCAGTTATATAGATTCTTAATATAATTAAATCCCATTAATAAAAAATTACAAGTACTGCCTATTCACTATTTTTAAGTAGTTTCTTGGTCATGAATATAAAAATGGATAAATATTATTTGGTTAGGTTTTGGTTTGAAGTGGATATAATATATTAAAATACAAGTGTTTGATTGGAGACAACATGCTATTGGGTATGATATTCTAGTTACAAGGTCAAGTCAATAAAAAAAACAATCGATCTTATCCTCCAATGCTATTGATTTTATAAATATTCCATCAAATCTTTAAAATAATTTTTTTAAAAATGGAAGATATGAAGAGGAATCCAATTGATTCTGTTATGAGGTCAAATCGATGAAGAAAAACATTTCAAAAGCTTAGTATCTTTCTTGACAAAAAAGCTTAGTGAAGATTATCATGTTACATCCTTTCATTTATAGATTCTATGCAATGAATAAGGTCAAGGTAAATTGCTATCAAATAATAAATTCAATCCCGATGGAAATAAAAACAAACATATATTGTATATAGAAAATAAGTCCAAATTAATTTTATTGTAGTGGGTAGGCCAAGGGATTGATTTTGATTTCAACTATTTGCTAATCAAGTTGTGGGCTCGACTTCTTTTGACAAATTTCAAATTCAAAACTATTCATGATGGCTACTAATATAAATCTCATTTAGTCTAGAACATACTTATAATCCTTTAACATTTAGGGAATTCAAGGATCCCTAAAAGATTTTTTGAAAAGTTATAGTGTAAAATGATATCACAAAACCAAATAAAGCAACATGTTTGCATATAGAATAATGAAGATTTTATTAATTGTCAACCCTAATGCCTAGGCCAAGTCAAGGGTGAAGCTAAAAAAGGCGTAGGCCTAACTTAGTTATATACTTAGGTATTAACTAAGTTTTAAAATGAAGTTATTGTTCGAGGTATGATATATATATATATATATATATTGAATTAAAATTCTGTAAATTTAAATTTTTTAGAAAATTGATTATTCAACATGGTATTAAAGCTTAGTTTGATAGGAGGTTTTGAATCACCTCTTCGTAATTTGCATATTTGTTTCTCTATTTGCATGTTTGTAAATCCAAAAGATGTTATTTACATTTGTTTGTCTCTCTTCTCTCTATGTTTCTTTCACATGCAGGGTCTTCTTATACGACCAAAATCCTACAAGTTTAAACTTCTAAAAAATTAATTGTTCAACAATTATGATATGTCTCAAAGTCTCATACAAATATTGCCTTTAAAATGAATTTGCTCTTCTCTAACTATTTCAACTCATTTCTTCAACAAAAAAAGTGTCAATTTCTCATTTCTTTCTAATCAAACACGGTTTCTCCTTTCTATCTACTCAACAATCTCATCTTCTTCTTTTTTTCATCATCCACTTCTTTTAGCAGCTTCAGGTATCCATATTATCAACTTTGAGTAATTGATTTTGACAAATCTAGAATGTATTAACACATGTCAAATGAATTAGGTGCAAACTTGATGATTTACAAATCATACCAAGCCTTTATCAATCTACAAAGTCATCCCTCATCTCACCCTACCAAAGGATGAGTCCAACATCTTCCCCATCAAAAGTTGGGTGCATGTATCTTACAACCATAGAAGATGTGCCACTTGTTTGGATACTTAAAATGAACATGTACGCCTAGTTGGGTCATCAAACCAAACATATTTGCTCAAAAGGAAAGGTTGGTAATCATGGCCGTTCAAGACAAATTGATAAGTCACTTTCAAAATCACCTCAATTGCATGCTCCTTTTACACCTCACAGTCTCCTTTACAAAAGACAACCAAGTGCCTTATACTTGGACACAAAATAATGGGTAGCATGATTCCCTAGTTTTGGTAAATTTACATTTGGCAGAGGAGATTGTGAAACTTGCCTCTCTCATACATCTCAAAAGAACCCCTTTAAATAAATTTTTGTTTTTTGTTTTTCACCTTGATTAGATTTGTTTGGAATATTTTTTTAACTTCTCCCTTTAGAGGGAGTGACTGATTTTATACTTGGAAATTTATTTTTAAAATTAAACATTTTAATTTTTTTTAAAAAATAATTGGCCCCATGTGGCATTTCCAAAACAAAAATAAATTTTTGTTGAAAAAAATGAGACCATATTAAAAAGTTGGATTTAAATACCTTTAAAAGTTGAGTTTTTTTTTTTTTTTTTTGCATTTAAAAAGCTTTTCTAGATAGGGGAATTTAGAATCTTATATTTCAAAATTGCATTTTTAAGCATATTCAAAACTATAATTCTAAAAAAAAAAAGATATTTTCCGTTGTTTGATGTAATGTTTTAAATAACAATTGAAAATATGAAAAATATTTTAATAACTTTTATATTGTATATAAATGTATAAAATTTTCTTGAAAAATAATCTTAGAAAACTGTTTTGTTTTTCCTTATTTAAGATGATGTTTGTTTTTTTTACTTAATTTTAAAAAGAACTTAATACTAAATAGTGTTTGATGGTGTTGAGTACTAGGTTATGTGTTTTTTTTAATATTTTAATTTTATTAAATATTAAAAAAATTAACAGGTTCACTTTAGTTATGGTGGTTCACTTTTAATATTTCATAAAAGTCAAATATTTTAATTTTTTTCATTTAGTAAAAAAAAATTAAAAAAATCAATAATAAGTCAATAAAAAAATTTAATAAAAAAACAAATTATCTAAAATCTCCCAAAACAAGTTCCTATTGACAAAAAGTTAAAAGTTAAAAATAAACCGTACCATCCTTTAAATAGAATTTTGATCTTGAAAACAAGTGAGAACTCTTTTCAATAACTATTTTCGTAGAAGAATTTTCAAAAGCATTCCCAAACAAACCCAAAATTATCCTACCAATATAAGTTGTTTTCCCTTTTTTTTTCTTTCTTTTATTGAAAGATAGTAAATCCCACAGGATAAATACGTGTACAAGTGCTTTTACTATAAAGCTCTTTTGACATACTGCCAACCTTGGTTTCGGCCCCAGCCCCGACCAAGGCCGGGCAAATCCATAAGGCATCCTAAGCAGTGGAAATTGACCGAGAGGCCTTTGTTTTGATCACATACTCTTCACCAACCATGAAATAGACCATGAAACAGACCACCCTCTATGGGAAAAAGAGGCCTTCTCTAACCCACATCACACAAAAAAAACACAAAAAATAAAAACAAAAAAATAAAATCAGGAGATCCATTATTAAGATCAAAACATCTATCTCATATGAATAGGGAGAAAATTCCAGTGGGCTCATGACAAGACTCCTCACGACACTAAAAACCAAAAGGGAAAGGGAGGTTGCTTTGTCCCTAGCCAACCAGTATGATTGGCCATAAATGCTGAGTTTTCTTCCTTTCATGACTCAACTTCACAGCCCCACATCAAGTGTTGTCCATATTCTTCCACAGTTGTTCTCATCTTGGGCTTCTTATCTATATGATTGTGAGAGAAAAAATGGGACTGGATTTTTTCAATGGTCATGCTTTCTCACTTTAACCCCTTCTCTATCCTAAAAGTACATGTCCTTTGTTTCCATTATTTTCGTGCTATGGGAGATTTGTGATAGGTAAAGAGTTCAATCCAAATGGTTCTTGTCTGTACTGGAAAGGAAAATTTTTCTCAATCAATTTTTGGGTTGTTAGATTTCAATAGGATTTTGAGTCCAATCATCTCGATTCTCTGTTCAACCAAGAGTTTGTATTTCATTTTTGTCATTGATGCTCTTTATTATCGTTAAAGAACATAATTTGCATACTGAGTTCAAATCTTACCGATTCTCCGTTCAATCAAGAGTTCGTATTTCATTTTTGTCATCAATGTTCTTTATTATCGTTAAAGAACATAATTTACATATTGAGTTCAAATCTTATAAGTTTAAGCTTTTAAAAAAATTAGTAGTTTAATATGATATCAAAATTCGATTTGACGAAAAATTACAGATTCAAACCACCTCTTCACAATTTATACGTCTGTTTTTTTTATTTATTTATCTTCTCGTAGCAATGAGTCACGGGTGTTAATGAACATTTTAGAAAAATTGATACTTCGACGAGTATATCCAATTTGAAGATCATATTTAGTAAACTTTTGACAAAATAGTTGTATTGAAATTTGTCTACAAATATGATACTTTCGTAGAAAATAACGTGACAAAGCTGTTCTTATTTGACTTCTCGAACTTAATTTTATTCCTTTCAAAAACTATTTCGCCTCCAAGGCCCCAAGGGTACTCATCACAGCAGTCAGAGCCAAACAACAAATGATTAAAATGAATGGCGACTTTGAAAAATATGTTATTTTACCACCCCACTTGCAGCAATCCAGTATATCCTCCGACAGTTTTCTATTTTGTAGAATAAAAAAATAGTCTAATAATTACAAAATTATTATTATTATTATTATTTAAATAAAAAATATCATATTTTCATAAAAAATTTTTTAATTATTTTTGTTTAATTTTAAAAAATAATTATATAAATATGATTAAAAATAAAATACTAAATATAAAAATTATTTTTAAAATATATTAAAAATATTTTAACTTTTCAAGTAGACTTTTTTTCCATAAAATATACATCAAACAATAATTTTTTAAAACTGTTCTTAAAAGTTATTTTTAAAAAATATATATATATTAAACAAAGTCTTTATTTCTAGTGACGACCTATATAAGGGTCTTGAAGGCATTGGAGCGGTTTTTTTAAAAGTCTACTTCATCCTTCCCCAAATACGATGAGTTTAAGAATGAAGTAAACAAGTTTGAGATTTTTTTAAACCTAAATGAGTTGAAGACCGGTTCAATTCATTACTTTTTTTCACCTTGATTATGTATAAAATTAAATTAAAAAATAATTTAATTTAAAATTTTTATTTTCTCCTTTTTAACACATAAAATGAGAAAAACTACTGCTCGACGAAAAAATACCTTATAAAAATTTATAATATTTATTTATTTATAAAATATATGTAATTAAAATTTTTTAAAATTAAATAAATAATAATAGTTAAACCCACACAAGTATGGAAAATTCTCGTATCCATCACATCACATCCTAAACCATTTAAATTTTTTTATTAAAACAAAGATGAGAACATATTTATATAAACAGGGGTGACCCATCCAACACCGTCATTGCCATCCCTAACCTTATCTCATCTACTTATTTCAACAAGTGGGCTAATCCTACTAATATCATCTCAGTTGCCAATTCCTTAGTCTATGGCACGTACGTAACAAATTTGAGGTAGTATTCACAGTCATGTCACCGTCCAATAATGTTAGGAATGTGTAAAACAAGAAGATATCAACAAGATGAACACGGCATGACAAGACCGAATGCCACGCCACAAAGGAGCTTAGAGCGGCTTCTATTTTCAGAAACCACAGAGTTGGTATTTTTTTCTTTTTCCTTTCTGTCATTCCTATTAATAAGTGCACATGGACCGTGTTCTTGAACAGGAAACATGAATCCTAATTTCCTTTTCCGAATTCCTCCACAACTTTGAAGTTGGAGTAGAGAAAAAAATCTACGAATTTTAGTATAGAAATGGTACGAAAAGGAAGTGGACAGATCAGAGATGTTCACAAGACGTGGGAAAGAAAGCGCCACACGATATCTGACCCCATTGGTTAGGACAAACACCAATTGAAAAGTGCCAGTTACCTGAAAGAAGAAGAAAAGAAAAAGACAGAAAAGGAAAAACCATGGGAGAGACTTCCCCATATATTTTAAAGGCCGAGCTATCATCTCTGTCTTCATGATCAATTAAGCAAAGATTATATGTGTATGTATATATGTATATGTATATATATATATATATGTCCATCAAAATAAAATCTTGAATTGAATGATGGAGAGCAGAGGGTGTTCGGCAGAAGAAGCAGGAGAGGAGGGGGAGCAGCTGACTAGGAAGAAGAGCAGGAACAAGAAGAGGTTCAGTGACGAGCAAGTTCAGTATCTGGAGTCAATTTTCGAGTCGGATAGTAAGCTTGAGGCGAGGAAGAAGGAGGAGCTGGCGGTGGAGCTTGGGATGCAGCCGAGACAGGTTGCTATATGGTTTCAGAACAAGAGAGCGAGGTGGAAGTCGAAACAGATAGAGCACGACTACAAAGCACTCAGAGCTAGCTACGATGCTTTAACGTCTCGGTTCGAGTCCTTGAAGGAGGAGAAACAGTCTTTACTCACACAGGTAACCTTACTGATCCTTGGTTAAATTGTGAAGCTTAATTCAGTCTTGTTTTGTACTTCGAAGAGGATGTCAGGTTGAACTCCCGTTGAGCTCAAAGGGTTTAAGGGCTCGCGGTGATGATTTAAGGGAGCAGCGACGCTAGAAATTTTTTTATTCGTTGAACTACGAGTCTGTTTCTATTGTACTTTTAATCCTTTTATAATATAGAGTTCATTACAAAGAGAAAAATTAGAGTGCGACTATAACTGGGAGGAAAGGAAAAGCCTAATTCTTCTCTTTCATTTGATTTGTGAATTCTTGTGAGTTGGTCTACTATGTGGACTAGGGATCACAATGACCATCCAACCGGGTTAAAAATCTTGTCCTTTTTTATTGTGTACTTCTTAAGGTCATAATCATCTTCATTGGCTTTGAATTCAACAGTTGCAGAAGCTGGGTGATCTGATGGAAAAACCTGGTGATGGGGTGGGAAGCGGTTTGGGAGGAAACAGCAGTACTGATGGGGGATCAGACACCGGAGATGATGCAAAATTGAGCTACTTAGAAGGTGGCCTGGACCACAGATTAGTCAAGTGCTCAGACGATGATAAGAGCCGAAGTACAGGCTACTTCGGCCACCAAGAAGGGCCTGAGCTTCTCGACAAATGTGAAAATGCAGATATTTCCTTAGAATCAACCGGAAAATGGTTCGGTTTCGCCTCGGGCGGCTTCCATGATCAGTCATGTACCATTTCACAGTTGTGGGACTTCTGGAGTAGTTAAGAAATGGAATAAATTCTTGGGGTTGTCTACGAGAACATGTTACTCGTCGAAATCAGACGAAAAAACCCGAGTTAGATTCAAGTCTTGACCAGAAGATTTGGGGGAGAGAATAAAGAGAGAGAGGGTGGATGGGGGGTAAGCATGTATGCCCTGGTGCATGTGTCTCTGTGGGAATTTGTATGAATTGTGGAAATGTAATGAAACAAGACTTTGGAATTCCTCTGTTTCTAAATTTTTAAGGTTACAACAGTAGATGAAATCTATATACAAGTAAGATAGTGGGATTTTCAGGGAGGTCTTATGGGAACTGACTCCATGAAGTTCCATGACCAGAGGCTTTCAACAGGTTCTCCCAGCCGATGAATCTACTCACAGGTCACAAGACCTGAACTCTCTGTCCATAGTTTAAGTCACAACACTCACAACCAACTTTCAAAACAAAACTCATAAACTAAGCGGCTCAATCATTATTAAATTATTAAAAAGAATCACTAGATTTGGGCTGGCTGGATTTGGTAGTTTTATCAATTTTTTGGTAATATTAATAAATTTGGGGCATGCCTTTCAATAAGGACAGTTTGGCCGAGTGGTCTAAGGCGCCAGATTTAGGCTCTGGTCCGAAAGGGCGTGGGTTCAAATCCCACAGCTGTCAATTTTTACCCATTTCATTTTTGGGCTTTGAATTGTATGAAACGAACTAAGCCCATCAGCCTTGTGCTTCCCTTGATGATTTTGGGCTTACCCACTCAAGAGTAGGTTGGACCAAACCTACCTAACCCACCAACTTTTGGTTTGGGCCTACCCATTAATTGTATGCAATTATTTTTTTTGGCCCAAACCAAACAAATAATTTCACAATTTCAATGCTTTTGAATCCACCAAGCCCACCAATTTTATTTCAAATATGACAAAATTGATCTAAATTTTTCTTTTTCTTTTTTGCCTTTTTATAAATGAAGTACGAGAATAAAGAGAAAATAATAAAATTAAGGAAATTGCCCATTTTCAAAAACTCAATCCAACTACCCACTACCACATACTTCCCCCACATCTTTGATCTTTCAAACAGACTCTGAAAGAGTAGGAGCAAATGGCCATCTCAGCGCTGTCACCCACTGCATATTTCAGCTCTTTTAGCCCCTCAAATGACTCCCTCATCTCATCTTCACCCTTCAAGCCCTTCAAACTCCCAACCTTGTGGCCATGGCAGAAGGTAAAAATGGGGCCACTGACTGTATCTCCAATGGGATTTGGGACATGGGCATGGGGGAATCAGCTTCTCTGGGGGTATCAGGAGTCAATGGACAGTGACCTTCAAAGGACTTTCAACCTAGCTGTGGAGAATGGGATCAACCTTTTTGATACTGCTGATTCCTATGGCACTGGTAGGCTAAATGGGCAAAGTGAAAAGCTTCTTGGGAAGTTCATCCGTGAGTTTCAAGGTCTCTTTTCTTGTTCATGTTCTGTGGTTGTTTTAATTTGGGTCTCCATTTAAGATATGTGAAAGGATTTAAGATATGCCCATTGGGTAATCGTCAGAAAAACTTCATACCCATTTGATTAACTAGTTCGTAAAGAATAGGGGCATACTTCTCAGTGTGCTTTCGAGGAAATACATTTGGGATTTAACATTAGGAAACATAGGGTATTGTTGGCCCAAGCCTTTAGCCTTGTCATCTGGAAGGGAATTGGCAACCAATTGGCTGCAAGTGAGGCCAAACTAATCCCTTTTTATGGCATTTGACAACAGATTATCTTGGGTTTTAACCATCCCGAGGATTTATTCACACCCACCCAAGGGCTTGCAGTGAGGAGTTACACACACCCACTTCAAGGGTTTAGCTTATTATCATGGGGTTTAACCATCCCAAGGGTTTACACACACCCATCCAAGGGCTAGCAGTGAGGACTTACACACACCCACTTCAAGGGTGTCATATTGGGAGATGGATTATTCGGTATGCAACAGTGCTGTCCCCGGGAAATGATGGCTTAAGAAATTACCCTATAAAGAAATTCCCCTATAAAGGAAACTGATAACATAGTCACAAGACTTGCAATTTGTGTGGTTGATGATGAAATTTGGCCATCTCAAGCTATCAAGAGGGTCCAATTTGATTGATTTTATGCCCCATTGTTCCATTTTTTGAATCCTGTTACACCCACTTGATGACCAAATATGGTTATGGATGCTTAGTGATGTTCATGTGGTTTGGTATGTCCAATAAATTTTGTTTTGCCCCAAGAGACCTCATTGTGACCTTTAGGTTTATGGAGCATGACATCCCACATCGGATAGGAGGGAAAGTTCCTGGTGTTATATAAGTATGGACTCCTCTTAACCCTGTAGACGCGTTTTAAAACCATGAGGGCCCCTTTGGGTCCAAAGCAGACAATATTCCCATGATTGGGAGCGGGTTGTTACAAATGGTATTAGAGCCGATCTCCGACCTCAGTGTGGGGGTTTGTTTGGCCCCGTAGGGGTGTTCATCTGTTTAGTCCCGCAATCTCGTGAGACACAACGAGGATGTTGTGCCCCCATAGGAGAGTGTTTGTGACATCTCACATCGGATAGGGGGGAAAGTTCCTGACGCTATATAAGTATGAACTTCTCTTAACCCTGTAAATTTTAAAGCTGTGAGGACCCCTTTGGGTCCAAAGCGGACAATATCTACACGGTTGAGAGGTCGTTACAGAGTAGGCTAGGAAAATAGGAATCAAAATCCCTATTCTATGTTTCCTCACACCCTATGGTGGGTTTAGTGGGAATAGGAATGCAAATAAGACAGGAATAGAGGTGAATCATACTACCATGTTGAAGAGAGGAATCAAAATCCTAGTGAGAGTTGGATTTGATTTCATAATAATGAATTTTTTTATTCCTATTCTCATTTTAAGAAACAATCTGAACATATTAATGAATGAAAATGGGATTGATTTCTCATTCCCATTTTCTATTACATTCTAAACATGGCCATTGCAGGGTTGCTTTTTATGCGTAGCAATGCAGTGAACTGAAAAGTTTTAAGTTTGCTAAAAGAGATTGTTGTATCTTCAGGGCAAAAGCAGATACAGGATAACATTGTGATTGCAACAAAGTTTGCGGCATATCCATGGCGTCTCACACCCGGGCAGTTTGTGAATGCATGCAAGTATGCACTTCCTTCTATTGCTATTTAATTTGCTTATATTTTCTATGGGTGAATTCTCTCATCATTAAGTTTTGGTCAAGTGAACTACAATATTAATCCATCCATGAAGCAGTTAAACATAATACTATGTGTTTCTATTGGATCAAATTCGCATGATTTTTTTTTTTTTCAGGTCTTCCCTTGATCGGATGCAGCTTGAACAAATTGGAATAGGGCAACTGCATTGGTCAACTGCAAACTATGCTCCTTTGCAGGAGTTGGCTCTTTGGGATGGTTTAGTAGCAATGTATGAGAAGGTTACCTATCACTATAAATGACCTTTCAATTCTATGACTTTCTATTAATAGAGGGCACTTAATACACAGTAGATGTAGGGCAATATGCAACCATCGTTTTATCCTGGAAAACATAATAAGAGACTAATATCAATGCTTTTGAACACCATATCAACAAGAAAAACACTTGGGAGTGAGTTTTTTGTTAGCCTTTTAGTGTTTTTTTGTCTTGCTTGAACACTCATTCTAGGATTTGAAGAAATGGGAACTATTCGATTTTTTGCTGGATCAATATCTGAACGGTTGAACTCATGGGGATGATATTATATAGGGTTTAGTTCGTGCAGTTGGGGTGAGCAATTATGGCCCAAAGCAACTTGTAAAGATACACGATTACCTCAAAGCTCGAGGAGTCCCCCTATGCTCAGCTCAGGTACTACTACTCTATGCAATCTTACTGAGGTTAATGTGTCGGTTTCTGCAAGGCATTGGCCTAATCAAAGTAATTCAATTTGATTTTTGTCCTTCAAAAATTTGATATGAAATCAATTAGCATGCATATTTTGTTCATTCAACAGCTTCAAAGCGAGGCATATACATACATAGCTTATAGCATGAAATATTTGTTGCATGAGTTGTATTTTGTGACTATTGATCTGAAATTTTAGAAACCCCAATTTCAGGTGCAATTTTCTTTGCTAAGCATGGGAGAAGATCAGATAGAGATCAAGAAGATATGTGGTTCTCTCGGTATCCGCTTGATTTCTTATAGTCCTCTGGGGCTTGGCATGCTTACCGGGAAATATACACCTTCCAAACTTCCACGAGGACCTCGGTACATGAATTCATTTAGGCTATGTTTGATTTCCGGAAAATTTGAGGGAAAATGTAAAAGAAAGAAAATAAAGAGGAAAAGTGAAAGGAAAAAACAAATGAAGGAAAATAAAAAATAGATTCAAAATCAATAATTTATTTTTATATGTTTCTTTAAACTCATTTCACGTAGTTTCTTCTATTATATAAAGATTAATAATTTCAAAATTTATAAATTTCTAATTAATTTTAATTATATTTAATTTTCTTTAAAAACCTTTATGGTGAAACCAAACATGAGAAAATCATTTTTCTCAGTATTTTTTTTATTTCCTTAGTACTTTCTGGGAATCAAACATAGTTTATTTTGGTTCCTGGAAAATACTAAGGAAATAAAAAAAATGCAAAGGAAAATGATTTTTTCATGTTTGGTTGTCTTATGAAAAATATCAAAGAAAATCAAATATGATTAAAACTAATTAAAAACTTATGTATTTTAAAATTATTTAATCTTTATATTGATGAGTTAAAATAAATATAATGAGTTTGAAGTAATAAAAAAAATCATTTATCAACTTTTAATCTATTTTTTTATTTTCCTTCACTTTTTCTTTCTTTCTACTTTTCCTTTGTATTTTTTTTCTTTTGCATTTTCCTTCAAATTTTATGGGAATCAAACATAGCCTTAGTATTTTCTGTTTTCATGTATAATAGTAAAAATAAAAATGTAATTAGGCACATTTGTGATCTCATAGAATTATTAAGGATATGTTTGGTTTTAGGAAAATACCACAAAATGAAAAAGAAATTGTCAAGGATAATGATTTTCTCATGTTTAACTTACGTATGTATTTTCAAATTATTTCATCTTTATATAAATGAAGAAAAATAAGTAAAATAAATTTGAAGAAGCATGTAAAAATAATTTGTTAATTTTAAATTTATTTTTATTTTTCTTCCTTGTATATATGTATATATATTTTTTCCTTACATTTTCTCTTAAATTTTCCAAGAACCAAATTTAAATGATTTTGACCATCTCTTCTTTGACAGGGCCCTGCTATTCAGGCAAATTCTTCCAGGATTGGAGCCTTTGTTGAATTCACTAAGAGAAATTGCACAAAAAAGGCGTAAAACTATTCCACAAGTAAGTTTATTTTACTTTGCCGTCTGATTCATTTTAATTCACATATGCTGCATGTTCTAAGGTATCTGTTCTGTGGAAATTTAGCAGGCCAGAACTGAATTTCAAAGTCTTTCAAGTTCTTAAATCTAAGGCTATGTTTGGCTTTCAAAAAGTTTGAAAGAAAGAGTACGTAAAATTTATAAAAATTTTCTCTTGTTTAATTGTTTATGAAAAAAGTTGAGGGAAAGAAAATTAAATTATTGAGAAATGTGCTTTACTCAAACTTTCCGCACCTTTTTTTCAAAGGTTATATTTGCTTTTAGAATGTTGGAGAGAACAACAATAGAGAAGACAATTATAAGGAAAGAAAAAAGGTTAGGAAAATTTATTAATATTTTCTCTTGTTTGGGTTCTACCGGAAAGTTGAGAAAAAGAAAATTAAATTTCTGGAAAATGTAAGTCTTGTTTGGTAATTGTTTTTTAAAACAGTTCTAAAAAAATAATTTTTAAGAACAATTTTTTAAAATTGTTTTCTAATGTTTTATATAACAAAAGTCTATTTAGAAACCTAAAATTGTTTTTAACATGTTTTTAGTATTTTTAGATATGTTTTAAAAATAATTTTTATATCCATAGCTTTATTTTTAATCATTATATATATTTATATAATTATTATTTAAAACAACTAAAATATGTTATCTAAAAACACTATTTTTTGTTTTCTAATAATAGAAAACAAAAAACAGTTTGAGAAAAATAAAATATTAAGAAAAATGACTTTCTTTATTTCAACTCTAAACAGGAGAAAAATTTTGTGAAATTTCGTTATCTTTTTCTTCTTTTTTTATATATTTTTTTCTCATCATTTTATTTTCTTCAAAATTTCTATAAACCAAACATAATCCAAGTGAAATGCCAAAGAAAATTATTTTAGCATTTTGTTTCCCATATTAAGAAGAATTTTCATGTATTCATATATAAGAAAATAAGTTTTCTTAATATTATTTTTCTTCGTCTTTTTTCATGGTATCTAAACATACAAAAATAAGTTTTCTTAATATTATTTTTCTTCATCTTTTTTCATGGTAATCTAAACATACAAAAATGAGTTTTCTTAACATTTTTTTGTTTCTTATTACCTTCTGAAAACCAAAAATAGGACAAAACTATTGGAAGGAAAATATTTGAGCATGTTCCCTTCTATTTACTGTTTACTACTCTTTTCGTCATACTTTTTTATCTTATATCAAACGTCTACACATTTATGCAATTCAAACACCGTGGTATTGAAATTTAAGGAAATTTGGGTTTAGAAGCTTTAAACCATTTGAGTCAGCATCACGAAAACTTTTATGCAATTCCCATCAATCAGAAATCTTTGTTCCCGGTTGAAGAATCTGATTCTCATTCCTTAACGCATTGGTGCCATAGACCACACGTTATTGTTGGTAAAGGTGGAGCATCGATGCCTTCTCGTTCACTCCTTTCATGATCTCGAGTAGGAAGAGGAGCAGGTGCTGGGGAAGTTCTAAGCACCTTAACTTGAGGGGAGGATTCTTTCGGTTCACTAGTGATCTTCAGACATATGAAGGAAAAAAAAAATGTTATGCCACGGATTTTTCTCACAAATTTAACGAACGGGGATGAAAACTGACTAATGAAAGAGACTTTGCCTGCAGGTTGCCATAAACTGGTGCATCTGCCAAGGCACAATTCCAATACCTGGGGTTAAAACAGTAAAACAGGTGGAAGAAAACCTGGGAGCTCTTGGTTGGCGCCTTAGTTCTGGCGAGTTGCTTCAGTTAGAAGATGCGGCGCGGGAATCTCCCGGGAAAATGATACAGAACATTTTCCAGACAAGGTGAGTCCTCCATCCACTAAGAGAGCTTTTCTAAAAGAAAATTCTCCCAAACACTAGTTTGTGATCGTGATGAGGTTCTATCTTTTGTCCTGGTCAAACTACAGATGAGATTCTGAGGAGAGCACAACCCGAAGACATGGAATGGAAAAGCAAGGAAAACAACAGGGGAAATTATTCTGAAATGATTTACATGGTGTAAAAAATTGTTTGAAAATTGGCCAGTGCCTGGTATCCTGTTTCAACAATACTACTTTGTGAGTTAAAAAAAGAATGCAGCAGCCAAATGTAAAGAACAAGCGTTTAGGAGCATCTCAAGGTCTGGATTCAAGACATTCTTAGAACTTGTTTGGGTTTTGTTGCTGATCAAGCACCATGGTGATCATCGTTAACCAGTTGTTCAATACTTGTTTAGTTCAATACTTGCTGAAAGGGGCATCAACAGAAAACTATCTTTTTCGAATTAAAATTGTCTTAAGCAAAAATAAGCTTAATGTCAAACAGAAACCAAGAAACAGAGTATCAAAACAAAAGCATCATTTGTGACCAAATCAATGCAAGAGGTCTAGGCCTACAACTTTTGATCCCTAAAAATTCTCTATTAGCAAACTCATCCATGTAGCCATGGCACATCCAATGCTCCCTGTGAGTAACACTGCATGCACCAAAGCAACCTCCAATCCAGTCATCTACTTGATCTTCTTCTTTGGCCTCAACTGCAGTTCAAGTACACAGAGAAAAGGTATCACTATAAAATCAATTTTGATATATATGAATTTCTGAAAGGATAAAGAGGAATACACACCTGGTTGCTGTGGCCACACTTCTTTTTCCTGCAGTTGACAGCACGTGGGTGCAGGCGTGCATAACATCTGAAGCAAAATATTCCACAACAAGCATTATGAGAATCATATCATGTTCATACATAGCTGACTTGTCCTAAGAATTAGCATGCTCCAGATATGACATCGGATAATTCCAACAAATTTATAGAAGATTGTGGGTGAAACTACAAAAATGACATGAAATAGGTAGGCACAAATCAAACCAATAGGAAAATGGGGTAAAAATACAAGGATCACTTTATATTTTTTAATTTTATGAAAAATCTCAGCTACCAAAAAGATCTGATCCATGCATCCAGCTACCAACAGAACCTACTCTCTAGATAAAGTGTGGATTGAGGATTTTTTTTTTTTTTGGTTCCCCCATTGGGATGTGAATCTGGAACCTCCCATAAACCCACCCCAACCTTTTAGAACTTGAGCCAGGCCGCAAGGGCTTGATTGCACTTTTTCTCCCTTTTGACAAAACCGAACAAAAACATTCCTGCAGAGTCCTAAGAATCATTGCCAAACCCTTCTAACAGTGTGAGCTAAAACTCAAAATGGAAAACAGGGCTTAACCCAATAATTGTGTCCATGGATTAAGTTAAACTTAAAATGACATGCTGAGGAGAATGCATTCATTCACTAAATGAAGAAAATCATTTCAATTATTTGGTTGCAAAGTGTTAGAGAACCAACAAAAAATCAACTAATCGAACAAGGATCCAAGGATAAGTGAAAAAATTGCAATGACCATATTCTATGACAGTTTCAACTTACTTGCGGCAGATCATTTTGTCCTGATTGTATTTCCTAGCCAATTGCATCAAGGATGGCTCAATAATACCACCACGAAGCCTCAGAACCAGATGCAGAGTTGATTCTTTCTGCACAACACATTCATTCAAAATCCCAAATTCAGTCAGCCAATAAACTCATAAAAGTCAATGAAAAAGCACCAACCCTACATCACATAGATTATGTGTGATAAAAGGAAAACAAAAGAAAGTTGAAAAGTTGTATTTCCATTGATAGAGTTCTGAGAAACTGAAAATCTCTATGCATTGAACCATTCTTGTGAACAAGGCAGAAGAAAATTGAGTACTTCAAATTTATTTCTTCTTTTTTTATGCATTTTAAACTTAGGACTGATATATTTCCACTAACCTTTCTGGATATTGTAATCAGCAAGAGTGCGGCCATCCTCAAGCTGCTTTCCAGCAAATATCAGTCGCTGCTGATCCGGAGGAATCCCTAAACAATTGCACCAACAAAACATCACATAGCATGCCTTTAGTAAGAAAACCCAAGTTGAGATCTTCAAGAGATCTATATCAAACTGAACAATTTCATATCTTAAGCAAATTCTATGTACTTTCTACTTCCTTCAAATCCCTCAACATCACACCAACATATATCATAAATAAGCTTTGAGGAATTGACATCAGTTTAATTAGTTCAATTTAAGAATTCCTATCATAAAGATTTCCAACCACCTAGCTTTACTTTCCTTTCAATACTGAACAGTCACACCAGCAAATACCACATGTCGATCCTCACAAAACAAGGAAAAAGATCAGACATTCAAGATCTTAATATCAATTTGATTGAACATACAGAAAATCGAACCAGTTCCCATTTTAAGCATTTTTTTTTACTCTTTTACTTCTCTCAAATTCCTAAACAATCGTGTCAACAGATATCATATATCGGACCTTAAAAAAACACGGGAAAAAAAAAGTAGGTCGTCGAAAATTGATACAACTCTCAAAACCCTAAACAATCAAACCAACAAATATCAAACATCAGACCTTAAGAAACAAGAAATAAAAAGCTCGGATCTTAGAGAAATCGATGTCAGTTTAGTTCCTTCAAAACATGAACCTAGCTCAATCATTTTCTAGCATTTTCTTTTACTCTCTCGAATTTCTAAACAAGCACCCATTAAACCTTTATAAGAGAGAAGCTCAGAATTTCAACAAACTGATGCGTCCCATTAAACACATGAAAACTGAACAAAATTTCTAGTATAATAATTTTCTAGCATTTTCCATTACTTTATCACATATTCCAGAGAAACAAGAGGAAAGCATAAGATGATTGATTACCTTCCTTGTCCTGGATCTTGGCCTTGACATTGTCGATGGTATCGCTGGATTCAACCTCGAGGGTGATGGTCTTCCCAGTTAGGGTTTTCACGAAGATCTGCATTTTCGCCGCCTTCTGTCGCTTGCTGAGGATGTGTATATGTTTTTGCGGATCTCTTATAATGTGCTAGCCGAGGATTAGGGTTTCTCAAGTCTTTGTCGGTGCTGTTTGTTTACAGATATAGAAGAATCCTAGTCAAGGATGGGATTGTCCTCCAACCCGTTAACCCGATTGATTCTCCGTAATGCTAAGTTTATTCTAAAAGCCCACACGTTTCTCAGACCCGTTTGGCAAATTCTATTCAAATGCTCAAGGCCTTGTTTATGAAAACTGTTACAGAAAATAATCATCAGAAAATAAATAAATAAATAAATTTGATAAAATATTTCCAAAAAATACTTTTAGAAATGAGTTGTAAATTTTATTTCTGAAAACGAGTGAGAATGTTTTCAATAATTATTTTTAAAAATTGCTTTTTGAGAAAAATATTGTCCAAAGACTCCTAAAATTTTCTTCGTGGCTCACTTTATGTAGGAAACAATACGATCGACCTCCACGTGTCGGTCATCAAATGCCACTTTCTCATCGTAAGTCACGCCAACTCAACAAATAAAATCAAGCCTCCAAACACCATCCGGTAACACCATCAAACCCCACCGATCCGACCCTCCCGCCGTCGAACTCTATAAAAACGGCTCACCCAACTCGCATGGCTTGTTCGTCTCGCTCACTCCTCTCGTTCTCCTCCGTACGACGATCGCAGCCCTCCATCCCCTTAATCTCACCGCTGGTTGCACAGAAACCTCGTTCCTGCACTCTCGCTCTCAGATCAAAAGGGGTTTCTCTGATCTGCTCGAATCCGAAGAAATTTAGAGCTAGAACGAGGTCATCGATGGCGGAGGTTACAGCTGACAACGGGAAAGGAAAGGTGAAGGTGTTTGATTCTGAGGAAGAAGTGGCGGTGAGTCTGGCGAAGTACACCGCGGATATATCGAATAAGATCACTAACGAGAAGAGTTCATTTACTGTTGTTTTGTCTGGAGGTTCTCTGATCCATTCATTGAGGTACCTGACCAGTTTGTTTTGATTTTTGGTTTTTTTAAATATCTGTTCGGGAGCTGAGGAAGTGCTGGAAAGGAAAGGAAAATTGAATTTTGAGTCTGGTGTGTTTGATCCAACTATTTTTGGCTTTGTGGTGGTTATGCGCACTTACTTCTGGAAATTAAACGAGGAAAAGCATATGATGGAAATGTAACTTTCTTCTGTTTTCTGCGGTTTTCTCACTTGCCAAACACTCTGTTGATACTAAGGTAGAAATGAGAAATAAAAATCAAATGTTAACTTCTATTATTAAAAAATAAATAAAAATCGGGGTAGGATTTTTTTTTTCTTTTTTTGGTGGGGGTGGTTTGAAGAAAGGCGACGGAAGTAGATGAGCTTACCTGACAAGTTTGTTTTGATTTTTGGTTTTTTGAAAGATATGTTCGGCAGCTGAGAAAGTGCTGGAAAGGAAAGGAAAATTGAATTTTGAGTCTGGTGTGTTTGATCCAACTATTTTTGGCTTTGTTGTGGTGGTTATGCGTACTTACTTTTGGAAATTGAACGAGGAAAAGCATATGGTGGAAACGTAACTTTCTGCGGTTTTCTCACTTGCCAAACACTCTGTTGATGCTAGGTAGAAATAAAAAATAAATAAAAATCGGGGTAGCTTTTTTTTTTTTTTTTTTTTTTTTGGGTTTTTGAAGTAAGGCGACTGAAGTAGATGAGCTGATATTTGTTTTTTTACTTGAATTCTGAGTAGGTCTGAATTTGTTTGAAATCTAAACGGAAATTGATGCAAAAGTATTATTCAAATTTCAGATATGATTCAAATTTGAAAATTTTTCTATAGTTTTGTGCAGCTTTCTCAGTAATCAAACGGAGGCTCAATTTTGATCAAGTGTTATATGACATGGGAAATGATCATTTGATGTTTGAATCTCAGGAAATTAGTTGAAGCACCATACATCGATTCAATAGAATGGGGGAAATGGCATGTTTTCTGGGTGGATGAGAGAGTTGTTCCCAAGGATCATGTGGACAGTAACTACAAGCTTGCATATGATGGTTTCCTCTCTAAGGTAAGTGGATAAATAAAACCCTTAATTCCCAAAAGAAAGATGATGAACATATTGATGGGCTTTGAGAAGAATCCATAAGTCCTTTTGTGTTCTTGACAGGCTTGGATTTGATTTGTAATTCCAGTTCAACAGAATTTCAAAATCCTGCTTCTCTTATAGAACTGTTTTTGTCCATTTCATGGAATTTATATTCAAAACCTAAAATTTTCTGTGGGCATATAAGGCTCCCGAATGGTGAAATTGGGATTGGGTCACTTTCTGGTTCGAAGGTGCCAATTCAATACAACAAACTGCAGCTCCTTTTGGAAGTATGACTATGAGTGGATCAATTTTGTTTGATCTAACCTAGCTTAGGAGTAAATAATAAAATTCAGCTTTAGTAGATTATCATTAATAGTTTATAATTTATTGGGTTCCTTTATTCAAGATTGACAACTAATTAATATGTTACAAGATTCACAGTGGCTGGGAAAGCTAGTGTTATTTAGGATGGGTCTGACATTCCAATGGAAATCGGCTTCATTGTGCATTACATAGCATTTGGAGGCACAGCTCCCCACAGTGTAGCTTAGCAGTAGTGACCTCTGGCAATGAACCAAAGGTTGTGAGTTCTAGTCTCCATGGTATTTAAGTGGTGTAAGATAGAGGGTAGAGACATGTCACCCAGGGTTTACTTCACTGGCAATTGGGATAAATGTCTCACTGTTGGAGTAGATTGATTCCAAATTGTCAAAAAAGAGAAAATGGCATTTGGGGTTACAAAAAATGGAAACCATGACCACAAGGAACAGCTTAGGATTGATTTTAGTGTTTTGTTAGATGCTTGAGGTTTAACTTTTCTGTACCTTCTAGCCTCAAGGTTGACCAATTGGTTTGGATGAATGCCATGATGTGTGGTAGAGGACTGAATCTTTTGCAATGCCACTATTCCATATAGTGGCACAATTTAAGATGATGTTTTGTGCATTCTATGAATTACAAATAATAATAGGAAATGCAATTTCCTTGCAAGCTAAATGTACCATTAATTGTGTTCCATTTTTTTTCTTCAGGAGGCATCACTTTTTTATTTTTTTAGTACTTTAATTTTTTGATCTTTTTTGTATGTTAACGAATTGATAAATGGTGATAAGACGTGCTTATTTAAGATGCTGGTGACACTCCCTTTTCTGGGTGGAAAGTGGGGACGGGGTTGGTTGTAATGGGGTTTGGTATCTTTGATATAGTCCACTTTGTAATTATAATTCATGCCTTTCCAAAAACAATGATAGTAATAATTCATGGCTTTCTTTTCAATAAAGTTTCATGACTTTTTCCCTGACTTGAGCAGGTACCAATACCCCCTGGTCAAGTTTATGCCATCAACGATGCTCTGTCAGCTGAGGGTGCAGCTGATGACTATGAGACCTGCCTCAAACATTTGGTAACAAACGGTGTGTTGCACGTCTCAGCAAAGACTGGATTTCCAAAATTTGATCTCATGCTACTGGGTATGGGCCCAGATGGTCATGTTGCTTCTCTATTCCCAGGGCATCCTCTTGTAAAAGAGAATAAGAAATGGGTTACATTCATCAAGGATTCACCAAAACCACCTCCCGAGAGAATCACTTTTACCTTTCCGGTCATCAATTCATCTGCATATATTGCCATGGTAGTGGTTGGTGCTGGTAAAGCACCTGCAATTGAGGCGACATTGGGAAAAAGTCCAAATTCTGAGGTGCTGCCTGTTGGAATGGTTTCACCTGAAGACGAGATGACTTGGTTTTTCGACAAGCAAGCAGCTTCGAAGATATAGATCTGGGCATGTTCATCTCAATGTGAGTTATAAGCCATGGAATAAGTAGTATATCTATTTTATATCGTATGGCTTATGAGTTTGTAATTTTAGTGGCAGCTATATGCACTAGTCAGGTTTTTCTTCCTTCCTGATCGCTGCAAAGTATTGAACTAAATAAATGCGATGTTGGATATGGTTTCAGTAATTCCTTTCTACCTTAAATGATTTAAGTTCTCAATAGGCTAGCATTTGACATGATCATAACACATGATATTAGGTACGAAACGATCTCTGTTTTGAATTTTTTGTAAATATTGGTAACCATTTGTGTTTTGGATGATGGTGATGTTGGTGATGTTGTCATGAGATATGCGGCAGATAAATTTCTGATAGCGAATTACTTGACTCGATGGATGATCGTTACACTAACCTGAAGATCTACTACCCAAGGTGAACTTAATTTTCTACAATTTCATTTCTTCTCCTGGTGATTTATTGTTTTTCCGTTCTTTTTTTTCTTTTCTTTTTTTCCTTTATTTTGGGTAGGAAATTGTGCTATTTGTGTGTTGATTTTCTCTCCTTTTTAGGTGCAAGTTGAATTTGTTTCCTTAGAGACTCTAGGATAGAGGATTTTCAAGGATGTTTGTCATCCCTGGTTTTGATCATGGTATTTTGCATTAGGTTTGGGCTTTTATCAGGGGGCTTACATTTCATGTTGGTGAGTCATGTTAGTATTATGTCAAAGCTTTAGACACTGCTAAATAAGTCAATCCAAACACGATACGAATAATGATAAGGAGAAAAACATAAACTTAGATACAATAAAATTATTAAACAGGCAACGTGTTCTAATTAACTTAATATAGATCTTGTATACGTCTATATGATTAGTGTTTTAATCAAACAAGCTTATAACTCAATTAACTTATTTATTGAAAAATAGACTTAAAATAAGTCAAATATAGATTAAATAGTTATTTATAATCAGGTTAATCAATACGAATATTAAATTGGTAAATTCAAATCAAATTCATGTTATGTGAGATGATCCAAAAACTATGAATTTATTAAATGGGTTATGCAAATTAATACGAATTTGAGCTGTTTTGGCGAAAAACATATTAGATTTAAGTCATGTTGGCAAATCATATCAATTTTTGTACTCTTTAAGTCCTAATTTATGTTGGTGAATCATATCAAACTTTAGTTCTAACTTATGTTGGTGAATCATATCAAACTTTGTCATTCTTAATTACCATGATGTGTGAATCTTCTTAGGACAAGAGAAGCTCCAGGTTTGAAAGTCACTTCAAGTTTGGAAGTCTCCCTTCCTTTGACAATGGATAATCTCCGAAGGAGGGGCAAATGTCCTAAATGCAAATGAAGTAAACCTTAGGCTATATAGGTTCAAGCCTACATTCTACGTCACTTAAATACTGGGTGGTTCGAACGAGGAACTTTTGGTTCATTGCCAGAAGTTTGGGGCGAAAATGACCCCTACGGCCAAAATATTATCCCATGTATGCACCTTCCCAAATTTATTATCAAATTTGAGTTCTTGAAGTCAACCAAAAGCTACAGGTTTTTTTTTTTTTTTTTCTTTTTTTACTTTTTAGACTTGGTTGAAATCCCAATTTGAAAATGTGAGAAAATGTGGTTTCTGATTTTGTATTGAAGCCATATTTTGCAATTGTGGTTTCTGATTTTATATTGAATCTGCATTTTTCTTTTTTAAGCCCGTCAAGATGGCCCAATTGATTAGGCCGAATGCTAGGATGTGTGGTAGAAATCCATAGTTTTGGGTTCGAATCCTACCCTCAGTTAAATGTCCCGTGCTGATTGTTATGGACGAAGTTAGCATCCTGAGGTTTTGATTCCCATGGAGAGAGTCTTAAGAGCTTGATCATAAAAAGTTCCTCGGTATACACATTCTAATACGAAATTAGGAGTCACATTTTTAAAATGTGCTTTTAATTGAAGTCTAAAAGTAAATTAAAATTACATGACTTCTTGGGGGTAGCACAAGGGTCACTATATGATGGGTTTAAGAATTACCTCCATAGAATAATATTTTGACCCTAGTGGCCATTTTGGCCTCCAAATTCCATTGTCAGGTGAAGCTACACCTTGTCCATTTGATGTTTCACAACTTCATTCCTAGAAATTTATTTAGGTTATATTTACTTCTAGAAAATAAAAATAAAAATAAAAAATACTAAGGAAAATTATTTTTTCACACTCGATTGTCCTATGAAAAATATTTTAAAATTTTAGATATAATTAAAAATAATTAAAAACTTATAAAATTATGTTTGGTTTCTAAAAAATATTAAAAAAAATGTTAAAAAAATAATTTTTTTCGTTTAACTTCACTATAACAAATAAAATATAATTAAAAGAAATTATACTTTTTAAAATTATTTAATTTTTATATAATGGAAGAAAATAAAGGAAATGAATTTTAAAAAATATATAAAAATAATTTACTTGTTTTGAATTTTTATTTTTTTCTTCCACTTTTTCTAATTATTTTCTTTCCCTTCTAATTTTTTAGAACCAAACGTAACTTATTTGTTTTTAAATTATTTAATTTTTATATAAATAAATTAAAATAAGTAAAATGAATTTAAGATAGCAAATAAAAATAGTTTATTATTTTTAAATCTATTTTTTATTTTTTTCATTTTTTTTCCTTATATTTTCCTTTTAGAAACATTTTCCTTTAAATTTTTTGGAACCAAACATAATCTTAGGATCTATTTGATTCCAAAAAAATGATTGATTTTATTATAAAAATATAATTAAAATTAGTTTAAAACTTATATATTTTTAAATGCATTGGAACCAAATATAAAATTTATTGAGAACACTCCTGTCCTTCTCAGAATAAAAGCAAAGTGGCCTGTTCATGGGCGGGCCTGATCAAATCCAGATCAAAGATTCATGCAACCAGTGAAAGAAAAGAACAGGCCTCAATGCATGAGAAAAAAGATAGGAGACAACCTCATTTTCACACTATTCCGGATAAGGGTCCTTTGAAGATACGACAACTTCACCTCATAGCAGAATTTGGAATATGCTTTTCGAAAAGAACAAACACGCTTTACTGACTGAAGTTGTTGGTTCTCCGCAGCCTTCACCATGCATTTACTTTACTCTCCCTGGACGCCACTGTGATCCTCTTCCTTCCCTCTCCTGCAGGATATATGGTCTTACACCATGGCAGACTTGGGAATGTGTTCTTTTGAAAGCAACTCCAATCCCTTTATAGGCCTTGTTTGATAATTGCTTTTTTAAAATAATTTTTTATTCAAAAAAAAAAGAGGAAGACACATTCTAATGTCAGTCAAAAGATAAAAACTAGTTTTTATATTCTTAAAAGTATAAACCATCGTTTTAGAAAACATTTTTTACTTATTTTTATTTTTAAAAAATAATTATATAAAATTATTAAAAAGAAAGCGCTACGTAAAAATATTTAAAAATATAGAAAACAAGTTACAAAACTTTTTTGTTTTCAGAGACATTTATTCTGCAAAATATGAAAGAACAATTTTTAATGACGATTTATAAAAACTATTTTCAAAAACACTTCTCAAATGAAATCTATTGTTTTTTTTATAATGGGAATAGAAATGTAAAATTTATTGATATACGAACCAAATCTTGTTCTTACTCAAATTATGATTCACCCTATTTTCATCTTATTTTCATTTTTATTCCTACATACCAATATATATATATATTTCCTTAGGGCACTCTCATGCAATGTGGAAGCATGCTCAACATGTTGTCGCCATCATTTGGAAGGTAGAAAACCGAATTGATTGTGCTTTTCTGCATGGTTAAGAGCATGATTTAGCTTTAATCCCCTGCAAGGTAACACAGAATTTGAAGCTCCTACCACTCTTAGGCAAAAATGAGCATGTTTTCTTGTGTTGTCACCATCTCTTTGAAGAGAGAGCTTGGATTTGGACCCCATATCATGTCCCTTTGAATCCCTTTGTCCATGATTGTGGTAGGTCATGAGAAAAGCCCTCAACTTTAGGGCATGCTCTATGCAAAGGACCATGACTCATGGTCGGATGGACCCCCCGCACTCATAGAAAATTTCAATGCAAGTAGTCCATGTGGGTTTTATTTTATTTTTTTATTTTTATTTTTTTAATTTTTAATGTTATTATTATATGTTGCAACTTGTAGTAGAAGACTAGAAATGTTCATTTGTGTGATTTCTTGAGAGTAGCATGTGGGTTAGATGCATGAAATTTGATGAAATTTGTACATCTATGTGTGTGCAACCCTTTTTTATTTGATTTTTTCTTGGACTTGGTTTAAAGTTTTGTGAAACCCATCTTCACTACTATTTAGGAAAATTTTGATTGCTCTCACTTTCATGGCTCATTGGGTTAATTATATTGTGGGTTTTTCACATTTATGAGCTTACCAAACATTAAACCATTTGGATTAACTTAATGTAGTGGTGCTCACACGGTGTTCTAACTAACTTAATTTAATTAATACTACCGAAACATTGTCGGAAATGTGCTACTAAAGAGAAATGTGAAGGTTTGTTTGACGATATTTTTAAAAATAGTTTTAAAAAAAGTTTTTAAGCATCATAAATAATTTTTAATCAAGTTTAGCAACAATCAAATATGAAAATTAGGAATTCGTTTGACAACTGTTTTCAAAAATGGTTTTTTATTTTGCAGAAAAAAAAACACAGTTTTTATAATTAAAAAATTATTTTTTATAAAAAAATAAGGTAAATTCAAGATAATATGTTTTAATTATTTTCACTTGTTTTATAAAGATTATTTTAAAATATAATTATATAAGTATAAAAAATGATTAAAAATAAAAACTAAATATAAACATTAAAAACATTTTAAGTTTTGAAACAAACTTTTATTTACAAAACATTATATAACAATTTTTAAAAATTGTTCTCATAAACTATTTCTAAAATATTTAAAAAACATTTATCAAATATATTCTAATTTTTTCGATAATATGTATTCATGTACAATCCAAAAAATTAAAAATATTTTCTATTTTTAAATGTATTCAAGAATGATAATATTTTAGAAATATAATAAAAAAATTCAAAGAAAAAAACTTATTTTTAGAATAAATTCTTAAAAAAGTAGTTTCGATTTCAAAAAATAAATAAATAAATAAATAAACAATTTTAAACAAGGTGTTGATAACCAAAACAAAAGTTTAATAAATACAGCCAAAACCCGTGTCGATGATTCATTATTAAAGAAAGATTTAGCAAGCCTAAGAAGATGCTCTCATGATAATCTTGTAGTTTATTTATTTATTCAGCCTGAAATGGCCTAATCCCACATTCCCACCCTCGTGGCTTGGGAAGTCAAACACCTTAACCCTGTTTGGCAAAACAAGAATAAAGCCCACCCATCTCAACCTCTGCCCTTTTCGTCAAGGGGCCACCAGGGCTTTTCCTCTTTCTTTCTTTTTTTTTTTTTTTAATTTTTATTTATTATTATTTTTTGGGGTGGGGTTTCGTCACCTTTTGTGACTCTTCTTTTTCTTTGTGGCGTCCTGCGCCTGTCTTTGTTGACCCATGAAATTGCAAAATTTCCCTCTTTCGAGGGGGCTGTGATGATAGAAATCCTAAAGTTTGAATGCGTGGGAGCACTCGCCTTCGCATTTGCCGCTTTTGTTGCGTTTTCTAAACGGTGGCTTCTTATTTGTCATCCTTGAAATAACTTAACCTAAACTGTTTTTAAAACCAGTGCTGAAAAATAGTTTTTAAAAACAGTTTTTATTTTTTTTTTAATGTTTTTCAAAATAAATATTTCTTTGAGAATTTAATAACTTTGGTAATTATTTTTCAAAAATAGTTTTAAAAAATTGTTTTGGAGTCTAAAATGTTTTAAATCTTTTTTTTTATGTTCTTAAATATATTTAAAAAATAATTTTTATATTTAGTATTTTATTTTTAATTAATATTATATAATTATTTTTTTAAATAATTGTGAAAAAAATAAATAAAAATAAATGATAACAACTCAAAGATATTATCTAAAAATACCATGTTTTTTGTTTTTAAAAACATAAAACTAATTTATATTTTTGGATTATCAAATATGTTTTCTTATATATTTTTTTAAATAACAAAAAAATGTTTTAAAAAACGGTTATCAAATATAACATTTTTTTAGTATATTTTCTATGTTTTAAAAATAAATTTTATATTTATCAATTATTTTTAATAATTTTTCATATTTATATCCTTAGTTTTTACAATAATATTTAAAAAGCAAGTTAAAATAACTAAAAACAGTTAAAAGATATTATCTAAAAATATATATTTTATTTTAAAAAGAGTATAAAACTATTTTTGAAAATACTAACCAAACAAAATATAAGACTTTGTTTGGATTTAATTTTTACATCGACACTCTTTCAAGACATGTACCAAATCCATCTTTATAAGAGAATCCTAGAGCTAGACTTAATTCATCAAATTCCCCTTCATTTATAGGAATTTATTTTCATAATAATTTCCCTTCTAGAAATTTATTTCACCTGTCGTTATTTACTATCTTTCAAAATTTATCATAATTTGTAAATCTTCCAATTTCCTAAAATTTAAAAATATTTTTAATTTTTACATAAATATCTATTATTGTTTGTAAACACTCGTGACCATAAATTTTGATTTTTTTTATAAAACTATAGGTTATGATTAGTTCTTGGAAAACTTGAGACGAGATAGAAAGAAATAAAGAAGAAAAAAAAATGAAATGAAATAGTAAATAAATTTATTTTATTTTATTATATAAATATTAAATATTTTGAATGAATATAAAATTTTAATTAATTTTGAAAATATAAAGAGAAAATTTTGATTTAATTAATTTTATTTTTTAAAATAATATCTGAATTAAAAAGATTGAATGTTTTAATTTTTATTTAAAATATGAAGATTGCATTGGGTTTTTATATTGATTTTCATTTATATTTATATTTGGATTTCAGACAAATTCTTCAAGAAGCTACGATTGGAGGGAATAAAAACGACGTCGTTGCAGAGCATTGACGAAGCGCGATCTCCTCAAAAGGAAAAGCGTTCATAATTCATAAAGCCAAAGGAGTAATATGCTCGGAGGATTCTTTCAAGTCTTCACTTCAGTCGTTTCTTTCTCTCACTAGAGTCTAGAGAGAGAAAAACGCATAGAGGAGAGAGAAAGCGAGAGGCAACACCAAAAGTTAAAGGCAGTTGAGGGGGGAAGGTTTCAGTTGGTAATGCTGCAGAATCCTCTGAAGGGCAATTCGGTCATTTCTATGCTCATCTCCGGCATTTCCGGCGGAGGACTCTGGTCATCGGCGACGGCGACTTCCAATGCTGGATTAGCCATCGCCGTCACGGCCTTCGCCGGACTCGCCTTGATCGCTGCTGCTGTCTGTTTCACTAGTAGGTAACAAGATAAATCACCATCAACAACACCGTCTATAGCCTCTGAAAACCCTAGAAATCACATGTATATGTATATATTTCTATATATATACACATACTTGTTCAATAGATGAGAGCCCTAAGACGAACTCACACTTCGTCATCGTCTTCAAATTCTTCTTCACCGTCTTCGTCTTCGTCGTCGTCATCGTCGTGGATTCATTTGCGATCGGTTCTATTCGTAGTTGCTTCTTCCTCACCAGCTTATTCTTGTTCCCCCGATCGGTGAGTTTCTCTCTCTTCTTCAGCTGCTTCACTGTTTGTCAGTATCTAGGTTTTTTTTTATTCATTTTGGTCAAGGTCTGGTAATTGTTCTTTACTCGCTTCAGATCTCGATCTCAGAGTTTTTGTTTTTGTCTCCAGTTTTTAGCTCAATTCACTTGCTCTTTGTAGTTTCGCTTCCATTTCTATAGTTGAGTCCTTCGCTCTCATTTTTGGTTCGTACTGATGCTGATTTTGTGTTCGTTTTCGAGTTAGACCTTTTCATTTGCATCTTGATCCTGCTTTGTGATAGTGAACTTTGTTGGATTTGGAGTGGATTTCTTTTTCCTTGTTAGGTTTGGGAAAGTAGATGAATTGAATGTTTTGATGGATGAATATCTGTGACTGTTGTTTTGGATTTTCCCTTACTGTAAATAAGTAATACATTCTGATTTTGAAGTTTGAACCAAATTGCGTATGATGTGCCAGCTTTCAGGTTGTGCTGACACATGAGGAAAATGAAATAGCTTATTAGGTTTAATATTGAATAGTCTAAAGCCATGTTTCCCTTTTCTTACTCTCAGTTTGCTTCCCTGGACAAATGAGACAAATGAAAAGCAATTACCTTAAAATGCTTCCTCTGTTAAGCATTTTCCTATCCTTCCCTTCATTTCTCCTGAAGAACAAATGAGAACTTACTCAGTACTAGCGCAGAAGGATTGTTGACCATTAAGGTGCTTCCTTGCTAAATAGGTCTTTTATTATAGGTTAGTAAATATATATATAGATATATATATTCTTTTGATAGGCAACCAAGAACATATTAAGACGCCCAACAGAAAGAGGGGGGCGCATCTGAAGTGCACAGGAGGTATACAAAGATGTCAAAAAAATGGAAACACCTAAAAGGAGCATACAAAACACCCTCTCACTAGGTTAGTAAAAATATATATATCGAAAAAAAGCCACCTCACCGAAAGCCTCTGATATGTTGTTGATCATAAATATCTGCGTTCATTTGATTTCCGGTGACTTCTGAACCAGTATTAAATATATTGCTGTCTGAAAAAAATACCTTCACTGCATGACACCCAATGTGGGTTTTTCTGCCTAGCACTTCTGTTTCTTTCGGGTTTATAACTTTAAGTTAGAAGCCTTTAGAGCTCTACCAATTCAGTTTTTTGTACTTATTATTTTTTCTGACAATTTTCCGTATCCTCAAAATTTGTAGGGCACCTGATAAATCAGAACTTGATTGTCAGCTCATTTTATGTTTGTTGCATGGAGATATCTCAAATTGGTTAATGTAATTTTTAACATGTTCTGTGGGCGACTCATGTTATATCTCTTTTAAAATATCATTTTGTCATAATGGGAATGCTTTTTACAAAAGCCTAAGTACATATACTATTCGTATTACTCAACAATTAGGTTGTTTTTGCTGGCTAGTTTTCAATATCTTTCCTAAGTGACTTACTCACCAAAAAAGAAAAAAATATTTCCTAACATCTTTATGATCTAATTTAGACTAACTTATCATGGTCACTTGTCACATATTTATTTTTCTTGGATAACGGGGCTTGCAGAATGTGGGGGGAAAAAACAAGCAAATCACATATGGTTGACCTATTTGTCTGTATTGTTGCATTGTGAACTGATACTTTTTGAGTTTTTGGCAGCTTGCATTACAGCAATTTTGGCTCTTATTCGTTGTGATAATTAATTATCATGATCCTTTGATTTTCAGTGGGCGTCTCAAATCACCATGGTCTCGCAAGAAAAAGAAACACGCACTTTCACCTCGCCAATGGAGAAATATGCTCACTCCTGATGGGAAACTCCGTGATGGTGGAGTTAAGTTAGTGAAGAAAGTTCGCAGTGGAGTGAGTTATATTTGCAATTGATCTATATGATTGCTCCATTCAGAAGTTTTAGAATTGCATCGTCTCATGTTTCCTTCTCTTTGTTTTATGTATAATTTTGTCTCTGTTATTGGAGAATCTCTCTCAGTCTCTCTATCCCTCTCTCGTTATTTATTTAGTTATTTTTTAATGAAGGGTGTTGATCCAAGTATCAGAGCAGAAGTTTGGCCGTTTCTCCTAGGAGTGTAAGTATTTTCATTCTCTTATATCATTGGTCATTACTTTGTATGTTTGAGATACACTTTCTTTTTCATTGGATAGAATATATTTGGATGGACCTTCTGATCTGTTTTCTAATATTTCACCATTTGATATTTCTCATGGACTGAAGTTGGGTGCTTTGGTGTTTTCACAATCCTGGGAGGGAATTTGGATAGTCTGTTCCTCCCAAAGTCCAGATGATTGATGGACTCATCCCTGTAGAATTATCAACCTTCCATAATTGAAATTTAAGTAAGCTCATCCTAGTGTGTAGCTGCAAGGTACCACAAGTCTCAAGTTTGAGTTTCCCCAATATTTAAGTGGTTTAGGGTAGAGGGGCAGACTCATATCTTATGGGAGTGTTTCTAGCAGTTAGGATAAATGTCTTGCTATTGGGGTGGATTCCGTTCTTAAGAAAAAAGATTTCCTGTATGTCATGATGTAGCTCTTCCAAGTAGTATGATTGTTCATTCTTGATAAGATACCCCTTTTGGTTTGAGAGGCAGTCCCTTTTTGCCTGAGTGGGATCAGAAACTGGTGATTATTTATTCTTGTTAGTTAAAATTTTGCCAAGGCTATGTTTTTCCCCATATAATATTTTATGACAAGAAACATATCCTATTGTTTAATGTATCCTCAAAAGCTCCATAAATGCGAAAAAATTGCTCCTTTGTATGGAGATGTGTACAAAATAATGGTTACCACTCAGGTGCTGAGTTGCATCTTGCCAAAGACCAACCTGAGTTTAGGTTGGGTAGATGTTTAATAACTCAAAATCCAATCTAGCCAATGGAAAACACAGGCCAACCTGACCCTTTCAAGGCCACTCAAGGATCAGGTTGGCTGGCCTAATCCTGACTAAGTCTATTGATGTTGAATTCAGCATGAAATAACATCTCACTTTATGCTGATGGAAAATGACTTTATATCCATGCTTACATATGTTATTAGCATGTTGGGTGCACTGTGTCATGCGTTTTTGTGTTTGTTAGTAATTCAAATCACCATCTACAACCAGACCTGTGAATATGACTTTATATCCATGCTTACATATGTTATTAGCATGTTGGGTGCACTGTGTCATGCGTTTTTGTGTTTGTTAGTAATTCAAATCACCATCTACAACCAGACCTGTGAATCCCTTGGTGGTGCTATTGGTCATTTTCCATGATTTCTTCTGTTCTATTAGTGCCTATGCCTCCAATTTTGGCCAACATTTGTGTGGATGTCCACAAAATTTGGAATATAATGTTATAATAGAGATGCCAAGAGCATTTCCTTGCTAAATGGCATTGACATGCCTTTACCTTGTTGCAATCAGATAAGCCTTGACCTTGTTGATACATTTACCTCTTATCTAATTCGCTCACCCATTATTCAAAACCCCAAATATTTTCTTGGATTGAGCTTTGACCATCTCATCTGAAAACCAATTAGTGTCCAATGAGGGTAGGCTAAACCTTTTATGGCATTCAACCACCATCATTTGGGCGATCCATTCATTGATCTTAAGAGCGACATTGTTGCACCCCAACAATCCCTACCCCAACATGACGCTCTTATGGCTCGAACCCATGACTCTGATTTTGATACTAATTCTTAGATTAGGCTTTGATCATCTCATTCGAAAACCAATTGGTGTCTAGTGAGGGTAGACTAAGCCTTTTATGGCAGTCAACCACCATCATTTGGATAATCCATCCATCGGGCTTAAGAGCAACATTATTGCATCCCAATATATTTGATTATTTATCTAATTTAATTAATTATATTTGAAAAAAAAAATTAATAATAATGGTTCCTTATTATCTAGAAAAGAACGACAGTTCTCTCTTTTATTATTTCTTTCTGTGGTAAGATGCTCTATGGGACAATCCTCTATGTTTGTATTGCCCCCATTTTGAATTAATTGGTAAGTTTATAAAGCTTCTCTCTGCAGTGACTTGAGTTGTTTTTTTTTTTTTTTTTTTCCTTTTTTTGTTTCTTCAACAGCTATGACTTGAACAGTTCCAAAGAAGAAAGAGACATTGTGAAAACTCAAAATAGGTACTTTTCATCTGGTTCATATCTGATTCCTCCCTACTGAAGTGTTTTTTCCCTTATAGTCATTTGATACAAAGGAGAAGATGATTGTGTTTTTTTCACTCCCATCCTGACCTCTTGTTTCTATATTATTCTATTTAACTCCATGATTATATTTGTATTGATCTATGGTTGCAGAAAGGAATATGAGAAACTTAGGAGAGAGTGTCGGCGACTGCTAAAACACAGTGGTGAGAGCTATAAATTGAAGGAAAGTGGTGGAACCTGTGGCAATGGTGAGAATGGGAGTTTTATTCATGACACAGATTCTCCTGACTCTGAAGATGTGGTTAGTGCAAGGGAGTCCCTTTCTAGTGAGGAAAGGAGCCCAGATGGTGAGTACTCGGACCACCCTTCCAGTACATTGCTGGAAGGAGAGGATGTTTCAAGACGAATCACATGTGCAAGTGCCTCTGTACTCAATTCCGAGTCATCTGACTCGGACTCTTCTGAAGACCCTGATGTGAGTCAAACTTTCCCCTGCATGGAAAGCAGGGAAGAGGATGACCCAGACATGCCTACTGGGGAGGATTCTTCTCCTTCCAAAACAGAAGTACATTCGAAAATCCGTACTGCCGAGGATTTTGCCACATGGCAGCGGATCATCCGTGTTGATGCAGTGCGTGCCAATTCGGAGTGGATCCCATACTCACCAGCTCAGGCTGCAGTATCGGAAGGCAGAGCACGCTGTTCTGCAGAGGCTGTTGGGTTGAAGGATTATGATCACCTTGAGCCCTCCAGGATATTCCATGCTGCTCGTCTTGTCGCCATTCTTGAAGCCTATGCACTTTATGACCCTGAAATTGGCTACTGTCAGGGCATGAGTGATCTACTTTCTCCAATTATTTCTGTGATACTGGAGGACCACGAGGCTTTCTGGTGTTTTGTGGGTTTCATGAGAAAGGCCCGACACAATTTTAGACTCGATGAGATAGGCATCCGAAGGCAACTCAACACAGTCTCCAAAATCATCAAAAGCAAGGACTCCCACCTCTATAGACACTTAGAAAAGCTCCAAGCCGAGGACTGCTTTTTTGTCTATAGGATGGTGGTGGTACTCTTCAGGAGGGAATTATCCTTTGAGCAGACAGTCTGCCTGTGGGAGGTAATGTGGGCAGATCAGGCAGCTGTTAGGGCTGGGATCGGAAAGTCTGCATGGAGTAGAATAAGGCAGCGGGCACCACCAACTGATGACCTGTTGCTTTATGCCATTGCAGCCTCGGTTCTCCAGAAGAGAAAACTGATTATAGAGAAGTATAGTAGCATGGATGAGATCATAAGGGAATGCAACAGCATGGCTGGCCACCTTGATCTGTGGAAGCTCTTAAACGACGCCCATGACTTGGTAGTCAGTCTCCACGACAAGATAGAGACGCCCTTTTGATTGCTTGCTGTCCCCACGACTTCTTCCTTCACTAATTTATAATGGTCGGTTCTTTACTCGATCTTTGTTTTGGAGATGGAGGTCCTCAAAACTCCCTCTTATCTACTGCTTGGAACAAGCATTCCAAGGGCTATTTATGCAGCAGCATTATTCTATTACTCACTTTCAAAGCTCAGTGGAGCAATAGGACGATTCAAAACCTGAATTATTTGGGGGACGCCATCTCCTAAAACACGATGCCACGGGAAATAGGCGGGGGCTTTTGCTTATCACCAATATACTGCATTGGATGAAAAAGGTAAGAGTTCCACATTTGATCCTCAATCTTATTTACTTGTATTTCATTTAAAATGCTCTAAAATATGTTAGATTTTGAACTGTGCCCAGCAAGCTGATAATGGATGCTGTTGGATTCATTAATGAAAGGGCATGTGTGTCTTAGTCTTAGCCTTTCCTCCTTCCCTAATCCATTATGTTTTTATAAAAAATTGTGTTTTGTTAAGACCTCATGCCAAAGCTCCTCCTTGGCTTGGTCTTGTTGCTTTTTGTATTATGTTTTTTCCGTCTACACTACTTTTGGTAGTTTATCATTAAGAAAAATGACTCTCTTTGATTTTATTCTTAAAAATCCAAAAGAAAATAGAATACAATTAAAATTAATTACAGGTTTATAGAATTTTAAAATTATTTAATTTTATATAAAAAAATTTAAAATAATTGGAATGAGTTAAAAGTAACGTGTGAGAATAAATTATTGATTTTAAATTTATTTTTTTTACTCTTTCTCTATTTTTTTCTTCCTACTTTTGAAATCAAACATATCCTAGTAAAAGCATTGGGAATAAAACACAAAAACGGTTAGTTACATTGTTAAGCCCTTTTTCTAAGTCTCGAACTTTTATCAAAATTACCTAAATACCTTCAGAAAGCTGTGGCAGTTAAGCGCTTATTGACCATTTTTTATCTTAGTTCTGAGCGTTAAGAAATTGAGCCAAAGAGAAAGGGGAATCGGGTGAGTATAAATATGGAATAAGCGTAAGACAGCAAAACTAAATTAACGTTCGTATTCATTCATCTTCTTTGGTTATTAGAAAGTTTGAGTGAAAAAAAAAATAGATTAAATAATTTTAAAAAATTTAATAAAATGTTCTCGTATTTTGTTGTTGATGAATGCATTGACGAAAGAAAATAAATTGTCAGAATACATTTGTTTTCAATTTTTTAGAAGGAATGTGTGAAAGAAAGAGTATGATTGGTTTAGTAACCACTTCCAAACAATCAAACATGTTTTAAGAATTAGACAATCATTTTCTTGAGTTAAAAATTAATTTCAGAGCTTGGTTTGGTACTTTTTTTCTTTTTATTTTTAGAAATAAAAAATAGGAATAAATTCTATACGAGAATTCAACGTCTCGTACAAAAAGAAAAAGAATAAATGTATCACATGCCCCTAAAATTTATTTTTATAAATTTTTAAAAGTTGAGATAGTAAAAAGTTTTTAATACCATAATTCTTTTAAATAGTTTTTAAATCGGTAATCTTTTGAAAACCTTTTAAGATTTCTTGTATTACTACTATTTTTATTTTAAAATCAGAAAATTGGAAGTGCATCGGATTTTAAAGTTTTTCTTAAAAAAGATAAATTATTTTATTTTTTCTAAACTATTTGATTTTGAAAAAGTATTAAAAAATGGTTTTTTTAATCTTTGATTTTACAATGAAAAATGGAAAAAAAATTAAAATTAATTAGAAATTTATATATTTTAAAATTATTTAATTTTGTATAAGAAAATTAAAATTAAGTGATGGATTTGAAATAAAATATAAAAATAATTTATTGATTTTAAATTTTTGTTTATGCTATCTCTATTTTCTTTCTTATTGACGGAAATTTAACCTTCAAAGGGAACATGATTAAAATAATGAAATGAATCCTCTCACTATTTTGTGGAATAATTGGAGAATGGTATGGTACAATTATATACCTAAAATCCGAAACTTGCTTTCATCAGTAAGACCCAAAAAAAAAAAAATCCAGGACAAATCAAAAACATAATGAGCAAAAACAGCCGACAGCCAACCCAGCTTTAGTTCGTTAACAGTCAATTCATGGTCCGGCAAACAATCAAATTCGGGTAGTTTCCTCTTTTGGACAAAACGCATCTTGACATGTCATTAGTTAACAAATCTTTGAAGTAGATGTTCTTGAAAACGATTATAAAAAATTAAATTTTAATTATTTTTTGGGGATAAAATTCTATTTAAAAACCCAAATATGAAAAATGAATTTTTTTAATAATAATAATAATAAACTCCACTTTTCTTTGAAGGAAAAATCGGGCATGAAATGCTTTTAACATTTCCCCCTACTTCCCACCGTTACCCAAACATAAAATCATCTAATTTCCAAAACCAAATTGATAGTAAATAAATAAAGGTAAATAGAGAGGGTTAAGGGAATACCACAGGTTCAATCTGGCCAGAGAACTGGAACAAGGAGAAGCAAATGAAAAAGGTCAGAATACCCAAATCATGAAGTAAAAGTTCTCAAAAGGCTCCTGCTTATGATCCAACAAAATTAAAGTCTGCAATAGCATAACTGTTAAGCCAACAGCAGGCTGTAAACTACAATGGAGTCTAGTAGAGGACTATGAGCCCGAAACAACAACTCGGCACGCACAAACACCATTGATAAAACTAAAGCAAGGAGACTAGTACTTCTTTCTGCTATTCAACTAATGCAGGCAACCACAAATTTAACGGTTTAGAAAGAGGAAAGGGGAGGGAGTAGCAGACTATTCCTTTTTGGTGTATTGTCGAACCACAAAGGCTAAGCCCAAGATCAACAGGGGCACAAGGAATTGTAAAATCTTAATCACAAATTCAGAGGTCTTATCATGATTGTAGGCGGCTTGCTGGGGTGGAATGAAAGTCCGTTTTAGAGGAACACTTGATGGATCAATCTCACCAATGCAGTATTTTTCCATCATGTCTCTGGCTGCATCACTGTGGCCTACATCTTCAAAATCATTTGTTGCATCCTTCCCTGCAGAAGAAAATTCAGTCACTTTGTGTGTAGGGGCACTAATCGGTTTGGTAGACAACGGGGTGTGAGATTAGCTAGAGGTGATGTATCATAACTTACCAGTTGCTGATAGCAGAACTTCATCACCTCCAGGATGATCATCCATGAACGGAGTTACATCATACACCTGTTATGATAGATGGAGATTTTAAAATTTTATCAACAAATTAAATAGAATAGAATAAAGTCACCAACATCCAAAACCATGTCTCATTCAAAATTGCAGGGCAGGATGGACTCCATTGTTGATGTTGCATTCAACTATTAAAAAGTCCTTAAGAATGATACTTTGAGAAATCATAAATTACAAGGTCCTCAAAAATAACTTCAAAATTCTGTAAAATGATTTGGTGAGGCAGGTACATTCAAATGATAAAACAAAGTTGGAAAATATATTCGATAAATAAGTATGTTTTTGCTATAACATTCCATCATGTTCAGCATAAATTATGAGGAGAAAAGAACTAACAAATATCAACTGGAAAATTCAGCTCTCTTTACATCAAAAACTTCTATCATTTGCTCTTGCTCAAGGATTTCCTGAGCAGGGTTGTGAAACAACCTAAGCATCCATCTAAAATACTCTTTTTATCTGGATTGGATCCTATGGGTAAGAATGATAATTTTGTCTTAAAACATGACTGAAGCCTGAAGGTCATCATTTTACATGTCAGGTTAGTTAATTCTTACTTTTTGTTCTAAGTGACCATTAAGAGGTGTCTCCTAAAATTTCCTCTTGTTCTTGGACATTTCTGATTAAGGAGCCATGGGGGTTCCTTTGGATGCTTTACTTCACAATTAGACCCATGTCCACACATGGCTGATACAGTACAACTAGGTTTTTTGCCCATGTCTTCACATGGCTGTTACAGTACAACTCGATTTTTCGCTTTCCTTTGCACACATTTTCTATGCAACTAGAAAGCAATAAATAGCCAAGGAATATCAGAGCATGGTCTTGATTCTCTTCTGATAATAACACTTGATATAAATGAGTAGCAATAATACTTAATTTCTAAGAGTAGCTTATAGAACATTTTGCCTTGGCCTATTAAGAAGGAGAAATAGAACGTTTTGGCTCAACAACAGGAAAGCTAAACCGAGTTTATATTCTGAGATTTATATAATCAGCCACTTAAATATATAACAACGCAAAATAAGTTTCTCGCCAGTCTAGCAACTAAGATACATAATTCTCAAAGCCATGAAATCCTTAAAATAATGAAATGCAGCTTTTGTTCTTTTGCTTCCAGAAATGAAAAACAACAAAATTAAGATTCGAATCCGATACAACATCTGTCAAAGTTACGGCTACACCTTTGATGCAAAGATGATTCTTGAAAAGGTAAGAAAAAGAAAAGCATTATAAACTCCCAAATTAGCCAGAAAACAAAAGCCTTCACTGTACCGAGTCTATAACCACCAAATAACTTAATTAAGAAAATTTTAAACACTTTTTGAATCTTATTCACCACAGATACTCTTCACCAAAATCAGAAATGATTACAGCTACTTCCTTTCAGTTCAAATTCTAACCACTTCGCGAAAATCACATGCGATGTGAGACCTTTCTCTCCAAATTCAAAACTAATTTTGCGAGAATTATTTTTTTTAAAAAATCGAATTAATCTACATATTTACAGGAGCTTGAAAATCAAAACAGAAATTTCCAAACCAAACATGCATAATTTCATTTTCTATCACTTTCCTCGGTTTTCCCGACAACCAAACTATTAAGAAAACCGATTCGGAAAGAACAAAAACGAATCAATTAAGATCTGACCTTTCCGGAAATAACCAGCCAGCAATCTTTGGTCTGATTATGCTTAGCGACCTCTTCGAACAAGTGAATCTTCGGATCTGATGCCATTTCTTCTGCTGTTCACTGCACAAAACACACAAAAACCAAAGAATAAAAACAAAAAAGGAAAAGAAAAACCTAAAAATTCATATAAAGTTTAACCAAGGATCAAAAATACAGAATTCACAATCGGAATCAAAAAAGAAAAAGATGAATCTTACGAGAGTAAAGTCTCGACGACTCTCCCTCTCTCTCTCTCTCTCTCTCTCTGATTCTTATAGCGGTCTTTTGTATTGTGCGCGAGGCCGACCCAAGGAAAGCCTCCTATTTATACGACCAGCCTGAGGAGATCTCATATTTACTCAAATGCCCCTAATGATTAATCACATTACCAAATTTGCCACTACAAACGGACTTTGACATTGACTAATGATAGCAATGCGTTTTGCGTGGTGTTTGGTTAGATTTAGATAGCCGTCTAAAAACGTCTGTTTGGTACCATGGGAAACTCTATTCCAAGAGAGGATGGTGTTATTGGTTGTCCAAACATACTTTACCATATAATTCCATGTTTGAGTTTTCCTTTTTTAGAATATTTAGTTGCCTTAAATGGATACAATAATTAATATCTTAATTATGTATAAATTATATATTTTTTGAGTTTTCATTTGATTCCCGAATATAATCGATTTCTTTATTATAAAAAGTAATATATAACTGTGGACCCCGTCTTTTCGCTCGATGCGTTCCCATGACAAACTTGTTTTTTATTTATTTTGTAAAAAAAATTATTTTTAGAAAAAAAAAACTTGGAGTCCACTTATTTAAGAATTGCAGTTTTGGAAACGAAATTTAAGAATTGGTGTTTTGGAAATTTAATGAAAATTGGAGTTTTGAATATTAAATTTAAGAATTGGAATTTTGGAAATTAAATTTGAAAGAAATTGGAATTTTGGAAATTTTGAAAAATTATTTTAAAAAGATAAAATTGAGAATAGAATTTCGAAAAATCAAATTTTAAAAAATTGGAATATGGGAAAATTGGAATTTTGAGAAATTATTTTAAAAAGTAAATTTGAGGGTGGAATTTTGAAAATTAAATTTCGAAAATTGGAATCTTGGAAAAATTATTTTGAAAATGGAATTTCAGAAAATTAAATTTAAAAAAAAAATTGAAATATTGGAAATTTGGAATTTTGATAAAAATATTTTAAAAATTAAATTTGATAATAGAATTTCGAAAAATTAAATTTCGAAAATTGGAATCTTGGAAAAATTATTTTGAAAATGGAATTTTGGAAAATTCAAATTTTGAAGAATTATTTGATAATAGAAATTTGTTTTGGAAAATTATTTAAAAAAGGAAATTTTGAAAATTGGATTTGAAAATTGGAATTTTGGAAAAGTATTTGAAAATTGAAGTTTTGAAAATTAAATTTTGAAGAATTGTTTGAGAATGGAATTTAAAAAAAAATTAAAAATTTTTAAAAATGGGAATTTTGGAAAAATGAACTTTGATATAAAAAAAATGGAGAATTAAAATGGAAATGTGAGCTGCATAGGCGTGAAAGAGAATTGGAACCAGTTTAAGTGGATGAAATAATGAGAAAAAATAGGTTTGGTGGTTGTATGAGATAATGGGAAGAATGGAAATGAGTTGATAGTGCTAGGACCCATCATTTACTTGAGTTTTCCATGCTAAGTTATGCCCATAGTCTTAGATGTTCCATTTCTAGGTGGAAAAACCCAGCAAAAGCAAATCAAATTTTCCAACGGTCATCATGATGATAATAAGTCAATAACTCAAAAACAGAAATGGGATTCCCAAAACAAAGCAGAAATTCTCTAACCCACCATCACAAAATCCTAACAAAAACGAAACCCAAATGTATAAACAAATAGAAAAATATCACCTTTTGAGAAAGAACCCAAATGGAAAAACAAAAATGAGGAATCCGCTTCCACTCGTTTTCATCCCCTCTCTTCCCCGGTTTCCATGCTCAGCTCACCCATTTTTTTGCTTTTCTTCCAAGCTGCCACCCGCGTAAGTCCAACTATCTGTTTTCCTTTCCCGAAAAGCTAGATCTCCACTTCTCATATCTCTCAAGCTGCTCACGTTTTCCAACACTCCCCCCAACAACTAGCTCAATCCCTGAATCTAGCCGACTAGCTCCCCTTACTCTGCTCCAATCCCTGAAAAACTCTTCCTGTTTTTTTTTTGTCTTTGTTATCCTAATTCTCTCACCCCACTCTCTTTTTTTCAGTTGCTCCCCGCCTTTTTTCTTTCCCTATTCTTTGTTTTTCCACTTAGCTCACTCTCTTTCAATCTATCCAAAACAGAGCACCCATGGACCGCCCTTCCATCGGCTCATCCCCTATTTTTCGCCCTCATATCTTTCTCTCAAGCTGCCCATCTGTTTTTTCTTTCTTTTTTAGTTTCATTCCCCCTTAAAACCAGTCTCTAACCCATTCCCTTTTTAGAATCCCTTCTCAAGTTTTTTAGCCAATGACCTCTCTTTCTATCATTCCATCAAACTGGTTTTCTTCTCCTCCAAGCCTCCACCAACTTTACTGCTTCAACCACCACCATGGCAAGGTGGTTATGTCCAATGCTACGCGTCCCATGTAGCTTGGCTCCTCCGAAAATCGGCCCCCACTCCAAAAACAAACTGCTAGTTTTTCCAGGGTTTGAGAAAAAAAAAACCATGGTTCAAGAGGGGTTTATAAATATGCCCCTCTTCGGTAGAGTTCACGAGTGCAAGGAATATGAATACTAGAGTTAAAAGGAAGTGTGAATAGTGAGTGGAACAAAGTGAACTCTACCGAAGAAAAAGAAAGACCCCCAAAGGTACACAAGTAGAACACAAACTCGCTCAAACCAACAAAGAACAAAAGTGCTCCAAAATCCTAAGAGAAATGTAGCTCTCAAGGTTCCTCTAAAGTTGCACTAGGGATCCAGACTCTCTCTAAGATGTCTCCACAAGTGATTCAAAAATCGATGTCAAAGTTGAGTAGCAGTTGAACCACCAAGGAGCATAGGAATAAATGCATACAAAGGGAGAAACCACACATCTACTATATGAAAGTAGGATGGAATATGAAGTTGTGAGGACAAAGTATGCAAAGACCAGAGCCATCTAAATCTAAAGGAAAGGATGAGACGCAATCAGAATGACCGGAATCACTAAAATAAGGAAAAGAGAATGTGGTCGCCATGACTTAAAACACCTAAAACAGAATGAAAGATAGGACGCAATGTGATTGACGGTATAGGTGTGATCTACGCTGAAAACTCAAACTCATACTGACATGGAAGATGATGATCAATATAGGTGCGGTCCTAAAAACTCAAACTGACATGATAATGACCGATCGATATAGGTGCGATTCCGACTCGAAACTAAATCGACATGACAATGACAGATTGATATAGGTGCGATCCTAACTCAAAACTGAACTGATATGACAATAACCGATCGATATGGGTGCGACCCCAACTCAAACTCAAATAGACAAGATGAATGATCGATTGATATAAGTGCGGTCCCAACTCGAAACTAAACTGAACTAACAAGATGAATGACCGCTTAACCGATCGATATAGGTGCGATCCCAAAACTCAACCTGAACTCAAACTAACAAGACAAATGACTGATCGATATAGGTGCGGTCTCAACTCAAACTAAACACAAACTGATAGGAAGATGACCGATTGATATAGGTGCGACCTTGACTCAAACTGAGATGACAATGAGATGGCTAATCAATATAGGTGCGGTCCTAAAATTGAACTGATAAGATGAATGACCGATTGATATAGGTGCGGTCTCAACTCAAACTAAACACAAACTGATAGGAAGATGACCGATTGATATAGGTGCGACCCTGACTCAAACTGACATGACAATGAGATGGTCGATCGATATAGGTGCGGCCCTAACTCAAACTGAATTGACATGATGAATGACCGATTGATATAGGTGCGGTCTCAACTCGAACTGAACACAAACTGATAGGAAGATGACCAATTGATATAGGTGCGACCTTGAAACTCTAACTGACGTGACAATGAGATGACCGATCGATATAACTACGACCCCAAACTCTAACTGATAAGACGATGATCAATCGCTATTGGTGCGGTCCTAACTCAAACCGAACACAAACTGATAGGAAGATGACCAATTGATATAGGTGCAACCCCAACTCAAATTGAACCGACATGATGAATGACAGATCCATATAGGTGCGGTCCCAACTCGAATTGAACACAAACTGATAGGAAGATGACCAATTAATATAGGTGCGACCCTGAAACTCTAACTGACATGACAATGAGATGGTCGATCAATATAGGTGTGGCCCCAAACTCTAACTGATAAGACGATGACCGATCGATATAGGTGCGGTCTCCACTCAAACTAAACACAAATTGATAGGAAGATGATCGATTGATATAGGTGCGGCCCTGAAAACTCAAACTCATACTGACAAGATGAATGATCAATCGATATAGGTGCAGTCTCGAAAAACTCAAATTGATAGAAAGATGGTTGATCGATATAGATGCGACCCCAAATACTCAAACTGACAATACAAATGACCAATCGATATAGGTGTGGTCTCAACACAAACTGATAGGAAGATGACCAATTGATATAGGTGCGACCTTAACTCAAACTAACATGACAATGAAATGGTCGATCGATATAGGTGCGGTCCCAACTCAAACTGATAAGAAGATGGCTGATTGATATAAGTGCGGTCCTAAAAACTGAAACTGAACTGATAAGATGAACGATCGATCAAATGGCTAAAAGCCAGAGGATAACTAAAATAACGATGCAAGCAAACTCGACCGAATGGGATATGCCCCAGTATGACAACTCATAAGGATTGACAACTAGGTCAAAAGATAATGAAGTCTGTGAAAAGTCTGATGAACCCATGGAAGGAGGGTATGCCCTAATATGCAACTTGTAGGGGTCAACAACTAGATCAAAAGGTGAATGAAAGTCTGCTGAAAAGTCTGATGCTCTCGGAGAATGGGGTATGCCCCAGCATGTAACGGTGAACAAACTGAGATACAAAATGCCTCAAAACTGATGTGTTTTGAAATATGCTCATCCATCATGTAATGAAAATGTCTAACCTCAAATAGGTAATGTCAAACAGGACTATGCATCGTTATACCATGATAACAAAACAAAACTAACTGATGAATAAAAACAATGATGACCAGTGCTCAAAATGCAAAGAGCAAGCAAATCAACACTCAGCATGCCAACTGTCAAAATCAAAACATCATCACTAATAAATCAACAATCTATCAGGTCTTGCCATCATGGAAGATGTTGAACCTAAAGTCCAAAATATGTATGAAAGCGCAATCAAAGAAATCGAGGACTGATCTACATTTTCTCCTAATCGAGAGAGGGATGTGAGGTCATGTGTCATGGTGAGATGTGTGGGATAAAAGAAGGTAATGATCAAACTCTAGTAAGATAGAAAACATGAAAGTGTCAAGGGTGAAATGTCTGAATACGAAATGAAAGGTAGGCAGGTATTCGAGATCATCCAAGTATGCCAAGAAGACTAAACCCAAGGTGTCAATAGCTACATAATCCATCAAAAACAGCAATCATAAATAGAAAGTCAAGTCTCGATGTCAAAATATCTAACAAAGTGGCTATGTCCAAGTATGCAATGATGATAACATGAAATAATCCAATAATCTCAATATCACCCGTCAGATGCTCCAATGTAAATAATCAATATGATATCTCTCCAAAAGATGGATATGCCCTAATGTAAAGGATCCGATAGGGTGGCTATATTCTAATGAAAAATGCTCCCACCCCGACTACGCCCCACTATAAAGTAGTGTATTTGAGTCAACAACTGTTGAGGAGGACCATGCGTAGTGTACTTCAACAAATCAATCAATCTCTACTCCTGATGCCAAAAATGGAAACATCTCAACATAATCCATATGAATCAGAATCCTCGTGCTCTATAAGTCTGAATGAAGTGGCTATGCTCTAAGATAAACCAAAGTTCATCGCCAATGAGAGGGCTATGTCTCAACATGTGCAATCTCTAAAGTAATTGTATCTCAAAACAAACCATCATCTAAAAAATCAACCATGAATGAGTAAGGGTGTCCCAATGTAAAATATCGAGTAGAGTGACTATATCTCCAATAAAAGCACTCTCTGAAATGGCTATGTCCTAGTGTAGGGTCATTCCACAACTCCCAATCCATCACAATCCAAGTGAAGAAACGAACTAACTATGCCCCAGTGCAAGGTATCATCCTGAAAGAAACTGTCATCAATGAGCGGGGTATGCCCTAGTGTATATCACATCATCTCATAAAATCCATCACTGATAAGAAGGGTATGTTCCAGTGTAATCCATCGTCTCAACTCCTCGTCTAGTATACTCCAAGAAATAATCTCCATCCAATCTCAAGTATTGCCCATGTATGAGTCGTCAAGCACAATGTGTGAAGTCATGACCTCAGAGTGGTCTTAAGACACGAGATGTAACATAGGTTAAAGTAATAGGGTGAAAGAAACGAAAGGAAACTAGGCTCAAAGATCCAACGATATAATCCGCATACCCCTCATGCATGAAATGCAATGCGTAGAAAACATCATGAGTCACGAACCTAAGGATCCCTACACGAAAAGTGATGATAACGGAATGGACATATCGAATAAGAAATAATAAAGTTTGGATGCTAAACCCAAGTCAAACATCAAGTAGGATGAGAAAAGAAAGAAATCGGATGAGGTAGAGTGAAATGGATGAATAAAGTAAAGATAGAAGAAGACAAAAAGATAGAAAAGTGAGTGATGTTAAACCTGCATCAAAGCATGGAGAAAAGTCACATAAAAAAAATGATGGAATGATGGATAGAGCAATAATCCAGAGATACCGTAGAAAGGTCGCTCACCTCTTTTACAAAAATCGAATGGGCGACTCATACTTTCACCCAAAACATATACCAAGATAGAATCTCATAAAAAAGCTCACATACGAACTCTCTATAACACATAAACTCAATGAAGCAAACTAGCACATCCATACATGTGCTCAATGGAAAACAGTATAATGAACAATGCATTTTTTTTTTTTTTTTTTTTGTGCATACTCTGACCAATAATGAATTATCTCCCATGAAAATACATACCCAAAAGATCAAATCCTCTCCACATACAGATGTAACATGAATCCTCACTAACAAGACAACCTTTCAAACTAAAATCTCTGAACCACTATCTATGGGGTGAATAGAGGGAAAGAATGTGACAATCTTCCATGCAGTGACGTGTGAAAAACCACCACTCAATGTGAAACAAGGATAATGTCGAGTAAGCAATGATGAGAGAAAAGACAGAGAACGAATATCACAAGTGGTGATATGTGATGCCGGAAAAAGTGATGAGATGATGTCAAAATGGAAAATATCACAATGAAGAGTGAGGAATGAGGCCTGAATATGTATGTCATGTCTAGAACTCATGACGTATCTAATCAAAGCATGCAAGCACTATAGGGTCCTCAACCCGGTGTAATAAGTAAATGAGGTGATGAAAGAAAATGTTATGTGCTCGTGTGAGGCTCAATAGGCTAGCAACAGGTAACTCTATATGTAAGGGTAATAAAGTAAATGGGCTTATGAAATGATGACTACCCATCCTTTGACCACTACCTCGAACATCGTACTCTCAAAATCTCATGTGGTCAATCCTAAAGACTGGCATTCGTCCAACATAGTCATATCAACCTCTCTGAAATCGTGTGAAAGTTCTCACTAATGCTCTGTGATAATCATCAAAGCCTTATGACCATCACCTCACTCTATCATCATAAGCCACTCACCATCATCTCATAAAATCACCATCTCTAGTCATCTAGACTCTCTAAAGTCATGTGCAATGGCTCAGATCTGGATGTTTCATGATAACCCCTCTGCCTCAACAATATCATCAAGCAGTCAAACCACTCTTTCATCGTGATCCATCTATCATCATGCAAAGCTCACCTTAGGTCTAACCATCTCGGACTCTACCTAGTCAGATTAAGGAAATGATGGAAAGAATAGGAAATGCTACTATAGCATACAAAGGTGAATAAGGATGGTAAGGTCGTATAATGGTACCAATGGGTGGTGTCATGTCAGGCTCAAAATGGGTAGGTCATCAAGTCTACAAAGTCAGGATATGGATATAGATATGGTACTTGCTCTGATTAGAAGGTGAAATGGGTCACAGTCTCGAATTCTCTAGGTCGATCTTCCGATCGTAGGCCAATAAGCTCAATATCCTCTATGATAGGTCAAGCCTCAAGACCACAATGTGCAAATGAATAGATGTCCCAAGTCAAAAGTACAACATATCATATGATATATGGTCATGTGATGGAAATCTAAAACTGGAAATATGACAGAAACTCAAAGGTCATAAAGGTGTCCAATGTGAGATGGATACAAATGTGACTAAAGAATTTCTATCAGTGATCCAGAAAATGAATGAAGTGTGAAAAACAACACTGTCATGAGATCGATACTCCATCTATAACAAAATATCTCTGATTCACTTTCAACCCAAGCTCCATAAAGAAAAATGATAAGGTGATCAATGCAGATCTTTAAAAAATATATGAATATGAAAACAAGCCCTTCACCTTTTTGTAATGAAAATATCGGGTTGAAAATAGAAATAGGCAAATCGACCAAAGAATGAAGTACCGAGCCCATGACACATGAAGAATGTAAAAAAGTGAGCATAATCAATGAGCATATCCCAAAACGTCAAGCAGAAAGTGACAACAAATCGAAAGAATGTGTCAACTCAAGAAAATAAGACTATTTAAATCTCTAGGGAGAAAGTGTGTTAGACTCAACGAGCGACAAGAGGAAACCAAAACTATACAGTAAGGGGTGGTCCAACTGATACTCAAACTTGCACTCATATCTAAGCACTCTCAACTGGAGACCAAAAGAGAGAGTACTGGATCCGAACTATAACTAAAGACACTCTGAAGGCCCTCAGATGTACCCACATATAGGGAAAGAAGTCCTGATCGAAGGGTCTAAGGCTCAACCTATAAGGTCAAGGTGACTCTAAAAAGAAAAAAGAAGGACTCCTAGCAAAAGTGATCGTACCCTCCAGCGATATGCAACCCTTTGCACGCCTCCTAAGAGACGAGACGTTTCCATGCAAGGTAATCATCACCTCCACACATGCACTACCTCGACATCCCAGGAGGTTTCCTATGGTGAAAGCTCTCGCAAATCTCAGCACTCGGTAGTCGACTAAAGTGCATAGTGAATGGTGTGGGTGCATCCGAATATCCTATGAAGCTAAAAAGAAAACACGCTAGCCACACAAATATCCTGAAATCTAGCTTTGGGTTATACAAGTCTTCAAAGATTGGACTCCAATTAGCATCAATATGTTGACCACCTCCAAAATGCTCTCAAACATAGATATAGCCCATCGCTAGATCCTACTCTTAATCACTAACTTGATCGAAGAGCAAACAAAGCAACAAGTCTCATATGAAATACGAGATCAAAGAAAACTAGTTCGACCTGAGACTAGGGACTTGGAGATAAGAGGATAGGTGTGTGTCCCACACAGACAAGCAACACATGCATCATGCAAGATAATATAGGTCATGCAACAAGCAGTCAAGCAAACCACAGGTATATAATCCAAATCTACACACAAGCTAAGCAAGAAATATGATAATCGAGATGGATATATAGCAATGATAGCATGCTCCAAGATGATCAAGATAATATACAAGCAAGTGAATCAACACTAAAACAAACAGGATATATAACAATATGAACATACATGTCAAAGTGAACAATGTTAGGAATTTGAGGCTAATCCAAACTATGGTAATCACCCTATAGGGGGGGTAAATAGGGTGATGGTCTCTTTTTCCCAAATTTAAACTATGTAAAAATAAGAGACAATTATATGCAAATATATAGTAAACAAAATAAACACAATTGCATATAACTTAAAAGAGTAAGGGAAGAGAGAGTGCAAACACAAGATTTATAGTGGTTCGGCGCAACCCGGCCTACATCCACTCTTCTCTAGCTTCAATCCCAAGCTTGAGGTTCCACTAATTCAAGGCTTCCAAACCAAGCCTTCAAGCAATACAATTGGATTATGGTTCCAATCCACCCTCTTGGACTTTTGGCTCCAAGCACCCTTTACACTTCTCAAGAGATACCACACTCTTGGAAAACTTCCTCTCAAGGATATACAAATAAAGATCTCACAAAATCCTAGTACAAAAGCTTTAAGCTCAAATGATACAAGAAACTAGGATTGAATGGTGCACTAAAGATATGCAAGTTTTGGAACAATGGTGCACTCAAAAACACTCTTCTAAGGCTCAAATATATTCAAGAATGATTTAGGAAGGTTAAGCTCTAGAAACAATGAAGATTGGAGCCTTTTTATAGAAGAAAAAAGCCAAACTAGCCGTTTGGGGTTCGTCCGGTCGAGCTGGGGGTCGACCGGTTGACTAGCCGTTAGCATTTAATGTTTGGCAGGTGACCGTTGGGCCTCGACCGGGCCTCGACCGGACCTCGACCGGACCTCAACCGGACGAGGTTCAACCTTGACCGGTTGAACAACCGTTCTGGAAGAAAGAGAAAATTTTTGCATTTTTCAAACGGTCGACCGGTTACTGTTCATACCCCTCAACCGGTTGAGCTGAGGGTCAACCGGTTACTGTTCATAACCTCAACCGGTTGAGCTGTGAGTCAACCGGTTACTGTTCATCCGGTTCAACCGGTTGAGCCGTTTTTGGCTCAACACCCAACTTTTTCAATTTAAAACCTTTAAAACAAGTTTGGAAAATATTTGACATAAGGTTTTAATTGAAAACATGAAATCATCCAATTTTAAAAGGATTTAAAATGAATTAATTCTTGGATGATTTTGGTGCATAAGTAAAGAATGCAATGCATGAGAAAAAACCTAGTGCACCAACAACCTTACAAAGAGATCTTATGAAGCTTGGGTCTTGAAAAGCACTTCTCTTTGAGGTGGTCTTCTTCTTCATGATTTCTCATTGGCTTGATTTGTCTTTGGATTGCCACTTTGGAAATCATCTTGCCTAATCACACTTAAAATATAATCATTAGTTCTAAACCTTGTTTTGTTATCATCAAAATCAAGATTAACCAAACCTTGGTTTCACAAACAAGATAATCATGGCAAGCATAGAATCGATCAATATCATTAGCATGCCAATGTCGCAAATGGATATAGCAATTAGGCATGGAAAATCGTCATATCAAAACTCTCAATGTGCTATGAACACTCAATCATAAAAAAACACAAAGAGAAAGTATTCATCAATTGACTAATCAAACGTCATATTTGCTTCAACTTAAGTTCAAGTTTGACCCTCAAAACCTTCCCAGCGGAGTCGCCATTTTGTGGACCCCACATTTTCGCTCGATGTGTTCCCACTCGATGACAAACTCGTTTTTTTATTTATTTTGTGAAAAAAATGGTTTTTAGAAAAAATACTTTGAGTCGCCACTTATTTTAATTTTTTTTTAAAAGGGAAAACAAAATAAGAAAGAAAACCTTGTGTGACTTCTTATTTTGAAAAGACAGACCTGTGAAAAACCGAGTCAGGTCTGGGGGTCAAATTACTTATTGGGAAGGTACGATAAAAAGACCGTAGCACCCCTCTAAGTCTCTAAAAATGAGTCTCTACTAAATAAAGTGAAGCAAACATGACAATTAATTAGGAAATCAATAGATACCAATGAAATGATCAAATAATAAAATGAATCATGTATGAGAATAAACAAAGTGAGAGTGAGAGCGTACCTTGACAGCAAATAATAGTGTGCTATCATGGAAACAAGGTTAGTTCAAGTATAAAATTATCACATGCATATCAAAGAGCAAGACAAAGATCAAACAATATTCATTAAACATAGCAATTGACAATCAGAATAGATCATATGTAGGGCCCCCACCAAAGCCCAATTTATCTTGCATGAATTAATCTCACAAATTCCATTGTTTTGAAATTATGAAAATTGTCTTCATGCTTATTAAAAATCAAGGAAAATAGAAAATTATTTTAAAATCAAAGAAAAATTGTGATTATAAATTGGGAGTTCTTAAAATTAAATTTATAAATTGAGATTTTAAAAATTAAATTTGAAAGAAATTGAAGTTTCGAAAATTATTTGAAAATTGGGAAATTAAATTTAAGGATTGGAATTTTGGAAATTAAATTTAAAAGAAATTGGAATTTTGAAAATTAACAGAGAATTGGAGTTTTTTTTTTAAATTAAATTTAAGAATTGGAGTTTTGGAAATTTAATGATTATTGGAGTTTTGGGAAATTAAATTTAAGAATTGGAATTTTGGAAATTAAATTTGAAAGAAATTGGAATTTTAGAAAATTTGAAAAATTATTTTAAAAAGTAAATTTGAGGGTGGAATTTTGAAAATTAAATTTCGAAAATGGAATTTTGGATAATTAAATTTAAAAAAATTGAAATCTTGGAAATTTGGAATTTTGAGAAAATATTTTAAAAAGTAAATTTGAGAATAGAATTTCATAAAATTAAATTTCGAAAATCTTGGAAAAATTATTTTGAGAATGGAATTTCGAAAAATTTAAATTTTGAAGAATGATTTGAATATGAAAATTTGTTTTGGAAAATTATTTGAAAAAGGAAATTTTGAAAATTGGAATTTTGGAAAAGTATTTGAAAATTGAAGTTTTGAAAATTAAATTTTGAAGAATGGTTTGAGAATGAAATTAAAAATATATATATATATATATAGAATTTTGGGAAATTATTTAAAAAATGAAGTTTTAAAATTTTTAAATTTGGAAATTGAAATTTTGGAAAATTATTTGAAAATTAAATTTAAAAATGAGAATTTTGGAAAAATGAACTTTGATATAAAAAAAATGGAGAATTAAAATGGAAATGTGGGTTGCACACGCGTGAAAGAGAATTGGAACTGGTTTAAGTGGAGGAAATAGTGAGAAAAAATAGGTTTGATGGTTGTATGAGAGAATGGGAAGAATGGAAATGAGTTGATAATGCTGGGACCCATCATTTACTTGAGTTTTCCATGCTAAGTTATGCCCATAGTCTCATATGTTCCATTTCTAGGTGGAAAAACCCAGCAAAAGCAAATCAAATTTTCCAACAATCATCATGATGATAATAAGTCAAGAACTCAAAAACAGAAATGGGATTCCCAAAACAAAGCAGAAATTCTCTAACCCACCATCACAAAATCCCAACAAAAACGAAACTCAGATGTATAAACAAATAGAAAAATATCACCTTTTGAAAAGGAACCCAAATGGAAAAAAAAAACTGAGGAAAACCCCACTGCATGTAATGACTTCTTCACAACTTCCTAATAAAAAACCATTGGACTCTCAACACCCAAATCTCTTATCCTAGTCTCATTTTATCCTACACTTTACCTCTCTCTCCGGAATCCGTTTCCACTTGTTTTCATCCCCTCTCCTCCCCAGTTTCCATGCTCAGCTCACCCATTTTTCTGCTTTTCTTCCAAGTTGCCACCCGCGTAAGTCCAACTATCTGTTTTCCTTTCCCGAAAAGCTAGATCTCCACTTCTCATATCTCTCAAGCTGCTCACGTTTTCCAACACTCCCCCAACAACTAGCTCAACCCCCGAATCCAGCCAACCAGCTCCCCTTGCTCTGCTCCAATCCTTGAAAAACTCCCCCTGTTTTTTTTTTTTTTTTTTTTTTGTCTTTGCTATCCTAATTCTCTCACCCCACTCTCTATTTTTCAGCTGCTCCCTACCTTATTTCTTTCCCTATTCTTTGTTTTTCCACCCAGCTCACTCTTTTTCAATCTCTCCAAAACAGAGCACCCATGGACCGCCCTTCCATCGGCTCATCCCCTGTTTTTTGCCCTCATATCTTTCTCTGAAGCTGCCCATCTGTTTTTCCTTTCTTTTTTAGTTCCATTCCCCCCTAAAACCAGTTCTCCAGCCCATTCCCTTTTCCGAATCCCCTCTTAAGCTTTTCAGCCAACGACCTCTCTTTCTATCCTTCCATCCAGCTGGTTTTCTTCTCCACCCCCCATTCCCTTTTCCGAATCCCCTCTTAAGCTTTTCAGCCAACAACCTCTCTTTCTGTCCTTCCATCCAACTGGTTTTCTTCTCCACCAAGCCTCCACCAACTCTACTGCTTCAACCACCACCATGGCAAGGTAGTCATGTCCAATGCTACACGTCCCATGCAGTTTGGCTCCCCCGAAAACCGGCCCCACCTCCAAAAACAAGCTATCAGCTCTTCTTGGCTTTGAGAAAAAAAAAAACCCATGGTCCAAGAGGGGTCTATAATAACATCTTAAAATTATTATCTTATCTTTACATTTTCTTTAAGTTTTTAAGATGATAAATTTTATTATTTATTAAGTAAATCTATTATTTTTTTAGTTTATTTATATTTTTGTGTTTGAATAATTTAAATAATTATTAAAAAGAAATCAAAATAATCCCGATTGAAAGGAAATATCATTGATAACCAAGATTTCAATTGATTCCAAAAGAAAATATTTGATTTCTTTATTATGAAAAATGATATATAATATATGGTTATCTTATCTTTACATTTTCATTAAGTTTTTATGAGATAAATTTGATTATTTATTTAATAAATATTATTTTTCTTAATTTTATTATTTAGTCAAAAGAAAACTTTTAACTAATATTTTTTAAAAATAAAAATAAAATTTAATTGGGCCCTGCTATAGCCAGATCAAGCCCATAGAAGTTATAAATTGGGCCTAGACCTAATGGTACGCGGCACATGCATATGGTTAGTCCAAACGAAAGAGAAGTTAAGGACCCTTCCAAGATGTTGGGCTCAGGCCCTATGGAGCCTATGTTGAAAGAACGCCCCATGATTTTAAAATAGGAGTTTTTTTAAAAACTTACCCTAAAAAGGACAATGATAATAATTACCTTTTTTTAAAATTTTGCCTTAATTTTTTTATACTATCCTTTTATTTTTTTATTTTTTTTTATTTATCATATTAATTTTTATTTAAAAAATTATAATTATAATTTTATTTTTTTATTTTTAAATATAAAAAAGATAAAGTAATCTGCAAACCACTACAATATTAAAAAGATTAATGGAAATATTTTTTATATTTCATAAAATATTAATATTAAATAAAAATTAATTTTATAAAATAAATTATTAATACATCTTTCAATAATTTTAATGATTTAAAAATATATTCACGACAAAAAAATATCAAATAAATTTGTTAATGAAACTTTCAAATAACTTTTAAATTAAATATTTAATATAAAATCTCATTAAAAAAATTTTAATAATTTATTTTTTCTAAATATAGTAAAAAATATTTATACAAAATTGATAATTTTATGGATACCTTTTAATTTTTTTAGGTGAATAATCTTTTAAGATAATTTTAGAAAAATATTAAACAAATATGGAATGAGTAAAAAAAATTGTATAATTTTAAGTTAATTTTTAAATATAGATTTTTTGGGGTAAATTTTAATTATTTGATAAATATAATATATTTTAATTTTAAATATTAAAATATAATTCATTGCATAATTCATGTTTCTTCAAAGCTATATTTTAATTTTAAATATTAAAATATAATATATTTTTATTGAAATAAAATTTCTATCCACGTTAATATTATTTCACCAAAAAATTACTTAAAAAAGTTATTATCTTTACATTAAGGTCATGTTTGGTTTTCAAAAAAATTGAGAGAAAATAGAAACGAAAATTAAAAATAAAAATAAATTAAAAGTTAATAAATTATTTTATATAATTTTTAAAATTCATTTAACTTATTTTTATTTATTATATAAAAATTAAATAAGTTTTAAATGTATAAATATTTAATTAATTTTAATTATATATATATATATATATATATATTTACTTATTTTTCATAATTAAACTAAATATAAAAAATTAATAATTTTTTTCTTAATACTTTTCAATAATCAAATAAAGCCTAAATACAATAATATATATTATTTTGTTATCTACATATATTTTTCAAAATTTTTGCCCAATATTTTGGTTGTTTTTCAAAAAAATTTAAAATCAAGACACCAGTATTTTGCGGGTTTATGATATTTTAATCGGATTGGGTTGAAAATACTTCTCAGACCATTTTACCCTTTCTAATTATTCATAACGACCAAAACGTCCGTGACAGACTTCTGATCAAATATTCTTATTATAAATTTATAATTATTAGTTTCCAACCTGCACCATTTTAGTGGCACTAGAATCAACCAACCGTGTGGCGCACAACAGAGCATCTTCCCACTTGCTTTCTGCCTTCCTGATTTTCCCGACTACCAAACACCATTCATCTCAAAAACTTCCGACAAAGGAAAATAGGACAGAAAGTACGAATTTCAGAGAGCCATGAATTTTCACTCGTCTTCACCAACAAATCGGTTCTTGAGGCAACTCAAACAACCCAACTCGGATTCGAACCCGCTCGAGTTAGACGAGTCCGACGTGGTCTGGTCACCCGATTCCGCAGGCCCAAACTCGCCGTCGCCGTCGCCGTCGACGGACTCCAGCCCTCCGTCCAGTCTCCGGCTCAAGTTCCAGCCGGCGAGATTGGGCCTGTCTTCGGTCTTGTCTGACGACCGCCCGACCCTTCTCCGACGCCAATCCGGCCTAGATCCCTCATTCTCCGCCACATCCGCCGCCAGGACGATCCCGCCAGTGCCGATTCCGCGGTCCGGATCGAGCTCTGGCGATTCCACCGGCTCTGGCTCGGGCAAGTTCCTCATGTCGGCTCCGGTCAATGTTCCGGCATGGCCTAGCAACGGCGTACGGCGGAGACGCTCCGATCTGGACGATTCCGACGATCTCGAGGATGATACGAAGGGGGAGATGCTTCCGCCGCATGAGATCGTGGCGAGGTCTCATGTCATGACGTTTTCGGTGGTCGAGGGCGTCGGAAGAACGCTGAAAGGAAGAGATTTGAGGAGAGTTCGAAACGCAGTTTTCCAGAAGACAGGTTTCATCGATTAAACCCCCAAAAAAAACACCCCCCAAAAATGGAAACTGAAGAAAAGGAATTTGAGAGCTTTTGTGTGTTTTCTAAGTCAATCCATTTGCATTTTGTAGTTGAAGTGTCAAAAATTTCTACTAATTTTTCCCTCAATTTTGCTTGAATATGCTGTCATCTTAGATTACAATACTGCAATTTTCTCAGATTTGATCAAAAAGGAGGGTTTTTTTTTCCCTGTACTTCTTCTGAAACTCCAAACTCCAAGTTCTTTGAAAAAATTCTTTGAGCTTGAGTTGACCTTATATATTTCAAACTGTGCTCTATGTCAAACCCAGTTGGGTTTTTTTCTTTTTCTTTTTGTTGGTTGAAGATAATGGAATTGAGGGCGCTAGGCATTGACCATATGGAGTGGAGAGGTTTGTTGTCCCTATCAGGCTTCTGGGACATTGAGGGGAACATCTATATAGATGAAAATCTTTTCAATCTCAGTCCCCCTTCAATGAATAATTTTGGGCCTGCAATGCAATTGCAGGCTACGATATAGGGGAAGGGTTGTCCTCTAGTTCTGACTCTGCGGCTAATATGCCTTTCCTCTGCACCATCCATAGTGGAAATCAGGATTTAGAGAATTTAATTCCATTGTCCTTTTAGATGAATAACGTGTCTAAAAGTTAAAAGCTATGGTTTGCTTTGAGTACCAATAAGATTGTTTCTATTTCACCTGAATTTAGTTGAATTGTTTTTTTTTTTTTTTTTTTTATCAAAAGCTTATAAGTGATTTCTTAATTTGGTAAAAGTGTTTTTAAAATTGTTACCGACTAAGAGCTCATTAATATTTTTAACACTTGAAAATTTTGATCGGTCAAATATTAAAAAAATTAGAAACATTTTTTTAGAATTGCTGTCAAACACACTCCTAATTTTTCTCTAAAACCATTTTCTATGTTTTGATTGTTTTTTAAAAATATTGTCAAATGCACTCTATCAAAAACATGTTTCCTCAATAACCCTTTGGGCAATTATTCTATTTTTGTTTGAATTGCCTTTTGGAAAAGTTAAAACTTTTTTTAATGGGCTTATAGCTTTAAAAGAGCTTAATATGCGAAGAATCATGTTGTTGCTTGTGGAAGCCCTATCTTTGAAGAATTAAAAATTATGATTTTGGTTTCAGTTAAAATAAAAGAATAGGTGCATAAAACTATCTCAAATAAGGCTAAAAGTGATTCTAAAGCTATGTTTGGTTTCATAAAATTTGAGGAAAAATACGAGGGAAAGTTGAAGGAAAGTGAAAATAAAAAAATTAAATTAAATTTAATAAATTATTTTTATATATTTTTAAAATTTATTTTACTTATTTTTTATTTTTATATAAAGATTAAATAATTCTAAAATATAAAAATTTATAAATTTTAATTATATTTGATTTTCTATATTGAAACCAAACATAAGAAAATTTTTTTAAAATTTTTTTTTTTTTTTAATATTTTTCGAAAACCAAATATAACCTAATAGTTGTTAAACACCTTATTTATGTAAAAATAATGGGCTTTTGAAGTATTATGAAATGCTTTGAAGCATATCAAAATCAAGCCAAAGAGAAGGGAAGTATAACCTTTATTCTCATCATACAACATGTGTTTGGTGGTGCGTAATGGCTGCCTGTAAACTCCTCTTAACATCAGCAGAACAGTCTAAACCACCACCTGGGTTTTGAAGATGATTTTCAATGAAATTAAAACAAATGTGGCTCAAAATGAAAACAGATCACATCAGCTCTCATGAGCTCACTTCGCTTAGTGTTTTGCAACAGGCATTAGTCAATTCCTGTATTGGACAAGGCTTGAAGAATATGACCCATTTTGGCTAAAGGGAATGGATTGGGACTCATTTTGATGTGATGGCCTACCAAATTTTATTCTTTATGTAGTTGCGTACTTCACTCCATTCTTCCCCCATCTTCATCTTCATGCAACTTCAGTTCCAATGATGGAACTTGGATATACATCTTGTCTTCTCAAAAGGCCATTCAGCCCATAAAGGCATTAGATTTCATATGGTTGAGCTCCCTACCCTTTTCCCCTCTGCAACCCACCTTTTACTATATCCTATGTAGTGCTCTTTAAAAATTGAAAATAGTTTTTGACTCTTGAAAAAACAGTTTTTTTTTTAATATATTTTAAGTGTTTTCATTTGTTTTTGTCTAAGCAACAATGAAAATATGGAACTTCAAAATTTTAAGTTAATAAAATTTTGTTCTTAAAAACAATTAAGAATTGTTTTTAAAAATTATTACCAATGATTGCTTTTTAAAACGCTTCCAAATAGGCCACAGTCTCATTCGAAAACTGCTTTTTAAAACAATTTTCTAACTCACAGAACGCATTAACAAACTTTTAACAAAAAATAGTTTTTTTTATAATTTGTTCGAAAAATAGTTTTTTTTATAATTTGTTCGAAAAATAGTTTTTTATTTTAATACTTTTTTTTATAGTTTTTTGAGCAACAATTAAAAATTTTGAAACACTTTTAAAGCTTTTGCATTATACATGAGTACCTAATACCTTCAAAGAAAAAACCTAGAAAACTTTGATAAAACATTCCATCCAATCCATAAAAGCATTAGGCTTTATATGGATCAACCCAGGTTTTTTTTTCTCTCTCCTTAGACCGTCCTTCAATATGCACATACCGTGTCATCCAATCATGAAAATCAATTTTCTTTATGTTCTATTATTTTATCTAGAATTTATGTATTATATTTTATCAGAAAAATAAGAATCAAGTCAAAGAGATTAGAACTCGATATTCAAAACAACGATGAAATATGTGAGCAAGTTACTCATATATATATATATATATGTATCTATGAATGTTAAGAAATTATAGAACATGCATATTGTTGTGTACCTCAAATGTGTATTATTCATGTTACTTATTTGAAACTCTGTCACATCTGCCTTTAAATTAACCATGAAGTCTCCTACTCAACTATAGTTCTTGCCTACTCCATACCTCTCCCTCTGGTTTTTCTAAGTCGCCAAGAAGCTCATACAGATTGGAGGATTAATCTTGGCCAGGGCAAGGATTGAGGAAGGGAGAATCCACAATCCATCTCCACAGATCAAACCAGAGGCGACTGCAGGAACCATCACACTCGCCTTCTTGCTGTTGAGCTTGTGCCACACAAAAACAACCAAACTCCCCATGCACATATCTATAGCAAAGTAGGCACCAACAAGGAAAGGCACAGCCATGGCCATTGGGAGAGGAATCCATTTTCCAATCTTTGATGGGGAAAGGTCTCTCACCAAGTTGGCTGCTATGGCAAAGACGAAAAAGCCGCAACAGAGCTGGAGGCAGTGGTGGGGAAGGGCTGAGAAGCCTTCAACTCCTAGAATTGCCATGTTCCTGTAAATGATAGCATAAGGGGCTTTGTATTCTCCATCTGGGTTCCCCACATCAAAGGCCTTGTAGAAGAGGAAGAATGTGAGAGGAGCCACCACACAGCCTATTGCTGTCCCAATGGCCTGGCTAAGGAGCATTGATCGAGGGGAAGTGAGAGTGAGATGGCCAGTCTTGAAATCATGCATCAAATCAGAAGATATGGAAACAATGGACTTAATCAGGCCACAGCCAACTAGCCCTGCAACGACACCTGAATCCTTCCCTGCCAAGGCAGCAAGAACAAACAGGGCTACTTTTCCATAATTATACGCCATGTTCATGTCGGTTAGGCCTGCACCATAAGCATTGCAGAAGCCAAGAGAGGGAGCAAGAGTGTAGGCAACAACCACATAGTACCATTTCAGCTCAGGGAACATGAGGGGGATCACAATGATGGAGATGATGGAGAAGGTGATGTATCCTGTACATGCCAACCATATGGGAATACCCTCTCTTATGAACACTTCATTTCTTTGAAGATCACCCATGGCCTGATTCTTATTCTCATCAGAAACTGCAATGGAAAAAACCTCATGTTAGAAAAGCTCTATACTCGAAAGGATTCAATCAAACCAGGAAAACATATGTCGCCCCTCTCTGCTTTAGCCCTTCTGTGAGGACTGATAAATTATAGAAAAGGGTTGCTCATCTGCTTGCATTTTAGCCCTTCTTTGAGGACTGATAGATTATAATAAAGGGGTGATCACTTACTTGCATTTGAGCCCCTGTTATTCAATCTTTTAATGATGCTTGTGCCTGTGAAAAGCAGTATCTTGACAAAATTGTAGAGCCCGTCTCCTAGGATGAGGGCGATCGAAATAAAAACCTGCAGGGCAGGAGCATATTGGTAAATCACAGAGGTTTTTGGCTCAAGTTAATGGAAACTCATTTTTGGTATTCACACACAAACCTTGTAGCCATTTAAGCCCTTCATACTACTTTGTGATAGAGTTGCAGGATACCAATTTCCTTTCTTATGGCGCATCAATGGCCACATTAATCCCCAAGACAGCACAGCGCCAAAGAGTAAAGACAAGTTCACAAGATAGGAGCAGATCATTCCTGCTCCAATGTAAGTCATACTGAAATCGAAGTAAAATCTGTAGAACCCAATTGCTTGAATCAATGAGGATTGAAGCATAAAGAACAGGTACCCAATGGAAAGGAAATGAAAGGAAGGATGAGGGGTACATACGTTTGACTCCAAGCTTGCAGTCCAAACGTCGGGAATTGAACGAACCCGCATTTGTCTCCACCAGAATAGAACCATTGGAAGAAAGCCCAGAAGAAACTGAAGGAGAAACACTTTGCGAACCCATGAACCTGCTTCCTGCAAGAAGGATCAGGACATGTTTACATCAAATTCTATCTCGGTTTTGATCAAGAAAGATAAGAATAAAGGGATCCATACTTGGCAATCTTGTCTCCGTGAGGAGTGTGGAATCCATTGATGAGAACTGCCGTTGCAGTTCCACTTGGATAAGTTAGTTTATAGTCTATTATCATGATCTGCATAAGAACGAAAAACGTGAACAAACCAATTTGATTTCTCACCAAGAAAATACCAACACTAAAGCTATTCTACATCCAAATCACTAGAAAAGCCGAAAAAATCACCTTTCTCAGAGGCACCAAGGCCAGCAGCCCGACGAAGCAGGTGGCAAAAAGGAAGCCAGTCATCCAGCCAACCCCGGGTTCCTTATGGCTCCCTGGAGTATTCCCTTCTGTATCAACACCTGCTTGCTCATATGTCCTCCTGTTCAACGCCAACAGATAAGACCCGAAGCCGCCTGCAGTACCATAATCAATAGCTCCAATAAGCATATAACACACAACAAGCAAGAAGAGAAGATCGATTTTCTACTGCAAATTCACAAAATCAAAACAGTTTCTAATTCTCCCAAGTAAAAAAAAGCCAGAAAACAGGAACACCCATTTGGTAATAAGAAATAATATTTTTTAGTTCTTTTCATGTGTTTTCTAAAAATTGTTTTAAAACATAAAAACTAATTTCAAACAGACTTTTATTGTTCAATACATGGTATAGCAGTTTTTCAAATTGTTTTTGAAAAACACTTCGAAACTTAAAATTCCTGTTTCACAACTATTTTCAAGAATAGTTTTGAAAATAAATAAATAAATATTTTTTTTTTCTATTCTTAAAAATGAAAATATGTGTTTTCAGATAGTAACTTTAGTTATTTCAATTTAAAATCTTAAATATAAAAACTATTTTTAAAAACACTCTTATACATTTATTAAACAAAACAGTTGAGTGTTCAAAATCTGGTTTTTGGAAGTGTTTATTTGGCCCTAAGTCTCTGACCTCCGACAGCAATGCTGTAACAGGCGACTGCACAAGTCTGAATGACGGTATTCTCCTGTCGAGTAAAAGGAGTGGAGACGAATCCTGCTTTCTGAAGCAACTTTGTCCATGTCCCAATGAAGACGAAGGCGAGCAGAGCTGCTGAAACATTGAGATTTGGGACGAGCCCAGTTGTGAGATTGAGCTTCGTCACTATCACGCTGTAGATTATTCCAATAACTACGCTGGCGATGATTCCCCGTATGGTGATCTGCTTCGTCCATGGAGGAATTCTCCTCAGCTCCTCTTGCGCATCTTGAGGCTGTTCCAGTTCCACTCCGTCGATCTCCTTCGATTCTTCCCCGTTCACTCTCACCATTTTTTTACGATCGGAATCTTCTTTTCTGGTGTCAATTCAAGCATGAAAAGGATCCAGATTGAAATTCTAATTCAATGAGAAAAGGCATGTTCGGTTGTCGAGAAAAAAAAAAGACAGGGAAACTTAGATCTTTTTTTTTTTTTCGTTGTTTGGGATCCAGAAAACCAAAATCTCTTTGGGAGAGCTTTTTCGTTTTCTGGAAACCAAATTGATGTTCCCTTCCGGTTCAGTTTTCCAGGCAGCCAAACGGAGGAGAGTAAATGAAACAGAGGAAACAGACAGAGAAAAGGGCGATCTTACCTTACTCCTTTCTGTCGTTCTTCTTCTCTCTAGATTGAGATTGGGAAAAACTCAAAAAAAAAAAAAACTTCCCGAACCTCGAGATTGATCTTCTGAAACCTCATTCAACACCTCAACGACTCCCTACAGACCCAGAAACACCCCCAAATATGGACTCATCACCTTCAATCCCTCCACTCGGATCCCTCAAATCAGCCAGATGAGTCTCCACCAATTCACCCATAAACCACAATCAAACCCACAAACCACCGATTGGGTCCTCAAAATTCACCCGACCTCAGCATCAGAAACATCCAAATGGGTCACTCTCTTTCTCTCTCGCTATCTATCCACACTCTTCTCATTCCCCACGAAAAAACCAATTTTAGAAGCAAGAAAACCCCACCAACTAAAACTGTAAAATCCTTCAAAATCTTAAAGCTTAAGCCTCCACTTCCATTGTACTGCTCTGAAGTACAAATTTGGGGTTTGTACTACACTTTAATCTCTTAATCAAACTATTACGCTTTTTTTTTCCTTTCCACTTTCCATATCAATAACTGCTCGTTGACTCTCCCTCTCCTCTACTTTCCATCTCCATTGTGGATGATGTTAGTGGCCTTTAAGAGCAGAGATGATGATGGATTGGGCTCAGCCCTCCCTTCAAAGTGCCATCACTTTCACTGCCTTGCGTTCGGAACATGGCATATCGGAAAGGGCAAAAGATTAAATCAAATCAAAACAAAGTGACACAGATAGTGACAGTGATATGTAGACGCTGCGCCTCTCCGCAAGTTGACAAAATGGACAGTCAGCCAATCACGTCACGCCACCTGTGCCTGTCAGATATGGGTCCACAATTCACCTGTCTGATTAGCGCGTCGAGTCACGTGCGTTCGAGGCACGTGGATTTCCGAGCCTCTGAGGCTTTTGTATTTTTCTAGGATCGGAAAATTGTTGTGTCGTCATAACTTCTAACGCCCTTTTTTCTGATATTGTTATGCATACTTTTGACCAACTCAAAGTAAATTTCCAAATTAATATCAATAATTATAAATAATAAATAAAAAAATAATATAATTAAAAATATTAATAAAATAAAGGAAAATTTGTGATTCCATATCCACCTTAATTAAAATATATATATATATATATATATATATATATATATATATATATATATATATATATATATATATATATATTACTCACAAATTTAAAAAAATTTAACAAAAAAACTCTAAATTTGATAAATTAGATCTATTTTTATTCATTTAAAAATATTTTAAAATGCATACACTTTTTTATAAGTTAAATAATTATTTCCTTAAATGACATTTTTACTTGCCAAGTCAATAATATCTATTAACAATTTTTTTATTTATAATAAGAGTTGATTTCAATTCAATAAAATAAATTTTTTTAAATATTTAAAATATAATTAAAATTAAAAATTAAAGCTAAAAATATAAAAATAAAATATGAATTTTCATTTCACTAAAAGTGAACTAGTAGAAAATATAGATATGGAGAAAGACTTGAAAATATAATAAGTGTTAATATTTTATTTTATTTTAAATTTTAAGTTTTTTTTATATTTTAAATTGTATTTAATTTTTAATTATTTTAGTTTTAATTATATTTAAAAATATTTAAATTTTTTATTTTATTGTTGATGTCAACTAACAAAATTTTTATTCAATTTTATTAAAAAAAAAATATGAGAAGATGAGTGGATTTATATAATATAGATACAAAATCATTATTAATTAGGGAAATAGAGAAATTTTCTACAATGATTCATATCTCATATCATATAATAAAAATTTATAATATATTTATTTATGAGATACTTTTATCAAATTAAAATGATAAATTAATTTTTTTTATAATTTCATTTAATATTATAAAATAAAAAGGGTATTTCATAAAATAATTATTTAACTTATGAAAAAATGAATGTATTTTAAAATATTTTTAAATTAATGAAGATAAAATTGATTTATAAAAATTCGAGTTCCTTTTTCTATATTTTTTAAAATTAGTAAGTTAAAATCCACTTTTCTTTTATAAAAAATAAAAGCCTACGAAACAACAACAAATTGAAGTATACACAAGGAAGGTGTGTTTAGAAAGCAAGAATAAGAAATGAAAATGAAAATGAATATTTTGTTTTCATTATTATTATCTTTAAATAGGAATGAATTTGGTGATTTCAATTATTATATTTTAATGCATAAATATATATAAAAAATTTAATTAAGTAATAAATGTATAAAAAATTTGGCTCATTTATACCTTAAAAAAAATTAAATTATATTTGTTTTTATATTCCTTATAATAGAATAGTATTAGCAAATAGTAATTTTAAATAAATATTCTTTGTTTTAAAAAAAATAAATAAATTATGCTTTTATAAGATGTCAATATCCATATTTATATAATATTTATAAAATCATATAAATAGTATTAGAAATTATTAATTTTGAATTATTATTATTTATTTTTTTTTTAACAAATAAACCACTTAATGTTAATATCTATATTTTTATATTATTTATAAAAAATATATAATTTATGATTTTATTATATTGTTAATATTCATATTTTATTAAAAACTACTCATTTTTACTTTATTTGTAATTAAAAACTATTTTTATTTTTAATAAGACATAAAATAAATTAAATTTATAATATATAAATTAAATTTAGTTTTTTACAAAACCAAAATTAAAATTTTATTTTAAAAACAGCTTATCTAAAAAAATTCTTTAGTTTTTTAATTTTAAAAAATATTTTTAAAAATAACTTACACGGAATCAAAATACCATGAATTGAAATCCCGCTTATAAGTGGGATTTCATTTCAATTGAAATCACTTTTAATTTTATTTCCATCATCATTTTAAGTTATTTCAACATGGAAATGAAATGAAAAAATAAATAAGATGTTCATTCATACTCCTCATTTCCACCTACCATATACATCATCTGATTAAATAAAATACAATGATAAAAGATAGTGTATATATATTTTAAAAGGTAAAATCTTATTTATTTTAATGTAGATGTATTAAAATTGTATTTTTTAAATTTGAATTCTTATAATATTTTTGGAGTGTGTATGATGACAAGTTTTTTTCCTAAAATAAAATTTTATTGTATTTAAGACTTAATTGATTTTATATGAATTTTAGTTTAACCTTTTTTTAAAAATTTTAATTTTATTTTAATATTTTTAAAATATTAACAATGTACTATATTAATAAATTCTATTTTTAAATAAAATCTTTTACGATATTTGACATCGTCAAATTTAAAAGTACAAATCGTTACACTCAAACAAGTTATAGATGACTAAAGATTCCAATATAGGAAAATACTCTTGGTAAAACTTTGATGTACACCAATTTCTTAGGTAGATGACAATGACCACACACAATGCCTATGGATGGTTTCCTAACCCTATGGTATAAAAATAGGATGTCCATTTATCAATATATCATATTCATGTAAAGTGACAAGATAATGACCCAATTAAATATAAGATTTTGATAATCATAATGCAACCCCAATTCTAAAATAATGTGATTCTTCTCTACCCTTCTTTAATAGGGATTCTAATTTAGTTGATTCTTGCTCTTGTAGTTGCTTTCTTTCACATTCCATATTTGCCATGATGGTGACAAAAAGATATCACTATCAATGGCCATGGACTCTCCAATTTTTGTTCTTCTATGAAAATGCTTTCACACTTGTATGAAACAATGATCTAGTTACACCTAAGGTATAAAATACCTTGAGTATATAACAAATTAATAATATATTTTGACTATATTTGATTTCCATAAAATTAAAAGAAAAAATAAAATAAAAGTCAATAAATTATTTTTATATATAATTTAAAAATCATTTCGCCTATTTTCATTTTTTAATATAAAAGTTAAATAATTTTAAAATAAATTTTTAACTAATTTTAATCATATTTAATTGTTTTTCACATTAAAACCAAAAAAAAAAAAAAACAATTAGGCTATGTTTGATTCCAAAAAAGTATTAAGAAAAAAAAATTAAAAAAAAAAAGTTTTCTTAAGTTTGGTTTCATTATGAAAAATACGAAAGAAAATCAAATATAATTTAAATTAATTAGAAATTTATGAAATTTGAAATTATTTAATCTGAATACAATGAAAAAAATAAGTTAAAAGAGTTTAAAGATGCATATAAAAATAATTTATTTTTTTTAATCTATTTTTTTATTTTTCTTTACTTTTTTCTCTCTATTTTCTTTTTCTCACATTTTCCCTCAATTTTTCCAAAAATAAGACATAACCTTAATATTTTATTTTATTTTTATTATTTTTGAAAACCAAACATAACTTTCATATATTAATCATTTTTCACTCAAATTAACAAAAAACAAAAAACAAAAAAAAAAATATTTTATCACTTTGATAACACTATACTTTTTTTTTCTTTTTCACTCACAAATTAACTAGTCATAGTTAGACACAAAATTGCTAATCACTATGATTCCAATTACTGAATAATGCAATTCTCTGGGAATATCCATTTAGAAGATTAATACTTGGTTGCTTGTCGTCCATGACTTTATTATATTAGGCAACAAGCTATAAAGGTATTCAGAAGTCTACAATGTTGCTTTTTCACTTTAAGGCGGTCCATAGATAGTGACCAATGATGTCATTTTCCATGGCATTGACTCCCATGAAATTCATTTATTTCCATAAAGGTCCGAAAAAAACCGACATTAAAGTTCACTTACTTTGGGGTAAAAACCTATGATAGGGATAAATAATGAATATTTTTTGGTGTCGCATTAATGATGTTATCTAATTAGAAAATTAATTATATAGAAAAAAAAAAACTTACTTTTTTACCTTTACTATAATCCCATCACATCGTATTCAATTATATTTTATTTTATTTTTATATAAATGTCCTTAATTATTTTAAGTATTTACAATATGTTTTAAAATAAATAATTATTTTTATAAGAGAAAAAAATAAAGGTATTTTTGTCAAAATAAGGTTAAAAAAGATGAAGGGTTAAATTTCTAAATTTGGGTTTTTAATGACTTTTTTAATCAAATAATCTTTATTTTTAGTTTAGATACGACATTATTATTTCTCTATACTATCACTAATAATAGGAATTTAATTAAGTACTTTTATAATACAATGTATTTAATAAGCCATATGAATAATATCTCAAAAAGTGGCTTGTGACACTTCGGATATCAATCATTCAAAAAAAAAAATAGAAAAAGGACGTTATGATGCTCATATCTCCAATAAAGTTCATTTATTTTGACACCCATCTTTTATTTAATAAGCTACTTTTACGATTCTTAGTAAGATTGTTATGATATATTATATTGAATAGGGAAAAAAGTACATAATGTTATGTCTATACTATCTTCTCTTGATTTTACTAACGCGTCTTAAAGTCATAAAAATCGATTGGATCCAAAATAGATATATCTATATTGTTAAGAACAAGTCATTACAAATGATAACAAAAATTGTCATAACTTGTTTGTAACCCCTTAATCCCATAAGGCGATGATGGATTTTGAAACCATTTATAATGACTTGTTCTTAATCCTTCAATACCATGAGAGTAATGACCCGTTTTAAAACTGTAAGGTTTTCTTTAATGTCATATTGGAAAAAAAAAACTGTGGACCCCATATTTTGCTCGATGTGTTCCCACTCGATGATGTGACTCATTTTTTTTTATTTGGTGAAAATTTGATTTTTTTAAAAAAGACTTGGAATCGCCAATTATTTTTGTTTTATTTTAAAGGGAAAACAGAATAGAAAATAAAAACCCTAAGTGTGATTCTTTATTTAGAAAAGCAGGTCTATGAAAAATCGAGTCTAGGTCCAGGAGTCAAGTTACCTATTGGGAATGTAAGATAAAAAGACCGAAGCATCCTCTAAATCCTTAAAAACGGGTCTCTACTAAATAAAGTGAAACAAGTGTGACAATTGATAAGGAAATCAATGGATATTAGTGCAATGATCAAATAATAAAACAAATCATGTATAAGAATAAGCAAAATGGGAGTGAGGGCATACCTTTGGCTGCATGTAATAAAGCGCTATCATGAAACAGAGTTAGTGCACAATAATGAATACAAAATATATCACATTCATATCAAATAGCAAGACAAAGATCAGACAATATTCATTAAGCATAACAGTTGACAATCAAAAAAGAAAACTCATATGTAGAGCCTCCACCAAAGCCCAATTTATCTTGCATGAATTGGTCCCACAAATTCCATTATTTTGGAATTATGAAAATTGCATGTTCATGCTTATTTAAGAAGTTAAGGAAAACAAAAGATTATTTAAAAATCAAAGAAAATTTGTGAATTAAAAATATTTGAAAAATGGAGTGGAATTAAAACTATTTGAAAGAAAACTGGAGTTTTGAAATTTATTTGAAAATTGAAGTCTAAAAAATTATTGGAAAATTGGAGTTTTAAAAATTAAATTTAGGAATTGGAGTTTTAAACATTAAATTTGAAGATGACATTTAAAAATAAATAAATAAATAAATTTGGAAATTGGAATTTTGGATATTTTATTTTGAGAATGGAATTTTAAAAATTAAATTTGGAAATTAGAATTTTTGGAAAACTTATTTGAAGATGGAATTTTTAAAAATTAAATTTGGAAATTGGAATTTTTGAAAAACTTATTTGAAGATGGTATTTTAAAAATTAAATTTAGAATTTTGGGATTTTGGAAATTTTGAAAATTGGTAGTTTTGGAAAATTATTCGAAAAATGGAATTTTGGAAAATTAAATTTAAGAATTGGAACTTTGGAAAATTATTTCGAGAATGAAATTTTGGAAAATCTAAAAATTTGGAGTTTTAGAAAATTAAATTAAAAATTGAAGTTTTGGAAATTTATTTGAAAACAGAAGTTTGAAAATTGAAAATTTGAAAATTAAATTTAAAATTTGGGATTTTAAAAAAATTAGAGTTTTGAAAATTATTTGAAAAAAATTGAAATTTTGAAAAATTATTTGGGAATTGGGATTTTGGAAATTAGATTTAAAAACCTAAGTTTTGAAAATTAATATTTGAAAACGTGAATGGGGAATTAAGAAAGAGATGAGGGCATTTTAAAAAAAATGAAAAATAGGCCCACCAAATGTTAATGGTGTATGTAGAGGCTACATATATTTTATAATAGGTTGTGCACAATCAAATTGTACTTTGTTGATTTTTTTTCTTTTTGCTTGCTTTAGCCTTTTGTTTGAGACCTCACTCATTGGAATATGCAGCACTAGTGGCTATTAACATTATTTCCAGCCGTGCATAGTGTTGTCATTAGAAAAACACTCATCAGAAATGGTACCAATAAGGCGTCCAACAACATTTGATCCCGTGGAGACTTAGCAGCAAGCTAAAAGTATGGAAAGTAATTGGTCACATACGCTACTCCTCTAGCTACACCGAAACCTGTAGAGTTCCATGCAAGTCACCAAAGGATGGCGATTTCCCACTACAGACTTGCTTCTCCAGCTACATCGAAACCTGTAGAATTGGAAATGGAGCTTTCGAAACTCGAATTGCAAGTTTTGAACCAAACTTCTCTCAAACGCAACCCAAGCCCTTTCGAATAAAGATCAGCTTGGAGTTCTCATCAATGGCGTCATCGATCACTTTGTGAGAAAGGTAAAATAAGATGGTGTGCTAGTTATCGTCGGCAGTGTAAAGAGAAGCGCTCGGGATTGAAACAGTATCTCTGAACCTGAAGACAACTCCGACAAGGTACATGAGGACGAAGATTGTTGCTTGGCTTGGGTTGTCCTTCTCCATTTTCTATATTTCGCTTTTGGCAAGGCCCAGACGTCCACTAGTTGTAGATGAATGGTAGAAAATGATGGGTGGAGGTGCAAAGCTCAGGTAAGAGAGTGGCAACGATGGAAAGAGAAATGGGTTGATGGGAAATGGTAGCTTTGTTACTGCCATGTGAAGTGGGAAGAGAGCCAAAATGGAGTTCAAAAGGGTTCCAAAAGGAAAACTTGCCAGTATTTCATACAGGATCTCGAAACGAGGCCGCAGAAACAAATTAGAAATCAAGCATGAAAATGCATGCAAACAAACTCAAATCCCATAAGAATATGCAAAAGTTTCCAATGCTCCTATTCCTGCACCAAAATAGAATCCTCATATGCGCAAAATATAATAGAATCGTGTGAAAAAAAAAAGAACCGGCAGGTTGTAGAAAACTTACCTATGCTGCTATCCTCTTCCGGACTCCTCTCCTTTGTTTTCTCTTTTTCTGTCAACCCTTGCTGTCTTTCTTGCAGCTCCCAAAATCCAGACTCCCCTATTTGTTTTCTCGCTCTCTCTCTTATCCTCTTGTTTTTTCAACTGCTCCCTATCTTTTCTCTGTTTCTCTTATCCTGCAAGCCTCCACCTGCTCTCTGCTACCACCATGGCAAGTCACGTCTTTGCCACACGTCCATGCAACTTTACACTTGAAGAAACTGACCCCCCGCTCCTGGAAATGAAATGCTCAACTGACTTCAAGTGTGAGAAAAAAAAACTCTGGCCCTAGGGTCTACAAAAACACATTTACTTTTAATGTAGTCAAGAGACGTATTTTTATTTCATTAATATTTTTTAAATAATAGAAATTATTTTATTTTTAAAATATAATTTCTAAAAATTAAATTCAATAATGCTATTCCTAGATTCTTTGTACGTATTAACTCCTTAAACCATCCATTTTGTTTATTATAATTATTACTTTCTTTGTGGGTGCTTTACGAATCTCTTTTAAAAGGCCATTGTTTGTGTTTGCTTTCTCAACCATGCATATCCACATGTTTCAAAGTACTTCTCAAGAATCACATGTAGAGATGATACTCTGTGAATATTTTTAGAGGTTTAAGAGATGAAGATTAAAGTTCTAAAAATGACTATTCTCTTATTGGGGTGTCCATTTTCAACCAAACTTGCCCTTTAATTTTTGAAAAACTTTATGACTTAATCATAGAGAATTTTACCCTTTTAAAACTTATCAAACACAAATTTTAGAAATAAAAATTAGATAAAAAAAATATGTGACTATAAATTTGAAAGTTTCGAACTCCCTAAAATGACACTTGAATACACTCTGAGATGTTTAAACGTGATGAGTAATGCTTTACCACTTTTCACCTATACCTTGTGTGCTTTGACATTCGTTTGTCATCGTAATATGCACTTTAATTTCACATGTAAGTCATTATTTAACTTTAACTACATTCAATAAGTATATACCTTAAAAAACATTAACAACTAAACTCACCGTTAAATTCGTCCAAAATTGAATTAATAATAATAAGACCCAAAGAATTATTTCACATATGGATCAATATGATATGAAATAAAATTTTATATTTAAGTAGAGAAAACTGGTTTTTTTATATTTAAGTTTTTAAATAAAATTTATTTTTTGAAAAAAAATTAAAACTATTTTTAACAACTATACATATTTTTTAAAATTTTTCAAAATATATATTACTAAACAAACCCTTAGACTATGTTTGGTTATCGAATAATGTGAAAGAAAGAAAAAGTAGAAGTAGAAAAACAAAAATAAAAAATTAAATTCAAAGTCCATAAATTAATTAAATATGTTTCTTCATATTCATTTATCTTATTTTCCTCCATTATAAAAAAATTAAATAATTTTAAAATATATAAATTTTTAACTAATCTTAATTATATTTGATTTTTAAATTATTTAATTATTTTAAAATTAAATAATTTTAAAATACATAAAATTTTAACTATTTTTAATTATATTTGATTTTCTTTTTAACTTTTCATAGTGAAACCAAATATTAGAAAATTATTTCTTTAACATTTTTTTTTCTTTTCTTAACACTTTTTGAGAACTAAACATAGCCTTAAACTCTCTATTTTAACCAAATACTAAAAATAAAAATATAGCATTCATTATATTTTGAGAGTTTATTAACGAAAATATGAATTCCATTTCCAAGCTAACATATCAATTTATGTATCCTAAGACTCCAACCCAAAGTTCGCATTTAAGGTTGGGCTACCCATGGTTGAGCCCAATTCCTAGCCCAACCCAAGCCCAATTCTTAGCCCAACCCAAAACCACATGATAGAACCCTAAGATTGCTTTGTTCAAACTACCAAGTAGTCAAGCTATTGCTTAATAAAGCATTACAAAAAGTAAACATGTGTTATTGGATACGTTCACAATGTACAAAGACAAAATCCACAATGCCAAAATTCCGTAAATTGATATCGGGATGTGTTTGGTAGATGGGAATATGAGTGAAAATCAATGAAATATAAGTGAATTTTAACACTATATAAAAAAGATGAATTAAAATCTCATAATGAGACTTAGGTGGTGTTTGTTTTTTTACTTAATTTTAAATAGAATTTTAAACTAAATAATATTTATTAGTATTAAGTATTAAGTCGTTTTTTTTTAAAATATTTTATTACTATTATATATTAAAAAATAAAGAAAAATCAATATATTATTTTTTACCTTAAAAAAATATATTTTTTGACTTTTTCTATTTAGTCAAGAATTTATAATAACTTCTACCACTTAAAAAAGGAAAAATACTATTTTATTTTCAAATATTTTATTACCTTATGGTTAGATTTTAAAATTTTTGAGAGAAAATATGATAAATAAATAAAAGAAAGAAAAAAGCATAAAAAATTTAAAGTTAACAAAGTAGTTTTATATATTTTTTTCAAACTCACTTTATTGATTTTTTTATATAAAATTAAATAAATTTTAAATTATATTAAAATTTGATTTTATTTATTTATTTATTTATATTTTTTACAATAAATAAAAAGGGGTTATTTTTCTTAATGTAATTTTTATTTTAGTTTTACAAAGCAATTCTATTTTCAATAAAAAATAAAATAAAAAAAAAAGTGATTAAGCTCTTGTTTGATTACTGTATTTTATAAAAATTATAAAAAATGATTTTTTAATAATAATTTTTAAAAATTATTTTTTAATATTTTGTAAAACAAAGTGTGTTTGAATTCTGAAATATTTTTAACTTATTTTTAATATTTTTAAATTATTTTAAAAATATTTTTTTATATTTATTACTTTATTTTTAAGTATTCTGTGTTTATATAATTATTTTTTAAAACACTTATTAGAAAGTAAAAACAATAAAAGATAATTAAAATATGTTTTTCAAAAATATCTCTTAAATCAAACGATAATATTTCATACAATTACATTATTCATATATATTTTTTAATCAACCGCATGTTGTATTTTTAAAAATAAAAAAAAATAATAATTTTTAATTATTAAATACGTTTTTTTTTTAAGAACAGAAATCTGTTTTTAAAAATATAATTACCAAATAAACCTTTAGATTTATAAGTAAATATAATTTCAAATAAACCTTGACTTCAAGCTCGAGCGAGGTCAATAATATTAACAAAATAATATAAAAAATAGATATAAGGGTATTGAGGTCTTTTCACATAATTTCATTTCTTACTCTCCAAGAACCCAGAGCCTTCCCCTCAAACGACATCTCCCTTGAACCCTAACTTCCTTTTCCATTGCCACATCAAAAAACTGAGAAAAACCACAAGAAAAATCCCCCAAAAAACCCACAAAGCAAAAGGAGAAATAATCAGTGGAATGGGAGAGACTCGGTTCTTGCAAGAACTGGTTCTCTATGCAGCCAGTGCTGCTCTGAGCTGTTTGGTGTTGTTTGCGGGGCTTCGACATCTGGACCCGAACCGAGAATCCTCCAAAAAAGCCCTTGAACACAGGAAGGAAATCGCCAAGCGCTTGGGTCGACCCCTCATTCAAACCAATTCATATGAGGTTATGCCAGTTTTTTTTCTTTTTTTTAATGTGTTTTTGCTTGAATAATTTTTTCAATTCTTTCTGATATTGGTTGCAAAGGAAACATGGGTTTTGATTTTCGTGACCTAATTCGTATTGGCATTTGTTTTCTTTTCTGGGATTGATATTTGAGCTGGGGTTTGGATTTTGGTTCTTGTTGATAATCACTTGCTGTTTGTTAAACCTGAATTCTTGAGGAGAAGGAATCTAATTAATTGACATAAAAGTAAAGGAATGGGATGGGATTTTCTTAATTGATTGAAAAAAAAGAAGTGTCTTAATTGATTGAAAAAAGAAGAAGTGTTTATATATAGTTCATTGTTCATTTTGGGGATTGATATTTGAACTAGGGTTTGGTGTTCGCTTCTTTCTTCTAATTCCTTTATGTTTGGAGCTGAATTCTTGAGGAAATTGAATTTGATTAATGGTAATGAAATATAAGGACTTGGGTTTCAATTTCTTTCTTTGGTGGTATTATTAATTATAAAATAATATTTGATTTGATTTTCACGGTCTAAATTGTAACAGTTATTTGTTTCTTTGGCTACTGATATCAGTTCTTGCTCAACCACTTAATTTTTGCTTGGAACTGCATTTGTGAGCAAAATGGATTTGATTAATGGAAACGAAAGTTAAGGAATTGGGTGGAATCAGGTTTCATTTTCTTTCTCTTGTTTGGAAATAGGATGAATATAAATTAAATTTGAAGGAATCTCTAATCTTCTATTTAAATTTTATTAGAACATGCAATTTACATTGTCTTAAATTTCTACATGAAGAATTTGATCATCCTTATAAGGTAGAAAATTTAAGTTATAGACAATGAAGGTTCAGAAATATAATTGTTGCTTGTGTGTTTGATCTGTGTTTTTTCAATTATCAGGATGTAATAGCCTGTGATGTCATAAACCCTGACCATATTGATGTGGAATTTGATTCCATTGGAGGATTGGAAACCATTAAACAAGCATTAGTTGAACTGGTAATTCTTCCGCTACGAAGACCTGAGCTGTTTTCACATGGGAAGCTTCTGGGTCCCCAGAAAGGAGTCTTGTTATATGGACCCCCTGGCACTGGAAAGACCATGCTGGCCAAAGCTATTGCAAAGGAGTCTGGAGCCGTTTTTATTAATGTGAGGATATCAAACTTAATGAGCAAATGGTTCGGTGATGCGCAAAAACTTGGTGAGTGGAATATGTTCTCACTGCTTATCTTGGATTTGAGGAATTTTCTTTACATTTTTTTTTTTGAATATGATAAGTTATGTACTTTAGTTATGAATTAGAAAGCTGCAGTTACAGGATTTTATGATGCTTTTCATTGGCTTGCACCACCTGTAGTAATCACTATATATGCTTGACTATATGAATTAGAGACAAATGGAATGAACATGGTTGTGATGAAAGACTGGATACCAGTCATAGCACACAGTCATCTTCTACCTCACCTCCTGTACCCTGTTTAACCCAACTGCACCTGTCTTAACTTGAGCTCAAAAGATTTGAGTCTGGTTGAGCTGAGGTTGGGTATACTGGGTAGGTCCTGTGCATTCTGCTATGCTCTTTGGGTGTGGTCTGCTTGATCTCAATGTCCGAGTTCAGCCATAGGAGTCACATTGCATGAACAGCCTTTGTTCCATTCTATTTATTATGGATTGTAGATTAAGTTAGTTCAATCATCAATATTTTTTAATTTCATTAGTTTTGGCTAGCCAACTTAACCTAAAGCTGCTGATGGATGTATTAAAAAAATGTGGATGCATGAGCACAAGATGAGTGGACCGTAAAGTTGCTTAACTGAGTGTGGCACTTTCTTGCGTTTGAGTACGATCTTTTGTATCGCATAAAGATGCATTTGTTGAAAATTTGGTTGTAAAGTTGTTTAATTGGTCTTGTTTTACCACTACCAAGTGTTTCTCTTTGATCTGAACGTTGATCTTTTCTAAACTCTGCAGTGGCTGCTGTATTTAGCTTGGCTTACAAACTCCAACCTGCTATTATCTTCATTGACGAGGTTGATACTTTTTTGGGTCAGCGCCGGACAACAGACCATGAAGCAATGGCAAACATGAAAACTGAGTTCATGGCTTTATGGGATGGTTTTACCACTGATCGTGAGTATTCTATACATTAAACAACTATAATCCTTGTGGTTCTTTCTTTTTCACATATGAAGTGCATTTTTTTCTTGCCCTTTTCAAATAAATGCCTCTCTCTGATTACTTGTACTTGCTAGTTAAACTAGTTGGAAAAGGTTTCCACTTGTGACAATTTGATGTTGTTTCATGTAGAGAATGCTAGGGTGATGGTCCTTGCTGCTACTAATCGTCCATCGGAACTTGATGAAGCAATTCTTCGACGTCTTCCTCAGGCCTTTGAGATTGGGATACCGGATCGCAGAGAGAGGGTGGAGATACTGAAGGTGGTTTTGAAGGGTGAGAAGGTAGCAGATGACATCAACTATGACCGCATTGCTAGCTTGTGTGAGGGGTACACTGGTTCAGATATTCTTGAGCTCTGCAAGAAAGCAGCCTATTTTCCTATCAGGGAGCTACTAGATGACGAGAAGAATGGGAAGCCATCTCCTGTCAGTATTCTTATCATTATTATCTGTTATCATCTAGTTTGCCTTCTACTTCGTATCTCTTTCTTTATGATGGTATGCTAGGGTTTAGTAGGTCATGAAAAATGACATGCTGTTGGTGGTGAGAATAATAGTAATAATAATAATATTTATTTTAAGGAACAAAGCATCTGATTTGCAGAAGATGATACCGTTTTTGTAACTAGGAAGTGACTTCAAAACCTTCTTGCAGTAGTAGTTTCTGTGGCAGGTGGTTTTTTCCATATCTTTTGGTGACACCTGTTGCTCCGGAAATTTGACTACTATTTCAGTGTCTTTTGATGCTGCTCTTGCTCATCCTCCACTTCACTCTTTCTAGCATCAAATCATGTTTGCTTAATTGTAATGATATCTGTCTAAGATAGTCGACACAATTTAACTAAATATCACAGTTTCAAGTTCTTTTTCATCTTCTTTGGACCAGCTAGCTTTTGCCCTGCAAAATTATTGGGCTTTCCTAGGATCAAAAGTGTTATTCAGCGATGAATCAAAAGACAATGCATTTGCTGTAGCTGGATATGGCAGGCTCTTGAAATATTACTGACTTTTTTGGTAACTTTATGGTTCCTTTTCAGGCACCACGGCCATTGTCACAGTTGGATCTGGAGAAAGTTCTTGCCACATCTAGAAAGACAAAGGTTGCTGCAAGTGAATACACTGGTTTGAACCCACAATCATCGGGGTGGTCAGGGAATAGGGAGCCAGATGATTATCAGGTTCAATCTGCAATTGGTGAGCTCTCTAAGCTTGTGCTCTCTCAAATTATGAACCTTCAATCAGATGCCCAAGACCCTTAAAAAGGGAGGCCACCCACCCTCCTCCCAGCAGCAATCTGGTAATTGGTTTGTAAAATTATGCCCAGATGACTTATATTTTTAATTTTTTTTGCCATATTATCACAGAATTTGTGATCGTTCGGGTCACGTTCGTAGGCATTTGATGAATTCTTGGAAGTCCTTTAGAATCCTTATTTTGATGATGTATCAAGACAACACTACCCATATTTTATAAAATTCTTGATAACCTCCATCATGTTGTGTACTGTTGTAAGGAATTCTGTAGGGGTTTGTTGATCATTGAGTCTCTTTACCCGGTTAAGTTGATGGGGTTCTTTTCTTGAAAGCACCGGGTCTTTATCCTACCTTTGTTATACTCTGGAAACCGTTGGATGTTTCCAGGCAGGTAAGTTTGGTAGTAGGCATTTTCCTAGCATAACAGTAACGAGATCAGCGTCTCAAGTATAGGGAATGAAATTAGTGGATTTCATGTGATGATGTGGTCTGGTTGAGCCCAATTTTCCCGCATTTGTACCTTCATGGTCTGAGTCTGGGTTTTATAGGGTATGGGTCCTTGTTCTGCAACGTCCTAACAGGCAAGTGGGAATGAATAATGGAGTTATAGACTTGTATAAAGTATTGTTTGGTTTCTGGGTTATATGGTGTTTATATAGGGACCACCACTAGGAAACTTATTCATACGAGTATCCAAACGTGTTCCAATTTCACCCACCTCTTCTCGTTCTTGTCTGACCCGTATGTGGCCAGTACCCCCCCTGAGAAAACAGCTGTGGATGATTGAGAACCCTCCTGGATGTAGCTGGCACTAGACGTGTTACACTGAATTTGGGTTTGGCCAATTCGGGTAATTTCACACTCAAAATAGAGAGCTCTAGCCTCATTTTTAGGAGCGTATAAATCATTGGGTGAGTTCGGTTTCGAACATTAAAGTCAAATTGAACTGGACTAATCCATTATTAATAATCAAATAAAGTTAAAGAGCGAATTGATCGGTTCGGTTTCTAAGTCGGTTTATTTTGATTTGGTTTAACAGTAAGGATCAGGCCCGAAACGCACCCACAAAATCGAGAGTAGTGGGTCGTTGAGACCTTCACCTAACTCTTACCCTTTCTAACAATCCAGTCAACAATCAAAAATGTAAATGGATAAAAGAGTAGTGGTCAATGCTCACATGTCTATAAAGGATGTTTAGTTTTTCGGCTCACTTTCATTTACCTTTCGTATCGAATATCTCTTTTAATTTTTTTTTCTTAAAATATGAAAAATATTTGATAAAATTTAGAACTATTGGGTTAGATATATTTAACCAAAATTTCGATAACTCGAGTTTTTATGGTAGATGCAATAACATCAGTCGTGTTGTTGCATATTATAAGCAATGAGGGTGTTCCTATGTTAATGATGGCTATGAATATATAGAACGTAAGTTGGTGTATTGGGAATTCTCGGACCACCACAATTATGCATGGAGTCATCTTATATTAAATGTTACCAGAATGAGGACAATTTCATTTTTATAGTGGCCTGGTAGAGGTGGTTAAAGCATTGAAAGTTGCATCCAATCTACTTATTGTCGCACTTTCCCTAATGGATACATGTCAATCGAGAGAGCGCAAAATAAATATATAAATAAATAAATATATATATAACTCATAAAAATAAATAAAAATTTGATCGGTTTGGTAGGTTGGACCAATTTATCCTATCAGTCAACATACGCTAATAACTCAAGTGAGGTTGAGCCATAATCCATCGTTTTGTTTTTGACAAATTTTTTTTTTCTTCCATTTTCTCGAGAAAAAGAAAAACTCAAACAAGTAGGGTTAAAAAGTTTCCGGAATCGCTATCCTGATTTGCTTTTTCCAATTCAATTCAACACAAACATGTATCCATAGAAGAGACAAAAGACTATGCTGAAGTTAAACCATTGGCGGCTTTCCCATCAAGCCATCACACACAAGTACAATTGAGAAACTGACACAAGAAAAATCATATTAGTCTAAATTGAAAGTCCTCAATTTCAAATTTGCCAACTAGGTTAGGATTTTAGTGATATTGCGACTGAGTCTTAGCCAGGAGCAAAGCAAAGTTGACGGTGGAATAGTTGGTGTCTGGTGACGCAGTCAGTCATATGTTAGGTATAATTAATTAATTATTAGTACTGTAAGAACAATGAGAAGTTGGGGTACGTTTGGTAGGAGAGAGAGGGAGTAATGCCAGAAGAGTTGTCAAATGTTGTCACAATCGTGCCTTAAAAGTAATAAAATAAAATAAAATTCTATTATTTTTAACACTACTTTTGCCTCGCAAAACACACTCCATAAATATCTCCGATCCCTAAATTTAAAAAAAAAAATTCAGATTTGGAGTTGTTTTTACTCTTTAGTCAAAGAACCATGCGACTCCGAAGAAAAATGATACAAACGTAGCTGTTAGTATAATTAAGGCAAGGGAGACTAATAGGAAATTCGTATTACTATTTTTGAAAACACACATTAGTCTCATTCCACTATACACATTATTCTCATTCCACAATTAATTTGGTCATGAGTCGTAGATTGATGGCCGAGGCATGAACCCCATTCCTTCCTCTGCAGCCGGCCAACGCAGTCGTCAAACCTTCAACCACCGTTAAAACCATCCCCCACAAGTTGTTCCCCGAAACCATATATTATCTTTCGTGACTTCTCATCGTGTTCATTGAAATTCACTCCTCAGAAGTCAGAACCAATGATTCTTTCCGATTCAATCCCGTTCCTTCTCGCATTCGCCGCCACCTTCTTGATTCTCCGTCTGCTACTCAAAACTTCTGTGATTCTTATCGTTAGAAAATGGGTTCGGTCTCTGGGGGACATGTGCTATGTGTGGCAGTGCTATAGGGTTCCGCAGTACAATCAGCTTTTGCAGGAAAATGAACTGTATCGGAAGCTTTCGGCTTACATCAACTCTTTGGCTTCAGTGGAGGATTCTGATTTTGCGAACCTTGTGACTGGTTCTAGATCAAACGACGTCGTTTTGTCTCTGGACCCGAACCAGACTGTTTTTGATAGTTACCTTGGCGCCAGAGTCGCGTGGACGAACGTCGTTGGAGAATCGGACGGTCGGAGATGTTTTGTGTTGCGGATTAGGAAGAAGGATAAGCGTAGGATTCTCCGTCCGTACCTTCAGCACATACTGGCTAAATATGAGGAGTTTGAGAGAGAATTGAAGCTGTACATCAACTGCGAGAGTCGTCGGTTGAGCGATGGACGGTGGAGATCTGTTCCGTTCACGCATCAAGCGACGATGGAAACTGTGGCGATGGACTCCGATCTCAAGAGCAAGGTGAAGTCTGATCTCGAGCTCTTCCTCAAATCGAAGCAGTACTACCAAAGGCTCGGCCGTGTTTGGAAACGGAGTTACCTCCTTCACGGTGCGCCCGGCACCGGAAAATCGAGCTTCGTCGCCGCCATGGCGAAACTCCTGTGCTACGACGTCTACGATGTGGACCTCTCTCAGGTCTCCGACGATGCCGATCTCAAGCTCCTCCTTCTGCAAACCACACCCCGGTCGTTGATCCTGATTGAGGATCTCGACCGGTTCCTGATCGATAAATCAACGACCGTCAGCCTCCCCGGCGTGCTGAACTTCATGGACGGAGTACTCTCGTGCTGCGGCGAGGAGCGCGTGATGGTATTCACAATGAACAGCCCAGATCAAATCGATCCAACGGTCCTAAGACCCGGCAGAATCGACGTTCACGTACAGTTCGGCCTCTGCGATTTCTCATCGTTCAAAATGTTAGCCGATAGCCACCTAGGAATCAAAGAGCACCGGCTTTTCCCTCAGGTCGAAGAGATTTTCCAGACCGGAGCGAGTCTCTGCCCAGCCGAGATAGGCGAAATCATGACATCAAATCGGAATTCCGCGACCCGGGCCCTCAAATCGGTTATCAACGCATTGCAAACCAACACAGCCAATAAAATTCGGTTGACTCAAAGCTCGTCGGGCCGGTCCACAGAGGAGTCAGCTGAACCGGGTGGTGTGATTTGCAGGGAGAGCGTACACACAGTCAGGGAGTTTCGGAAACTCTACGGGCTCTTGAGGAGAAGTGGTAGAAAAGAAGAGCCGTTGGATTTGGGCTCCACCGATAAGGACGCTCCAAAAAATGGATCATGAGGTTCTTTTTGGATAACACAATAAATTACAATACCTTAATAACATGTTTAATAATAAATTACTTTCCATGTATTTTAAATTTTAATATTTCTTTAGTGTAATTAGTTGGTAGGGTGTTTCATAAGTCCAATTCAAAGTTAGATGATGTAGAGAGGTGTTTATTTTTTTTTCCTTTCTTTGCAATCAATGATAGGAATATGTTTCATTTGTGAAAAGTGTTCTATAGTCCATATAGAAGTGGGAGAACTTTTATTCATTTATTTATTTTATTAATAATTTTTATTTAGGCCTTTTTTTTTTTTTTTTTAGTTTTTTTGGACATAATTGTCTTTTTTTCTTTTAAAAAATATTAATTAGAAGAGCTCAAAATCAAAGTTAATTTTAACATCAAAGTGATGGTATTTATCATATAGGAGCATATGTAGTATATATTTTTATTTGTAACGCCATTTATTTCTCCTTTCAAAGCCTAAAAATATTTTCTTTAAGGAGTGATTTGCTCTTCTAAATAAAAAGTTGAGAACTACATCTTCTAATGCAATAATGAAAATTATTATAAATTTCAATATGTTTTTACTATAGTTTTTTAATAAACATTTAGCCCATAAAAGTATTTTTTTTCTATTTTAAGACTATATTTGGTTTTAAGAAAATTAAAAGAAAAATGTAAGGGAAAGAAAATGGAGAGTAAAAGTAAAATAAAAAATAAAAAATAAAAATAGATTTAAGGTTAATTGATTATTTTTACATATTTTTAAAATTTTATTTCACTTATTTTCCTCTATTTATATAAAGATTAAAAAAAATTAAAAAATGATAATTAATTTAAATTATTATTTGATTTTATTTTATATATATTATGAAATCATCAAAAAATCCTTTTTCTTAATTTTTTTTTCTTTAATATTTTTTAGAAACCAAACAACTAAATTTTTATATATATAAGACCAATGAACCAAACACGTAACAAAATTTTCATTTACAAATCCTTTATTTTGATCATACTTTACTCTTTTTGCAGGTTAATTTCACTCAAACCTCTTAGAAGTTTGAAATAAATATGTTGCACACTCGATAAGTGTTTTTCTTTGTTTATTTGCTTTTTTTTTTTGGTTGGAAAAATAAAAATAAAAATAAAAATTTGAGGAAGAAGATGATGGGGGAAGGAAGCAAAGAAAGGAAGAAACAATGAAAAATAAGTATGGTTAGGATTTTGCAGCGGGTGAGTTTATAGAGACTACTCGAAGTATTTTTAGTGGATACATTTTTTCTAAAAGTGTTTTTTAAAAAATTATATATTAAAAGTGTATTTGACAATGATTATAGAAAACGTTTTTAACATTTTTAATACTTGAAAAATAAAAAATTTAAAGTGTAAGAAATACTAAAAACGCTTCTTAAAATCATAAAACGTTATAAATGATTTTCAATACTTCAAGCGATTTTTTATTTCAAAAACACTTTTAAACTAAAAACTCTTTTAATAATCACTATCAAACGGACTCTTATTAAAAAACATTTTGAATAAAAATACTCATATTTATTATTAAAATCATGTGTCCATGTTATGGAAAGCCTTAATTTCTTGAACCCTAACTTTAAGCTGAATGTTGAAAATTAAATTTTTATTACTATGAATTACCTTTTAAATATATATAGATATCAATTATTTTTTATTTGAATTAATTTCATTCATACCTCTTTTGTATAATTATAATAATTTATCATTAATTTCAAATTTCGTCAATTAACACTCATATAAATATAATTTATATATAAAATTTATGTTTTAAAGAATTATTAAACATATCTATCTAAAATCCTTTTACCTAAAATCTCTCTAAAATAAATTTTATAAATGGAATAAATTTGTAATGAATGAAACTTAAAACCTACGCTGACTAAGTGTATTTATATTTATTAAATAACTAGGCTTGGGTCATATGAAACTAAGACTTGAATTCCAAGCCCAACACAACAGCCCACTGGGCCTAGTTTAAGCCACCACAACCCAAATCAAGAGGGCCCAAGCCTAGTCCATTTACATGCTTAGTGTTTTATGCTGTGGCGTACAGAGAATATGTTGTCCAATTGTGTTCAAACATTTCAAACATACTTCTAATATTTTAATTGTTTCATGGAATACATATTTTATCTTAAATATAATTATTTTAAACCATGGATTACATAAAATTGTACAATATTGTCTAAACTTAGACAAAAGAATTTACCTAATCAAACCTACCCAAATTTTATTCACAATTAAATCTATATTGAATATTTATAATATTTTAAATTATTTAGATAATAAAATTAAATATATTTGTATGTTATGTGAATATAATTTCATTGAGTCTATATTTTATGAGTTATTTCTTTTAATTTTAATATTTTACTTAAAGCTTATATCCAATATAAGCTTTAAGTAAATAAATGCACAATTAATTTAAGGATAAATTACAAAATTCATTCCAACGTGTTTATAATAGCCAAGCATTGTAAGTCTTAAATTGTGTTTAAATATCAAATAAACCATTATATTGAAGTTCTATTGTTAAAATGAAAAGGCCTTTATGAAAAAACCCGAAGATAACAAAATGATTTTTTTATAATTTGTTTTACTAATACGATGCTTTTATTAGAAGACATATTTTTAGCTTATCGAGAAAGTTACTTCATAATTAATTATAAACTTTTATTGCACCAATACCAACTTTTTAGAATTATGGTTTAAAGAAAACCCATCTCATATGGATTCAAATATTTTTTGTCTTATGTAAATCGGCATTATTTAATACATTAGAATAGTACCAAATAGCTTGTCGGTGTTACGAATCATTTCAAATAAATCTTGCTCCTCACGTTGAGTAGTTTATGAATACATCATTGAGTTTATAAGTTTGGTTTAGTAATTCAATATTCCAATTGAAAGCTTTCAAAGGCCAATATTATTGACATTAAATTAAATAAAATTGTCAAAATGTGACAAAAAATTACAATAAATATCTTTGACTCGAAATGTAAATTGAATCGTCAGGTTAAACATTTTAGTAAATTCTAAGCATTGGACGAAGCTGAACCCAATCAATATGGATTTGGTGCATGCAAATGAACGAACTTGGTTTATTAGGCCTAAATCAGTGGATGAATTGTTGGTGTTAAATAAATTGCTCTGTCAAGCACACAAAACTTAATGAAACAATAATAATACTGTTCACATTAAATAATATTGACAAATTGTTTTGTTGTATGCATATATAGCGTAAATTTCATTCTTTAGCCAAAAGAATGAATGCCATTCGTTAATAAGAAAATTACAATAAATACCATTAATTTGATGTATTTGTCCACAGGGACAGTTTGGTAAATTCCAATCGTTGGGCGGGCCCAAGCCCAATCAAAAAGGGCCGGGCGGGTGCAAATGAACCCGGCCCGTTAGGCCCAGATACTGCGTCGTCGTTCATATTTCAACTGTGGAGTCCCATCGGTCGATCCACCGAGTTCGCTTTACGAGTTTCTTCATCTCTGCAAAAGACTCTCTGATTTCAATCCTCCGATTCCTCAGGCTTCGTTTTCCGGCTCCAGCTCACAGTCAATTTGGTTTTTGCTCCACCAACTGCGAGGTACGGCAATTTCTCACCCTCGCTTCCCCCCGTTAGTTTTCCCGGAAAATAATAAAAATTTCCGGACTTCTTTTTTGTTTCATTTTTTTTTTCTCGGGAACAATTTTCAATAGAGTAGCGGAAACCAAGTGACCGAAATTGTAGGCATTTGATGTTGATCTTGTTGCTCAATGTGTTGCAAAATTGAGAGTAATTTCGGGTTGTGGATTGATTTCATGTGATCCGTGTTTCTTACTCTTCTCATTGATGCTGATTTGACTCTGTGTGGAGTTATAGGTGTAGTGATTCCAGTTAGTGGAAGAAATACTGATTTTCAGTCATTTCCAGTCTTAGCGTCCGTTTGCTCCCCGAGAAAGAATGAAAGAAAGGGGAAAAGAAAAGGAAAATGCTTGAATTTGATAAAGGAAGCATTTGGTTTCATTTCGTCTGATGTCCTTTGTTCTTTCACTGAACCAAAGGAAGGTTTACACTATTAGAGAGCTGAGCAGGTGTAGGGTTTGGAGAAAAAATCTCGGCTTGAATTTTTTCCAGTTGTGCATATTTAGCTATTCTAAATGTTGTGACTTAAAATTTGAAATTGACATTGTATTTTTTTTCTGGTGTTCTAGATAAGGCTTTTGAATTGGGGGTCTGATTTTAAACAATATGGTAAAGTTTCTCAACTAGCTTCAGATTGATCATAATTCTTATTTATTTGGCCATTACGAAATTGTAAGTTTGGTTGTGAAAATTCACTCTGTTTTCTTCAGAATTACCTAATTGGAGCTTTCAAGCCATCATGTAATATTTCGATCACATTTGCTGATGGAAAAAGTCGGAAGCAGGTATTTGGTTGAGCTTGGTGGTGCACGCTAGTAGAACTTTAATATCTGCTTTGTGTTTGATTTCATTCATAAAGTGAAGGAAAGAGAAAAATGGAGATTCTTATCCATTGCTTAATGGGGCGTGAATCTTATCAATTATATGGCATTTGCTTTCTGGAACTAAATGAATAACCTTGGATAATAGTGTCACTCGTATGTCATCCTGTGAACAATGGATGTCTTCAGCTTTATTTTTTGGGTTCATAATTATGCAAATGGGGGGATTGGTGGGCTTCATAATATAATTTGACCTGTGATGCCCTTTATGGTGGGATTTGAAGAACTTCAAGAACAACTGATAAAAATTTACTTTTAGTCTTGATCCTTATCTGGTCATTGGAATAGTTAATAAAATTCTTGTGGTTTTGTTAGGGGCTTTATGTTGTTACTTGAAGAAATTTTAGATTCAATGACTAATGAGCAATATTGATGAATTCTTTTGTTTAATTTCCATCTGAGTTCAGATTTGTTCATCTATATTTTGCTATTAACATGGCATTTTGATTTTGTAGGTTCCAATAAAGAAAGAAAATGGTCAGACAGTAATGGTCCCACTTTTTCAAAGTCAGGAAAACATTTCTGGAAAGGTATCTTGCATGATATCATAGTTATGTGTTATCTTTATTTGTATGTTTAGTTTTTGTACTCAGAAAATAACTGGAAATAATTTAGATTAATAATTTTGATGCTGAAAAAATATTGTTATGTTGTAATACTTTCAGATATCTATAGAACCACTTCAGGGAAAGAAGGTTGAACACAATGGTGTGAAAATTGAGCTCCTTGGTCAGATAGGTACATTTTTGTTCAATGCTTTCAATTTAGTATGATGCGTGTCAAAAGGAAGAATTAAACACTGTATTGCATTTCCTTGTTCCTATAGTTTTGCGATTCAAGCGAATGTGAAGGTTGAAAATTTTGTTTTAGGTACTGGTAAATGTGTCAAAGTATTTAACATAGTTGCATACTTGCACATGGTTATTCTACCATATTGTGTATGGTTAACTGTTATCATCCTAATCAGGTTAATCCTGGATTTCGGGTTGTTCTGTTACACATGGTTTTACACTCTGCTTTAGATATATTATCTTCAACCTTTTTAACTAAGAAATGGATATTTATTTGTTTATTTTTTGATGGGTAAATTTTTGTCCCCAGTGGGACTTGAACCTAGAACCTCTTGCAAAACCCTCCACAGCCCTTTATCACCTTTTATTTTTATTTTTTATTTTTTTATTTTTGTTTTTGATAGATTATAACGCTTTATCACTTGAGTCAGACATCAAGGGCAATAAATGAATATCTAATCCTCTTTAGATATTTGACTTTCATTTAATATCTTCATTAATTTTAGTCAAAAGGGGCATGCTTGAAACCAATCACTATCCTCTGTTAGCTTGTTAACACTTGGATTTTTTAGTTCATTTAACTTGGATGCTAGCTAATATTTGTGTTAGCTGGTACTGACGGAAGTGTTTACTATAATTATTTACTGTTTTTTATTCTTTGGCATTTTCATTCTTTGTTCTTCTCCTTTTCTGAATAAACCTTGTCTTGCTCTGATAAAAAAATAAATAAATCTTGTCTCTCAGTTTGGTGGAACTGCTGTTTCTTGTTTTTCAAACATTAATGAAAACTTCGTTTCACTTTGCAGAGATGTATTTTGACAGAGGCAACTTCTATGATTTTACCTCCCTTGGTAAGTTTATTCTGGCTTTCATGCTATTATCTTAGGATTTTTTAGGAGCCCAGGGTTTTTTTCCCACTTTGTTAAACAATAACCTTGCTTCTTTTTTTTCCTTTTTCTTTCTATTTTTATACCTCATGCCATTAATACTACTGATTTTATAAATTTGTATGTGCAACCATGAGGTGAAACAACAATCAAACCTATCAGCAATAAGAGATTGGTTTTACTTCTATTCTTCTTTTTTGCAGTTCGTGAACTGGATGTGCCTGGAGAAATATATGAAAGGAAAACATATCCATTTGAATTTTCTACAGTTGAAATGCCATACGAGACGTACAATGGGGTTAATGTGAGGCTTAGGTAACATATTTATTATTTTTTAAAGCTTTCATAGTAAATCTCTGTATTAATATTCTTTCGTTGGTTAACCCTTTGGAATTTTACAATTGACCATATGAATTGTTGCTATAGTTCCGTGAGTTTTTCTCTGGCTTTTGTGACTATACTTCACTTTGATCTTTATTTAACTTTGTGTATCCAATGAACAAGGCTAGGAATAGATTTCTTTAAGGCATATAAATATATCTGTACTCTGTAGTAGCACTTACCTGAATTTCCCTGCATCCATTGGAAAAGCTAAATAAAGTCATTGCTCTGTATTATTGTGCTTTTTTGTTGATATGATATTCAAGGATATCAAAATGAATTTTCAGGTTCCACTTAATTAATCCATTCAAAACTTGATTTTGTTCACCTTTTTGTTGCAATTGTATTTCCAAGTATTGTAGTACCTCTTAAGTCCAAGCTTTTTTGTTCAAGATTGTGGGTCTTTAATCTTGAATCTACAAAATTGTAGATCCTCCCTTTTTGGGTTTACTCTTCTTTAGTTGACTTAAGATATTCTTCTTCCATGTGGATCAGTTTTGGTACTTCATGTGCTCATAGGCTTTGTCACTTCCTTATGTTGGTTGAATATTAACATGTTAGTGTTACTTTCTTTGCTGTTTAGTTTGTAAATTGAAAATAATTGGTTTTATCAATTCAGCGCCCTTTAGGCATGAGCGGAAATTGGAAATGATTAATTGTATAGTAATCTACAAAGTGTGAATTTTTAAAATGCTTTGATCAATATAATTCTTAAAAGCATATGGTGTGTGATATTTTTTACTAGTATTTACAATTTATCTCAAATTTGTTCATTGCAGGTATGTCCTAAAAGTTACAATCAGTCGTGGCTATGGTGGTAGCATTGTGGAATACCAAGATTTTGTGGTAATCTTTCTGTATTGTGAAGAACATTTAGTAATTGATGATTCTTCTTTTTTTTAAGGGGTCATGCAATCTTCCGTGCATATTCTTCTCCAAAAAGAGGAAGAAGAAAAGATACCTTAAAGTCATATTTCTTACATTATCAATTTAAGGATGTGGTTATACCTATCAAAAAAAATTTTTAAGGATGTGGTTATGTGCAAATTAATATATTTTCGGCAACTCTACCCCATATCTGCAGTAGATCGCAAAAATTTTCTCATGTATCTGGCCCCTCAGATACTGATGTTTGCAGTTCCTAGAGGGCTGAGAATTATGACAATATGTGGATGAACACCACAATCTTGGAGACATGATAGCCCTCTTATTGGGGCAATGGCGCAGGCAAGAAAGGGGAAAAAGAAACTTCAAGAGTCAGTCATATAAGCAGACACTTCATCCTAGAACTGTTAAATCTTTCATGGTTGTTTTTTGGTGGTTTTCAGAATACCTGTTTGTGCCTTGTACTGTACAACCACCAGTTCCTAGCCTGGAATGGTTGTGGTTAATGCCTGACTACCTAATATTGCCCTAGCAAAAGCCGAGGAAAAAGGATCTTTTGTATTTAAGATATACAGGAGAATTATTTATGCCTTGCTTTTATTAATATTGGCAGTATTTAAGATTAGTTGTGCACGCTTAAGATTATTATGGAATGTGATTTTGAGTTACTTGCTAAACTAGAACCTTGAAACTTTATTTTAGATTATAAATCTTGGACAGCCTATATAGTAAATTGTTGGTTTGAACAAATCATAGATGTTATTTATTTATTTGTAATTTGGAAATGGTTGCTTCTTACTGGGAAATTAAATAGATATATCAATAATACAGTTTTATATAATGCTTATTTTACTGCCTCACAATCTTTTAATATATAAATTATAAAGCATTTCTGGTCTTATCAATTTGATAATTTTATTAATACAGTTTTGATCTTATAATGGTGTTATTCTTAATGCATCAGGTTCGCAACTATACCCCACCTCCGGAAATTAACACTAGTATTAAGGTTAGTATAATCTTTCATTTGCACAGATAGCCCATTGTAGGTTAGGTGTATGTGAGAAGAAATTGTTACTACCTTGATGGTTTTTATGGAATCCTTTTCCCCTATTGTAGCCTGTTGCATACTGTTATCTCAAATGGCGATCTCAAATTTTAAATGACCATGGAAGTTGTTCTCATCCTTATTAATATTCATGTAGAATCTAGTAACAGACTGGAAAACTTATTGAGCAGAGTGTCTTTGTTTTGGTATTGGGTGGGTATGATATCATTGTACTGTAGAGCTGGGTTATCCTTCTATCCTGTTTAGCATGCAAATCCCATTAAGAATGATTTTTCGGACTTCTAACATAATCTAAATGCTTGCCAGATGGAGGTTGGAATTGAAGATTGCCTACACATTGAGTTTGAGTACAATAAAAGCAAGTACGTTTTACATAATTCATTTGACTTGGATATGCAGTTCCTTTTTGGGTGGTTGGATTCTTAGATAGGAATCAACTGCCAACCAGATTTTTTATGGTACTGAAACCTGGAATAACATGTCTTCTTCTGGTGTTTGAGTTTTGTCCCTTGACTGCAAATAGATATTTGCTTAATCATGACATAATGAGTATGGACAATTTGGTTGGTCTGGGTGAGGTTTCACACCTGTGCACAAGCACTAGGGAGTAGGATGGTGGATTCAATTATTGCCTTTTTTTCGAGTTTAAGTTAGAAGGGAAGATCTTTGTCATAGCTAATTGAAGTTTAAAATATCCAGGTATCATCTGAAAGATGTTATTATCGGGAAGATATATTTTCTTCTTGTAAGAATCAAGATAAAAAATATGGATCTCGAGATCAGACGGCGAGAGTCAACAGGATCAGGGGCCAACACCCATGTTGAGACGGAGACACTAGCAAAGTTTGAGTTGATGGATGGTGCTCCAGTAAGAGGTATCCTCAGAACCACACTTCAGGTTTCATACATATTCCATACATGTATCAATCCACAAGCCTTTTCTTTTTTTACAGGTGAATCAATTCCAATTAGACTGTTTCTTAGTCCCTATGAGCTGACACCTACACACCGCAACATTAACAACAAATTCAGCGTCAAATATTATTTGAACCTTGTTCTTGTTGACGAAGAGGACCGTCGGTATTTCAAGCAGCAGGAGATCACAGTATACCGCCTTCCTGAAACTTCTTGATTATTTTATATGTAAAACCAACACTGGGTTCTGAAAAAAAGGGAGGAAATTAATTGCTGCTTGCCACCTTGTGAAAGCTTGAGTTTTACTGGAGTGAAAATCCTGTTTCTTATAGGAACTACAATGGCTTGTTATTTATTGGTGACGCTTTTGGTACAACATTGTCACGGTTATGTACATCAACGGTTATCTAATGCTGTTTATGTGGGGATCTCCGGTTTCTGTTAGGATACTATCAATGACACTGTTATCCAATACCATTGACTAATGACTTGGCATCCATAACTTGTGCCTTGTTCTGTATGATTTTCGATCTTTTGTGGATTCTTGACAATGTTATTTTTAACATTCATTTTTTATTGTCATAACTATCTTTTAATAATCTGTCATTTGCCTTTTTGTGTGGTAGCAATTTTCATTCACTGGTGTGGCTTGTAAGCAGGTACGCAACCATTTCTTTCATATGCAACAAATGTTAGAAACAGCCTACTAGTTAGCATCCCAGATACATAACATAAGCCTCCAAATATGTTACAAACTCTTACACGAAGGACACAAGTCGAACCAATGATGATATACATGATCCTTTTACAAAAACCCACCTTCTGTAGAAATAACTAAATCTGATGGAGATTTCATTCTTCTGAAACTGATGGCAAGCCTTCTTTGAACCATGTGTAGAGTCCCCCTTCTAAGTGAAAGACATTGGTGTAACCATTGAGGACGAGTAAGTAGGCTGCTATCAGTGACCTGCAGAAAATAGCATCAAGTTACCAACTTGTTTGGTTGTATCCAAGAAAATGAATTATACTTGGAACCATATGGCTTTTAGAGCTTCTATAGTTGTAATGTCAGTTGTTGCCCATGAATTGTATGTGACCTAAAGGCAAGATCATATACTTTCTATCTATTTACCCTTCCTTTTTATTCATGTTTCTTATAGTAGTAACACATATCTTTTGTGTCTATTAGAATTGATATCCTGTCTGCTCTTTTATGCCATCTTCAAGGTCATAATACTAATTCTGCAAAATAGCTGAAACTACGTAGAAATGCAGAAAGTTGGAGAACCGATATATAGTTTACTCTCGTTCTCCCACTTTGGGACATGCAGGTTCAAGTTCGTATACCACCACTTGCTGCAAAAATGCTCATAGAAGTTCGTATACAGGTTCAAGTTCGTATACCACCACTTGCTGCAAAAATGCTGAACTGAAAGGTTAGATCTGTTACCAATCCACTGGTCCCAGAACCCACCAAAAACAGGACCTGCATCAGGTAATGCCCTTACATGCCTGGTCTACATTAATGTCATGATCTTGAATTTTTCTTGCTTCTTACCTCATTTATCGGTTTTCATCAAACAATCCTAGGGTAGAATGGTATTATATTAACATTGTGGAATAAGAGTATAATTCTCATAGAAGTTGGTGTGGCACAATGAAGTTTCAGAGAGAAGGGAAGAGGAAGATACAATAGGAGGAGAAGAACCACCTTGACTGCTGGCCTTCAGGGAGGTTTTGGGACGGTTTCATGGTACCCCCAGATGAGCAAGCCACTATTATCTTTGCGCTCTTATCTATTTTCGATTCCACACCTGTTAGCATGATACCATACATTTAGTTAATCCCAAAACCATGAATTATCCAGAAGCAATCCAACGACCCAAAGCATGATTAGGTAAGAGCAATATACTTTGCATGAACTCTGGGTTCTCTTCTGTGCCTGCAAATATGCCAAAAAATGCAAATGCAGCACGCCTAGCAATGTCCCACGCTGTCCATTCCTTTATAAGCCTATATATTTGCACATTAATAGCGCCTGGAGGATGAGCCTGCAACCCGAAAATATAAAAAAAATGTGTTCTGTTTCTGCTCCTATTGACTGAAGAATTTAATCTCAATAACATAAGCAGGGGGTTATGAGTTCTTGTACTGACTTCCATACTGCTAATTTCAATATCAAATATGAAGAACTGACCTCTTTGAATTCTGCTTCAGGCCTGACGTCAAGAATCACAAAGTTATTCTCTTGCTGAAGGCGAAGAGCTTCCTTGGCATCCACACTCCTTACCTGCAAATCATAAACATTCCAGGAGTTCTCACCGGATAAAAAGGAAGAATTCTGCTTGTGATCTATGAGTTATCCAGGTGCGCAATAACATAAATTACTATTGAATTATTGTTGTTGAATTAGTTTATTGGTTCATTGAAATCTTTGAATGAGTCCCATATGACATAGAAAGAGGTGCATACCTTTTTCTCTAGCAGAACCTCCCTCTTAATCTTCCAGTCTTCCTCAGCTAATCCCTCAAAACAAGAACAAAGAAGCAACTAGATGAATTAAGTCTAGTATGCACCTCAAAACCCGAACTTAATCACTGAATTGATCAATCCATCTCGTTAACTCCAGAAAGCGAACGAAAAAACTTGTTACTATGCTCAAATTCACACTAAAAACAGACATACCTGGCGATTTTGCGGGTTTTGTTGCTGCACTTTGGATCTTTAGGCCCCTAGAGCCAGACTCTGAATATAGTCTCTGCCTATTAGTTCTAACTGATCTGGTCACGCAGTACGAAGAAATGGAGTGGTGACTAGTGTTTGAAGAGAGGTGGGACTTGGGATGTAAAGAAGAAGAAGAGTGTGGAGTGATCGAAGCAAGAGCTGCCATTTTTTCAAAGAGGGGGAGACTTGCGAAAATCTCCGCAGCTTTTGCCCTTTTGTCGATGAATTGGAGTGAAATGAAATCGAGGCATTTGGTCTGGTGATGTTTTGGGAGATCTTTGGGGGAAGTGAGTGTGGGCCATGGAGATTGTGGATTTTTAGGCTTGAAAGAATCAGCGTGAGTGGTGGAGGTTTAAGGGGTGTGTTCGTGTGTAGATTTCTTTCATCCACATTTCATCCTTTTTTGGGTCGTAGTGATAATTGATAAAAGTCTCACCAAACGATCGATAACAAAAGTTTTCCAAGCTGGCTGCCTTCATCTCCCCTTCTCCTCCCATGTTTTTATAAAAGGAGTGATGGGTGTGGGATGCATTAATGTTTTTAATATTTTAAAATACTTTTATTAGTTAATTTATTTAAAAATAAAAAATAAAAAATAAAAAATGCAAAACTTTTGGGCTAATTTTTAGTATTGAAATATTTTTATTAGTTAATTTATTTAAAAAAAAACCCCAAATAGTATCTCATTTTTAACTCCCCAAACTATATAATAAAATCTAAAATCTAATGACTAATATTAAAACTTCCTTATATATTATTGTTTTGTATCATAGAAAATTTCATCATTTTTTATTATAAAAAATATATGAATAATTGAAAATGCAAATAAATATTTAAAAAATATGTTATAATATATGATTTTATTAATAGAATTGAAGGCATTTAAAACCTACACTTTTAAGTATAGGGTACATAGTACATACCATGAGAAATATGTCATTTGGCCACGACATTTTTCTCCTTTTATTTGTCCAAAAATTGTAATCTGGAGTTCATGATGAGCACATGACATGTAATAAATAGAAGCATGACCATCGCCCTTTCTTTTCTTAAACTCTCCAGGTGGACAAGTACGGCTTCTTTAAACTTTCCATGAAGAACTCGATGAACCACACCATTGAGGGCTCTTTGGCAACTGTTATTAAAAATAGTTTTAATGTTCTTTAAAATAAAAAATAAATTTTCAATTCCAAAGGTATGTTTGATAAACCTTTACAAAATGTTATTTTTAAGAATTATTTTCAATTTTTTTTTTTAAATTTTGAAAAAAGTTCCAAACAAACTCTGAAATTCATCTGCTCAATTATTCTACATTTTTTAGGAAAAGATTTAGTTTTGGTTTTTATAGTGGAAGAAATATATATAAAAAAAAAAGCATTGAAAATTAGTTATTATTATTTTTATAATATTGACTTTAATATTATAATTTTTTTTAATAAAATAAACAACAAGGTTTTTTGGATTTTCCCTTAAAACAAATTATATTTGAAAGTATGGCAAAAATTCAATAAATAAATATTTGATAAATTAATAATAGAAAAAAATATATAAAAACAATAATAAGAAAGTATTAAAAATAATTATAAAATATAAATTTTTTAAAAATAATTCAAATTGTATATACTCATTGATCAAAACTAATATATAAGATGACTAAAGATAATACTCGTATCATTAAAAGATAGTATTGGTTAAATGAAATATATTTAATAAAAAAATTGTATAAAATGTTGATTATTTTTAAATAATAGTTTAAAATTTGTATTTTATAAACCCGAATTCTTATTTTATTTATTTATTTATTTTTTCCAAGAGGGAATGAAAACACACTTTTTTTTTCACTAAATTTTGTTAAAAAAAATTGCATTTCATGTCATCCACAGGACAATTCAATAATGGTAATCTATCAAATTAACCCAATTAAATATCTTGCTTCCGAATAATCACAAAGCAATAAAAAAAGAAAGAAAGAAAAAGACCACATCTGATTCATGTACCTCAAAAGCTTGACCATAGGATGGTTGCGCTCAATAACTAGAGCACCACTTGATTCTTTCATATCTTCATTAAAAAATTAATTAATTAATTCTAAAACAACAATTGGATTTTTTTAATTCTGACCAACCAGGCCCATTAATCATTAATTTATCAAAGACTTTTTCTAGTTTGTGGGCCCATTTTACAAAAACGGCCCAGAAACAATGGGTAATGGTGGGGCCCACATTAGAAATCCCAGGACGTGCCGTTTTGCACTATTGCTTACACCGAAACCACCGACACACTGAGGACCTACGACTACCAGTATTACTTTAATTCACCGTACAGATATTGCCACGTGTCATGTAACTGTACTTGAATGTGAAACCGCGTCCTCTCAGCAGCATGGGCTTCTGTCATATGCGGTATGGATCACCTACAATCCTGTGGGTTTCTAGCTTTCCTTGGTTGTACCTTCTGAAACAACGGCCAGATTAGATTATGAGTTTTGGGTAAAAATACCCTTTTAAAAAAAAAAAATTTATAACATCTAACCACCCTTTCAAACTTATATTCAAATTAACATTTTTGGTACCAAGTAGAAGCCATGTCATTAAAAATATTTTTTTTGTCATTTTAGTTAAAACCGTAGTTATCAACTGCTAAAAATGATTAAATTATAATTTATGATTAAAAATTAAAAATATACTTAAATAATAAATTATTTATATTTAAATTTAAAAATCTAGTATTACTTCAATAAACATAAATTGATAAATAGAAGATATTATAAATGAATATTTTATTTATTAATAAATTAATAATCTTAAAATAATAAACTTATATAACATATAAATAATATATAAAATTGTATAATTTATTCATTTAAGATATTTAATTTGTTGTTTTTTAAGATATTAATTTATTTGTATTATGATAAATTATCTTTATCGAAATAATAGTATACTTTTAAGGCGCAATTGAAAATTGAGATTTCAATTATAATATTTTCTATTTATCAATTTATGTTTGTTGAAGTAATACTAGATTTTTAAATTTAAATATAAATAGTTTATTATTTAAATATATTTTTAAATTTCAATCATAAATTATAATTTAATAATTTTTAATTAAAAAAAACTAGTTAAAGTCGCAGTTGACAACTATGGCTTTAATTCAAAAATGAAGTCAACACCTACGTGGTACCAAAGAGATCAATTTGAACATAAGTTTGAAAGAGTGGTTAGATATTACATTTTTTTTTTTAAAGGACTATTTTGACCCAAAACTTCGAGATTCTTAAAAACCATTTTTTTTAATGATTTTAAAAATAATTCTCATTATTCATGAATAAAATTATATTTGGAACTCAAACATAAAAAATAATTTTTTTTTTAAATATTGTTAATAAAAGTACTATACCTAAAATATTTTTTATATTTTAAATTATTGTTAAAAAATTTTTAAAAATAAATGAAACACCCTCAAATTTTTTTCAAAAAATAATACATTTGTAGAAAAAAAAAATTTTAAATGATTTTTTATCAAGAATTTATTGAACATATTTTTTCTTCCTTATCATATAATGCTCATCTTATTATTTTGTAATTAAAAAAAATCTTTAAATTTTGCCTGTTTGATGTTTTAAAATATCATATTCCATTAATGTTTTATTTATTTGTCTTGTTGGTTTGTGGCTCCAAATTATTATGAAGACAAGATTTAAATTCAAACCTCTAACAAAATATTTCAAGACATTTATTGATGGGCAATTTCATATCTAATTGAGGTGATGGGCACCCTCTTGATTGTGATAGTTTAAAATAAATATGTCAATTTATGAGAATTTTCAAAAAAAAAAAAAAAATTATATATGAATGGCGATGCTGCTAGATTTCAAAGACTTGATGGAGCAACAACCATAAGGAAATAATGATGGGACAATGAGGTGACCATTACAATTAGGGACAATGATAGCATTATGAAGTCTTATAGGGTAACATTTGAAGCCTAAATTTGAAAATTCATTTCCATTTCAACAAAAATTATTATTTTTTTATTTTTTAAGAAAATTATTCATTTGTTTAGTAATGTTTTAAAAAATTATTCTTAAAAATTAGTTTTTAAGATCAAATTTAAAAAATAATTAAAAATTATTTAGTTATAAAATTCTATTTAATAAATTAAATATGTATCATATAATATACAATTTTAGTAAAAATAATCATATTTCATAACAAATCTAACAAAAAAAAAAAACTATTTTTAATTCAAATACCATCAAACTATTTTTTAAGTTAAAGACGATTCTCAAAATTTAAAAAATGTGATTAGACTAATATTTGCTAAACCCAATGTTTATTGCATTCATAAGTTAGAATCATTTGAGAAAATTGTTTGGGAATTAATATAAATTTATTAGCATAAAATTTATAAAAATTAAATTTACTCCTAAATAAAGAAAAAAAAATTATATTTGGTTTTCACTTTCCTTATCCTAGGAGGAAAAACTATCAATTTTTAGGTGGCAAGAGATCTTCACTAGAGGAATAAAAAATGTCAAGTTTTCAAAAAGTTTTCCAATTATGTAAGAATTTTAATTCATATAGATTCAAAATTATGAATATCACATACATCCAAAATACAAAATAATTTTGTACTTAAAAAATAAAAATTCATTATCTCATTTTTTGTACCCATAAATCACCTTTAGAATTTTTATTTATTTAACAACTAAAATAAAAAATATTTACGAATAAATTGTTGTCCATAGTTGAAGGTGGGCAATAATAAAATTTTTAAGCATAAAAATAATTATTGTTTCATAAATAATTGAAAATAGTTTGTGGAATTGATTCCCAAAACATATTTTTCAAAATCTGTTTTGAAAACAACTTGTTTTCTAAAATAAATATGATATATTTTTAAGTATTTATTATATATTGATTTGGATGATGGAAAAGATGGGAAAAAAAATACTTCATAATATACCGAATAAATAAGACAATAAAATTATTATTATTATTTTTCATATTTTTGACTTATTTTTTATATTTAAATTATTAAATTGTTAATAAAAATAATTAAAATATGTTTTTAACAATGATTCTAAAAGCTGTTTTTTAAGGATGTTATGACTTATGAGGAACATCCACAACAAATCCATAATATTCATAAATTTTTAAAGCATTTTTCTAAATTAAATTACCACCATCCAAAGTACAATCACAAACAGCAGGCACTTACTAAACCCCCACAGCAGAGGATCCAACCCCATCCTCTGCTCCCCTTATAAATTTGTGTCTGTCAATAACCTTGGAATCCTACTTTCCATACAATCTTTAACTCTCCCTCTCTCTCTCTCTTCTCTGTAACAGCAATGGAGGTCTTCTACTTCCTTGTATTTGGTGCACTCTCTGCAGTTGTAGCTGTTATTGAGCTCAGCAAGAACAACAAGGACCGAATCAATACCACCACGGCTTTCAATTCTTTCAAGAACAATTATCTTCTTGTCTACTCTCTCATGATGGGTAAAAATTCAAATCCCAGGAAAATGGTTTCTAGATCTGACTAGTGTTTTGTTTTTCCATTGTGGATCTTGCGCAATTGCGGATCTGCTGTGTCATGTGTGTGGTTTGTTAGATCCGTTTGTTTTGAATGTGGGATCTGGGTTTGGAGTCGGATCTGGGTGTTTGGTTGCCAGGAAAATGTGGGGAGGGAATGTGAGTTTTGGGTTTGGTGTTTGTGTTTGGTTTTGGAAAATGGGTGTCTTATTGTGGTCCTTTTAAGATTCAAAATGCATATTCCTTTTCTCTTGGCAACCAAACGGAGCGTTGAGGGTGTGGGCTGTGAGGCCATTAGCTAGTGGAGTCACTGGTTTTGTAGATCATGTGAATGCTTTTTAATAATTAATTCCTTGTCAATTCCGCTTCATTATGTAATGTATTTCTTTGCTTTAATTCAATCCATGTCGTTGATGACCCACTAAATCATAGCTGGTATTAAAAAGTCTTCACGATGATAATCATTTTGCTTTGGAGAAATGTTTTAATTTGAATGGATTTTTCATTTTGTCTGCATCCTAATATACATTCTAGCTTTTGGAATTCCTTTGATTGCCAGAGGAAGCCACCATGTGAAGCTAATTATTGATTTTGATTGTATAGAATAATTGATATTTATCGAAGTTCTTAGGCATGTTCGTCTTTCCATCTAATAGATTTGTGTTTTTGGGTAATTTTGCTATAAAACATGAGTTGAAATTTTCGGACATAGTTCTATTTCCATGTCTGACAGATTGATGTTTATGTGGCAATAGCCGGGGATTGGTTGCAGGGTCCTTATGTGTACTTCCTCTACAGTACGTATGGCTTCGGAAAAGGGGAGATTGGACAGTTGTTTATTGCTGGTTTTGGGTCCTCCATGTTGTTTGGCACAATTGTTGGATCTCTAGCTGACAAACAGTGAGATTTCCTACTAAATGTTGTTGTGGATCCATTGTTCTTTAGAATTGGAATCCTAGTTTTGATTCACAATGCCTTCATTCAATGAATGCAGGGGACGGAAGAGAGCTTGTGTGACTTATTGCATTACTTATATACTGAGCTGCATTACCAAGCATTCACCTCAGTACAGAATTTTAATGGTGGGGCGTGTGTTGGGAGGTATCGCCACTTCTCTCCTGTTTTCAGCATTTGAGTCATGGCTTGTTGCCGAGCACAACAAGGTGAGATGTTGTCACTTTGTCCTTAATCTTAAAATATATTAGTGCTGACAAATTTATCTTGCATTTGTTAAATTGATTAACTGTTTAATTGGGCGGATCATAAGGACTTCCTGATCTAGGGGACCTGAACCATCTAGTTGTGCTTTCACCATCTTTTTATGTCTTTATTAAAAACCCCTCTAAATCTTGTCAATAACTGATGTAGAATTCTTATTTCAGAATTACCTGTCCATTTTGATGATTGTAATAATATTCCACCTTAATCTGTGCAGAGGGGCTTTGAGCAACAATGGTTGTCTGTGACATTTTCAAAGGCGATATTTCTTGGCAATGGCCTTGTTGCTATTCTCGCTGGGTTGTTTGGAAATCTACTAGTAGATAACTTGAGCCTTGGCCCTGTGGCCCCTTTTGATGCTGCTGCATGCTTTCTAGCTGTTGGTATGGCTGTCATTTTGTCATCATGGTCTGAAAACTATGGTGATCCTTCAGAGAACAAGGACTTGCTTACACAGTTCAAGGGAGCTGCTGTTGCCATAGCTTCTGGTAGGTTCCCAAAGCTTTGCATTGTATGCATTGATCCTATCTTATATGATATCATAGCCTATGAATGCCCATGGAGTAGACCTTGAAACTCTACATACATAAGCACATGCATTATGCGTATAATTATCATTGATCAACTGCCAAACATCTGACCTGCTGGTTGCCTTTTTATTTTAAATTTGCCTTTAGAAAGTTAATGTAAAATGTGCAGAGAAGCTAGGCCTTAATTGGTAGTTCTTTTTCCTCTTTTTGTTGTTATAAATTTTTTAAACAAATAAATACTATGGTTGAATATAAATTTTCCGTTATATGATTACCAAATGCTGAGTCTGTCTTTATGTTTTCTATAATAAGCAAAAAGGTAAATAACTTGTACCATTAAATTAGATTATCCCCTAAGGAATGCATTGTTTGCTATCCCAATGGGTTTATCCATCTGTTTCCTCATCTTTTCAGTTTTTTCCTCCTTTCTTGGAGCTTTAGTATTATGTTTCATGTGGTTCAGATGAGAAAATTGCGTTGCTGGGTGCAATTCAGTCGTTGTTTGAAGGCTCAATGTATACTTTTGTGTTCCTCTGGACTCCTGCTCTAAGCCCAAATGATGAGGAGATTCCCCATGGTTTCATCTTTGCAACTTTCATGTTGGCTTCAATGTTGGGAAGCTCTATTGCTTCTCGACTGCTGGCCCGCACATCACTCAAAGCTGAAAGTTACATGCAGATCGTTTTTGTGATCTCTTCTGCTTCTCTCCTGCTTCCCATTGTGACAAATGTATGTCAATTCTCCAATTCATATGGTATTTTCTTTCTGGGTGTTGAATTTTTCTTGCCATCTTTAACTTATTGCTAATTTGGAGCAGATTTTGGTAGAACCTCCGAAGGTGAAAGGCGGAAGCATCTCATTTGCAGGTTGTGTCCAGCTTCTTGGCTTCTGCACATTCGAGGCTTGTGTGGGGATCTTCTGGCCGTCCATCATGAAGATGAGGTCCCAGTACATTCCAGAGGAGGCTAGAAGCACTATCATGAACTTCTTCCGCATTCCCCTCAATATCTTTGTGTGCATCGTGCTATATAATGTATGTAACCTTAATGACTTAATTCGCTGCTTGACCTTACATTGTAGTAGGCGTGGTTATGTGAAGAGCAGGGCAACTCAACCTTTACCCACCCCTTTTTCCCTGCGTTGTTTGAGCACCCTCAATCAAACTGAACCCAAAAAAAACCCATATAAACTTTAAACTGGTGGTTGGCTATCCTATTCTTATTAGCATGCCAATCTCTATATCTAGTTATGACTGAAGTACTAATCTAATCCATTAGCAGCCATCTTGTTATGACCCAAGGACCAATCCAATTCTTCACCAGCCCTTAGTTTGGATATCGACCATGCGAAGACTTCTATGTGCTCCTTCTCTGGTGATCGTTCCTTCTGTTGCTTAATAGTTGTTTTTGGTATGTTTTTGAAGGTTAATGCATTCCCCATCACTGTCATGTTTGGCATGTGCTCGATTTTCCTCTTTGTGGCATCTATCTTGCAAAGGCGGCTCATGGTGATTGCTGACAAGTCAAGTAAGTATAATCCTTACACCGTAATCTTGCCTATGTAATGAGCTTTAAACTTAGCATGCAAGTGAGCCCAGTCTCATTTGAGCCTTATACATGACGTATGATTGTCATGTGGACAAGATGTAGAAAATTTCTAATCCATGAATCGATATAGGCTCTATTCAACCTCCCATTTTTATGGTTTCTTGGCACTCACGACTGGCACTATTTTCATATTCATTACAGAGACAGAAGATTGGGCATCAATGAAGGACAAAAATATGGAGGCAGAGCCATTGAACATCTGAGTGATGCCCAGATGACAGACCACAGAGATTTTTTGAAGGGTGAGAACAAGCACTAGATTCATTCCATAAACGGATTGAAAATCTTATTTAATTGAAGCTGTAATTCAATTTTATTATGAGGACCACAGACAGTGTATAAGAAAACAGTGGTCTGCCCAGCAAACAAAATGGAGGTAGGGCAGGGAGGAAAAAGCAAGGGCCACTTAAGCTTTTTATAATTTCATTTTTACTGTCGTTAGATCAACAGAGTAGCGCATAAAAGCTTGTTAAATGCTCTCTTTTGTAATTTTGATGCTTTTGTAATTCAGATGCTATTCTTTTTTATATATCTGGTTTTAGAATCATTACTGAATGAGAGTAGTACTTGAATATTTTTCCACATGTTTCCCTTAGGTTATGTTTGGTTCTCAGAAAATTTGAAGGAAAATGCAAGGGAAAGAAAATACAAAGGAAAAGTAGAGGGAAAGAAAAAGTGAAGGAAAATAAAAAAATAGGTTAAAAGTTGATAAATTATTTTTTTTGTTACTTTAAACTCATTTTATTTATTTTAACTCATCAATATAAAGATTAAATAATTTAAAAATACATAAGTTTTTAATTAGTTTTAATCATATTTGATTTTCTTTAATATTTTTTATAAGACAACCAAACATAAAAAAATCATTTTCCTTTGCCTTTTTTTTCTTTCTTTAGTATTTTCTGGGAACCAAACATAACCTTAGGCTATGTTTGGTTCCGGAAAATTTGAGGGAAAATGCGAGGGAAAGAAAATACAAAAGAAAAGTAGAAGGAAAGAAAAAGTGAAGGAAAATAAAAAAATATATTAAAAGTTGATAAATTATTTTTTTTGTTACTTCAAACTCATTTTATTTATTTTAACTCATCAATATAAAGATTAAATAATTTAAAAATACATAAGTTTTTAATTAGTTTTAATTATATTTGATTTTCTTTGATATTTTTCATAGGACAACCAAACATGAGAAAATCATTTTCCTTATCATTTTTTTTCTTTCCTTTGTACTTTCCAGAACCAAACATAGCCTTAATTTATCAAACTAATGCTGGGATTATAGGAATGTTCAGCAAAACTTTGCGATTACCCGGAAAAACTTGGATGCTATTGGCAGCCTGCTAAATTATGCTCAACTCATTTCTTAAAGTAACTGCTCTCTAATGGCATGGTCTTTTTGGCCTCTTTCACCTGTGATAATAAATGGTTTCTGCAAGTTCGTATGCCCGTCTTTAGTTGGTTTCGAGCTTTTCTTAAAATGCCATTTGGAGAAGGGGAAGGACCATTGAAAGCCTAGAACACACTTGTTGTATACTTGTAATAATACGATGTTAAAACAGTTACTTGAGCATTTGTTTGTAAACTCAAATATGAAAATTAGTCTATTTTTTATGAAAATATTATGCATTTATATTCAAAACAATATTCTAAAAATATAAAACTATCATATTTTTTAAATGATCCTCAAAAATTTGTTTACCAAGCAAGCCCTTTGTATTTCTTTTCGCACATTTTGCTTTAATCTGAATTTAACTTAAATTTGAATACAGATGAATGCATAAATGTAAATGATATGTTTAATTTTATTGACTTCTATTTGAAAAATAAATAACAAATCAATAATTTAATTTGTTATTCTAACAAAAACAGGCAAGTATGAATTATTTTAATAAAATTAAGAGTATTTATTATATATAATCAGGGAATGCTTAAATATTACTCTTAACTACGAGCCGATGGATTTAAGCTACAAGAAATGAATGGAGCAAATGAGATGGTTACATTATCAATGAAGGTAAATATTCAAACCAAAGTGATCAGATTCCATACCAGAGCATAGATTAGATACAATTTCAGTTATCGATAAACTAATTACAGTATTCTGCCTCGTTTGGCATCTGTTGAAGCAACTTCCAAATCCCCAATGAAGAAAAGGATCTTGTCTAGAATCCCCAAACAGGGTTCCTCTCCATTTGAGCATCCTTCTCCAATAAAGCCTGTTTCTGAACTGAATGAACAATTAGTTGCCCCCTTTCTTTGTCTCTTGGAACCTAGATGGTGTTGGATTTCGCCTTGGTGGACAAGGTAGTAGTCGCCGACACCTTCTCTGATTATCTTCAGGCCCCTGGAAACATATACTACATGGTTATCTTTATGTGGAAGAGCTATGAGGATACAGCTTTTCACAAACTCAAGACAATGCTAATGATGCAGAATATAATTGAGTAGAAGTCCTTTCTAATGCCCTCAAGCTAATTCACCTTTGATATAGAGCAAACTTATTTAGACTTGAGCTCGTAGTTTTAGAAGGTGTAAAAGTCTCTTTAGGCTTAGGAGCAACATAAGGCGCGTGCTTGAAGAAAGTGAAACATGACTTACGATGTATACCGGTTTTATAGAATATGATCCAAAAATCCAATCCAAGTAACAAATGTTTAACATTCTAAATATTTAAAAGAAGTGTTCAACAAAAGGATAATGAAATTATATAAATTTCAAATACAATTAGAAAGTTTATGAATAGAAGTGTTAAAAAGGGGAAAATAAAGTAAACAAAACACATCTCTCAAACAAGGAGCATGTCTTAGCAAGCAAGAGGCTATAACCAAGTAGTGGTTAAACCTTGAGTCTAGGCGCACTTTAAGCATGCCTTTAACAACTGTGCTAAAGCTCTGCTTACACCCAAGCCTAAAATTTGTATATTTAAGGGTGTGTTTGGAATATCGGAGTAGAGAATGGGAATAGGAAATGGAGTGCATTTCCCACTTATCAATACTTTTGGATTATGATTAGAAATGGGAATATGAATCAAAAATTCATTTTCAGATTCTTTTAAGGATTTTGATTCTTGTTCGAGACAAGGTATTGTGACTCTCCTCCATTCCCATTCCAATTCCTTTCCTATTGTCACATATCAAATGCAAACTAAGGGTTTTCTTCATCTTTCTTCCTTTCTTCTAAGATTAGACAGAGGTATCTATTCAATTTGCTACCAAAGCTTTGCTCTTGACCAAGGTATAACATCATATTACATAAATTATCATTTGATAATTTTAGAATTTAGCACAAAGAGTGTATTAGAACACTGAAATAGGGAATGAAAATATAAAAAAAAAAATTCTCATAAAAATTAAAACTCACTCTAGTAAGGATTTGCATTCTTTATTAGTGATTCCGAGAAAGGTGAGTTTAAGGCTTGCAAAGGTACAAAGAGACTTCTTGTACAGTGGAGGAGCTATAGAGAAAAAACCTCACCTAGTGAGTTGGGCTAAAGCTTGCGTGGAGAAGAAAAAAGGGGGCATAGGCATTAAGGATTTTTTTATCCTTAACATGGAGCTTTTAGGTAAGTGGGGATGAAAGTTTGCCCTTGAAAGGGATTCTATGTGGAAGCAGGTGATTGTTCAGAAGTTTGAAAGCAGAACCCACTTCCTTGTTGGAAATGGGAGGAGAATCAAGTTTTGGCTAGACAAGTGGTGTGGCGAGATATTGCTAAAAGAGTCTTTCCCACATTATTCATTATTGTCAATTCAAAGGATGTGTGGGTAGCTGATATGTGGGAGTAAAACGGGAACCTGGATCATTAGCATCCCAATTTCTCTAGATAGTTCCATGATTGGGAGTTGGAGATCTTTCTTTGGAATATCCAAAAACATTCAATTAGACATAATGTTGAGAATACAATGATTTGGTCAGGTACAAGAAACGGAAAGTTCTTCATTAAAGCTCTCTATTCTTACTTGGACTCTGGGGGTGCAAAGGCCTTCCCAACCAGAGTCATTTGGAACCCATGGGTCCCATTGAGAGTGGGTCTTTTTGCTTGGTAAGCTACTTGGGAAAGAAGGGAAAGTGTCACTAGTAAATAGATGCTTTATGCGTAAACAGGAGGAATCCATTGATCACTCACTTCTGTATTGTGCTATAGCTGGCCTACTTTGGCAATTGGTTTTTTCCTTATTTGAATTACAATGGGTGATGTGTTCCTCAGTCAGGATGATGTTGCTAAGCTGGAATGGGGGTCAGGTAGGAAAAAAGTGGCAGAAAGCTTGGTTAACTGCACTTTTGTGTCTTTTCTAGACCATTTGGTGTGAAAGAAATCAGAGGGCTTTTGAAGACATGGATCTTTGGATCATTTGCTAAAATCCTCTTTTCTACTTTCCTTTAAGGATTATGTTAGGCCTCATTTAGAAGGAAAGTCTACGTCTTTGATCGATTTTATTGATTGGTTAGGCGCTAAGTAATTGTTGGGCAGGTGTTTTTTTCCATTTTTGTCCTCTCCTATCCCTTCTTTTTTCATTTGGCTCCCTTTGTATACTCCTGGTGTACTTTGGCAACCTTTAGTTGTTCCACTTTTGTACCAACCTCTTTATTGCTATTTTTATCTATTCTGATATGCTTATTAACAAAAAAAAAGAAAAAAGGATTTTGATTCATCCTATGGTTCACCTTCATTTCCATTCCTAATTCTGCATGCCAAACACACCTTTTAGGGTTATTCTGTTTTTCATTTCCTTTACTAAGATTGGGACAAAAAACAGAATTTGGTTCTCTGGCGCTGTGCTCACGTCCAGGGTACGATGTTAGTTTTCAATTATCAATGTTGTATCTAAGATTGGAGAAGGGAAATAATTTGGTTTTCTAATCAATTTGCTCAACATTATTACTCAGTGATGTTTGGGATGCAGGAAAAATTAGCCATTGCAATCAACCACAATTAGGAAGGCTTTCAACTTACAATCCAACTCGATCACACCGGTCTTGCGCTTCATACACATCTTTCCATGATTTCAAACCAGTAGGGGCATAGAATGCAGCACGATCTTCTCCCCATCTCTCCTTGAATAGGTTTGACCATAGAATGTTGTCTGAGGCCAACACCTTCCACTTCCTGCAAACTTTATATGAAATCAAACAGCCATGTTTGTTAATTTACCAAACAAACCTTATCAGCTAGCTAACATTGAGAATTCAAGCTGTGAACTCAGCAACAAAAACAAGGAAAGGAAAGGAAAGTCTGTGGATCCAGAAAATTAGATGATTTTTGCCAAGAAGAAGGTTAGGGTGAAGGGTGAGTTTAAATCAAGTTGAAGGGTTGGTTTCAGCTATTAGGCAGCTGAGAAAAGGTGGGAAAGAGGGAATTGAAAGGTTTAATCAGAATAGTTTGAGATTCAGGAAAACAAAAACTTCCCCTAATTTAATGATCAGAGACTGAATTGATGTGATCTTCATTTTTTCTTTCTTTCTTTATTCTGAACCCAAAGCAATATCATGTAGAGCATTCAAAATCTGCTTTTGCTTCACTCCCTTCGGTTTTCTTAGTAACCAAACAAGGTACCAAGAAATCAGGACAAGAATTACACAATTCCGGGCGAATTCAACACAAACAATAGAACACTCAATCTGAAATTTACAAAGAAAGACGGAAATGCTAAAAACTAAAACACTTAAGACCCAGAATTCTATTCACTCATTTACTTCCCAGCTTTCCCGGCAACCAAACTAGGTCTGAAGGGAAAAAAACAAACAAATTGCAAAATTTAAGGTAATTCAATACGCCCATCTCATATCTCACCGCAAAACCGAGAATTCAACGCACAAAACTTGCCACCAAATTGAGAATTCCACACATAAACCACAACAATTTAAGAAGAAAAAAATGAAAAATAAAAAATAAAACCAAAATCAAAAAACAATATTCAACATATACCCATCTTAGATCTCACCACAAAACTGAGAATTCAACACAGGCAACACAAGAATTGAGCAATTGATAATTCAACCCAAAAAAACACAAGAACTCAATTTGCAGAAAAGGAAAAAAAATTAAAAAAATTAAATTAAATTATATTCACTGACCTTGAAGAGAAGTTGCAAGGTTCTGGTGATCCAACAAGTAGAAAATCTTGAGACAGAGATCTCCTGGCAATCTCTCCATTTCCGAGTTCTACAATTTGTATGGTTCATGCAGACTCCATCATATCGTTTCTGTTGAACATATAATTTCAACTCACTTGTCAGGTGAAATATGAGTTGTGTTCACGACTTTCGCGAGTATCTTATAATTGGAACTCGCTGTAAGAGTACTTTGGGTTGAGGTTGAGAATACGAAAGCTTGCATGGCCCGTGAATAGAGCCGGTATCTTGAGAACGTAAAGTACCATTTAATGTTTTTTGCCACGTGTCTGAAATTTTTACCGCGAAAATTGAGAATTTTGCTGGGAGAAAAGTTCAAATATTTTTATTTTTATTTTTGGCAATGGGTTTAAAACAGAGGTGTGATTGATGGTGGAAAAATAAAAAGCGAATATTTGAAATTTTAGATTTTATTAAATTAAGGTGGTGTTTAATTTTTTTTTTTTTAATGATTTATTATAAACTTTTTACTAAATAAATAAAATAATATATTGAATTTTTTTATTTTTTAATATTTAATAAAAATAAAATATTATAAAAACAAATAACCTAATATTTAATACTATTAAGTATAAAAGTCTTATTTAAAATTAAGTAAAAAAACAAACATCATCTAATTTTAAAAAAAATAGTTTTCAATATTTAATTTTAACAAGAAAAAAAATGAAAATGAATTAAATATAATTAAAAATTTATATATTTTAAAATTATTGAATTTCTTTCCTCCACTTTTATTTTTGTTTTCTTACATTTTTCCTTAGTCCCGAATTTTCATTGGCTGTAAAATCGAATGACTAACTCTTCATACTTAAACATACATTCCATGGCGTAGAAATAAACTTTGTTAGAGCCATTTCTACACCTTCTAAGAAGCATTGCTCCTAGAAATTTTAACAAAAAAATTTTTGTGGACAATTTTGTTTGAATTTCCAAGATTTTGCGCTGGATATACAAAAATTTCAGGCTGATTAGGCTGAAATTTGCAAATTCTCCTAATTCATCAAATGAATATACCTTGAAGTAATATTTGAAAACCATCAATGCACCAACTGTAAATTGTAATGCAAATGTATTCTTCTGGGTGAAAGAAAAAGAATCCATATTTAGTGTACAAACTCAAAACCTATAAATTCTTAGAACTCAAACACCCTCCAACAACCTCTCCTGAATTTAGAAAAAAAAAAAAATGGACAAAAGAATTGTCCAAATCTGTAGGACAGTGTATACAAACCCTAAAATAGCAGTGTAATTCCATGTTCAAACCAACTTCCAAGAAAAACCTTCTACCTAACATTGCTGGAAAGGGATGCTAATGCAGATTCGATGGAATTTCGCAATTTCCCTCTCAAGCTGGAAACAGTATTTCCCAACGTGTCACAGGAACCAGTCTCTTGGGGATCGAACTCCTTACCCTGCAAGGCTTGGAGCTCCCTTTCCAAGTACCTGCTAAGACTGGAATCGGCGATGTTGATGAGACTGAGGGCAGCATTTGTGTGCATGAATTTTGTGAGGAACAGGCCTGCTAGAATCGACTGGTCTGCCTTGACAAGCTCTGAAATGAAACAAGGGAAGAGAGTTCTTCTGAAGAGAAGCAGAATGGGATTGTTTGATTCTTGATGTTTGAGCTTTGATAACTGGGCTTCTTGATACTGGCGAGAGAAGTTTCCAACCAAATAGCAGAGATAAGAGAAGGTGGTACCATAGGAAGATTGGGTGATGATATTTGATATGATCCCGGATGATAATACAAGGAGTAAAAGCTCATGGTCCCTGCCAATGGTGTCTGAGATGCCTCCTTGTTTCAGCTTTTCTTCAACTGAATTTACACACTGCAGCTGCATTGCTTCATAGGGCAGTAACAACACCATCTTCAGAGCAACAAAGCAATCCACCCCAAGTACTGTCTGGGTCAAGCTCTGGGCATCATCTTCATCAAGCAACATTCCATTTGATTTTGTCAATGACCGGTCGATCAGTTTTAGCAAATCGCTGAATCGAGATTGCATAATGAGTTTTTTGAAGATTTCCATCCAACAGGCATGTAAAGGATGAACAGAGAAGGAACTCTCTTTGTTCTTTTCCTTCTCAGCCGGTTCTTCCTCCTGAAAGCTTTCCCAGCCCTCATCCCAATCCTCACTGCTCCAGTTGTTTCCTGTATCATGTGCTTCTGGAGAAGTTTCAAAGTCCCTCTCAATCACAAAAAGCCCTTCCCATTCACCTAAAACAGCAAGCAGAGCATCAATATGAGGATCCGTGGTGGCAGCTCCACACAATCTTGAGAAGCATGAAACTGCAGCATCCACAGTCAAAAGATCATCAGGGGTAATTTCTATGCTGGATGAGATGGCTGCTACCAGCTGGGATGATTTAAGGGCAACCAAAGTACTCGTAAACCTGCTAGATGTATCTGCATGATCTGGGAGTCCTTGATTGGTAGTAGTCTCGCTGCTTTTACTTGTGAAGTGCAACTCATGCCAATCTTCCCATGGAAGAATGTTAGATTTCAGCTCAGCAGAAAAGCCTTTGATATTTCCACCTGAGATGAATTGCATAAGCTCTAGAGCATAAACTCGAACATGACTTGGTAGCTCCAAGTTATCAGAAAACATGACTATTCTCTCCCAAACTGCATGCCTGACCCTCGTCAGGTCCTCCAAATTACCTTCCAATTTACTCAGAGATGATAACAAACGATGTAAATTCTGGTGTTCATGGGATTCAGCAACCAAGTTCTGTAAAATGGGGTCCAATATATTTAAATAGAGATGGGGAAGATCCTGAACACCATCAAAGTTTCCTTCTGTGTCAATTAACAAAGTTGAGCTGGATGGACGCTTCAATGCTGCTTCAGAAAATACTTCTGCAATGGCTCCAAATCTGCAACCAGAGAAAACCATAGCTCTGCAAAAGAAGAAAACCTCAACAGCAGATCCACCTACCAGACCATAATTGACATAGCCAAGAACAGTATTCCAGCCCTGACTGGGGGAGACACTCTCCTCCATCACCAACCTTATGAAAACCTTGAGACACTTCGTTAAACTCTCTGGATCAAACTCGAGTTTTTCTCTTGAAGTTTCATGGGACACAGTTTCCATCATATCATCAGTCAGTTTGATCCAGAAATTTAAAAGCACAATGAGGCAGTCCTGCCATGTTGAGTTATCAGGTAGACCCTCTGAATAACCCTTAAGAGGAATGATCACTGTGAAGTACCTCTTCATAATGTCCAGAGAATCTGAATGTCCCAAGAGACTGATATACAGTCTGCAAGAATCATAGTTCTGCTCAAGTTCACTAATTAAGCTCTGAAGGTTTTCAGGGTTTTCAATATGGTTATCAGTTTTAGCTCTAGCCTCCAAAGCCATCAACAAGCTCAGAACATGGTGTTTGTATACATCCTGCCATGATATGAGACCCTCAGGCATCGGGTTAGTATACATGTTGACAAGGTTTTGCACCATTTTTGCCAATGCCTCCAAGCTATGTTCATCAATGTGATTGAGAACTTCACTTTTGAAGCATTTGATGTTCAAACCACCTAATACAGCAATATTTTTGAAGTTAAGATTCTTAATAAAGGAGACTCTTCTGCATTCTTGCTCAACGACCTTGTAAAAATGAGCTAGCCCAATAGTAGATGCTTGTACTGGCTCAGAATGTATAACTGGTAATGGTTGTTTGATTTCTTCCAACTTCAAGTAGCAATCAGAAAGCAGGCTATATATGTAAGCAAGGCGTGGTTTGTTGCTTCCATCAATTGCAGGGTAGATAATCAAGGAAATGATCTTGATAGCTTCAACAGCACAAGCAAGCATTTCACCCTTAACTTCTGAAAATTCAGCTATGATATCATCTTCAGCCCAAACCTCAGAAATAAGGACAGAGTTTAGGAACCGCAATAGCATCTACAAGGAATTAAAACAGATTCCATTAATAGATTAAAATAGGCATGCATTTTTCTTCTAAGATTATGTTTTGAAAGATTAATATATGCAAAACTGCATACCTCAGTGTGATTCAAGCCATATGTATCAGCTAATTTCAACACATCCTTCAAAATATGTTTCTTCTCCAACTTTACTGATTCAATTAGTGAGAGAACAACACTCTTAATGTAGGCAAAATCCCCAGACAAAAAGCGGGCAGTTTCCACTCCAGGAATTATTTTCTCTAATACTCTAGAATGATCTGCTAAGCGCTTCTGCTCTTCTAATTTTAGTTTCCATTCTCTCCAAAAAGTAGATTGTACTTTGTCAAGTTTGTCTATTTCATCTGAATTCAAAAGATTGGACATGAGAAATCATATAATAATGTAATAGCTTGGAAAATAACACAAACAATATCCTCTTTCAAGTAATTTTTTGAAAACCACAAGCATTGTAAATGAAAGTGTTCCATTCTAGATTTTAGGAGTCAAATAAAGCAGAAAGAAAATCACCCAAACTATGTGACATGTGCTTCTCCTGAAACTTCCTCAGCAGCAGCTCCCTCCTCTGGGCAGGACCTTCACACTCAACTCCAGAGCTGTGTACTAAACTATATGTCATCCCCACCTTCATCATGCTAGAAATTTCTTGATAATCCAATCTTGTTTTCAGCTGCTCTTCTATTATTTCAATCCCATTAAAGGCATCCACAAGATTTAGCAGAAAGGAGCAACCCATGAGATCCTCATCCCCAGTAACAGGTGGTTCTATAATTGATTTTGCTAGAGAGGCAATCAGATCATCTCTAGGAGCAAAACCATTCCTTGCCAACCAGGACAGAATGCTCAATATAGCTTCAGTTCTCACACTTATGTACTGCTTTCCAGGAATTGAGCTAGGAATATATTTCTTACCATGTTCTGTCTTCCTACTCAATTCAAGCAACCATGGAAGCTGCAATGCAGCAAAAGACAAAATTTTTCCATTCTCTCTCAAAAGAGATTCCCAATCAGTCCCATTTTCCAAGGGTAAATCTTTAGCAACAACAGAAAGCATGTTTTTTATGTCATTGAAATGATCTTCTTGATCAACATTGTCAACCCCTTCAACTAGTTTAGAGCAATCTCTTAGATTAATAATATCTTGAATACTGTGAACTGGAAGTGAGATAACAGAGGAACCTTGAATTGAGAAATTGGGAGGATTTGTCCCTGTCGACATCATCAATGTCTCACACTGGCCTTGCGTATCTAGATCTTTCCATGCATGTAGCAGTTCACCAATGGATTCCTCGTCACAATGACTCAAGGCAAAACCTAGTAGCTGCTTTCGAGAATTTATATCCATGTTTTCAAGAGCAGGACCCCTTGCTATAGCAGCACATAAGTCCCAAATGGGACCATGTCCTTTCTTTGCCAAACTAAGGCAGAGATCAAAGGCCAATTGTAGATCACCAGCAACCGCAGCTTCTCTTGCAATAGCTTCTTCAACAGCTGATACATCATCCTGAGAATTCAATCCAAGGAGTTTGGCAATTTCAATGAGTTCATCAACCTGCAGATAAGCTCCAGCTTGACTTGTTATTGCCATTTTAATGATTTCCATAGGATCTTTTATTTGCCTAAATTGCATTGGCAAAAGAGTGACTCCTAGTTCTGGAAGTTTAACAGTGAGAGCATCAATTACATCAGCCTCTGCTTTGACATTTCTACTACCTGGAAAGAGCTTCAGACATTCCTTAGCCTTCCAGATCTGAAACAAGTTACAGCAGCATAATCAGTGACGAATTTGAATGGGGATATTTTGTGGCAAAGATCAGAGTTAGAATATATTTAACTTTTAACAAAATTAGATTTTTGAGAATGTCTCAATCACAATAACATTAAATTATATTGATCATGCTGCATATTCAGGAAGACAACCCCTGGTGTATCTCATTAGTTTTTTATGACAACAGTGAAGTAGCTGTTAATTATAAGTAACACTCATGGAAGTTTAGAATCTCTAGGTTTTTAAAAATACACAGGATCTAAACAGTATACATGAAATGTAATTTTGTACATTATAGCTATTAATGAGGTTACCTGTGCTTGAATAAATCATAGGATTAACATCACAGAAATACTCCATTGGTAAATCTGCCAAACCTAGACCTTGTGGTCCATGTTTAGCAAATTTCCAACCTCCCTTTAGGGTGGACTGTGTCATCAAAGCAAAATTATAAATTTACTGGTCTAATTATTTTGTACATTGAAACCAACTCATCAGGACTAAAACTTTTGAAAGGGAAAAAGTTGCAACATGGGTTTTGTGTATCCAAGCTAGAAAAGGAGAGGTGAAGAATGTGGACAATAAAATAACAAGTAGCCTAGCCATTATGAATTCACCTAGAATTGCATAAACATGATCATTTCCATAGCTTTTCTGCTGCTAGGTTGGATCATGTACCACATCCACACCAAAATGAAATCAGCATCAGAAGGGAATTATCATGTCATGTATGATGTCCAACTTTTTGAATGTGTGTTGTGCAAGAACTCACAACAATAGGACTACAAGAAAAAGAAGTGCAACGATAAGGAAAGCAGCATCACGATGTGCTGATGCGATTCTATAGCTTCCCAAGCAGACATAAAACCATGTATGAAGTTTGCCGTATTAATAAATTACAATTTAGAATCTTGAATATATATTAATCCATTCCTTAAATACTCCTAGACAATCATAGAATATAACCTGTTAATGACTTACTTCGGAGCAAGCGAGACTTGAAGCTGAGAAAAAATACTCTCTTGCAGCTTGAATGACTAGATTTTCTGCCTTCTCTGATGCCAAAGAAACTGGACCAGTACCCTTTAGATAATTCCTTGCGAGAGAAAACTTCCCAGCTTTCAGCAGTCCCCTACAGAATTCAGTCAACATATACTCTAGATCCAGAAAAGGAAATACTTTTTCTTGCAAGTACTGCATATCACGCCACATGTTTGCCCAATCATTATCTGACCGGCTGGGCTGTCGACGAACAAATTTTGAAAGTATGAGACGAAGAATCTGTTTTACACCCTTTTCATCTGAATGTGCCTCTACAAAGAAATTTAATGGCTTTGGAACCTGAATACAAATACGTGCGATTAAACACTAAGTCTACCTGTCACAGTCAATTATATGCATAATCATCAACAATATACTACAGTAATCATGAATCGCGGCATGAAATGGCTCCTATCATTTTTGACACAATGTTAGAATCAGGAATTCCACGTTGCAAATATATAATTGGGGAGGCTAGAAAATTCCATGCATAACTATTTTTCTCTAGCATAAAATGGCTCCTATCATTTTTGACACACTGTTAGAATCAGGAATTCCACGTTGCAAATATATAATTGGGGAGGCTAGAAAATTCCATGCATAACTATTGTTCTCTAGCATAAAATGGCACCTATCATTTTTGACACAATGTTAGAATCAGGAATTCCACATTGCAAATATATAATTGGGAATGCTAGAAAATTCCATGCATAACTATTGTTCTCTATACGTAGAAGACACTGAAGTTCTAACTCCAAACTATCATTTGACTGGCAGAAAAAACAAATAAAAAATTAGCATTAACTTCACTCCATAGGCTACCTTCTCCAGGAACATGATAGAAGACAGCTGGTCATTTGAGATGTTACAGTAAATGCACCATACTGCTCCCTAGATGGTTACAGAAGCTGTATCTTCTAGTGTTTTCCCACAATTCCCTCTCATAAAACCAGGTAAACTACCATAATGCAGTTCAAGTAATGAATCATAGCCTCATGAGGGGAATTCCATAAAATACAAGAAAGCCAGAACCCACATCATGCAAGCATGTGATAGTCTATGGTGCTATCCAGGGTTATAACATTTACATTTATCAAAAGTCATGTACTATAGTCACTCTTGTTCTAATTATCCACAGTACCTACAGTTGATTTTTTTTTTTTTCCCTTCAGTTCCAGAAAGGGAGTATTCTCTCTATTCCAGGCATCTATTTCAGTAGAGATAGAAACTAAGAATATTCTCAATATTCTCACTATTTCGATTGTTTTGAACTGATTTAAATAGATTCACATTCAGCTCTAGACAAATAAGGTACAAAGGCAAAACCAATTACTTTGAATCAAGAAGATGCATTTACCATACCATTCCATCCCAGCTTCCAGTTTAATAGGGAAGACTAATCAATGGAAGATGGCTATAAAATATACCATATAACCCCTATATCATTTGTCAGCCAGGTTGCAGTTTAGTTTCTGGGGACACCAAAATGAGAATAACTAGCACTCACCATCAATTTCTAGTGACACATTCTCCCAAAAAAGCAATTACAGAGATCTCATCCATATAATTCCCTCTATAAAATATCCAAAGCCCAAAAGAATCACTCATGCAGAGCATAACTCTGACCTGGTAATATGCCAACAGCCGCCCAGCTTCAATATGTCCTTCAGCCAGCTTAAGTCTTTGCTCAAGGCCCTTGAAATATTTTTCAGTATCTGTCAGGTATAGATATTCCCCATTATGTTCAAGGAGACAAAATCCAGTACCCAAGATGGTGATATTGATTTAATTAGATATATATTTAAATCTACAAGTACACATATATACAAAAAATGGTCATGCACTGCAACACCACCTTGAATTTATGGAATCCTATTGGAATGCCAGATGTACATCCAAATTTAAACAATAAAAGGAAAAGAGGAAACGATTGACCATATATGTTTCCTTGCTGAAACAATAACAGGGCAAACTAGGAATCAACTCTAATTATGAGGTCACAAATCAAAGAGTCAGGTGCGGCCATGAAGCAAGGCGTTTTTGAGTTATGTAATTATAGTCTTAGCATTAAGTTCCAAACTAGCTTGTATAGAGTTGTATCTCAATAGGTTGCTACCCTACGACTAGACTCTGTTATACAGGGGATCTCCATGGCATACACTACACACTGTTGCTACCTTGCAATACAGTAGGAAAAAAAAACATGGTTTCCAGATTAACAAATTTCTGAAAAAAATTGGATCATAATAAAAGAAAATTTTGGACAAAAGAAACTTTTGGATATCATGGTATATGACCATGTTCCTTTGGTGTTTTTTACCATAAGGGATTAAGAAATTTTTTCTTTAATGATCCTTTTTATTCTTGGTTTCAAGATGATTCTCAACCATGAAATCTCCAATGTACTGTCACAGAAAACACAAGCAAAGTTGCTTCCTGTATGAAAAAATGCAATAATGAAAATGTTTTAACCTAAGCTACTTTTTAGAGAAAGTTTATTTTGGATCATTTAGCCTGGTCTAATCCCAAGCCATGAGTACTCTAACCTCATCCAAATGTGAAGACTGACCATCCCATCATAATATCTGTTTATAAATAGGAAACATCATTTATCATGATTGAGATCAAATCCATACACAGCACAACTTACCTTGTACATGTGGAAGCTTTGATAAAATGGCACTCATTGTACTCCACCTATCTGTAACAGTGCACAAATATAAGCACTGCAGAGCACAATATGCAGCTTCAACCTCATCCTTGAAAATGCCTGTACTTTCAAAGTCCTTGCACCCTTCCTCAATGACAATCAAGCAAATATCTAATTTATTCTCCAAAGCAACCTCCTTCAGCCATCTAACCAGAAATGACTCAGCCTTCTTATAATCTACAGAAAAAAGACTATCTGCCACTAGAGCTTCAGAAAGTGACGTTACATCTTGAAAACTATTTTGCATAAATGGAATTGCTTTATCACGTAATCTTTCAACGACATTTTCTTCTTTGACTCCCTTAAGCATCATCTTGAACTTCTCATAGTCAGATAACTGTTCCCATGCACAAAGATTCATGGTGAAATTTATTTCAGAATCACTGCCATCAGAATATATAAGCTGGTGCAAGTATGTGATATCCTCATAGAATTGCTGCAATTCCCCAATCCCCTTACGACAAGCAAAATCAATCAAGCACAGGCAGTTGTCTAGCTGCCCACTAAAAGTATCAATATCTCTAGCTCTATTCTTGTACCAACTAGAAAGTTCATCAGCTGATGGCCAAGAGAATCCCAAGATCTGCCTCACAATGGGTTCAGTTCTGATGCGAACGCTGCTGTCTTTATCCTCAGGTAGTCTGTTGATAAAGCTTACCATCTTTTCACATTCAACCCAATCTTCTTCCCTCAGAGCAAAACTGGTAGGAGGAGACCTCCCAGGAAGGAGCTGCCCATATGTTTGAACTGGAATTGTTTCAGGGACAGCAGCTAAAATTTCCAACATGGAAGGAGTGAGTGTATAAGGATGACGCTTGAAAAGGAGGTTTAAGGCCCCAATTTTTCCACTTTCAGCAAGTGCAACAGCAGCTTCATTGATAGGCATAATGCGAAATTTGTTGTATTCCTGCACAGAGAACCTGCACGAGACTAGGTTGTTAAGCTGCAAGTCAGTGGAAACCATCTGAAGAATGGAACCCAAACTAGACAAGAATCCTCAAAAAAGCTTAATAATATGATACAAAGTGTAAACTTTAAACACATTTCCTTTTTGTAAAGAAAGCATTCAGCAACATTAGGGAAGGGCATAATAATATAAAATTAATGAATTCTTCATACTCATCAAAGAAAATAAAGTAAAATGAACGAAAATACACAATAAAATTATTAATACTTACAAAGTCAATAATTTTTAGTTAATCCATATGGGAATGATAATCTTAAGCTAGCATTTGAGAAACATAGGTAGATTTCCAAGTCCCGGTAGAAAGTCTTGAGAAATTCTTGAAAAGATGGGATTCAGCCATAAATGAATTGAATAGGTTTAATGGTGCATATTAATAGCAAAGTTTTCTGTTCTTGTAAATGGTAACCCTTTTGGTTTTTTTAGAGCTCTAGGGGATTGAGACAAGGGGACCATCTCTCGCCTTATTTATTTGTGTTGGCAATGGAGGCATTGAGTTGTCTTTGGAGAAGGCAAGGGGGTGGCTATTTGTTAGGCTTCAAGGTGAGGGGGAAAGGCGGCTAGGGAGTGGAGGTGTCCCACCTGTCATTTAAAGATGATATGTAGGTTTTTTGTGAGGATTCATTTAAGTTAGTTGCTCATGTGGTTCAAAGCAATCTCGTGCAAATAGATGTTTTCTGTGTAAAAATGAAGGGGAATCAATTAATCACATTCTCCTTCACTATGTCAAATCAAAGTTTTATGGAAGCTATTGTTCTCCTTATTTGGCAGAGTTTGGGTGCTCGCTTCTACAATCAAAGAAACTTTTTTAAGTTTGCATGACTTCTTTGTAGGAAGAAAATGGAAGAAGGTAAAGAAAACTACTCCTCAATGGTGAAAGAAAAGAAATCAACGAGCATTCGAAAATGAGGGGCAGTTTGATCAAAAGCTGAAATTTTCTTTCCTAAGTAACCTTTCTCATGAGTTACATTGTTTGATTGATTTTGTAGATTAGTTAGGATTGTGTTGAGAGAGAGAGTTGTTTTTTGTTCTCTTTCTTTTGTGGCAAAGTCATTTGGTGCTCATAGTATGTGTCCTATCCACTTGAGTGTACTGTTTTTTTTTTTTTTTGCTGTATATTTCAATGTTTATTACCTAAAAAAAAAATTATTTCTATAAACAGTTTTATATTGTTCTCATACCCATTCCACTGTCATTGACCATAGAAGCGGAAAAGGAGCATACAGATTCATGATTTCAAAATTATGCCTCTCGTGATATCAAAAGCACATAAAATTCACGAGGTAGATAATTCATTAATAAAGAAGATGAAGAACAAGGCATACAAGAAAAGGTAAGCAACGAAACAAATGCTAATTGGAATGCAGGAATTTATATGGTAATATAGCAAAAGAAAACCCCACAGCAAGGGGAAGGATATTCCATCTCTAATATCTATAGATAGGCTTTCACCTTTCAGCACACATGCACAATCATCCAAGCTTAACTAGGGAATTCATCCAAAATCTAATCAAAACACCACTCAAATAACTATATTTAGTTTTAAAAAGTGCAGGTTTTTAGGGGGGAAAAATCAAGCAATTATGTCATATGACTCATACCTGCCCATGTTTATCCCAAGAAATGTCTCCAGCCTGTCTCTAAACTGCAATAACTGTAGTCTTACTTTACGAAAATCCCAAATTTGGCCATTCCCATGATCATCTGATTCAGAAAACCTATACCGACTAGTTAGATGGAGCCCATAGGCAAGTAAAGCCTTCACAGCATCTTCCGTTGGTCCAACTTTATTAACACATTCAGATAATACAAAATCTTGATCTTTAATATTTGACAAAAGCGTGTTTATTTCATTTATTCCTTGGCCAGAGTGCAACCATTGTGACTTTAAAACTTCATCTGTATCCAGTCCATGGCGAACAGCAAATTCCAAGGCTGCTTGATATTTTGTATTGCTAATTAAAATATTATACATTTCAGGAACAGATCTCTCTGAAAATGATATCAAGCTCCATTGTAATCTAGCAATGTCAGCCTGATTAAGTCTATCTTCTGTAACCAGCTCTATATGATGCAAATCACCTGTTTCACCATGAGTAGATATATTGTGTTTCTCCTCGGATGAAGTGCTCTCTAAGAGAAAAAATTGTCCTTGGAACTGCTGTACTCTTTCTAAAACAGGCATAGAATATACAGGATCATTTCCCAGAAGTTTTATACCACTAAGAATGTCAAGCATGATCACTGTGCCACTCCTTTTGGCAAGTACAAGGGTATGATCAGACCACCAAGTGAAATCCACAATACCATTTAAGAATTTTCCCACTTCATTTGACAAATTGTCTGTCTCTTGTGAGTCATTTCTCATTCCATAAGCAAAACTTGAAAGGGAACAGCATTCTCCATCCAGCTTAAAAATATCCAGGCATCCTGTCAGATCTAGAGTAGCCACGAATTTCCCATGTGGTGAGATTAGTACCTTTGAGGATGTTATCTGACCGATATAACCTTTTGGTTTGGAATATAAGCCTTCAACCTGAGTAGAGCACACTGGTTCCAGATCTAAGCTACTACTTCTACGCCAAAGAGAAAGATGATGGGATCCTGGAAGAAAAACATACAATTAATAAACTACTTAAGTTTAGAAGATCTTTGACCTGCCTACTAAAATCTGAAAGGCTCTTGTTCATGTTCACACTTCACTGAAAATGATAGAAAAGAATAAAAAATAAATAAATAAATAAATAAATAAAAATCTTAACATTATTCAACTAAAATATGATGTCATCTTGGACTTGAACCTAGAACTAAAGCATGAGCTGCCAAGTTGTATATGGCTCTCTACAAAGTAGCTTAGGACCTCCCAACATATTTTCTACACTGAACAAGTTGCCACTTGCCTGTGCCGAAATTAGCATGAAGACAACTCTGAACTGATGAGAATGTTTTCTGAGAACCTTCTTGGCAACAAAAGAAAAAAATCCAGCATTTAGAGGAACAGAATGGTCAAAAGACCTCTAATTGTTCCTATTTGTTTTACCAGGCAGACCTCATAGATGAGATATATTGTTTGTTTGGTTGCAGTCGTAAAAGCACACAAGCTATAAGGCTGGCTAAAATTTCAGATTTTCACTTAAAGATTATGGCTAAAATAAAATAACACAAAAAGTATAAAATCATACCAGTGGTACCACTAGAGGTGATTGATATGCTACTGGCACTACCAACCACGATAAGCAAAGAAAGTTTTACATGGTAGTCCAAGCAGAAAACATGTTGTGGGAACTGCTTCTTTAAAGTCAGGCCATTACTCGAGGTGCGAAAGGATGAAATGGAGACAGCTGGATCCTGACTGATCTCAATATTATGAAGGAAGCCATCTGATGTAAGAAGATTGAAGCTACACCTATAAACATTTCCATTCACTTCAGCAGGTATCAAAGTTACAATGACTTCTGAAGTAGTTGAACCGAAAAAACAAAAATTAAAAATAAAACATAAAAGCTGAGATTATATCAACTCTAAAACAAAAACCTCCATCTACATAACCCAAGATTGACAAGGAACTCATAAGAAATTATCTTATGGGCGTTTCATGCAGCAGCTGCTGAACAAGAATCAATACTTACAAGCAAGATCCTCTTGTATCAGAATCATCCTGCGGAATCAGGCCTATTATCGGTGAAGAAACTTTTAAATGTGCCCTCGTACTTCTTGCCATCTCTTCACCATTTCCTTTGATAAAATATAGAGTTTCAGAGTCATCACAAACTCCAAGAACATCATGAGATTCTGACCAGGCTCCATATATAAATGTCCCAAGGCTGTTACCTGATTGCATTATGAAAGTATGCAACAGTTTTAGTCAACAAAATTTGATGAGACCATCAATTGCTAACCCAGGGATGGGAAAGTTGTTTAAATACGACATGACATAATAACACCACGGTAACAATTTCTGTACCATTATTTCATAGACATTATTCTATGAAATCATGAATTAATCTTACTTGTAAAAATGCCACATGGCTCCTGGTAGTTATCATCCTTCTGCAAAATGGTTATCTGATTTCCAGCAGCTACAGCCACACGTTCACCCCTCAGGGAGACAAACAAGGATACCCATCTCTTCAATTTTTTTGGACGCCTATAATCACTCCATTTCTCTTTAATCTGACTCAAACCTTCATAAAATTTAAGGGGAAAAGGACAAGAAGGAAAGGAATGACATCAAGATAATAACATTTGATGGCAAGGAAATACACAAATGCACAAGTTGCTTGGGTTTATCATAGTGATAGAAGTTCATGAACAACAATGATGATTTGTTCTTCTTATATTGCATAACTCGAGAAAAACAGTACAACCTTTGACCATCCCACTTCATGAATGCAATCGTCCTATGTTATTAGATATATCACATGAATCAAAGGCATAGATGAAGCATAACTAACAAACCAATTAAAAGTACCATAAGCCCTTTTGGACATTCCCTCTCAGTTACATCCAACATATAGCAGAAATTGCTGACAACCCGAACAATCTCCTCAATCAAATACAAGGGTGAAAAATGACCCAAATGGGTAACTCAGACAAGAACACATTTATATTATTAATTTCTCGATAAACCTATAGCTTGAGTATTGGTTTCTTTTTTAATTATATCATTATAAAAACACTCATCTAACTGATGCCAAAAGCATTTAAATCACATAAACTTCAACAACAATTCAACATGAACTAAGCGTTTAAAGTGCACATATAGAACATAAAAGTTATGAATGCAAACAAGGTGATCAAATCAACAATGGATCAAAATCCATTGCTTTGAACTGTCATGAAGAGAAAAATACGACTAAATATCAAAGATTACACATACCTCGAGGCAATGACAGAAAACTCCCTTTGGCACCTTCATTTAGCTGAATCGAAAAACAAAGTAATAAGTACATTGATTGGTTTATTAAGGAAAAATGGAAAATTAAAGCAAATTTCAGCAAAATGGAGAATCAAAAGTGAGGTCCTGGACCTGTTGAGGAGGGTAATTGGAACAATAAGGTCTGGAAGCGTGATTTCGCGTCTCGTAGAGCACTTCCCGCACCGTTTCCGCCATATAAAAACTATGTCTCTCCCAACACCTCAAACACTATAAGAAAGCAGTGCGTGGGAGAGAGAATTTTCCCGAGAAAATTTGATGACGCGGCTATCAATCAAAAGATTGTGAATACGAAAATGCTAGGCCAAAATTTTCCCGAGAAAATTTGAATTTGTGGAAAGTGGGGATATATGGAATTTTGTTCTAGGGTTTGGCCATGCTCTCCGTACAACGATGACGGCAGCTCAGAGAACAGAGAAGAGGTGACCACCTGAAACGCACCGTTTTGTATCCTTCGCCTGCAAAACGACACCGTCTCCGATTTTTCCATTTTCCTTTTTTATCTTTATCTGAAAGAATCCATAGGACCGTAACCCTTCTTTTTCCTTTTTCCTTTTTTTTTTTTTTTTTTGTATATAACACAAAAGTCCATGTGTTTTTCACTTATTTTTAATATTTGTAAGTATGTTTTATAAATAATTTTTATATTTAATAATACTCTATTTTTAATCATCCTCTATATTAGTATAATTATTTTAAAAATAATTTTTAAAAACAAATAAAAATAATTCAAATATGTTATTTAAAAACATCATGTCTTGTGTTTTTAAGAATACAAAATAAAAAATAATTTTATAACCTGTTTTTTATATTCCAAAATATAAAAAATTCTTCTTGAAAATAGTTGTCAAATATAATTAATTATCTTTTTTCATAATTTTTTTCTTTATTTTCTTTCCCTAACTTTCAAGAACTAAACATATTCTAAAATTATTAACCATTGTTTTAGAAATGACCATTTTGATAAATAATTTGTAAAGAAAGTGTTGAAGACGATTTATAATGATAAAGATTGAATATTTCATAGTTAGATCAAAGTTCAACACATTCAATATTATATATGAACTTAGGTGGTATTTGTTTTTTGGCTAAACAGAAAAAACTCAAATATTTGGTTTTTTCTATTCAGTCAAAAAACAAACAACACCTTCGTCTGATACAATTTATGAATTGATACTCTAGGCTACAACGGCTTTGATGTACACAAGTTAGTTAAGTCCATTAGCCAAGTGTAATAAGGTTTGGTTAGGGATCCTACGTATGTCGAGCTAACATTTCTTATATTTTTTAGAGGCTAGATCTAACTCATTAACTCCTTTGTGACTCAAGCCCCAAGGTTGGACCTAAACATATGAAGTGGAGATCGCAATAAGATAGGTAATAAGATAAGTTTTTGTGTTTAGAAGTATGCCTCGATTGAGAGGAATTTGAATAAAGACCTAATCAAGGTAAAGGTAGATTTAGAATATCATTTAAAACTTAATTTTTGAGTAGATTTTGGCTTTTTATGTCACTTTGCTTTGAATAGATGTTAAAATTACAAAGTTCGTTTAGGCCCACTAATCAACTATCATTATTATTATAAAATATTATGCTCTTTACAATATAACTTATAAGGGTTATTTCCTCACCGACTCGCATGCTAATTTTTTTATCATTTCTTGAAATTAGATATTAAAGTTAATGTCACTATGATGATTGTCTGTTTGTTGTAAAGGGCAAGGTCATAAGGTGCCATGTGAAAACCCTTTGGATACTACCTTCCATTATCAATAATAAACCTACACTTAGGCCGTTCCTAACTTTACTTGTAGTCTTCATAACCTTAAAACGTTGAATCTTATTATATACTTTTAATTTTTTTTCATTACTTGAATATCATTAATCTATGCTCGTCGAACATCTTTTTGTTTAAATTTCTTCTTGAACTCAACCCCACTCAATCATGAGTTTGATTTAAGAATAGAACGAATGTTTAAGTTCTTGAACAAGGTTGATAATATCCTAAATTCACCTTGTTGACTTCTAAAATTTATTTGGTTGAGAAAATCTCTCATCTTGGCCACCAAAATTCAAGCTAGACCTCCTGGTGGAAAAAGATTTCATTATGATTTTAGTAACTCCCAAGTGTTTTAGAGTGTATTTGGTAGTGATTTTATAAAACATTTTCAGTCTTTTTAATATTTGAATGATAAAAATTTTCAAATGTTAGAAATGTTAGAAACGCTTTATAAAATTACCACCAAACGGGCTCTAAATAGTATTTAATAATTTTTTTGATATGTTTAAAATGGTAACTAATTGATAACTTTTTAAAGTAAAGATAGATAACCTAAATCATAATATATATAAAATCATACCTAGTTTTAATTATATTTGATTTTCTTTTATACTTTCCTTGAAACCAAATATAAAAAAATTATTTTCTCTTTTATTCATTTTTTTTCTTTCCTAATTACTTTCCCCATGCATAACCAAAGTTTTTATTCCATGCTAGAAATCCAAAGACTGTGGAAATGAACCTTGCCTCCTCTCCTAAACTTTGCCGACATGTTAAGCAATAAGCCCTATAACCACCCCTCCTAAGAATAACCTTTAAACTTTATTGACAGCAACAAAGTTGCTGATAACGTTTACTGATACATGGGAATATATTCGGATCTACATTGAATTAAATCCACCCATTAACGACAAATTGAACATGGTAGATATATCTGTTGAAATCATGCCAAGAATAAAAACTCTACTAACAGCGAAGCAACCGCTGCTACCTCAGCTTTGTCCATACTCGAGGTGAGACTAATGCCTTGCAGTTTGGTTGTGGACTTTGCCTCGTAAAAAATATCATGATCACACTATGGGAAAACCAAAAGCCAATAAGATCGATCCTATTTGACAACAAAGAGACTTGTTTGACCGTAGTTCGATTAACTTTTCTTTCATAAACCAACCAAACTAGACCTCTACACCTCTCAATACGTGTCTATAATCCGTGTCTAACCTCTTCTTTTTGTGTTCATGAAGAGAGAAATAAACAAATAACAGTCCCCTTTTGACCAGCATAATACATTTTAGGCTACCACTAAGCAGAGTCAATGATCGATTCGGAACAAGAATACTAAAAGGAAAAGAAACGAACCTTTGAATTTCCTTAGTAGGAAAAGAAGATTCTATTAATCCTTTAGATATCCTATATATATGCCAAAGATTTCCAAGAGATTATGGACATAGAATTGATTGAAACGACCTTGTTTGGTGGGTTGCTGTCCTCGATTACATTTAACAAATGGTTGGTAATGGCATTAAGCAAACAAAGATTTGTTCACAAATTGATAATTAATCCCATCCATTGCTTTATGATCTTCTCCCATAGTGCTTTCCAGTGTTTTAACCAAACCTAAGGCACAATGGGGAACATTTAGCTTTCCTCTCACCACCTTTTACATAGAACAATCACATGATTGTACATTTATATAATCTCTCATTCATTTGGTTTATTGTCCTTGTGGCAATGATGATTGGTTTTACTGTTAAGAATGAACACCGACTCTAATATTCTACATTAGATGAAGGAAAAAGAAATTTCTGAAACTATATACCTGTAGTGACTCTTATTAACCAACTTTTAAATCAATATAGAAGTGAACAAATAGTATCAAAATAAACCAAAAATATTATATGAACGGATTATTGTTACAAATAGTATAAAAATCGACCACCTGATGTGGTGTGAGAAAACACTATATACTGCATGAGGTGATTGTGATTTCAATATATTTTAAAGCTTTTGAGGGCTTAAGACAAATAATATCTACAAAGGAAAATAAGTTGTTAAACTAACTCCAGGAGCATTTGGATGATCCATAAACCATATTGGGAATGCATCTTTATACCGAGCTTCCATATCATATAAAGAAAAAAGAAGTTACCAAAACTATATATATTAGTGACCCTTTTTAACTAAACCAACGTAAAAGTTAATAAATCCCATCAAAATGAGCCAAAGTAATACATGGATTGATCATTATTACAAATGGTATCAAAATCGATCGATCTCTCGATTATAGGGTGAGACTACATGGAGTGATTGTGATATTAACCTAATGTTGAAATCTATAAGGGTTTAAAACAAACAATATCTTTATAAGGGAAATGGGTTGCTATACTAACTTCCATGATCATTTCCATCATCGATAAACCATGTTAGGAATGCTTTTCCGTACTATTATCCCACGTGCCATGGCTAAAAGCCTAAAAGGGTCCTCCACTTTGTTTGGTTTGATTTGTAACCAAGGAACGGGTATGGGATTCCTGATTTAAATCTTGATAGCGATAATGTTCTATATGCCTAGTAATTATGGTGTCCACCCTTATTCTCAGCCCTTCGCTCGTAGGAGTACAGCTCTGGGGTCTGGTGGATCTATTTAAAGGAAAGAAGCTCCATTCTCCTAACCATTGAATGAAGATCATAGATGGAGTACTCTCTCTGGAGAAGTAGACATGGTGTGGTATTGGTTCGGCTCATCTTCTTTCATTCATTTTCATCGGCTCAAAGACGAGCCGAACCAATATCACTCTTGTATGCTTCTTTGCATGTATAGTTCTTCTCTTAACCGCAAGCAAGTCATTTCCTACAGAACTGCTCTTTTCGTTTTTCCACTGCTCCCCTTTCGGTATTGTTTTTCATTGTCATGATTTTTGCTCAGCAGAAAAGTAGATCCAGGAAATGGGCTTAATCTGACTTTCTTTCTGCTTGTTTGTTTCCATGGAAATCATTTTCCTACTGTGTAAGATTTGCAGATTTTTTAGTAGTCGTGATTGGTAGTGGGCAGCTTATATTTTTCTTTGTTTTCTTCTCCATGTGCCATTTTATTCTAACCATTTCAAGGCATTTGCAGCTGCTTGAGGCTGATCCTGCAGTGTGAAAAGATATTTTCTATGGAGCCAAACGGAGGAATTTTCCCAGAGGGGAAGTCACTTTTCTCTAGATTTTGTCGCTATGCATGCAAATTAACCCTTCACATACACAATATTTGACTCAATACCGGTAAAGAGAAACTGCATTCTTTCCCTCATCTGCCTAGAGTTCTTGCATTGACACAAAGTTTCTTTTAGGCTGTGTTTGGTCACGGAAAGTTCGAGGGAAAATACAAGGAAAAAAAACTAGAGAGAAAAATTAGATGAAAAAAAAAATTGAAGAAAAATAAAAAATAAATTTAAAGGTAATAAATTATTTTTCTATCCTACTTCAAACACATTCTCAAATTATTTTCTTAAACAATTTTTTTCTTTTATTATAATTTTTTGAAAATCAAACAAATCCTTAATTTTTTAGGATTTTCAAACACATGTTGTTTCCTCATCTTAGGTTTAGGACAAAAGGCCACCAGACTTCAAAATCCTTCTTTATATTGGCACAATACTATAGGCTTTAAAACCCTTCTCAATACTGATCAGGACAAATCAATCGATTCAATTAGACTCTCATATTAGGTAAGAAATTGATTTTGATCCCATTTGTATAATTTATTTCCTCTTATAGAAATTTTCTCTATTATAAATTAAAATTGTATTTCCAAGGTTAAAAGAAGTTACTTTAATTATAAACTTTTTCCCTAACTAATGTACTATTATTCCACATGTGATCTGTTTCCTACGCATTGTATAGCCACATATCCATTCAATATCATAAAAGGAATCTAGCAACATTGTTCCCCAATGAATTTGACATGGACCCTTTTCAAAAGGAACATTAAATATCTAGTAGATAAAATATAATAATGCAGGTTTGGAGGTAGTTGAATTTTAAACACATACGGGAAACATATATGGTCCATGCCAATATAAAAAGATCATAACATGTTACTCCAATCTTATCTTATAGCGATGCAATGTAATGAACTCATGCTCATTGGAGAAAAAAAAAAAGTCTAGTCAATAATGATGAAGACAGTTGAGGATAGTTCCATAGTTGAATAAAAAGCTATGCTAATCTTGATTATTTTTCCGAGCAATGGAAATATTTTGTGGATTTAACCAAAGTTTTTTTTTAGCAACTTCTAGCTTTTAATTTAATTTTTATGGTATACTCACTAGATATTTAGTTCAAGGTTGTAGTTTGATTATTGATAACCTAATTACTATTTATGAGGTAGTTGAATTTTAAACACATAGCGGAAACGTACAGAGTTCGTGCCAATATAAAAAGATCATAACATGTTACTCCAACCTTATCTTTAAGCGCGATGTGATGTAATGAACTCATGCTCATTGGAGAAAAAAAAGTCTAGCCAATAATGATGAAGACAATTGAGGATAGTTTCATAGTCGAACAGAAAGATATGCTAACGTTGATTGTTCTTATGGGTAATGGAAATATTTTGTGTGTTTAATCGGAGTTTTTTTAAGCAACTTCTAGCTTTTAATTTAATTTTTACTATTTATGAGGTAATGTTATAGTGCAATAATGTTACTCTTAAACCCGAGGATGGGTTACCTAAATGATGGTGGTCAAATATCATAAAAGATGTAATCTATCCTCGTTGGATATAAATTGGTTTTCAAACATTACAAAGGTATGTTTGTGAAATAAAAAGGAAATTGAAGAGTGATTGTCAAATTTCCTTTCCTATAATTGAAGTTGATATCAATCATATATTGATATTTATAATTGTTGTATGTTGGCTAAACAAATTCTCAATCTTTTTATGTGTTTGCAAGTTGCTTAATCAGTAATTAAAGTAGGAAAATCTGTGTAAGCGTTATTGCTTTTATATTATTCTAAACTTCGTAATATTAGAATCTCATATAATGGTAGGTTATGAGTTTGAATTTCATTGGATGTTTATTTCTCTAATTTCATTTTTTTCTTTTTTTTTTGGTTTATGGATATTCCTATTTTTCTAGATAAAGGTATGGAATCAAACGAGAGGTTGTAGTTGAGAGAGGGTGGTTGGGGAAAGTGATAGAGATATCTATATTTAAGGAAAGGTGTTAGAAAATGCGATAGAGCTATCCGCAGTTAAGAAAGCGTGTTAAAGAGTGATACATATTATCAACTAAATCTTAAGAACCGAATACTACTCTGTATTTTTGGAGCTCGAAAAATAACTATAAAAGCATTGTCTAGTTTAAGAATTGTTCTTGAAATCAATTTTTTAATTTAAAAAAGATAAAACAATTTTTAATTTGAAAAAAAAAAAAAAAAGCCTTTGACAATAGACCATTTTTGGATAATTTGTTTTAAAAATTATTTTATTTTTTAAAACAAATTTAAGGCATTTTCAATTTTTTTTCACAATGGTTTGAGCAACGGTTGAAAATAATAATGATACTTTGAAAACTTTTATATTATATACAAGTTTCCCGCACTGTCATGAATAATAAATTGAAAAACCAGTTTTTTTATATTTAAGTTCCCAAACAAAATCTTATTTTTTAAAATAAGTGGAAATTATTTTTAAGAAATATTTTCATAAACTATTATTATTATTTTTTTTTAACATTTCAAAATAGACTAATCATTTCTGTTTCTCTTTCAGCAAATTGAACCATGTTAAAGGGTGTTAAATGCTTCCAATTCTGTGATCATAAACAGAAGAACAGTTGAGCAACATGCTGAACATTGACAAAAAACTTTTATATTCAGTGTACATATAATCATAGAGACAGTGTTTCAGTCTGATTAATAAGCCAGGGCATCTTTGTCTATATTCAATGATGGCTTGGTACCATGTGAGGTAGGAGACAGGTTTCCCTGTTCTTCCATGGAGGTCCCATAGAGAACATTAATTATTTGTTACTAATTTCCTATGGCAATAGTACTTTTAATATGATATGTTGTTTGTTTGTTGTTGGAGTATTGATTTAAGTAAATTAAATGACCATATGACATGTAAATAAAACTTTGGATTAGGTGATTAAAAGAGATGAAATGATTCAAATCCGTAAATTTAACCCGTCACATGTTTGAATTGGAAAAGTGATTCATTTTTAACATAAATACTCTTCAATATTTTGATTATTTATATTTGAGTTTTAAAATAAAATTTTATTTTTATAAGAAAAAGTAAGGATGTTTTTATAAAAAATAAGGTTTGGTAAATGTTTTCGAAAATAATTATTTAAAATAATTTTTGAGAATAACCTTTAAAAACTGTTTTTTTATGTTTTATAGAACAAAAATTTATTTGGGAATTTGAAATATTTTTAACTTATTTTTAATATTTTTAAATATGTTTGAAAAATAATTTTGTATTTACTACTTTACTTTTAATCATTTTACATGTTAATATAGTTATTTTTTAAAACAACTTTTATGAAATAAATGAAAACAACCCAAACAATTACAAAATGTTTTTTGAAAATATTTTATTTTCTGTTTTTAAGAATAAAAAATGGAAAACGGTTTTTTTGTTGACAAACATGTTTTCTTATTTTTGTTTTGTTTTAAAGAATAAAAAATCATTTTTGAAAATAGTTATTAGACTTATCTAAGCATTTTTTAGGTTGAAAAAATATTGAGGTTAGATTTACAAATTGAGATTATTTTGTCTGTAACCTAAAACTTTTGGTTGACCAAAGATGGTGATGAATATATTGTCATTTAAAGACATTAAATATGAATTGCTTTCAAAACCTAACTCTAAGGTTATGTTTGGTTTCGAAAAAAAATTGTAAGAAAAAATGTTTTTTTTTTTTTTTTTTATATTTGATTCACTATGAAAAAATATATAAAAATAAATATAATTAAATTTGATTTGAAATTTATATATTTTAAAATTATTTAAGTTTTATAGAAAATTAAAAAAATAAGAAAAAAAAAGTTTGAAATAATATATAAAAATAATTTATTAATTTAAAATATTTTTTATTTCCCATTTTTGTTCTTTTATACTTTTTTTCTATTTTCTTTTTTTCACATTTTCCTTCAAATTTTTCAATAACCCAATGTAGCCGAATGACTATAGAACTAGATGATAGATCACATTAAGAAAAATTACATTGAGAACCCTTTGTATAATTACTTTGATGCTTAAGTTAATTAGAGAAAACTTACGTATTTTTAAATTTTCATATGAAAAAGTTAAATTAGTAAAATGAATTTTAAGTAACATATAAAAATAATTTATTAATTTTAAATTAAATTTTAAATTTTCTTCTATTTTTATTACCTTCTATCTTTCCTTTATATTTTCTTTTCTATTTATTTGAAAACCAAACATACCCTTAAAAAAAAGGAGTATTATAGTTTAATGAAAATCAAAGCATCAATGACGCGTTAAGAGCGCCTATGAATGGTGAGCGTGAAGATTGGTTCAATTATATCCACGCTATCAAACACTGCAATTTGCTATCAATCATTGCAACTTGTGCTGTGAGCTGTGATATGAAAGCGACTTAACGACAATACAGTCCAGGTATCATTTAGGAGCAACGCCTTGGTTAAAAACTAGTTAAAGAAAACAAATCCGAGCATAAAAGCTTGATAAAATAATAACCACGCTTAAATAATAAAATCTACTTATGCCAATCGGGTTAATGCACTAAATTAATAAGAAACTTAAATAAATAAAATAATAATATCTTTAGAAATAACCTAAGAAAATATAAATTAACATATGAGTTAATTTTATTGACCTTCCTATAATTTGACCGATACACAGCTTCATTAATTTGAAATTTCATTAAATGTCTGTCATATCATTTTTATCTAATATTTTCACTCACCTTCTTTCTAATTAATATATATATATTTATATATAACCAATGAAAACTAATTGTATTTCGCTAAAACTTTAAGGGAAGTGAGTGAAATTAACTCCTATATATATATATTAAGTAAAAATTCATCGATTCACTCTTTCACGAAACCAAGGATAGAGTTAAGAAAGAGGTTTTGGGGAGGATAATATATGAAACTTATTTCAGATTGACAAAACAACTAGTTTCCTTAAAATTTAAGGTTAAGGGATCAAATTTTATTATCCCTAATGATTTTTATCAAGATGCCCCTTTTGGGCACTATTTGGCTCTACCGACGCACAAAATCATCACATATTTGAAACTTCTTCATCTTTTAGGATAATAAAATTTGACATCATATCTTTTTTTTTTTATGAGTTTTTATATCTTTACGATTAATTATAATCATTATTTTTAGATTTAATAGTACTCTATTATAGAAACATAATACTTTTTATAAATTAATAAATTATTTATTTATTGATAAATGAGTAACAATTAATTTCTCTTTGTCCATAAATATTATTTTATAAGGGTTTTACTATACTAAGATATTGCAGTTGTACTTATCAAGTCCAAATTTAGACTGTTGAATATATATGGTAAGTTTATACTATTAAACGAATAGTACAAATAAATGAAATTAAGATACAAATCATTTGACTAAAAAAAAGTACATACATGACACCAGATGGTAATTTTTTTATATGTATAGTATTTGGTATTATAAATGGACCCTACGAACGATGCATTCAGTAAAGAAATGAAAGAAGAGCTTTAAAATTGTAAGGTTAACTTCTTCATCCAAATCTAATATGTAAGTAAATAAAATTTAATATTGCTAAGTGAGAGTAAAATATTGAGCAACCAACATGTTTCATGTTTTGAATAATTTCAATAAGAGAATTTAATACCATATTTGATTCCCGAAAAATACAAAGTAAAGAAAAAAAAATTAAAAATAGTTTTCTTAAATTTAATTTTATTATAAAAGAATATCAAATATAATTAAAATTAATTAGAAAATGATGCATTTTTAAGTTATTCAATCCTTATATAATAGAAAAAAAAAATTAAAATGAGTTTAAAGAAATACATAAAAATAATTTACCAATTTTAATTTTATTTTTTATTTCCTTTCACCTATTCTTTTTTTCTTTCTACTTTTCATTTTTATTTTATTTTTCTCATAGTCAAAATTTTCAAGAACCGAACATAACCTATATAGGATACAAGTGGCAGTTACTTACCTTAATAAATCTTAAGATGGTCTATATTGACTTGGTCCGGTCCACAAACACCCCTACTCAATATTTCAAAGAATTTAGGTAGGATCTTTCAATTAAAATATTGAGCAACCAACATGTTTCATGTTTTGAATAATTTCAATAAGAGAATTTAATATAATATTTGATTCCCAAAAAATACAAAGTAAAGAAAAAAAATTAAAAATGGTTTTCTTAAATTTAATTTTATTATAAAAAATATAAAAGAATATCAAATATAATTAAAATTTATTAAAAAATTATGCATTTTTAAGTTATTCAATCCTTATATAATATGAAAAAAAAAATAAGTAAAATGAGTTTAAAGAAATACATAAAAATAATTTATCAATTTTAAATTTATTTTTTTATTTCCCTTCACTTCATTTTTCTTTATTTCTATTTTTCATTTTTATTTTATTTTTCTCACATCATCCGTCAAATTTTCCAAGAACCGAACACAAACTATATAGGATACAAGTGGCAGTTACTTATCTTAATATATCTTATGATGGTCTATATTGACTTGGTCCGGTCCACAAAAACCCCTACTCAATATTTCAAAGAATTTAGGTAGGATCTTTCAATTACTCATAACGCTTGTCAATATTAATATGGCTAAAGAGAAAATAAGCATGCAGTAATATATACAATTGAAGGTCAAAATTCCAAGATTCAAATAGTGACAGGAAACAATTTTTGTGATCAGTCTTTATCAATTGGGTATCTAATACAATGAATATATACTAATTTATAATTCTTATTGGCCTTAACAAATATAATATTATAAGTTTAACGTGCCATACAAGGTTAGGACTTCGAATACCTAAAAATCACAAGATTCGACTATCTGTCATTTTAGTTGAAGTCCAACTCATAATCAATGCTATTAATTTGAGTTTCAATTTTTCGAGTTTGGGGCAAAAATAATTTATTTAAAAAAATTCTCGTATTTAGTGTGTGTTTTTTTCTACCGCATTTGTCTTACTTGAGTTTTTTTTGTTAATAACTATTATTTTTATTTATTTTTAATATAAAAACCATAATTAGTAACTACAATTTTCAATTTATTTTTGAAAGTGTAGTCATTAATTATGATTTTAAGCTTAAATTAAAAATTATGATTGTCCACTGTGGTTTTGTGATGTCAACATCCATATGGAAGAAAAATACTAACTTAAAATTATTTTAATAAAAATTTTATTCTATTTTTTAAAAAATAAATATTTATGCTTAAAACTCATATTTCCGTGAATATGTATATTAAATTAGAATGCAAATTTGTAGTCGAGGAGGGGGAAGAGGTGTTTATGCCAATCATTATAAAATATTCATACGGTACTTACTAAACTTTCAATCTTGGTCAATAATAATATATCAAATACAAATAAATAAAACCAAAATATAAAATAACGAGACCAAAGTATAAAGAAAGGATATGGAAGTTGGTTATAAAGTAAAAAAACCAAATTATATATAGAAATGTTGTATTAAAATGGATGATAAATTACTCATGTTAGAAAAAATAATTTCCATTTACTAAAAAATTGTACATATAATTGCCCTTAATTTTTTTTTTATCAAAAAATATTTAATAAGATATGTGAATTAACAAAATTGTTGAAGGGTATTTTTGTCATAAAAAAGTTGTATTTCATGAATTTTCAATGAATTTTAATTAAATAACTGTTGTTTATTATAAAGTAAAAGCATATGTTCAACACATGATTTTAAAATTTATTATAAAAATAGTAATTGAAAAAAAAAAACCTTCCTTAAAAGCATGGGAAAAATGATGAGAAAAGGAAAGCTTGGAAAAATAAAAAATAAAATAAAAATAAAAATTCATTGTATAAATTTTTATAATATTTTGCGTTTGCCCTTTTCCCTCTCTATTATTTTTGTCGTATTGCGTTTAACCGTTCTTTAAGCCGATGGTCTGTTGCTTTCCCATTTTAACGTGAAGTCCACACGCCGTACTTCAGCGAGACCATCTTACTCCATGAGGCTCAATCTTGATCTTGCCACGTATCCTAAAATTACACGTGGCAGACGATTACCAAAGAACCATTATATCCCATGCTGCGCCGGAGCGAGGTAATATAATCCCTTACACTCGGTTTTCTCTTGGTCCAACACGTGCTCACCAAAGCCAAACCCATTTTCAATGCTTCCACGCCTTTCCATCGTCCTCCGCCAATCATCCTCCTGGATGTGTCGTGGAATCAGCAAAAGATCATCCTGGAAATATCATTTTCAGAAAAATTGAAAAAGGGCTGATTAACGTTTCTGAGTAAACGAAAAGAAACGAAAAGTTTTATTTATTTGTTTATTATTAATTTTTTTAACGAATATCGAAAACAACTTTCCATTATTTTTCTGTCTTTCTGTCTCTACCAAAACGAAGTCTCTCTTCTTTGAGCGAGAAAAAATTCGCTCTAGGAAGAGTGTCTCATCAGAACCCTAACTTTCTCGGGAAAAAGGGATTCCTCATAGATTTTTCTGTAATGCCCTGCTGCTTTTATGAATATTGTTCAATGAATTAATCGATTTCTTCATTCAGCAGGTCAGTTTTTTGAGTACTTGTATGCGTTTTAGTAACGTTGAGGACTCCGGTTGGTTCTCGGGAAAGTTCGGTGTAAAGGCTTTCTAGAAAATTGGATTTTGGTTTTGCTTTCATTTCGGTTATTCGTTCCCGAAAACCAAACAGAAGGTGAGATGATTCCTTGGATTGGTGAACTTGACTTGTTGCAGTGCTAGTCCAATTTTCGAGTGGTTTGATTGGTAATAATTTCTTAAAATTCTGGAATGTATTGGTAGTGACCGATTTTTGGAGTTTGACTTCAGGAGTTTTAGTTTGATGCTCCGGTTGGTTGCAGAGAAATTGGAGAAGTAAGAAATAAAAATTAGACGTGTAAAACTCAACTAAGCTTTGTGCAACTATTTGAATGGGCTAAATTAAGCATTTTTGTTTTCTAAGAAGGGAAAGTTCTTAAATTTATTTTCTATCATCCTCTTTGGCCACTAAACAGGGCTGATCTTTTCTTTTGAAGTCTACTCCGGCTATTCAGTAGTGGAATTGCTTAACTGCGTAGGTTTTGCAGTAGAACTAAAAGCTTCATTTTTAGGTGTAATTTCGGTTCATAGTCTCTAGATCTTTCTGCTTGTGATAATACAAACGATTGTCTTTGAATTTTGGTTGCCGTGGAGAATCATTCATTTATTTTATTTGATGATTTAACTATTGTTACCATTTTTTATATTTTATTTCTTCCTAAATTGGATTAGATGATTGAGAACCAGTATATCTGATTGAGAATATTCTTGGAAATGGATATAAATGCAGGATTGCTGTCCTTGCAAAGGTCATAATTGAACTTCTCTAAGTTCATGTCCATAGCTTGTTTTCTCCCTAAATAAGATGGAGAAGGATGCAAATGTTACTGTCTCACTTGTTCCAGCCTCAGAGTTACTCTCTCAGACTATCCTGACTGTCTTTGACACTGTACATGCTGCCAAAGCAGTCATCATTCAAGATGCGAATTTCCAGCAATTCGCAATTTATTTGGAGATGGTCACAGTGGTCCTGAAAGAGTTGGCCAATCTAAAGATAGAGGATTCTGAGAGGTTAAAAATTGCTGTTGCAAATCTTAATCGAGAGATTAAGGTTGCAAAGCAGCTAACTGTGGAGTGTGGGAAGAGAAACAAGATCTATCTCTTAGTCAATTGCCAGAGAATTTCCAAGGACTTAGAGTGTATCACAAAAGAGATTAGTCGGGTTCTAGGCCTTATTCCTGATATTTCATTCAATATTAATGATAAGATTAGTAAACTACGCAAGGATATGTTAGATTCCAAGTATCAAGCAACTGCAGTGGAGGAAGAAATTCTGGAAAAAATTGAAACTGGTATACGGGAGAGGAATGTCGACAAATCCTATGCAAATAATTTGCTCCTCTGTATTGCCGAGGCTGCTGGGATTTCAACTGAGCAGTCAGTATTGAAGAGAGAGTTAGAACAATTCAAGAGTGAAATAGAGGATGTGAACCTCAGAGAAGACAGTGCAGAAGCTTTAAAAATGGGAAAGATTGTTGCATTGCTTGCAAAAGCAGATGCTGCCACATCTCCTGAGGAGAAAGAAATCAAATATTTTAATCAGCGAAATTCTTTGGGTACGCAACGACTGGAACCTCTACATGCATTCTACTGTTCAATCACTCATGATGTCATGGTGGATCCTGTGGAAACTTCCTCAGGGCAGACATTTGAGAGAAGTGCAATAGAGAAGTGGATTGCAGAAGGGAATAAGCTCTGTCCATTGACAGCGACTCCCTTGGACATGTCAGCTCTACGACCTAACAAAATTCTTCGACAATCAATTGAAGAATGGAAGGATAGGAACACCATGATTATGCTTGCTTCTCTCAAACCTGCACTCCATTCAAATGATGAGCAAGAAGTTCTTCAATCTCTGGGCAAGCTGCATGATCTATGTATTGAACGAGAGTTGCACCGTGAATGGGTAATGATGGATGAGTACTGTCCAATTCTTATTGGACTTCTTGGTGCAAAAAACCGTGAAATAAGAAAACTTTCTCTAGTCATCCTTTGCATTCTTGCAAAGGATAGCAATGAGAATAAGGTACTGCTCAGTTCCTTCATTACTACCTGACAATTTAAGCTCATGCATTTCTTAAGCTTTTTAGCTTAAACAAATAAATATAATCTCTTATATCTTTCTTCCATAAAATTATTGTTATTATTATTATTATCATCACTCTTTTTAGTATTTTTATTATGAGTGCTAGTACTTTATTTTTTGCAGCAGGAAAGAATCTCTAGAGTGAATAATGCAATTGAATCAATTGTTCATTCCCACTATTACTACCATTTTAGTTATTTGTATTTACTTATTTATTTATTTTTTGTGGCAGGAAAGAATTGCTAGAGTGAATAATGCAATTGAATCAATTGTTCGTTCCCTTGCCCGCCAGATTGGGGAAAGCAAGTTAGCGTTGCAATTACTATTGGAGCTATCAAGAAGTAATCTAGTGCGTGACTTCATCGGCAATGTTCAGGGTTGCATATTTCTCTTAGTGACTATCTCCAGTGGTGATGATACTCAAGCTGCCAAAGATGCAAAGGAGCTTTTGGAAAATCTCTCTTTTCTTGATCAGAATGTTATTCAGATGGCAAGGGCAAATTATTTTAAACCTTTGTTGCGCCTTCTTTCTTCAGGTATTGTTTTGATGATGTGCTTTCTAATTTCTATCCACTATCAGATTCAATACAAAGTATTCTAGTAGGCTCATGGGGTTGCTAATATTTAATATCATATTTTCTCAGCATTTGATTCCTATTCAAGTCGTTGTATGTATTAGTGTAGGAATGCTTCAAAGTTTAAACTTGTAAGTATTGAATCTCATTGAACTGATGCATCTAGTGGTATAAGAAATCAAGAATTAAGGGCGTGGTAATTGTTTTCAAAAACAGTTCTAAAAACAGTTTTTGATAACTGTTTTATGATATTTTGTAGAATAAAAGCTTATTTAAAAACCTAAAATGTTTTTAACATGTTTTTAATATTTTTTAATATTTCTTAAAAATAATTTTTGTCTATTGTTTTGTTTATAATCATTTTTATATAATTATTTTTTAAAACAACCCTCAGAAAACCAGTGAAAACAACAAAAAAACAAGCCTTAAACCTTTTCAAGTTCAACACTAAAGTATTCCTTTAGATGTTTGTTTAATTGAGTATTTGATATTTGATATGTGAGATCCACCTGCAAAATGGTATAACTATTTAACTTTTCTTGTTTACTGAGATGGGTTATTCTGAAAAAGTAAAAACTGTACAACTTAAAAAATTCTTCATCACGGCAAGGCTTAAGAAAGTACAAACATTGAAAAAAAACCAAAGAAGAAAGAAAGAGAAATTACATATACAAGCATCATATGTTGTGCAATAATACTTAAACATGCATCTTCTGGAGTGCAGTTAAGGAAAAATTTCTGACTACTCCTTATTTTAATATCTGAGCGCAAAAGTTACTACTGGTTCAACTTATAAGTGATAATCAGGAAGTCATGAAATTATTACTTGTAAGTTACTGTAAATAAGGGGGATCATGGTGATGCAGGGCCAGTGAATGCTAAAATGACTGTGGCTGCTACTTTGTCAGAGATTGAGTTAACTGACAATAATAAATTGAGTCTATTTGAAGATGGAGCACTTCAGCCACTTCTAGTATTGCTCTCACATAGTGATATGGAGATGAAGAAAGTGGCTGTTAAAGCTCTTTATAACCTCTCCAGTGTGCCACAAAATGGATTGCGGATGATTAGAGAAGGTGCTGCAGGCCCATTGTTTGAACTTCTCTACCGTCACAGCTTGTCTTCCCCAAGTTTGCGTGGAGAGGTGGCAGTTATCATTATGCACCTTGCAATATCAACCACAACCCTGGAAGCTGATCAAATGCACGTTTCATTGTTGGAATCTGAGGAAGATATATTCAAGCTTTTCTCTCTCATATCCTTGACAGGACCTGACATACAACAAATTATTCTCCGAACTTTTCATGCCATGTGTCAATCTCATTCTGGTTTAGACATCAGAACTAAGTTAAGGCAGGTATGAATGTTTATAATCATTTTTAGTGTCTCACCCACCAGGCCTGAGCTTCGTTTTACTGATAATCAGAGCATCAATTATTGCAATTCTGAAGTTTCACCACAAACTTAGAGACTAGCCTCAGGGAAATGTTATTTGAGATTATATATCTTCATATACACTCGTTATTGGTTAACGGACTTTTTATGTTTATTTCTTCGACTAAAGTTGTTATTACATGGTGGAAAAAAAGGAAGAAAAACAATAAAGAAAAGTAGTATATAGTTAAATATAGCATCAGAAAAAATTTACTTTGAACTGTTTGTAATAATTTTTATCAATTTTTGGTATTATGGTTTAACTTCCTTATTTTAAAATCTCAGTCCAAAAGTAATTGAAGTGCCTACTGGTTATTCTCTGTTGTATAAACTTTGTAGATTATTATTGGAGCTCTAAAATTCCATCAAGAACCATAAAATCCATGGTAACAGAAATGGCTTGAACAGAACCATTACAGTAGCACCTGCAGTTAACAATTTTAATTGTCACCCTAGCTTCTCTTGTTTTTTTTCTAATCTGTATTTGGAATAATTTGTACCCTATCATATCCAAGATCAAAATATTTTGCCCTCTCTCAGTGATGTCCAGAGTTTCTAATCTCTCTTTCGTTGTATTTTATTAGAAATATTTACTATTTGCTAAATTTTATGGCTAATGTCCATGTAATTCACAGCTCTCTTCTGTTCGAGTACTAGTTCAATTATGCGAGTTTGACAACCATACAGTACGTGCAAATGCTGTGAAGCTCTTTTGTTGCTTGACAGAAGATGGTGAAGACAGTACCTTTTTAGAGCATGTGAGCCAGAGATACATAGAGACATTAATCAGAATAATCAAAACTTCCGATAATGTGGAAGAGATTGCTGGTGCAATGAGTATCATCTCTAACCTTCCTAAGGAGGCCCATATAACGCAGTGGCTTCTTGATTCCGGAGCTCTTCAAATCATTTTTACTTGTCTTACTGATGGAAATAGTAGTGCTTCATACAAAAGGCAATTAATTGAGAATGCTGTTGGCGCTCTTTGTCGTTTCACTGTTTCAACAAATCAGAATTGGCAAAAGGAGGTAGCCAAATGTGGTTTTTTCCCAATCCTGCTACAGTTTCTAGATTCTGGAACAGCTTTGACAAAGAGAAATGCAGCAGTTTCACTTAAGCAATTTTCAGAAAGTTCCAATGGCTTAAGCCAACCAGTGAAGAAGCATGGAGTTTTTTGGTGCTGTTTGGCCTCTCGTGAAACTGGTTGCCGAGTGCACTTAGGCATCTGTACAGTTGAGTCCTCATTTTGTCTTTTAGAGGCTAATGCTGTAGAACCCCTAGTGAGGGTGCTTGTGGAACCAGATGTTGGAGCTTGTGAAGCTTCTTTAGATGCACTTTTGACATTGATTGATGGTGAAAGATTGCAAAATGGGAGTAAGGTGCTTTCTGAAGTTAATGCTATTGTTCCAATTATAAGGTTATTGAGTTCATCGTGTACCAAGTTGCAGGAGAAAGCTCTGAAGGCTTTAGAAAGGATCTTTCGACTAATTGATTTCAAACAGAAGTATGGGAATTTAGCCCAAATGTCATTAGTTGACATTACTCAGAGGGGACATGGTGGTATGAAATCCTTAGCTGCCAAAGTACTTGCTCACTTGGATGTGCTCCATGAACAATCTTCTTACTTCTAATGGATGGTGGGTGATGGAGTTTGTTATAGTTTAGCATAATGCCATTTCTGTGAGTACCATGTGAAGAAAGCCTTTCTGGATATGCAAATTAGATTCCATCCTTAACCACAATGGGAGGCTACATTGAACATCCCTGATAAGGAATATAGAGGTTTGTACTTGCCACATCCAATGGAGATTCTGCTAGTGCACTCAAATTGTTTTTTCAGTAGCACATAACAAGGTATGTCTGTATACTATGTGTACTATGTATTTTATGAAATGATATAATTTTTATTCCTTCCTGTTAATGATATAAGTTCTAATTCCTTTGTGTCTCTCATCCTTTGTTCCTTTACGATGCATTATGTGGATGCATGTTAAAACCAGAACCAATGTTAGTTCTGTTCATTTTAAAGTTTCAATAATATGATTGAGATTTTCCTTTGAGAAAGTAAGAAGGTGAACAAGGCAACTAATCGAGATTTATTAAATTAACAAAATTTGGCAAAAGATTAGGTAGGTTTGGATTGTTAGGACTGTCTGCAGTATGGTTATTTGGCTATACTCTCTTATTGGCCTCCAGACCAAATGCATTCAAACTGCCCCATTGAGTGAATGGCCTCATGTAAAGAACCCCAACAAAGTTTCAGTAAGTTGTGCCTTTAGCAATTGTTTATTAACTAAGTAAAAATTAGTTTATTAGCAGTTTCCAGGAAGGAATAATCACTGCAATAGAAGAAATATAATGCTCCAGAAGACTTGAAACATGGACTCCAATAGAACATTTTATCAGAAAACAGGCAAGCCACCAACTATAATTCACTTGGCAGTTGGGCTAAGGCTCACCTTTCCTAACAGTCAATACCAATGTTTCTGTATCCCAAGGCAACAATTAATAAGATGGTTGTGAATGCAGTTCCAGCATCAAGACTGAGATTTGCAAAGACAAAGAAGAAGAAGAAGAAGAGAAAAAAGAAAAATAGGGTTTCATTGATGAAAGGCTTACAAAAGAGATTACGTAAAAAACTTTATATAGGCTAACAAGAAAAGTTAAAAGACTATTCTACCCTTATTGATGATAAGAAATAACTAAGCTAAAATACTATCTAACATTCTCCCTCAAACTCACGATGCAGTAGCAAGAAGTATCGAGAGTTTGCCAACAAAAAAATAAAATCACTGAACAGTCTAAGACTTGGTGAAGGAGTCAACAATCTGCATGGAAGAAGAGACAAAGGACAAAGCAATCATCTCACGCTGGAGTTCTTGCCGAGTAGTATGACAATCGATATCAATGTCTTTGGTTCGCTCATGAAAAACTGAATTGCGGGTAATTTGAATGGCACTCTTATTGTCGCAGTAAAGAGAAGTGAGAGTAGTAATAGGTACACCCATATCTACTATTAACCAACACAACCAAACAATCTCATTTGTGGTAGTTGCCATAGCACGGTACTCAACCTCAATGGAAAATTGAGAGACAACGTTCTATTTTTTACTCTTCCATGAAATAAGAGATCCACCTAAGAAGATGCAAAAACCAATTGTAGACTTACGATCATTTGGGTTACTAGCCTAATCAGCATCACAGTATGCACAAAGCTCCAAAAAGGAAGTCGAAGGAAAGACAAGACTCTGACAAAGAGTGCCCCAAAGATAGCATAAAATGCGAAGAACAACAACCCAATGAATTGTAGTGGGGAATGCAACGAACTGATTGACAATGTGCACAACATGAGAAATATCTGGACGAGTAATAGTGAGATAAATTAAGCTACCAACCAGGGTTCGATACAAAGTGGGATCAGGCAAATGAGTACCATTTGTAGAGGCATATCGAACATTAAGCTCCAGAGGAGTATCAACAGTCCAAGTATCTGTAAGTTGAGCTCATTGAAGGATATCTGCTATGTATTTAGACTAAGAAAGAAGGTAACCCTTAGGAGAACGGGCAACCTCAATACCCAAGAAGTAACGTAAAGGACCTAAGTCTTTCATGTCAAACTATTGAGTCAATTCAGTCTTTAGCCGTGCAATACTACCATCAACATCATCACTAGTAATAATCATGTCATCAAAAGAGCTGAATCATGAGCACTAGAATAAAAACCAAGGGAAGTAACCGCTGCAGAAAACCTCTCAAACCAAGCTCGAGGGGCTTGTTTGAGACCATACAAAGCCTTTTTGAGTCTGCAAACTTCTCTAGGGTTGTGAGAAATACTAGGAGAAGGTACCATATAAACTTCCTTTTTAAGATCTCCATTTAAGAAAATGTTTTTAACTTCCATCTGTGAGATGTGCCACTGGCGGGCAGAGGCAACTACAATGAGAGCACAAATAGTGATTATCTTGGCAACTGGTGCAAAAGTCTTCTCATGGTTCATACCATATTTCTAAGCAAAACCCTTCGCAACCAACCTAGCTTTGTAGTGCTCAACTGAACCATATGACTTTGTTTTGATTTTATAAATCCAACAAGAACCAATAGAGCTCTTACACTAGCGGAAGTGGCACAAATCCCAAGTATTTGTCCGATGTAAAGCAAAAAGTTCCTCAGCCATAGCCTGCTCCCAATTGGGATCAAGAACAACCTCTGTATAGGAGGTAGGCTCACAAAGATTGTGAAGAGATGCTAAAAATGAAGTAAATGAAAGAGAATAACAAGAATAAGCAAAATTTTGTAACTTAGTGGACTTACAAATGCGCTTTGGATAGCGAGATGGAAGAGGATCTGCAATCACAAGATGTGCTAAGATGACAGAAGAAGGAGGCATGGAGGCATCATTTGTGGATGGTGGAGCATCAGAAATACCATGAGTTGTATCATTCGTAGTTGCTTGAGTCCCATGTGAATAATGATAAGGGAAAGGTTGGATGGGAGAAGGTAAGGGAGTGACAAGATAGGGAACATCATGTGATATGGGTCAGCTAGTAGGAGACATAGGGTTAGGAGGATCATCAAGTAAATGGTCAATGCAAATAATATTGGACTTTGATAAGGTATGACACTTGGTAGGAATAGAGAAAAAAGGAATATGGTCAAGGAAGAAGACATGACAAGAAATATATAACTGTTGAGCTACAAGATCATAACAATGATAACCCTTTTGACCCTCACCATAGCTAAGAAAGACACAAATGATGGAGTGTGAAGATAGCTTGTTACATTCTACACTAGGACGAAGAATGAAACAAGTGCAACCAAAAACCCGTAAAGAAGAGTAGTCAAGAGGGTGACCATACAAATTTTCATAGGGAGATAGACATGATGTATGAGAAGAAGGTGTTTTATTGATCAAATGCACAACAGTGAGAACAACTTTGCCCCAAAATGCACTTGGGACACCAGCAGACAAGAGAAGGGAGCGAGCAGTCCCAACAATATGCCTATGTTTTCTTTTAACGACCTCATTCTGTTGAGGAGTGTCAGTACAAGAGGATTGATGCATAGTACCATCAAAGATAAGTAATTCAGAAAAGGCTATAAATGTATATTCCCCACCTAAATCACAACGAAAGCACTTGATAATAGCAGAGTGTTGAGTTTTAACAAATGAGCGAAAAGTAGTATAAACATGTATAAAATCAAACCGATGCCTCATTAGATAAACCCAACAATATCGAGTGTGATCATCAATAAATGAGACATAATATTTGGACCACCCTTTTGTGGCAACAGTGGAAGGTCCCCACACATTAGAATGAATCAAGTCAAATGGTGCAACAAAGGGGGAAACACTTCGATTAAAGAGTAAAGCAGAAAACTTTGCCAATTTACAACCACTACAATAAGAAATATCATGAGTTTGAAAATTGCCCAAAAATCCGTTAGAAATTAAATATTTTAAATGAGGGGTCGAAATATGGCCAAGTCTAGAGTGCCACGAATAAAAACTAGAGGAAGATGAAGTTAAATGGAAATATGACAAATCAACACTCAAAGCAGCTAAATTTGAAACTCGTGGAAGTCGCAACTCGTCCATGACATATAAGCCCTCCTGCCTACAACCTATCCCAATCAACCTCTGGGATTGAGGATCTTATACATGACAAGAAGTAGGAGAAAGCGAACAAAATAACAAGAATCATAGAGTTGACTCACAAATATGAGATTCATAGTAAGTTTAGGAATGCAATAAACATTAAAAAGAGACAAATAAGGTGTGCATATAGAACCAACACCTGCTAAAGGCATTGGAGTGCTATCAGCAGTGATGACTGACACAGAGAAAGGAGAATGGCACATAGATACAAAAGAAGATGAAAAAAGTGACATATGATGTGAGGCACCATAGTCTAAGACCCATAAAGAAGAGGATTTACTTGAAATGTTAGGGAATGGTAGCCCTGATGAAGATGGAGTAGACATGGCATACGACTGTAGCGATAGTTGTGTAGTAAGGAACTTCTAAAACTGCTCTAGAATGGCCATGTTGAGATTTGAGGATGATGCAACTTTAGGTATAAGTGTTGTAGTATTAGACTATGATGACCTATAAGCTCGTTTTTTAGGTTGTCCTTCAGGATGCCATTGTTGTGAAGGTGTGGTTGCCATTGCTGTTACGTAGCAGGAGGTAGTTGCCCTACTATTGCATAGGAGGAGGTGGTCGCCACTATAGCTATGTAGGAAGAGGTTGTTGAAATGTTTGTGCTTTATGCAATAGTTTAGGACACTGAGCCTTTCAATGTCCTTTTTGCTTACAAAAGTTGCACTCATCAAAACTAACATGTGTAGGTGATTTAGTTTGGTTGCTTGAGAAAGGTTTGCTAGGAATGGCTAGAACTGATGGGCTAGATGCTGGGGAAGGCCCTTTCCTACCTGAGTCTTAAGACATGGTTGTTCAACTAGAAGCTCACTTACCATTGTATCAATAGAGGGGGTGACGACAACGATGTAGAATATTTCCCCAAAGCCCCTCAAAGTCATTACGAAGAGCCATCAAGAACTCAACAAGACGTTGCCGTTCTCGACGAGTTAGATACTCAACATTGCTTTGAAGAGACGTGGGCTCCGTGAGCTCCAACTGATCCCAAAGATCAGACATCGTAGAATAAAACTCTTGGGTACTCATCCTTTTGTTGCACTGCTCAAATATCAGACTCCAATTGATATTGTTTTGCAAAGTTTGATTGTGTGTACAACAGTGCCAAATGATCCCAAACTGTTTTTGCAATCTCATATTTTGCCAATTGTATGCCAATTGCTCAACAAAATTATTAATCCAAATTAGAATCTTTGAGTTGTTTGCTTCCCGACTCTCTAACATATCAATATATTTTTCATCCCTATCATTTGTAGGTTTGCTCAAGACACCACTGACATAACCCCACATTCGTTTCCCTTTCAAAAAATTTCTCATCACATAACTCTAATACGAGTAATTATTTCCATCTAATCTGACACTAATGGATTGAAGAGAGTCATCTCTTTCACCAACCATGATCAACTAATAATCTTACCACAATATAATCCAAACAAAACAAAGCGAGCAAGAATATCAAATAATTGAACCTCCAAAATAGCTGCAAAAAATACGTCTTCAAATTTGCTTGCGAAACCACAAAAAAATAAATAAATAAATAAATAAATAAAACAAACAAACAAACAAACAATACTTCAAAGTTGCCGAAAATCCTTTTTAAAACAAATTAAGATTGACAAAAGATCTTCGCGAAAAACCCCCCAAAATTTTTTTTGCCATGAAATCTTCTATCAAAGGCCCTATGTTGATCATTGCTCTAATACCATGTGAGATTTGCAAAGACAAAGAAGAAGAAGAAGAAGAAAAGAAAAAAGAAAACTGGGGTTTCATTGACAAAAAGCTTAAGAAAGAGATTACATAAAAAGTTTTGTAGAGGCTAACAAGAAAAGCTAAAAGACTATTCTACCCTTATTGATGATAAGAAATAATTAAGCTAAAATACTATCTAACAAAGACCACCATAAACAATGTGGGTGTAGTGTTCTTGCCATTTCTATTGATACTTTAAGATAACAAATTCAGAGGGGAAACCGACAATGATCAAACAAGTAAAGTTAACAGCAGAAGCTGAAAACATTACTGTTGTGGCACCAATATGAAATGCTTGTAGACATGGTAAATCATTCCCTCTTTGGAAAGACCTTATATGCAAACCAGAAAAGGAGAAAAGCAAGGGCTCCACTAAGAAGAACCAATTGACATATTGAGATTTCCAAAGGTTCCGCATCAAGTCTAGAGGTTGTCATTAGGCAACTTGGAGGTATCACAGAGGTTGGGCATGGCTCCCATCAACCACCATGCAATTATTAGGTATACATTTGTGATATAATTGTCTCTTGCACCTGAAATGCCATCAAGCTAGTTTTGAATTTCCTAATTTTATGATTAGCTTTTATATAAACTTACTAGAATCTTAAGACACAGAAGAAAAACTGGTTGTGCCATGAACATGTGAAAAAAACAAATATCTAGTAGGGTAACACCTGGAGGGGGGTGAATAGGTGTTTGAACCTTTTAAACCCAAAATTTAATATTTTCAATTATTTAACTATCTCAATTCTGATGTAGTGAAGCCAAAAGAACAATAACACAAGAGAGACAGATTTTTTTATGTGGAAAACCTTCACACAAAGTGTGGAGATAAAAACCACAGGGTTAAAAACCTCGAATCAACAATCCACTATGAGAAAGTAGTACACAAAATTACCTGATAGATGCTATCCTTAGATACTCTCCAGAACCTATACTACAATCCACGTTTGCAACACAACACCTTGTGTGCTCTAGTGGATCTCGCCTAAATGCTCGAAGGGATGCAAATCTCCTTCACAACTCAACAAATGGAAAGCTAAACATATTTGAAAGTTTTGGGTTAAGCACAAATAATAATAACTTAAAAGTTTAGGCAGGTTAGTTCTTAATAATAATAACTCTTCTAATCAACATATATAAGAGAAAACCTAGTAGACTTGGAATTAATTTAGAAACCATATTTTACTAAAAACAATTTAGAAACTTAAGAATTTTACAAAGATTTAGAGAAATGTTATATTTTAAATTCAAAAAGATTTGGAAAGATTTTCCTTTTAAAATTCTTAATTTAACTTCTTCAAATATCTTTTCCAAATTCTTTAAAAGATTTGGAAAGATCCTCTTTTTTAAATCCTCAATTTAAAATTCTTTTCCAAATTAATTTTATTATTTGGAAAGATTTTTCTTTTTAAATTCTGAACTTTAAATCCTCAATTTAAAATTCCTTTCCAAATTATTTTTATTTCTAATTTCTATAAGTCCATTTTATGTGTTTTATGTCATTATTTTCAAATAACTCAACCATACTTGTTTAATCTTGATTTGATTCTACAACAATCTTGAATCTTCAAAGGAGTTTAAATCACAAGAAAGTACATAGAGTTTTAAACTAGGATGGAGGAAACAAAATTGTCAACTTAATCTAAATAGTTTAATGCACTAACACATTGATTTAGGTGGAATCTTTGTATAGCGGCCAGGCTTGAAATTTGCTAGAAAGGTTAAAGCTTGAGTCATGCTGATGTACCCATATAACTCGAAGCACATGTCAGAGACCGGGTGCCCCAGGTACATATATTTAATAATATATTTTATTTTGATGTTCAAACCTGGTTGCTGCTCAACAACAGAGGATTGAACAAAGAGTACTAGTTTAAATTTCATCATTATATTTCTCATTACTTTTGCATATTAATTAAATTATGATTGGTTGTAGCAGTTGTGATAACAATCGGGAGGATGAAGAAGACAATAGAGCAAGCAAGCAAGAAAGAAAACCAAGGCAACTGAAGTTCCTTTTTGTAATACTCGCATGCAAACATAAAAGCAGCAATAGCCAACACAAGGGTGATGAGGAACGATCACATGATTACTGAATTGTACTTCTCAATAAGCAATGTATGTACATCTAACTTTTTCTCTCCATGTCCTGTTTTGCTTCCATATATCATTGTGTGCCACAGGTTCTAGTGATCTGTAGTTATTGATGGGGTCTATTATGCCTAAAAATGCAATGGAGTAATACTTGCAAGTTTACTTTAGTGGAGTAACAGGCCAAAAGGAGATGCTTTAAGATGTTCACTTCTGGATTTAAAACTAAAATAAGCAGAATAACATAATGTGGTTCTAATTGGAACCATATGCTTTCTCTTTGCATTAAAGTTGCCAGCACCACTTATTAATTAAAAATTTTAGTGTAAGATGTGTTGACAAGTTCTTAAAGCTTGAGCTGTTAGGATTTGAGCTCATAATGTGTCTCATGCTCCAAACCTACTGGGGGAGGCACAGACACCAGTAGAGACTGTCAGTCAACCAGAGATTTAATTCCATGTTGGACAATTAATTTTCCTAATATCTCATGTTCAAACAAGATGAAAATTATGTTCATAAAAAACGTCTTTTATACACTCATAAAGAATTTTATAGGATATATGTATGAATGTATGTAAGCATATTTTACAGAAGCAGTGTATAAGTTTATACAGAAACCGCAAAAAACATTTGACCACTTGTCTATTCTCAAATTAGGTGGTGGGTCACCTTCCATTGAAGAGTATCATGGACAATGGTAGCAGAAAGTATGGCCAATCCAACTCCATAACTCGTAGCAATGAAGGTGCTGAGATACAGAAGCCCAGTCCTTGAGTAACTTCCTTGGCAGGATGAAACTTAGACATGAGGATACTTGAGATGTCATACCTGGAATATTTGACATGAAAAGGCTCTTGAGATATGGTAGGAAGTTCTTGTCACTGTAGACACTGAGCCACTTGGGTATCATTGTATACCTTATGAGGAAGAATCCAATAGCTATTTTGACAGTGCCAAACCAAGGGCTAGTTGGTGGACTCATGAGGTATGATGAAATTGTAGCCCAGTCAAACCCAATGGAGCCAATTCCAAGGCCCTCTAAGTTGGCCCTGAGCCAAGTTGTTGGACTTAGATGGACTTTGGAGCCAGCCAACAGACTCAAGAGAAGGATGTTAACTTATTAAAATGATAGCCAGAAATGACATAATAAGTCAAACAGCAGACAGAGACCATTAGAAAGGACCAAGCCTGGATTGTGCCACCTTTAGGTCTTGTTTCCTCCTCATGTAGAGCTCTGTAGTATTCATTAGTTTGATTAAAAAAGTTTCTTGCTATGAAGACACCTTTTAGCATAAGAGCACCTGGGAGGTAAGCATAAAAATCATGGCAGGAATGAATTGGAGGCATCTCTCATAATATGAGTAGCAAAAACAGTTTCAGCACCAGAGTTTGCAAAAACAATGATCAAAACATTTTCCTTGACATTAAAGGGGCCGACTCCATGTCTATTTCTTCATCAATGTCGATTATGAGGATGTTATGAGAATATTCATTATTCTTGTCAACTTCTATTAAAAAAGAACTACATCTTTATGATGTAGTGATGCTTTTATAGATGAAACTATGTATATGTATATAGAATTTTGAAATATTAGATTTTGCTCTCATAGTACTTCAACCAAAAGTTTAGGAAAGTTTGAATACTGGTAAAAGCAGCAAAGCATGAGAAACTCCAAATTGTTTAGAATCTGAAAAAGATTTGTCACCATCATTATTTGCAGATTTCAGTCGGCTTTGACTAAGTGCTTTTGGTACAAAGCTGTTACCTAATCACTTCTCTTCCATTATTTTGGTTGATCTTAAATCTCTTGGTTAAATTGAATAATGTAAGCTTTTCATTGAATTACTCTGAAAAGGTAACTTTGACCAAAATCTTGGCCCTTGACCTCTGTAATGAGATGAAGAAGGTAGTATTAATCTCCTTTTTTCCTTTTTTCTTTCAGGTGCCTCATTCAAAATGAGAAGTAGAAGAAACTCCCAACTTGGAGAAGATCACACTTTAATGGAGTAACTATTTTTTCATTGATAGCATAACATGAATAAATGATAATGCCATACTAGACCAGATACCTTCTCATCAAAGAGAGAGTTTGAAGAATTTAAGAGTGGATTGGGTATAGGTAAGGAAATAGAACAGATTGTTTCCAGCTACATCTCTTGAGAGGAAAGGAACGACAAATGTTTTTCTTCTACACGTTAACAAAACTCTCCAGGTTGCTATCACTGCTCAAACATTGGAGGGCAATCACCATTCCCAAGCTTGCAAAGAATGGAATGGAGAATAAGGTACTGATCAATTCCTTAATTACTATCTGAGTACAAGTCTAATCTGTCTCTTAAGCAGAAGTGGCTAAACAAAGTAAATCTAATCTACTAAGCTAAAAGAAAAACATAACTTTGGCTCTCTCGTGCCTTTTTCTTATGGATTTTGTAATGCTTCTTGTGAATAAATTATCTTTAACAGTGAAATAATCTTGTCTCCTTTTGTATTTATGATAAAAATAATGTATTTCATAGATCATTTGATGATAAAAAGACTACTTAATATATCTCTCTTTCTGCGCCAGGATATGATTGCCAAAGCAAATGAAACCATTGTTCAATTTGCACCAGTGAAGAGCAATTAAGTTTGGTACTTGCTATTTTGATTTGGCATTCATCTAAAAGGCTAACAAACCCAGTTATGTGCCTTCAGCATGTCAGGAGTCACACATATAACGAAAGGCTAAACTGTGTACATCTACAGAAGAAGAGAATAAAAGGTATTGTTTCAAACTACAGGGGTCAATCAAAAGGCTGTATCAGAAAACAGGGCAGCCATCAACTACAATTCCTTTGGCAGTTGGGCATGAAGCCAAGGGGCATCCTTCTGGATTGTTTCCCCACCAGTCGATGCTAATATTCCTGGACCCGAGGGTAAGGAATATTAATATGGTCATGAAGGCAGTTCCAGCATCAAGACCACCAGAAACAACATAGTTATAGCGCTCCCACAACTTTGGTTTGTACCTGAAGATTACAAATCCAGAGAGGAACCCAACAATGATCCAACTCGTGAAGTTAACAGCAGAGGCTGGGGGCATCATTGCTGTGGAACCTAACAAGACTGGCATGTGGATAAGGGGAATCCATTTCTTTTTTGGGAATGCCTTGTGCATGAGCCAGACTAGGAGAGGGGCAATGGCTCCAAGCAGAAAGAACCAGTTGACATTCGAGTAGGCACCCAGGTTTCCAAAGATTCGGCGAGTGCCAATAAGCCCCCAAATAACAGAGGCATCGAAGAAGACATTGTCCATTGGGCATCTCCATGGACTGTCTGCAGGCAACATAGTGGTATCACAGAGGTTGGGAATGGTTGCCATCAACCACCAGGCAGTTATCACGTATACAATTACAGCCACAACTGTTCCTACCACCTTGCAATACCAAGGTAGTTTAGCTTCAAAGTTTCCAGTTCAACTGTTCGCTTTTATGTAGAGTGGTATTATTAGTTTTGAAACAGTGAAAGAATCAAAACTGACCTGTGCCATGAACATTGATCTAGGTGGAATCTTCATGTAGTGGCCCAGCTTGAAGTCGGCCAGAAAGGTTAGAGCTTGAGTCATGCTGATGTACCCATAAACCTTGAAGCACATGTTGGCAACAGGACGGCCTGGGTACATATACCCCATAACATATTCTGTTACAATGTTCAAACCTGGTGTCTGTTCACCGGCAACAAAAGATTGTTCATTTAAATTTCAAATAGCTACATTATTAGATTTTATTCCATTTAACTCAACTTCAGCTTATAAATTGAAGTTCAATTTCCTACCTGGTTTGTTGTAGCAGTGATGATGCCGATTGGAAGGGTGAAGAAAAAGGCAATGGCACAAGCAAGCAAGACACCCCACCACGGCAACTGAAGTACGTCATTGTAATACTCACATGCAAATATGATAGTGGCAATGTTCACAACGTGGATCACAAAAAACCACCAATTGGGCACTGACTTGTACTTCTTCATTAGCCATGTATGTATATCCATCTTTTTCTCTCCAAAGGCACCTTTTGTTTGTTTCCATAGCTCACTGCATTTACCAGCTTAAAAGAGCTTTAGTTCATGTTATTGATGTTGATTTATTGCATAAAACAAATGAAAATTGTGCTCATAAGACTTCATTTACGTGAATCATGAGTTTTAGAACATTTCTTTCTATAGCAGAAGGAACAAAGATTGGTTCTGATGTAACTTAAGTCTCAAAAACAATGATAGAAGGAAAGAACTAGAAGGAAAATCAGTTTTTGATCTAGAAAATATGATATAAACTATGAAGAAATTTAGGAACTAGCCAGTTCAACGTTTACCTTCCATTGAAGAGTGCGACATGGACAATAGTAGCAGAAAGTGTGGCAAACCCGAGACCATAGGTCATAGCAAAGAAGGTGCTCATATTTAAAGGCCCACTCTTCACATATTGTTCTTTACTAAGATGAAAGTTAGAATCAATGATGCTTAAAATGTTATAACGTGAACCATTCGACATGAAAAGCATTTCAGAATATAGAGGGAAGTTCTTGGCATTGTAGACATTGCTCCAGTATGTGGCAGGTGTCATCACATACATCACTAGGCAGAATCCAAGGGCAACGTTGGCTGTGGCAAACCAGGGGCTAGCCAATGGACTCCCTAGATATGATGAAATCGTAGACCAATCCAACCCAATTGAGCCAATTCCTAGGCCTTCCAAGCCTGACCCGAGTTGTTGCACCAGAATGGATTTAGGAGCAAGCCAACAGACCCAGGAGAAAGATGTTAACATGTTGATGAGATACCCAGGAGCCACATAGTATGTGAAACTGCAAATAAAGACTATGAGGAAGAACTGAGTCCGGGTTGTGCCACCTTTAGGCCTCTTCTGCTTCTCATGTAGAGCCCTGAAATATTCATTAGGTTCATTAGAAAAGCTACTCGACCATAAAGACACCCTTTTCTTGGAGGAATAACCATCACAAAGACATGGATACCTGAACAGTGAAACCTGAACCAGGTTAGAAGGCCACCACATCTCTCCCGGCTCAACCAGAAATTTCCGGAAAAGTCCTGCCCAGCCGAACCCCAACACCTAGAATTAATACAAAAAACTAGGTTAATGTTTGGTTCCTTGAAAATTTGAGGAAGAAAGCAAGAGCAAGAATGAAAGAAAAGAGAAAATGAAGGAAATATAACTTTCTAGCTAATTTTAATTAACTTCGATTTTCTTTCATGAAAATCATTTTGTTTGAGATTTTTTTTTCCCTTCTGGTTGAATATCATGGATTACTCCGTGATCCTGAGGTTTGGATCACCGTGGAGAGTTTAAAGGGCTTGACCAAGAAAGGTTCCGTGGTTTAAAAAAAAAAAAAAACACTTAAGTAAAGATGATAACAGAAATCTGTCATGTAAGTTTAAAATTTAAAACAATAAAAATTTGTTAGCACCATTTGATCTCTACAACTGCAATAGAAAAAGAAAACTAGGAGCTTAAGAGTAGTACACGACATATGAAGTCATTTCCATGAAATTTCAGGATCATGTCTTGAAATTTAACCTGAATTTATCTTGTATATTCCACTGATTTGTGAACATTCATGAATGATCCTGAAACTTCCTAAATTACAATAACACGATTCCCAGATCCCAGATTAGTTAGGCTAATAATTAGGGAAAACCAATACAACAAAATTGATAAAATCATCAATAAAATCTTAAAAATCAATACTATTAACAATAAAAACTCACAAGAAATTTAAGAAAATTACCTGAGTGGTTGTCATAACAAGCAAGGCAGGAATGAAAGTGAGGTTCCTCTTATACAGAAGCTTCACTGCAGTCAAGATATGAGTAGCATAAACAGTTCCAGCACCCGAGTTGGCGAAAATGGTGATCAAAACATGCTCCTTGACATTAAAAGGCCCAGGATTAAGTGTAAACTCCCACCTAGAACCCTTTAGGAACACCCGCTTTGTGATCTTTTTGGCCATCAAATGGCCTATAGGCACAACAGCAATCTGTGCAGATATTGATGAAATTATCAATGGCTGTGATCTGTACCAGAAGAACTGGTTCACAAAGGATAAAACAATACATGAAGACAGACCCAGAACCCACATTCTGAAGGTGAGAACAGGAATAGTGGGATCATCAGTTTTAGGAACTGTGACATCCACTTGTTTGATAGGACACTCGTAGGAAACTCCAGCCTCCATGGCTGCAGCTTCACCAATCTCAGCCATGAATGTAGTGCTGGCTGTGAGGATACAAAGCGGCACTCTTCCTCTTCTTCCAGTTTAGTAGCCTTAGTTTCACACTGACATCCACTACCTAAGTTTAGGTAGGCCAATCTCAGCCATTAAAAGTGTAAAAATTTTAAATTTTTAAATAAATTAATCATGATGATAGCCATTCACATTTTCCTGACTTAGATTCCATTTCGAATAACTGCTGTTTTATCAAACATAGAATTGCGTTGTTTATGACTCGGAATGAAGCTTCTAAAATAAATGACAGATCTTTAATTTTACGGAAAATAATTTTTAATTTCTTGAAAAGCAATTCAAACATAAGGTAAAGAAAATATCTTCCTGAAAATTTGTTTGTTATTCAATACTAGTTTGATATTTAGAGTGTGTTTGGTATTAATTTAAAAAAAAAAAATTATTTTTTTTTAATATTTGAATGATAAAATTTTTGTAAGGTTAAAAAAGTTATAAGCATTTCTAAAAATTACTACGGGTTCTTATTATAATAACAATCCATGGATGATTATCAAAACACTTCATATCCATTTGATATAGTATTTTAGGGAACATTTTTTTTTTACCTTTTTAATATTTAAAAATTACTTAAAGTTTACTTCATAGTGATTTTAGGAGACACTTTTAAAATTTCTAACATTTGAAAATTATTCAAATTTCATACTTTAAATATCTTCGGGATAATTTGTTAGTTATTAGTTATATTAGTATAGACATGAAAAGACTTCTCATTCCATTCAATATTGGTTTGACATTTAGAGTGTGTTTGGTATTAATTTAAAAAAAAATGTTTTAAAACTATGATAAAAATTTTGGAAGTGTTAAGAAAGTTAAAAACACTTCTTAGAATTACTACTAAACGGGTTCTTAGTATAATAGCAATCCATGAATAATTGTCAAAACACTTCAGGTTTATTTGACAGTAATTTTATAAAAACATTTTTTTTTACCTTTTTAACATTTAAAAATTACTTGAAGTCTACTTGAAAGTGATTTTAGAAGACCCTTTTAAGATTTCTAACATTTGCAAATTATTCAAATTTCATCCTTATCAATTATTATTATTTTTATTAGATGTTTTATATATGTAAAAAATGAAAATTTAAAAATAATTTATATAAATAATATTAAGATAATAATGTCATGAAAAATAAGAAAAGAAAAATAAAAACGTGTATCAATGGACAATAGGTTCGAGGGGATGACAAACTTTTTAAAAAAAATTTGCCATTTAATTTTAATTACACTTTCAAGTTTAAATTTTTTATTTAGTCATTAACTACATTTATTTAATGCTAATGTGAGGAGATAAAGATGTTGATATGCGTAAGTTTTAAATTAGTATTGAATAGTTGCTCATTAAGGACGATTATTTTATTATTGAGTTGATTAAGTTCTGTTCTAAGTCGTTGATTCTGAATCTATTGTTTGAATAAGGCATCTCTCTTATTATTTTAATAACTTAATCCAGAATTAATTAATTAATTAATGGAGTTTAGATCGAAGATAACTATTGGGTGATGCGCTTTATTAGAGAGACGATCGGATACGAAACGTAATGAAATTTGGCAGTCCTACTTATGTAGACTGGGTGGGTGATAACTGATCACCTTTTTCGGATTTTTTAATATGACCTACAATTTTGCATGTGCGATTCGGGGAAAAATGAGTCATAACGGCGCCGTTGTCCTTGAATCGTCGGCGCATTGACATTCAAGTTTTCAACTTCCAGCATCATTCGTTCCACACGAATCGCTTTTTTATTAAAGAAAATTTTATGATATTGATGAAAGAATACACATCATAAATTAATGATTTAAATTAGCTTATTATTTTATGATATTAATGTACTTGTACACTTTTCTCGTCAATAGGCACTATGTCAAAGTTGCATCTCTTGCCCTTATAACGGTAGCCCTATGCCCACGTTGGTAGCCTCTATGATTCGAGCTTCACGCCAAATTCATTCATTAGGCACCGGAATTTATTGGAACCAGTTTGGTGTCCTTTTCATTTTTATGGTCACTAGGCACTCGCCAAAGTCGCATCTCTTGCCATCATAATCCTCACCCCCAGGTCGGGGGCCATGATGAGTCAAGCTTCACGCCAAATTCATTCATTAGAAATACTCAAATTTAATTAATTAATTAAACACCAGCAAAAATAAAAAAAATAAAAAACACTTCCTAAAAAAAAGTTATGTGATTGAACTCTCTGAATTAACTAAATACATTTAACCTCTGTAATTTCATAATGTATTTCCCTTTTATCTTTCATATTTTCACTCACCTCCCCTCTAATTCAAAATAAAAGGTTTATTTGACAAATTTTCAAATCAATGAAAATTTGAATTCGCTTGGTAGTAAGTTTAACAAATATTTTTAACATTTCTAACCCTTGAATATTTTTATCATTCAAATATTAAAAAACTTAAAAATGCTTTTCAAAATCAATATCAAACACGATCTTTGTTACCTTTCATTAAAACCTCATGAGAACTAAATGAAATTATTCCAAAGAAAAAAAAAAAAAAAACCCTCGCACGGATCTCTAATAAGAGCAATGTGATCTTTGTACAGAGGACCTCATCCTCTGGGAATTATTAAAACTGCTAAGAGATAAAAGAAGTCAATAAAAGAAGGCTAAGAAAGGACAAAAAACTGAAAAGCAATGCCGTCCACCCGTGATCCACTCTGTCCATTAGAGTCGTCTTTGATCATCATTGATTCACATCTAGAAATTTGACTACCAAGCATTGCCCACATTTGCAATGGCCTCCAGTGCCGTAAGGACTTTAACATAGAACAATGCCCAAAAACCCCAATCTATCTCTCCCCTTCTCACCCAATCACAAATTCTCACATGATCAAAAAATCCCATTGCCCTATATTAGTTTATACTTGAATACCATCATTATACGTGGGTCTGATATCATCACTGAGACTGATGTCCTAGTACCATCATTTAACGGTCTAGATTGACCCGTACACTTGAACAGTCCAGATCACAAAGATCGTTTATAGTCCACAGGCCCCAGCTAATTTCGAATTCGCTAAATCAAATCATAATGTTTAAACTAAGGCCAAGTATATACGTTAACAAACGTAGAGACTAACAGAAGTGAGCGTGCCCTCCCAGAGCTCAGTTTTGAGGAATCAATCATAACATGAAGGAATTAGAGGTATTCTGGGAATCAAAAGGGCAATGACGCAAGTAGTCATAATGGGCAGCTCAGATCAAGATAATAGAATAAAGGCTACAAGCCTACAAGCGACTCTTTAAAGGGTGGTAATGGACTGCCCTCGGGTCCTTATCTACTAGAATCAACAATATATTCTGGAAATCCACGGTGCTAGGTTTCCGTTGTCGATATTCAGCTCAACAGAAACAACATTATACCATCAAAAGAATTACAGTTGAAATACACAACCATCATCAACATCACTGTTCTAGCAACACAAAGGGTGAGAATATGAACAATAATAATTGTCAAAGATATTTCCCAAACAATACGGAGCTGATAGCTGTTATTGCTCCCACTCTTTCCCAACAATTGAAGTAACCATTTGAGGACATTAAACCCCGTCAAACCCTAGAGATAGATAAGTAGAAGCAGCCTAACGGATGGGGTCAGTATCAAACCCTAGAGATAGGTAAGAAGAAGTAGCCCAATGGATAGAGTCGGGCATCCGCACACCCTAGTGACAGATAAGCGAAAGCACTTTAACAGAGACTTAGGCAGGCAACAGCTAGAACAACATCAGAATCAAAAAATGATTCGCAAAGCTAAAAATGAAAAAGGACAAGAGAGTCGAGTCGAAAGAGCCAGATTGACCAAAAGCTCCAGAAGCAGCATCAAGCAGAGACAAGAGAATAAATTCTTTGAATGTTTAAGGGATAGATAGAGATCAAAAGAGCCATATTGACCAAAAAGCTCTAGAAGCAGCATCAAGCAGAGACAGTTGATACACAATCTTAGAAACATAGAACTATGGGTCGAAAATAATGGAAAAAGCTCTAGAAGCAGCATCAAGCAGAGACAGAGTTGATACACAATCTTAGAAACATATAACTATGGGTAGAAAATAATGGAAAAACCTAGGCCATGTTCAAGAGTTATCAAAATGTCCAAGAGTTGTGCCCAAGGCATTCAAAGATGCAGAATCTAAGACCGGGATTTGGCATGAGTTGTGAGTTCTCATCGGTAAATAGAATTGATCAAAGCAGTAATGCAGTTGTTTTTTGAGAAATAGAGCATTTAATAAAACAGAGGAAAAAGAAAACAGATTAAACCACCACATTTGATATAAATATGTGCTGCTCTGGAATTTCTATCCCCAATAAACTAACAAAAAGCAAGAGTAATCTTCCATAGGTTCATCGCCGGATAAAGATTAGCAGTATCAAGTTTAAGTCGAATGATATTGAAAGAAATCTTTAAAAATTAAAACCAATTAGACTTCACAATCATCTCTCAGAAAAGCAAACGGCACTTCAAAACTAGCATCGTCCCTCGATTACGAAAAACCCACTCGATTCAACTTGGTTTTAACAATCACCCATTCAGAGATTTGTGTAATTCTCGAGACGGCACAGGCTGTTGTATCATCACTTCTAATGTAAACCTCCCCGATTCGAGTGGGTCCTACAGAGAAGCGTTGTTCCACGATTTAGTGTGATTCATCATTCCATAATGAACGTTCTAAAAAAGCACCTAACCTCCATGAATATTAAAGGGTCGACGTATGGGAGAGAGCATTGAATCACCTGCAAATCGCATATTAACGCTTGCCACGATGCCCGCCACCTGACCTCGCACCAGGATAGCGAGCAAATTGAAGCCTTAAATTGACCGAGTCGCGGTCATGCTCATCAAATTTATAACCTGCAAAATTAATTCTGACTGTTTTACGCTTGCGCAACTCACCGTGTTTTGAACCGAAGATATTAGACGTGCAATTGGCACTACAACTCAAATACACAATTGCAAAATGTACTGGAAAAACGTTCATAATCACTTCTAGAAACACCTATGTTGTGGTTGTTCTGTCACTCATTTCCTGGTTTGGCAAAAAGGCAGTGCCAGTCCTTCGTCCACTCAACCCAATTAAAAATAGAAAGAGAAAGAAATAAGAAGAAAACTAAAAAGAAGAAAAAGGCTGCTGCATTATAAGGTAAGCTCAATCAACGTGCTTTAATCCCAAGCCATGGAGGAAGGTTCTCAGTTCTCTCTCAATTTCTAATTAGTTGCACTCTGCGATGCATCTCTGGAAGTTAGGGGAAATATTTTGACTCACCTACCTGGTATTTTACTTTAGTCATCCTGTGGGTTTCCTCTTGTGAGGAAAATAAGTAAAAGATCGGGCTGAACAAAGAGGTTGTGTGATTAACTCAAAATCCAACCAGACAAGCATTGCCAGTTAGGCAAGTGACATGAGAATCCTCCGTAACCTAGATCCAGATACCCTAGTGGAGCTAAATCCCTGATTAAGCCAGATGGTTCTAAATGGCCCACGCAATCTGGACAAGTTGAAGTAGCCAAATTAAATTAGCCCCTTCTATTTACTTATGTAAATATAAAACCAAAAATTAAAAAGGATAAATCCGCAACTTCAACCCCAAGACTTAAAGTTGCAAAATTTTTTAATGTATACTTTCAAGTATAGAACTACATCGGCAGTTGGGAGTCTTGAAATTCACCTGGAACAGAATGGAGCAAGATGTGAATATAAACTAGATGTAAGTTCATTAATTTCAGTAATTTCTATCGGTAACACACTGTTCGTCTCACGACCTGCTCATGATAAAGGTGGTTTGTCACTTTCCCTTTCCTAAAGAAAAAGAGTCAGATCCTGCGCAAGCCTCCAAAAGTGCAGTTTTCACTTCTATTTGTGAGAGATTTGAGCCACCAAACCAAAGATTTGAAGAATTTGTGATTTCTTCTTCTTCTTCTTCTTCTTCTTCTTGAGAAATGAGAAGCTTAAGGACTTTCAAACTCTCAAGCTACCCAATATAAAATTATACTAATCTCAAGATAGAGCCCAAACTGTTGCTAAGTAAACCCATTTCCTACAAAATCTGATGCTTGATGAGAAACCTCAAAACACCTGCACAGCATAGATCTATTGGTGTGCAATTCTTAGTTTTTGTACTCTAAAATGTGGAAGTAGCCAGTCCCCTTTTTCTTTTCCTTATATATAATCTTGCATTATGAAGAAACAGGAGAGGAGACTCTATCAAGAAAATAGAAAATGTTTCCACTAGTTGCCTGACAAAGGAAAAATCCACTAGAAAGTAATAAGCATGTCAAGCTCACCTTGTAAAGCATCCATTGCAGTGGCTGCATGTGCTGGACTCACAAAGTCAACAAAACAGAGTACCAATGGATCACCTCCAGACTGCAAGAAAAATAACAATGAATTCATTGACGAATTAAAAAATCTGCTTGGATAAAAATGAACTTACATGTCTTGATTCCTTGCTCACAAGTCTCACTTCTTTGTAGCCTACAAAAGGGCGAAAGATATCTACAAATCCAAGTGAAGAAAACAAAATAGAGGAGAAAAAATGAAAGTAATGCTAGGCAAGACGGTAGTGGAGCATAATAAATGCCCAATTCTGCTGCTTCTAATGGCATTTTATTGTAAAATAGAGGAGGAAAAAGGAAAGTCATACTAGGCAAAAAAATAGTGGATCAAAAAAAGGATACGAGATACTTCTCTGCGGGTACAGTTTGCAGGCAAGCCCTCCACAAACAATGTACTGGAAGCATCAGGAGGAAGGGGAAGCTCAGGTCTTCCTCCACTGAATCCTAAGCTCTGGCTTTTTACAGTTGCCCCTTGGTCCACACCTCTAACACCCACAACACGTGGATCATCTACAGGGTGACTAGTTATTCCCCCGCTCAATGGCCGACCAGAATCTCCACCATAGGATGGCATCTGCTACATAGTTGCACTAGTATATTAGTACTCATTATACAGAAAATGGCAAAAAAGGAACCATAATTCAAGAACATTATTAAATAGTAAGTACTGCATTGCGCAGGTAACGATCATAGGATGCTCCAATGGAATCAGAATCCCTAATTGAACGGTGAGCTGCTCTTTCATCCTCACGAGAAAAATAACTGGGCAAATCATGGCCACCGGGAACATCTACAGGATTAAGCATAAAATTACATCAAATTAACCATCAAAGGGAGCAATGTAAAATGCAGATGAATTTCTTCTACAGACAGAAGAAAAGCGCATGAGCAACTGCATGCCGGACCATAAAAAATTAAGCAACAAAGTAGTCCAGTTTTCCTACTTGTTTGACTTCTTTCCAGAAAGAAAGAAAAAAAAAAGGGGGGGGGGGGGGGGGGGGGGGAAGGAGAGAAGTTAGAAGATAAGTAGAAATAAGAACTTAGAAAAATAATAAGTTATACCCACCAAAAACATAATAAGTTATGATCATAACAAACATAACCCAGATCCTATGGGCTTTGGCCATGGAAGGCTCCTCGGTCATAAAAAAATAAAAAATAAAAAATAAAAACAAAAACAAACATAACCCAGATTGGTGCCCACCCTGGAGTGTGAACTAGCATAACAGTTAAAAACTATCACATCACACTTAACCAGGTTGCAGATATTGTTTAGGCCCTGCTAGTGATGTCAAATATACTCAAAATACTGGAAGTGATACATGCTTATAAAACCAGTAAGCAGGGCCTTGATGCCAACTTCATTGGTCCATGTATGCTATTTGTTACCATAAATAAATAAATGATCACAAGGATAACCCTGGTTACACGCACAGACAGCTTAAGTCCAACGATTTCAACATCATTTTATAAAGAAACCCAACATGGTCCCACTGACTTGCCAGAGCTGCTGTGAAGCCATTCAAGTGACCCGAATGGCAAAATTCTCAAGAAACAACGAGGACCAAATAGGAGCAACCCCTTAAAAATCCTATTCACAAGCAGTCAACAAAACAATCTGAAACATCAGAAATTCGCTACCTTCAAAATATTCCTTTATATTATGTTCCATCCAAATGTGCGGAAGAACATCCAACAATATGGAAAGATAGACGCTCCAGATAGAATTGTTAGGTACACCTTCAAACAATGCAATGCTAGGAGGTTATTTAAATCCATTGGTCTAATCAAAGAATACTCCCACCCAAAGTTTTTAAAGGCGAAAGGATAAGGCGACACGTTTTTATATCTATGAGGAGAGGTGTAAGTCTCGAAGCGTTGAGGCCTAAGCCTTTTGAGAGCCTAATTTTTACAATTAAATAATATTTTAAAGGAATTTAAAATATATTTAAAAGTAATTTAAATGCATAAACAAATAAAAATAGAATAAATAAAAAACCTCCTAACAAGTCAATTTATAATCAGAAAATGATAAGACATAATTACTTGAAATGCTATACATACCTACATTTGCTTTACTTATCAAAAAAATACATACCATATCCTATGAGGCCTAAGCCTTTTGAGAGCCTAATTTTGCAATTAAAAAATATTTTAAAGGAATTTAAAATATATTTAAAATGTCTAAACAAATAAAAATAGAATAAATAAAAAACCTCCTAACAAGTCAATTTATAATTAGAAAATGATAAGACATAATAACTTGAAATGTTATACATACCAAATCTTAAAATACAAAAAACTGAATTAAAGTCAAATTAATCAATTTCATTTAATTTGGTAAAAATAAAATTAAAGAATAAAAAACCTAATTAGGAAAAATTAAATTAAGAAAAGAATAAACTATAGTAATATTTTTCTTTCGAATATATATTTCAAAAATAGAAAAGGAATTAGAAAAACAAAATTAAAAAAATAAATAAAAAGTGAAAATGGAGATATGAAGACAACATGTGATGGTGAAAAAATAAGATAAACAAATGAAAAAAAATAAGTATAAATGTGGTTATGTGAGATGAAGGGGAGAAACGAGAGAAGTGAAGTGAGATGGACAGACGATGATGCCAAGACAATGAAGGGAGAACACCAGAGAGAAGTTGTCATCAAAGAAAGAGCTGATCTTCAAAGGAGAGCCGACAGATGTGATGTATGGTGTCCAGTTTCCATGGAGAGTTAGGGTTAGTGTTCTCCGTTTTGGGGTTAGAGATTGGTTTTCCTTCTTTTTAGGTGACCCACATTAGATCCACAAAGGCTTACGCCTCAACCTCTAGGGCGTAAAAGGCGCACAAAAGCATGCTTCATGTTTGCCTTGAATTTGAAAGGCGAACGCTTTTGGGAGTTGTGTTTTTTCCATAACACCTTAGTGCATTTTAGACCCGCCTCGCCTCAAGGTGTGCCTCAAGTAGCGCTCTGAAAACATTGCTCCCGCCTAGTTTAAAGAGTGCCCTTTCCTTACATGTACCATATGAGAAAGCGCCATTTTGGTAACACAATTTCTAATAGTTCAGTATTGCGCCATGACTAGTTTCCACAATGTTCCATCCATTTCACCAGAATGATATATTGTATAAATGCTGTTGGCCAGCAAACATACAATAGAGAATGCAAGGAGGCTAATGTTTGTAATTGAAGCATCTACATAACACAATTTGAATGTAATGCAGTGGAACAGTTGCCTTTCCTGGAGAACAGGCTGTCCAAAATAAAATAAGATTTGAATTTCCTTCGTTTGGAGGCTTGGAGCATTATTAAATTGGTTATAATCACAATGCAGAACATATCATGATTGTCTAGAACCATTTCCTGGATCCAGCTCACCATACAATACAAACAAAGCTTGAAAAAAAAACATTACAGAAAAACAGACATTATATGGCTGCCATTCAGGAGCTAACTGCTCTCGGTGGGGGGAAATCTCCAGGCCCATAAAGAAAAGGAATAACAGTCACCGCCAGCAATTATATAGCTAAGCAAACTACTGATCTGTTCAATACTTCATGCAGCATATTACTTATAAATTAAAAGCGAAAACCTTGTAAAACTGGATACTCAAAGGTTGGGGAAATATTTATGATCAGAAATAATCGACAAAGAGGATTTTAATTTGGTCTTTTTCAGAAGCCAGCCTTAACCCTTTAAGTTGTTCTTTTTGAGCATGTAACATGCATTGGTGGCCTTTCAGTTTGCTTGCACTAAAATTATCTATTCTTAAAAAAAAAATGCTAAATCAGATATCTATATATGCTGCTGATACTTGACTTTTTGGATAACAAGCAATATTCATTATAGAGAAGGATTTGATCTTTCAACAAATAAAAGGCTCAAAACAAGTGAAACATGTGTGGAACAACCTTGCGTGTTATGAAGGAAAATATCAAGTGATACATTGAGGATTAAATACAGCCCTCTTTGGTGATTATAACACCATTTCTAAAATTAGAAATTTGTCACAAAAACTCAAACACGTCTACGTCATGATAAATTACCAAAAATATCCCTCATTTCTTTAACAATTAAAGAACTAGGATGAAAAACATAAAAAAACTCCTAACTACAGACCCTACATTTTACATTTTTGCCAGGAAGCATGGCAATCACAGCACATGACCCCTTCTAGTATAAACAAACTGCCTAACTCTGAGTTTCAATCTAGAAATAAATTACACACAATTTTCGCAACAAATGAACAAAAGATATAAATGTCCTCAGCTTTACCATATTGAATTCCACTTTCAAAATCTGAAAAATCCTTAATTTTTTAAAATTAAAAAAAAAAGAAGAAAAAAAAGAGAAAGATATTGAGTCATCAGAATATTATTACCTCATGAGATATTCCTACCAGTCCAGCCAATGTCACCAAAATGCAACATTTTTTGGACTACCGACAAGGACTTAGTAGTTAGTAGTCAATTGGAAACTGGTTCACCGTTTTGCAACGTGTAAGGATATAAAAGGCAATGGTATAGAATTGAGTTTTTAATGTCCTATTGCGGATGTATGAAAATTTGGAGGTAGATACTCAAAAATTTCGCAGTACTTTTGAAAACTTGAAGCTTTATTCCTTGCTCAATGTGAAATCATGGATGAAATGCCCTGGAAAGAAAGCATTTATAACGATCGACAGAATTGAAATGTGAGGCGCCTAGCAAGAAAATGATGGAACAATAACCCCAATGAAAAGGTTAGTTTTGTAATAGATAATGGTAGTAGACTAGTTCCAGGTTGGAATAAGAAGATTTATGCACGAAGATATGGCTTTTAAGTTCCTTTTGGGTGCCAAGAGAACTGGTGAAAAGAAAAAGGAAAATAAAAAATAAGAATCCAGAAAAAGGAAGGGGAAACAAATTCAGAGGTTTTCTATCAAATAAACAAAAAATCAGAATTTTATTTTCCCTCGTTTTCCTCCGTGGAGCCAAACACATTGAAAACTCTAACCTAGAAACACCTCAAACAACAACAAAGACACATCAGATAGTACAAACAGCCGTGGAAAAAAGGTCAAAATCCTTCGCTTGCATTTTCTTCAGCTTTCACAACAATCAATCAGAAAAATGCCCCCAAAAAATGTAATTAAATAATCATACAATATTAAAAAGGTTAACTCGAAGCCCTAATTTCACTATGGAAAAAAAAAAAAAAGCGAAGCAATTAACACAAAACCCTAATTTCACCATGAAAACAAAAAATGCATGGTAAAACATTAAACAAAAATAACTCGAAACCCTAAATTTACCGTGAAACCAAAAAGAAAAATGGATGCAGGAGATAGAGTGGAGGTTACCGTAATCAGAACGAGGTCGTTTTGCGGAGAGAGAAGGAATCGGCGGCGGCTGCCTGACTTCGCCGTACCTCCAATAAGGATCCGCCATTTGCGAGAGAGGAGAGAGATTGGAGAACCGGAGAGCAGTAGGAATCGGATTCCGGCGGAAAAGGGCGGAGGAGTGGTGGTGGATTCGGAGGTTGCTCAGTCGCTATGGTGAAATTTGGTTTCCGTGCCCTGGCGCATTTTGTTAGACTCTGCGTTGTGGCTCGAAACGCTGCGTTTTGGGGAAAAGATGAAAATAAAATAAAATTGGAGGGATAGCTTCTAGGCTTCAAATTGGGCTTAATTAGAAAAAAAAAATGTGTGGAACATAAATTTTGGGCTTTTCATGAGGCTTAATTTCATAACTAATGGGCTTCTCCCATGCTTTAATTTCATTATTTGGCCCATGGATTATCATAGCATTTTATCGTGATTCCACGAAACACTTTCAACCTAAAAAGTGTTTTTTTATTTATAAATATTTAATAAAATTTAAAAATCATTTTTAAAATTTTTTTATAATATTAAAAAATCATTTATAATATTTTTTTGGATAAACATAGTAAAAACACTTGAAAAGTAATTATATTAAAAACACTTTTTATTAATGTATTAGCTCGTATAAAGAAGGGGCTCAAATTAAACTAAGAGGTTATTTTTAAATTTGGACAAAATTTTAAGAAATGATAAAACAGTATACAAATTATTAATACTTAATTTTTTTTTGAAAAAAAAAATTATTTTTTTTCTTAAATGCTAATTTTTCATATAGTGGATTTTTTAACTTTGGAAAAATACAAATAATAGATAAATGGAAAAAAATTAACTTTTGAAAATTTGATGTTTTCTCAATGCTAATTTCTCATATATAGTGGGATTTTGAATTTTGGAAAAATAAAAAAATACATAAATGGTAAAAATAAAAAATGAAAAAAAATATAAGATTTGACGGTAAATATTAGCTAAGTTGAAATTTGAATAATTTTATTATTATTGCTATTAATTTTATTCATAAAAATGAGTTTGTAAATATACAAATGATATATGATTATGACTGCATTTAAAAAAAATATATATTTTATATTTCTTTTTAAGAAAAACCAAAATTAAAAATTTGACATTTTTGTTCCTTTGTCCCATAATTTTTTGGACTTGAATGGAATATAAATAACCCATTTCAAAAGACATAATCACAATGGAGAGAAGTGAATGGACTCTCCAACTTCAACATATATGAATACAAAATTATTATTTTTTAGAAATTACCATTAAAATCAGATTTCTCAAAAACCTACAAATCCAAATGGATTTTCCGGGGAACCAAACAGACCTAAGGACCACCTGATTCTATGTTTCGACTTATTGATCATAGAATGGATTCCCATATCCAATATATCTTGCAGCACCTGTGGGGAGGGGATGGGTTGGAAGTATGTGCCAAGGGAGAGGTACTAGTAGTATTACTAGAAAGCCCCCCTTTGAGGGTGTCATGTGATATTTATATCTAAAGAACTATGCCTTAAGTTTGTGTGTTGGATACAATAATTTACATGGTGATGAACTTCTAGTAAATACTAATTAATGAATATGGTCTTTTGGTCTTTCTTAGTGGAATCCCTGCCTTTGAATATGAGGCATGTGGAGGGGAAGATGGTGAGAGCCTGCACATGTGATTTGCTGCTTGGGAGTTGGGTATATTTGAAAAAAAAAAAGTGACATTGGGTTTCTTAAGAAATCACAAATTTAAGATTATTTTTTTTCTATGAGATTTTCTTTTAAAAGGAAAATTTTCTAACATTATACATTTTAAATCTAAAATGAACAAATATTAAAAAAAAAATGGCTATTTATTATACATTTTAAAAACATTAGGATGAATCATATTATATACATAAATATGAACTATTTGAATAAAAGTTATTTATTGTATTATAATACAGAAAATTTACTTTTAAATACCATATAATAAAAAAAAATGAGCACCCGACCAAATCACTTGTTTGCATTTTGACCCAAGTCTTTTTTTAATCTTTATTTGACGGTCCGGATTTTGCTATTTATGTATATATCAAGGGCTTAGATGAGAGTTCGATCTTAGAAAGAATCCATGTGGATGGAAGGGGTGGTCTTGTCCCTACTTGTGATAGGATACGCCTAAAGTGCAATCCTTGGCCCCCAAGAAAGGATTTATTCAACTCAATTTTATAATCTCATCATTTTTTCTTTGTACTACTCATTAGACTATTGTCAACACCTAATCCTTATCTTATCAACTATCCTCAATTTTCCATCTCCTTCTATGTATTTTCTCAGCTGCCAGTCAAGAGATTCCTGATCAAATCCTTATAAAACCCTCCAACTTTCACCATTGTTTCTCATCTCTGAGAGCAGAACCCTCAAAACCCATCTCTCATGTATGAGGATCTAGCATCCCCTTTAGTACTTTGCAACTTTTTTTTCATAGATTGGTAGTTTAAGTTCCCAATTTCCTTCCCAAAATTCATTCAATTGGTGGTTATTTTTCAGTTCAATGGGGGAATTTCCTGGTCATCGTCCTACCTTCAGCTGCAGGAATTGCAGAAACCCCGTTGCTTTCTGGCAAGACCTCATTTCTAAAGATTTTTGGGTAATTATTAACTTGTAGATTAGGCTCACTTTCTAGTCTTTCCTTGCTAATCTTTTATGTAGTTTGGTAAACTTGTGCTCCTCAAGAAAGGGAAAATTTTTTCTTGAGGGTGAGGGCAGATTGATCCACTTTCACCCATTTACCTTCTTAGAAGTTAGAATTCAAATTCATATTCTTTATATTTCCTTCAAACTCTTTGGGTGCAATCTTTTAGGTAGAGGTCATTTGAGATTGTTAACCCTAAAAGTGTTTTTAGGTTTTGGTAAGGTTTGATGAGTTGCTAATATGATACTTTGCATCACTGTATTAAAACTTTGATTAACTAGAAGTCTCGGGTTCAATTGAAGTACACCATAGTATCAGATCTCCCACATCCATGTATTGCTTTATCATTGATTTAGCTACATTGATTTTTACATCCTATTTGATCACTTTCATATGATACTCCATATCATATCATATCTCCCACATACATATATTGTTCTCTTTGTGTTTCTCCCTATCTGATATGATATGTTGTTATAAACACCCCTCAGACACAACGTAGAAGTAATAAATATTATCTTATTTGGATCCTAGATCCAAAAGGGTCCTCACGACTGTCTAAGAGGAGTCCATACTTATATAGCATCAAGAACTTTCTCCCTATCCGATGTGGAATGTTACAAACACCCCTCATTGTGTCCCATGAAATTGTGAGGCCAAATAGATGAACACCCTAATAGGGCCAAACAAACCTCACATCAAGGTTAGAGATCGACTCTAATATCATTTGTAACGACCTACTCCCAATCATATAGATTTTGTCCGTTTTGAATCTAAAGAGACTCTCACAACTTTAAAACGTGTGTCCATGCTTATATAGTGCCCGAAATTTTTCCTCTATCCGATGTGGGATGTCACATAAATTATATAAATTTTTATATCCTTTCATATGATACTTTACATCATAGTATCAAAACTTTGATTAACCAGAAGTCTCGAGTTCAAGTCCTCCCCATTTGATTATCTATCTAATTGTTTTCATATAAAGGGAAAATCTGGGCGAGCATTCTTGTTCCACCATGCAATGAACATAGTTGTGGGGGAAAAGGAGGAGAAGCAACTCATCACTGGACTTTTCACCATAGCCAACATCTCTTGCAGCAACTGTGGAGAGTTGATGGGTTGGAAGTATGTGCAGGCTTATGAGCCAAGGGAGAGGTACAAGGAGGGGAAGTTCATAATTGAAAGAGCCAAGATTGTTAAGGAATACTAGTAGTATTTAAAGGCCCCTTTTGAGGGTATCATTGTAATATTTATATCTAAAGAACCATGCCTTAAACTTGTGCTTTAGATGCATATGGTCTTTTGGTCTTTCCTAGCGGAATCCTTGCCTTTGAATATGAGGAAAGTGGAGAGGAAGATGGTGAGAGCTTGCACATGGGCTTTGCTGATTGGGACTTGGGTGTATTTGAAAAAAAATTGACGTTGGGTTTCTTAAGATATTTCCCATTTAAGAAATTTTTTTTCTATGAGATTTTTTCTTAAAATGGAAAAATTTTCTGAAAATGTATTAGATTCATTTTAGATTTAAAAGGAATAAATTTTCATGGGAAGGGTGAAATAGTAAATTCTCACATAATAATTTGACCAGGTTTATAAAACTTTTGATACCTAAAAAGCCCTTTCAAAAAATTTTATTACCCTCAAAGTCCAAAAGCACTTTTCAATTGAAGTCTACCTTCAATTGACACCTATCTATCACGTTTCTTCGGTAAAAACCTTTTACTCATCGTATTGACCTTTTGAGTTTCCACCTATCCATAAAAGTTCCTCCAACAAAAAGGTTAAATAAAATATTGTTAAAATTTATTATTTTAAATTACTATTTTTTATTTATTTTTAACTAAAACACTATCAATATGTTAATATCCCTATGTTTTTAATATATACCAAAATAGCATATTTTTTGTTTAATAAAAATTATAATTTATGATTTTATTATAATATTATTATTTATGTTTTACTAAAAAATATTTTTTAAAATTTATTTATAATTACAAAACTATTTTCATTTTAATAGGACCGAAATGAAATTTAATTTATAATATATAAATTGAATTTTTTATGTTTTTTGCAAAAACAAAAAATTTCCAAACAACTTATATAAACAATTTTTTTTTCTTTTTTATTTTAAAACTATTTTTAAGAATAACTTTCGGAACACCTTTATTTTTATAAAACACTAAAAATTTATTTTTAGTTTTTTAACTTAAAAACAAACCATTTTTTTTATTTTAAAAATTATTTTTAAAAACAACTTCCCTAACATCCTTATTTTTATAAAGCATTAAAAAAATTATTTTTTATTCTCTAACTTAAAAAAGTTTTTTAAAAATAAAATTTTAGAAAATATAACAAAACGAGACCAATATTTCCAGATTAATGTAGCAAATTTCAAGTTCAAGTATCACTTGATTTGAATCACATAAACAAAAGACAAAAGAAATATAAGATTATACATATGAAATTTTTTATTATTTATTTTTCATCTTCATTCATGAACGATGGGTTTAAAAAATATATAAATTATATTGGATAGTGATCGTATCTATTTTTATAAATTTTTAAGAACAGACAAACTCTAATTGACATTTATGAAGTAAATTAATTTCTTGTTCCATGTTTTCAGGCCTTAAATGGAGCCTTATCATGAAATTGGAGTAACATCAATGATTAGAATCTGCAACTACTCCCTGCATGAATATAAAATATCATCTAGGGATATTTTTATTTTTTTATAAGGTATTATTAAAATCACATTTCTCAACCAATCCGCAAGCCCAAATGGATTTTCCAGGCAGCCAAACAGACCTTAAGGTGGTTCCCGGGTCTGTGTTTGGACTTATTGACCCTGGGCCCATTTGATATTTTCATAGATTCCCATATCCAGGAAGGTGAATTATCACAAACCCATAATCAAACAAAGCCAGAAAATTCTCTCTAAAATAGTAAAATCCACAGTGGCAGCCATGAACCCTAGCCCACACTGGTCAGGTCAGCCTTCAGAAAATAAAAAAAAAATCTCATCAAATTGATTAAATTTTACTTCATTTTCCTCCTCAAAGCAAGGTATAAGAGCTTTCTTGAATTTTCTGCTTTCTTTTTTCTCTTTTTCACTTCTCGTCATGATTCAGGGTTTGATTTTACACCTCAGATCCTCATCTAATTCCATTATAATATTGATTTCACAAATGGGTTTTCTTCTATACTTCACTTTACTGTAGATTTGTTCCACCCAAAAAAAAAAAAAAAATCAATTTTTTATTTATTTATTTTTTCTTGTTGTTTATTCTTCATACTAACCCTGTCTCTATCATCTCCATTATTTTTCCCAAACCCTAGTGTCTTTATATGGAACCTTTACTCTTTATCGTATATTCCAGTTTGGTTCAGTCTCGTGTGCTTGATCCTTTGTTGCAGAGTGTATTGTAGGTAAAGCAATCAATGGCTTATTCCCATCTAGGGTTTTGTTACCAGTTCAATTTTTCTGATTGGTGTTTGATTGATATGCATATATGCTGTCTTTCCCTTTTGTTTGTTGATGTCTCCACTTAGGGTTTTCATCAATTCAATCCTGTGTTATATGTGATTGATGTGAACACATGCTGTTATTGAGCAGAAAGGCATTTGGAGCTGAAATTTTTGTTTGATGGCTGAATTGACCGGCCCTCGATTGTATAGCTGTTGCAATTGTCGGAATCATGTGTCCCTTCATGATGATATAGTCTCTAAAGCTTTTCAGGTGGGTGAATTTGTTGTTGTTGAATTCCTTCTTGTTCTCAGTTTCAAAAATTTGCAGTGTTCTCTTAATATGGTAGTCTTCAATGTGATGTGTGGTTTTGCCTATATGATCATTGGCTTCATTCGGGTTTTTCAGTAGTGGAGAAAACCCTAGTAGAAAATCAGGGCACAATGATGCATAGGTTTGTGTATACAATCATTTGGCAAAAACCCAATTAGAAATTGAAGTGGCTATGTAGAGAGATTAGGGTTTAGTTATTGCCCAGACCGATTAGAAATTGAGGTGGCTGTGTAAAGAATGAGAGTAATTCTTATTGAAAATGATGAAAGCTCCATGTACGAAGAGAACCCCACTGGGAAATCAGATCAAAGTAATGTATAGTTTTGTATGTATTGTCATCGGGTAGATTAGGTTTTAGTTTTGGTCCAAACCCAATTAGAGATTGAGGTGGTTTTGTGAAGAAATAGAGTGATTCTTGTCAGAATGTATGAAAATCTTGCAACAGATCAATAACCCATCATTGGGTTAAGGTTTGAAATCTCAGAAAGAATGAATAGGAAGAGCAGGAAATTGCTGAGAATTAGTTTGAAATGGACATTTCTCAATCTATTTTCAGCATTTTTCCTTTCTTTTCCTCATTTTTTTTCTGTATATCCAAACAGAGACCATGGGCATTGAGTTGAAACAATTTGAGTTTAATGGTTTAGGCTTGATTCAGCAACTAAATCTTTTTGTTTCTTTTGTTCTAAATTTCAATTAATATCATGTTTTGCATTTCGTTGATAAAGATATTCATTGCATTATGTCCAACATTTTTCTGAAATTTGTTTTTAGGGAAGACATGGCCGAGCATTTCTGTTCTCCCATGCTATGAACATTGGTGTGGGGCCTAAGGAAGACAGGCAACTCACAACCGGTCTCCACACCGTTGCTGATATCCATTGTGCAGATTGCCGCCAGGTGTTGGGATGGAAGTATGAACGAGCCTACGAGGCATCACAGAAGTACAAGGAAGGAAAGTTCATACTCGAGAAATCAAAGATTGTCAAGGAAAACTGGTAACCTCCATGAATTGATCTTCCACTCTATCCCATTTCTGATGTAAATCTTTCAATGCTTCTTGTGTGACTCTGTTCATCTTGTACATAGAATTTTTACCCAATTAAAATTTGGTAATTGTTCATCAATTCTCGTTCTGTCATATGGAAGATTTATTGAACTATCATCTCCCATATCAATAAAATTGTGGAATTGTCATTTGTTCTAATCGTTTCTGCAATGAATGCATCTTTTCTTTTTTCGGGTAGCTGTTTTTTGTTGTTTATGCTGCGGAGGAAAAGGAAACCATTAGAAGAAACGCCATGCTATTTTACTCAAAAAATGCATTTATGGAAGAAATGTTCTTGAAATTTGACCTTTCTCTGCATATTTTTCGATCCAGGTGTTCTTTGTTATACACCATATGTGGCTTCACAAGTTCAGAATTTGGTTGAACTTGTGAGACAAGGTAACATTTACAACCTGGGAAAGTTTTCTAAAGGGTTTTCCAAAGGAAAAATTCAGTTCATCTTAGTGATTTTTCCTTTCAAGTTCATTGCATTTCATTGTATGGTGATTTTTGCTTTCAAGTTCATTGCATAATATTTACTGCATTAAAGAATAGAGAAAGTCTAGGGTTTGGTTTAACTTGTGAGAAAAGTTAAGACTGCTGCGTTTGGAAACTAGGAAAGTTTTCTAATAGGTTTTCAAAAGGAAAAAATTCAGTTCATTGTATGGTACTTTTTCCTTTCAAGTTCATTGCAGACTATATTGACTGAATTAAAAAATAGAGAAAGTCTAGGGTTTGGTTTAACTTGTGAAAAGGTGACACTAATGTGTTTGGAAACCAGGAAAAGTTTTCTAATAGGTTTTTCAAAGGAAAAATTCAGTTCATTGCATGGTAATTTTTACTTCATTGCATACCATTTACCTCATTAAAGAATAGGGAAAGTATAGGATCTGTTCTTGAAAACAATTTTGACTAACTTAGGACATAAAACAATTTTTTTGAGAATTTATTATGAAAACGTATTGCTTATAAACAAATTCGAGGTATTTTTGGTTATTTTTTGTGAAGTGTTTTAGACTATAATTGAAAATATAAAGAATACTTCATAAATTTTTGCTCTTAATAGCAAATAAGTCGTGAGTTCTGAAAAAAGGAAAAGAAAACGCTAAATTTTGTTTTTGTTTTCAAAAATTTTGCCAAACAAAATTTTGGGTTTTGGTTCAACTTGTGAGAAAAAGCACCATTGATGTGTTTTGGAAACTCGGAAAGTCTTCAAGTGTATTTTTCCTTTCGAGTCATGTCCATTGTTTTCTGCACTAAAAAAAGTCCATGCTTTGGTTTAACGTGTGAGGAAAGGTAACAGTGATGTGTTTGGAAGCTTGGAAAGTCTTCCAATGTATTTTTTTTCAAAGGAAAAGTCCACTTCATTGCTTACTAAATTTTCCTTTCAAGTCTATTTTATTCCCTTTTCTGCATTAAAGAAAGTTTTCTAATGGAATATTCAAATGAAAATTTGAGTTAATTGCATGCTATTGGCTAGACTAAAGAAAGGAAATTCCAAATCCACATCGTCACAATACCTTTTGTCGTTGATGTTATGTTTTTAATCTTAATTGGAGTCGAAGTTGAAGTAAATTTTAGTTTTAGCCATGAATTGAAGTTGAAGTCAAAATTGTGATTTTGAAGAGTAATATTAATACAATGAAAATTAATTATTAAATATAAAATAACTTTTTATATAAATTAAAAAATAGCTCATATGGGAAGTAATATTAATAATTTTTATATTATTTTTTTTTTGAATTTTAAGTTAGAAAATTTTGACATGTATTAATAAATATATAAGAAGCCAATTCAGGAGGATGCATTTTTAAATTTTGTTTTTTTATGGGTAAGGATGATGTTTTTCTAAATTCCAAAGGACTTTTCGAATTAAATGAAAAAATAAATAAATTTAATTAAAATATATACAATAAATATTCTTACTTTTATAAGCTGAAATGGTAAAGAGCTTACGTGGAATTGGATATTATATTTTTGTTTTCAACAAAATATTATGTAAATATTCTTTAAGTTTATTAATTAAACCCTTAGATTCTTTTTTCCTTCAAATATGTCTCTTAAAAAGTTAAAATTTTTATTAGGCTCTGGCCCAGACCTCATTGGCTAAAAAGTTTAAATCATTTGGCTAAAATGGAGAGGTTGACCCATGAACTCTGGCCCAGGCCTCATTGGGCCTTTGAGATTCGGCCCGAAAACTCAGCCCTCTAAACCTCTCCCACGGAGAGACACAGAGCAGAGCGAAATGTATCTGAAGAAAGCATTATGGAGCGAGTCTATGGCGACGCCGGAGTCCGACCAGAAGGCGCCGTATCCGGCGACGGCTGTCGGAGAACTGGTGACGTCGCTGAATAGGCAGAGACTGTACAGAGAGGTGACGCTCGCTCTCCGAACCGGACTCAGAGAGGCACGTGCCGAGTTCTCATTTCTCCGAGTTCGTGGCCTTCGAAGCATTCTCAAGTTTCTCCGTTCGGTCGCCGAGTCCGATTCGACGATCAATCTCTTCTGCCACAGCCAATCTATACCTGAGCTCCAAGGTTTTGACTTTTTTTATTGATTTATTTGTTGTTTGCTGCTCAATTATATGGTTTAGGGTTTGTAAAATGCGAGATTTGATGATAGGGATGTTTGGTTGGCGAGACAGTAGAGGCAAAACAAAAAAAAAAGAAAAAAGAAAAAAAGAACTGAAATTTTGGTGGATCATGGTTTTTGTGTGTTTGACAGAAAAAGAACCTGAGCTAGCCGGGTCGTTGAATTGTGTTCTGTTTGGTTGCTGAGAAAATAGAAGAAAAGGAAATGAGAAGAAAATTTTGAGCGTTATGTGTGTGTAGGCGCGCGCGCGTTTTCTTTTTTCTTTTCTTTTTTTTTCCCAGTGGAACAAAAGCTACTTAGCTCGCTAGTTGAATTATATTTTGTTTGCTTGTTGAGAAAATGAAGGAAATAGAACTCAGGGTCTTACTCGGCGGCTTTGTTTAGTTATATAAGCAAACATACAAAGGAATTGTTTTTATTTGATTAATTTCTTCCTTTCCATTTCTATGATATAGCTGTTTCTACAGTGCAAGAGTGAATGATGGGGGTGTTTAGTTGATGACGAGATGCAAGAGAGGAAAAGAAGGGAAAATTTGGAGTGTTATGTTGCCTGTCTATCCGTTTATTTTCAAAGAAGGAAGTCCGAGTAAGTCAAATGGTTGGCTGAGAAAATGGGAGAAAAGAAACGAAAAGAAAAGAAATTTTGGGTATTACCTTTTTATCTGTGTGTTTTCAAAGGAAAGAAAAGAAGAAGAAAATAAAAAGAACCAAATGGTTGAATTATGTTCTGTTTGGTTGCTGAGAAAATGGAGGAGTGGAAAAAAAAGAAAAAGAAAAAAAAAGGAAATTTAGAAACCAACCATACAATGGGATTTTAGTTGGGTTAAATTCCAATTCAAAGGCTCCAATTTCTTTGCAATTTTGAAATGTTAATGTTGGATACCTTTGCTATGCAACAGTGGTTCCTGTTCTCTTTCAAAATTCATTAAAACAGTATGAGGAAGACACCGTAGCAAATTTAGATCATATATTTGGTGTAGAACCGATGAAGATAAGTAGTCCTTCAACAGATGCTGAAGTTGCACTTGCACTTCGGGTTTTGGAAGGATGTTGTCTGCTACACAGGGAAAGCACAATTTTCGCTCATCAACATAAAGCAATTGAGGTGTGTATATCAACTTCTTTTGTGCATTATTATTTTCCTATTTTCTTTAATGGTTAACATGCTTCAACCAATATTCATTTTTATTTCCCATTTATTCATAACCTTTTAAATTACATGATTAACAAAAACTAGAACATTCAATATTTGGATTTTTAGAACAACAGTTCATTGGTTGTATGCTAATTAGAATGATAGAGTGAAACCAGATCATCAAATATATGGGGAATATTTAGTTGATAGAATATCATGATAAATAGTTGGTGAGTTGGAATAAAAAAGATAAATTCGTAATAAATGTTATGACAACTCCATGCATTACATTTCCATTTAACATCTAACTCACATATTTCTTTTATAAAAAACAAAAGCTATTGGAATACAAAAGTGAAAATAATGAAGGAGAAGGGCAACACAAATTCATTGGAGGATGGACTCAAATGAAGGATAAAACAAAAGGTGAATGATTGAGTGGTTTCCTTGTATAAACTATTAGAAACTATATTTTATGTTGTGATATTTGCCCCAATGAAAAAAGCATTGGAAGATGAAAAGAATAACGTTTGTTGGGGATAGTCATTATTACCATGATTTGTGTAAAAAGGTTCATTCTCTTTTGCTTCAATGCTCACTTCAATGATGCTGCTGTCTTGTGCTTGTGTTGTTCATCCTGTCATTCCAAATGAGTCTAAATGCTGTTCAACTTCGTTTTGCTTCTCTCATGAAGACTTCTCTAGATTATTATCATTTTATAACTCTTCTGGTTCTATTCTTGGCTGTTTGAGCTCCAAAGATGAAATTTGTTTTGATTAAGCTGTCAAGTATTGGGTCATGTGGCTTCTGGATGTGAATTTTAAGCTTTATTTGATATCATGCAGATTTTGATGGATATATTGTCAACTCGAGGGGTACTTGAGCAGGGTGCATGCTTGGATGCTTTAATCTCAATAATGTTGGATTCATCAGCAAATCAAATGGTATGCCATCCCTTGGTTTTCGGTTATTGATATGATGGCATGTTTAAGCATATTTATACAGACCTTGAATGCCCTTTCAAATTTAATTGAGACCAGCCATTTGTTGTCCAATTTTAGTAATGGGGTTCTATTAGGCAATGAAAGCATCTGATCTCACATTGGGTTCATGTATTTTCTTTTAATGGATGATAAAAGTTAACATGAAATGTATTTTGACTTTATATCAGGATTTTGAGTCATGTGATGGTATTGAGGAAGTTGCACATATCATCAGGGACAAACAAGTTGATGAAAACCTAAGGTATTTTTAATCTTTAATGCATATCTTTGATATTACTAGAGTTTTCTCTATTCTTAACTCCCCCCAGTGAACAGTGTATTGCTCCTTGATGGTAGGGTGAGGTACTTTTACGTGTATTATGTTCCATCTGGATGTTGACTTCTGACATATTTTATGTACACTAATAGCAAATTAGCTGGTCTTCTGACTTTTAGAGAAAATGAAGTAAAAATATTTGGTGTGATATTCAGCAAGAAGATTCATGTTTATTGTAGAGTATAGATTCTTCCCTTTGGAGAACATGAAAATAAATTTACTGCAGTACTAGTAGGAGATTCTTGTAATCTAAAAATGACTGATCAAAGATATTTGCCTATTGCAATTGCTGATCAGAGTAACCCCTAGGTCTGGTTTTAGGTGATAGGGAGTGGGTTGGGATATGTAATCTGATGATGCTTGTGTATTTATTAATTTTGTTGTTTAAAAGGCCGTAATTTTGGAACACCTTATTCAACTGGTTATTGACTGTGACATGATTGAAGCCTATTGGGCCCTTCTTAATTTTCCTGAAAATCTATTTTATTTATCATAAGATCAATTTAGTGTAGCTGGAGCATCAAACCCATCATTTTGTCAAGGATAGATCTTGAGACAAACTTCCAATTCCTCATCTTTTCCTAGTTTATTTAAAGAGGTAAGCTGATGGAATTTCACTGAAAAAGAGATTCCTATAATCAGCTCTGCCTTCCTAACTTATTTGTGCAGAAGGAACTATGTTGTAAATTCCCGATGCTATAACATTACTGAGAACATTTTTTTTTTCTCTGTTTAGGATGAAATGTGGAGAGTTCCTGCTGCTACTCATTGGACATGTAAACGGGAGGGAAAGGCCTCCATTGGCTAGAATACATGAAGATGTAAGGAGACTTCTGGGTGAGAAATCTGCCTCCTTGATATGGGCAGCCAGTCAATTTGGGTCTACCCTTGATCCCGAGCAGAGGCTGACAGCTCTGCACATCCAAGCTCGAAGAGTGCTAGAATCACTGGACCTGTACTGAATCAAAACATAGGTGCTCAGTTTCACATTTCTGGTACTTACCAGGCATTTTTGCATTGTTGTCTTGCAAGTAGGAAGTGTTCCATCGAGCTTTTATTTGTTCTGTCTATTAACCATTATTTATCAGACTAATGGTTCAACATGACACTGGAGAAAACTTATGCTTTCAAGTTGTACAAATATGATACATAGCTTCAAATCTCATGCTATATTCTTACAATTATATACGTGTTCTAACCCAGTTCTCATGTGAGTGTTCAAATTATCTAGAGTTGTATAAATATCCTCTGTTTTCTCATGAGATTTGTCACAGGAAAGAAACACATGAATATCTTCTCTATCTTCAATCCAACTGCATCCTGGGCTCTTGTGCATTCCCCTATCCTTAATCATCTGCCTTGTTCTAGCTAGGTCATGCCACCTCCCTGCATAAGCATACAAGTTTGCCAGCAGAACATAGTTTCCAGTATTATTTGGTTCCAACTCTATGAGACTTTCTGCTGCAATTTCTCCCAACTCAACGTTACCCCAAATAACACATCCCCCAAGTAGGGCACCCCACATAACTGAATCAGGCTCCCTTGGTGTTTTCTTAACGAGCTCATAAGCTTCGTCTAGCCTTCCTGCTCGACTTAGGAGATCAATGATACATGTGTAGTGTTTTAAACTTGGTGTCACATTATAATACGCCATCAGATCAAAGAACTCACGGCCAGTCTCAACTGCCCCAGCGTGCACACATGAAGAAAGAACTGATAGGAAAGTCACATGGTCAGGTCTAAAGCCATTTCCCAGCATGTTACGAAATTGGGCAATTCCTTCATCCCCATGTCCATGCATTGCATATGCAGTAAGCATGGCGTTTTGAGACACCAAATTAGGGTTTGAGATCCTGTTATAGACCTGCATTGCATGCTTTATGCTTCCGCATTTTGCATACATGTCCACTAGAGCTGCTCCAATGTGAACATCCAACTCATATCCTCGTCTTATTGAATGTGCATGAACCTGCTTGCCTCGTGCAATGGTCGCCAACCTTGCGCAGGCAGGTAAAATTATTCCAACTGTGTATATATCAGGCCTCAGACTTGAAGTCTGCATCTCAGTGAATAATCTCAGAGCAAGCTCATTGTGGCCGTTCTCCACATGACCCGAAATAATTCCATTCCAGGTATATACATTTGGCTCAAAACCATCTCCTTTCATCTTCTGAATAAGATTCTGAATGTTCTCAAGCTGATTGCAGCAGGCATAGCCAGAGATCAACACGTTCCATGTAGCAGTATCCCTTTCCGTTACTCCATCAAAAGCCAACTGAGCAGCCTTCAAATCTTCACATTTGCTGTACATTTCAACCAATGCTCCACCCACAAAGGTATTCCAATGCAGACCTCTAACAACGGCTTGAGCATGTACCTCCTTCCCTTGTCTCAAAGAAGCCATATCTGCACAAGCAGCAAGAACACTCCCTAGGGTAAAAGAATCAGCTTCAATCCCTTCTTCCATCAGCAAATCCCGGAACATGCTCAAAGCTTCATCAAACAGTAAGTTGTCAGCATATCCTGAAATCATCGAGTTCCATGAAATTGTATCCTTCCCCACCAGCTCCATCTGATCAAACAACTCCTTGGCCTTTTCCACATTACCATTCTCACAGTACCCTACTATCATTGTATTATACGAAACCACATTTTTCACCGAAAACCCTGAAAAGATCTTGAGAGCGCTTCCCATATCAGCGCACCTCCTATACACATCTACCAATCCATTCACAACGAAAGGGTTGGACATGAACCCGTGTCTCGTGACGTAGCCATGGATTTCCTTGCCAAGATTTAGGTTTTGTAATCTGGCACAGGCAGGAAGAACACTAGCTAGGGTTCGGGCATTTGGTTCAAACCCTGCTGCTTGCATTCTGCACAGCAGCTCAAGAGCTTCCTTGTCATAGCCATTCTGTGCGAACCCACCTATAACTGCACTCCAAGAAACAAGATTTGGCTTTGAATTTTCAGAACAAGACATTCTTTCCAGAAGCCCCAAAGCCTCATACACCTTGCCATTGGCAGCACAAGCGGTAACAATGGAGTTCCACGAAACCCGATCAATCTCTGTCATCGATGCTAAAACCTTCTTCGCATCATCTAAGCTTCCACATTTACCATACATATCTATCAGAGCATTTCCCACATAAATATTCGAAACATGTTGATACTTGATCACCACCCCATGCAACTGCCTTCCCAGTTCCAATACTCGGAGCCCACCGCATAACTTCAACACGACGGGAAACACGAAAAACTCCAACCCAATATCATCAAGCTGCAGCTTTTCAAAGAGTGAAAGAGCTTCCTCAAAGTAACCATGATCTACATGAACACTCAGAATGGCTGTCCAAGAGTACAAGTTTCTTTGGGGCATTTTTACAAACACCAAGTTTGCATCATCCAAACAACCAAATCTCCCGTACATTTGTAGCAATTTGGTTTCAACAAACTCATGGCCATGAAACCCAGTTTTGAGGGTGTGGGCATGAACTTGTTTTCCTAGGTTAAGGGTTCTGCAAGATTCAAGAAGTGAAGCGTAAGTGCTTGAATCAATTTGTTTATCAAGTAGTGAAAGATGGGTGTGGTGGGCTGCTGTAGAAAGATGCATGGATTGGGGAGTGGAGTTTGGGCTTTGAAAGGAGAGGTTAGTGGGTTTGCCAGGAACATTGAAATCATGTTGTGGGGGTGGTGGTGGCTGAGGGGTGGTGGTCTGTGGTTGTAGGCCAAGCATTTTGGCTGTGGGGAACAAAGGCAAAAGTTATAACGAAGGTTTAAGAAGGGTTTATGATGGATAAAGGATTGGTCTATTTTCGTCACATTTACCAATCAGATTGTGCCGGGTAGTAGAGGAGAGAGAAAAAAAAAATCTAAAATGGCAGACCTCTTGACATGCAATTATTTGAGGGGTGGGTAGAATTTCAATGAACTTTTTTTTTTTTTTCTATGTTTTAGTTTTTTCTTATGGAATTATTTGAGGGGTGGATGGAAATTCAATGTACTTATTTTCTTTTCTTTTTTTCTTTTATTATTATTTTAAATTTAAACTAAATTACTAATTTAACATGACATTACATTGCAACTTTTCATTGTCAACTCATTATCTAATGGGAAATTGTATTCCTAAATCCTATCCACCTTGTTTCCTTATTTCCTCACCCACCTTAATGAATTTTTTTAATATTAAAGACCCCTAAATAAGAGAATGAAAATAGCCCTAAGATGGTGTTTGTTTTTTTTATTTAATTCTAAATCAAATTTTAATACTTAATAATGTTAAATTATAGGTTGCTTGTTTTTGTTGTATTTTATTTCTATTAAGCATTAAAAAATAAAGAATAACCATTATATTATTTTTTTATTTAACAAAAAGTTTATGATAAATCATGAAAAAGTAAAAAAACAAACAATCTAAATTCTGAAAACAAATTATTTTTAGCAAAAATCCAAAAAATAAACACTCTTTAAATGAATTTCCTCACCACCTTCGCTCAATCCCCTTGGAGCCCTAAACTTGTGTACTTCTATTTTTCAAGATTTGTTTTTACAAGTAAAATTAAAAAAAAAAAAATCGTGTTTGTTAACCCTTTACTTTTTAAAATTTGATTGCAAAAATCAAAATGTTACGTCATAAAAAAATTTTGACTCCCAAATTTTAAAATATGAAATTAACTCTCTTAATGTTTCTTACCAAATCAACAATGGTGGATTCAGAAGACATGCTTTTATATGCTAATGTCTAAAATGCAAAATGGAGATGTCTCTTATGGTAAAAATGAGAGAAAAATGGTGGGTGAAGAGGAAAGATGGAGCGAAGGATTTTTTTGGGGGAACATTGAGTTTCGATAGGTGGATGCATTGATGGAATGTAAGGGTTAAAATGGGCAAAGAAATTGGGTGGATGAGGAAATAGGAATTAAGATGGGTAGAAATATAATTTCTCTTATATAAAATCTTAAAATTTTGAATGCATATAACAATGTAAGTATTTTACATTTAGTAAACAAAATTAAGTAAAGAGAGCTTGATTTAATGAATCAACTTTTTTATGTTTGTTAGGTCAAAATTGAGTCTGGTCTCATGGTTGTTGGAAGGTTATGAGTCAAAAGTTAAATTTTCTTTTGAATACTGGTGATGAGGTTGAAGGAGAGACACAAACTTTAAGCCAATAATTATGTAGTTTCTTTTTATGACCATAGGGTATCTCACCTTTAATCCGATTGGAGTTTGAGAACATCATGATTAGTCTTTGTAAATCATATAATCATTTGGTGCCATATCATGATCTTGGTCAACATTTTTTTTCTTTTTTCTTTTTTACAATCTTTTTTTCTTATTGTGTCCTTTGACAATCAATGAATCAAGGTTGTTTGTCCTCTAACAATGAATTAGATGATCTTAATCTATACTTAATGATTTGTTAGTCTAGTTTCAATGCATGATAGAACTTTTTTAGGGTATATGAAGTGATTAAATAGACGTAAGCATGCATAATATTGATGCTATGATCCTTGATGCTTACGAGAAAAAAGTTATTGATTTTTTTATGTCAAATACACTACCATGTTATTTTGTTTTTAAAAAAACTCCAATTTTGTGAATCTTTTTGGTTTCTTAGAAAATGAAACATGAATTCTCAACTTCTAGAACACCTTAAAAAAAAAAAACCCTAAAATCGAGAATTTGAGACATCAATGTGGTTGGATGAGACATTGTGTTAATTAGTTAGTGAAAATAACATGTTTAATTGTTGAAACAATGATAAAGACTTAACCGCACACATGCGAGAGGGTTTAATTTGTAGAGAAAATTACTTTATGAGAGTCATTAATTTAGTTTCTATCACACTTAGGAGGAATTTTATACTCAATCCCTTCACATGGATGAGCCATTATGTTGATTAGTTAGTGAAAATAACATGTTTAATTGTTGAAACAATGATAAAGAGTTAGCCGCACACATGCGAGAGGATTTAATTTGCAGAAAAAATTACTTTATGAGAGTCATTAATTTAATTTCTATCACACTTAGAAGGAATTTTCTTATGCTCAACCCCTTCACAAGAACCCTTTATTTTTTTTCTTGAAGCTATTCACCCTGTGTTCTCAATAGATCCAATCGATGCATCATGACATACAAACTTTTCCTAGGTTTGATCACTCACCTTGGTGGGTTAATTCCCAATTACATTATAAAGAAATATGATAGTTATATTTTTTAAGGATAGTTATATTTTTTAAGGTTTCTTTTGTTGTTTTTTTTTCTTCGAATAACAAGAATTCAACATGATCACGTTATTAACAAAGTTAATTTTGTGCGATATGAGTCACTCATCTACCTTGTATAAACACCAAGTGATATAGGTCCGTCTCTCTACCCTACATTCTACTAAAAAACATCCAAGATTTGGTTAAAGCTTTGATCATTGTTAAGTGATATTGCCATTCAATCACATGAGAGGTTTATAGTCATACTTAGGATTTTAGATGACTTATTTGATAATTTTAAAGAAGGAAGTCCCATAATCACAATGAATCTAGAACCCTAAATGGAAACCTAAAAAAAAAACTGATGAATCTAGAAATTATTGTGTCGTGTAAAATGGTATAATATTGTAATAGTGATCAACCCCCGTAACCCTAGTAGTAACCTATGATAGTACTGAGGTAGGCAGTAGGGTGAAGTTGAGTGAACCTCATAGAAATTTCATATTCTCATCACATAGACAAATTTAGTGAAGCAAGGGAAAAAGGTTTGGAGGGGAGAGTAATAGAGAAGATACCTAGGTTTGGCAAGAAAAGGACCTCCATGATGGCCTGATGGGGGCTGGTGCAACTCCATCTACCACTTTAAAACTACCCTAGTGGCACCACCTCAGACCAACAAAAAAGAGAAAATGTTTTAATAAAAGGGAGGGTCTATCATCAGTCTATGTCTGGGGGATTTGCTGAGTGGAGGAGATTATTCTCCCTCCTAGGCACAGCTCCCCAAGGGAATGTTTGTGGGTTCCACACAGAAAATCCTCCAAGAGGGGAATGGCAGTCAAGCTAGGGTTTCAATGCCTTCAAATATTTAAAAAGAAAAATGAAGAAGGAATATGGCCTGGGAAGCAATAATATTAATGATCATTCATGGAAATGGGGGCACATTGTGATGGATGAGAGGCTTCAAAGACTAAGTGGGTACTGTAAAAGGAAATCATTAGGTGGGGCATTGGTGGAGACTGGTGAGCTTGTTTTCAGTAGAGATTATTGGGTTTGTTGCTATAAACTTGATTGAAGAAGAGAGAGAGAGAGAGAGAGAGAGAGAGAGAAGGAAGGCTTGTCAATACTTTACTGTCTAATATAAAGTCTCTTCTCGAAGTGGTCTACCATGTGAGGATATGGAAGATGGGTCATACCTAGTTGTTATGGTTATTCTTTTCTCTCCTGTAGATTTGCTTCATGAGAGGGTGCTTTAATGGCTGGAAGAATCTCAAAGACTCATATGGGAACTGATAAGACTCTGACACTCCTGACCTGTTTGGCAAGCAAAAAGAAAGAGAGGGAAAAAAGAAAAAAAGAAAACATAAAAAGAAAAAAGCAAAAGCTTGGGGGTGGAAAGGATGACAGCAATCATTCCATGACATGAAATAAACTAAAAATAATTGCCAATCAACCCACAAATGAAACAACAAGTCCTCTTAGGATTATAAAAGCTCTCCTTGATTACAAACTTCAATAATATATATCACTGACTCCTGTTGAAAGATCAACAAACAGATAACAATGGGGTGGGTGCTAGCTGTACATAATAGAAGAAGAAGAAGATGAAGAAACATATGAACCAAAATTAAGCCTGGTGCAAGGCCAACAAGTGGGAATCAAAGCTTGTTTCTCTGAAAGATGGGATATGGGTTTTGCTTGGGCTCTCTTTTCCTCTATCTCTACATACAGACAGTATCATTCCAAGACATTGACACCCCTCTTGAAGCCAAACCTAAAATGAGCTTCAAACCACCACATTGATGAAAAGAGTACTAAAGGGATAACAGGAAAGTAAAAGAGAGAAAATTTAAAAAGCAAAAATTTCATGAAGAAGTACAACAAATGAAAGAAAAGAAAAGAAACCCATGTACCCTATCTGTTAGTTTTGATCATCATCGACTCCAAACAAGCCAGTCAGCAAAGCAAGTGAAAGAGAAAAACAAAGAGAAAGAGAACCCCACCTTGACCACCACCTTCTTTTTCTTCTTCTTCTTCTTAATTGCTTTTTTTTTTTTTTTTTTTTCTTTTCTAGATTATTTACCATGATCCTCCACCCAACATTCCATTCCAATACCCAGCTGAGTCTCCTTGAACTCCTCTACTTTGCTCAAACTCAGTGGTGTTTGAAACTTGCTTCAAATCCTCAAGTGGGAACAACAGCCTTGCACCACTCTCCTGAACTCCTTGCAGACTCCCATACCCACTTTGAAACCCATCCAGAGAAAAATTAAGAGTTGGTTTGAACTCCTGCAGAGGAAACCCAGATGAGTAAATTGAATTTGAATCAGAAACCGACATGGGCATGAAAGAACCCAGTCCCCTGGAAGCAATCCCAGTACTCTTGAGCAGTTCCATGGCTGAGAGGTGATGATGGGATGAAGATGAAGATGGGGTAGGGTTTTGGAGGTGGGGTTTGCTGTCACCATTGTAGGACAAATCAGCAAATTCAGACATGCTGTTGTTGTAATCCTCAGGAGGAGGTGGGAAAGCTAGGTTGAGATCTTGGCCTTCATGGATCTTAGGGTTTTGAGAAGCAGATGATGGAAACCCTGGAGGAGTACTAGTGATAAGATGATCAGGAAGCAATTTTTTTGAAGAAGCTGGTGATGATGATGAAGAAGAAGAAGAAGTTGACCTCTTGTTCTTCCTTGAACCGCCACCAACTGGAACATTTCTGAGAGAACCACCCTCTGTCCAATACCTTCTACAAGTTTTGCAGAAGTATCTAGGCTGTGAGAGACTGTAGTTGTTATAGTAACAGAACTTTGTATTGGTTGAATTGCACCTTGGGCAGTTCAAAGCTTGATCCTTCTGTGGCCTTGCCCTCCTCTCAGCCACAGGCCCTGAGCTTTCCATGGGTTTAACCACTCCAATCCCCTAAAAATCCAGACAAGAAAGAAAAGGCCATGAGGCATAAATTCATCATCAGAAAACCATAGTGTTTGTCTCTTAAGAAAAAAAAATGGAGCCAAAGTCATGGGAAACAAACAAGACAAAGAAAACGAGGTCGCTAGCTAGCTTTACACTAGTGAGGATTACAGCAGCAAGCAATAAAAACAAATTATAACTGCTTTTTTCTTGGCCCTTTTTAGCATCAGATAGTATTTTTGAAAAGAAAAAAAATTAAAACAAAAAAGTGCAGTACTTTCAATTTGAAACTGATGAAAGATCTCAAAATGACAACAACACAAAATTCAAATATTAGTGGGGGCTCAACAGCATCATCTCATGGAAAAAAAGTTCTCAACTTTTAGAACAATCAACAAGAAAAAAATTTCAAAACCCACAGCCAAAAAATAAAAATAAAATTCTAAAGTCTGAATTTTGCCTTGAATATCTACACCTATATCTATATAAATAGAGCAAACCCCAAAAAAGAGAAGATCTCATGATTTCATAGAGAGAAAACATGGGGTCTGTGTACCTGTGGCCACTGAGCTGTGTCCATGGATTTTGAGAAGAAAGACAAATGAAAAGGAAGTAGGAAAAGCTATGGAGAGACCGAGAGAGAGAGAGGAGAAAATCACCCACTTTTTCTCAGCAGCTGCTCTTAAAAGCAAGAGGGAACACTTTGAGGGAGATATTATATGTTGGGTGGTTCCATGTGTTTGGATTACTACCTATGTGAATGAATGAATGAATGAATGAATGAATGAGATTGAGAAGGGGTTGGGGGTAGTTTTGTCAATTCTTAATCTTTCACTCTTTGTTGATTGTTTTTTTTAATTAATTACTTAACCTAGGATGCCTTAAATGGGTGGATGGGATTTTTAAATAAATACTATTATTACTTTAATTTTTTTAAATCATGATGGTAGGTATAATTGTGAAGCTTGATGTAGAAAGTAACAACGAAAAGTTAAAAATAAAAAATGTTAATGAAAATCATTTTTTCATATTTAGTGAATCTTGAAAAATATAAATAAAATTAGTTAAAAGAGAAGAAAAAATTGAAATTGGTTTATAAAAATATATAAAAATAATTTATTAACTTTAAGTTTATATTTTATTTTATTTTTTATCTTTTCTTTCATTAATTTTTTTTTCTTTCCTCAAAATTTTCAAGAATTAAAATAAATGTTTTTAAAACTATATGAAAACCATGTACGATCGTGTGAGTCTTAAAAGAAGAATTGACAAAATCTATTTATCTTGAAAAACAATTTTCTTTCGTAAAATTCAGTGTAGGAGAATTATTCTTGATTTTAAAAATTATTAAAAGTTTGTTTGCGAGTGATTTTAATCAGAGCCGACAAATCTACGGGGTTGGTAATCGAAATTACAATTCCAATAATCATATTTTATTTAAACTTTATAGAATTGAAGTGGGAAAAGGCCATATTAGCATATGCAAAATATGGAAAGGTGATAATAGTAATAAAAGGACTTTTGAAATGGTGATGGATTCAAATCAAAGTAAGAAGGATTCTTTTTTCCTTCCTTGTTTCACTCTCTGAGGTGACTCCAATTGGTATGAAAAGTTTTGAGAGTTAGTTGGTCGGTTGGCTCTACAAAGAACCAAATTTAGGGTATGGAATATGGTGATGATGTTATGATCATTTAGATTTCACAGTGTGGATGAGTTCAAATTGTGACAAAAGCATATGGAGATAAGAAAGAATTTGCTAAAGTTTCTCTTTTTTCTCTTTGGTGGGTAGGATGTTACTTGAGCTTGCTTTTATTTTTTGGCAACTTTCCCCTATGCTACTATTAATATTTTGTCTCTAACTTCTACAAGAAGTTATTAAAAAAAGAAAAAAAAAGTGGTTTTAATTTTTCTTTAAACTAATGAAGCAGGAGAAAAATATTGTTCAAATTTTAAGTTTTAAAATTAACTCATATGTAGAAGGCAAACCTGATAGATAAGTGCATTTATTTTTATGAATGCAAGCATATGTGTAATAAATTCATTCTAAAAATAAAGATAATTTTAAAATATATTTATATATATATGTGAAAAATAAAAGAAAATGTAGTTTAGTATAGTATGATGAGTGTGATAAAATCATAGAAATGAAATTTTTTTAATAAGAAAAATAAAATTTTTGTGATTTAATTTATACAATGTTATGGTCTTCGAAAATCTCGAAATGATAAAAAAACTATATCGGTAAGTTCAGAATAAGTCTTTTAATTTCAAGTAATATAACTTCTAATTTGCAAATATAAAAATAAATCAAAATATATATATATAGATATTTCATATATAATAATATGATATTACAAATAAATAGATAAATTCCTCATGTGTGGGATATATGCGATAAAAATGTGACCCTTCACTTATGAGAGATAAAAACAATAGGGGAGACTCAAGCATAAAACTTATGATTAATCACGATTTTAGTAATACATGATCATAAAAAAATATCTTATTACATAAACCCAATGGCAAAAATTGTGAAAAAGACCAAAAAGCAAAAAGAAGAGAAACATTTCCTCTTTCCCAACTAAAGAAGTAAAAAAGACAATTGACATAAAGGACCCAAAGTTGCATAAAAATACATACAACAATTGGTGATGACAGCATTCTCCTAATGCAATAACCATGAAAAATGTGGAACCCACTTTGGGGAAAATCAGAGTAAGCAAACATGACAAGAGAGAAGAGAAGGAGAAAAAAGGAGGAGGGTGGTAGTGTGGTGATGCAACTCAAGAAGTGACAAGAGAGAGTGTTGGTGGGATCCAGTTACATATAATATATATATATATATATATATATATATATATATATATATATATATATATATAATATAAATGTATGGGTTTGTGACTAGTGATGAAGACTAAAATTATAGGGAGTTTATTTTCTTTCTTTTCTAGATGATGGAGAGTCTTGGATTTGATTGGAATTCACAAAATCCAATGGGAATGGCCATCTTAAAAAGGAGGTAAGAGGACTGCACCCACTGCCTCTGATACATGTATGAATGATCAAGTCTCAAGTCTCAAAGTGTGAAGGGAATATATATATGGATACACTAATGCACACATACCCACCTCCCAAATATTCCTTTTGTCAACTTAGCTCTTTCTTGGTATTGCTCTATCAAGCCATGGGCAACCCCACCAAAGGTTGAGTTGGGATTTTTTTTATTTATATATTTATACCATTTTCTTGAAATATTTGTAAAAAAAAAACGGTTGTTATAAAAATAATTTGGGTTTTATAATAGTTAAAAACTATTCTAATATACCTTTACCATAATAAAGTTATATTTTTTAAAAAATATTCTAATATATATTTACATCATATTAAAACTTAAAATTTTTTCTTTAGAAGATGATTTTATAATTCAATATTTAAATTAAAAAATTTTGTTGTAGATTTATAAATATTTTTTTAATTATTATTATTATTTTAAAAAATTTAGAATGATTTATATATTTTTCAAAATCCCACTTGAGTTGTGGGTTATCTTGCCACTCAAATCTTTTTAAATGAATTTCTACCATTTCTTTTACCAATTTTTTTAACCAATATGTTCTAGTCAAACTACTCCATACATGTATTGTTTAATTAATTCAATGGTTACAAATACTCTATGATGATTGGAAAGTTCTCAAAATTCGCCCATTCTTTGTGAGCTTAAAAAAAAAAAAAAAAAGGATATTTATAATTTAAATTATTTTCGAATTGTTTGGTGGATTTACTTCTCTATAAATGTATTGATTTTCTTAATAATTACGTTGTATTTCCCTCATTTCATTAAATTAAATTAATAAAAAAATAGATTTCCAAAAATACATCAATTTTCTTTCTATTTTATAACATTAATTCCAAAATATAATTGGACCTTCTGCGGCGCACTTTAGTAAGCAATCAAAAGCGCACCATAGCAAGAGGCCTGCAGTCCGTGGCGGCGTCGCCGGCTGCGACTCCGGATTTCAAGCCGGTCAGAGTCGTTACATCTGCAGATGGGATACGTGGCACAATTCAACAGCTCTATCGGTGCGACCCCACCTGAGTGCCAATGAAAAATAGAAACATGTCAAGGGGAGGAATATTTAGGTGTGGTGAAAGGTTCCATCATGGCGTGCGAGCGTCCAATCAAGTAGAACAATCGAATCCTGCTGATGATTGATGAAACGACGTCGTCACGTGGTGGGTTGTTGCAGCGTTCAGATTCTGCTTCCTCGTCAACTACTCAACTAGCGTTTGATTCCTTTCCAATAATTTGAAATTCTAGAATTAAGTCCTTTTTTTTTTTTTTTTAATTTCCTAATTTTCAACTAATACTAGAGGCATTTTCTATAAATTTTTTTTTATAAGAACCAATTATAGTTTTCATAAATAATAAAAGAAATTATGAATTTCAATTTTATAAATTGCTTCTTACATTTTCCAATGCCATCTATTTTGAATTTTAATAAAAATGAAAATATTTATACTCTTTAATTATATTTAAATTAATTTGATTATTTGATGCATGTGTTTGATTCCGTCACAATTTAAGAAAACTACTATAAAATAATAATTTTACATTTAAGATCAAGAGAAATTATTATTTTAATAAAGTTAATTACCTATAAATGAACATTTATTAATTTAGAGGTAACATTATGTTTATACTTACCTATATGACTTATAAATAAAAAAGAAATAATAGAAAATTAATATATAAAAATTTATAAAAATCTAAAAAAAAAGAAGAAGAAGAATTTTTTCATATTTACTAAAACTTTTAAAATATCAATATCATCCTCACAAAATTATTTCATTAAGTTTACCTTGATAAAGACACCATACACCACACAAACTCTAGACTTTTGGTTCATTGTTTGTTGAGGTCACGGTTTTAAAAAGCAGCCAAGGCTCAAGGTGGTTACTCCCTAGTTATAAGGCATCACTTGCCAATAAATATGCCTCAATAAAAACACAAACTCTAGACTTTTAGTTCATTGTTTGTTGAGGTCACAATTTTACCCTACTTATAAGGCATCTACTTCATTTTTATTTACTTATTTATTTTTTATTTTTATTCCCTTCTATCATTCCTTAAGTCCCATATGTTTGATCCGGTAGAATTTGACCCATTTTCTTATTGAGCGAAGAGTACGAAATAAATCAGATTGATTTTTCGATCAAAAATACTATGTGAAATCTTCGATTTTTTCCTCTTCCTCTATCCCTATCCCATAGATACAACGTTTGAATCAATAGAGAACCTTTTCTTCTGTATCTGTATGAATCGATATTATTACATTCCAATTCCTTCCCGATACCTAAGAAAAATCCCGAAGTGGATCCCAAATTGACGGGTTAGTGTCAGCTTATCCATGCGGATTGCTTGCCATGAAATATGCCTTATGTTTTGTCAAATTCGTTGTTTCTTTATTGAATGGTGCTTCTACATATTTATAATCTGATTGAAATACATCTCAAATCATCCCAAGTCCATTTCACTTCACTCGAATATGCACATCATGTTGTACCTTAGGTCTGAGCCATACAAACTTTTACATCTTAAGGCACGCCAGAGGCCATGGCCAGGTTCTCATACTCTACTGGTAGATAGTCATAAATGATTTCAACTAGGGGTGTGGGTCATAGGAATCTCATTCCAGGATCCCCACACACCTAAATGTGACCTTTAATTAAGGAAAAGACCGCAATAATTTTCCCTCCCGTTTTCATAATCCACGTGCAAGATCAAAAGTGTCAATATGATTTGAAATGAAACGTGAAAATGAAATGATTTGAGATTTCACTTTCATTTTGCCAGCCCCATGTAGTTTAGCTAATGGAATTCCATTCCCACCTCAAGACTTTAACTTCCACTTCACTCTTGTCCCACTTGTGTACCATTATCAATCCAGGCAATCTTTGTTTGGATTTTCAAAAGAGAAGATAAAAAGAAAAGCAACAGAAAATGTAAAGTAATTTTGAAAATTAGTTTTAGAATTTTTCATTCTTCTTTTATATAAAAAAAAAAAAAAAACCCCTAAAACACGATCACAAGTCATGATCAGGAAAAGACATTTTCTATTTATGTAAAATCTGAAGTAAGATTGATGCAAACTGTCATTCAAACTTCAAATTTCACCTGAATTCAAAGTTTTTCAATTTTTTTGCATTTGGACAAAATTATTTACAAATAATATTTGAATAACGTTCGTCTTCAGAGGAAAAAACAACAACAACAACAACCGGAGTCTTTGACTAATTGGATCCTAAAAGGTACCAAGAAAAGACAAAAATCAGAAAGAACACTTATATTTTTCGTTTGGTTTACTGTGAAGCACTCAACTAAATTCAAAACTATTCTAGTATTTTTTTTTTCCCTTCACTTTTCTTATTTTCTTTCATCTCTCTCCTTAGCTTTTGCCCCTGTACTCTCCCTGAAACTTCCAAGATTCAAATGGACCCTCCTAAGAATAAAAATGATCCCTATAAACACCTTAATGCCCTACAGAAAAGGGCTCATAGAATGTGAACCAACCATAAAAATACTAGACACCCACCTTTGACATGAATTAAAAAAAGAAACCCTAGAAAAGAACCCAACATATTGCCTTCCTTATTGCTTAATAGAGAAGGCATTTCCTACTTTTGAACACACAATCTTTCCAGGAAAGAGACCTTTTCTTCTAGGGTGGGTCCAACCCACTAAGAAGAATTAAATTGTGGGGCATTTTCAACTCTGGGGCTAAAGGTTCCTCCTTAGCCAAGTGGTGGTGCTCTGTTCTTGTAAGTCCATGCATGCCTAACAATTAAGTTTGATTAATCAATTCAATAATGCTAAATCAATGATATAATATGTTAGTGCTTTGATAACCCAGCTCGAAAAATCAGAATAACATATTATTAGTCAAACAGCAATTTGACACCTACATTAAACAAATGAAGCAAAAACCCTAATGAGTCTCATTATTCGCATCAATTTTCTTAGTTTAATAGCAAAAATTAATCTAATCTAGACTTACTGTGGCAAAAATTCGGAGTTGTTAAGACATAGTTGTGGTTGGAACATCAACTCTGACATCAGAATCAACTATGTGCCGAGTATCATTCACCTGCATGATAAAAGCTTGTCAGCATGGGTGTCTTTTAAATCAATACAATTTGGGGATAAATGCACAAGGAAGATCATTTTTCTGGATGATATCAATTACATGGCTTCAACTGAAAATGGTCTAAGAAATGAAAATCATGTACACGATCATAGATAAAAAAAACCTGTTCCCACCGACCCACCCCCCTCCAAACCAAATCTATTTCTGGTGTCATCTCAGATTCTCCATTTCTGGTAGGGAGATTTCCCCTATCAGGTAAAGGCCCCACCCAGTTGAACATTACATATCTCGCAAAAACCAAGTGGTGGTATGTCAGAGTGATGGGTTGATATGGATGACAGTACACGCTATATCAACAGATGAACGAATATGATACAGAAGCAAATAGTTTAACATCATGCATATGTATTGGACTTCAAGCTACTCATTCAACTTGCAGACGTTGATGAACTTCTGGACTGCGTTGTGATATTGGGTTCCCTGTAACAATGACATGAATGTAAACATGTTAGCCAGAGTTGGTTGGAAGCAGATTATTGCCCAATCTGATGAGTTCAAAGTTAAATTTTAAATAAAGTAACCAAACAGGATGTTGTAAGCTCAAAGTTTTCACTAGTGATGTTATATTTGGTGTGATACAGACGTCTACTTGCATAATTGAGTTGCTTTATCATTTACTATGATCCATTCAGGTGGGTTTCCAAATTCCAATCTAATAAATATCCTGGGGGGCCTAGATATATTGGAGGGACCAATTAAAAATGGATCCTAAAATTCTGGTCACCTCTAGGAGAACTCTACTAGCCCATTTGGGAGATCAGAAGCTATGGCCACAATGTCAAGTGGCTGTAAGATGAGACGCCTTGACCCATCAAAGGACAGGGAGACAAAGCATCTAACTGAAAGGAGAGGTTAGAATCAACTTTCTTAAGTCTCCCACATCCTAGTGCTAGCATTATGGAATTCACAGGAACTATCAGTCATGTTGATGATGTTTGGATTTTACCTAACCCTGGAAGGCGGAAGAATTGGATACTTCTACCTGCAATCCATGTCTTCCCTTAACTAAGGTTCAAAATTTAACAGCAGCCTTTCTCCTATGATGATTGGTGACTGATAAACGAAGCTTGAAGTGAATGATGGGATAGGGGCAGTAGTTCTAGAAAGGAAAAAGCAAAGAGGCTGGAGAACTGAGAATCCTGCTGGAAACTGGCATTAATTCTTACTTGATGTAGATTGATTCCCATGTACCTATTTGCATTAGCTCTATTAATAGCATGCTGCTGCATGTCAGCATAGCTAACAGTCAGTAGTTCTCTAGGGGAACCTACAAATGGTATAGTGGCAATCTTTCACAGTGCCTTCAGCTGCCACCCACTTGTATGCAACACCACCAAATCATGACCTCACTTGAACTCCTTTCTTCTGTCTATTTTCTTATGAACAAGGTGGCCAAGCTAGGAATCATCTTCAAGCCCACTGGGCCTCTCTTCCAGCTCATAGGCTGTCATACCAATTGGTTCTTGTTACATACCATAAATATTTGAACATTGTTTGACAATGTGACGACGAAAGTTCACCAAACATGTGACACAATATGTAGCCCTTATGAAACAGGGGCTCAGTAAGAGAAAAGTACATTATCAGGTCAGTTTAATCAATTTATTTAACACCCAGATCCCTGATGGATAGTTTGAATAGTTCAGTAAGGCTTAAAGGAATTGACAAACATTACCTCCCAGTAAAGTTGGTTGCAGTCCATGCACTGCCAAAATTCTAGATTTGAGTCAAACAAGCAGTTGGGAATTACTTGGAAACCTTTTGCAGCTTCACTGGCCTCTTCTGCTGTTAGCGGCTTTTGGATAAACCTCCCATTGCATTTGGTGCACCTTGACATTAGCTGATCCTCGCAAATTTTCAATTGGAATGTTTCGATTACCTACAACAATAATTCAAATTCAGGCATTGCTACACCAACGTATCAGATGATTGACAAACCCAATTCCTTATTAGTATATAGAAAAACAGTAAATACAATCTATAACAGACATAGTGGTAAGAATTCTCATGTCAACAATGACCACACTCTATAGTGATCTTCTATGAGGTCCTAGGATGCTGTAGACTTATGATAATTCAGCAGTGTAACATTTTCTAAGTGTAAACTGACATATTGGATGATGTTAGAGTGCATGATATAAATTGTGGTCCAAATCTTACAAGTTTAAGCTTTCGGGAAAATTGGTAGTTCAATATAGAAGCAAAGCCTTGTTTGGTGGAAGGTCAAGCATTGTAACATCGTCACTGCATGTTTATTTACCTATTATTAGGCCCATATGGAAGCCTAAAATGGAGGCTACACATGAGAGAGGGTGTTAAAGTGCATGATGTATATTGTGGGCCCAAATCTTATAAGACTATGCTTTTAGGAAAATTGGTAGTTCAACAGATAAGAACAAAGAATCTATTTAAACAATTTAAACTAAGCCACCAATACTTGAGCAAGATTGTAAAGTACCATTTCAATACTTTACTGTCATCAGAAGAGCACCAAAACAAATTCCAAAATTGGATGCTTAGATTTCAAGTCATTGAATTGGATGAAAAACCTACATTTTCTCACTTTTCATTTATCTATCATTTGCATAGTCACATAATTCCAAACAAACAACTTTCAATCATTAAAAAAAAAAAATATTTTCTAAAGTTTCTTTTCATAGAATATGCACACTTTTTAATTTCCCTCTTTGGCAAACAACTGCATGTATACCTCAAGTAGCTGTTCATTTTTGAGAAGATTCTTCACCCTATATATTTGATTTTTTATCAAATACTCATGTCTCAATAGCTTGGAATCTCGCGTCAAGAGCACCCTATTCTCTTTCCGTGCTTGATCAATTAACTCCCTAAAAAGAATGAATAATAAATAAAGGGGTTAAAGATTATATTTTACATAGAAAATAAATATCAAACATGATGTTAAAACTAGTTCCATTGTTAAATAAATTAAAAAATAATTGAAACTACAGTGAGAGGAAAACCTAGATTCAGGTTTTTTTGAATATGGTATTGCAGCATCTATCCCAACACATCGTAAATGCTTTGCTAAGCCTTCCACCTGAGTAAATGTTCAATTAGCACCATTCTTATAATCTGATCACGACTATTTAAATTCTAGGTGACATTTAAATGAAAACTCAAATGAACATAGAGAAGGGAAGGAAGAAAGTGTTTTATTCTGAGCCATTACAACTATGAGAACATGCTGTGTGAAAACCTAAACCCTGGAACGAAAGTAGCGCATACACAAAATATAAATCGAAACATACCATCACATCACATAGAAACTTAGGGCATCCATCTCCCCCCAAGGTCAAATCCCATGGTGGGGGGCTACACCACTCATCAAAAATTTCTATTTGCTTCTCTTTGCAAACTGCTGAAGATTGTTTTTTCCCTTTCTTCTTGGTTTTAGGCTTTCTGTCAGATTCCTTCAACAAAATTCTTTCACCATATTTCCTAACAATGCTAAAGAGGGAATCATCCATAGGGATGGTATTTCTGCATGATGACCATGAAACAACTTCCTCTAAAGTAGCTTTTCTCTGAGGAAATTCAGATGTAGTAGCTCGAACTATATCTACAGCATCAAAAAACTTGCTCCTCAGAAGTTTATGACAAATATCAGGATTCTCAAGAATCTGTTTCAACCCGCGATCCACATTTGAGAAACGCTGTTCAGTGGCACTACAAAAAGAATTTCCTGCAATAGACAGTTGAAGAAATTCATAATCAAGCTGTTTACAATATCAAGAATCGAATGTGTAAGTTATATAGAACAAATGATCAAAAGGACCTCTCTGGATTTCACAGTGAAACATGCTTCGTATAATGGGGATCTTCTATGTTTTTTGTTCCACAACTACACTTAGGCTGAATATGTTCATGCACCATAAATGCAGTGGCAACAAGTATAGAGAAAAAAGGATGTTGGACCATTGGTAACTCTTTGGATAAAAAAGTGTGAGACTGACGAGGGGCAGTGCAAAAAGGAAATTGTGGAAAATTGTGGATTGAGTTACGAGTAGAGCTTAAAACCAGGAACCAGCAGTATCCATATGCATAAATGAAAATTAGTTTCTCAAACTATTCATTAGAATTCAGCTTAGTGATCTTTATAGGATTTCCAATTAAAATCATGTGAATGCACATATGCACTCTCAAAATTGTGTAGTTCCTGTTCCCAAGACAAACAAATCAGAAAGCACTCACCTTTGGAGGATCGTTTAAGATTACATGAACCCATTGAACCATCCAAAATTTTGGGATGTGCAATGACACCCTACTAAGATTACAGATCTGCTTCCAAATGGCACATTTCCTTAGTGCCATTCATAGTTGTAATCATTGTAGAAATCATAAGGAAGACAATTTATAGTTAGTCGTTTGCACATGATGAGAATCTTCAAAGACATAACAATAACAAGCATAAGGTTATCTAAAAACTAAACTCTTTAGTCCCTAACCTAAGCTCCCTAACACATTAGCAAGACAAAACTCCCAGATAAAATCTACAAGACAAATCTCAACAGTTCTGCAAATTTAGAATATCACACACTCAAACCTTTTTCAGCAACTTTGAAGTGGAAGATGTTGAATATTTCAAGCAAGCAGTGTGCATCTGTAGCTGCATATGTTTTCTGCTCTTCTGTAAGTGGACGGTGCGACCAATCACTACATTGAAGTTCCTAAAAAAAGTTAAATTGCATCAAATATTTATTATAGCAATTAATATACAGATTACAATCTTAATTCCATGAGAATAAGCAGAACCCAGCCTTCATATCTCTAAACAATTTTTTATACATGCCAAGCAAATAAAAATGGTCATCTAATGCCACATACAAATGATTCCAGTGAACCAATATCTCCTCAAGTAATTTGGATATGTGCCAAAGCTATGTCTATGAATGAGAATTCCAGCAACATGACTCAAAGAAACCTAATATACTTAGGCATCTCTATAGTTACATATCATATACTATCATTACAAACAGTTAAAATAACAATATTCTGAAGATGCCTGAACACGAGTGCTTGACTGAAGATATTGAAATGCTTTAAGCATTCCTACAGATATTGGGTAGCTCCCTTCCTAAGGAAAAACCTGACAGAGTCACCAGGTCCAGTCATTGATGTGTAAATGATCTCTAAGAAATTTGAGTGCGCTTTGTATACCTCCTGTATAATAGGGTATCAATCCCTTTTCGTCAGGCGCCTTTAATACATTTTATTATTATTATTATTTGATGAAGTCAACTGGGTAAATATGCTGGCTGGGGTTAGATAGGATTAGTTAGGAAAGTTGTAAATATTTGATTTAATTTTTTGGATAGGTAAATTTTTGCCCCCGTAAGGACTTGAAGCTGGAACCTCCCACAAACCCTCCCCATCCCTTTACCACTTGAGCTAGGCCTCAAGGGCTTGATTTAATTAGTTAGCCTTATCCCTGATTTATAGGGGGTTGTTTTCTAGGGATTGGTATCCCAGTTTTAATGGGATTTGGTTAAATGTTCCCATGGTGCTAGAGCCTATATATTTTCCCCTGTACATGCTAAATCAATAATATAATATTCCCACCTTTTCACATGGTGCTAGAGCTGAATTTGGCTCCTTGGGATATTTTCTTTTCAGCCTTCATCAATGAATTTTTTTTTTCTAAGCATTTGCTGTCTCATTTATTTAAATTGCTGCAATACCAAATGTTCCTCTTTTTTTTTTTTCTTTTTTTTTTTTTATCCAAAACAAAGTATCTTGAAGCAATATATTAGCTTTTTATTTCAGCATTCATTGCCAATTGCAAAGTTTTTTTTTTTTAGCCCAGAAACTCTCCTGTTTGCCATATCAATTTACCCAGAAAACTCTCTTTATTTCTTCGGCCTTCATTACCCATAAGCTTTTTTCCTCTTTTCCCTCACAACGTCATCATGTCCAATGGAACTGAGGTCTCCAATTTACTTTTTTATCCAAAACAAATTTGAGATTCAAGAGACAAAGACGCCTAGCACAGTTCTACCCGGAGATTTGCAGAATATTCAACCAAACTATTGGTTAAATGGAAAAAAACTACTTGAAGTGGTCTCAATTTGTTTGAACCTTTTTGAAAGGGAAGGGCAAATTGAGTCATCCCTTTAAAAAGGGTTTGAAGCTAGGGGATCCAAAGTTTGACGCTTGGGACAAAGCTGATTCTATGGTTATGTCATGGCTATGGAATTCCATGATGCATTAAGTGAGTGATACTTGCATGTTCTTGGAGATAGCAAAGGATATTTGGGACATGTGTAAACAGACTTGATTAAAGGTTCATGATGCTGCCCAAATCTATGATATCAAGACTAGAATCTCAACTACTAAACAGGGAAATTGCTCTATTACTGAATACTGCAATATCTTACAGAACTTGTGGCAAGAATTGGATTCTTATCAATATTTTGAGATGAAATGTAGTGAAGATACTACCATTCTAAAGAGATTTATGGAGAAAGACAGAACTTATACTTTCCTTACTGGATTAAATGCTGAATTTGTTGCTGTTAGAGTCCAAGTTCTTAGAAAAGAAGTCCTTCCATCATTGAATAAAACTATTGGAATAATCCAAGGAGAGGAAAGTAGGAGAGGGGTCATGTTAAAAGCTCAACCAGTGGAAAGTTTTGCTATGGTGGTAAGGGGTGCTAATGCAAGGAGTAGTGGAGTAGATCACTAACCAAGCACTTATTATAGTGGAATGACAAATGAAAGTAAGTGGCTGGAGATATCAAAGGCTGGAAACAAAGATCCAGTGGTGTGTATGTATTGCAAAAAACCACAGCACATCAGGGAAAAATGTTGGAAACTTCATGATAAGGCCACAAACTTTCAGCATGCCCAAACAAATAGCATAAACCAGGCAGTAAAGAATGGACCAACAATGGGACAAGGACAGTCACGTGTAACCACAATGCAACCAAGAAGAAAAACAAACTCTTTTAAGGACCAAGTTGAGTTTAACATAGAAGAGATTGAAAAGCTAAAAAAAATTCTGGGAACTTCAGAGAAATCAACAGGTTCAAGTACTTGTTCCTTGGCCTTTTCAAGTAATATATCTCAATCCCTTACTCTTAGCGTCTTGGATCTACCCACAACAAGATCTTGGGTAGTTGATTCTGGGACCACATATCATATGACTAAGTCTTCCCATGATTTTGTCACTTACAGCCCTTGTCCTAGTAATAAAAAGATATCTACAGAATATGTTTTTTTTTTTTTTTTTTTATCAGTAATTGAGAATAGTATTGATAACAATATCTCACTGACTAGCAATTGTAATCAAAGTACCATATCTTGCTAGTGAAGTATTGTTATCAATTCAAAATTTGTTTTAAAGAATATTTTGCATGTGCCTAAATTGTCCATAAATCTTGTCTCAATTCATAAATTGACAAAGGATTTCAATTGTATTGTAGCATTTTCTTCTACACATTGTGAAATTCAGGACCAGGGAATGGGGAAGATGATTAAACCTGCTAGAGAGAAGAATGGACCCTACCATCTTGAAGTATCCGATGAGCAAAATAGCACTAGTAATAATTTTCCTTTTTCATTCTTTTATGAGTCATCTCTTTCAAATAAAAACGAACTTTGGTTGCATCATCTTCGTCTTGGTCATCCATTGTTTAGTGTTCTTAAAATTATATTTCCATATTTGTTTAAAGGGATTGACATGGGAATATTTCATTGTGATGTCTATGAACTTGCAAAACACAAACGTACTTCTTTTCTAATAAATAATAAAAGAATGCCATCTCTTTTGCTCTTATCCAAGTGATGTTTGGGGATCTTCGATAGTTCCAAATGTTTCTAGGCCCTGTTGGTTTGTTTTTTTTATTGATAATTGTACTCATGTGTCGAGTTTTTTTGTGAAAAAAAAAATATATATATGATGTTCACTCTACCTTCCAAACATTCTTTTACACAATTAAAAATCAATTCAGGGTAGAACTAAACTAAAGAGGATTCAATCAAATAATGCTAGGGAGTATTTTAGTCAAACCTTATCTCCATTCTTTTAAGAAAAAGGAATAATTCACAAGTCTTCATATGTTGACACACTACAAAAAAAACAAAGTGGCATAAAGGAAGAATGGTCATCTTCTAGCAATTACTCGCCTTTCTCTTCCAAAAAATTATTGGGGAGAAGCTGTTTAAACCGTTTCTCATCTTATAAACAGATTACTTTCTCAAGTCCTTTATCACAAAACTCCTATGCAACTTTTTTCAAAATTCTTTCTTGATTTCAAAACCACAAACCATCTCACCCCTAGAATATTTGGTTATGTGTCATTCGTTCATATTCATTCCCATCATAGGGGTGAACTTTATCCAAGAGTTCTTAAGTGCATCTTTGTCGGGTATTCATCTATGCAAAAAGGATATAAATGTTATCATCCTCCAATAAAAAAATTCCTTGTCTTCGTTGATGTAACATTTGTTGAACATGAAAGTTATTTTGCCAAACCTTATCTTTAGGGGGAGACATCATTCTGGAAGATAAAGATAAAGATTTGTTTTTGCTTGATCTTTCACTCTCCTCATCTTCATCATCATCTTTGTCTCCACCACCATTGTCACCAAATGAGCCACCATCTTATAATAAAATAGATCCAATCAACCCAAAGTCCCATGGGAAAGGATAAACATATTCATAGTGCTACTTGCTCACTACAAGTCTATTAAATGAGGAGAGAATCCACTATTCAATCTATGCAGGTCCTAGAATTAGAACTAAACCTTGGTGCTAATGATAGAGGTAATGGTATTAAGGTAATGTTTTTGCTTTGAAGCTTATGAAGGTGATGTCTCTGTTCCCAAGCCTTTGGATGATTATGATCTTCCTATTGCTATTAGGAAGGGTGTGAGAAAGTGTACCCAACATCCTTTATACCCACTATCTCACTTTGTGTCTTATGAGAAGTTATTTGGCAGTCATAAAAGCTTCCTTACTCATCCAAACACTATAACCATCCCAAAAACTATTTCTAAAGCATTGGATCATAAAGAGTGGAAAAAATATATAAGAGTTGAGATGGAGGCTCTTGAAAAAAAAAAATAAAACATGGAAATTGGTTGAGCTACCTAAAGAAAAAAAACTAGTAGGATGTTAGGATTTTGTCTCTAACTGCCAACCATGAGTAGGATATGCAACAATATGATGTTAAGAACCCCTTCTTACATGGTGATCTTGATGAAGAAATCTACATGAAAGTTCCTACAGGTTTTGAGTCAAAAAGTAACAAGGTGTATAAATTGAAGAAGACACTTTATGGGTTGAAACAATCCCCCATAACTTGGTTTAGTAGATTTGCCAAAGTAATGAAAGCTATGGGATATAAGCAAAGTCAAGGTGATCACACACTCTTTATTAAACATTCAACTTCAAGGGGAGTAATTGCCTTGTTAATTTATGCAGATGATATAGTTAGAACAAGAGATAACTTGGAAAGTAGAGAAGCTTTGAGAAAATGTCTAGATCAAGAATTTGAAATTAAGGAACTTGGCAGGTTAAAACACTTTCTTGGCATTGAAGTTGCTCACACTCGACATAGGGTTTTTATATCTTAACAAAAGTATGTGTTGTATTTATTTATTTATTTATTTTTTATCAATAACAAAAGTATGTGTTGTATTTGCTAACTAAAATAGGAAAACTTGGGTGTAAACTAGTGAAAACTCCTATTGAGCAAAATCAAAAGCTTTGTGAAGTAGTTGAAGACATGGTGATGGATAGAGAGCCCTATCAAAGGCTAGTTGGTAGATTGATTTATCTTTCAGATACAAGACCAAACATAGCTTATGCAGTAGGAGTGATGAGCCAATTTATGCATAATCCCAAAACGGTCCATCTCCAAGTAGCACATCGGATTTTACGATATCACAAGGGAACTTTGGGAAGAGGAATATTATTCAAGAAAGGAGAAAAGCTGACACTAGATGGCTACATGGATGCAAACTATGTAGGATCTATTGATGACAAAAGATTAACATTAGGATATTGTACTTTTCTTGGTGGAAACCTTGTAACATGGAGAAGCAAAATGTAGAATGTAATTGCAAGGTCAAGTGCAAAGGCTGAATTCAAGGCGGCATTAGGAGTTTGTGAACTTCTGTGGCTAAAAATCATCTTAGAATATCTAAAGGTTTTGTGGGGAAGACCTATGAAACTTTATTGTGATAAAAAGTTAGCAATCAACATTGCACACAATCATGTACAACATGATCGGACCAAACACATTGAAGTTTATAGATATTTCATAAAAGAGAAACTAGATAGTGGATTGATTTGCATACCGCTTCTACCTACCAATAGTCAAAGTGTTGATGCGCTAACCAAAGACTTAAGCGGCTCAGTCTTTCAGACTATTGTTCGCAAGTTGGGAATGGATGATATCCACTGGCCAACTTGAGGGAGAGTGTCGAAGTCAACCATGTAAACATGTTGGCTGGTATTTTTTTGATAGGTAAAGGAAAAATTCATTAAAATCCAAAGAGGCTAAAGAGCATACATGGAGTATACCATTGAACAAAAGAACAAAAAACAACAAGGCAACAAGCCTGTCCCTTACTTGGTAGCTAACCAATCTACAAAATCAATCAAAGAGAAAGTGTGTTCCTCTATATACACCCTAACCCAATTCACAAAAGTGTACAAAAAAATAGATTTAATTTTTTGGTTAGTCCTCTCAACATTGTCGAAGGCCCTCCTATTCCTTTCTTTCCAAATGGTCCACAATAAGCAGAGGGGGGCAGCTCTCTAAGCTTTCTCCCTTTTCTTGCCCATAAAAGAACCATGCCATCCCAAGAGGTTCCTCCTAACAAAGGAGTGCATCACCCATTGCACCCCAAAAAGGGAGAAGATCAGAAGCCATAACATTCTAGCCTTCTCACAAAACAAAAGAAGGTGATATGTGGTTTCCTCTTCATTTTTGCACAAATAGCACCTGTTGGAGATGTTCCAACCACTTCTCTTTAGGCTATCAATGGTGAGTAGCCTGCTCCAAGTAGCTTCCTAACCAAAGAAGCTAGCCCTAATTGGAACCTAAGGTGTCCAGATAACTCTAGCCGGGAAAGGAGGTCTAGTGCCCCTTGAGAACGAGTCATAAAAAGACTTGACTGAGAAAGTCCCATTCTTGTTCTCTCTCCACCAAAGCAAGTCATTCACTCCTCTTCTAATGGTCAAAGGATGAAGCTTACTTAACAAGCCTTCTACTTCCCCCACCTCCCAATCATTTAGGTGTTTATTAAAACATAGCCCCCAGCTACCCCCAACCCCATCCTCCTCCCAAGCCTCAACAACCCATCCTTCTTTGTTGACTACTAAATTAAACAAGTTTGGGAAAGAATCTTCCAAAGATTGATTTTCACACCACAAGTCCTTCCAAAATTTCACTCTAGTACCATCCCCTACGATGAAGCGGGAGTGAGTTCTAATATTCTCCGAACCATTTCTGATGGCCTTCCAAACCCCCACACCATAACGGTCTCTTACACCTTTAAAGCACCACCCCTTCTCTTGAAGGTTGTACTTTCCAGTGATAATTTGCTTCCAGAGGGGATCATTCTCATTAGCAAATCTCTACAACCACTTCCCAAGTAAGGCCTTATTAAAGGCAGCTAGGCTGCGGATGCTCAGGCTTCCATCTTTTTTAGCAGCACAAATAATCTTCCAACTTACCAAGTGGGTCTATTCTCTAAGGCGCCTCCGCCCCATAAGAAATCCCTTTGAATCTTTTCGAGCCTTGCACACACTCTCTTGGGAATCACAAAGAGAGAAAGAAAGTAGGTTGGGAGGCTAGAGAGGGTGCTTTTTAGCAAGGTAAGTCGGCCACCTTTTGAGAGATATTGCCTTTTCCACAGAGACAACCTTTTTTTGAATCTTTCTTCCACTACATCCCACACCCTAGTGGATTTGTAAGGGGCCCCAAGGGAGAGACCCAAGTAGGAAGTGGGTAAACTCCTAATCTTACAACCCAAGACCGGGGCAAGAGTTTCCATAGGAACGCCTTCACCCACTGGGATGGCCTCACTTTTGCTCAAATTAACTTTTAACCTTGAAATCGCCTCAAACCACATAAAAGTCCAACTAAGATATTGCAATTGTTCTGCATCAGCATCACAGAAAATCAAAGTATCATCGACAAACAAGAGATGGGACACAATTAGCCCCTCTCTTCCCCTTCCTCCCACTTTGAAACCGGAAATAAAGCCACCATTTCTTGCACTTGACAGCGGTTGGCTAAGAGCTTCCATGGTCAAAAGGAAAAGATAGGGGGAAAGGGGGTCGCCCTGTCTCAATCCCTTAGAGCTACGAAAGAAGCCCAAAGAGCTCCCATTGATGAGGATTGAGAAGGTAGTCGTAAAGCAACACCATTTCATCCAATTGATCCATCTATGCCCAAATCCCATCTTGGACATCACAACCATAAGAAAGTCCCAATTGACATGGTCAAATGCCTTCTCAATATCCATCTTAAGGAGGAGGCTCGGCGTGTTGTCTTTCAATCTAGAATCAAAGGCCTCACTAGCAATTAGAACAACGTCTAGAATCTGTCTCCCTTGGATGAAAGCTTGCTAAGAATTAGAAATCACCTCCCCCATCACCAATTTCAGCCTATTAGCAAGGACCTTGGCAAGCAATTTGTACACACTCCCTACCAGGCTGATTGGCCTGAAATCTCTTAGGTTTTCGGCTCCTTCCTTTTTACGAATGAGCACAAGGAATGTGGAATTTAAGCTTCTTTGGAAGGTCCCATGGAGATAAAACTCTCTAAAGAGCCCCAAAATATCTGATTTAACAACATCCCAACAAAACAACTAAAAGCCATTGTGAAACCGTCCGAGCCTAGGGCTTTATCACCACAGCAGCTACTTAAGGCTGCAAAAATTTCTTCCTCAGAAAACATCACCTCTAAGTTGCTGGCTGAATCTTTCCCCAGCACCTTAAAGTTTAGGCCATTAATACTTAGCCTCCAATCCCCTGATTCTGAGAGGAGGGAATGGTAGGCTCTGCAAACTCCTTTGATTTCTTCAGTAGAAGAGAAAGACACCTCATTCACTCTAAATTTTGACAGGAAGTTCCTCCTTGCCCTAACATTGGCCATTTTGTGGAAGTACTTGGTATTTTTATCACCTTCTCTTAACCAGATTTCTCTTGACTTCTGTCTCTAAGAAGTTTCTTCCAGAAAGGCCCACTTATTGTAGTCCTCAAGAGTCAGCCTTTTAGCCTCAACCTCCCCAGGAATAAGAGAGTTTTCATTCTCCTTGGCCTCCCAACTCTGCAGGAGGGAAAAGGCCTCTGCTCTATTGTACAAGACATTACCTACCACCTCCCTGTTCCATTTCTTCAAATCCTTCTTGAGCGTTTTTAGTTTCTCAGCAATGCAGTGACTACTATAGCCTTCAACAAAGTAACCATTCCACCGACTGCTTACTAGGTCTTTGAAACCTTCGATCTTCAACCACATATTTTCAAAACGGAAGGGGTTTTTTCTTGATGAGAAGCCTCCAGCTTCTAGGACTATGGGGCTGTGATAAAAAACCAAACGAGGGAGAGCGGACTGAGTAATGGCAGAAAAGTGGTGCTCCCATTGGTCCGAAATAAAGAAGCAATCCAATCTAGAGGCAACCTGAGAATTCAAAACCCCTATCCAAGTGAAAGGGCCTCCAGCCAGAGGAAAATCCCTCAACCCCAAATCCCTTATCACCTTTGAAAATCTCCTCATTTCAGTCGTGAGTCTTGGGGCATTCCTTCTTTCCTCTGGGAATCTTACAGCCCCCTCCTATGCACCAAGGGTCCCTCCCAAAGACCATGGATGGCTCCTAGCTCCTCCCAAAAATCTTCCTTCTCACTACCAATCACTGGCCCGTATACTCCAGAGAAAATCCAAGTAAAACCATCAGCACAGTTTCTGAAACGAACAGAAATGGAGTACCCTCCACTTTCCACCTCCAACTTTTCCAAGACTATTATCCCAAAATAGAAGGTCTCCTGCTGCAACCCTAGCATCCACTGATGCCCAATTAAGAAATCTTCCTACACCCACACAGTTTACCATTTGCACTGACATTTCTTTCACCTTCATCTCCATTAGGCAAATTAAATCTGGTTTCTGGTTCCTCACCACACCCTTGATCAGCTTTCTTTTCTCAATATCATTAAGCCCCCGAACATTCCAACAAAGGATTTTAATTCTCATTAATCAACTGGAATCAACTCCCAGGAGCTCTGGTCGGTTCTTTTAGCTAGTCCTGATGTCTCCCCATAACTAACTGAGCATTCCAATCCTTTTAACTCTCTTTCAAAACGGGTAGAGCATGATTTTTTCTTCTTACGTCTCTTGCAAAGGGTACTTCTGCCAGTCCTCAACTTCAGTTTCTTTAGCAGGGCCAGAATTTCAACTTCATGCCCTTCGACAGGCATTCCCAAGACTTCGCTAAAGTGGGTTAGTTTGGAAAACTCCTCTTCTGACCACCCTTCTTCACAAGGAAGTTCTGCCGACAATTCCCCCTGCTTTGCCACATCACAATCCACCAAAACTAACGCCTCATTTTCCAAAACAGGAGCCGAGGCATCAATCAATACCACCGTTGACCCATCTCTAAGCATCCTGGACAGAGGATTCAGTGATGCTTTAGCCTCCCTTGGCGACAATTCCACAAGACCGGAGAAGGATCCCCATTCCCTCTCAGTCCCCAGAGCCCAAAAAAGAGTAGAAGAAGAAGAATATTCCCCTCTAGAAGAGTTCGATGGAAAAGATGGCTTACCTTGAGAGCTGTGGGTTTCAGCGGGGAAAGAAATCTCAGCTACAGGCGACATCATCGCTTCCATCTGAGGAGTCCCAACGGTGCAAGGAGTCGGTGCGAAGGCTCTTTTCCTCAGACACGACGGGCACTTAGGGCTTCCTTGCCCTAAATCGTTAGAGGGGGTAGGGGCGTCAGGCTTAAAAGGAGGCCTAAACTTAGCAGAGACAAGGGCCTTCTCCAGCCCAGGCCCGAAAGCCTTAGCACAGGCCAAGCTCGAATGGGCCCTTGCAACTGGACGCTGGCCCAAGTCCATAGAGGCACCTTTGCAGGCCTAGGCAAGGCTCTCCACAGCTTCGGTCTTGTCCGAGGTAGGGGCATCACTCCCCAAGATAGGTGGGGGTAGCTTTTCTAGCGGCAGAGAGGATTCTGAAGCAAAGGGCAAGGTGCCCACACTTCCCTCAACGTGTGCAAGGGCCACCTCATCAACCCTAAGCTTCCTCGCACCAAAACCATGAGAGGGAAGCACAGTGGAGATGTAGGGTTCTTCTTCCCACCACAGTTGCAAAGCGAAACAAGAAAAACCAACTACCACCTGCAACGAGCTTGGATGTTGCCATTCTCTGGTTTTGACGAGGACTCTGGCCCACTGAAGATTCCGGCGTTCAGCCGTATTTTCATCCACAGCCACAAATCTCCTGCAAAAATCCCCAAACCTCTTGAAGAGATTTCTTCCCCGAAGATGCAGAGGAAGGCCCAAAATTCTGACCCACACAAGGCGCACACCCCCTCCTCCCTCAAGACATCCAACGGAGGGATTCCATCTTTCTAAACAGAAACTTCTTCCTCTGAAACATCTCACCCCTTATTTAGACACCCTCTCCGCTTCATCTGCAAATTCAAACTCCAGAAGCAAAAGGTTTCCTCCCATGTCTGACAGCCAAAGGTTCCCTTCCAAAAGCCAAGAGTTTTTCGCCCACAGCCCAAAGGAGACGAGGTCAGGGAGGCGGCCAGTGTCTCCCTCCCAATTACCCACGAGACACCTGCCCAGCAACTCCTCATTTCTATCAAGGACCTCTTTCTCAATTTCTAACTAAACAGCATCACAAGGCGCAGAGCAATCCCGAAGAGTTGCCATGTCTCTGTCCAATTGACCATTTTTTCCTCAAATCTGCTGGGCGAAGCTTAAGATGGCACGGGATTTTCCAACAGAGCTCCATTCCCCTGAAGGGGAGAGACTCCTAAACTTCTCAGTTTGCTAGCAAGAAGTTTCCAACCCCCAACAAGTCCTCTTCCTTCAAGAAAAGCCGAGGTGAATCTTTTGTTCTCCGCATCTCTCACAACACAAAACAAGAATCTCCCTACTCTATTACTATGGATTTCCAAACTATAGTCTCTATTTCCTTCCGACCAAAACTTCCAAAACGGAGCTCTCCTTTAGACCACAACAAGACTCCACCCCTTTTAGCAGCAAAGACAAGCCTTTCCCTCCGAATCTGATCCATGAAGAGAACCTGGGACCTCTTTCACAAATCTTCCCATGCACCTTTCCTTTGAACTCCTCTATGCCAATCTCAAACGTCTTCAACTCAACACTTACCCCCAAGAGAAGCTACCGACATTGTTTATACTTGCATCAATACATCTAAACATGTTGGCTGGTATTAGATAAGATTAGTTAGGAAAGTTAAAAATATTTGATTTAATTAGTTAGCCTTATCCTTGATTTACAGGGAGCCTTATCCCTGATTTATAGGGATTGTTTCTATGTTTTCTAAGGATTGGTATCTCAGTTTTGTTGGGATTTAGTTAACTGTTGTTAGTCTATATATTTTCCCCTGTATGTTATTAAATCAATAATATAATATTCCCATCTTTTGACATTATCATTATTATTATTTTACAAGAAAATAGTGCATCTAGTAATAAAGAGCGCCAAGAAAAGGGAGTGCACCCTATGCATGCAAGCAGTGCCTTTTAATACATTTTATCCTATTTGCCTATACAAAAAAATGATCTCCTCATTCTTTTGATTTTAGTACTACCAACCTGAGAATGTGGTCTACTTAATTTTATAGACACCATGTTCTATAAAATTGGAAATTAACCGCACATACTGAAATATATAACATCCAGGTACCATAAAAGAGCTATAGAGAGATATAGCATATTTCGTTCTTCAAATAAACAGAAATTCCATTCTGAAGAGACTGACCTTTGAGAGAGAAATGCCCAACAACTCTTTGCAGATAGAAGCCAAGCTCTTGGTTTCCTTTGGTATCCTTCTTCCCAGGCTCTTATGTTGCAGATAATTGTATATGCTTGTGATATCTAAAAAGGGTTCCACCTATTCAACATTTTTTATTAAATACATGCATCATACTCTCGATATAGGTTATATAACTGAAGATTGACCATTCAATAAAAAAATACTTAGCCACAAATTCTCTCTACTAATAAAACCATCAGTTTCAATTGCAATTACAAATCCACAAAGCTTCCAATCTATGTTCTGAGGTTTAGTCACATGAACCATTTTTCACAAACTTAGCTCTATAATGGTCATATCGGGGGAAAAGATTGAATAACATCTAAAATGTTCGTGCATTTTCTGAAGTAATGACAGTAATTACTGGACCAACCAATCAATAAATTTCCCGTAACATCCATGCATCTTACAGATTATATTCATTGAATGTATACAACGTCCTGGAAATTAAGTTAAAAATTAGAAAAGAACTGTAATAGTATTTTTCATCCTTGCACATCATTCCCAACAAACACCACCACCCTCACAAGTAGTTTTCAGATAAATGTGCTTTTACACAAACCGTCACATTGCCAAAACCTCAGTCTATATAGTATAGTAAGCATCTCCTCTACTATCATAGTAAGCCGAACTCATTAGATTCTATAAATTTACTAATTCCTGTAAAAAGTAGAGAAGAATAAAAGCCTCTTTTTGGCTGCTGGGAAAACATGAGAAAGTAAAAGAAACTTCATATCTGATCATCCACTCTCTAAAGCACCAGAAAAACATAAATCGTCCACTCAACTGAGCACAATACAACCATTTCCTTCGGTTGAGGTAACTTCTCCTTTTTTTTCCCTTTTGAAACAAAAACCTCGTTACATTCCAGCTTTCATTTCCTTTTCTCTTTCTTCACTCTCTCCGTGACCAAACAGAGGATCATAAAACCATATAAAATTCAAACTTTTTTTTTCCGTCTTCCTTTTTCTCCATTTTCTCGGCAACCAAAAACACAATGAGAAACACCAAAAGAATGTAAAATTCAACCGTTAACTTTCTTTCCTTCTTTTCCTCCATTTTCTCGGCAATCAAACACACAATCACAGAAAATTAGAACACTTACCCTATCAAATCCGGGATCACAACCTTGAGAGCAAAAGGTGGAAGACAAATAAATCAAATCCTGCTTAAACCGAAACCCTAATTTCAAAACATCGGGTGAAACGAACACGTCTCTCAGCAGCTCGTAGATCGAGGAAAGAGGAATCGCCGAGAGGTCGAGTAGAAAAACCAGGGACTTAGCCGAGTCGGGACCGAGTCGAGGACCGAGTTGGCACGCGAGTTGGAGGAGGGACACGGTGGGAAAAGAGGACTGCTGGGTGCGAATGGGCTTCCACTCGGCGTCGAGTCCGATGAGTGAGGATTGAGTTAGGGACTGAGTCAGGAGGGTGAACTCGGGCGAGTCGATCGAGGCGACCCAGTGAATTTCGGGATCCATGGAGGGAAAGAGTGGACCTTCCGAGTTATATAGCGCGGACTTTGTGAGTGGTTTGGGCTTTTGGGCCTGGGCCTCTGGTGGTAACTGGGCCCGCCACCTTCTACCCTTTCAACGTGAAAATTATTTATGAGCTTATTATCTATTATTTGTTGTAAATGATGTCATAAATCTTCTTAATATTAAAAATTTATAGAAAATTTATTTTATAATGAAGTATGCATTGATAATTAGTATGTCACGGTGCTTCTTGCTTTGTAAGAGGATTAAAAAAATTAAGAAATTGGATGATAAGGAAAAAACAACCCTTAATTACATAAACATACCATTAATTTTGTCAACGAAGACTCCACCTGTTGTCCACCTCGGCGTCCAATCAGACTACAAGCATGGCCACTTAAGTTGGAATTGTTTTCAAAAAACATTTTGAAATATACTTTTTAAAAATTATTATCTGAAAATATTTTGTAAAAGAAAGATTTGTTTAGAAATATGAAATGTTGATATTATGTTTTTTATGTTTTATAATATATTTTAAAAATAATTGTAATAAACAAAAATTCTTTATTTTTAATTATTATTTATTTATATAATTATTTTTAAAAATAATTATTAAAAAACAAGTAAGAATAATTAAAATATATTTTTTGAAAACACTTTCTAAAATTGTTTTATGTTTTTTTTTGTTCTTAAACAGGCTTCCTTTTTAAAAAAAAAATAGTAAATAATAAAAATTGTTTTAAAATATAATTACCTAAGAGCCCTTAAATGTTTAATAATTTCAAAATTGGGCCTGTAAATAATAAATACAATTTTCCCTTATTATAATATAAAACACGTGCCTCTCCACGTGACCAGCACTCCCAACTGAATCAACGAAATGGCGCCAATTTCCCTTTCCCGCGAACCAAAAAAAAAGCGCGCGAAACTCTTTCGTTGGCTCTCACACTCAAATACCGACCGCCCACTCTCCACACCCAATCTCACACCTCTCTCTCTTTCTCTCTCCCTACAGCAATGGCTTCTTCACAAACCAGAACCCTTCGTAGACGCCGAACCCAAGCTTCAAAACCCATATCTCAATCTCCTGTGAAGTCCCTCTCAAAGTCCCAGATCGACGACTACTACAGCGATGCCGTCTGCGAAGAATGCGGCTCTGGTGACGCCGCCGACGAGCTGCTCCTGTGTGACAAGTGCGATCGGGGGTTTCATCTATTTTGCCTTAGACCCATCATCGTTTCTGTGCCCAAAGGGCCATGGTTCTGCCCTTCGTGCTCCAGTCAGAAGAAGCTCAAGTGTATGTTGATGGTTGCTTGGCATTATTCGATTTTTTATTGATTGGTTGGCTTTCTGTTTAATGTGTGTTTGAGTTGTTTTTTGGTTTGATTTTGTTGGTAGTGTTTTGGTTTTTGTTGTGTTAGTTTAGGGAAGTGATCTAGAAATGTGGATAAGGTTTGTTTGGTTGGTGAGAAAATGGAGGAATAAAGAGGGGAAGAATGAAATTTTAAACCCTATTTTTATGCTGCTTTTTATAATTCTTTTGAAGCTTTTGTATGATTTGCTTGTTCACTTATTTATTTAATGTAGGTTTTCCTTCTATATTTATTTTGAGCTCATTAGTTGATTTGTGGGTTCCATTGCATTGATTTTACTGGAACTTAAATATGTGAATAATCTGTTTGGTTGCTGAGAAAATGGATAAAATGTAACGAAATGGAAATTTTGGCCTTCTGCTTTACACTATTTCAGTGTTTGTTTCAGTTTCATTCTTTTCTGGGTTTTGTTGTACTGATCTCACAAAGTGTGTCAACGTTCTGTCCCACTCCTCACATAGTGGAGGAAAATCTGCAAGATGGAGCTTTTTTTCTGTCTTCAATTTCAATATTTGATTTGGGAGTTTTACGGCTTAAGTCTCAAAAGTAGCTTGGAAGTTTGATTGGTGAGAAAATGGAGGAAAATGTGAAAAATGGAAATGAAAGCCCTATGTTTGATGCTATATACGTTTTATTTATGTTGAGGATTTGTTGTCTACTGATGAAATAGATCAAAATAGAAGAATATGAAATTTTTTATTTTTCTCCGCATTAAATATTTGGTTTTCACATCTCCATTAACCTGCAAATAGAAGGAAACCCATAGAATAATTTTGCACTTGGGGCATGAAACCTCCAAAAACCCTAGCTATGAAGTCTTCAACAAGAACCCTAAGCCACTGCCAAGGAGCCAAGCTTTGGAACCCACTTCACGGGCTTCACTGCAGGGCACCTTAAAATCTCAAATCAATTACAACTGCTGTGAAGAATGTGGATCTAGTGATAGCAACACTGAGCTTCTTCTTTGCAACAAATTTTATCTTGGGTTTCACCTCTTTTGCCTTGCACCTCTCACTGTTTCTGTTCCCAAAGGATCCTGGCTCTGTCCAACCAATTCGAATCACAAGAAGCTCAAGTTTATATTCCAGGGTTCTTGATTTCTCTCCGTTTCAACTTTTTGTTGATTGAGTGGTTGATTGTTTTTTTGATGATTAGTTGAGTTCTTGTTTCAAATTCGTTTGTTGATTCCTGGGTCTTGTTGTATTAGTGCTAGAAGTCATATGGATGTGCTTAGATGCACTATCTGATTGTTAGAAAATGGAGGGATATAGTAGAAAGTGAAAATATAAACCTTTGTTTTATGCTTTTGTTTTTTCTCATTTTGATATTTTCTTTTAGTTTGTTCTTTCATTGATTTCTTTGCTGCATGTCTGCCTTTCTAAAAGAAAGTTGATCTCACTTGTTCACTAACAGGGTTTATTATAGGGATTTTACAATGGGTTATGCTGTATTGATCTCAAAGAACATTGTGTTAGCTTTTTGTTTGGTTACTGTGAAAATGGAGGAAATATCATGATACAAAATTTTTCCTTGTACTGAATTGGAGCTTAAATACAAATCAGAAGAAAATAATACTTTTGAAAAATTATAATCCAAAATATGGAATTGTGTTAGTTCAAAGGTTCTTAAAATTGAGTGAACAAACAATTTGAATTCTTATAACAATGGAAAAGAAAGTACAAGAAAAGAAAAAGAAAAAAAAAAGAACCACATAAATACTGCATAAAAGAAGGAACTGTTTCAATTTTGAAACTTTCAAAGTTTTATTGCATTTCTATACATTCTATTGGATTTTATGATTTTACAGATGAAAAAAGGGAAAAGAAATGAAAATTTGAATCTTAATCGACTTTTGGAACTCAGAGGTATTGGAAAACAAAGCATCATAAGATCTAGGGCTTCAAATTTTATTTTCTCAACAATCAAATGGAGTTTACATGTTTTTATGTTTATGTATGTCCATTTGCATTATTGTATCTCAATCTCCCTCTCCTAAGTCTGACCACTAGCGTTTTTCTTTTCTATAATTGCAGATTTTCCTCTGGTCCAAACCAAAATTGTTGATTTCTTTCGGATTCAGAGGTCAACAGAATCAACACAAAAGCTTAATTATGGTAAAGGGCTTTATGTTTCCCAGGGTGATTCTTTTCCAGATGGTCTTTTGCTTCCTTCACAAATTGGAATTGATTCATTTTTTGTTGTGGTTTTTTGTTTTTCAATTTTTTTTCTTTAGATAGCCAAAAGAGACGTAAAAGAAGCAGCAGCTTAGTTGTGTCAAAGAAGAAGAGGAAGCTGCTGCCCTTCAATCCAACTGAAGACCCTTTGAGGAGAATGGAACAAATGGCATCACTGGCAACAGCATTAACAGCTACCAGGACAGAGTTCAGCAATGAGCTCACTTACATCCCTGGTATGGCTCCTAAGTCTGCAAATCGAGCAGTTCTTGAGCATGGAGGAATGCAGGTCAGTGACCTTATAAGGAAATACTCTAGCTCAAGTGAATTTCTTGTTGGCATAAAGTTAAGAGTTAGAAAATATTTTCAATGATGCTAAGTTTGGCTGGGCTAATGGATATTTGAAACCTCTAGGACACTGTAGACCCTTCTAGCTCGTTCGCTCACTTGGCCTATAGACATATATTCACTGAATTTAGCCTACTTAAGTTCTGCATAAATCCATGAATATCATGTTTAATGCTCAAATAAATGTTATCCTATTTTTCAGTGTTGATAACGTTGTCCTTATTAATAATCTGCCAAACGGGTTTCTTGCACATCCGTATTCTGCTCTTTGGCTCTGTCATAGTAAAACTTCAAACAACCTGCATTTCAGGTTTTATCTAAAGAAGACACTGAAACCTTAAATTTATGCAAAAGCATGATGGGAAGAGGAGAATGGCCACCTCTTATGGTTGTTTTTGATCCTAAAGAAGGGTGAGTGCAGTTCTCAATGTTGTTTATTCTTTCATTGATGGGATTTTCTTGTATAATTTTTTTTTTTTTAAAATAGGGATCCTTAACCTGGCCTGCTTATTTGATTTCAATAGGTTCACAGTTGAGGCAGATAGATTCATAAAAGATCTAACAATAATAACAGAGTATGTTGGAGATGTTGATTACTTGAAGAACAGAGAAAACGATGAAGGGGATAGCATGATGACCCTCATTTCTGCCAATGAGCCTTTAAGAAGCCTTGTCATCTGTCCTGACAAGCGTGGTAACATTGCCCGTTTCATCAATGGAATCAACAATCACACGCCGTAAGCTCATTCTTTCTCTCAAGCTCTTCCTCCCTTCAGCCAAATCTCTTATTTTCTGCCCCTCAAATAATAATTCACAAAATGCTTTTAGATTAAGTAGATCTTCTTAGATGACACACCAATATGATTTCTATACACTTGTGTAAACAGAGAAATAGGAAGACTCACAGATTGGATATCCTTTGCAACAACATAATAGAATGTATAGTTCCCAAACTTGTGTCATTTGTCTAGGCATATAGTTGATCAACCAGGCCTTATGTTTTCCTGTTGAGTTTGGGAACTATATTGGAGAAAAGGGGATTGTTTCTAGATCAATCTGATTATAAAGACAATGTGTTTTGATGCAGGGATGGTAAGAAGAAGCAGAATGTCAAGTGTGTGAGGTTTGAAGTCAACGGCGAGTGTCGGGTTTTACTGATAGCAAGCAGAGACATACCAAAGGGAGAAAGATTGTATTATGACTACAATGGATATGAGAATGAATACCCAACTCAACACTTTGTCTAATCCTCCCTTGACTGATATCCACAGCTAAGTTAACCCAGAGTAACTGTGAACAAACAGGCTGCATAGACACTCATTCTTTTGATGGATTTCACCACACTCAGTGCCTTTCATTTGTCCATTGATCTTAAAGTTCATGAAACCTCAACTGTACAAGAACTCCAACTCCTTTTACCAAGAAATTTAATCCTATTTATTGTATTGGAGTGGATTCTTTTGTAATGGAATGGATCAGAAATGTTCATGATTTTCCAATGCTCATCTTTTTAAAAGATAAGCTTTCCTTTAAATCTCTTGATTATGATAGTTTGAAGCAGAAGATTGAATCATCTCACATCATTTTTTCAGTGTGGGTCCCTAGGCGATGGGAATATGTTAGATGAATTGTCCTTTGTAAGTGTGAGGAACTTCTCTTTGAAATCTAATAACCCCTTTTACAATGAATTATTTGGACTTTGAAGTAGCTTCCTTACGCATTCTGAAAGTCTCTTCAGGCTCTTTCGCTTGATGGGCTCTCAGGTTTTCTTTGAGCAAACAGATGAGAGTTTTTCAAGTCATTGTGCGCACAGGCAGGCATCTCACTTTGATCAGGCTGCTGTTTTAAGACGAGGGAAATGGAAATGCAAATGTAGCCCAAAAGGGAATTGTGAAAGTGGGATTTCAGATCAAAGTGGTGGGAAAAGGTAAAATGACCCTCAAGATGTTGTTTGGCTATCTTGAAAATTGGTCTTGTCAAATTTTCCTATAATTTGTAGTGTGACGAGGGATGTCTTGTTCAATCACCTCTATTTTTAGCTTAGGCCTACCAAATATCGAATTCGTCTAGGTCCTTCGATCGGCCCATGCCGACACCACCACTTGAGCCCAAAACCTAGTCCTAATCTCTAACATCGCTTTCCAACCACCTAGAACACCATCTAAAACATCACCTGGAACACGTGCTTTGACAATATTGAAACGAACCTTGTCGGGAAAAATAAAAGAAAATATTATAAATTTAAGAATATTTATGCATTATATTTTATAAAAAAATTTTGAAGCTTTGATTAAAAAAATATCAAAACTCACTAAAATCCCACCATTGAGATAAGACCCAAAGGCCTCAACCAACCCACATTGGAGAAGCTCCAAAAGGCCGTATACTAGATAGGAGCAAGAAAAACAGTGAAGTTGATGTGATGACAAATACTAAGATGCAGAGGGCAGAGGGAAAAGGGCAGGGACAGTGAGTGAGTCCATGACCTCTGAACTTATGATTATCATGATCAAATGAAGGACCACCCTATATATGGGGTCAGAGCCCTAAACTGAGGAGGGTGGTCCAGGAATTAGAGGCAACACCATAATCACAGTAGCTGCCAAAAGGGTTTTGAGAGGGAGGGTTTTAGATCAGATGGTGCCCTCCCCACACAAAAAAAGAAAGAGGGTGGTCCCATTGATTCTGGTGCTGGATTCTATGTCTGCCATCAGATTTGTATCAGATGTACCACCCACTCACACACACAAAATTGTGGTCCAATTCACAGTTTTGTAGGGAAAAATATGTACTTTTCTTTGGGCATTACAAGGTCCAGCCACCATAAAATATCTGTCACCAGAGATTTCTCTTCTGGGACTCAGATCCCTAGGCCCATACAAGTCCCTCTTTTCTTGGGTTCTGAGAAAATATCATTTTCCATGCTAAACCCCACATTTTAATCTTCCTCTTCTTCCTTCTTTAGCATGGTTGCTTGTTGTTGCAAACATTCTTCAATTAGGGTTTTGTCTTGTGACAAAGAATGGAAATTCACCTCCTAATACTATCGTTATAGAATGATATGAAAGTAAAAGAAGAAAATTTCTATTTTAGAAATCAGATGTGACTGAATAGACTTAAAAATTCAAAAAAGGGTCGTATGATTAGGACTTGGGTATATTTATTGATTAGCTTTGGATAAGTCGAATATCTATTTACATAAGATGTTAATTTTGGTAAGACGAGTCAAAGGTGGGTTACATTAATATTAATTATTAAATGAATATGACCTACAATTCATCTTGATGACCCACTAGATCATATGAAGTATAAATCCACAACTTTGATTAGCCCAACCCACAATTCAATGTGTCATGTGTCTGACTAGGGCAAGGGCTAGGGCTAGGGTTGAATGTTGGGTCTTTATTCTAGTATTGCCCTATTTGCAATCAATCAAAGGAGGGAGGAAAAAAAGGACCAAAGGGAATGCTTAAAGACCGAGTGGGTAGAGGGTATCCATCCTATTAAACACGACTCAGAGAAATGCAACCATCAAAGCCCCACCCACTTGCTTGTTTGTTTGAGAACTCTAGAGACCACCATATCCTTTTTGGACTCGATTTTTCAAGGTGTATCCACCCTTACTACTTTGGATGATGAGGCCCCTCCTCCCTACACGTTTATCAGTATCATTCATCATCGTCATCACGTGATGAAAACATGATTTGTTCTCAAGTACACTCAGACCTTGATTGATAACTGTTTCATAAACAATTTAGCGCGTTCAATAATTAGAAGAAAAAAACAATTTTTTGATCTTAAAAATAACTCTATTTGAGAAATGTTTTTGAAAATAATTTTTTAAAATAGTTTTTTGATATCTTATAAAACAAAAGTTTGTTTAAGAACTTAAAATATTTTTTATGTTTTTAAATATGCTTTAAAAATAACTTTTATATATATTGTTTTATTTTTAATTATTTTTTATATTTATATAATTATTCTTTAAAATGGCCTTTAAAAAATCAAGTGAAAATAATTTAAAACATCATCTTTTCTATATCTTGAATAATGATTTATGTTTTCTAGTTGTCAAATGAATTTTCATTTTTTTTTTTCTAAAAAGGAGAACTATTTTTCAAAAATAATTACAAAATATTTGCATAATTATTTTGAAAAACCATCTTTAAAAAAACAAGTAAAAATAGTTTAAAGATGTTGTTTAAGAGTGCAATGTTTTTTGTTTTAAATAATAGAAAACTATTTTCTATTTTATAATTAACAAACATATTTTCTTTTTCTTTTTTTAATCAAAAATTATTTTTGAAAACAATTACTAAATAAACCAGAGTGTTATCAAAGAATATCTTTTAATTATTTGTAATGGTTTTCTAATGTATGTTTTAAAAAATAATTATAAAAAATGAATTTCTATATATATGATTTATTTTTAAAACATGTTTAAAAAAAAATAAAAAGCATGTTAAAAACATTTCACATCTCAAACAAACTTTTGGAACCCGAAATATTTTTAATATGCTTTCTATCATGTTTTTAAAATAACTTTTACATAAAGTATTTTATTTTTAATCATTCTTTATATTTATATAATTATTTTTAAAAATAATCCTTGGCAAACAAGTGAAAATAATTAAAAGATAAAACACCATTTTTTCTATTTGTAAGAATATAATTTTTTTTCTAGTTTCCAAACATTTTTTTTTTTTGTTCTAGAGAATAAAAAACTATTTTAAAAAACAACTACTAAATAAAATCTAAAATTTTAATTTATTTTTCAAATTGATTAAGTAATAGCTAGTATGATGAATAATTCTAAAAATAAAAATATTTTTTATTATAATTATTAAAATAGTAAAAAAAATTCGTAAGTGGTTCATCAAATGATTTGTTTTGTTTTTCAACATATTCATCGTTCATTCATTCAATGATATACACTATAATTTATTTTAATTGGATTCAATTTTGAGGATCAAGATATTAGTTATTTATTCAACAATCAATTGGGTGTAAGTGACGTCAAACTAATCCTCTTCATATGATTCGACTAGTATTAAATTTCGAGCCAACAACCTTGGACATATTTTCTAGGTCAACACTAAATCCCAAAGTAAACACAATATCAGAATTAGTTCCTGAGTCAATATCAAATCTCGAGCCAACTCAACCTTAGGCATATTTCCCCGACACCTAGTTCCAATTATACACAATTATGTTGAGCCATTATTTTCCGAATTACCGGAATTATTTTCCCAATAACCTAACTACCATCAATAACTATCTATAATTAATAATGGTACTGTTTAATATCAATGTCAATATCGATATCGATATCAAATGTAGCTTCCATGAAATGTAAATTTGTCAAACAAAACAGCATGCCAAGAGGCCCTCTTTCTCACTAGCTTCTTCGTAAAGCACCTTTTGCACCATCTCAGAAGAAACCCTAAAAACGTGTTGAAAAACATGCATACATGGGAGCAGCCCTACATGCATTGGAGTTGGAAGAAAATATAGTACTACCACCATGACCAACAAACGACATAGAATATAAAGTTCACATGTTGAATTGAATCTAGGGTTTATGCTAGCAACTTGACTAAACTATAGTATCAAGTGATTATATAGTAAAAGACTTCATCCTATGTCGGCCAGAGATCAATTAATGGAGAGAGTGCTTAAGTCGTAGCTCATCATGTATATTATACTCCCATTTGCATGACATTCAACTGTTATTTTTAATGAGGTTGGCTGTCAAGTTATGGAGGAATTTAAGGAACCATTCATGAGAGAGAGAGAGAGATCCATCCTCTCTACACCAACCCACCTTCACTTTTCATCAAATCTGTGGATGAAGCACCACTCTGAAGGGATAGGGTTTATGGGGTATGCCAAAAATGGAAAAAAAAAAAGAAAAGAAAGAAGAAGAAGAAGAGAGAAACCCAATATATATATATATATGAGTCAACTGTTAGGAGAATCTGGTGCTGTTTGATAAGAACAAACCCTAACCCCAGCTCCCATGCAGTCCATGAACTTTATCGATCATATAATGAAGGCTAGAATCTTGGGTGAATGTGTCTCTTTCCCAGAGAATGATTTGTTGCTTGATAAGTAGGCAACCCACATGAATAAATTAAATAATATTCACTTACAAGTAATGCTCTCTTTAGTTCAGGGTTGTTTCACAACTCATCTCCATGTTGCAAAATGGCAGGTCCAAGGCAAAAAGAGAAGATAAAATTAAATTAAATCAAGGGTTTTCATTGGATTAATTCAATGTGTGTAGGTGCATGTTGGTCCAGCTGCCCATTTTGGTGGTGCCAAACTAATAAATATATGCAGCACCGCCACATGATGCCAGTGTGTTTTTTATTCTTTATGATGTGTGTACATGAAAAAAAGAGCAAAGCTTTGAGAATTTTCTCTTCTCCACCTTTAAATGCAAGTAGAGTGGAATATGCTACTTCAAAGCTTGTATTTTTGCTATTCTATTTGCTTCATGAGAAGGCAAGATGTGAATAATTTTGTTAAAATTAATTGAAACCCTCCAACTATTCTTTTGATGGATATAAAAGATTTGTATTATCTATTTTGTATAGAAGACTTGTGATGAGATGTATAGAAGTCTTGTGATGAGAAAGTCCGATTAAAATATCTAATACCGCTTTCATTTGTGTTATAGTAAAACTAATCATTTGAGAGATGAAAGATAGGTTGCGTAACGAAGGGAACGCATATAATTCCACGCATGAAACGACAATTTTTTCTAGTTGAAACGAAAGAACATGATGATTCTCTTCTTTTTGGTTTAATGGGATGAACTATTAATTACAATAATATATATATATATATGTTCAATACTTTTAAACAAGCCTCACCTATACCGTGGAAAAATAACAGAAAACTTATAAAACATAATGATATGTCGGTAATTGCATGATAGAAACAAAAAAATTATATAAAATTATTGCAGAATTGATTGATGTAAACTACCTGAACAAACGGAAACAAATTTTCTTTTAGCACAATTTAGGGTTAAGGGGGCTTGAATCAAGACACAACACACTTGAAAAGTGACTAAAGAGATAAATTATAATAATGCTGCCCATGGTAGCAAGATGAAAACAATAATGCTAGGGCCATTGCCAAATAATTTATTAATGTAAATTGGGCAATCAAATGAAATCAAGCACAACTTTTTGCTTTTTCTTCTTTTAGGTTTTGTAGGACTTTAAAGGAAAGATAAACCTAGTTGATGAAAAGCAACCAACAACTCACATTATAATAATAATAATAATAATAATAATAATAATAATAATTATTATTATTATTATTATTATTATTATTATTGCATAGAATTACTATATTATTATCAAAATCATCAAAGTAATTGTCCTAAACATAAGAAAGCTTTCATTTTTAATATGTTGTATAAGACTTAGTAGAGTTTTAATCAAAAAATAAACCTAGATGAAAAGTGTTTAAAAAAACTTTGTGTTTGTTGATAATAGCAAAATTATTGTTAAATTTAATGAAGCAAATAGTTAATCAAATAAAAACAAGAAAAACTTTTTCTTTTTACCATATTTTAGGCTTTTGTAAAGCTTTAAGAAGACATAAGCCTACTTCAAAAGTAACCAAAAACTTGCAAACTACAATAATATGGTCGGTAATAGTAAAATGAAAACAAATCATCATTTAGAATTTTGTAAATTGTTAGATGAAATGGAAACAAAGTTGCTTTCCCTTTTTGACATTTTAGGGTTTTGTAAGGCCTTAACAACGACATATAATCAAGTAGAGTACATATATTTAATTGTTGGTTCATGCAAAGACTAAAGTTAAGACTTTAGCTTTAGACCTTTTCTTTGAGTTTATGGGCCTTTGTTGAAGACATAAACCTACTTGAGTTGACCTGATTAATCTCACTTATTTTATTAATAAAATTTTCATACCCAATTGGATCATATCGTAATTTCATTAATATAATCTATAGTAACCTAAACGCAAGCCTTTCAGCTAATTTAATTTAGTTTTCTAATTAATTTTGATTAAAAATTAATGTATTACTATCATTGATATGATATAATGAATTATCACCTAATGTAGGACTGAACCCCTACTCGAGTTTTTGATTGATTTTGATTAAAATACTAGTAGATTAATTATTATTATTTTTTAGTAAAATGATTAAAAAATCGCTATAATTGATATGACGAATCATAACCCTAATGCAAACTTTAAGTATAGACCCAATTTGTATTTTGGATAAATTTAGATGGAATGTATGGAATTTAGATGAATGTATCCGTGAAAAATCACCATCATTGATTTGATAAATGCAAAATTCCACACACATGTGATAAAATACTAAATTAGGATGAATCAATGATGAGAATCATGCAACATTTTTATAAAACGCGTCCAAATCAAGATGAAAATAAATGAATGATTGGAGGGTATGAGATCCCTAATTTGGGGATATGCCCTACCCATGCCCCATAAAGATGTCAGACAAAAATTTGACCTCTTGATTGGGTCACTTAGGGCATATTTGAAAACGTGTAGGGCTAAAATTGTAATGACAAAAATGCCCATGCCCACCCATTTAGGGTAATTTTCTAGCTATATAAAATAAGAAAAAAAATATGTAAATAAAAGATGGGTGACATTGATAACTCTCCCACCACTTGATTGAAAGTGAATACAAACAAGAGATGGGCCTCATGCCCAACAGCTTTCCTCATTTGCCTGGTCCAATCCGACCGTTGACTATCCATCATCGGACGGTCATGATCACTTCATCTACCTCCCATCCATCCCAAGTCTACATTCAAAATCAATCAATCTACTATTTTTTTGTGGTGGTTTTTTTATGATTTTGGGCATGATAATTTGAATTGGGTCATACTTGGATTATTTTATTTTATTTTTCCTAGCATTGGACCCCATGCAAATTAAGATTATTTGATTTTTAATGAAGGGATATGGATTTTAATTGTTCTAAACCTTCACATTTAGGGTTAAATAAAAAATTAATCATGATCTTCTTAATCCCATAATCATAATGTTTTATTATATAAAAAAATCTGATAACAAAAAATTGATAGATTTGATGTAATATCATTCATTATCATTATTGAAGCCGATATCTATAGATTTTGTTTTAGATTCTAAATTTTTTGAAAAGATATGTTTACCATCTTTTCATTGATTTGATAATATTTTCAAAAATAGTTTTTAAAAATAATTATTAGTTTGTATTTTACTATATTTTCAAAACAAAATCTCTAAAACTATTTCAATTTTATTTTTTTTGAAAAACAAAAATTTATTAGAGGACCGTTGACAACCGATCATTTATTTAAAAATGATATTTTAATTAAACATATTAAATATTTAGTTAAATAAAAGCTAATTTAAACAATCAATGTTCCATGTGTCCAATTTGAAATTGAAGTCAACAATTTGGGTTTGACTTCTTATAGTGGAAAGACCACCTACCTAGCTACTCAGCCTATTCTCTCAATTTGATGATTTCATTATCTAAAATTCGTCAATTTTATAATAATTTCATTAAGGGGTGTTTTAGGGAGAAAAAAAGTGCCCTAAAATGGAATGATTACAACTTGTTTAGTGGACTAATGCATGTAAATGGAATGATTAAACCTTATAAAACATAATAATCAACTCATTTCTATTTATTTTTAACAAAATGGACTTGTCATGACCAAATTGGTCTAAAATTATATCATTTTAAATAGCTCACCCACTTTGAAAAAATGGTTTCAAAGTGAACCATGTTGGACCATTTGTAGAACCCATTTGATGAAAAATGGAGTCAAAGTAGCTAAATTAAATTAAATTAAATTAAATCATTTAAAAATAAAATTCAAATAACTAAAATTAATAATTCTAATAAATAAATTAGGTCTTCTACTTGAGATGGGGTAAATACTTTTGATTTTATGAATATTAATTTATTATGCCATCAAATTTTTTAATGAAAATTTGTGAAGCCCATTTGTAATATAATTTTTTTTTATAAAAAAATTAACATATATAATATATGAAATTTTATGTTCTATGAACAAAATCTGAAAATTTGTAATTTTAAGTATTTTTGTCTATTAATTTCTTTAATTTAATTTTTCAAATTCCTTATTTTTGGACTCTTCTTAAATTTTTTTAAAATAATATAATTCTTTTTAATTTATTATATTCCAATAATTAATTAAAGTATAGAGTATAGAATACTACTAACTGCACTCACTAGCTCAGTGGTTAAATAGGAGAACCGGAGAAAGATAATCCCACCCGCAACCGATTTGCGCGTCCAAGTACGCGCCGCTCCTTCCCTCAAAATCTCGTTTCTCGAGCCATCTGTCACGAAGTCCAAGAAATTATCGTATTTCCTGTTTTACCCTCACTCATTTTTTATATTATTTTTTTGGAGTTCTTAATATTTTATTTGCAATTTTTTTTCCCCTGGAGAGAGGATATATAAGAGGGGAGAGGAGCTAGCTCCGAAACCTTCATGGATGCTTCAATGGATGAGTTCTACACATTCTAAGCAATCCCATAGAAACCCAAAACCCATGTAAGCACATAAAAATTCAATCTTTGTTCATATATTCCTTTTTTTTTTTTTTTTTTCATTTTTCGGTTTGTTTTTTTGCTGGATAAAGTTTTTTTTTTTGGATTGAGTGTAATTATTTGATCTTGAATGGTAATGGGTTTTGATCTATTTGTGCTGGTAAGTGATGTGAGGGCGTTAATTTGTTGCAGAAATGACAGGGTTTTGTGGGTGTCTTTTTTTTTTTTTTTTTCTTCCTTTTTTTTTTTAATTTAATTTTTTTAGTTTTGGTTTTTTTTTTTTTTAAATATTAAATTATGGATATTTATTATGTGGAAGACCAGGTTCATTGGGTGAGGATTGGGATCCATGTTGGATCCTTTTGTTTTTGTTTTTATTATTATTATTTGTTATTGATGAGTATTATAATTGTTGCTTGATTTAATAAGTTTTTTTGCTGTTATACTGATCTTGGATTTTGTGTTTGTGTTTTTTTTTCTGGGTATTCCTTGTTTTTAGGGAATTTAGCACATTGCCCAGGCCTTAAAAACTCAGGTTTCTTGAGGTGGGGTTTCATGGGTTGAACTCAAAGAATGATGAGTAGCTTAAGTGAAAATGAGGATGAGCAATACCAATTTTTCGATGCCCATGATGATATGGATGCTGCATCGCTGTCAGATTCCGGTTCTGATTGCAATGACAATGCCAATTCTAGCTCTGGTTTCAATAATTATGCTTCCAGAGCTTTTCAATATGATGTATGGGCTGGGAGCCCAGGAAGCGTGAAAGAGCGTCGTAACAAGTTCTTGAATTGGATGGGGTCGAGCTTAGATAGGTTTTCACGCGATAATTCTGTAGATGTATGTAGTGATTCATTGGGAGGAGGGGTTGATAGGGTTAGAGAGAGTAGTGGGGCGGTGTTGAGAACCTTGGGTTTTGAGGATGAGTTTCGTTCTAGTCGGTCGAATGAGCAGGATGGGTCTGGTTTGCAGGAGAAATTTGTATGTAGAATTGGGAATTTGGATGTTGGAGCAGAGTTTGATGTGGATGAAATGGGGGAGGGTAGCGAGGTGAGTGAATTTCGAGAAGTGGGTTTGGACCGATTGGTGACAATTAATGAATGTCAAAACATTTCTGATTCATTGTTGTCTTCCTCGGTCCAGCAAGTCATGCAAAGGGAAATTGAAGAGGCAAGCAATCCAGTGGGTGCAGCAAAGAGAGTCAAGAAGGGCTGGTTGAGTAGATTGCGTTCCATGTCTTGCATCATGGATCGGCATGGAGAAATTCATAACTTGACGACCAATGACACCAATCCAATTCCGGGGGCCAGGATACAGAGAGTCAGGGTTCGTCAATGCAGGAAGCAGATGAAGGAACTTTCGGCTCTATATAAGGGACAAGATATTCAGGCCCATGAGGGTTCAATCTTGACAATGAAATTCAGCCCGGATGGGAAGTACCTCGCCAGCGCGGGTGAAGATGGGATTGTTCGGATATGGCAAGTGGTGGAGGATGAGAGATCAAATGATCATGACATTCCGGAAATAGACCCAATGTGCATGTACTTCACAGTGAATCATCTTTCTGAATTGACACCCCTCTTTGCCGAAAAAGAGAAACTGAGCAAATTGAGGAGCCTGAGGAAAACATCAGACTCAGCTTGTGTCATTTTCCCACCAAAAGTCTTCAGGATATTGGAGAAACCATTGCATGAGTTCCATGGGCACAGCAGCGAGATCTTGGACCTCTCATGGTCAAATAACAATGTAAGTATTTGTTTTGGAAACATTAGCTTTTCCTGAAATGTGGCTAAAATTGAATTGGAATTTCATTATCTTTTGTCTTGGTGCAGTATCTACTTTCTTCATCAATTGATAAAACTGTTCGTCTGTGGCGAGTGGGATGCGACCATTGCCTCAAAATTTTTTCACATAATAATTATGGTGGGTACCTGCCTCTTTGTGTGTTTCTTCCTAACATGTTTTTTGGTTATTGGGGCATTGATCATGGTTGATTGGTCAATAGGATCTCTGCTTTTCTTCAGAAATTCTTCTTATGAAAATTTTCTTTATGGCAATGTGATGCAGTGACATGCGTTCAGTTTAACCCTGTGGATGATAATTACTTCATCAGTGGATCAATAGATGGAAAAGTTCGGATTTGGGCAATTCCTGGTTGCCAAGTTGTTGATTGGACTGATATAAGAGAAATGGTCACTGCAGTGTGCTATCGCCCTGATGGGCAGGTTTGGTGATTTTCTTGCTCTTTTGTCTTGTTGGAATGCGGTTGTGGCCTTAGAAATCTGAGAAATGTTGTATAAACAATCTTTCTATTTTTCATACAGGGAGGGATTGTCGGCTCTATGACAGGCACTTGCCGCTTTTACAATGTATCAGGTATGCAAAGCACCAGAAATATTCTTTTCCCTTCTTTTTCCTTGTATATGAATTGCTGCTGTCGCTTGAAAATATATGTCCTAGGACATTGAAAGGTTTGAGGATAATTCTTTGTGCTTGCTGGCTTTTTAGCGCGATATTATGACTCGCATGAATTCAATATAGATATCATATTGCAGTTGGATGTGTCCTGGAATATATGCGTACAATATGATAGAGTCGGCTTTCTCATTCTTTAAGGGTTACATTTATACAGGAACACAAAATATGTAGTTCTCGAATACAAATACTACATCTGTTGAACCATGTATTTCATATCCTAGAAATCTATAATAGATAATGTTTTTTTGTACATATAGGTGGAAAATTTTCTCTTTTCAGCACACCTCAGAGTTTTTTAACCAACCATTGATGGAATTATAGACTTATTTTGGGATTGGAATAAATCCCTTCCATTTGAATTAATTTATAGGCAGATTATAGTTTGTACCCACTTTAGTTATTGTGGTTTACTAATCTTTTAGCAGCTCTGGTTTTGAAATGCCCAAAATTTGAGGGCTTTCAACGTATCGGGTTTTTTTTTTCATAGAATAACCTTCAAATTGGCTTTGTTCATTTCAGATAATCACTTGCAACTGGAATCTCAGATGTGCTTACATGGTAAAAAGAAATCACTCTGCAAGAGGATTACTGGCTTCCAGGTAGTCATTGCTTATCCTCTATCGATTTGGTTCATTTTGTGTTTTTTTTTTTTTTTTTTTACGTTAGTCTGTTGTTTCCTTTAATTATAGATTTGCAATTTACCCTGATGTTGTGGTATTCACTCCAGTTCTCTCCACAAGACCCTAGCACGGTAATGGTTACATGTGCAGATTCACAAGTCAGAATTCTCCATGGGACCAATGTGATTGGGAAATACAAGGGTATGTGGTTGTTCCTCTGTTTGCTGCATTTTTTCTGCAATGCATTTTTTGATTGCATACATATTACATATACTCTTTAGTGGAATCCATGCTGTGAAACCTAAGCAGGCATTTGACATGTTAGAAAGGGAGCTACATGATCTTTTCTGAAAGAAATTTCAATTTGCATAATCTTAGTTTTTGACTTTAATATCTTTCGCTCTTTGCAGGCCTCCGTAATGCAGGAAACCAGATGTCTGCATCTTTCACCTCAGACGGAAAGCATATAGTTTCAGCATGTGACGATTCCAACGTCTATGTATGGAACTGCAGTAATGAAGGAGAGTCTGCTCTCTCCCAATCAAAAAGCATTAGGGCGTTTGAGCACTTCCCGACCAATGCATCAGTTGCAATACCATGGTGTGGTATGAAATATGGGAACCCTGAAAATGGATGGCAATTTCATGCTCTGGATGAGAGTTCGCCCAACACTCTGCCTTTTCCTTCACCTGCTTCATTTTCCCTGAGCCAAGAATTCTTCTCAGAATCTTTTCCCAAGGGATCCGCAACATGGCCAGAGGAAAAACTTCCTACTTCAAGCCTGGTGTCTGTTCCATCTAAAATCCGTAAATCTGAACATAAATTTTTGAAAGCTTGCCAGAGCACATCCAGTTCTCATGCATGGGGTCTTGTCATTGTGACTGCAGGCTGGGATGGACGAATCAGGTCATTCCACAATTATGGGTTACCGGCACCTCTCTAAATCCTATAGGCTTGTTGGTCAGAGAATCAGAGATGATCCCTTTGGTTGTGTACTTTACATGCTATAGTACTCCCTATGGCTGATCTGATGCTGCAAAATTTATATGTTCAATCAGATGTTCGATCAGATGACAGAGTAAAGTTGATTTTGGGCAAGTTCAGGCTCGAATATTCAGCGGGCATGTGAAGTGTAGATGGTGTTTGAGAATTTTAGGATTTCAGTGGACCCCTCACAGATTTCAGGTGTACCATATTCACGCCTGGTGGCAACAGTGCCATGGTTGTACTGTAATGAGGCTTGGAATCAGCTAGTGGCTGAGGTTTAGCCTATCTGGATATGGGGTACCTAGCTGCATTTTACAATTCTTTGATTTGTTTTCCTGATTAGTTCATGTCTGCTGGCCCAGAAGTAAAAAAGAGTCATGTGTTAAGAGAACCAATTTGAGATCCATATCTGCATAATGGAGGTGGCCGTGGGGCCTTGTAGTGAACCTCTTTCTTTTGTTCTCTGAAATGGAAGAGAAGATTTCAGAGCTGGTGGTTGTAATTTATCTGGGGAAAAATTGGTGGGGATCTCCTTCTTTTGTGAGATGTTGGCCGGTCTGAATGATTGAGTCACTTGTCTGCCATTCCGGGGCGGCCTGATGGTGGGGTGATGTCACACTGGGGTTGAGTAAAGGGCCGGTATGGTTTCACTTTCCATTGATTGGACTCATTCTCTCTGCTCTACGCGCCAACCTACATATTTCAGAGTTGCCCGTGGATCCCATCTCCAGTTGTATCCTTGCTGCTTCGTCCCCCGGAGGGTCAATGTCTCGTCCTCCTTGCACCCAACTTGCCAACCCTGCTGTTAGCCTGGTAATCCCTTTTGTTTCTCTAACAGAATTCATAGGTGAAAATTTCTCAATTTTTATATATCCCTGCGGACAGTATCGAGTTATTTTCCAGGTTTTTCATAGCTTGAGAATGTCTTGCAGCTATCACATCTGTAACTGTAATTTAGTCTGTAAATGAAATTCTTAGTGTAGTTCTTTCCCCACACAGATGCTCATAATGAAACTCATTCATACATATATACATATATACATACGAACAAAATGATTCAAGTGCTAAGAGGTAGGTGTTGGGCACATTGGTCACATCCAGTCCAACCACTGGGGAATGGATGCTGGAACAGTGGCCACGATGCCTTTTGACCATTTGGGGTTTGGAAATTATAACGAATCATTATGAAAACTTTGTGTGAAGGACAACAGGAAGTAGATAGTGATGTGGCTGATGGCAAGTTTTGGCATCAAGTTTAGGGAAAATGAGAGAATTCTTGACCCAGCTCTGAGTCTCTATTCAGTGCTGGGCCAAAGACAAATTACTTTCCATCAAACAGTGGAAGAAAAAACTATTACAACACATGAAAACAAGTCAAAGGGGACAATGAGAACAAAAGATGATTATTTCTTAGAGGCAAACATTAAGGTTTTTAGGCTTAAACCCGCATCCAAAACCTCATCAAAGATAATTGACTTCTAATAATCAAGCACTAATCCCCGACAAAGAGACAACCCATCTCTTGGATTCGCCTCCTAATCATAATTAACGCATTATTTTATTTGTGGGGGTCGGGTTTTTCTTGTTTTCTTCTTCTTCCTCCTCTTCTTCTTCCCCTTTCACGATGGGATCCAAGGAGTCACAAAATAATACTTAGTGTGTATAAACCAAACACAACCGCATGTGACTTGCTGAAATGAATGTGGCATCGCACACTACATGTAACATTGTTGCCTTCTTAGTATCAGACATGAAAATCAATGTAAACAGAAATTTATATGCTTCTTGTCATTGTTTACATTGATAATCACAAATTATTAAGGTTGGTTATGATATTTAAAGCGTGAATTGTCGGGTCATCAGCATCTGAATGCCAGGGATTAAGTATATATTAATGCCTATCATGAAGAATTCTACAAAAAGCTTGGATCCAACCTTAGCCTGCTGCTGAGTTGGGGGCTAACGTTTTTTGGACACACATCATTAGGGTTATAAGTAGGGCGGATTGGTCGGTAATAGTCGTTAGGGTTGAGTAAATAATGGTTTCATTTTTGAAGTTTATATAAACCTATGATCATAATAAAAAATATTATATTGTTTAACTGAAAATCAATTTTACAAAATTATGCATTTATAAATATTAGTTAAAATATGTTACAATTATAAAAATATGAATTTACTATAAATATTGATGCATTTTTCACAATCCCAACCCAAACTCAGGTGGGATAGATGAGATTTTTCAATCCGGTTTGCATTTATAAAAATTCTTATTAATTTTTTATTTGAAAATCAACTCAACAGGGGGCCTTGCCCACAAAACTCCTCCAATACCAAGCAATAATACCCAAGATGGGCTTTTCATGCAATTGAGGAAAAACCCAGCACAATATGGAAGGAATGAATTCAATATTTGCACAAAACATTTTTTGAGTCCAAGTCCAAAGGATGAACCCAACCCAATTCTAGTCCAGAATTATGTGTTTGCAGAACAATATGATGGCTTAGCTCTCTATACTCTTTGCTTGAACTATTGTGTTGTGTGCATGGATGGGATGCCAATAAGAATCCGTTTAATAGTGCTTTTAGAAAATACTACTAGCATACAATGCTTTTAGAAAACACTTATATCACAAGAAATATTTTTGGAGAAAAATAAGATGTTTGAAAAAAAAAATATGAAGCATTTTAAAAAATTAAAAAACTACTTGTAATGTTTCTTGGAGAATTACTTATTAAATGATTCTCCCAAATACGTTTATAGAGGAAGCATTTTGATTAAAAGCACTAAGAATAAAATTAAAATTTGCACTATTGTATAAGGGTGTTACACTAACTATAAAAGAGTATTACACTCACTGTACAAGACAAATATACTAACTGTATGAAGCAAATGTACTAATTATATAAGAGTGTACAAAGGCTACCCTTTATGCAAGATTTCAATCAATTCTGAACTTTTTTTTTTCTTGTTACCTAAGGATTGAACATTTTCCCCCCACACATTCCTTCACCTAAAAATTGTTTTAATTTTAAATTTTAAATTTCATCATCCAAAATTTGTAATTGCATATTTCATTTAAGTAGTTTTAACAATATTTTTTCTTACTATATTTACATCCTATATAAAGGAAAATTAACCATAATATTTAGGTATTACCTTTTTTTTTTTTTTTTTTTTGTGAAATCAAATTAATATAAATGGATAACATATTAGTGTCATTGTTTCAAATGACTTAAGACAATATAAACAACATATAATAACTATTAAGGAAAAATTATGAATATTTTTTACCAAACTATGTCATTTAGATCTTCCCTACCAAAATTAAAACATAGGAAAAAAAATTAAAATTAATTACATTTAAAGTGTTTATTACAAGTAAACTGAATGAAATATATATATTTTTACTGTTTTACCTTTATAAACATAATGTCAGCGGAGATTAAAAAAATCATATTTAAATAGAATTAAAAAGGATAAAAAATTATCTTTGTAACATTTGTAATTTTTTTTTAAAAAAAAACATTAATTTAAATTATCAAGTTAATTTAAAATAATTTTTTTGTTGTAATTATAGTTTTGAAGATTCTACCATTTTTATATTATTACTTTTAATTTATTTTCTTTGATTTTTTATTTTAAATTTCATCTAAACTTGTTTTTTCTTGCATTTACATGTTTTCTATTATATCCCTATTTAAGGTGATTTTTATCTAATTTGTATTCCATTATATTCTCTTTTCGATTTTAATGTGTTGTTATACCTCTTTACATAACAAAAGATTTTGTTATTTTTCATGTACAAAACTTTATACAAAAGATATCATGTATGAGTAAAAAAAAAAAAAAAAATTATGATATAATTACATACACATCTCTTAATATAATACATTTGTTTGACTTAATGACATCGTGTTTTAATAATTTAAATCATGTCAGGCCCACATCTATTTTAGATTTAAAAGGGTATTTGAATATTTTTTAAATTATTAAGTTATAATACATCATTCAATTAAAAATTAATTATCACCATTAGTTAAAAGATGATCATGTTACAAAATAATATATTAAGATAATATCAATGTATTGTCCATAAAATAGCGAAAATATTCAAATAATTGTCTATAACCTTAAAGATATTTATATATATATATATATATATTGGATAAATAATAATAATAATATTTTTTAAGGTATTTAAAAATATTTATATTTTTTGAGGTGTTTAAAAAATATTTACTTTAAAAATATAGTAATAATCATTTTTAACCATTGATTTCCAATATTCAATTTATTAGGCATGGTTTTTGGGAAAAAAATAATTGATGGAAATAGTAACACCTCTCTGGTAAGGAATTAATTTACATGTCCCACCAATTAATATGTGAGAAAGAAAGATAAGGTAAATGATGAGAGAGAGAGAGAAAAAGAGAACGAGAGAGAGTGGGAAGTTAGTTGTTTTCTTTTTCTTTTTGACTGTCAAGGGTATTTCAGGAAATTTTGAAAAGTAATGTCTTTCAACTTAATTTTCACTCATCCACTAGGTTTTGTGGCTTAAATACAAGGGATATGAGGTTCTTTTTACAAAAAAATTATTAAGTAGAATATTTCATAATTTCATAGTGAGAAAACAAATGCTATGTTTAGTTAAGAAAAACACCCAAAAGGAGGGGTGAATTGAGTTTTTAAAATCTTTTCAATCACAATAAATTTAAACAAAATATAAGCAAAGTAAAGAGATAGAGTTTAGAGAATTCAAACTCGGGTTTATAGTGGTTCGACACTTCCTTGCCTACGTCTACTCTCCTCAACCTCCTAACCGAGTGAGGGTTCCACTAACTTGAAACTTCAACCAAACTTCCAATCTTCTTACACTTGGATTCCGGCTCCAATAGGCTCTTACACAATCTCTTCAAGATTCAACCCTCTTGAAGACTTTAACACTCAGATTGTTACAAGATATAATCACTCAACCTAGCTTAAAGATGGCTCAAATACAAGACAAAGCTAGGATGACAAACAAGAGTGCACTAAAGGATATGCAAGTGGTGATTTAATGCACTATGAAAAAAATGAGAGCTTTTTGATCAAGAACAGGTAGGTGGGCTTTGAATGCAAGTGTTCTCTTGTCAATAAATGAAGCGGAGCTCTCAATTTATAGGTTTCTAAGCTCGGGAGTCAAAAACAGCAAAAGGTAACCTCGTCCGATCGAGTTAGGAGTCGACTAGTTCACTAGCCGTTGGAGCATTTAATGCATGACAAGTTACCGTTGCCTCAACTGGACATCGACCGGTCCTCGATCGGACCATGACCGGTGAAGGAATCATCTCGATCGGGAAGAGAATATTACTGGGAGAGAGAGAAGGTTTTTGACCTTCCTCGACCAGACGACCTCAATCGGTTGAGCCTTTTTGGCCCCGAAAAACCTACTTTTTGATTCCTTTCTTTTCTAACACTTAGGCAAGGTCTTTAAGTAAATTATTAAGTCAATTTTGAAACATTTTGCCTAAGGTAAATTAGTTAAAAACTCGGGTTTTAATGAAATCGACGTTTTAAAGAATAAACCGAGTTTTCTAAGATGCATGAAACGTATGAAAATCCTAAGTGCACTCATGCATTCATCTTACATTAGGTTCCTATGATCATAAGTTTTCCAAGCGTCTCGATCTTGTATCCATTTGGTCTTTTGATGAATTTTCGAGTTTATACCTGAGATTCTTAAACATTAAACCAATTAGTCACTTAACCATGATTTGTTATTATCAAAACCCGATTAGGAGAACCCTTGGGCTAACACATAGGTAATTATAATTAGATTCTTTATAGAATAAAGAAATGTATTATGAATATCTCTATATATTCTAGGTTAGGAGGGGAAAAGTTATGAGAGGGAAATGTGTTTGTGAGGATTATACATGGTAGATAGAGATATGAGGAAGAGTGAGATACCCAATGAAGTAAGGGCTTGCGATTTAGGGTGTGAATGTAAGGAGAAAGAGTGAAAGACACTCAGAGGGGCAAGAAGGCTCGGCTCATGATGTAGGGTGAAGATATGATGAGTAGGAAAACATGCAATGTTTCAAAACCCAATAATTGTATTTGTTTCTATCATTTGTGATATTTTCTATTATATAGTAGAATATTATTTCTTATATATGAATGTAGGTATAGTCAGTCAAAACATTTTAAAACCTTGTGTATCTTTATGTGTGGAGGATTTTATATTATGTTTTTCCATTAATGTATTTGTATTAAAGCTTCCACATGCACAACAAGTGGTATTAGAGTTTTCACATGCATGATAAGTGTTATGAGAGCCTTTGTTGAAGATGTCAAGACGAGCATTGGTTAAAGTTATTATTTTATATGCATCCCTACAAAAATCATATGAGATAGTGGTGACTATGATTTTAATTGGAAAGAGGACGTTGACAATTGATGAGATGTCAAATGCTCTTTGAGAGACCAAAAATATTAAATAGTCAATTCGTCTCATGCACAACAAACTCTTACAATGAATTCTGAATCACGTCATGGTAGGAGTATATCGCAAGGGAAATATTATGATAGGAGAAATAATCATTCCCGATGCTTCTAAAGGGATATGAAGTGTTATTACCATCATAAAAAATTCTTGAATCTCAAGAGACTTCAGATTTTACTAGTATTGCTAATGAAGAATTTGATAAGGGAAGGTCATGTTATTTTTGTTATAGTTGAAGAAAATTTTGTTGATCATTGGATTTTGGATTCTAGATGTTGTTTTCATATGTGTTGTTTGATACCTATAAGGAATGTGATACTAATATCCCCTTAATAAGCAATGATTCAAGCTGAAAAACCATTGGGATTGATACCATAAAGGTGAAGATGTTTGATGATGTTTGATGATGTTGTGAAGATATTGAGTAATGTTAAGCATGTTCCTAAGTTAAGGATGAGTTTAATTTCTCTAGGGGCTCACTTTGAACTATGGTTTTTGTTTTTTTCAAAGAACATTATAATAAATATTAATAAGGTACTTTGATAGCCATGAAAAGGAAAATATGAAAAATTTATACACCTTGATTGGGAAAACAACTTTAGGGGCTATGAAGGTAGAGCTAAGCCATGATGAGCCTTTTGCTAGTGTTAAAGAAGTTAAAGTAGAAGAGTGCAATAAGATGATTAAGACTCTATTTTCAACTAAGAGTAGTCATTGGCACAAAAATGAGACTATTCGTAAAAAGAATGAAGTTATGAAAAATACAAGAATAGTTTCTCGAGTCAAGTTCAATAAGAGTTTGAACTTGATACATGTTTATTTTCATTAATTATGAGGATTGAGAAAATTTGAGTCAAGGTGGATATTGTTAGGGTAACTCTAATGATTTATTTTTTATTTTTAGGAGAGTCAATATTTATAAAGTTTTTGCTTTGATAAATTATCTTTTTTAAGTATGATTATGATTAGGAAACTATTTGTTTAAGGATAACCCATAGATTTCTATAAATATGTGGTTCTATATAGGATTTTAAGAGAGGGGAAAAAGTAAGCAACGAGTGAAGAGAGAAAGTCAAAGGTTATTGGGTTTTTGATAGAGAAAGATTGAGAAAGTTTGAAGTGTGTATTTCTAAAATTTATTAATAAATTTAATCTCTCTTTTCCTATGAATATATGCAATTATGTTGAACTACTTAAATATTTTTTTCTTCTCTATTTCACTTTATTTTTCATGTTGCATTTGGGTATTGTGGTTTCTCAATAAGTGATAGAAGAATCCTGATTGAAGATATCTAAAAGAGTCTTATTATTTGAAGATTTCAAAAATAGTAAAGAGAATAAAACACAAAAAATGATTGTGAAACAAATTTTAGTTGAAGGTGGAGTCAATTGTACTCTCATCAAATGACATAAGAAGTAAGGAGATCATGGTGCACTATAAGGCCATGATGTACAAAGGGAACTATGGCACACGAGGATAGCAAGGCACCTCCTACCACAACATGATTCAAAATTCATCATAAGAGTTTAGTTAGTATTAGACAAAATACTTGAACGCATACCTACCAAAGACACATTTTAGCTATCTCTCTTTAGTCCTTGTTTACATTTTTCCTCCCTTAAAATTTTATATAAAACCACATATTTATAGGGTTCTATGGGTTAACTCTAGACCAATGGATTTTTAATCCGAATCAAACTTTAAAGTCGTGTTTGGTTCTAAAAAAGTATAAAGGAAAGAAAAAAATGTTAAAGAAAATTATTTTTTCATATTTGGTTGTTCAATGAAAAATACCAAAGAAATTTAAATATAATTAAAATTATTTGAAAACTTATACATTTGCAAGTTATTTAATCTTTATTTCAAGGAATACTATACAATAAATAGTGATATTAATTTTTTCTTACTATTTCAAAATTTAACATAATTTTTAAAGATGCAAAGTAAGTATATATATTTTTTTATATAAATTTTTTATTTTTTTAAAATAAAAATATATTAACTATTTTCTAGTTTTTTTTAAAAAAAAGAAAATGTATTGATTGTCTATTTTTAAAAATAGAAAACATAAAATATATTTCCACTACTAATCACGAAAAAATAAAATAAAATAAAATCTAATAGTAAAAAAAAATGAGTAATCTTAGAATGAGTATTGACGAGACTAACAAGAAAAGCTCGCCATGGAGACATCTTATTACATATTCCTAACCCAAAAAAGGGCACATATGGAACCTCCTTTTTCTTCCAATGCACCAACAAACAAAGAATCCCCATCATTGAATACGAGCCATGGCAAACATGAACATTAAATGGTAGTTTGACAATATTTTCAAAAATAGGCTATAAAAAAATAAATTTTGAAAACGATTTTTATAATTATCTTTAGAAATTAAATTTTGTTGAGAATTCAAATATGAAATCATTTTTCTCTAACTTAATACTTGTTTCTAGTTTCTACCACCACCCGGGACAGATCATTCAGGGAGATATTCGGATGAAAGCATTTGGGTATAGCACAACCGCTCGACCAATATTATCGGATAATGGGGGGTTTGGGGACGAACCACCGGAGCGTCGACACCCAACAAGGGGTCATATGGCGCCCCAATGAACAAATTGCCCAAGAACTACAAAACCTCCACAGATTATAGTGAACTACTCGTACAAGTACGAGGTACGAGGTACGAGGTACGATTCCCAAGTTGAAAAGACATTACTAATGGAATGCTTCTCCCAAGGAAACACCATGCGTCGGCTGGACCACTAGCAAGCCCTATGAAGTTTTCTAAGTTTGGCCTTACACAAGTTCCTTCTCAAAGGGAAAATCAACATCCACCAAAGAAAAACTATAAAAGCTAATGATCGACAAGCAAGAGAAGGGTAGAGGAAAAACACGAAGCTCAACCTATTGGTTCCAGAGAGGCTGGTCGACTCTTCCCAACAATTTTTTCAAAAGGTTCTTGTACCAACATTACCCATGAAATTATAATACATTTATGTAAAATGCAAAATTTTTTAAAGTATTGTATATTTTTAAAATTGTTTTTCACAATGCTATACTAGAAAACAATTAAAAAAACATCTAAAATTTATGTTGACTGTTTTTTGTTCTAAAGAAGAGAAATCAAATAAACCCAAAGTTTAGTTTCCACTCCAAGTATGGATGTGCTCATTTAGATACACTTTTTGGTTTTTCATTTTTTAAAATAGAAAATGATAATAATTTTTATGTAAAAAAATAACAACTTATATTAAAAGGGTAATAATTTTTAAAAATTGTTTGAAAAAAATTAAAATATCAATAAATTTTTACTAACTCAAATTTTAGAACTTTTATAAAATAAAAAAATTAAGGATGAACCCATACCTTTTTAATAAAAATGATTACTATTGTCTATTTAAAAAAAATAAAAATAAAAAAGTGTATCCAAACAAGCCCTACATTCTTTATTTTCTCATTAGAATTCAATACACTAACCATATATGACACATTAGTAATGAAGGACAAAACACTAACCATTCAATTCAATTCCCTGAAAGTCAAATAATCCCAAAGCAATCACATGATACCATCCCTTTCACCCACCCATTAGACCTTGTTTGGTATAGAAAATCACAATTTTTAAAAGACAATATTGGATGGAAAAACTTTTTGAAACAACATTTTCTTGGCTTCCATATTAAATGTTTATTTTTCCTTGAGTTATTACCTCTTTAAACAAAATTAGCCAGATATAAGATCACTTGTTGAGCTAAAAAAATAGCTAAAGTTTAACCAAACAAGACTTTACAATTGCAGCAAAAAGGCACATTGGTGAGGAAACATGTGGAACCAGCATATATGAATCATAACGCCCATCATATATAACACTGGCATGGGAAAACAAAGAAGGAAAATAGATTGAAACAGTTAAAATCCAAACCCTAAAAAATCAATTCAAAGTCTCGAAAATCAAGCAATAACAACCCTTTTTCCAATTATGGTTGTAATCAAGAACATACCCATTTGCCAATGAACAAACCTGATTCTAAACAGATGCAGAAACCCAATTCAAATTCAAAAACCTACCATAAGCATCTGAAATATCATACAGTAACAACTCATTTCCCCCCAGTTACCATTAACAAAACCTAATAGTGAAGAAAGAGAGAAAGCAAGTTGAAATTCAAATCCATGTACCGAATAACCAATCGACAAACCCTAATTTTGAACCAACAGAGACCCCCCAATTCAGATTGAAATCATTATAATAACAATTGAACCAAATCTGAAACAATCGTCCAAGAACAACCTTTTTTTCACATTATAATTGCGATAAAGAACACATCCATGTGCCAAATCAAACCCAGTTCAAATTCGACACACCCACAGAAAACTAGATCAAACCCGCGTTTCCGCGTCACAATTGCCGCCGATCGAGACGATCAAACCGGAAGATTGACGACGTCGCTTTTCGGGGACTCATTGGTGAGCATCAAAGGCCGGTCCTTGGCCTCCTCCCCATCGTCGTTGTCGTCGTCCATGTCGGCCGTGGACAGATTGATGCAGGAGCAGCGCTCCAGAGACGCGAAGAAGGCTGATGCCACGCTGGTGCCGACCCACGTCGCCATACCGTTGAGCTTTTCGTAGGACAAGAAGCTGGAATTCTCCATTTCGAAGTTGAAACCCTAAGAGAGAGAATGCGATAAACGAGGGAGAGTTGTAGAGAGAGAGAGAGGACAAAATGTTAATAATAAGACAAATGGACTTGGTCTGAACAATGTCACGTTTGGTGGAATGGACCGTTGAAAAAAAGACAAATTATGGATTATTTTTATTGGGGAGTAGTTTTTGTTGCTTTTTTTGGTAAAATTATATTAAAATTTCATTATGTTATTACAAGTAATTAAAATCAGTTTTAATTACCTTTTATGAGGTTGTTTTTATTTATATATATATATATATATATATATATATATATATATATATATATATATATATATTTTTTTTTTTTTTTAAGAAATAAATAAAAAATTTTAAGAAGTAGAAAATTTTTTCATTCTTATTTCCTTTTTTGAAGGAGGTTTCGTAAAAATAATTTCCTTCTATGGATTATTGATTTTGGAATTATAAGTCTATTCAACCTAAAAAACATTATCAATAGATTTTTATTTTAACAAAAATGGAATAAACTGGAATAAAACTCCATCCTCTGTCAGGGTTATCGGAGCCATGTATCCAAACACTCCTAATAAGCAGAGTCCTACGTGTCACGCCACGTCAGACAGATGTACTATCACCGTGGATGGATAACTGAGAAAAATGCCCACACAAAAGAAACAAATTCACAGAGAAAAAATGGCGACCCTCTCGATTCCGCTGTCTCTTCAACACTCCTCTCCAAAACGGCACCGTTTTTCTGTTCCAGAACTGCACTCACCATTCCGAATCAGCTGCTCTGGTACAAAACCCACATTCCGAACTCAATTTTATTGTTACTGTTAGTATTGCTTTTGTGGGTTGGTTTGAAATGGAGTTGAAATGGTGAAATCATCAAGAAAAATCGATGCCCATTTCAGAAAACTCGTAATTGAATAATGGGTAGTTTTTCAAATTTGAGCATTGGATTGATTTATGTGTAATTGGTTGTGACTTTGTTTTTTGAAGGTTTGGGTATTTGGTTTGCTGCATGGAAATTTTTTCCTGGAAAATAGACACAAAAATGGCTTAATTTGGAAGAAATTTTCTATGGAAATCATAGACAGTTGAAATGAATAGCTGGTAATTTTCAATTTTGATGTTTTTTTTATCCATGATGCGTGTTCTTAGTTTTGGGCATTGCCTGATATGAATTGTTCGCTGCATGGAAAAGTTTTCCTGGAGAATACACAACAGGGCATAATTGGAAGAAATTTTCTAGGAAAATCACTCTTGAAATGAATGATGGGTAATTTTCCATTTTGATCATTTGTTTATGTGTAAACACTCTGTTTATTTCCTTATTTGAAGGTTTGGGTATTTGCTGAAATGAATTGTTTGTTGCATGGAAATTTTTTTTGGGAAAAATACAAAAAAAGAAAAAAGGGCATAAATTGGAAGAGAATTTCTAGGAAAATCAGATTGTTAAAATGAACTTGTTCATAAGGTAATCAACTGAGACATGAGGTTTCAATCCATGTTTGATAATTTTTTACACCATAATTGGCATTTGATTTAGTGCTTTTGTTTTGGAATATATGATTGCAAGTTGCATACATTGAGTATGTCAAACAGTAGCAACAAGGTCGGTTTTGTACTGTAAGCACTATATTAGTTAACATGCTCGTCGTCATGTTGAACATAATGGTTAGGTGTTTCAGGTTGCTCTTCAAGGTTGGATAAGTAGAACCCCGGGGCTAGTTACTGAATTCAGGGCTAAGAATAAACCTCACGTTGATTTTCTTTTTCAGTAGTTTGTATCTTACACTTTTGTAGCTCAACCTTGTTTATCCAAGTTCAGGAATTTCTTTTAAGAAATCTGAAGTTTCAGCATTTTACATGGTGTGTTACTCTGGATATAGTTGTTAGTTTGAGAATAAACCGAATGTAATTTTTTTTAGCAGTTTGTATTTTCCATTTTCATAGCCCCATTCATGAATTACTTTTAGAAATATACAAGTTTCACTTTGTGTATTAGTCTTAATACTTGTCTGGCTACCAAGAAACCGGGAAAGGAAAATTGGGGATCTTACAAGTAATTGGGGTTGCAACATGCCTTCTGAGATTTTGATTCATTTTTTCTTTTTATCCTACCAAATGGACCATAAATTGTCCATCCTGTCTGTCCTTTCTCCTACTCTGCTTGCCTGATTTTGCTTTTGGGATGTTCTATTATGGTATATTTGTATGATTTCCAGTTCGTCGAGCTGATAAATGATTTATGTTTGCTGTTCTTGAGTGCAGCTAGCTGGGATAGTCCTGAACTAAAGGCAAGCTCATCACAGTTAAAGGAACTTAAAACTGTAGCTTTTGGGATTCTTGCTGTTTGTGCCGTGACTGCTGCCTCACCTGTCATTGCTGCCAGTCAGGTTAAGAGCATACTCTCATTTTTCGGTTCCATTATTACTCAAATGAAGCAAAAACCAAATTATCAACTTCTTGGGACATTGGACCACCCTATGTTAAACACATCCATCTCTCCACAGTCATTGTTTATCATAACATTAATGTGAATTCTTGTCACTGTATTGTTTGCTCTTCTATTTTTCTGGATTCCCACCTGAAAGTTCCCTCATTCACAGCTATAAAACTCTTCATTGAACCCCATTTCCTCTTTTTCTTCAGTCATCCATGTTCTTTCTAACTAATTTACTCCTGTTACTGCTGCTGATGATAATGAGGATGTCTATAAATTATGATGTTGTCGTATGTTTGCAGAGGCTGCCTCCATTGTCCACAGAGCCCAACCGCTGTGAGCGGGCATTTGTTGGAAACACGATCGGTCAAGCAAATGGCGTTTATGACAAGCCAATCGACCTCCGCTTCTGTGACTACACGAACGAGAAATCCAACCTCAAGGGGAAGTCTCTTGCAGCAGCACTCATGTCAGATGCTAAGTTTGATGGTGCAGACATGTCGGAGGTAGTGATGTCAAAGGCTTATGCCGTTGGAGCCAGCTTCAAAGGTAAGTAGGCTTGATTTTTTGCCTTCTCTGACTAATTTGCTTGAATATTTCATAGTCCTCGTTTCATAATCTTCTTGGAGACTTGGAATGAGTCTTCGTAGACTTAAAGATGTTTTAGTATAGTTTTGTTTTACAGATTTAGTCTTATTTTTCAATATTTTGTCTGAATATAAAAAGCAAAAAATTAATATCTGTTTGGTAGTTGTCTGAATATAAAAGTCAAAAAAGAAAAATGTTTGTTTGACCATGTTTTCAAAAACAATTATTAAAAATGAATTATTATTTTCTCAATCTATTTTTGTGTAGTTTAATGGTCTTTTCTCGAAATACAAAAGTTTTCACCAATTTTTTTGTGTTTTTAATGGATTTCTTAGAACACTTAAAAGAAAAAAAAACATTTCAAACTTATTCTTAAAAATCGACCTATTCTCATAACAAATTCTTGGAAAGTTATTTTTATTTCAAAATTTGCTAAAATGTGTTTTTAAGTTGGAAAACTATTAACAAAAAGCAGTTGTTTCAAGTTTTCGAAACAAAATCCTATTTGAAAACTTGAATATGAAAATAAATAAATAAATAAATTCTCGGCTGATTCTTCATGAGGGAGTAGTGCACTAATATACAATTATTTCTCAAAACACTTGAAAAATATCTCAAATTTGTTTTGAAAAACATTTCTTTTTAAAGAATAAATTCTCAAAAGATTCAAATGTGCACTTAGGCGATTAACTTTTTTCTGAAATTTAAAGTTTGAATTAATGACACTCTTGCATCGATCTTTTTAGATTTTGGATAAATTCATACCTATTCAGACTACAGACGAGAAAACAAACCCAAGCTAATTAAGTTTCTGCAGGATCATGACCTGACTTCCAAATATTTGCAGGTGTAGACTTCACGAATGCAGTTCTGGACCGGGTGAATTTTGGGAAGGCCAATCTCCAAGGAGCTGTGTTCAAGAACACTGTATTATCAGGCTCCACCTTCGACCAAGCTCAGCTGGAAGATGCAGTGTTTGAGGACACCATTATCGGCTACATCGATCTTCAGAAGATTTGTACAAACACCAGCATCAATGCAGACGGAAGAGCTGAGCTCGGATGCCGGTAACCGTTTTTTCTTTCATCTCCCTGCATCTCCCTTAATTCAATCTTCTCAAGGTTGATGATGGAGAGATCAGCTGCCAATTTTTATGTTGGTGATTTTGTAAGCATGTATCATTGACTATTTTAAGCTATTTTGTTTTGATTATTACGAGAAAAGGCGAGATTATGACATATTTTGTAAAGTTTATCGAATGTTAAAAGCAACATTTGAAGATCAAATGCAGTTTTTAAAAGTGTTGGGTGATTTTTTCAGTCTTATTTTCTTGAGCTTCTTCAAAGGAATAGAGTCCAACCTTCTCCTCACTGTTGATACAGTCCCAAAAGTTAGCCATTTCGATCTCTTATTAAAAAAAAATAAAAATTGAAATTTTATTAATTTATAATTATAATGAGAAAAAGGTTTGGTTTAATGAAATTTTATTAATTTTAATATCATCTTTTAAAAATTAAAAATTATGGATTAAATTTTAACTTTAATTTCAATTTCTAACTCGAATTAAAGAAAATGGTTTTCTTAAATCTGCATTTGGGAGAATAAAAAATAGTTTTTCAATTTCAAAAACATATTTGATAAATGTTCAATTAAAGATGATTCCTTAAGAATTTGTTAAACAAATATAAGGTATTCTAAGAAACAGTCAAAACAAAGAAAATGGGCTTGAAAGGTTGCACTAGAAAATATTTTTAAAATTAAATTAAATATATCTAAAAATTAGAAAGACATATTTCAAAAAGACTCTACATAAATGGGAATGCAACAAAGTGATGCAACCCAAATTGAATGGGTGCAATGTCCAAAGGATGTAACTCTAAATTAAATACTACCTTGGAGTCTATGAATAAGATCAAAGGTAGTGATGTTGATAGGATGGGTTCGGAATAGGTCGTCTTGATTCGACCTTATTTCATTTATATAAATTAATTCTTATCCCCGTTTTATTTATATAAATTAACTTTTATCCCCCTTTTATTAAAAAAAATTAAATGGATTATGGTGAAAGAAGAAGATTAAAAAATATGATATAGTCTTCTCATTGTCAATTGATGGATATTCATATAGAAATAACATTTCATGCATAAACCTTGACTAACTAAATTAAAAGAACAAGTTTATCTTCTTCTCTAATTCAAACTCTATCTTCTACTTTAATTTAAACACAAATTCATCTTCTATTTTAATTCAAACTTGTTAGCCCAAGGATTTTTAAGTATGTTTTGATGAAAATAAAACATGGTTAAATGTACTAACATGTGTAAATCAAGTAAAAAAATCAAAAGAAAACTCAAGTTCGCTCAAAAAAGGTTCAAATGGCATAAGGACATGGATCTTTGAAGACTCGTAAGGTTTAGAATTTTTTTATAAGATGAATCTATTGGGTGTACTTAGGATTAAATTGTTTTCATTCACTTCCATTACATTCATTCATATTTCATAAGAATAACCTTAAACGTTTTAAAATTGAAAAAATACAACTTGTACATTGAAACCTTAGGCTAAATTCCTTCAAAATCAACTTATAAAGGTTTCAAAATGATACGCGTAAGTGTATGGGAGGTCAGGTCTAAAAACAATCAAGTTGTTAAGTAAGAAAAAACTCAACTGGTCAAAGGGAACATTGAACTAGTCAAATCAGTTCAACCAGTTAAGTATTCCCAATCAAGATCAAATCAAAACACCCAAAAGTTTTATCCCTTCCAAAATCAATATGCTACCGACAAAAACTTTGTTTTTCCCAATTGAGAGTTGTCAAGCCTTATAAAGGACAAACAGGTACTTGCAATGCATTTATTGTTAAATGGCTACCCAACTAGTCGAATTTAAACTCAATCGGTTGAGACCTACTTTTGCATAATAAGGTACTTGAGATTGTTTTCTTATAAATTGAAAACTCTTATGCATTTATTGACAAGATAACGTTTGTATTAACTTGCTTACCTAATCTCTTCTCTCGTTAAAAGCTCTCAACCAATTGCATTTACTCTTTCACTTGTAAATCTATTTAGTACACCCCCATTATATTCATCATAACTTCTCTGTATTGAGTCATAATTGTACTATTGAGTGTTGTTAAAAGTTCAATATTGGTGAAAGGTTGAGTATTTGAATTTACAATGTTTTTACAAAATCAAACATAAAAATTATGTTTTAAAACAACATATTCAAATAAGTCTTTTGTTTTTTGTTTTTTTTAAATAACTTATCAAACACTCTTATTTTTATAAAATATTAAAAAATTATTATTCTTCTTTAACTTAAAAACATTTTTTAAAAATAAATACTAAAATATGTCCAATTTCCAAAGAATGAGACCTTAAATTAAAGAGTGTCTTGGTGTCTATAAAGAGGATTAATGGTAGGGATAACAACCGAATGAATTTGAAAAATAGGTCACCTCATACCAACCTCATCACGTTTATATAAATTAATTATTCTCATACCCATCCTAATAAAAAAATTAAACGTGATAGAGTAGGATATGCTAATTTTTTTTTAAAATAAAAAATTATTATATTGTAAATAAATATATTTGATGTACAAATAAAGTATTATAATTTTTTATCACTTATTTGGTTGAAAAACATTTTAAAATTATTTTATATGTATTAAAAATAAGAAAATAAAATATCTCTCTCTATATATATCCATATAACCAAGGCGAGCCAGGGTTAGTTAGGAAAAATAATACCTAACCCATCTTGGGTTATAAAACAAAAATCTCAAATCCTATTTTTAATTTCAAACTCACCCTATCATCATCCTTAGTCCGAGTGTCTCCAATTTATTTGTTCATTCAACCACCAAATTCTTCATATCTCTGTGCCATTCCATATCTTTGAACATTCTTTTTTCTTCTTGCATCAAAATTTCTATTTACTATTATTTAACTGAAAGAGTATATAAATTCTTAATAGACTTCTTATATTTGAATGGTATTTGAGGTTTGCTTTCGTTAGGGCACAATGCAGGTAGACAAGTATAGCTTTATCGTGTGCATGCTTGCTATCCTCTCATGCATCGTAGAATGGATGATCTGTAAGTGATTAATTTTTTGAGATTGCATAATGTACTTAATATTGACACGTGCTTCACATTTTGCTTTAATTTTATGCACATGCTCATTGTGTTGAATTCTCAACATAATTTTCACATTTTAATTTCATTTCATTTCATTTCATTTTTATCACATGCTTCATTGTGCTTGATAGTAAACATAATTTTCACGTTTTCGTTTTCATTTTCACGTGGTATGGTTAGACACCCGTCTATTGGAATAGTACTGAGGTCATAAATTGTACAATTTTAGTCATGCCCATTTAAGGCTTTCACCATATGGTATAACTAAATGAATGTTTGATAAATCTTAATACTTATTATTTAAAAACTTAAGTTGATTTTAAGTTAAATTATTGTTAAATTGTTTAGTAAAATTAACTTAAATTTTATTTTAAATTATTAAATTAACATATTTATAGTAATTAATATTTATTATTAAAAAATTTATAATGAGTCATGAATCTAGAATCATGGTTATTAAATACAAGTATGATAAATAATAATAATAATAATAATAAGTTAACTATTTTGACTTAAATTAAGTTATTAAGTCACTTTAAATCATTAAATTGATTTGCCAAACACTCTCTAACTTTTATAATTTTGCAAAACTAATATGTTATTAAATGATTTAATTTAAGTAAATAAATTTAAAAATACTAACATATCAAATTGATATTATAACAAACTTTTAGAAGCTTAAAGTGTTACTTAACCAATTTTTTATATTTTTAAAATAACATTTTTATATAATACTCTATTTGTTTAATTATTATCCATATTTATATAATCATTTTTTCAAATAACCTTCAAAAAAACAATTGAAAATAACTTACAATTGTTTTATGAAAAAAAAAAGCCCTATTTTCTAGTTATCAAATGTATTTTTCTAATATATTTTTTCTTAAAAATAAAAATTATTATAAAAAAAAAAAGTTGTTAAATAGAACCATTGTTTCTAGCAAATTTTGGCTTACATAAGATACAATTTCCTATTAAATTGAACTTTTACAAATCAATTAGATTCAAATAATTACATTTTTTTTCATGCTAAAACTTAAACATTCTTATTTAATTTTTGGTTCTTATTTTGCCTTTGACCCAATTTTATTAGGATGTCCCTAGTTTAAGTTCTAATGTGTTTCTATAATATTTTCCTTTGTATCATTCATATCACATTTGGTTACATGTCATTCTATTGATTGCCAATTTTAACCACATAATAATTTTTACACCATGGGTTGTCACATGAATTGATTCCACAACCAATAATTGAATGCCAAAGGTAATAGTCATGTTGGATGACCTAAAATAGTCCAACAATAATTGGTTGGCAGCTTTCACAACTTGCCACCAGCTGGCCTCTTGCTTTGAGCTTCATTTCTCTTCCCTACATCATACTATAGAAATGGTGTGGAAAAGCTCCATAAATGGGGGAAATTTCTAGTTGAAAATTGGGAAAATTTATGTAGAAATATGAAGAGGTAGGGAAGAATAATGAGAAAGAATTAGTTCATGTTTCACAATCTCATTTTATTCATTAATATGGTTTTGTTTTGTGAGATTTTATTAATCAAATCACGTATACACACGAACAAAAAAAAAAAAAAGACAAGATTTTTAACGTGGTTCGATGATCAATATGATCGTGACATCATGTAGTGCACCGACACTCAATAATCCACCAATCAAACAAAAAGAAAAATATCACAATGGCCAAAACTCTCTCATTTACTTCTCAATTGCAATTGCACTCTAGTATGACCATGGCTTTTTCCTCACTTGTTTCTATTTTACACTTTTATTACCTAATATTAACTAGGTTAACTATGCCAAATATATATACTTTAATACTTAACATTAATAACTTTTAATTTAATAAATTTATAAAATCTAGACTAAATCTTCTTAAATTATTAAGTTAAAGTTTGGATGTATTTTCTATATTTTTACTTTTAAAAATAAAAACTTCTATACAAAATATAATAACTCTTGTACAAAAAGTAGAAATTTACCTTTCATTTTTCAAAAAACTTTTTTCAAATTATAACAATTTGGTGGAAGTAAAAACATTTTGCTTCCTTGAATTTTAAAAAAAATTTAGTAGTGTTTTCAAGTATGCAAAATATAAACCTACTTTTTATATAAAAATTCTTATATTTTGTATAAGACCTTTTATTTTTAAAAACAAAAATAAGATATGTATTCAACATGCATTAAGTAATTTGATTAAAATTTATGTATAAGTCCCACTACAATATCGAATTAGTACCTATTAAACGACAGTAAAAATCACTTTATGTCATAGGTGCAATTTGATTTTATTACATTGTATCTAACTTACATCCCAATATTTTATAACTTAATCACATTCTTTTGTACCTCGGTCTTATTTGTTTATACATAGTTACATTTTTTTTGTCCTTTTATCTCATTTGTTTATACTATCATCTAACGAAACTCGAAATTATATGCTTGATAAGTACTAAGTTTGCATATATCCTACAATGTTCCTTGTATATATATTATAACTCATAAAAGGAACCTTGAGTACTACGTTTTGAGAATAGGGTGGGGAGAGGTCTCATATTTATGTTGGGGACCAAAAACCAAGTCCAAGAACAACTTGGATGCCCACTAACTCAATTGACCACACATCTTTCAAATTTGAGTTGGGTTTCACATGCATTGTTGGTGGCCTAGAGGTGGTTACAAATTTTATTTTTAATAACAATTGAGAAATTCAAAGTCCCTTGTCCATTTCTATTAATTGGTTATGTGCCTGCAAAGTTTACACTCATACCAATGGAGATCCATTGTCCATTCCTTTTCAATTGTTTCCATTCAACCACCTTACCAACAATTTTTTCTTTTTCTTTGTTTCCCCATGGTAACTCTTTTCAAGGCTATGTTGGGAACTTATTAGGAGAAAAAATAGCAAAGAAAAGAAAATAAAAAAATATATTTAAAAATTATTTTCTTATGTTTAGATTGTCAAAAAAAAAAAATTATTAAAATTGATTAAAAAAATTTATACTTCAAGTGATTTAACATTTACATAGAAAAAAACTAAATTTAATAAAAATTAAAATTTAAATTGGTGAAGAGAAAAAAAAAATTTGAATGGCATGTAAAATAAAATGTAATGAGAAAAAAAAAATTTCTCCATTTCTATACAGGTAGGCTAGTAGGAAAGGGAAGTAGAAAGAAATAAGTAAAGAATATATATTTAATCAGAAAGTCGAACAAGACAATAAGTAAAGTGGAACTAGTAAGACAGAAAAGAAGATAAATAAGGTCACTATTCATAAAGTTAAGTAAGAAAGGAAAAAAAAGTTCTTTAGTTACAATAATCTCCCAACCAATAGTACCAATAATACCGGTAGTCTGCAAACCAATAGTACTAGTTAAAAAGTCTTAGTAACTTGGGAAGGGTATTGCCAAATATTAGTCAAGTAAGACAAGAAAGAACTGATCTTTCTTACCAAGAAGAAATAAAAAGAGAAAAAAAAAGGTTTAAACTCAATAAATCTTTCTGAAAAAACTTCTCCAAATTTATTTATCTATTTTTTTTTTCTCTTTTGTAAATGAGAAGATATATAATGTTTAAAATATTTTTATGATTGATTTTTGTTGTATTTTTTTATAATAAATTAAACAAGAAACTATGCTTACTTGAGAGTCTAGTAAACAAAATTATGAATGGGAACTCATTTCCTCTCATTCTCTACTTATTTTTCATATTTCATTAAGAAATTAGGGTTCTTCTTGGTAATTATTTTTTAAAATAATTTTTAAGAACAGTTTTTGAAAATTGTTTTATAATGTTTTGTAAAAGAAAGGTTTGTTTAGGAATTTGAAATGTTTTTAACATGTTTTTAATTTTTTTAAATATGTTTTAAAAATAATTTGTATATCTAGAATTTTATTTTTAGTCATTATACATGTTTGTATAATTATTTTTTAAAACAATTCTCACAGAACAAGCGAAAATTAACAACAAAAAATAACTAAAAGATATTATATGAAAACATCATGTTTTCCATTCTTGAGAACATAAAATAGAACTGTGGTTGCTAAATGTGTTTTTCATTTTTTTTTTCGAAGATAGAAAACTGTTCTCGAAAATAATTGTTAAACAGACCCTAAATTATTTTCCATTATTGCACAACTTCTATAATTTGTAATAAATAAATAAATTCATGTTACTCTTCTCAAATATTACTATTGTATTGAAGGTTACTAATACAAATAAATAGATAAATTTTAATAATATAATCAAGATATCAAAGTTTTTTTTTTTTTGTAAACATAAAATATAGATAAAATAGTACCGATTTTATAATTTTCACCTGCTCATAGTATTTTTAAAAAAAATAATTTTAACTAGAAATGAAATCATAGATACCATTAATTATTAAAATTATAACCACAATTTAGCATAAATATTTATAAAAAATCTTATATTTTGTATAAGACTTTTTACTTTTTAAAACAAAAATAAGATATGTATTCAAACATGCATTAGGTAATTTGATTAAAATTTATGTATAAGAACCACTACAATATCGAATCAATACCTATTAAACGACAATACAAATCACTTTATGTTATAGGTGCAATTTGATTTTATTACATTGTATCTAACTTACATCCCAACATTTTATAACTTAATCACATTCTTTTGTACCTCGGTCTTATTTGTTTATACGTAGTTACATTTTTTTTGTCCTTTTATCTCATTTGTTTATACTATCATCTAACGAAACTCGAAATTATATGCTTGATAGGTACTAAGTTGGCATATATCCTACAATGTTCCTTGTATATATATTATAACTCATAAAAGGAACCTTGAGTACTAAGTTTTGAGAATAGGGTGGGGAGAGGTCTCATATTTATGTTGGGGACCAAAAACCAAGTCCAAGTACAACTTGGATGCTCACTAACTCAATTGACCACACATCTTTCAAATTTTAGTTGGGTTTCACATGCATTGTTGGTGGCCTAGAGGTAGTTACAAATTTTATTTTTAATAACAATTGAGAAATTCAAAGTCCCTTGTCCATTTCTATTAATTGGTTATTTACAACTCATACCAATGGAGACCCATTGTCCATTCCTTTTCAATGTGTTGTTCTCTTGTCTACTCAATTTTCATCTGCAATTATTTCATCTCCCTTCCACTTCCCTTTCTATTGTGTCTTTGGAGGTTGGGGTTTCCATTCAATACCAACAATTTTTTCTTTTTCTTTGTTTCCCCATGGCAACTCTTTTCAAGGCTATGTTGGGAACTTATTAGGAAAAAAAATAGCAAAGAAAAGAAAATAAAAAAATATATTTAAAAATTATTTTCTTATGTTTAGATTGTCAAAATATATATATATATTATTAAAATTAATTAAAAAATTTATACTTCAAGTGATTTAACATTTGCATAGAAAAAAACTAAATTTAATAAAAATTAAATTTTAAATTGGTGAAGAGAAAAATAAAATAAAAATTGAATGGGCATGTAAAATAAAATGTAATGAGATTTAACTTGAGTTTTATTTTTCTCCTTTTTTTTTTCCCTATTTCTTTCCATTTGTTTCCTTTATTTTCTTTTCTCTCATCTTCTCCCCATGCTTTCTGGGAGCCTAAAATTTTATTTCATTCTTCAAAAAATTGAGGAAAAATGAAACAAAATAAAGATGGCTAGTCTATACCGCGTAGGCTAATAGGAAAGGGAAGCAGAAAGATATAACTGATCTTTCTTACTAAGAAGAAATAAAAAATGAGAAAAAAAAAAAAGGTTTAAACTCAATAAATCTTTCTAAAAAAACTTCTCTAAATTTATTTATCTATTTTTTTTCTCTTTTATAAATGAGAAGATATATAATGTTTAAAATATTTTTTATGATTGATTTTTATTGTATTTTCTATAACAAATCAAACAAGAAAAATTACTTACTTGAGAGTCTAGTAAACAAAATTATGAATGGGAACTCATTTCCTCTCATTCTCTACTTATTTTTCATATTTGATTAAGAAATTAGGGTTCTGCTTGGTAACTATTTTTAAAAATAATTTTTAAGAACAAATTTTGAAAACTGTTTTATAATGTTTTGTAAAACCAAGGTTTGTTTAGGAATCTGAAATGTTTTAAACATGTTTTAATACTTTTAAAAATAATTTCTATGTCTAGAATTTTCTTTTAATTATTATACATGTTGGTATAATTATTTTTTAAAACAATTTTCACAAAACAAGCAAAAATTAATAATTAAAAAATATTATCTGAAAACATCATGTTTTTCCATTCTTGATAACATAAAATAGAACTGTGGTTGCTTAACGTGTTTTCCATTTTTTTTCGAAGATATAAAACTGTTATCGAAAATAGTTGTTAAACAGACCCTTAAATTATTTTTCATTATTGCATAACTTCTATAATTTGTAATAAATAAATAAATTCATTTTACTCTTCTCAAATATTACTATTGTACTAAGGTTACTAATACAAATAAATAGATAAATTTAAATAATATAATCAAGATATCAAAGTATAATTTGTTTTTAAATTTTGTAAACTATTAGATAAAAGAGATAAAATAGTCTCGATTTTATCATTTTCACCTGCTCATAGTATATATATATATATTTTAAAATAATTTTAACTAGAAATGAAATCATGGATACCATTAATTATTAAAATTATAACCAAAATTTAGCATAAATATTTATAAAAAAATTCCTTTTTATCCTGAAACAAAAATAAATTTTAATTTGTAATATTTTAACCTCCAAACTTTAGTGGCATGCAAATGTCCATTTTATATGAGTAAAAAACAAATTAAATATAATAAAAATTATTTTAAAATTTTAAAAGCTTCCTTTAATACAAGTTTAATTGGCAAAAAAAAAAAATCTTTCTTTAGTACTTTAAATTCAAATTAAAAAAATAAAAAATAAAAATTATAGTCCACAACTAAACCTTATGATAGTGGATTATATAACAATCTTTCAAACAGTAGCATATCTTAGGAAGAGGCCAAACTATATTTGTTTCATTCTCATTCTCCATCGCATTCAAGGGTTGTTGGGTTTCAAATGTGTTGCATGCATTTGATCTAACCACCATTCTTCCAAGTTTCAAACCTAAAATTCCCACTTTCCATTCTTTACAGGAATATAATTGAAACTGGTATGGGTTTTACCCCTAATTGTTTCAATATTCTTCTTTTTTTCCAAAAATACCCTTGTAAAGAATGGTCCCAAAATCACAAAGGGCACATAGCTATTGATATAATTGTTGTAGGGTAATCAATATTTTCTTGTCTACCAAATGGGTTGGTGGCATTTTGGTCACCATGGAAAGTGGTTGCTGCTCGTGCCCTTGTATTTATAACATAGACCGAAGTTCTTGGATGCACTAAACTTCATTGGTGAGCTGAGAAAGAAAGAGGAAGTGAGGGAAAAGGGAGAGAAAAATTTTCCACTCCCTATAAAGTTTCTTGCTCAAATGAGTATTCCAAACAACAGCTTGTGAAGCAATGAGTACTGTCATAGTCTCTGCATGTGGATTGTTGTTGAGATGCTCATTTGAGGAAGCAACCTTAAAAATGGAGGGGTCTTCTTCTTCTTCTTCGGATATCAGATAAGTCTTTCCACTATTTTCTTGCAAGCCAAACATGTTTGATAGGCCTTCATGTTCTTCCCTGTCAAACATGTTAGCTAGCACCTAATTTTTCCCCCCCTTTTTTTTCTTGTTAATTGACTGAATATGTGTGTTTGATTTTTCTTGCCGGTCAACTAATGATGTGGGTACTATGAAACTTTCTCTCTTGCCAAACATGTTGTTTCTAGGGTTTTGTTGCCTCACTAAGATGTTAGTATTTAGATTTATTGCTGGCCTGTCATGTCAGAACATAATTTTAATGTTCTTACCATCCAAACATGTTTCTTTCCTGCCAAAGATGTTAGTATACTGAATTTTCTTGCTAGTCAAACAAGTGGGTGCTTAATTTAACTTTCTTGTTGGCCAACCAGCACTTCTCCTTTTTGCCAAACATGTTAGAAGGTGCTCAATTTTTCTTAATATTCAAACATGTGGGTTCTTCTTTCCTTCTTTCTTTCTCTCTTTCTCTAGCCACACTTGCCACCACTTAATTTTCTTACCAGCCAAACATGGCGTTATAAAAAGAAAAATAATTATAAAGTAGGAAAAGATACATAATTCTGTGAAAGATCAGTTATTTCTTCTTATTTATTGAGAGAATTCTAGTAGTAGTTGTTAGTTAATAAATCTTAAAATGTAGAATATATAATGGCATGGTTGTTTCTAATATTGTTTTACCATAAAATTTAGTGAATCAAAGTGATTCTTAAATAATATTTGAAAAATGTTTTGAAAAATATTTTTATATAACTGATTTCAAAAAACGTTTTCAAATACATCTTTTATCTTCTGTTTAGAAGCTATTTTTAAAAAATAGTTTTATGATTTTTAGGACATAAAACCCGAGATATGTTTTCAAGAAAACAATTTTTTTTAAAATTGTTTTGAAAACATGTTGTTTTTTAGAAACAAATTTGAGATGTTTGATTTATTTTTAAAAATGATGAAAAATACTTTAGGAACCTTTACATGGTATATAAGGAGACAGGGTTAAAGAATAAGTCTAAACAAATTGTTTTTATATTTAAATTTTTAAATAAAAACAGTTTGGTAGACTGATAAGGTTCAGCTGACAGTAGAGACACAGAAACCTGATCCAAGGTGAAAAATAGTATGATCAAATTAAGAAATAAAATAAAATAAAATAAAAATAAAATAAAATAAAATCACAGCTGACAAATAAATAATAAAAAAATAAAAAGAAGGCAACAGGACAGACTGATGGGACTTTCCCGCAAAAAAAAGAATGTATATGTTAATGCCTTAATGGACAGGATCCCCCAAGTGGACCATCTTCCTCTATGGGGTAGAGCCCATAGAGGAAGAATGTGACCCACTCACCAAACTGCACCTAACAGTTTTACCCTCCTCTATTATTATTATTATTATTATTATTATTATTATTATTTATTTATTTAATTATTTAATTATTTTTACTTCTACCAGAATTGTTACCTTCTTTTCAACCCCAGCAACCATCAAAATCATTGTAAAGTTTCTTGCGGTTTCCCATCAAAAGCATTATAAAGTTTTTTCAATTTTTTGGGTTTTGGGACCCACCGATTTAATATTTTGATAATATTTATAATTTATATTATTTTATGTAATAATACCATTTTATTATTTTTTGAATTTTTTTAAAATATTATATCATAAATACATCATATACCTTTTTATTTTACTAAAAATATATATAAATTTATATATTTTTTTTTATAAATATATACTATTTAAAAATATATATATTAATTATCCTGACCTAATGGTATCTGCAAAACCTTCCATGTAATGTTCAAAGCCAAAGAGAGTGTTAGCTGGGGAACCCCAAATTCCTCTTGTCAAAACTTCTCCTCAGTCCTCAAATTTTCAAGGTGGTTGATTCAACTTTACTAAACTTTCTTGGTTTTGAAGATTTGTTATGGAGAATAATAGATAGATGTATAAGAATATAGAGTTTGTTTGATAATGTGATTTAAAAATATTTTTTTATTTTTAAATTATTTTACTATTTTTTATTTACATATAATCATATTTTTAGGAATTTTTTATTTGGAAAATAAATTTTAAATTGAATAAAACTTAATGTTTTGAATTTATTAACTAGTCTAATAATCTTTAAAAATAATTTGAAACTCAAATAATGAATGAATTAATATTATAAATTTATAAACAAAAATTTATCTAAAATGACACGATGGTTTCTCATTTGTAGGAAACAATAATTTTTTGAATTATTTCATTAGACAAATATACCCCAATCAAAAAAAAAAAAAAAACTTAATGAATTAGATTCGTTAATAAGTATACTAATTTTAAAAAATAATTTGAAACTCAAAAAATAACATAATTACTATAACAAATTAATAGATTTAATTAAATTTGTCTCACTTTATTACTTGTTTCTCTTATTTACATAATTATATAAAAGTCTTACAAGTGAAGGGTTTTTTATTCCAATCTGCAATGGTCATAACTTTGAGAATTTGACATTTGGAAAAAGCAATCCTCTGAGGATTGTTTTTGTCAGTGTTATGAGTAATTTCAACTTAATCGGTGTCCACCAAGATGAACTCATAGAATTGACGGGTTTTCAAAGGATCATTTGAATTGAAGTTGACTTCTTGAGGAAAGATGTAAGGAAGAATTTTAGGAATCTCTTCAAAATTGAACTCTGGCTTGATGAAAGCAATTTCTAAGGTTTTGGGTTTTTTGATGTATTGACTATAAGAAAATGAAGGTGAAGGAGACTGTGAAGGAGAAGGTAATGTTGAAATAGTGTTGGGGCTGGATTGTCTCTGAACAATAGTGTTTTTAGGGGTTGATTTAGAAGCTTGAATAAAACTTTTTGAAGGTTGAAGAAGAGGAAAATCTAGACTCAAAACTTGAAAGGAATTTGATGTTTGTAAAGGAAAAGTAGGACGAACATTTGAAAAGTTTGAAATCATAGCATATGAAGCTTTGGTTTTCTTGGATGATGAAGGAAGTTGAGGCCTAACGGGAGTACCCATTAGGATGGAGAAGGATCCTTACCCTGCAAAAACTACCGAGTAAGGAAGTCGGGAAGGGAATTCAACTCTCCTTTGATAAATTCGATTTCGAAATCAAAATTTGAAAGTAAAGCTTGGCATCTTGCAAAAATTTGTTTTGAAACCAAAATTTTAACATCTTTTTGTAAAATATCTTTTGCAGCTTTGCAATCAATTTTCAAAAGAAATTTTTTATTTATCAAACCACTTTGAAATTTTGAAATACATAAAACTATTGATAAAACTTCTTTTTTGACAGTTGAATAATTTATTTGAGCGCCCAACCAGATCCCCGAATGATATCTAACTATATGCACTTGATTGTTATATGCTTGCTTTAGTATGCCTCCATAACCTAAATTAGATGCATCTGATTCTACAATGAGCAATGCATTTGGATGAGGGATGCTGATGCATGGTAAACGTTTGACTCTTTGTTTAATTTCTTTGACCAAACTAGTATGATGCTCAGTCCAAGCAGGTGCATTTTTTCTAAGTCTTTTGTATAAGGGTTCACAAATGATTCTCAAATCTTTGAAGTAATCAGAAACATAATTTAAACATCCTAGAAATCTTTGCAATTGTTTTTTATCTTTTATTTCATCAGGAAATTTGTCAGCAAATTTTATTGACCTTTAAATCGGTTTTGTTTTTCCCTGAAAAATTTCATGTCCTAAAAATCTAATTTTTGTTTGAAATAATTTCTTTTTTGGAGCAGAACAAGTCATTCCATTTGCTTTAATGACATTGAAAAACTTTTTTAGATGAACAAAATGTTTTTCTAATGAATCAGAAAATACTAAGACATCATCAATGTATACAATTATGAATTGAAAATGAGGATTGAAAATATCATTCATAATATTTTGAAATTCAGAAGGGGCATTTTTAAGACCAAAAGGCAAGACATTCCATTCATAATGACCAAAAGGAATAGTAAAAGCAGTTTTATATCTATCTTCTTCTTTAATTTGAACTTGCCAAAATCCGGATTTTATATCAAATTTTGAATAAATTACAAAACTATGTAGTCTTTTGAGTAAATCTTGCTTATTAGGAATAGGGTATCTTATCCATTGTAATACTTTATTTAAAGGTTTATAATTAATTACTAATCTTGGTGCTCCTCTTTCTATCTCAGCAACATTTTGTACATAAAAAGCAGCACAACTCCAAGGAGATTTTTATTATTAACAATTATTATTGTTTATTTTTAAAAAAATAATAATAATGGGTTATGCTTTATATATATATATATATATATATATATATGTATAACATATACTAAAATAATATATATTTTTTTATAAAAAAATATAATCTATGATTTTATTGTAATATTATTATTCATATTTTATTAAAAATATTTATTTTTAATTTATTTATAATTGCAAAATTATTTTTATTTTAATAAGACTTAAATTAAATTAAGTGAATATTATATATATTGAATTTACATTTTTCATAGAATAACATAAAATTTATTTTAAAAACAATATTTTCAAATAAGATTTTATTTTTTTTAAATCAAACACCTTTATTTTTAAAAAATATTAAAAGAATTGTTTTTTTTATTCTTTAACATTTAAAACGATTTTTAAAAACAAGTTTTAAGAAACATGCCAAGCTAGCCTTAAGTCTTTTGAACTATATATTCCTTGTCTGTGTGTAGAGTAAAGCTGATTATTCCCATTGCCCCCAAGTGTGTAAATGAAGCAAAGATCAATCTGATGAACCAGCAAGAAAAAATCATCCAGCATTGATTCTAAAGAAGAAAAGGGAAAATTCAAAGCAAGGTTCAGGCAGTAAAGCTCTCTGCAACATGCTTCAATGTAGAAACAACACCTCTCCCAACCGTAAAGGAAAGTATCTGAGCTCCACTTCTTCATCCATGGCTATCCCCTCATTCCCCATTCCCCATCTTCACTCCCCGCCGCCATGGAAACCGCCATCGCCGCTGTTCTTCTCCTTGCATCCGTCTTCTTCCAAGGTATAAATTAATATCTCACTTTTTGTTTTCTTTCTCATTTTGATCGGCGTAAAATAAGCTGATGATTTTATGCTACCATAGGGGTGGTGGAAGGAAACATCGGAGTTAACTATGGGACGGTGGCGAACGACCTGCCTCCGCCATCAGAGGTGGCGCGTTTCCTTCTGGAATCCACGACTATCAACCGCGTGAGGATGTTTGATGCTGACCCGGAAATGATTCAAGCCTTTGCTCACACTGGGATTGCCGTCACAGTCACTGTTCCTAACGAGCTAATCCCGCGGCTCACCAAGCTGAGCTTTGCCCAACAATGGGTGAAAACCAATGTCCAGCCGTACGTCCCGGCGACGAATTTAATCAGAATTCTGGTGGGCAATGAGGTGTTGTCGACGGCCAATAAGTTGCTCATCGCTGGCCTTGTCCCGGCGATGCAGACCCTCCACACAGCCCTTGCGGCGGTGTCCCTGGACAGAAGGATCAAGGTCTCGACCCCTCATTCTTTGGGTATCCTCTCAACGTCAAGCCCTCCGTCGACGGGGAAGTTCCGACAGGGCTACGACGTCCATGTCATCAAGCCACTGCTGAGCTTCCTGAGAGCCACCAACTCACCTTTCATGATAAACCCCTATCCCTTCTTCGGTTACTCGGCTGAAACTCTAGATTACGCGCTGTTCAGGCCTAATTCTGGGGTGTTGGATGAAAACACACAAAGGGTTTACACAAACATGCTGGATGCGCAGCTAGATGCCGTCTTCTCGGCCATGAAGATCCTCGGTTTTACCGATGTAGAGATCGTTATAGCCGAGACCGGCTGGCCCTCGGACGGGGACGAAGGGCAAGTTGGGGTGAACGCCGAGAGCGCGGCGGAGTATAACGGGAACCTCAGGGAGCATGTCATCTCCGGCGTCGGGACACCGCTCATGCCCAACCGGACGTTTGAGACGTACATTTTCGCGCTGTTCAACGAGAACCTCAAGCCCGGGCCGCTGTGTGAGAGGAACTTTGGGCTGTTCCAGCCGGACTTGACTCCGGTCTACGACATCGGGATCATGAGGCCAACGGTAGCTGATGCCGCCGCTGCTGCTGCGTACGATAATCGAATTTTATTGATGATTATATGTTTGGTTGATTGGTTTCTATACTTGGCTCTGGCAGGCTAGAGCTTCCATTCCTTGGAACCCAGCTCCGGCGGCTGCTCCTCAGCTGGGTCCAGCCCCACAGCAACATCCCAAGGGCGGAAAACAATGGTGTCTCCCCACATCTGACGCCCACTCCGACGCCCTGCAGAAGAACATCGACTATGTATGTGGGCTAGGACTGGACTGCAAGCCCATCCAAGAAGGCGGAGCGTGCTTCATTCCTGACACGGTTCGAGCCCATGCGGCCTATGCCATGAATGCATACTACCAAACAACAGGAGGGAGCGAGTCTGACTGTGATTTTGAGCAGACCGGAGCCCTCACTGACGTCGATCCAAGTAGGTCTAGGGCCTGTTTGGAAGCGGTTTTTATATAGAAGAAAAAATACACCTTTACTTTCTCCAAAACAAAAGCAGGGGAATATTTGACAATAAAAAAATAGAAAATCAAAAAACATGTTTGAGAAGTAAAAAACTATTTTTTTGTTCTACAAAATAGAAAAATATTTTAAAAATAATAATTGAAAATGGTTGAAAAACAGGCCCTGAGATATAACCTCCATCTTTTACAAAAACCATTCAAAGTCATCGTCTAATTACCTCTGACTATGGTTGTGTGTTTTGGAATTTGACAGGCTATGGAAGATGCAAATACTTGGGACAGTGAAGACCCGGATGCAGAAGACTGCCTTTTGCTTAATTAGCGTTTTGGTTTTTGGGTTTTGGGTTTTGGGTGAGGCAGATAGAATAAGAGATGATATAGAAGTAAAGCTTAATCAGCTTAATTGATGTGAGGCTTTTTGTTCTAGTTCATTCATCTTAGAAGGGCGTGGGTGTACTAAGAAACCATATATTAATAAGAAAAACACTGACTTGCCACGCAAATCCATTTATTCTGGAGTTCGTACATATTCACATTTATCGCATAATAGTTTTTTGGCCCGACTCCAATGCGGAGTCTATTTTCTGAATACTTATAAAAACGATATCATTAATGAGATAACATCTAATATATGACTCGGGTTTTATTCATTTGGTTAATCTTATCGTTTCATATATTCAAACTTCAGTACATACAAATATCTTAATTTGAATAAGGAAAATTATCTCATTTACATATAAATACTATCTATATATCTTGAGATAGTTATCCTTTTATCGTAAATTTTTTTTTTTTCCTTTCTTTTTCTCTAGGAGAAGTTTCTCCGTTTCGGCACCCCAAAAACGACGTCGTATACAGGAGTTCGCCTCGAAAACAACTACCAACAGTCTCACGGCTCTCTCCTCCGCCCAAACACTATTAATATCGGCTCCCCTCCTTGCCCCTCCGGCGCTAATCTCTCTCTAGACGTAACTCTCTGGATTTTCTCTCTACTCTTCTAGGATTTCAATCTCACAATTGCAATTTTCTCTCCTTTTCTTCTCCTTTCTCTGTTTTTTTTTCTTTAATCCCTAGGGTTTTCTTACGGTCTCTACGGGTTTTTGTTTTTTTTTTTTTTCTTTTCAACGTTTTTAATTCTAGGGTTTCCGTACAATCCTCCCTAGGGTTTTAACGCCATGGAAGGAGAGTGGCAGCAGCTGATTCAATCAGTGTTCTTCGGTCTGGTTTTCTCCTACCTTTTCGCGAAGCTCATATCGATTGTAATCTCCTTCCGAGACGAGAACCTCAGCTTGACCCGTGATTCCAAGCCCGAATCGAAGGGAGGAGCCGCCTCTGCCGATGACGACTCCGCGGGGTCTCAGAAATCTGGGGGTTCTGAAGGGGAGGAGTCGCTGCTGGCGGAGAAGGGGAGTGGGAGTAGTGGGAGTCTGTTGGATGACGATGATGATTGGGAGGGGGTGGAGAGTACTGAATTGGACGAGGAGTTCAGTGCTGCGACGGCTTTCGTGGCCGCCACGGCGGCGGATAGGCTGTCGCAGAAGGTGTCGAATGATGTGCAGTTGCAGCTTTATGGGCTTTACAAGATCGCGACCGAGGGACCGTGCAGTGCCCCGCAGCCATCAGCTTTGAAAATGACAGCTCGGGCTAAATGGTATTGCTCTATGATTTGAAAATCATAATTGTTGTATTTTTTTAATGGTCTTGCTTCCTCTATGATTAGAAATTCATGGTTGTTGTGGTTTTCATGTTGTTGTTTTAACTATTAGTTATTGGTTTTGCGGTTGATGTTAATTATAGAAAATGTTATTTTTGATTAATGGGATATGGTTTTTAATGAAATTTAAACACTTGGAGAAAGCATTCTTGATGCAGGGTATCTGCAGATTGGTAGTATAATGTGCATGGTATGGATATCAGCTTTTAGGATCCTTATGGGTTAAGAAATGGAAGAAATTGTTCATTCCTTATGTTAGTTCCATTTTGGATTGATAGATGAGGTTCTTAAATTGAAGTTTTCGTGGTTGATTGATTGAAAGACTTATTTTGATGACATCTGCTAGGCAAGCATGGCAGAAATTGGGTGCTATGCCTCCTGAAGAAGCAATGCAGAAGTACATTGCAATTGTTACAGAGCTATATCCTACTTGGGCAACTGGTTCAACTAATGTGAGATCTCAGAATCTTTCTTTTCTTCCAGCTTGCTTTTGTTTGATACTTAGGTAAATTGCATAACTTTGATAAGATTTTTGTTTTCACTTGTTCTTTATTTTGTTATAACCAGAAGAGTAAAGATGAGGGAGGTAGCAGTGCACCAAGTGGAGATGCTAAAGGACCAATGGGGCCGGTTTTCAGCACATTTGTCTATGAGGAGGAATGTGGAACTGAGCTGTAAGGTTCTTATAACTCCTGCTTTATGGGGTCTATCATCAAAGTTTGGTGAGGCTTATTTTTTACCATTTGCTGCATTGAATTGGAGCCATCACATAAGACATGACCTATAGGAACATAATAGGGGTATTTTGGTGGATGTGCCGAGCCATTTTAGGAGTACAGATATTTCAAGGGGTGTGCGTATAATCAGCTATAGAGAGAGGGTTTTCTCCCCAGAGTTAAAGAATGCTTGCATGAGCTTTGTGCAGCTTCATATTCATGCACCTGTGTGCGTGTCTTCAGTCCCCACATGTAGTTTGGAAGTAGGTGAAGATGGGTTTCTGAGCCTGGTATATATTATGATGTTGTAGAGACAATGGCACTCTTGAATGAATCTAGGATTCTTATGTGCTAAAAAATTTGTGAGTGCTGGTCAGTTCTCTTAGGACAAATGGACTCGGTTATAAGCTGTAATCTGATTACAGATAAGCAATCTTTGGCAAGCTGTGGATTGTATGCTTCATGTTAAAATTAAAATAGAACAGAACTCTACAGCAAAGCACCTGGAATGAATTATTTAATAGTTAGAATGTTGCTGAAATAGCTTACCTGCGCTTAATTTTTTCCCAATTTATAAATCATAGAAGTGTTTACACATGTGGAGCATGACTAATTCAGAAACATTCTTATCTACTAAATATGTGAACACTCATCTGTTAAATTTTTTTCAAACTGGGTAAGTATGACAAGAAGTTTAACTAATTTTAAAAACTCATAATATTCCCAAGATATATATATTGTGTGTGTGTTGAGATAGATGAGGAATTTCCATTTATCCAGGAAATTATGTATTCTGAGAATGAAATTGTGATAATAATACTAAAGATTTTGTTATTCCACTTTTCAGGAAAATGGATGCTATACATGCGTTTGCCAGAGAAGGAGAGGTAGATAATCTGCTCAAATGTATTGATAACAGCGTTTCAGTGGATCTAAAGGGTTAGTTACTTCATAGTTGTCTCATTCACCACTATCTGTGCTATTGTTGGATCCCTTGAGAATTTGGCTGTTGAGATACCATATATGTTAAAATGTCAAAAACAATCCTTGAATATCCCCACGTGTAGTGGTACGTCAACCAACTTGCACAAGGTTGTCACCTCTCTTTATTGTCATGCTTCCTTTCCTCACCCAGTAAAATATTCCCAAAATTTTTTAAATTCTGCTTCAACCTTAGGTTGGATTTGTCTGAGACTTACCCAAAACTGCTCGAAAAGTTCCAGTTATCAAAGGAAGCTCAAACTCTGAAACTTCCTGTTGCTTGCACATGAGTGATGTGCTTCTACTAGAAACATTTTATATTTTTAATCAGTCAGTCTCTTACATGTAGATCCTTTTTTTTTCTCTCTCCCTACTTTTTATTTGCCATCTGCTCCTTGCCCATAAAAAACAGGAGATCAGAGGAGAGCTTGTTTGCTAAACCTAATCATGCATCTAAGAATACTTGAAACTTCTTTTACATTCTAAAACAGTTTGCATGAAATGACCGCAGATAGTGAGGGAAGAACCCCATTGCACTGGGCTGTAGATCGTGGCCACCTTAATCTCACTGAATTGCTTCTCAACCATGGTGCTGATGTGAATGCCAAGGTAATTTTATCATCATTTTGGGATTGTTGTTTGACTACTTTCTGGTACGTGGCGTTCATGTAGTGACTGCAAAATTAGAACAGAGTGTGTAACGGTTCTTCATTCATGGCTAGTGTAGTTTCTATACTTCTCTCCCTGCTTTCTTTTGTTGGTGCTCATGGACACATTTGTGTGTGTAACTTTATGAGTTTGTATGTTAAGGTTTATTACCTTTTAGGAAGCTTACATTGAGTTTCATATGTGCTCAAATCCAACTGTGTTTGTCTCCTATTTTCATTATGTTTTCCCTTTCACCAAAAATTATAATATGTTGTATTTTCTTGGATTAAGGACCATGAAGGCCAAACCCCATTGCATTACGCAGTCGTGTGTGAGAGAGAAGCTATTGCTGAGTTCCTTGTGAAGCAAAATGCAGACATCAACGCAAAGGACAATGATGGTGCGTCCCCTTTTGAACTGTGCGAATCAAACTGGCCTTGGATGCAAGGTGCAGCTAAACAGGCTTAGAATGGTGGTTTTTTTTTTTAAAGTTATCCCACCAACTAATGCAAATCCTCCTGATAGGTTCCTGGTGGATGTACATGCTGTTATGTATAACCCTTTCACACAGCTTAACCTTTTTCATCGTCATGGTATAATTTATATAGGGTTTTATGTTCTTTCCACTGTTTTTCTTTTACTTGAACGATTGAATTAGGATGAATTTGAAGCAGATTGAATTTAGAATGTGAATTGGCATTCATATGGTTTTGTTTTGTCAATGCTTTTCTGTCATATAATTGATTCTTGTTTTTACAGTATGGCACTTAGTGTGCCTTTGTAGTGATTTTAGGAAATATTTTTAATTTTTTTAATACTTGAAATATAAAAATTTTCAAGTGTTCCTAAAATCATTACCAAACATATTTTTACTTTTCTATGGGGTTATATTATACATATTATGTAAATATATATATATATACTAAGTAAAAAAAAAATTAAAAAAATAATTTTTTAAATATATAAAAGAAAATAAAATGTAATTAAAATCAATTAAAAATTCATATATTTTTAATCTTATGAGAAAAAGAGAAATGATCAGTGGAATAAGTTTGAAGATTGAAGTAATATATAAAAATGATTTATTCATTTTAAATCTAGAATTTTTTTTTTTAACTAATACTTTCTCTTAAATTCTATGAAATCAAGCATAGTCATAATGTCTACTATGGATTGTTATAAATTATAATCCCGTGGTTTGCTTAGTTTATATTGATGTGGTTTTTGAATGACTTGGTTTGTTATATTATTTAAAAATTTATAGCAAAGAAAAAGTGTTTTTTTATGTTTTGGTAAGCAAAAGGCTCTGGAAAAATCTTTAACAAAACACTCTTTCTGTTGTTTTTACATTTTATAAACAAATTTTTGTTTGAAAATTTAAATATAAAAAACAGTTTTCCTTATCTATTCTTTGCCTACGCTTTTAAGAAAAGTACAAAACATTTTTTATTTTTTAAAAAAAATCATGTAATTTTAAAAACATATTCTAAAAAAATTATTTTCAATGAAAAATTATTCAAGAATTGTTTTCAATGAAAAGCAAAAGATCATTTTTCAAAATAGTTTCAAACATGCTAAAAAGTAACCTTTAGAATTTTATAAAGTTTAAATCTATATGTTCTCTCTCTCTCTCTCTCTCTCTCTCTCCATTTTTCTGCTCTTCCCATTCTAAAATCAGTAAATACAAACACTGAATTTGGATTTTGCTTTATCTGCTACTCATACAGAAGCCAACAAGAGTGAATCCTATCTGATTCTCCTTTGCAAAATATCTTAATTTTCCCAAAAAAACAAAAACATCTTAATAAGGGTGAACTTTGATCTCATTTAACAAAAATCTCATACATGTCTGAAACTTACCTTATAATAAGAATTAAAACTTGAATCCTGCTAGAAAATGCTACTACTCATTCCAAGAAGAATGTTCTTGTCTCTATGTATACCCCTCCCCACCCCAAAAAATTCAAACATGAAGAAACTCAAAACAACATTCACACATTTGAGTCATCATCTCCTCTTTTGTCTCTGTGTCCTCTTGTTTTTCCTTCTTCCTTCCCCTCTTCCACCAAACCCCAACAATTAGCAACTTGCTATCTATCTACAAAAGCTTCTCTACAGCTCATCATGGGAGTCTTCATCTTCCCCTCCATCTGAACTCCCACCAGGGGCACCACCAGACCTCTGATAAACAGCAGTGATGATGGGGTTACACACTGCTTCCACCTCTTTCAGCTTCTCCTGGTAGTCCTCTGTCTCTGCATTCTGGTTGTCGTCCAGCCACTCGAGGGCCTCTTTCACTGCTGTCTCAATCTTCTCCTTCTCCTCCGATTCTAATTTGTCTGCCAGTTTGTCCTTGTCATTGATCTGGGTCTTCATGTTGTAGACATAGCTCTCCAAGCTGTTTCTGGCATCAATCTTCTCCTTGATCTTCTTGTCTTCCTCTGCAAATTCCTCTGCTTCCCTCACCATCCGGTCAATCTCCTCTTGACTCAAGCGACCCTTGTCATTGGTGATTGTGATTTTCTCAGATTTCCCTGAAGCTTTGTCTTCAGCCTTTACATTTAGAATGCCATTGGCATCAACCTCAAACGTGACTTCAATTTGAGGGGTCCCTCTGTCCAAACAAACAAGTTGATCCCGGTCAGTAAGCAAACACAAATTTGATAGGAGAAACATGATTAGATAGAACAGAGACCAAAGGCATGAGGGATAACCTTGGTGCTGGGGCAATTCCTGATAAATCGAACTTTCCAAGCTCCCTGCAGTCCTTTGTGAGACTCCTTTCACCTTCAAAGACCTGTTTGAAAGCATTAGATTCAGATCAGACAGATGCTAGATGATAAAGACTGAGGATTGTCCTTGTCCTACGTGTAACACCAAACCAAGGTCTCATTTATCATTCAAGAAGTTGTACCTGAATGGACACCGTTGTCTGCTGATCCTGGTAGGTAGTGAAAACTTGAGATTTCTTGGTTGGGATAACGGTGTTTCTGGGAATCAATTTGGTCATCACCCCGCCAACCGTTTCAATACCAAGAGTGAGTGGAGCCACATCCAAGAGAAGGATATCTGATACATGAAACAACAGAACAAGAGTTAGCAAACTTTCAACCATGCCATTGCAGGTTCTGCGAAGATGGTGAGGATGGAAATAATACCTTTGGTTTCATCACCACCCTCTCCACTCAAGATGCTTCCTTGTACAGCAGCACCATAAGCAACGGCTTCATCCGGGTTCACACCCTTGTTGGGTTCTTTTCCATCAAAATACTCCTTTAGAAGCTGTTGAACTTTAGGAATCCTGGTGCTTCCACCAACAAGAACGATTTCATCAATCTGACGCTTCTCCAACCCTGCATCCTCCATGGCCTTCTTAACAGGTCCCATGGTCTTTCTGAATAGGTCATTGTTCAACTCTTCGAATCGAGCTCTGGTAAGTGGTTCTGAGAAATCCAAACCATCATAGAGAGATTCAATCTCCACACGGACCTGATGCTGGCTACTCAAGGCCCTCTTGGCACGCTCACTTTCTCTCCTCAACTTCCCAATAGCTCTGTTGTCCTTGCTGATGTCCTTTCCATGCTTCTTCTTGATCAATTTGATGAAGTATTCCATGATTCTCTGATCAAAATCCTCACCTGCAGAAAAAATGAACATAAGTTTTCTACTTCCCAAATGATCATCATTTTAGAAGCAAAAACTTGGTAGGGTTTCACCCATTTGCCACCGTAATTCTATTAGAATCTTATGGACAAAGTATTGAAGGTGATATACATTTAATAATCAAAGTTCAATGTCTTTCCCTGCTTAAACAAAGAAGATTTTGGAAGTGACAAAAAATAAATAAATAAATAAAAACCATCAAAATCTGAAGAAGTTCCATTTTGTATTCAAGATTTTGGGAGGAGCTTCCTGTCATATCTCTTACCACAGAGGTCTCTACACACCAAGAATCCTTAAACCGTAACTAATCTTACAAAGGAAAAAATGCACAGAAATATGGTAGGGACCAAGGAAGCGATGCTTACCTCCCAGATGAGTGTCTCCATTAGTGGCAAGAACCTCAAAAACACCATTGTCGATTGTCAAGATACTGACATCAAATGTACCACCACCAAGATCAAACACAAGGATGTTCTTTTCACCACCCTTTTTGTCCAAACCATACGCAATGGCTGCTGCTGTAGGTTCATTGATGATTCTTGCAACATTCAGTCCAGCAATAATCCCTGCATCCTTGGTGGCCTGCCTCTGGGCATCATTGAAGTAAGCTGTAGAAGTTGTAGGAATAGAAACATAAGTCATCTCAACAGAAAAACAGCAATTTACTTCATCCATCAAATCAAACTGTTTTACATTACCAGGAACAGTAACAACTGCATCCTTGATTGTCTTTCCAAGGAAAGCTTCCGCTGTCTCCTTCATCTTTGTTAGAATCATGGCACTAATCTCCTCAGGACTGAAGACCTTGGTCTCCCCATCCTTAATCTTGACTTGTATATATGGCTTTCCATCCTTGTTCACGATCTTGAATGGGAAAAGCTTCATGTCCTTTTGAACCTCTTTATCATCAAATCTACAGAAAAAACAAAAGGCAAAAAACCAGGTTAGAGCCTTGATGGGCTTCATTCAAAAGATCAACAAATATGAACAGAAAGGAGATTAAAGGATTTATCACATACTTTCTTCCAATGAGTCTCTTGACATCAAATACAGTCCTCTCGGCATTGACAGCCGCCTGATTCTTTGCAGCCTCACCAATCAACCTTTCAGTGTCAGTGAAGGCAACCCATGATGGGGTGATACGGTTACCTTGGTCGTTAGCTATGATCTCAACATGTCCATTCTTGTAAACACCAACACAAGAGTAAGTTGTTCCAAGATCAATACCAATAACTGTTCCCAATTTGTTGGATTCCTCTTTTGCGATAGAGATCGCAACCAAACATCCTGCCATAGTGTAGATTAACCTCATCAACATTCAATTCCATTGATTCTGAAAACTTACCTAAAGAACTCAGGAATGAAGTTTAACTCAAACATAGTTAAACCCCATATCCAAGAAACCATAGCTAATCTCAATGACTATAGAGGGCCATCTGAATCATAAATTGGAAAAGACAAAAAAAAAAAAAAAAACGAAAGAGAGAAAGAAACCCAACCTGCCCCATCTACATTTTTGCCTTAATTAATAAAAAAAAAAATCATCAGGTCATTAATGGTGAAGCAAAACCAATGAAGCAATGAAGCAAAATTTTGGGCAGATCAAATTCACATAAAGTTGGAATATGAGCAATAAATTGACCCACAATTTCAAATTACAATTAGGCATTTTTCAGCACTGAATTAATTGAAATTATTCAGCTTTTATTTTTTTTCCATGGAATTTTTCATGTGGTTTCAAAATCAATTCAGGCTCTATCTAATAGAATATAATAAATCTACCAAATTTTGATTTTTCGCAAACCACTAAGATCACAAACTTTTTCTGATTATTTTTTTTTTCTTTTGTATAAATCAAATCCTGAAATGAACACGTTAAACTGCTCTGAAGAACAAAAGCTAAGCATATTCAGTGAACCCTCATCCAAGCAGATCACATTATATCCTAAAAAACTCAAGTAACCATCGACAAAAGATCCAAGCCAAATCAAAGATCTTTCCGTTTGGTTCCCAGGAAAGTGACGGAAAACGAAAAGAAAACAAACCCGAAACCTCGGACTTCTCATCATTCACTCCCAACACAGAACCAACCCAACCCAACAAAACAAGGTCCAAAATTCAAATTTTCTTTCACTTTCTGGACTCCTAAACACACCATGTAACCAACATGACCCAAAAAGCTTGAAAACAACACTCACCGACGAGAAGGATGCCGAGGACGACAGAGGAAGCGCGTAGACCCCACGCACCGTACATCGCGTCCAGGTGTGAAGCTCTGTGTTTCTGAGAGTTCGGGTTCGAGACTAGTAATTTTCATCAACTTTGAGGTCTATATATATATAGTCTAAGATTTTGGGGATGGTGTCATCGGTGATGACATGGACCAATAGGATTCGAGAGAGGGTGGCGTCAGCCAATGAGAATGATTCTTGCGTTGGGAAGATCTTGGCCGTTGATTTAGAGATTAAATTACAAGTTTGTGGACCATTGACCACAATTAAAAAAACATAAAAACAAATTAATAATGCTAGGGTTTAGACATGTAATTTTAGTCACTATTTCCATTTTAAGTTTATTAAAAAAATTACAATTGTATATATAAAAGGACAAAATTACCCTTCAACCTTTCAACCCCAACCCTATTCTTCAACATCATTTTTCTTTTATTTTCTTTAATAGTGAAAAAAAAAGTACATCTTTCTTTGTTTTTTTCTTAAAATAATTCCCACAAGAGGATATAAGCCTCGTATCATACACCAAGTGTTCAAATATTAGCTATAGTGTTTTATATACCCTTAATTTCTAACTGTCAATAACCGTATTTCCAACTATTTCTTCCTCTAGAAATAGGGATTTAAGTGTCCTCTATCGAAAGGAGAAGTAAATCCTCCCTTTGCCTTTTTCATCTTTGTCATCCAAAATTTCAAAAATAAAAAAATAAAAAAAATGTTGAAGGCGATGGTTTCTGGCCTTCTTACCATCGCCTTCGTCTTCTTTGTTGTTTTCACCCCCACTACCCAAAAGGGTCACAACAATTTTTACCTAGCTCGTCGCCTAGGCCACAATCGAGTAGCATTTAACCCTTTAGTTGAGGAAATTGAAGAAAAAGCTAGAGAAACTTCTGACCATCATTTTTTTTTCAATTTATCAAATATTTTTCTAAATGATGTTGAGGACAAATACGAATTTGTTAGCCAAGTGAAAAATCTAAACATAACAATGAGGCTAATGGTTTTGTTTCCTTTGCTAGATGTAGAACCACGTGATGGGTTCATTAGCCTAAAAGAACTCGAGCATTGGAATATGCAACAAGCGATTCATCGATTGAGTTACAGGACACATAAAGAATTGGTATTGTTTGACCAAAATGAAGATGGGGCTATCACTTTTAGGGAATACCTCCCTAAAATCTCTTATCAAAGTATAGGTAAGTGAATTATTTTGTTTGGTTTATTCTCTATACGTTCCCAAGTTTCTTCTATTTTCTCTCATTTTCTTGGTAGCCAAATGGATTGTGATGTTAATCGTTGTATGCTAGAAAACAATGGCATGACACATGGTGAAGCTGGATGGTGGGAGGATCAATTCAAGAATGCCGATTTTGACAACAATGGAGCTCTCGGCTTTGAAGAATTCAAAGAGTAAATTTATTCTTTCTCCCTTATTTTCTTCATATTTTTGTCAAATTTGATCAATAAAATCCACATTTTCTTGCAGTTTCCTATACCCAAAAGACAGCGAGAATGCAACAATTCAAAAATGGATCTCAAGAGAAAAAATAAAGCAAGTCATCATCTCATCCTACATTTCATTTCTGTTATGTTTGGTTCCTAAAAATTTAAAAGAAAATAAGAGGAAAAGAAAAAGAAAAAAAATCAACATTAATAATTTATTTTACATAATTCTTTAAAAACTCATTTTATTTTTTATTTTTTTTTATTTCTATATAAAGATTAAATAGTTTGAAAGAATATAAAAGTTTCTAATTAATTTTAATTATATTTTATTTATAGGAATAAATATAACTTATATATGTCTCTTTTTGTCGCCCTTTCCTCTTATTCATGCATGATATCATTCCAATTTAGGCAATTTGACCACGACAACGATGGAAAACTCAGCTACATCGAGTTTCAAGAACAACCATTCAATCTCTACAAGACTTATGTCGGATTCGAGAATTCTGGACTTGTAGCAGCTGAACCCAAAGAAAAATTTGCTGAACTTGATGCGAACAAGGATAGGTTTGTTCATATATGATCTTGCCAATGACCATTTTGTTTGTTAGCATCAACTCATGCTACAAAGTTTCGGTCTCAGGTATTTGAACGAGGAAGAAATGAAGCCCATTCTACATTACCTTCATCCTGGGGAATCAGCTTATGCTGGGTTTTACTCAAAGTATTTGATTCATGAGGTTGGTTTCAATCTGCTCATGCTGGAATCATGCTATGTTAAAAAATACATAAAAAAAAAAAAAGAAAAGCAAGATGAAATTCATATTTTCTTACTTTGATTTAAAATTTTAGGAAACTTCAAAACATTTTAGAAAAAATTTCTAACTCTTACGTTTATTTGACTCAGGCTGATGAGAACAAAGATGGACGTTTATCATTGCAAGAAATGATCAACAATGAGAATCTTTTCTACAATATTGTCTATGAAGGCACTGATGATGATCTCCATCATGAATTTTGATTTTGACTGTTGTTTGGCTGAGAAGAAAATTTACAATGAGATGGGAAATTGTGTAGAAAATTAAGGAGTCGTTTTTTTTATAGACTCCAGATTTTCTTCTTTCTGCTTTTATTTCTTTTACAATTGACTAAGATTTTTGGTGTAACATTCATGTATAGACTCCAAAATTATTGGTCAATGTAGTGAGATTCATTTTTGGTTGCACACAATTCCATTTATTTTTATTTTTTAATTTCTAATTGTATTTTTTTTTAGATTCCATCATCGCTACTTTTGATAAGTACCGTTTAAATTATCTATTTATATTTTAAAATTATATTTGGTTACCAAAAATTTTGAAGGAAGAAGATAAAAAGTTATAAAACTTTTCTTTTGTTTGTTTGGTTATCATTTGAAAAATTGAGAAAAAAGAGTTAGAATATTAAGAAATATATTTTTCTCAAACTTTCTTCACCTTTGTAGAAAAATCTCCTAACATTTTTTCTCATTTTCTTCCAAATACTATTAGTTTGTGGAAAAATTGAAGAAAAATATGAGAAAAAAAATAGAAAGAAAGTCACGATATTATCATAATTATCGAACAAATACGATGACATCAATAATTAAAAATCGAAATTGTGAATTACATTTAGGGAAAGGGCATCAATTCCTAAATTTAAAATTTTAAAACTAATTGAAATAGTTGATTTTAATTGATATTTAGATGAATGTGAATTATTATTATATTTTAATAAAAAAAATTTAATGAAAATTAAGGATAGTTTATTTTGGTTTTGTTACATGGTAAGATTGGGCCGGGCCGGGCCGGGCCGGCCCGCCCAAGGCCAGGCCAGCCCAGTATCACCTGAGCACACTCTCGTTCTACATGCATTAGGGTTTGCCAGCAGCATCTCTCTTTGATCGAAAGCATTCGGTCCATCTCTGAGTTCAAGCCTTCAAGGTAGGTACCCCTCCAATCTCTATTCCTAATTAGTTCAATGAGATTTTAGATTACGTACAAGCGTTTGGGTGCTGAGAAAATAGTGAGAACATGAAAGACGAGTTTGAATCCTAAATTTTTCACCATCTAGGAGTCGAGGTAGTAATCATAATATGTTCTTATTTTTTATTTTTTGAATTTTGATTTATCTTCGTTTGATTGGTAATCCTAACAGAGGGTTGAATTTCACTCTCAGTGCTTTATAGATTGGGAATGTATTGCTGTGAGTTTTGAATTCTAGGCTCTCTCTTTTAACAGCCGTGAAACTATTACTAGTTTGGATTACAGCTCACGATGAATTTTTTTTATTGATTAACGGTATTTGCTAGTTGGGAATGTTTTCTTGTATAAAAACAGATTCAGTTTTGATGCGGAGAGAATATGTAACAAGTAATTAAAATTTTGACTTGCAAAATTTTCACCAAATGATTCGGGAATACAGAAAAATGCCACTTAAAATTGACCCTGCTGAGGGGCTTTTTCCTTTTTTCCTTTTCTCTAGCAAAAGATGAGAAATGACTTAGGAATGAAAATGTTGTTTTCTTTCATAGCTGTATTTTTTTGGAAACCAAAAAGAGGGATAGGTTTCTCTTGGAATGCTTTTACCTTGTCAATGCAATTGTTCAAAATTTTGAATTCTAGGGATTCATTGTGGACTATAGTTGTAAAAGGTGCAAGACGCACCTAAGGGGCAAAAGTCGTCTACAACTTAGGCTCAAGGTGCAACACAAGGCGCGCCTAAGTGAAGTGAAACCTTTCCAGGGATGCATGTCAATTTTGTAAAATATGATCCAATCAATAAAAAATTTAAGATTCCAAACATTTAAAAGAAGCATTTGACAAAAAAGTAATCAAATTATGTATATTTCAATATACAATTAGAGATTTCAAGAATAGAAGTGTTCATAAAGGAAAAATAAAGTAGACGAGGTGCACCTCTTCAACAAGGTACATGTCTTGGCAAGCAAGGCGCTATGACTAGGGAGTGGTTGAGCCTTGGGCCTAGGTGCGCTTTACGGGCGTTTTTTAAAACTATGTTCTGGACTACATGGAAAATACCATATGATCACTGAAGTACATTTCCCTATTGATGCTGAAACCCTTTTTTTTTTTCTTGTTATTGGGCTGAATTCTTGTGACAATAACCATGGAGAATTGCTCACATAGATGAGGAAATATTAGAAAAAATTGGCTAATTCTGGAATGGATGAGAAAGAGAGGAATTTGCAGAAGATGTCATTTGGAATGACAAATGTAATTGGTTCAGCCACTGATTTGAACATCCATTGTTTGTGAAGTGGAATATTTTGCAAAGGCTATCCTTCTTCATAATTTCTTATGCATTATGCTTATAAAAAGAGGAAATTCTTGAACAGTTTCTGCAATTAATCTTATATGAGTGTATATTATCCTTTTATGGTGGAGAAAATTTTATCTTACCTGTTCTTCTATTTTGAAAATTCCAGGCCTCTTCCTTTCAGCTGTCAGGCGGCCTGTATTGGACTCCTTTGAAACGTCCAAGCAAGTTCATCAACCTGCCTTAAATGATGCAGTATCAAATTTTGCAAAATGTTCATCTCTGTAATTAATTCGTTTTGCCTTACTGTTGAATGGTTACATATTTAAACTGATTTTTAGAGTCTGAACACGTTTTCATTTTTAAGATAGTAGGTAATTTAGGAAAGTATGAGGTTTGAAATTTCTCTTAAATCACACTAGTTCACTGGCAGCTTGCTAAGTTTGAAGAGAACATTTAATGCCATCAGTGACTATACCTGGAGATGAATATCTTACTATCTATATGTGGTATTATTAGTATTTTCTAGTTGGACGGAAGCAATAAAAAGTCTATGCACTGTATGCTTTATCCTTTCATCCTTTCATTTTAACTATTTAATGGGGCAGACTTGGATCTAACAGTTTTGTATAAAAAAGATTTGGCTTGAATAAACATTCACTAAGTACCTACCATGTTATGAAAATCGAAGCCTTTGGAAGAAAGGAAGGGGAACAAAAAAAGGGTATAGACTCTCATCTTAAAAAGGAAAATGAAGAGCTCTAAAGTGCATAATAAGTATAGTGAATTTAATTTTATCGGTTATAACCGATAAATAATAAAAAGGTGAATTTATTATGGTCTTTAAAGTGAAGTTTTTATGGTTGTTATAGTGAAATAAGAGGAAATGAGTGATATAATAGGGGTACTTTAAGTAGAAAAAGTCTATAAACCCTACATACTTATAATAGGGGTACTTAAGGAAGAAAAAGTCTACAAACTCTTCGTTGTGAAATATGAGTAAATGAGTGATATAATTGGGATACTTTAATATGAAAAAGTCCACAAACTCTTCATACTTACAATGGGGATACTTTTGGTCGCATTTATTTGTACTCTCATATAATGGGGTGTGTGTGTATATAGTTTTTAAAAACATATTTAAAACTAAAAGAAAGAAATTAATTTGAAATTGGCACATTCTTAACCTTCTTTCTCCTAGGGTTTTTTCAGTGCCATATTGCTCTTCTTCACACTTTCTAGTTTCTCCTAAGGTTTCTCAACATCATTTTGCTCTGTTGATCCGTGACTATAGCAGAACTGTGATTCCCAGGTGATTTCAATGCTACACATCTTGGCGAAATTAGGGTTTTGGGTACTGATTCATGTATGATTCCAGGTCTGCTGATCTCATTTGCTCTGTATATTTCTTCAGTTTTGCATTCACTATATTGTCTTTGATCTGTATTTGGGGGTAAATGTTCTGGGTTTTCATTGTTTTTGCAAGATCAAATGGGCGGTGTTTCATTGGTTTTGTTCACTAATTTGTTCTACCGATGTGAATTTTCTTGTTTGACTTTTGTTTGGAACTTTATTTTTTATCTATATTCACTGCTAATTTTTCTGGGGTTTTGTTCTTTCTGCTAATCAGTGTTGTTGAAAATTCAATTGTGTGGTTGGTTTTGTGCTCAAAACGTAACTTGGTCTCTGTTTTTTTTAATGTTAAATTGTTTGTTTGTCTGCTGACTGCTCACTATTTGCACATGGTAAACAGAAAACCAAGCACAAGAGGTGGGAAAGAATAGTTTGCAAACTTGGTCTTACACCCATTGTGGCTGAGTTGCAGAGGAAAGGAACTTGACTTGGAAGAGGGTCCATGAAAGGAGGAAGGAAGAATCTGAAAAGGGCAGCTGAGGAACAGACCTTGACTCTTCAAGAAGGTCAAAGCATTATGCAAGTTGTGTCCCTTCGAGGCTCCAATCTCATTGAGGTACCATCTCTCCCTTTTTTAAACATCAATCTATGTGGTTTTCCACCTGCCCGATTTGATTGTTGTTCCTTTTTTTATTCCTGATCACTAGGTATGCGATTTGTGTTTATCTATTGATTGTGCTTTTTTTGCCCAATTATGCATCTGCCTAGGTAATGGATGCTCGAGGCGAGAATTCACTGGCGTTGTTTCCAGCCAAATTTCAAAAGAGCATGTGGATAAAAAAAGGTTTTCACTCCTCTCAGACATAATGCTTTGCTAATTTTATGCCGGAAGAGCTCCTTGTATTGATTTGTTTCTTTCTATTCTCATCGGTGTTTTGTGCCTAGGAAGGGCAAGTTACTTTTGGTCCAAACTCATCTATGCTTTCATGAACTTCTTGATTTAACCTTTCAGTTGGTGAGCTACGTTTTCGGTGGACCATCGTTTGACTGCCTTTTGTTTGCCACTTTTCTTTCATTTATGGAGTTTTATTCCACCTTTTTCTTTGGACTTTTCCTGATTTCTGTTGACATCCTCTTATGGATTGGAAAACAATAATAGGATTCTTTTCCAATATGCAGGGAGTTTTGTTGTGGTTGATGAAAGCGGAAGGGAGAAAGCTATGGAGTCGGGTAGCAAGGTGGCATGTATTGTTTCTCAAGTTCTCTTTTATGAGCAAGTCCGTGTGCTTCAGAAGTCTATAGAATGGTGTGTTGTTTCTTCACATCTTAAAGAGTAGTAAGCAATCAAACAATATGTCACTACTCCTATAGAAAAGAAGTGCCATATTTTTTGAGAAACAATATGCTTGTTCTAAATTATGACTTTCCAAAAAAGGGGTAGCTAACAAGCTGAAATCCAGCCTACCAACAAGTCAAAGACTGAACCCAAACAAAGCGTTTTGAGTCAAATACTTGTTTGAAGTACTTAATGGTTAAATCCAGATTCTACCCTGTGCTTGTTGTTGCAGGGCGGTCAGCACCCCAAGGTTTGGGTCCTCATGGAGAGTCCTAATGGCTTAGCCATGGAAGGTTCCTCGATTATAAAAAAAAAAAGTTAAATCCAGATTCTGGACATCATTTTGCTGAGAAGTACTGAGATAATAGAGACTTAGTGATCACTTTTTAAATTCAGATTGTGACTCCAAAATCCAAACAAAAAATTCTTTGTTGAAGGAATTCCAAGCATTGTATTCTTTTGGACCAACTGCACTTGACTGATTCCTCAATTCTACAGTCCCATTTCTATAACCTTATTTGTACATACAGCCGCCTGTATGAACCTAAGGCTAAGTAAAGTTGTGAGCCTTGTCTCCCGTTTCCCTTATGGAATGAAGCATGCAACTTAGGAATTTGGATCAGCTTGACAACTTGTTTTGTTTTGGAATTTATGTGATAGTTCCCATTGAAAATTTTCCCAAGTAGATCATAATTACTACTTGATTGTGATGCCAAAAAATGCAACCACAGTTTGGATAATGAGACCAATGCCGTTTTTGCTTGTTGCAGAGTTAGCAAAATTTTTTAGATGATTTTTATTTTTGCAAGGTATATGCTTACTTCTAACTCTGATGCAGGCCCGAAATCTTTAAATCAACACTCCTGCATGATTCTAATGGAACCTCCTTGCATAGTAACACCTCCCAACAAGAAGAGTTTAAATCAACAGCCCGGCATGATTCTAATGGAAACTTGCATTGTAGCACCTCCCAACAAGAAGAGGATGAATCCAACTCCAGTGATGATGATGGTCTACCCCCATTAGAAGCCAATATGAATAGAATCAGACCATTAGAATTGCAGTCAGATGCAGTGTCAGATTCAGATTCAGATTCATAAGTTAATATAGGTATTTTAACTGTTCAACTTATGTCTCTTTGTGTATGTTTTAATGAAGCTTTTGTCAGCTTGGGTTGCTAAACATGTTCAATAAATTAAAAACAGGTTTTTGAGAATTTATTCTGAAAAGCAAGTGATTTTTAGGGTGATCTAGGAAACAGAGGATTCATATAAGTGCACAATTGTTTCTCTCATATTTGAGTTCTCTTGACAAAATTTTGTTCCTAAAAAGTAAAAACAATCGGGAACTATTTCTTGAAAATTATTTTCAAAACCTTATGATTCATACAAGTGCACAATAATTGTCTCTCATATTTGAGTTCTCTGACAAAATTTTGTTTCTAAAAACAATTGAGAACTATTTTTGAAAATTATTTTCAAAAACTTACTTTTGAGAATGGTTTTCTGAAACATTGCCAAAGAGAGTCTTAAATTTCTCTCTTTCGTTCTATATCAAACGGCTAGACACCTAGAAATCTTAACACATAATTATCGTTATTTACTATCACACAAGTTGTTTGATTCATGAGGTTTGTGACTTTCCAGAAACATTCTAATAACGGATATTTGAGTATTTTCTAACTCGTGCATTTCTTGAATTCAGGTTGATGATAATGGAGATGGGAGTTTAACAATGGACAATGAATCTAATGATCAAATCATGGAGGCATTGAAGATGATCTCCATGAACAACTTTGGCATGGGCACTGTTTGATCAGGATGATGAAGATTCAATCTCCCTTAATGGCGTAGATTCATTTTGCTTGTACCCAACATATTGGTTAAAAATCTTTGCAAGAAAGATGTAGCGTCCGTTTGGAAACCATTTTTAGAACATCTCTTAAAAAATAGTTTTTTTGAAAATGTTTTTTAAAAACATATTTTTATTATTTCTGAGAATAAAATTTTGATTGAGGATTTAAAAATAAAAATCATTTTATTTATTTATTTTGAATGAGGGTTTATTTTGAACGAAGGTCAGTAAAAGACAACACTTACAAATTAAATTAAAATTTGTTCTTGAAAAGGGTATGTTTTGGGAACGAGTTCTACAAAACTTAGTTCATGTTAAATTTTGTTTTGGTAAGATTTGCATGACAATGTTTTTATAAAACAATTTTTAATAGCCCTTATTAGAAACATAAATTGTTTGGTACGATTAATTTATAAGAACGTTATTAAAATTGCATATTATAGGAAAATTTTAGAAACAAATATTAAGAATTAAAATTTTCAAGTTTTTTCACTTTGTTTAATTTACAAAATTCTATTAATGGTTTTAATAATTAATTTAAAAAAAAATATTTGGACCAAAATTTATCAATAACCAATAAATAAATAAGGTGAAATTTATTTTTATTCATAACCATAGCAGTCCAATTCCAAGTTGCAATCGCAAAGACTCGTGATCAAAGCCAACGGCTATGATTTATTATGCAGATAATCATAATAATTATGATTTATCACATGAAACACCGAATAAAACCCGTAAAAATAAAATAAAATTAATGGGTGTAAATTCGAAATTCTCGTCTTATTCTTCACCCTCTCTCTTGGGTTTCTCCTGACCATTTGGCTCCTCTGATTGGTGACTACACCGGGATCGCGATTTCCAGGTGATTTTATCGCCACCCTTCTTAATCCCACTCGCAATTGGTGTCGAAATTAGGTTCTTTTTGGAATGATTCGTGTGTTCGATTCGGGTCTGCTGATCTTATGTGCTCTGTATTTCCTCAATTTTGCTTTCAGTACTTTATTTTTGATCTGCATTTGGTGGTCATTTTTATGGGTTTTCGTTGTTTTTGGAATTCATTGGTGTTCAGAAATGGGTTGTGTTTCGTTGGTTTGTTTGACTAATTTGTTCTACTGATCTGATCTGATTTTTTTTTGTTTTTCTTGCGAACTTGTTTTTTTGATCTATTTTCCTGCTAATTTTTGTGGTCTTTCGTTGCTTCTGCTAATCGACGTTGTTCAGAAATGGGTTGTGTTTTGTTGGTTTTTTGCTCGAAACTGTCTTTGGTCTCTGTTATGGTTCTTTTTTGTTTATTCCAAAGTGCTTGTTTGTTTGCTGAGAAAATGAAGGAAAATTGAAAGCAATGAAAATTTAAAATGTCAGATTTTCCACTATTTTTGTTAGGAGACAAGCAGAATCTCCACTCAACTGTACCTAAGAGTATTTGGGTGAACCTGTAGATTTTGAACTTTTCTTTTTTCCTTTCCTTATTTTTGTCTGCATCAAAATGCTAGGGCTTTTTTTATTATGCAGAAAATATAAAATATATTTGTTATATAAATCAATTAACCTAAAATTAATCATGGGATTGAATTACGGATTTTCTGTGTTGCAGGAACTCCTAAAATTTGGCGTTCCCTCTGAATTCAGATACCTTTTTAGCCGTTCATCTGGGTGAATTCATCAATCAAGAAAAATGCAGTTTTTTGGAGGGTCGGACATCAGCCCATTGCCTCCACCACCAACGGCATCTGGAAACAATGCCCACATGATGTATGTGTTCAATAAGAACGGGGTGTGCTTGCTTTACAGAGAATGGAATCGCTCCCTTAGGACTCTGAATGCCCAACAAGACCACAAGCTCATGTTTGGTCTGCTTTTCTCTCTTAAGTCCTTAACAGCTAAGATGGATCCCACTAGGTATATTTTCTTCTCTAATCTTCACTTCAAACTGAAACTGTTTTTAAAGTGTTTGAGCATTTTCAAAATGAACGGTTTTTGAAAGCATAAGTTCATCCTTTTTAATAGAATTATGATGTATATATAAACTCAAATGTGACTACAAACTCAGACAGTCAGAACATCATGTAATGAAAAAACATACCCAGTTCTCAGTCAATCCCAAACAGTTGGGTTGAACTCCCTATCTATTGCTCATGAAGTCTCTAGGACCACCTTCTATGAAATGACTGAGATACAGCTTCTGGTATTTCTAAGCACGAGGAGTAAACATGCTCATGAATATCTTTTTTCTTTTTTTGAAATTTGTAAAATGGTTTTATGCTGAAGGAGCTTAGGTTAAAATCTAACCATGGTGAGAAACATGATGAACTCATGTTGGATACTGTTTGTAGAAAATCGAATGTTTCTTCCTCATTATCAGTACTAATACTTCTTTAATTATTGAATCAATGTTTCGTAATGTGAATTTTCATTCCCTTTTAGATTGAACAATATTTATTGATTGAATTCAATATATAGTTTCTACTTTCTAGATAAGTCACTTGTTAGAGTTCCCAAACTCTTACATTGTTCCAATATTAAGCCTGTTGAACCCCGGGGCACTTCATTTAGTGCCTAACAATGTCTTCCATTGTTCTTGATGATGTATAAGTTATTGATTGTGCATATAGGGTTGTCTTCTGTTCCTAATTTTTTTTTTTTTTTGGTAGTGTGGAGAAGGGAAACCTTGGGGTACCTCAGTTAACTGGTCAGGGGTGTTCATTTCATAGCTTTCGTACTAATACATACAAACTAAGTTTCATGGAAAGTCCATCTGGGATTAAGGTTAGTTAAAATATTCTTGCTATGGATTTTTTCTTTTTTTAATTTATTAGTGATGCATGTAAATATGTGTTGGTTTAATTATTTTGAGCGTAGGAAACCTTAATATCGGTTGTCGTGACACACTGCATATATCTTTTTTTGCAGATTATCTTGGTCACTCATCCTAGGACTGGTGATCTACGGGAATCCCTAAAGTACATTTACAACTTGTATGTTGAATATGTTGTCAAGAATCCGCTCTATTCTCCAGGAATGCCAATCAGGTACCAAATCAACGTATTATAGTTTTGAACTCATATACATAGGCTGAGGATTTTGGCCTGTGGCTATCATAAATAGAAACCGTGCCCACGCAATGTGACACTGGAGATTTCCTTTGGGAAATATCCAAGGTGAGTCTCACATGTATCCAAAGACAAGACTCGAATGAGTGTCAGCTATGACTTGGTGTTTGACCCATCATAGTTGGATGTTGACACCTTTATCACCCCTTTTTTTTTTTTTTTTGTTAAAGAGGTTAAAATAAATTGAAATGCATGTTACAAAGGTCGGCACATTTCTTATCATACTTCTTTTGCTAGGATTAATAACCAGATCTTACTTTTCTGAACTAGTTTCTCTTCTAGGTTCTTTAAAGTATCTTAACTGCAACAACAATCAAATTCTTACCAGCTACACCTGTAATTGCTTTGTGCAGGTCTGAGCTATTCAATATGACTCTTGACCAATATGTCCGAGGTCTTGGGTAGTATCACAAGGTAGCGTTTAACTACCAATTTCTTATGAAAGCTATTTCTTTCAAAAGAGTCAATTATAAGTAGTGTTGCTGAGAAAATTATTTTGGGGCGAAATATAGGTTGCTGGTTTGGTGGTAGGCGAAGAGAATTGCGTGCATTACATTACCAGCTGCAATTTATGCCATGTTTGGAACATTGGAATAGAGAATCGAGACAAGAAATCAATTCCATTTTCCATTCACTAATGCATTTCGATTGTTTTTAAAACGGGAACGGGGATAAATGAATTAATTGTTATGAAAGTCAAATCACACTCATTAGGATTTTGATTCCTTGTATTATGATTCACCTTCATTCTCATTTTATTTCCATTCCTATTTCCACATATCAAACACCTTAACAGAGTCGAGGTAGTAATTGAATGGGAGGTTCAATATGCTCTCCCTGGATCCAATGGTGGTAAGCATCTGGTTTGCTGGCATGTTCCAAGTTCCAACTCTGATTTTGCTTGTCTTCTAACCCTGATGCAGGCCAGAGAAACCTTCAAAATCAACAACCACCCTCCATTGATTGTAATGGAACCAGGCACAGTAAGAACCCCTAGAGCATGAATCCAACCCAAAGTGATGATCAAGGATTTCCCAATTAGAAGCCAAGCCAACATGAACAGAATCAGACCATTTTAGGATTGGAGTCAGTAGCAATATCAGATTCCGATTCTGATTCAGATTCAGATTCATGGGTTCCTGCATTTTAATCATAGGTATTGTAACAGTTTCAAACTTGTGTTCTTAATTGAACTTTTGTCAGAATCTCTACTACTCTCTCTTTTCGAACCTTTAAACTTCCACTTCTTCATTGTCAAGCTCTACCGTTATAGTTGAGAAGTTGAGATGGTAATGGGACGGGCGGGGAGAGGTCATCCCCCCGAACCTGCTCTCAAGTGGGCTTATTTATATATATAAAAGTTAAAATAAGTAAATGAGTACGAAGTGAGATATAAAAATTAAAAATAATTTATTAATTTTAATTTTTTTTAATGATATTTTTCCGAACATAGTTTTTGTATGTATTATAAAATCCTAATATGATCATACCATCCTCAAGAATAAAGTAAAAAATAATTAAAATCGTTACTCATAAATGGTTTTTATGAGTTTAAAATATTTATTACTCATAAATTGAATTGAAAATTTTATTTTATTTTATTTGAAAATTTATGGTTATGTTTGGTTCCAAAAAATACTAAGAAAAAAAAATGTAAAAAAAAATTGATTTTTTTTTATATTTGATTGTCTTATGAAAAATATTTAAAAATAAATAAATATAATTAAAATTAGTTAAAATTTTATATATTTTTAAATTATTTAATTTTTACATTAGTTAAAATAAATAAAATAAGTTTAAAGTAGTATATAAAAATAATTTATAGATTTTTAATATATTTTTTATATTTTTTCCTTTTTTTCTCTCTTTCTACTTTTTTTTTTTTTTTATATATTTTTTTGTAAATTTTTTAAAGTGAAATATAATCTATGGGTTTTTATTTATTATTTATTTAACAAGAATTCATGTGGGAGAGGCATTTATCTCCCACAAGTATAGCCCAGTTTAAAACAATTTTATTTTTATTTTTTTACAAAAAAAAAGCATCTGAGATATTTTTTTTTTAAGTTAGAAAATAATTTCCAATCAATGCTAATAGAAATTTATTAAAAATAATTTTATAAAATATGTTTCTCAAATAATTAAAGCATTGCTATTCTATTTATGTTTACTAAACAATATTTAAAAAATGCTTAGTATATTTTTAATAATTTAGGTTTGCAGGGCTATACTTTTTGTTTTTAAAAACAAAAAAAATAATATTAATTTAATATGAAATATAAATTCTCTTATACAAAAAAATTTGAGTTTCTAAGGGTTTGTTTGGAAATAGGTTTTAATATCAATTGCTATTAATTATTTTTAAAAGCAAAATTTGTTCGTAAGCTAAGAAAAAAAAAATATAAAAAACAGTTTTAGTCTTATTTTGATGAAAATGATATATCATATTTTTAATTATTTTTAAAAATATAATATAAAATCCCTAGTGAAAATAGTACTAGTACCATAACTTTTGGTTTAGAACTGAATAAAGAAAAGTTAAAAGCTATGACAAATAATTTGAGTTGATAACGAAGTGTTGTAATGGAATTGTTCAGCGGCTAATGTAGCGCCACCTGTCATAAATGTATTGCCTGATTTTCCTAATCACTAGGTAAATGTACCAACTGTAAAAAAACTTCCCCGAAAACACGACTTTACAAGTAAAGTCCAACGAACAATCACAGCCCACGATGTGTTGACCTGGATCCATCATGGCCGTACAAGTATGATTATCTACCTGTACCAACGGGGCCCACAAATTAACCGCTCCGATTTGCTCATGCGAACCCACAATCTCCACACGAGCCACACCTTAACGCAACAAACTCATAACTGCAGCCGTCCAACAGTTTGGCGTTTCCTCCACCGCCAACCACAACTTCCTGAGGTCATAGATCAATGGCCTTGATGCTCGGTGTAAAAGAACAATAGAATTCCGCGTAGCATCGAATAAAAACCATAAAAATAATAAAAAGAAAAAATAATAGATATAGATTTGTAATTTGAGTCCAGCTCTACATTCGCGTCTTCTTCTCTTTTTCTCTCTCTTCGCTTTCTCTCTCCTAGGGTTTCTCAGCGCCGTTTTGCTCTCTTCACGATCCGTGACTGCAGCATAGCCGTGGTTCCCAGGTAATTTCATCGCCACCTATGTCAATCCCACTCTCTATTGGTGTCAAAATTAGGGTTCTTATGGACTGATTCGGGTGTTCGATCTCGGGTCTGCTGATCTGATTCGTTCGGTATTTCTTCAATTTTGGCTTCAATACTCAGTCTTTGATCTGTACATGGTGTTATTTTTTTGGGGTTTTCTTTGAATCAGCGTTGTTCGGAAATGGGTTGTGTTTTTTGTGTTGTTTAAGTTATCTGTTTTACTGATCTGATTGGTCCGAGTTTGTTCGATTTTGGTTAGGAACTCGATATTTGATCTGTATTTGCTTCTAATTTTTCTTGGTGTTCCATTTTTTATTTTGTATTTTGTAAATCATTGGCTTAGTAAAGGATTGGTTTTGGGTTTTGGGTTTTGGGTTAATTGGAATGTGAAATCTGATTCGATCTGTCGCTGTTGTTATGTTTGTTGAAATTTATTGGTTGAGATGGTGAATTTAATTTGACATGGTTCGGTTGGGCATAGATTCGTTTGGTTGAGGTTGGGGTTTTTGATGGATCAATTGGGGCTTCACTGGAAAAGCCAATTCTATATTAGTATTGATGTAGTACTGTAATTATACTTATTTATTTCTTTTGAATAGTTCAGTTATTTTTCTGTGAATTTAACTTAAGTTTGGCGATCTAAGTAAAATCTGCAGTTGTTTGGTTAAGAAAGTTGGAATTTTGCAGTGTTAATGTGTTGGGGAGGTATGGATTTCCTTAGTGATAGACCTAGGTGTTTACTAAATTGCCCAATTCTGTTACAGTGATTATTTATTTAATGTGTATTGATTTATTTTTATTCAGGCAATAACCATAGAAATAGCTTGATTGATCTGGATACATAATTTAGTATTTGTTTGAAAATATAAGATTTTCATTCCATGAACTCTTTTCTATGTCATGTTTGTATTATGACAAGTAGTTCGATTACTAATCTCGTCACAACACTTGTTTGGATTTGTTGGGATTGGTGTTTTAGATCATTTTGTGCACTGAGGCATTATGAAAACCCTAATTAGGTTTGTTCTCTGTTTGGTTGCTGGAAAAACCAAGGACGAGCAGAAAGCACAATTTTGAAACCTCTCTTTCATGGAGTTTTGTTTGGGAAAAAAATACCTCGACCAAGTCATGTTTAGTTTTGTCTTGGTTTCTGAACTTGACTTATTTCCTCCTCAATATTTTCGGTTCTTTATTGAATATGCAATGTGGGGTAAAAAAGTAATTGATTTTTGCAACCTACCATCTTGCTTCTGGAGTTATGTAGTTATAGTTAATTGAATATGTGATACTTTCAGGTATAATATGGCAATGGAAGTCACTCAAGTGCTTTTGAATGCACAAGCAGTCGATGGAAACATTCGGAAACATGCAGAAGAGAGTTTAAAACAGTTCCAGGACCAAAATCTTCCAAGTTTCCTGCTATCTCTTTCTGGAGAACTAGCTAATGATGAAAAGCCTGTTGATAGCCGTAAATTAGCAGGCTTGATTCTTAAGAATGCATTGGATGCCAAGGAGCAACATAGGAAATTTGAGCTTGTCCAAAGATGGTTGTCTTTGGATGCTGCTGTAAAGACCCAGATCAAGACCTGCTTGTTGCAGACCCTCTCATCTCCTGTCCCTGATGCCCGGTCAACTGCTTCACAAGTAATTGCGAAGATTGCAGGCATTGAGCTGCCTCAGAAACAGTGGCCTGAGCTGATTGGGTCACTGTTGTCAAATATTCACCAGCTTCCATCTCATGTTAAGCAAGCCACGTTAGAGACTCTTGGGTATTTGTGTGAGGAAGTCTCCCCAGATGTTGTCGACCAAGATCAAGTAAATAAAATACTCACAGCCGTTGTTCAGGGTATGAATTCATCTGAAGGGAACAATGATGTTAGGCTTGCTGCTACCCGTGCACTGTATAATGCTCTTGGCTTTGCTCAGGCAAACTTTACCAATGATATGGAGCGTGATTATATCATGAGAGTTGTCTGTGAAGCAACTCTGTCTCCTGAAGTCAAGATTCGGCAGGCTGCTTTTGAGTGCTTGGTTTCTATTTCTTCGACTTATTATGAGAAATTGGCTCCTTACATCCAGGACATCTTTAACATCACAGCAAAGGCTGTTAGGGAAGATGAGGAACCTGTTGCTCTTCAAGCCATTGAGTTCTGGAGCTCTATCTGTGATGAGGAGATAGATATCCTAGAAGAATACGGGGGTGATTTCTCTGGTGATTCGGATATTCCTTGCTTCTATTTTATCAAACAAGCACTTCCAGCTCTTGTCCCTATGTTGTTGGAGACTCTTCTCAAACAAGAGGAGGATCAGGATCAGGATGAAGGGGCTTGGAATCTTGCAATGGCTGGTGGAACATGCCTAGGTTTGGTTGCTCGAACAGTTGGAGATGATATTGTCCCACTTGTTATGCCATTCATTGAAGAGAACATTACAAAACCAGATTGGAGGCAGAGAGAGGCAGCCACATATGCATTTGGTTCCATCTTAGAGGGTCCTTCCCCCGACAAGCTGGCTCCCATTGTTAATGTTGCTTTGAATTTCATGCTTAGTGCCTTAACAAAGGACCCAAATAATCATGTTAAGGACACAACAGCTTGGACTCTTGGACGAATATTTGAATTTCTTCATGGTTCAACAATGGAGACACCTATAATTACTCATGCAAACTGTCAGCAGATTATCACAGTTCTGCTTCTGAGCATGAAGGATGTTCCAAATGTTGCTGAGAAGGCTTGTGGTGCTCTCTATTTTCTTGCCCAAGGGTATGAGGATGTGGGTTCAGCATCTCCCCTAACTCCATTTTTCCAGGAAATTGTTCAATCCCTTCTCACTGTCACCCACAGAAAAGATGCTGGAGAGTCACGATTAAGGACTTCTGCATACGAAACATTGAATGAAGTGGTGAGATGTTCAACTGATGAAACAGCTCCCATGGTGCTGCAACTTGTTCCTGTCATTATGATGGAACTTCATCAGACACTTGAGGCTCAGAAGCTTTCATCTGATGAAAGAGAAAAGCAAAATGAATTACAAGGCCTGCTCTGTGGGTGCTTGCAGGTTATCATTCAGAAGCTAGGATCATCAGAGCCAACTAAATATGTCTTCATGCAGTATGCAGACCAGATAATGGGTCTCTTCTTGAGGGTTTTTGCTTGTAGAAGTGCAACTGTGCATGAGGAGGCGATGCTTGCTATTGGGGCACTTGCCTATGCAACAGGGCCAGATTTTGCAAAATACATGCCTGAGTTTTATAAGTATTTGGAAATGGGTCTTCAAAATTTTGAGGAGTACCAAGTTTGTGCTGTCACCGTCGGCGTAGTCGGGGATATATGTAGGGCATTGGAGGATAAGATCCTGCCTTACTGTGATGGGATTATGACATTGCTACTAAAGGACTTGTCAAGCAACCAGTTGCACAGATCTGTGAAGCCCCCCATCTTCTCGTGCTTTGGTGACATAGCATTGGCAATAGGCGAGAATTTTGAGAAATACTTGATGTATGCAATGCCCATGCTCCAGAGTGCTGCAGAGTTATCGTCTCACACGGCAGGTGCTGATGATGAAATGACAGAGTACACCAATCTTCTGAGAAATGGGATATTGGAGGCATATTCTGGCATCTTTCAAGGCTTTAAGAACTCTCCAAAAACTCAGCTTTTGATTCCTTATGCACCTCACATTCTCCAGTTTCTAGATAGCATATACATGGAGAAAGACATGTGAGTTCTTACTAAGACCTGTTTTAGTTCCTGTGATTCTTGATTTAAATTATATCTTCTTTTGATGATTTGGTAACTGACTTATTGATTTGCATGCAGGGATGATGTGGTGATGAAGACTGCCATTGGAGTTCTTGGGGATCTAGCGGACACACTGGGCAGCAATGCAGGTTCTTTGATTCAGCAATCTCTGTCAAGCAAAGACTTTTTAAATGAATGCTTGTCCTCAGAAGACCATTTGATTAAGGAATCTGCCGAGTGGGCCAAGCTGGCCATTAGTCGTGCCATTTCTGTTTGAGGCTGCTGCCTTGGTCTATTGTTTTCCTTTTAGAAGTCCCTGCATGCATTCGGGTGTGTTGAGTTGGGTCCGGGATTGCATACATGTCAGGTCGTCACCATTTTCAGACAACAGAAGTATCGGTCTTCGAGTTGTCACTAACTCTTGCATCAGCACCATGGGGTCAGATTCTTTTTTCCTTTTTTCTATCTTTTGTCATGGAGGAAGTGGGTAGTGATGGCGTTGAAGAAATGGGGAAGACCTCCCTTAAATCAAAAGTATATTATTGGTGCCAGAAGATTGGGATAGGGAGGTAGAGGTGGCTGTGGTATGCTGAATAGATTGCACAACTCATGACTGATTGAGTTGGTTGCTGTTGGTCGGCCCTTGTTGTTGATGAGCTCACAATTCACGCTATATCATTGAGACTTAATGCCACCATGGTGGTGCCATCGGATTGGATGACTGCAGAAAATTGGTTCAAAGTGTCCGAGGCACGTCAAATCAACCCAGTGCTATATTCCACATTTTCTCCTTCCTTCAACCAGTTCTCTTTCTTGTTCCAACAACACCTCCCCCCTCTCTCTTCTAATTTGTGTCTTGCATTGTATCGAAGTCTCTTGTTTGTCATAGTCAAGTTGCATTTCATATCATTCACTGTTTTCGTGTATACTCATTATGTGGGGTTGGGATTCATCACCCACATACTCATTACATCCTGCATCGGTCATATTTTATTTTTACAATTATTACAGTAGGTGTTTCTTTAAAGTCAAATGTTAAATACCATGCATTCATGAAATCATGTGTGCTGCCATGTTTCCTGCCTCTTAAGTATAGGTTTTTTAAATCGTGATTTGGGGAATGTGTAATCGTATTTTGATGATCTCCATCTGTAGAGAGTGGTATATTGAAAAAATGTCACGAATTGTGATGACATATGGAAAGAGGCTGGAAAGAGTATTTTGAGTCTCACTTGTCGAGAGAGGCAGTGTATTTGTAGTCTTGCCTCATCTTTTCATGATCAAGTGATATATTATCTTTTATGGATTTTTGTGAATTTGGGCATTGTCCATGTCCTTTGTATGATGCCATTTGAATGAAAATTTTTATTAGTTGAAGGAGACAATAGCATTTTGGCTTTATGAGGTTTTTATTATATTTTGAAGCTTTGAGGGGCAGTGCCCACTGGCCATGCTAGATTTGCCATCTTTGTCAAGATCCATAAGGCCATGTTATCTACATAAAGACAGTTGCAGCTGTTATTCTCCTCACTTGTCTGAAACTCTGTATTCACATGGACTATTCTCATGCTCTGAATATTCTGCTGATTAGGGTTAATGAGTATGTCTATTACTCCCTTCTAGTTTTAGTGCCATCTATCAAAATCAATATGATTCTATTTGTTTTTGGGTATAATTCTCTTTTATGCTTGTGCATCATAAGAGTTATTTTCTCTTGGTGGATGTAGGATTTTTCCCCAAAATAGTACTTAATCTTTGTGGATAATTCTCCTTTATGTTTGTGCATTATAGCAGTTATTTTCTCTTGGTGGTTGTAGGATTTAAACCAAAAATAGTACTTGTTATCTTTGTGGGCAGCATATTTGTTATGCGGGTGGGAAGCATGGTTCTTATTGTCATTTTTGGTCCCAACGATGTGGTATGAGGATCAGCTGTGGCCAATTCTGGTACTAGTTGTGTTCCCCACCCACTTAGTTGTGTCTGCTGGCTTAAACATAAGTGGGTTGTGTTGGTTGAAAAAAAAAAGTACTATGCTGTGAAGAAATTCAAGTTAGAACAGTCAGGTGGGAATGGTGTCTCGAGGAGAAAATTAGTTGAAGACCATGGCAGACAAGGACTTTGGTCCAGTGATGGGAGTCAATTGCTTGCTAGATTAGGTTTTTATTAATTATATCCATCTATTCAAGCATTTATAGTAGTTACATTCTCGTGTAAGACCCAAACTGCCAAACTATTTTGGTTCCTAGTCTTTCAAAGGCTATTCCATAAATGGGGTTCTGTGTGGATCCTCAACTACCCTTCTAAGGGGTGCAAGGAAAGGAACTATAAACTATACAAATTCCCATTAGAGAGAGAGAGAGAGAGAGAGGGAGGAAAAATTCATTGTCAATCTGCCTGAAAGATGTGATTTGGAGCCCCACCTCCATTGATGGTAGGTAGGGGGGACCAAGGCCAGCAGAACCCATATTTTTCTTTGCCTTCCAATGTACCTTGGGAGGAGGTTCCAAGTGAATCAAACTTGGACCCCCATGATGATTTGGTTTTAGTTTGGGCCAATGTAGCCTAACTTCAATCTTGTTCCTATCCCCAATAATTTCATTGGAATTCTGCTATGAACACAAACAGAGTTAGTGCAAAGAATGAGAGAAGGAAATACAGTTTATACAAGGAATTAGAGAAAAATTTTCAGGTGATTCAATTATTTTTTGTATGGTGTTTTGAGCAATAATTAAAAAAAATGGAGAATATCTTGAGAATTTTGTACGAAACTGCAAATAGAGAGTTTTTGACATTTGAGTTTTCAAGCATGATTTGGTTCCTAAAAATTAGTTGTTTTTAAGAATTGTTCTCAAAAAATGTTTTTGAAAACGTCATCAAACAATCAGAACTTTTAACTCAATGGGCAATCCTCTTTTTTGTTGTATAAGTTAGAAATTGTATAGGAATTAGAGGTTTTTCATGCCAAGTTCAAGGTTTAGTTCCAAAAAATTAAGTCCTTAACAAAGAGCTGACAATGTGTGCATGATGCTCCATTGTCCTTTAAGTTGAAAAAATATGAATAGCTTGGCTAATTAGGCTGGTAAAGAATTAAGGATAAACTGAAAAAAGACCCTTTAAATGAAAAACCCTTTTGAAGCGTAGGGTCCTCAAAGCCAAGCTCAAAAATATTCAACATTTGGTTTTGGGATCTTTGGTGTATCATGTATGGGGCACCATGTCTCTTTCATTATCTCACTTGGTGCTTGGTATTTCTAATGTTTGGAAATGCCTTTTTATATGAAAAGTAAACCCTTGTATGATAATCGAATGGGCTCAAATCAAAATAAATTGAAAAATATATATTTTTTAATTTTAAAACCCTATAGACCAATTGATCGACTAAGCATGTAAACTGGTCCAGCGGCTCAATCCACTCCTACCCAAGCCCAAGCCCAATCTTAATTTCAAGACAGACAAGAAATTTAACTTTTAGCCCAAGCCCAATCTTTATTTCAAGAACTTGGATAAATATATTCTTAAAGACCCTTTGCCCTAAAGTTTTTGGGGTAATATAAACACATCGTGATTAGCTTCATCTATTGAGGCACTTGATGGAAGGTTGCCATGGCCTTTTGCCATGACATGACTGCCACCTTCTTTATCAACAACAGCAGTGGAGGTGGGTGAGGATGAGCTCTAAATTCTCCTTTTTTCCTGTAAAGTCCCCTCATATGATGTGATGAGTTTCTCTCCCATTACCATCTACAGTGAGGATTTAGAATGAATGGAACATACCATTTTAAGCATGATCATCTAGTGGTCTCAGCTGTTGTTTCCTGCAACCAGTAAACCATAGACCATTGCCTCTCTATGCACCTACCATGGATCAATCAGCTCAGCTCAGCTCAGCTCAGCCTGTGGGTCAGCGAGAGAACATACTCTCATTCAAAGTTTGATCATAGAGTTGCAGGAGTTGTATATGAAACAACTATATATGCTTTGACATATGCCTGAAACTGAGGAAATTTCCCATGGTAGTTCTTAGTATCATTCATAGTTGCGGAAGATGGAGGTTTAGGGTTTAAGGTCCAAGGTCGTGTGAATGGTCAATGTTGCATTTCACATCATTCTTATAACTACTAGGTGCTGTTGGGCTGCCCCATGATGACCCCCTCATGGCAAGATCATCTTCTTTGTAAGATTAGGCTGCTTAGTAATGTAACAGTTACTCTCATCTTTCAGGTGTAGCTGAAGGTTTCATGGATGGTATGAACCCCATTTACAAGGTAAATTCGTGACATTGTCTTCAGATGACATGCTGTTGATGGTGACCTTGACTACATTATGCAGATAGACAATGATCTTTCAGACTTTTTCAGTTTGTAGTTGTTGGTTTGATGGATTCAAGGAAGATTTTGGGGCTTGATGCACAGCTGGATTTTGAAGCTGCAAAACCCTGGCTCATGAATGACCCGGTGAAGAGGAAACCAGGTACTGGTTGCAGGCAGCAATGATCCATGGCTCTGCTAATTGTGCCTATGAGTCCTACTCAAATACCAACACTTCTCTCTTGATATAGAAAGATTTGATCAGACTTTGTATAGAATTTTATATGAATTTCTTTAGTAGTAATAATGCTGTATAGCCACTTCTGTGGAGTTATGGGAATGGAAAGGCCATAGAAGATGATTCTGCTGTGTTTTTGTGTGTTCCTTCTTGTATAAAATATGAAGTTCTGTGAATGAAATACAGACTTTTGGTATCTTAACGAGAAAGATGAATAGCAGAAAGCATTGTATGTTCACTAGTTAGTTTATCTGTCTGTAGTATTCATTGTATTGAGCAACAGCCATGCTGATCATCAGTACTGATCATAATCATCTGAAAAGATTAGCACAAGAAATGAAAACAAGTTCAAACATCTAAACTAGGTTGGATTAATGCTCAAGCTACACAGTAAGAATACAGAATGATCAGGATTATAGCATTATTAACTGATAAAAACGCATGGCATAATGTGCTTTGCCATAAGATCAGGGAAGGATCCGGGCATCCACAGTTTCATTCCCTCTTCTTCACTGATACTTGGATGTATATGTTTTAGGATCATAAGAATCAGAGAAAGATACCATTCAAGAAATCTGGTTTGACATTTTCCCTGGGATTTGTTCTCTGCTTTTCCAAACTTCAAATTTTGCCATCATTGGGGCTCATGAGCCTGGGGAGATTTAGCTGCACCGGTAACAACAAAGAACATGGTGAACTAGGGTTTTAAATGATTCCAAATCATATATGCCTAAAAAAGGTCATTAGAGGACATTCTCATGGCCATTTACACAAAGAGTTTTCGGGTACTCAAGGATATGGTAGGAGGTACTCCATGGAAGGTGCCATGGCCTTTTGTGACATGACTGCCACCTTCTTTGTCAAAAACAACGGTGGAGGTGGATGAGGATGAGCTCTCATTTTCCTCCTTTTTTTCCGGCAAATCCCCCATATGAGAGGCTCTTGACTCTCTCCCATTACCATCTACAGTGAGGATCTAGAATGAATAGGACATGTCACTTTGAGCATATTCATATAGTGGCCTCAACTGTTGTTCAGTGAAATTGTCATCTCGGTCCTGCATCTGATGAACAATAAACTAGTACTTCTCTAGGCACCTACCATTGATCAATCAGCCCAGCCCAACACTCTTATTCAAAGATTGATCATAGAGTGGTGGTAGTTATGCTACCATGCTATGACATATGCCTGAAAAGCTGTCTCTTATTACTTTGTGGAAGATGGAGTTTTAGGAGGTTTGTTTGATCACACCGTTGGTTTTATGACCTAGAGAATGATTAGGGTTTAACTTTGCGGATTAGTAGATGATTCTAAGAGTTGGGAGTTTGAAAGCGTCGTGTTATCTTCTTTTTGCTAGTGCTCCACTAGTGACTCACCAAAATTCAGACACCCCAAATGCTTTTGCTACTGAGCATCACAGAAAGAAAATCCTAGTGTCTTTTTCTTGGTTGGAGCACAAGAAAAATAAGACCCATAGTACTCCCAAAATGATCTCTTGTGGACTGTCTTTTTCTGGTAAAGAGAAAGGGATTAATCCCCTCATTCATTGCATATTACGCCTTTTTCTTCAATAATTACCAATCCAAACAGCACTGCTAGTCCTTTTCGCGTGTTTTTTTCTCCTAACCAATGTGCCAATGGCACACTATAAGTGTAGAGGGAAGAAAATGAGTAAAAGGTGAGAAGAACCCGAAAAGTCAAACCAAAAGGGGGAGAGTTTGAGCCATGCAAGGGACTGATTTTTTGTGTCTACATGCGTGCAATTGTCTGCACTTTGTGATGGTAAAACATTGATTAGTGAACTACGCTATTTTGGTATCGCTTTTCATCATCGTTCTTTAGCTATATTAGGTGTTGGTGGGGTGCAACATGAAGACAGCCCTCATGGTACGTTCCTCGCCTCTGTAAGAATAAAAGCAGACCTCCCCCCTTCCCCTCCTCCCTGTCCTAAAACCATCACTCACATTCCAAAAACAGTGGTGATAAGAGCATCAACTATGGCTATTCCCATCAAGGCCTCTCTTCTAGCTCTCATTCTACTCCTCACTCCCTTGTCTTCAGGTGAGCAAGGTCTTGGTATTTACTCTTGCATCATCCTAAAAGCCTTCATTAGGTTAATTCTTCAGCAATATAACAATCATCCTAAACTTGCAGGCATGGCTGAGGGTTTCAAGGATGGCACAAGCCCCATTTACTTACTACACAAGGTTAAATATGCAGACAAGACTCTGATCTTTTAGACTTTTTTTGGATTATAAGCCTTCTAACTAACCCATGTTGTGTGTTTTGTAAAGGATGGTACCCTGGTGAATTCAAAGAAGCTTTTGAAGCTTGATGCAGTGCTGGACTACGACTATGCAGAAGCGAACCCCAAGCATGACCCGAGGAAGGGGAAGCCAGGTAATGGTGGAGGTGGCAAGAACCCATGACTCTGCTTATCGTTTCGCTTTGAACCCTAGTTAAATAATGACACTACTCTCTCAATCTAGAGGGATTTTTGATCATATATGATGAGATGTTGTATAGGATTCTATATGAGGTTGTTCAGTAGTAATGTTATAAAACTACTCTTGTGGAGGAGTTGTGAGAATGGAATGGCCTTAAAAAGATGATATTGCATTGTGTTTTTGTTTGTTCTCTTTGTATGGTTCTATTTTGGCTACTACTTGAATAAAACATGAATGGGATAGTCTTTGGGTATCTCATAAGAAAGATAAATAGCAGAAAGAGAGGAAAAACAGGAAAGATTAGCACAAAAAATTGAGAAGTTCAAGCATTTATCATATGTGGGAATTGATCTTCTAATCTCTGCATTGAGCACACAGAATGATGGAGATTCTAGCATCGATGGCTGATGTTATGAAAAACCCAGAACGATCAGTGCAGGAGCAGGAGCAGGAGAAGGGAATGTACAGTTCCATACCTTCTCCTTCTTCTTCCTTTTCTTCTTCTTCTTCACTGATCCTTCTGTAATCAAGAGGTGTTTTGAGTCGAATGCCAGTCTTTTTCAGATGGTGAACACGGTTACACGTATATGGATGTGAAAGGGGCATAAGATCCAGAGAAAGGGGCCACCCCAGAAATCTGGGTTGACATTTTCTGAGGTCTTCCTTTGTCTGCTTTTCCATATTTCTTTGCTCCAATGATCACATATCTTGACCAGAAATTCCCTTTCTGTGAATTGGGGTTTTCAGGACATGAAGCCAGAAAGTTATGATTAATGCATACACAGTGGTGGAAGTGAGGGACCAGGCCACTGATATGTAGTGTTGGTGTATTATTAGGTTATTTAGATCCCCGTGACAATTTTATTTCATCATGGTTTAGGACTTCATGTACTTTCATGTCATTTACTGTATCTCTAAAGATTCAAGGTTACCATAAAATTAACCTGAAATTAAACAGGTCAATACAATTGAGTTAGTTAAGAATAATGACATGAAAGGAATATAGAATTCTTAAATAGTAAAGTTTGCAACCTTAGGCTAATTAAATAATAAAGTACCTATTCACTCCCTTTGGGTAGTTCCACGGCTATGACCATAAGCTTTCATGTAGAACAACCCATGCTTTGGCGTGGTGCTCCACCTACTTCATCCAAGCCATTTGATAAGGATTGGAACCCTAAAACTGCTCTTTGGCATCTACTTCTTGTCAAAGACACCAGTGAAATTGATTGTTCATAGAATCTTCATGGAGCCTTTTTGACTTTATCCTCTATCATATGCTCCTCTTCTTCCTAGGCCAAGTTACATGCTTATGTAGGCCATGCTTCGCATGATATGGAGTGGAGTTGATTCAAGTTCATACCTTCAACCTATTCATATAATCCCAAACAGATAAGGGAGTGATTCTTGTTGAAGCACTTTTATCCGCAACACTTTTGTTAATAATAATAATTGTTTTTAAAGGTATTTATTTAGATGGTGTTTGTTTTTTTGCTGAATAGAAAAAGTTAAAATATTTGACTTTTTCTATTCAGTTAAAAATAATTAATTGACATCAACCAACATAATTAAACTAAACTTATTGATTACAAGTTCACTTTAGTTATGTTGATTAATATAAATAAAGTACTTTTAGTTGAATAGAAAAAGTTAAATATTTTGACTTTTTTTATTCAGCTAAAAAACAAACATCACTTTAGTATTTGGATATAAACTAAAATAAAATATTTTCATAGTGTTCTGTGATGTATTGTATAACCAAAAAATAATAATTTTTGAAAAAAATCATAAGTAAGTGATTATTAAGGAATCACTTCAAGTGCTTCTAAAAACTTTGTCAAATATCTTTTTCTTTTTTTGTAAGAACATGTTTTCAAGCATTAGGATGTGCTTTTAAACCCTTTCAAAATAACTCCCCAAAGGCCTCTTAAGTTCAGTATTATTAATAATTGCTAAATCCCACTACATGGGTCATGTGAGCATGGCAGTGGGTCAGTGGGAAGGCCCTACCATTACACTACATGGGTCATGTGTCTGGATTCTCTATTTACGAGTAGGTTATGCCTCACATGATCTGAACTCACCATACTCTCTGTTCCACAGCATATTCCCAAATTTTTCTGTCCCATATGAAAAATAATCAAAGTGCCAGCTTTAAGGTTTCTCAATTGATAAAGATCTTCTTAGCTTTCATTTGGATCTCAGAAGGAAATATCAGCAGAAAATAAAGTAATTCTTTGAAGTAGTTTGAGACAGAATCCATTTATTGAACAGCCCTTCCACTCATACCCAATCTTTCTTCATAGAAAATCATCTTTGTGATACTATTTTCAAGCAGCCTGGAGCTTATGTATTCATTAAGATTCACTCATTTAAGCTAATTCAAGGAAAAACAAAAGTTAACTGAAACTAAATCACTATAAAAATATCATATGGAGTAACAATAAAAGTGTGAGACATGTACAGTTACAGGTTACTACTTATAGACACAAAGTTGAAGAGGATGTGTGTTGATTTTATATACATCAACAGGAGACGTCGGCTTCATAAACTAAACTGAGATGACATCCAAATCCCAAGCGTCACCATGCCAATGGTAGCAAGAGCTTGCACCAATTCGAGAAATAAATTTTGTTGCTGCAGTGGCAAACTTTGCCAATCTGTCCGCCTAGGCACAAGGAAAAGCCAAGAGGTAAATCGCCAAGTAAAGAAAGCAGATGGTGAAAAACCAATAACGTAGTTGTTATCAAAGGAGACAAACAGCAGAGAACATGAAAAAAAGAAGTGTATATGGCATCGGCACCAGGAATATCAATGGATTTCTCCTTGGAAATAGACCAGTTTTAAGTCTATGCCAGGTTAACTTGGATTCAGCAGAAAAGTATAACATTATATAGGTGCCTGAGAAATATTTTCTTACCCTAAATCTGCAATGATGATGCTGACATTATCTTGTGTGCGTCGGTCCTATAGTGCATATACAATTTTAGGCTATTAGAACTACCCAAATAAAAGCAAAATGTCATACTAAATTTGTAGAATAGATTAAACCATTACCAGTGCTGCACGTGCAAGTGCTTCAGAAGCTACCTGAAATCAGAACATTGCAGTAATAAGCACGTATGAAACTAAAACCTAATGTAGTACCAGTAAGCCCATTGACCAGGATCGTTATTTACCTGAACATCTCCATGTTGTCGAAGTTCATTCCTAACAAAGGTTATCGCTTCTGAGCTGAAATAAATGGAGACATGTCAAAATGAAAGCCTTTCTCAACTGAATCAAAGCAGGAAGTTCTACAAAAGGTGCCTGCTATTTTAATTAACATTTGTTTGGTTGCTGAGAACGAGGAAAAGAAATCAAATCTTATGACAGGTCAAGATTCAAAGTTCTACTTCCTTTTCCGACAATTTCTCAACAACCAAACATGGTGGACCTTTTTTAACCGTTACTAACAAGAAATTGATAGAGCCATTGGAAGACTGTGGAGCTTGATATGATCTAGAGAATTCATGTGGCGGAACAAACCTGTTCATATAATCCCATAAGCCATCAGATGCTAACAGTAAAAATTCTGCATCTGATCCAAGAGCTACTTGGAAAACATCAGGAGATGCAACGACCAAGTCTCCAGTGAATTGTACACTGGCAAAACAATGAAATGCATTACAATCAAAGCAATTGTATAATCCTCCAACAGTTGCAACTGAATGTTACATTAGAATGAAAGAACCATCTGAGTGAGATTGCACACCGAGAAACAAATTTTTGGGACCATCTCCCTTCCTCCAATCCCTTCTCCAGCATCCTTTCCACATGAAAAGAACCAGATCATTAGAAATGTTGTCTTGAAAATTGTTGAGTAACCAATTTTACTAAGAGTTTAAGTATTAGGACTTGGACTCGCTGGCATGCAACCAGCCCCATACCTGCACATGGGAGGCACAGGTGGCAGTAACCAATTAGCCTAGCCCTCTAGTTAACCAGAGCTCTAATACCATTTAATAAGTAACTAATTTTCCCAAAAGTTTAAGCTATTAGATTTGGCTTGACAATGTATAACATACTCTTAACAAAGTCATCAAAAAGTCCTCAAAATTTACAAGTAAACAAGGGACTAACTCGTTCTTCTTTGTCTTGAACCTCATGTCACCAAAAGAGCGGGACACAGCAATGTCTCCGCAAATCCTTCCATTGACAATCTACAGATACCATAAATAAGAGTTGTCATCAGCTATTGACAATCCACAGAAAACAGAAGCCCTAACATGGTGTCTGATACATATATGTTTGGGAGCTGACTGATGCACAAACAAACAGAGAAATTCCCATTATATATTTTTTTGAAAGTGTGACAACTTAGTGCCAATTCAGTGCAGCCCTCCATCCGGGTTTATGATCAACTATAGTAATTCAGCAGCAGAGCAGATACACTAAGGTTTCAAACTCTACTTCCCCTTCTAATGCTACAAGATATAGAAGCAGAGGAAGTTTGTGAGCCAGAATATTGGAAACAAGGGAAGCTGAATATGACCAGATACCCATAAAACATCTTCTGGGTCTATTTACGGGTTCATGGATTTCTTAATCATTTTCTTTTGAAGCAGGTACTGATTTTCTTTCCCATATAGAAGAAAATTTGGAAAGGTAACAAACACTAAACAGACAATGCAAGTGAGAATCAGAATCAAGAACAGAAAAAAACACACCCATCCACCTGCTTCTCTGATTCTTCTGATTTCTTCAAGCGAACTTTTGTTGCTTCCATAAGGCCTATGAGGATTGGTCAATTCTTCTGCTTTTCCAGAGCGAGAGAGAACCTTCATCAACAAGGTAGTTCAGAAAACATGGAAAATAATACAATCCCCAAAACTGTTGTTCCGCTATGCTCCCACTGATACCCGAGAAAAATTGTAGGAAAAGAAGTAAAAAAAAATCGTTACCTAGTTATAAGAGCCCATTTTTAGTTTCTTTAGTACAATTTTTCTTGGTAATCAAATAGAGCATTAGTGTTCAATAAAATGTAATTATTCGTCACACAGAGGTGAATCATGGATACATACCACACATGAGTCACCAACATGTGAGATGAACACCGTATCGTCTCCAATCAACAACACAGTGGCTGTTGAACCAGACTCGACATCCTCCCCAGTCGTCTCAAGCCTTTACAAAATGAAACACCATCGAAACCTTCAATGCAATAATATAAAATCTACAATTACATTTAACTCATGCAACTTATACTTATTTTGCACTTAGGCAAATTAACATTCACTTGATATGTATTTCGCCTTACCAATTCAATAATTTTGCATCAGCACTTTCAAAAGCCTTCTCCAAAGCCTCTCGAATTATGTTGAAATTTTTCCCACTCAGGAGCAACCCGCCTTGCAGAGCTGCAACACAGTCTTTGTACAATTCATCCCTGACATAAATCCAATCAAATCATGCAAAACAGAACATTAATTCTAGCAAATGAACCATAGTTCATAACAGAGTGGGTAAAACATTCATTCAATCAATGTTTTTCTTTTCCAGTTATTGATATAATGACGCATGACAACCAATGATCCCCATGCCCGTGTCTTCAAAAAGCAATCCTAGGAAACATAAGCCTGAAAACTTGACATCAACCACCATTGAAAGAAGAAATAAGCCTGCGACTAACCGAAAAACAACCCTAAGTTTCCACGGCAATGATTACAAAAACTGATCCCATGGAAATGAACTAAAAAGATTCTTTCTCTGTAAGGGGAAAAAAGATAGAGAAAAAAGAGTAAACAGAACCCTCAAAACTTGACATCAACCACACTGGAAGAAGCAATAAGATTGGGCTAAACATAAAAACAAACACCTTCTGTTCATTTGACACCCACCTGAGGAACTTGACAGAAGAGAAGCCGGCATGACCGTCAAAAACCGCGGCAAAGGAGAATCCATCAAGGCCATCAGACCGAACAACAGCCTCGTCCTCCATCTCCTCTCTGGGCCCTTGGAGGCGGCACAAACCCCACCTGATTCCCGCCACACCCGAAAAAGAAGGGGCATCAATGGCTATGGCTGAGCAGCATCTTGCCCTCTCCTTGAGGGCAACACTGTTGTTCTTCTTGGTGGCCTTCAAGTTGGATGTACAGTTGAGTGTCGTGAGAAAGAATCTCTGCAACTGCTGGCTCAGCAAAGCCATTTGCAAAGGTGAAGGAGGAGGAGTTGAGAGGCTGAAACAGGTGGGATAAGTATGGTTAGCGTAGAGAGGATAAGAGAGTGAAGCTCGGCCTCTAACCGTTTTAAACGGTCTAGATTTCACGTTGGCCCACCTGGGGTTGTCAGTCGACTCCGTTGGGTCTCCAAAAGGGTCTACTTGTTTCCCTAAAAAATGTGTCTTGGTACGTGATTGTTGGAGAGCTTTGCGTGTGTTTGGGTTGCTGGATCCAATCCGGATTCCGGAATCGAATTGGGCTTGAGTTGGTTTTTAATCTAAATTAAGAGTCTGTTTGGCATTCATAGTAAAAATACTAAAAACGTTTTTTATAATTACTATTAAATACACTTTTAATTTAGGTTATGCACGATTCAAGTTACCCTATCAATTTCAATTTAGAGTCTATTTGACATCGCTTTTATAAATCACTTTCAATAAAATAAAAAAATAAAAAATATTTTTGAAGAAAAATTAAAAACTTTAGGCCTTTTAAACAAATGTTTTTCAAAAATAACTATAAAAAACAATTTTTTAAAATTGTTTTTTAATATTTTATAAAAAAAATATTTTACAACATGAAAGCTATTTTAAAATATGTTTTAAAATTAATTTTATATTTAATATTGTATGATTATTTTTTTAAATAATCATTAAAAAATAATTGAAAATAATTATATTATCTAAAAATACTATATTTTCTATTTTTAAGAACAGAAAATTAAAAAATTGCGTTTAGATCACAAAATATTTTTTTTTTCTAAAGAACTAAAAACTGTTTTTAAAAAAGAGTTTTCAAACATGATCTTAAAAATTATTTTTAAAAGTAAAAAAAAAAAAAAAAAAAACACTTATAATATTGGTTCAGAGGAACACTTAAATAGGTAATTCTTTTAAAAATATTTCAAATAAAAGTATGGTTAAATATTTTTATAATATATATAATTTATAATATCATAAATGATTATCTATATTTTATACATTTATAGAGAAAAATAAAAGTATAAAATGTAATTATATAATATGCTATTTCACTTTATTAAAAAGATGTATAAATTTATAAATTTCATTTTAAAAATCAAGATTACCTTTAATATAAAACCTATTTATGTTAAACTTGAATTTGAAAAAATAACTTTTTCTTGATCATTTTCATTATTATTTATATGATATATTGCAAAATTGAACCTACAATCGTTAACTTTTATATTAATTTAAAATTTTTTAAAATAGTGCAAATATTTTATATTTTATGACATTTGACATTATGACAATTGAGGTAGAGGGTAAAAATAACGTTGTAACATGGGCATTGAAATTTATAAGAAATTAAATATGGGTGCTTAGTTTCAAAATAAATGGTCAAACTTTCAACTTCTCGATGTTTCATTCAATCTATGGTCATGGTTTAGCTGTCACCACCTATGATTATGGGCCACTTGTTTGACACTTTTCTTTTGGTTGGACATTAAAATTATGATATGTCATAAATAAATATTGAATTTTTTTTTTTCATTTTTAATGCATAGTTGAGAATATTTAAATGGCATCATCATGTGCACATAGATTATGGCATGCAAGTTATAAATTCTATGTACGCCACATCCATTAATACCCATTTTTATTTTTATTTTTTAAAAAAAGAATAATAATAAATAACTATAATTTAAATTTCGTAATTATTTAACCACCCAATTAACTAACAACTGAAATTTTCATTAATGATATTTATATTAAATCCAAATTTTGATGCTTATAAAGAAACCCCCACATGACAACCATGTAATTTAATGATAACCCATAAATAATTAATAATAAAATTCCCAACTAACTACAATGATTAAAAACTAAAAGTTTCACATTAAATCAAAATCTAATGCCCAACTACCAAAATTTCAACTATTAACCTTGAAACGGCGCCGTTTTATTATTCTTTTTCCAAAAGGAACTTTGGCTGGTAGGGGTAATGAGGATATGAGATTAAAGTGACTAGTTATCTTATTATATAATGTATTTTATAAAATTAAAAATATTATATTAATGATGTTTTTTTAATATATAATATATTTCTTTATTTTTAAATATTTTAAAAAATAATATTTTATTTTATTTTATTTTTATCATTGAATTAATGATTTATTTTCACTTTCATATCTTTTTAATTATTATTATTTTTAGACTGATAAAGTTTCAATAGATTAATAAATTATAATTGTATTAATATAAGAATTTTAACTCATTAATACAATGCTTTATTGGGTCAAATTATGATGATGTATTTATAGATCGAATTTAAAGGATAAATCGATGTATTATATTATAAACTAGTTTATATTAAATATCGTTTAAGGTTGTAAAAATTTAAAAGCAGATATTTTAATTATTTCATAAAATAATGGACGAAAATATCGAGAATGCAACTAGGGCATAAGCATATGCAATTAACAATAGAAAAAAATGTGATTTGTGTATAAAAAATATGACTAAGGTATTAAAATATGAAAATTATAACTAAAGTACAAATAATGTAATTAGAGTATGGTAAATATTACCATCATATACAAAAATATGATCAAAGTAATAAGATAATGAAATTGAGATCAGGGTATACAAATTTGATCAAATAACAAAATATGTGAGTATGATACATAAAATGTGACCAACATACAAAAATAAATGTGATTAAGATACTAAAACATAAAGATCGTAGGTAAGATATAAAAATATGATTAGAACACAAAAAACACGAATATACAAGTATAAAATTTATAATATGAGTGAAAAATGAGATTAAGATGTGAAAAATATGACAAAATTATATAGAATACATTTAGGATATAAAAATGTAATTGAAATGTGGCAAAAATACTATGGGTTTCTTTGGCAATTGCTTTCGAAAACAATTCTAAAAAACTGTTTTTGAAATTTTTTTGTCTAATGCTTTAGAAAACAAAAGTCTATTTGAAAAACTAATATATTTTTAATATGTTTTAAAAATAATTTTTATATCTAACGTCTTAGAAAAACAATAGAAAATATCTTTAAGAACAAAAAACAGAATAATAAAAAAAAAAAGATTGTCAAACATATTTTCCTAAATTTTTATTTTAAAAAACGAAAAACTATTCATAAAAACAATTCCAAAACAAACCTTAAGTTATGAAAATTGTAACATGGATCGAAATAACATGGTCATGGTACACAAAAATATGACAAAATATGTAAATATTTATATTTTTATAAAATAATATTAAATAAAATAGTATGATATATAATATACTAAAGCACGGTAAGTATTAGATAAAATATATTTAATTAAATTTTGTTTTCTTATCCTAATTTTCAAGTTAGCAAATTCAAATTATAAAATCACTTTAAAATAATAATTGAGCACTTAAAACAGGGTTTGTAAAATTTTTAAAATGCATCTAATCTCAATCTATAGGAACTTTCACTTTTTGTTGCTTTCCCCTCTTGACCGGGGTGGTTTTTTTTTTTTTAATAATATTATTATTATTTTTATATATACGGTATTTGATCTTCAATTAATAATCTTAAGAAAATGTGGTTAAATAACTAACCTAATAAATTAAAGAGGGTTGATTATTTAAAATTTATTATAATTATTTCTTTATTTGTATTTTTATCAATTTTTAATCTAATTTTGTATATAAAAATAGGAAATAGAAAACAAGAATGCATGTTTTGTATGGACGGTTTTTTTATTTTCACGTTGAAGGAAATAGAAAATAAATAAGATATTATTTTAAAATATAAATTTTTTATTTTAGATTTTTTTTTATAAAAAAAAATGTCTTTTAAGGTGGAAGGCTATTTTGAGTAGAAATGAAGTCGGAAAAATAGAAAATGTTAACCAAACAGGTCATTAGGAAAAAGAAGAGATCGAAGCGACGTCGTTCTAGCACTCCTTCTTCCACAAGGATCGTGCCTATATAAGATTGAGATGGAAGGTAAAGTACACAAGCTGAACTGGTAAAACACACAGTGGAGCTCAAACCTAGGACGGCTCCAACTCCTCTGAGACTTTCGATCAAGCGCTAGGGTTTGAAGTTCTAGCACATTGACCTGATTTTCCCGAGGAACAAACAGGAAACCAGAGAACACAAAACCAAACCCTAAGGACCAAATAACATCTGGACCTAGAATTTTTGCCAAAAGGGTGTTGGGAAAAACCCTAGATATGGACAGATCTCGATCGAAAAGGGGCTATTTCTATGAGCAGGACTATGATTCAGAAACTCTAGGAAGGACCAAACCCAGGTACAACAACAACAACAACCACGGCGGCCACCACTACAACACCAACAGCCACCACCGGCGTGGAGGCGCCGGCGCCGGACGGGCGTCGAAGCTGCAGGACTCGTCCGTAATGGTGACGACGAGCTACCGGATTTTGTGCCATGACGTCAAGGCCGGCGGCGTAATTGGAAAGTCCGGCAGCATTATCAAATCGATTAGGCAGCATACCGGAGCTTGGATCAACGTCCATGAATTGATTCCCGGCGACGAGGAGAGAATTATTGAGATTTCTGATACTCGCCGGCGAGACCCGGAGGGGCGAATGCCCCAATTCTCGCCGGCGCAGGAGGCGTTGTTCATGATTCATGATAGGATTTTGGAGAGTGATGCTGGGTTTGGAAATGGGTTTGGTGGGAATGGTGACGATGATGATGATTTCGGGCCGCGCGGCGGCGGAAACCGGGTGGCGACGAGGATGGTGGTCTCTAGGATGCATGTGGGGTGTTTGTTGGGAAAGGGAGGGAAGATAATTGAACAAATGAGGATTGAGACCAAGACCCAGATTAGGATTCTGCCTAGAGATCACAATCTTCCCCGTTGTGTTTCCATGTCCGAAGAAATCGTGCAGGTTTCGGTTCTTTATCTTAGAATCTTTAGCTGCAGTCTTGAAATTTTCAATTTGATCTCTGGTTGAGTGTTCAGCTTCTTTGGCAATCTGGGTCTATCTTGGTTTGATTTGAGTGTGAATGTACTCCTCTGCAGTGATTTTTGAGCTCTACACTGTTGTTTTAGTAAACTTGATGTGGAAATGTAGTAGTGATTAGTGTATATGGCATGGTGGGCAGATATGGAAGGAAAGGGTTTACATTTTCAGCTTTAACCAATTCTAGATTGATTTAGTTTCCTAATGGGCGGCTTAATTTTTATGGATCTGATGCATATAAAACTGAATCCGACGTGCAATTGAGAGTTGATATTGGGAGAGAAATTGATCTTCCTAGCATTTCCTTGTCGATACCATTGGTGTTGGTGTTTGTTTATTGCTTCACTTCTAATAACCTCAACTCCTCGTAGAGCAAACTTTGAACCATGAAGAATACACACTCACAAGGCTTACCTGTAGAGTTTCAATTGATTTTTGGTATGGGATTTTAGTATCCAATTCCAATCATTCAAGTTTGCTCACAGTGTAAACTCAAATAATGTGCTCTTTATATATACTTATCAAAAAAAAAAAAAAAATGTGCTCTTTATATACACATCAGGAGTTGAAAGCATATTCTTTGGGTTTTCCCTAAAGCATATTATTAAATTCCGTTATCAGCTTAAATGAAGAGATTTAACATAGCGCAATCTGTTTTGGGATGGCCATACTTGGGTTTATGCTGTTCTTTTAGTTTGATAAGTGTTGTTCTTTTAGTTTTATCAACTTTGCCAGCATTCTTTGGTGTCAAAAAATAACAATTATACTTTAATGGACTTATATAGGTGGTGGGTGATGTGAATGCTGTGAAGAATGCAATTGCAAATATTTCTTCACGCCTGAGGGAGAGCCAGCATCGGGACCGCAGTCATTTCCATGGACGAATACAGTCATCTCCAGAGCGGTTCTTCCCCCCTGATGACGATTATAGTCACATGAATAATGCACCTCGCCGTATGCCCATTGATGGGAACTCTTTTGGTTCACGTGTATCTACTGGTTTGGCGGGCACCAGAAGCAATAGCTTTGCCTCCCGCACATCTGGTTACACACTTGAATCTGGAGCTGCTCCTATTGCTGATAATGCACAGCAATTTTTAGGTGAGGACATTGTGTTTCGAATACTTTGCCCAGTTGACAAGGTTGAATGTGTTGTTGGGGAGTCAGATGGGATTATAGAATTGCTTCAGAATGAAATCGGTGTAGATGTTAAGGTTGCTGACCATGTAGCTGGATCAAATGAACAGATAATTGTCATTACTTCCGAGGAGGTATGCCCTTTCTCTTTCTTCTGTGGAGTAATGTAAATATGTAAAATTCGGGTTTATTTGTCTCTAGTTCTAGAGTTGTTGGAAGTGAAAATACTCATGAACTTTACCTTTCAGTATTTGAGCCATACTTTACATCCAGCTTTGACATATTTGTGTATGTGGGTTTTATAAGGTTCTAACAGATTTCTGATTTCTGCCATTGTGTACTTAGGGCCCTGATGATGAGTTATTTCCTGCTCAAGAAGCTTTATTGCATATCCAAACTCGTATTGTTAATCTTCTCCCCGATAAGGAGAATGTTATTACTACTAGGTTACTTGTTCCATCTAGTGAAATTGGATGCTTCGAGGGACGAGATTGCTCATTATCTGAAATGAGGAGATTAACCGGTGCCAACATACAGATCGTGCCAAGGGAACAGCTTCCTGCATTTATATCAGGGACCGATGAGCTTTTAGAGGTTTGTCACTTAATGCCCATTAAATTCTTATTATAAGATGCATTGGTTTCCAGTTGATTGAAGAGGCTTATTTGTGGATTCTACAATCAAAATTGTCCTAATGGGAATGCACCATTTGGTACATATGCACAGACTGAATCCTCATGAACAGGCCCTGCAATAACCATATCCAATTCATTCCATGGATTTGGAATGTTGGAAGTGAATGATCCTGAGATGCCGATATATCCTCTATGGATCATGAATTGTTGAATAAAATTACAATCCAAAATTGAGGCTTTAATCCTGGAGTAGCAGATTTATCTCTATTATCTTGTTGGAAACATTCGAACCAGCAAATGATCCTAAATTGATGCTCGTTGCTTATTCAAACATTTGAATAAGGGACAAGAGAGAACAAAAAGGACATTATGGTGGTGGGATCTATTCCACTTTTCTGAACTGCTCCTTCATGCCTAAGATTGTAGGGGAGATAAAAGCAGCTCGAGATGCTCTTGTTGAGGTGACATCAAGACTGCGAAGTTACTTATACCGGGAGTTCTCTCCAAAGGATATGCCACCACCTTCTATCTCTGCACCTGGCTCTCTTGAGGCATCTTCTCCCAATAACATAACCCCAGCTCGTGAAGGTCACACTGCAAGTGATCCTCCTACCACAAACTATCAGAATGTTCAAGCCATAGCATCAGTGCAGCCATCAAAGGTAATTCTTATTGGTAGAGCAGAAAATGCTATGGTGTTGTTAAGTATAAGGTTCTCCTTATCCCTTTGTTCCTTTTTATCTTGAATTTATGTGTTTTTTTTTTTTTTTTTTAAATGGGTACTAAGTTTGATACGTATGCTGCCTTCCATACCTTAAATGTGTTGTTGAGGAGTGAAAAATCCAACATGCAGAGCACAATATTGGTTGCAAAAAGAATGATTTTTTTTCTTTTTAGCGAACACAAGATGTCATTGTTTCAGAAAATTATTATATATAATTTCTTTCTTGTCTTATTTTCTTCCTTTATGTTGTGTTTAAGAATCTTGAAGGCTATGTTGGGTTATTGGAAAACTTGAGGAAAAATATGAGGAAAAGAAAATAGAAAAGAAAAGTAGAAGGAAATAAAATAAAAAATAGATTTGAAGTTAATAAATTATTTTTATATAATTTTTCAAACTTGTTTAATTTATTTTGTCTTCATTAATCATTATATAAAGATTGAATAATTTAAAAATATATAAAATTTTAATTAATTTTAAATAGTAATTATATTTAATTTTTTTCACTATTTTCCATAATGGAATCAAATATGAGAAAACCGTTTTCTTTATCATTTTTTTTTTCTTTCCCTAGTACTTTATGAAAACTAAGCATAACCGAAAAGCTTTCATGATGAATCTTAAGGAACAGTAGTGCTACTCTTCTTGAGAAGCAGCCTAATGAATTTCACAAATTTGAAAGGAATTTTCTTTCCTCTCATCCCGCATCCAACTGATTGCTATTTTCTTAAATTTCTGACCATTGGATTCATGTCAGTTGACAAAGGGAATTTTCATGACGAACATGATTGTCCTCTTAAAAATGTAGCCTTCACTTTGTAGGACTCTGGAGGGACTGGTGGTGAAACAGTGAAGCAGAATGAAACTGTGCCAAGCGTTTTGAACAGGTATGACCGTACGAGTTTCTGCTTTACATTATTTATGAAGCCTCTCTATGAATCACATTCCCATCATACTAACTACCGATCTTTTTTCTTCTAGAATCCCTGTAACGCTTGTCACCAGGAGTACACTTGAAGTTGTCATACCAGAACACGCAGTTCCCAAGCTCATAACCAGATCGAAAAACAAGCTTGCCCAGATCAGTGAGGTGAGTCTCATTCCTGCATCCCATCACATACTTGTGACTCGTGATGCCACTATTGTCTTGAACTATGTTTTTCCTGGAAACAGTGGTCTGGGGCCAATGTTACCCTGTTGGAAGATAGACTGGAGGCGACAGGAAAGATCATTCAAATATCAGGCACCCCTGAGCAGACTGAGAAGGCCCAGAGCTTGCTTCAAGGCTTTATTTTGAGCAGTAACTCTCCCTCTTCCCCCCCACTTACCACACACACATGGAGCTTATCATCGCCCACTATTTCTAAGTTTGGAACACCACCTTACTTGTTTTGTTTTTTTGTTTTTTGTTTAATCAGTTTCAGAAGACATGCCATAAGGTTGTGGGAGAAGGATGCATGTTAGGACAAAGCTGGCTGGCTGACCAGGGACGGTTCCTTCGCAGTCGTCTGTCATCTGATTCCCAGATGAAGCTCAGAAGAGCACAGGGCATTTTGCTTGGTAATCCAGGAATATGTAGTTAATGGTGTAGTCTATGTATTTAGATCTTTTGTATGACCTGCCTGCAGGTGTAGGAGTGAACATCTTGAAAGAGAAAAAGCTGGTTCTTCTGTAAATTGATGACTCTGAAAGCTTTCTCCCTGAAAAAATTCTCATCTTCATGTCTTCTGCAAATGTGTTAATGGGAAAGCTGCTGCTGTTGAGGATGTTCTTGTTTTCTTTTCCCCATCCTATGCCAATGACTTTGTTTTGATCCTTTCTTTTGGTGGAAATGAGTTGAAGGTTTTAGTTTTTTCATTGCATGTCATCCAAATGGAGCATTAGAAATATGATGTACATGAAAGTTATCCGTCCGTGAAGAGTTTTGGCTCGAGATTGTAGGGGAATGTTTGGTAATGTTTTTTAAAATAGCTTTCTAAAAAACAGCTTTTGAAATGTTTTCAAGAATAAAATTTTGAAATTCAAATATGAAAAATGGTGTTTTTACTTATTTGTTGCGAAGATTTTACGCACTTATGGACTACGTGAAAATTAATTAGCAGTTAGCACCAACACTTGGCATAAAATACCTAAAATATCTCAATTTATTGTAAAAATAATATGCTTTTAGATCAAATTTTCAAAAACAGTTTTTGGTAAAACAAAGTTTCCAAAAGATTAAAAACTGTTGTTTGTTTTTAGAACAAAATTATTTTCAAGAATGGGCTTCACATATTTGGTGTTTGTTTCGTAAAATGTTTTTTAAAATCAAGTTTTTAACATAATCTTAATTATTTTCAAAAACAAAACTCTATCTTGGGAGTCATTTAGAAAATAATTTTCTTGGCTTATTTTTGGTGAAGATGGTGTGTGCTTACATATAAAATAAAAATTCGTCATTTATTTTTCATATTTTCAATTGTTTTTCAAAACACTTTAAAATTACATTAATTTTGGTTTTAAAATGACCCTATTTCTAGTAACAATTTTTCAAAAGAAGTTTTTGTTAAAAATTTATCAAATGTGTTTTCTATGTATTCTATTCAAGGAAGTATTTTCAAAAATTGTTCTCTAGCATAATACAAGTTTGTGTGGAAGTTTGAAATATTCTTAACATGTTTTTTTATATTTTTAATATGTTTTGAAAATTAACTCTTATATTTAGTGTTTTATTCTTAACACACACACACATATATATATATATATATATATATATATATATATATATATATATATATTAAATATTTTAATTATTTTTCATATTTGTACAATTATTTTCCACCCATTGAAAACTTTTGTACAATAAAAAAAAAACAATTCATGTAAGATTTTTAATTATTTTATTTTTTCAATAAAATGTGATACAAATATTTTATTTTATTTTTTTACATTTTTAAGTTAATCAACACCGTGTTTGGCAATACGAATTCTTTGGATGCGTTTCTGAGACAATTTTCCACCTAACACCCAAACACACGTTATTCTCCGTTTGCTTCGCCTGAAAGAGGCAGAGTCGAAGAAGAAACACACTCCAAAAAAACCCTAACCCCCCTCTCTCTCGGCCACCGCCGTCGCCGCCTGCAGGGTCACTGTTTCCGGTACATCTGCATCTTCTTTTTAACACTTCGTTTGGTTTTTCGAACAATAGAGGAAATGAAAAGAAATTCAAATTGTGAATAGAAATGAAAAACTCATTGCAACTTTCTGTTTGGTTGCCTAGAAAACAAAAGTCACAATTAACTTCACCTACTACTAGCATTTGGATTTTTTTAGACGATGTTTTCATTTTCAGGAAATAAAAACAACAATGAGTGTGAGGTTCAGGTTTGGTTTTCATTCTTTCCCCCGCTTTCTCAGCTACCAAACAGGGACGATTATTTCGTTTGATCCGAGTTCGTTCTCTGCTGTTTGCATATGAATTCTTTCATTATACACATTTCTTAGCTATCTTGTCCATGACATGAGTTTGAGCTACACATGCTTGATAAAAGTTCTCTTTGAAACTTGATCGAAATTTCGATAATTTAGTTATCTATTACGATTACTAATGCTATCCGGCCATTGCAAATGATTCTGTACCAGTAATAAAATTTAACGTGTTTAAGCTCTCTTCCTGTAGTTTTTCCAACAATTTTGTATTACCCATATCCTGATTACTTGTTTTCAATCTCTCTTTTTTCGGATTGTTAAATACATTTTAATCTGATTTATAAATGAAATCTTGCTATGAGAAGCGAAATTGTGAAAGAGATACCGGATGGCTTATATGCAATATGGAAGAAATATCCTCCGACACATTGTTAAAGATGTGGGTTCTCAAAGCTCAGATCGGGTAGTGAATCCGGTCCTATATGTTTGTCAAGGAGTTCGATACAGGAAGTTGGAGGTTATTCTTACAACGGTAAGAATGTAGATTGGAAAATTGTTGATTTTCTTGTTTGTTTCAGTATGTTGGCTTTTAATTTATTGTTGATTGGTTTTGTATATTCAGAACATAGATAAGCTTGGCAAAGCAGGTGAGACAGTGAAGGTTGCTCCTGGGTATTTTCGCAACCACTTGATGCCCAAGTTGCTTGCAGTCCCGAATATTGAGAAGTTTGCTTATCTCATCAGCGAGCAGCGCAAGGTTATTGTCTCTGAATATGTCTCAACAACTCAATTTTTGTAGTTCATTACCTTTTTTTTTTCTGGTGTGTGTGGTATCTATTTTCTTTATGAGCGCATTCAGCTGTACTGGGGAACTCCCTTTACTTGTGTTTCACCACTGCTGTACTTATCCAACTCAAATACAGTTATTGACATGGAAAAAGGGCTGAAACAAACATGGGGTTTACTCATTATTTTGGTGATATCTGCTAATTTTTTTAGAGAAGGCGGAAGTGGTTACTAGCAATACCCAACCCTACTTGGAACCTTAATTTATTTGCTCGTATATGCAGTTTATTGTCCAGATTCTGCTGCTTTTGAATTAAGATACAGTTCTTGGAACCTTAGTGAATTCGTGTCTAGTGCATTTTACCTATGCATTTGTGTTGTGCATCAGCAGCATCACTTCATATCATTCATATTGCTTGGTTTTAATAGAATGCTAGCTGAGGTGTTATCTTCTGAACTTGTAAACACGGGTTGCTTTTCCAAGTTTGCCAATTTAACTTTTGCCATCTTATCTTGATTTACCTTCATTAAAAAATATGTTCTGTTCCTCTGTTTGATACTAACTTATCGATTCCATTCTTCTATTTGTTTTAATCAGCTTTACCGACCTGAGGAAGTGGAAGAGGTTAAAGAAGTTGTAGAGACTGAGGAAGACAAGATGAAAGAATATCATACTGCAGCTAAACGTCTAGAAACTACCAGAGTGGTTGGTGCCCCACACTTGAAGCTCTTAATGTTTTAATAATGTTGATTCTAGTTTATTAATATTTCCGTCCTTCCATTTTTTTCCCCTTGAAATCTTGTAGTTATATAAGAGTATAAAATGAAATGAAATGAAATCAAGATTTTGAATAATGCATGCTGTTCTTAGAGGGTGATGCTTATAGTTTAACTCATAGAAATTTGTTCTCTGGTACAAGAATCAAACATATGTCATCTTACTTGTAGGCCTCATATCTGACATAGATAATGCTTTTTTAGGCTTTCAGGAGGTTCATTAAGTTTGAAAAGGGCCAGCCTGTGAGGAAGGGTGAACCCTTAGAGTTGCGTTCACCCATCACGAAGGATGATCTTGTGGCAGAGGTATGTTTTTTTAATCTCATTGTTAACAACTTGTTCCCTTGAAAACAACAAAGGGATGTGCTCTTAATACATCCTGTTGTTTGAATTCCGTGCTTTTTTCAATTCTTGGTAATTTTTAAGGAGAAAATTAGGTACTACTTGTTTAGACTTCTAAAAAGGACTTAAGCATGGAAAACAATACACACACACACACATATGTATATATGCAAACAGCAAACTGCTTCCCAGTATAGTTATTGTCCACTTTGGGCCCAATGGGCCTTGTGGCTTTAAAAAGCCATCTTCATACCACCATTTGGAATAACTTGCTCCCTCCTGCCTAAATAATATCCACCTTGTGCCAATGGACTTGTTTCTTCACCCTCTTGCTTAGCGCATCTTCACTAGACTGTATTGCTTAGCCTATTTTTGAAGTTTATTTTGTATTCATACTGTTTCTACACCATGTCAGGTGGCAAGGCAGCTTTCCGTGCAGGTAGAACCCGAAAGCCTGCATCTACCTTCTCCTTTGACGCATGTGGGAGAGTTTGAGGTGCCGCTCCGACTACCAAAGTCCATCCCTTTGCCGGAGGGAAAGGTCCGCTGGACTCTCAAAGTTAAAATCCGCTGCAAATGAAGAACAATGACTTAGCTAGATAGGCTGTTTCTCTGATTCTCTTTTATCTTTGAGTATTGAAAGTTCTTGTGGAATTTGTTTTTGTATCCTCTGGAAAAAAATATGGATGCCTGTTATCTGTAAGGATCGGGATTTGTTCCTGTAGATGGGAAAAATTGCTTTTGAATAAATGAATGAATGATTAAATCTGAGTTCTTTTCCTGGTTTTTTTGGCAGCAGCTGTCTCCATGATTTTTATTGCCTTAGCATGAATGCTATATTGGAAGGTTGATTGCTATGAAGCTTACTAGAAAATTTGATGGGACTCTTGATATTTGTCTTCCACTTTCCACAAAGGTGTGTTTTGGTCGGATAGGCCTGTTTGGTAACCATTCTTGAAAGCAGTTTTCTGTTTTTTATAATAGAATTTTCTAATTTAGAAAATAGATTGGTAAATCCTTAATGGAAGTAGTTTTTTGGAAATTTATTCTCGAAACATATTTTTTGAATAAATTTGAGGTATTTTGGGTTAATTTTTGGTCAAATGCTTTGAGCAAGAATGGAAAAGACGGAGAATGTTTTAGAAAATTTTGTGTTGTATATGATTATATGGGTATTAAGAATGAAACACTATTTTTCATGTTTGGATTTTTAAATAGATTTTGTTTTTGAAAAAAAAAAAAAAGCTTATAAAACAAATGAATCATTTTCCTTAGCCAAAGTATTAGGAGTGGATAATTGGCTGAATAGGGGTTTTTAGGCAAAATATTTTAGGGTAACAATCAATGAAAAAATTCTTATTAAATTATAAATTCAACCCATATAAAAATTATTGCAAAAACCCTTTTGAGTGTAGTTCAATGGGATGTAAATATATTTAAGTAGTTTACTATAGAGAGACAAACCCATATCACTCCAAACATATTAGGGTATGTAGCCAAAATGTATTAAAGAAATAATAATAAAATTATTAAACAAAAAATTCCTAATTATATATATATATATATAAAATTTTTAATTCTATAAATATGTTTCCGTAAATATCTATTAGACTTAAGGCATATAATATTTACATGGTTGGAAATTGACCCCAAAAATGGGAGTCTATTCGTATTCAAAATAATATTATAATTGATTCTCAACTCCATGTGAGCAATTTATCTATGTGTCGATTTAGACATAAAATTTGGGCCCAATGGGGTTTACATAAACCCAATAAAAAAAAGGACATAAAGGTTCGATGGGCTCCAGCCCACCCAGAACAGTTATGCTGAGTCATCCTACGTGGCTCAGCCTGGTTGACACGTCAGCTGTGGCTCAGGCACTCTTAACCAAGGGCTTAAGTTAGCGTTCGGTGCAGATTAAGGTTCTCTGCTGTTCACCTCGCACCATGGCTGCTTCCCTTCTTCTCCCCTCTCAGAGGTACTCCCTCAAGAAATTTTCCATTTGGGTTTTCACATCGTTTTTTAGCTGGGATTTTTTTTATTCTTTTTGTATTTTTTTTGTTATGAATGTGGTGTTTGATTGCTGAGAAAACGAAGGATAGAAAGAAAATTGGAGTTACAAAAACCATTTCTCGACCCTCTTAAATTGTTTTAGGGGTCCATGTTTGAATTTTCTGTGGGTTTTTTTTTTTCCTCTTTGAGTGGTTCTCTGTTTGAGTTTGTGATTCTTCTGGTTTTCTCCTTTTTGTCAATGCTTTGTTTGGCTGCTGTGAAAAAAAAAAAAAAAAAGGAACAAAACAAAGCTTGGAATTTTAAAAGCGGTGGACGATAAATCAGTTTAGTTCAGATTCTTTTGGATTGGGTTTGTGATAATCTTGTTTGGGCGTGAGATTAAATAAGTTATTGCAATCTTTTACAAAGCGTTGAATTTAACAGTGTAGGAATTGCCCGTTAAGCCTTTAGAGGAGAACAAAATTATCATCAACGGAATTTACTATAGAAATGGACTAAACCCCCCTTACTAAATGGGAACAGCATTTTGAAATTAATAGGTCATGTTAATTTTGCTTTTCTAATGGAGAAATGGTGGGTTGGAGAACCTACCATATATGATTTTTCTTGGATGTAGGGTAGAACATGAAATGCAGTAATGAGTTTATGAATAGTTGTATGACAAAGCCTTTCGTGTAGTCAAGTTTACAAAGAACAAACATGGTCTGTGAAGAAGTCTTGGTGTGATTGAGTCTTATTCCAGGTTTTGACTTCCATTCCAAAGAAAAATCACATCCCTCTTCCTTTGGTAGATTACTACTAATCCATTTGTTTCTATCTCATGCTTTAAGTAGTCTTCAGTCAATCATACTGGACTAAACAATTGTTTGATTTTTCTTCTGTCATCACTAGATTTTCTTTTCCATCTTTTTATATTTGTATTCATTATTTATTGGTTACTTGAGATGGGTTCATCTATATAGTCTAATATTGTTTTCACTATGACCTCTTCAGGATCAGCCAAATGCGCATGCATTCAGAAGATTTGACAAAAGATGTCATGTGCTTCTCTCTTTGTCTCAAACGCCAGAAATGCAACATCAAGCTATACATGATTCCTGCTAGCACTATTGTTCATCATGGTGTTTTGAGACCTTTTGCGACAATTGGCTCTTCAGGAGCAGATGGGATTAACCAAGGAAATCATGTTTCTTTGGGTGTTTTGGCTCCAAACAAATTTCGAAGGTTCTGTGATTTTTTATTATTTACGTGTTAGTAATGCCTCTGACCTTCCATTGAACATCTGAAGTATTTACATACATAATATTTTGAGGACTATTAGCAGTTGTGCTCACTGTATCTAAATAAAAGCTATTAGTGAGTTTTAAATACACGTTTTGGTTTTTGGAAATTGACTATCAGAGTATTTTCTGCCTTCAGGTCTAGAACATTGCTTCATAGCTCTTCAAATCCCTCGGGTGATGAGAATGATTTTGAAAGACAGTTGCAGGAGTTGTTTAATGCAGTCAAAACTATGATTAAGATGGGGAACAAAAAGGATGCCATAGACCTACTTCAAGCAAATTACGAAGCTGTGAAAGAACAGATAGATGCGGGTGCCAAGGGAATGGAACAAGCTGCTATTCTTGACATCATAGTCTTGGGTTACATGCTTGTTGGGGACTTAAAGTTGGTTAGATCCCTGTTGGATATGGTAACTCCTCTTTTGCATGAGCATTGTATTTGTCACCCTGATTTAGCAAATTATGTTTACTGTTAAATAACCATTCATTCCTTTGGTTTTTCATAGTAATTATTCATGGCACAGTAGTTATCTGAATGTTCCCAATTGGAATTTTGCTATACTTCATGTCAGTTATAAAATTTTTATGGTTAACAAGAGGTGCTTGATAGGATGGGTTTAAGATAAGTGGGTGAGACCCAATTCAGGAAAAAGATCAAAGGCCTAGCCAATGCAAGCAAGGCTGGAAAAAGAATAATACGTTTTAGAGAGTTGCACCATCTTCAGCATAGTGAACTATGGACATTTTAGAATTAGGTAGAAAAAAAAAAAGAGGAAAACAATTGGAGATTAATTCCTTGCGTAGAGAATGGGTTAAAATTCATGGAAATGGGCCTCTAGATAGAAAGAAGGATTATGGTCAGGAAGGCTCTTTTAAAAATCAAACTCACACGATATTTTCTTCAAAAAACTAATCTGGAGCTTTTAGATAGAAACATGTGAAAGCCATTTTAGAGGGCCCATTTAGAGAGTGGTTTCTCTCCTGAAGAATGGCGCTTGTGGAGGATAACCTGTTATTTGGGATTTCTAGGATGTTTGTTAGTATAGAATAGTATCCTTCAAGGAGCTTTATCCTTACTGGTCATATTTTGTCCTACTCTGGAGGTGAAATGGTGGTTGCTTCTACCTTTGGTCATATTCTTGCATATGTTACCGAAAGATAATGGGGTACATCCTATGTCAATATTGGAACTCGTGTAACTTGGATTTCACATTTCTTTTATTTTCCTTCTATGTTTTCTTGTTTATCTTTTTTTTCTCTTTTGTTCATGTTCATGATGGCCAGATGGACAAAATCGTTGATGGTTTAAAGGATGATGAAGCACTTCTAGATTCGGTACTCTTGCATATGGGAAGTGTGTACTCAACTTTGGGGAAGTTTGAGAAATCCATGCTCATGCACCGGAGGGCTCTTGAAATTCTAGAGATGACATATGGTAATTTCAAACTTTGAGGTCCAATGTTTGACATCAACCATAACTTGACTTAGCTGTTGCCAGTCCATGTTGTCAGCCCTAGGCACTCTTGTCTAAATTGCTGATTTTATTTGAGAATATGATTCCCTGGATGGTGTTAATTTCATTTGAATATTTAACTTAAGATTTTATGCTTGTAGGAAAAGATAGTGCATTTCTTATCACACCATTGCTAGGGATGGCAAAAGCTCTTGGCTCCATTGGAAGAGTAACAAAAGCAGTAGAAATCTACCATCAGGCTATTGCTATTTTGGAATTAAGCAGAGGTGCTGAAAGTGAGGATCTGGTGGTGCCTTTACTTGGTCTGGGCAATCTTTTAATCAAGGAGAGAAAGGCCACAGATGCAGAAATTCATTTTACTAGGTTACTTTTTTGCTTATTGATTGGGGGATGGAGTCTTTGAAGTGTGTTTCTTTTTCACATATATTTTTTTTAATTTGCAGAATTTTGAACATATATAAGAGGTCATATGGAGAAAATGATGGAAGAGTTGGAATCGCTATGTGTTCTCTTGCCCATGTGAAATGTGCAAAAGGTAATTCAGTTATGCCCTTTTCATATACAAATACGTCTTCTCCCTCCACTTCAATTATAAATTCAGAAGTTGTGCAGGATTGAAATTGTTCAAATTAGCCACATTTCCTAGTTATAAATGGATGAAATTCTCAGTGAATGGTACCAAAAGAGTCTATTTTTGCATAGTGGATTTTCCACTTTTTGTTGGAACTTCTAGTTTGATTAGCCTTGATACTAACATACCATGTGAAACTCTTGGAACTTATTGGGCTATAAGTTTTGATTCTGCTTCATAAATCACTCTCCTTTCATTTCATCTTTTTAAACATTGACATCGTTTAAGTTTGAATTGTGCGTTGTCATCGCTTGTTTACAGGAGATGCAGATGTAGCCATTCAATTGTATAGAAATGCCCTTCGGATCATCAAGGATTCAAAATATATGGCTTTAGATGACGACATCATGGAGAAAATGAGGATAGATTTGGCAGAATTACTGCATGTAGTAGGAAGGTAAAGTAGGATTTGATTCTGGAATTTTGAAATCTTAGTGCATTTGAATTTGTTTTGTCAGTATTGGATTGTGGTAGTTTTTCTATCAGCAAGAAGGTCATCATATCTTATTTTTCACTGTATTACGGTTTCTCTTAGAGGAAAAGAAGGTCGGGAGCTACTGGAGGAGTGCTTGTTGATCACTGAGAAGTATAAAGGAGAAGACCATCCCAGTTCCGTTACTCATCTTATAAACCTCGCAACCTCCTATTCACGCTCAAAGAATTTTGTGGAGGCTGAGCGCTTGCTGAGAACAAGTTTGAGGATCATGATGAAAACTGTGGGGCCTGACGATCAGTCCATCACCTTCCCAATGTTGCATCTTGCAGTTACTCTCTACCATTTGAAACAGGATGAAGAGGCTGAACAGCTTGCCTTGAAGGCCTTGCAGATACGTGAGGCAGCATTTGGAAAAGAATCTCTTCCCGTTGGTAAGCTTGTTTTGTCCTTTCACCATGATTCTTTCATATGGTACTGGCCCTGATAGCTGCTTCATCAATTCAGACCGACCCATGTGGGCTAATCCACACCCATTTTTGCTTTTTCTTGGTTTGTGTTGCAGGGGAAGCTCTAGACTGTTTGGTGTCCATTCAGACCCGAGTAGGGAAAGATGATAGCGAGCTACTGGACCTGCTCAAGAGGGTTCTGATAATTCAAGAAAAGGAGTTCGGCTATGAAAGTGAAGAGGTAATGATAACTCTTAAAAAAATTGTATTTTACTTGGACAAAATGGGGAGAAAGGATGAGAAATTTCCTCTGCAGAAAAGATTGTCTCTGCTGAGAAACAAACACAAGGAATCAATACAGTATTAATAGCAACTTATTCCCCGGTGTTAAACATCTTTCTTTGCATCGTTGATTTTGATTAGGGCGCTGGTATTAGGTTGATGCTTGGTGGAACAATATGTTCCTGATGCAAAAACCCTAAAGCTATCATATAGGAAAGATGCATTGTAAGGTAGACTGAGGAAAGTTAGTTGATGAACTTAGTCTTGTAACATTTATCTACAAAAACCCTATAAAATTTGAAGAAAACACTATGCCGAAAAATAGCATTAACTTTGTTGGACATTACAGTTTCATCAACAATAGGGTAAAGCTCCACCAAATACCATGCAAAATCTGTAAATGTCACCATAGTAGCCTATGTACCTCTCACGGTTGCAATCTGTATTGTCTGTACTGATCAGCTGTAAAGACCTATTTGAACCATCTGCAGGAACAATATTGGGAATGTTACAACTGTTCTCTTTGTCATATCATCTTCTATGAAACGCCCATTTCCCATTTGTGGTGCAGTTTCATTTGGATGGCCTTGAACTTGTTCTCCAAACCCTACCTCCATAGAAAGTCAGTTAAACCCGAAAATATGAACCTTGGCCAATGCCCAAAAGGTACAACTTCATTACAAAAACCAATCACTAGTTCCACATAGGTTGCATAGTATACTTTTCTCTTGAATGATTGCACACGCTCATCTTAACGATGCATATGGTGATATTTATCATACTTTCAGGAGTAGAACCTTTACCTTGAACATGAGAATTTTGATTACTAGCTGATGCCCGCCAAAAATAGATTGAACCTTAATAGACATGTTGATCTAATAGATGTGGGTTATCATAATCATTTCTACACACATAACAAGGAGTGGATCATATAGACAAGCAAACACCCCTTACAAGGTCATACAAATAGAGTATCACACCAGGGTTGAGGATCGGCTTTGATACCACTTTGTAACAACCCGTTCCCTTCAATGTAAATATTTTACACTCTAGGTACAATTGGCTCTCATGGTTTCAAAATGCATTAACCTAGTTAAGAAAAGTCCACTATATATATAGTATCACGAACTTTGTTCCTTAATTAATGTGAGATATTCCAACTTTGACGTTGTAAATTGGCTGTTTGGTAGAATAGAAAATGTGGGAAAAGTTGGATTCATCTTACAATGGTAATTAGGAACACATACACACATGATGGTTTGGATCTGTGTCTGCTGAAGAATGAAAATGTAGATTGTATCTAGTTGATGCATGTTTCATTCTTACTAGATCTTCCATCTGAATTCTTTGAATGAGACCAAATCCTTCTGGGCACGGAACCTTCGCAAAAACAAGTGTTCATCTATGTACACATGAAGTTGTGGGTTTCATAAATTGGTAGGTTGTTTTTAAATTTCATTTCAATGCAATCAATAATGTGGCCAGCTTCATCCTATAACATGAGTAGCCATAGTATTAAATTCCTAATTTGACCTCAAAGCTCAAGTAATCAAGATCGATTATATTATTTGTCTAACTTAAAGTTTTAATTCGATCTAAAAGTACAAATTAATATAAGAGTGTTTTTTGTAGTGATTTTAGGATATGTTATAAACTTTATAATACTTGAGAATTTTTATCTTTTAAGTATTAAAAATAGTAAAAACACTTTGTCAAATACCTTTTAAGTCATCTTTATTTTTTATATATAATGTAAAAGTATTTAAAGTATTTTTCATAACTTCAATTGTTTCTTGTAACACTTTATAAAGGACTTAAAAATACTTTATAAAAGACTTAAATAAACTTAAAAGTTTTTTATTTTTTGTTTTAAAGAGCATATAAAATTATTTTTAAGAACATATAAAATTGATCCTAAGATTTGGTGCATGTTAAATTTCAGATTGACATGAAACTTTTAGTTATTAGGCAATTAACTAACAAAGATTAAATAATTTAAAACATATCATTTTTTTCACTAATTTTAATTATGTTTAATTTTTTTTTTCATATTTTTTCTTAGAGTAAAATCAAATATAAAAAAAATAATTTTCTTTAATTCTTTTTTATTAATAGTTTCTGAATATCAAATATAAACTACGTTTACTCATTACTTTTATTCATAATTTCTAAAAAGGGGCTTCTCATGAATGTTGGCAAAAATACAAAGGGTGCTATCTACCTCTTGAAAGCATCCGATATATGCAAGTTGTATAAATATCATAATCAAGAAGCTGTAAATTGTATAAATATCATAATATCCTAAGAGTAAAGCTTTTAGATAAGATATATATATCTTAAGAAATATCATAGTCAAGAAGCTGTAAATTATATAAATATCATAATATCCTAAGAGTAAAGCTTTTAGATAAGATATATATATCTTAAGAAATATCATAGTCAAGAAGCTGTAAATTGTATAAATATCATAATATCCTAAGAGTAAAGCTTTTAGCTTATGGTTGACCGGATATGATAGGATAAAATATATATATCTTAAGAAATATAGTGAATATATGATTTTTAATGAAATATGATATCATTGGATAATAAATCCAATCGATATTATATCCTAAGGTAAAATATTTAATGAGATGTGTAATATCATCTTTATATGTAGTTTGTAAAATGAATAAAAATAAATTAGAATAAATATTTTTTAAATATTTAAAATGTTAAAACTTTATAAATACAACTTTTTATATTATGTTATTCAATATATATATATATATATATATATATATATATTGTTTTATATTTTATAAATATTTTTTAGCTCTTTTTAACTACAAATTTAATTTTATAATAAAAAATAAATAAATTTATGATATATACAATACGTATATCCTACCTCCAAGCTTAGAATTAACTTATCCTATATAAAAGGAAATAATATATATATTTCACCATTAATTTTATTTTATTTTATATTTGATTTAATATAAAATAAAATAAATGATACAATAACTTATTATATCTCATCACTAATCAAAATATAAGATATGATATTTCATCTCTTTTCTTATCATATTTTATATTATATTCAGTCAATTAATATTAATGGAGTGAAATTTGATAAGAGATTAAGATTTTTCGATATTATCATTTTCTATAAAAAAAAAAACTTTTTCCTGGCCATGAAATAGAATGTAATAGAAAGAAAGACAAGGAAGAGGTCATCTACTCTTAATGGTTAAAACAAACACTTCATTCTCAAGTTAGTTTTGGATAGAAAGGGAAAATTAACTTATAAATGTCATTTTAATTAGTTGTTATATTGAAAAGTGATTTTTACATATGTAGCGAATAAAATAAATTAGTTTCTAATATATAAATATATTCGCCTACAATAATTTATAGTCTAATATATAAATTAAATATTTATATAGTATTTTATTCTTTTTATATTATACTCTCTATGTGATTTTATTCCATTTTTGTTTTTAACTTTTTAGAAAATAAGTTTGACTTTTTCTTAAGAAAAAATTGAAAACATTTAAATTAGTGTTTTCATTTTTTTTTTTCTATTTTTGAAATCAAAATTTTCAAAAAAATGAAAAAAAAAACTATTTAAACAAGTTTTTTTACACCCGATTTTCGTTTTTTTTAAATGAAAATAAAAGCGGTTTAAACAAATAAACCTTAATTTTTATTTTTTATTAGAGCATAAATTTAAGTGAAAATTAATATATAATTTGTAATTAAAATTTAAAAATGAGATAAGAATGAACAAAAAGTCATAATATTTTCAAAAAATGATTAATTGATTAAACATCCCCCATTTGTAAAACTTACCTCTATTATTTTTTTAATTGGAAGAATAACTTTTTTTTGACATAAATGCCCTTTGAACATTTTGATCATTTACATATATGCTTTTGTAAGAAAAAAAAACATTCTTATCCAAAAATTGGGTTCTTTTTAGTGAAAAAAATGGAAGATTAATTTTATAAATCGGGGATGATTTCGTCCATTTTAATCTAATAACCCAAAAATGAAATTCTATGATACCATATTAAACTTTTAATCTAATATAACTAATTTTGCACCGAAAAACAAATTTATAAATGATAATTTAGTTAGTGATATTGAAAATTGATTTTTCCATTTAAAAACTCTTACCAATTAATTTTAAAAAATGATAAATTTGAAGAAGGTAAGAGAATCTAAGGAAATTATTAGTGAATTTTTAAAGTCAAAATCTTTTTCTTTTTTTTTTTTTTTGAAAAAAAAAACTTTCTTCGTCATTTTCTTGCTAGCGAAACATAACTTCCGAAAAAAAAATCAAATTTGTTCAAAAATCTGTTGGTAACTTGGTAGAGATGGGTGGGTTTTGGAACAGAGAATTCTGAGGTACCACTGCTTTCAGCCAAAAGGTATAACTAGCTAAAGCAGGCCACTGCTGTTCGGAAGGAAAATATTTTCTAGGTGGGTTTTGGAAATTTCTCATGTATAAAGATAGGAGAAAAACAATAAACAATGGGTTAGGAGCCAAGTTCTGGGACGCTGACAGGGGTCATTCACCTTGGACTCCATCTTTAGATCTCAAAATTCCATGTTTTCTGAACAAAATCTAAGCACCCTTCTCCATTTTCTCTCCTCCCAAACAATACCACAAGGTTTCTCTCTTTCTCTCCGTCATAATCTTAAATTCTTTGATTTTTTCTGTGCTTTTCTTTTTTTTCGTTTGTTCATGTTGTTGATGTTTCCATTTCATGTTGAAACTTGAAGCCAGCAGATGTTTGTTTACTCTGAAATTATCATTTCTCTGAGCTCGGATTTTGTGTCTGCGTATTGAACTCAGAAAGTTTTTCTTGTGTTTTCTACTTGTAATGAGGTGGTTGTGGTTACTGATATTGAATCTAATAATTGGGGATATGACATGGGTGTCAGTTAATCAGTTATCTGTAGTAATCTTCATCGATTCTGTGGAAGTTTGTGAGAATTTTGTGAAGTGGGTATTGGTTTTTCTTGCACTTCTGTGGCTGATGTTGGTGACAAGTGGATATTAGTTGGGTTTTAGGGTTTTTTTTTTCCTGATTGGGGTCATCTTGAAAATGAGAAATTCAATTCGAGTTCTGCATATTTTGACTTAATTTTATGTGATGTTTCATGATTCTGGGGTTTTAAAGTTCAGTAAAGAGAAGGGTCTTTAAGAATCTGCTTCAAAATTCTGGTCCATTTAATGAAAGAAGTGAGCACTTTTATATTGATTTTCGATTAAGAAACAAGTGTTTATTTGAAGTTTTTTGTCTTCTCTGTATGCTAAATATGGGATCTGCCCTCATTTATGAACTGTAAGAAATATTTTCTTTTTCATTTTTCTCTGTATTACACATGGAATCTGTCAAATTTGTGGACTGCCATTGGAGAGTGTTTTCAGTCGCAAAAGATGATACTGGAGAATCATGTGCACATATGGATTTTGTTTATTCACTGCATTTTGGTTTTATGATGGTCCTGGATAATGTCTTGAGGCATAAGCTGCCTAATATTTGAAAACACTCTCTGCAATTTGTTGTTGCTTTCAAAATGAAAAAACTGAGAATATTCTTGAACTTTATGGGGGAATTAGGTTCTCGGTTCCCACTTCATTGATGCTAGTAGCCATGTTGTGATTCAATTATAGCCTGAGATTCTAAGTCAATTGTGGTTTCTGTATGTTATCAAGCTACCGTGACTTTGTTTTTTGCTTTATATTTCTGTATAGTGTTATTTTTTTTCCAGATTTAACCTACTGTTTTAACAATCTTTCTGTGATCTGAAGTCTGTCCATTCTGTGCATAGTCAGAATTAGCCCCAAAATAGCAGGCTTAGGTGTTGTTGACGATCGTGTAGTTGTCATTGTAAAGTATCATTTAAAAAAAAAAAAAAAAGTTTTTTTTGGTGTTTCATGCTCGAGAATAAATGCTCTTTTGAGTAGCGTTCCCTGTAACTGATATGTATTTTATCAAAACAATTTCCAGATTGATAGGATAATGGCAGCAGCAGAATCAAGGGCTGGCTGGAAGCGAAATACTAACCGTTGCTTCATCCATGAAAATGCCTCAAGAGCTCCAAACTCATCTTCCTTCCCATCATCATCTTCTTCATCCAAACGTCAGTCTGATGGTAGACCTGGTGATGCAGCACATCGGTCAGATCATCCCTCGCCAGATTGCATGCACCAGAATTGTAATCCCTTAGAGGATCCAGCACCTGACTCAAAGTGGTGGTTATACCCGCAACCCAATTTCGGGCATCAGAAGGGTTTTGAACATGAACAGTTAAATACTTTGGAGAATGAGTTTGACATCCTGAGTTACGAGTTCATTAACCAAACTGCCATTGAAGGACTTGGTGCCCAAACTGAAACAAAGAAGAATGCTGATTTTTTCCTGGACAGGTCCAGGAAGGCCTCTGCCGCAAGTATGAAAGAGGACCAATTTGCCAGAATGTCCAAACCCAAGACTGGACTGCATAGTAATCCACAAGATATAGGTAAGGATAAGGACATTGAGGAGTTATGGTACACAGATGAGGACTTGGACCCTGTTAACAGCTTAGTCTCTGAACAATCCAAGAAGCTTTCATCTGATTTGGAATCCCATTGGATGGGAGCCGAGAAGACTGAACCATGGTGGCGTAAAGCTGACAAAGATACGCTTGCTTCCATGGTTGCTCAGAAGTCAGTTGAGCACATTGAGAACTGTGATCTTCCAAAACCCCAGATTAAGCATTTCAGGAGGGGCCTATCTGCTTCTCTAGAGTGGTCTGATCAGGATTGGATGGTCGCTCCATCCTTAGATCAGATGGCAGAGCTGGGGTTTTCGAATCTCACTGACTGCACATGGAAAAGTCATACTTCAGCAAGTATAGATGAGAAACAGTCCAGTTTGGGTGCTATAGAGTACTCGCCAAATCGTTCAGACACATTGTTCAGGTATTTTCTTTGACAGACATTCCTCTCGGGCATACTAGGTTTTGTGCCATGTCTTAAACTTTGTTTTCAGGAATATTGCAAATGCATTGGTAGATGAAACATGAAAACATCTTATAGGGCTTTTAAACTCATATTGTAGCTATAGTGTCCACTCCAAGTATTGGAAATTTTAAGTATAAAACAACATATGGGTTATTTTTGTCTGAGAATTATTTCTCAAACAAAATATGATGATGAATTGAGGTGTTTATGTGTAATCAACGTTTTCAATTGAATGTCCTCACAGGATTTTCTTCTTTTTCTTTTTTTTTTTCTCCCTTTTGCGTGTGTGTTTTCCCCATAAATTTCCCATCTTCAGCTAGTATTTGTTAGTGATAGAGTTTGCAGACATTTAAGCAGTCCGTGGGTTACACTCGAGTTTCTTGGTTAATGTGTCTGATTGTATGATTACTGTATATTGAAATGTCAGAGTTTTTCAGGAATATGTAAATGAATCCCAAATTATACAATAGTTTTCAAAATTAATCTGCAGATTCTACAAATCCATTCTCGAAAGTTTTCCCAAACTGTTTTTGGAATACTTGGAAAAATACATTTGCCCTCCATGGATTCGCATTTTCAGCACAATATTTTTGTGAGTTAAAGTAGTGTGAGGTTGAATATTCAAAGTCATCATCAGGCTAGTGCCGATACATTCTTTTTTTGTGATAAAAATATTTGGGCATAATTTTTTCAAATTATTGAGAGACTTAAATTCTCGAAGTCACTATTTATATCCGGTTCCTGCAGAAACAATAGTCACAGTATAACTGGCACGGATCAGGAAGAAACATGCCATATTCCTGAAGATGCCAGCAAAGCCCAGCTGGTGGAAGCGCTCTGCCATTCTCAAACACGAGCAAGGGAAGCTGAGAAGGCAGCTCAACAGGCCTACGAAGAGAAGGAGCACATCATCAAGCTCTTCTTCAAACAGGCCTCCCAACTCTTTGCTTACAAGCAGTGGCTCCAGCTGCTGCAGCTTGAGACCCTTTGTCTTGAACCTAAGAACAAGGACCAACCGATCTCCAGCCATGCTCCAACTGTCTTGCCTTGGATCCCATACATAGCCCAGAAACCCAGAAAGGGTCAGCACAATGGTTCGAAGAAGAAGGGCTCAACAACAAATGGAAATGGGAGAAGCAGGTATACCACCGTTGCCTTTGCTCTGGGGTTGGGTCTTGCTGGTGCTGGCCTACTCCTTGGTTGGACCCTGGGCTGGTTGTTCCCTGCACTCCAAACTGCTTCTAGTTCCAGATCCGCATCATCTTCATTGCAGAACTCAGATTCTGGTTAGTATGCATGCCCCCACCCCTCATCCATCCAGACTCTTTCCAAAAGATTTGTCCATGTTATGTTGATAAAACCTTCTCTAATCCTTTTGCTTAATGGATTAATGATTTCTCTGTACAGAAGACTTCATGAGGTGTAAATTTGTGTACATATTGAAGGGAACCATTGTTCTTTTCTTTCACAAAAGGTGCTTCTGACGTATTGTTCTAGTTGGAAATGAGTTCCTAATGAATGAAGGTTCATGTTGGCATTGAAATTTAGCCTATTTGTGCTGTGATTTGGGCAGCCTCAGTTTCCTTTTTCTTGAACCATAGCCTCATTTTCCATCAAAAAACTTGTTAAACTTCTTGTTGCTATAACTTGAAAGTGAAGGGTTAGAGCCATAATGGAATTGCCCTAATATGATGCCATCCTTCTATTATATCTGAAAATGACTTGTAAACCTTATCCATCATACGTCCTATTGGATTCCACTATCATTATCCAGAAGTATATCAATGAGACTATGACCTGTAACATCCTTTTCATAATTAAATATTACAATTTTGCTATTTAATTAAAATAAATATTCATATATTTACATTTTATCTTTATGGTGATTTATAGAATAATATTAAAGATAAAATGATGAAATATTTCAAAATTTTAATTATTTATATATAATTTAAATAATATATAAGTTATATATTTATGGTGTCATTAGGATCACAATTTATCATGATTTAACCATCCATGATTTATCAGATTATGAAAACATTAACTAATAGGATGTTAATATTTACCCCCATATTTTTTAACCAAGAAAGAATTGGTAACATATTCAATGTAAAGTTAAAATCCTATTTTAAATATGCAAATTTTAATACTATTTTTCATTGAATATTAATCAACCTATGTATAAAATTAGGGGCAAAAAAGGGAAAAATGTTAAATTATTTTCAAGTTAAAATTATTTTTTTATTAAATTCATCCACACACCTATAAAAGTTTGAGTAGGAGCAAAAATAGTTGAAGCTTGGGATTAAACCTATTCATTAATAAAGATCTATATTCATGGGTAATTGCCAAATATTTTTTAAAACATCCCTTATAAAACGATTATTAAATTTTATCTTAAAACACATCGATACATAAATAAAAATGTATTTTATTTTTTAGTTGTTAAATATATTTTTTATTTATTTTTAAATAGAAAACTATTATAAAAAATAATGTATATATATAAAAAATGATTAAGGTGGAGAAAAGCTTTTTGTTTTGGGGTTTAACTTAAAAATAAAGGAGTCTAGGCCAAATGATGGAATGATGGAACTCCTCAACGATGCTAATTGCCACGTAGATTGTCTTGAAACTTCCTCCTTTATATTGGACTTATAGATTGCATGTAAAAAACCAAAAATGACTTCAAAAGCCTATCTATGATAATGCTGACCTGTCTCCATTTCTTTGGATCCATTACCAGGCCCACCTGTTGATGACTAGGAATTGATCCTCAATCATTTCTTTGCATTTAAAAAACCAAAAATGACTTCAAAAGCCTATCTATGATAACTATGTGGATTTTTCATAATTTAGATTCTTTTTAAAGTCAAAATATTTTTCATAAATACACACCTCAAAGTTTGGAGTAAAATCAAAAGATATATCATTAGGTTTTAACCTATTTTAAAAAATTGTTCTTCATAATCATTTTTTTTTTTTAATTGTCTATTATTATTTATTGTATATGGTTTTTAAGATGATGTTTTAATTGTTTTGAATTATATTTTTTTATTGTTTTAAATTTTTTATATATAAATATAAAAAATAATAAAAAATAAAATATTATATATAAAAATCATTTAAAAAAAATATTTATACACATAAAAAAACAAATTTGAATTATTCAAAAATCGGTTGGGACCCTTGAATTCAACAAATAATAATAATAATAATAAGGAAGATGATTCTAAATTTACCACACCTACAAGAATAATGGCACGTGAATAATTATATACCATAAATAGGTGGACTTTGACCTACCGGCCATCTGACCACCCACTGTTTACTGCCACGTGTCTAAGCCACCCGCTCATATCCAGGATTTTCATTGAAAATTCCCATTTCTCCTCTACCACTCTGCATCCGATTTTCTCGCTTTTCTCCAATTCAACCCCCCAAAACGATGCCTTTTTGCCGCGTCGGGCACTACCAGAACGCCGGCGATGCCGGAGGTAACAATGGAATCGGGATTTACTATAGAACCTATGGCCACGGACCCATAAAGGTTCTTCTCATCATAGGTCTGTAATCTGATCAGTTTTTTTTTTTTTTTTTTTTTTTTTTGTTGGGGTTTTTATGAATTGGATTTTGGCTTAATTTTTGTGGGTCATTGATGGTTTTGTGATCAATGGTCAGGATTGGCGGGGACCCATGACTCTTGGGGCCCACAAATCAGGGGGCTGACCGGAACGGAAAGGCCAAATGATGATGATGATTCTGGCGCCGATGGGAGGGGTCCCGGTGAGGATGGAGATGGTGGATGCAATGGAGCTATTGAAGTCTGTGCATTTGATAATCGTGGAATGGGTCAGAGCTTTGTACCCACCAAAAAATCAGAATATACGTGAGTTTCCTCAAAATTGGTGCTTTATTTTTTATTTTTTTCATTTCCTGTAATTTTAATTTTGATTCTTTTGGGTATTTTTTTATTGAATCCGCATGTGCCTTTTGATAAAATTTTTAGGATGAATTTTTTCTTAATAACTCAAAAGTTGTTTGGTTTCTGAGAAAAGGAGGGAAAAGGAAGGGAAGTAAAGTTTGAATTGTGTGTTTTATGCTATTTTGGGTTTTCTTATGAAATGGTGAGTCGCCTGAGCTGAGGCAAGTGTTTGAATTAGGAACAGTTGAGTGCAGGTTTGTGTTTTCTGACCCCCAAGACTCGCAACCAACATTTTCTTAGCTACCAATCAGAGCATTATATTTATCTCTTTTAGCAAGGATATGCTTTAAAAGGTATTTTATATCAGTTGAAATGAAGTTTGTATGATTGCTGAGTGCAGAACAAAAATTATGGCAAAAGATGCAATAGCTTTAATGGATCATTTGGGTTGGAGGAAAGCTCACATTTTTGGGCATTCAATGGGTGAGTCAATGATTCTGATTTTTCATACCAAGATTCTGACTAGTATTTCTTATAATTTATCCCAAAAAGGATAACTTTTGAATTTAATTTTGTTTCCTCCAAAAGAAAAGTGCATAGGAGTCAGAAGATTTAGGCTGCCTTCTGCATTTGGCTGTTCAGATTTGAATATAACCTCTTTGGTCCATGGTGTCTAAATTCAATTTTGAATGCATTCTTTTGTGAATTCATCAAACAGTTCCAATTCCACCATTCAACAAAACACAACCTTGGCATTCCCCGAGAAAGGATGCTAATTTGGAATAACTTTTAGTATTATTTAAAATGTGCTAGATTTACAGTATCAACCCGAGACAGAGCAGAGTTAAGCTCATGATTGATTGTATGCACGCTTGTTTCTATATGTGATAGAAAATTTGGAGGATAAGCTGAGTTCATTCTACTGCAGGCAAAACCTTTTTCTTTTCTTTCCCCCTTGTTAACTTATTTATTTTGTTTCAACAGGAGCTATGATAGCTTGCAAGTTGGCAGCAACCGTGCCTGATAGAGTTCTGTCTTTGGCTTTACTGAATGTAACAGGTGGTGGTTTTGAATGTTTTCCAAAGGTATTATGTCTTTGTCGGTATCTTACAGTCGGATATGTACAGTTCTCCTTTAACTGCAGATCATTAATGTGTGTAAACATTGAATGAATACAAATTTATTGGTTTTCTCCCAAGTAGATATCATTCCATTATCACCATTTTAGTGAACATAAGAAAACAGTGTAGAAGTTAAAGTTCAAGGGCTTAACGTTTTCTCGTTGAGCTCCTTCCACTGATATCATATCTGTAAAGCATGCATCGAATGTGTCCAAGTTGGACATGGTCAGGCCTAATGGTCCTGACTGATTTCAAGACAAATTCAAGTTAGGCAAATTCAACCTGAGCTAGTTTTGGGCTCACACCCTTGTTGAACTTATCAATGGTCAACCTATTTTCCTTTATTTATTTTTATTTTTTTGCAGCTTGACCGAAAGACTCTATCGATCGCAATCCGTTTCTTGAAGGCAAAAACTCCTGAGCAAAGGGCAGCTGTTGACTTAGATACTCATTACACAGAGGTCAATAATGTTCTTTTTCTTGTCTATTTGTGCTATTATATAAATTATTAATATATGATTGCTGAGGAGTACTCGAAAGGCAGTTTTTAAATCAAATGGTTGGATCTTTGCTCAAAAAACAGACTCTCCCTCCCTCTCTCTCTCTCTCTCTAGTTTTTTTGCCAAGTTTCATTATTGGCTTGGGTGGATGATTATAGTGACAGTAGGATTCTACTCTGGCTCAAGTTGATACAGTAGTAATTTTTACCTGCTGGCCTCAACTCTGATATTGAGTTAAAGACAATTTTTGCATACGAACAGTTTAAATCTTTAAATATAAACTTAGCTTTGTTTCATTTTAAGCCAGTCAAATCTCAGAAATGGAATTTATTTGCGGTCAGGTTGTAAACTGAAGAATTTGATTGCAATTGCTATTAGAAAAAGAAAAAAAGAGAATATGATTTACTTTTCTTCTGTGGCTTACAGAAAACTTATGGGATTTCACCTTGATGTACAGGAATATCTTGAGGAATTCATTGGACCTAACACGAGAAGAGATATTTTGTATCAAGTAAGGATACTATATAGATGACCGACATTAACTTACGTATTATAATCACATTCTTGAAGTTAAAAGTGGACAAAGTTACTTTTCTTCTGATCGATATGTCTGGCAAGATGTTGCTAACCTTCATGTCCCCGATGAACTGTTAGATTTCCAGCTATATTGAGGACACATGCTAAAATGTAAAGCAGCATGGGGAGATAAAAATTTGTATATGTATGCAAGCTATTGGAAACTCTCATTTGTTCCCCGATTACATGTTTTCTGAACTAATGTTTTAGAGGACTATTCAGAAGAGTATTAACATCTTTATCCTTCAAAAGGACTAGCATTTTGGAAGTTAGTTTCCAGGATCTCAAAGACGATAAACTTCCTTTTCTAAGTCTAGCAGTTGCTTGTTTGCAATCATCATGTGGAAGTTCATTATGGGTCAACAAAAGATTAAGTTGGGACCGATAATCTTGGGCTCTCAACTCTCAACTTATGTTGATGCTCTTCTTTGTCTTATTGACATCATAATAGCTCAATTAATTGTTGGCAGTGACCATGTTGCATTGCGGATTCTAAATTCACTTGAAACCCGCCTTATGCAGGAATATGTGAAAGGTATATCATCGACTGGGATGCAATCCAATCATGGTTTTGAAGGTCAAATTAATGCATGCTGGACACATAAAATGACAAAAGCAGAACTTGAATTGATCCGCACGGCTGGGTTTCTTATATCAGTTATTCATGGCAGGTATGTGCTTAGAATTTAAAATTACTGCTCATCTATCCTACTGGCTTCGAGATTTATAATACTTTCTCAGAAAACTTACTAGAGCTCCCCTGGATGCATAGATATGACATCATTGCTCAAATATGTCACGCAAGGCGACTTGCAGAGAAGCTTCAGCCTTGTGCTAAAATGATTGAGCTTCATGGAGGACATCTAGTGAGCCATGAGAGGACTGCAGAGGTACCTTATGACATTTTTAACATAAAATTTTTCTTAATTCTGCTTTTTGAAGCTGAATTTTTGTAAATTTTAAATAAAAATTTTAGGTCAATCAAGCTCTTCTTGAGTTGATTAATGCATCAGAAACAAAGATTAGCCCGCATGATTGGACAAATTTGACCAAGGAAACCTCTGGTAAGGATTACTGAGGATCTTTTCCTCTTTCTTGTATGTTTGTGCATTTCTATGGACTAGGATTTAACAGTTAAGGAATACCGATACCTTTATACCTCATATCAAATTCTGTATTTTTTTTTGAGATCATTTCAAAGGAATCAAATATCCTCTGCTGACACATGCTGTTCTAATTCAGGGTGCCTAGTCACCTGGATGTCACGTAGAAGAACCGATGCCGATGGAGAAAGCAGTCCATGTTTCTTGTTTTCAATTCTAGAAAAGCTTCATCTTTGCATAATGTACCTGTTTGGTCTCTTCATGTTGGCACTGGAGCATGGAAGAAGAGCTTTGAGACGTATAAAACCAGTTAGAGTTGGAGCTTCCGTCAAATAAGCTGATGTAAGAATAAAACCCTAGTTATTTTCTGGTAGTACAATTCATCTTTCTCGCCTACCCTGATATTATCACTTCATTCTGTTCAAATACATACTTCCATACCATTATAGGGAGCTCAACAGTTTTGTGTCCCTTGACTTTGTAGGGACTATATTAGTTTCTGAGCCCAGAAACATCGGCTTTCTGATTTAAGCAATCGACCCATCATACTGCCTGCTTGGCAAAGTTATGAAGAACACGATGAACTGAACCGACCAGATTTTCTGTGACTAGATTTCCATCCAACAACAATGGAGGGAGATCAGAATGGCCAGTATGTACTAACACTGAAAGGGGAGGGTTTGCAGGAAGAGGATGGCAGACAAAAAGCATCCCTCTCTCCTTCACCTTGTGGTTCTATGTACCATCATTCATGAATGGTTTTATACTAAGCTTAAAAAGATTATCTCACTTGTAGATTTTTGAATCTCTATACATCTACGAGTCTAGTCCATAAAAATAAAAAATAAAATAAAACTTACAATTGTGTTTTTATGAAGCAGACGGAAAAAAGGGCAACGATCCGATTTGGCCAAAAACACAGGTAGAATGGGGAAAGTCTTTTGAATCTTAACCCTAAATACAGAGCACTTCTGAATTAGTTTGAAAACTGAGCCGGGAAACTCAGACTATGGACCTTACAGGAGGTTTTGGATGCCAAGCAACCCACCCCAAGCCTTCCCACACAGGAAAAAACAAATGGCCATTTGGAATATGCATATCAAAGAACTTTCAAGAGACAGAACAGCGCAGGCAGAACTTGATGACAAGAAGTCAGAGTACATACCTCAGTCCATAATAGATAAGCCTGCACTAGACTATTCATTCTTCACAGGGAGAGAGAGAAAGAGAGGCAGCAACTGAGAGAGAGAGAGAGAGAGAGAGAGAGAGGTGCAAATCACTTACCTGATGAGCCTGCAACAACAGCATGCCTACACTCTTTATTCTTCACATAAAGGGAGAGAGAGAGAGAGAAAGAGAGAGAGAGAGGGAGAGGAGATTCTCAAGTCTCCCAATAATATTCCATTGCTTCCAAAAGGAGAACAGCATTCCATGCCCACCAATGGATAATATAGTAGTGGAATATACTAAGATGCTCTTATCTTATCATATCATATTACTCTATGATATTTATTTTCATGAATATGTAGCGTAGTCAACAAACTATATCCTTATGATTATGCTATAAAATAATAAAAAGGATTGCTTACTAAAAGAGTGATTTTTCATTCTGAATTACACTATTCATGTGATGCTGATTTCAGGAAATTATGGTAGTATTAAATAATAAAAATGATTGTTTAAACAATTTTACCAATTTAATAAATTTAAATTTGGATTAAAACTTTGAAATCGCTAGAATAGTAGAGTTCATTTTCCACCATAATCTTCATTGTATAGTATTAAATTTAATGTGATGGTCTTTTGAGATGGATTATTATTTAAAGGCGGGAGAGATTTAATTTATTTATATATGAAAATATTTAAATCTTAAAACCCTTTTTCTTAAAAGTTGTAACCTTCAAACATGAAACACCTTTAATAATATATATAAAAAAGAAGAAAACCAATATTGGAATTCCAATGGTATCTTTTATCATTATTGTTGGGACGTCATTTGTTTTTATTTTTGGCTCTGGCCAGTCGTACCATTGAACTGTGCCAGACGGAGGCATCACAGTCGGAATGGGCCAGAACCAGAGTGGCCTTCCCAGGATTCGAACTTGGGTCCTATAAGCATTAAGGCTTAGGACGTTGCCCTCATGGTACTATCTGGGCTAGTATTAATCAATGATTTAAATAATATGTTATATTAATCAATGATTTAAATTATATGTCACATTAATATTTTCATATGATAATATAACATATTATCATTTGGAATATGCATATCAAAGAACTTTTAAGAGACAGAGAACAGCGCAGGCAGAACTTGATGACAAGAAGTCAGAGTACATACCTCGGTCCATAATAGATAAGCCCGCACCACACTATTCATTCTTCACAGGGAGAGAGAGAAAGAGAGGCAGCAACTGAGAGAGAGAGAGAGAGAGAGAGGTGCAAATCACTTACGTCAGTCCATAATTGATGAGCCTGCAACAACAGCATGCCTACACTCTTTATTCTTCACATACAGGGAGAGAGAGATAGAGAGGGAGAGAGAGAGAGAGAGAGTAGAGAAGAGGAGAGGCAACCACTTCATTCTCTTCATTCTTCAAAGAGGGGAGAGAGAGAGAGAGAGGAGAGAAGAGAGGCAAGAAGTTCATTATTCAAAGAAAGAGAGAGAGAGAGGAAGAGGAGATTCTCAAGTCTCCCAATAATATTCCATTGCTTCCAAAAGGAGAACAGCATTCCATGCCCACCAATGGATAATATACTAGTGGAATATACTAAGATGCTCTTATCTTATAATATCATATTACTCTATGATATTTATTTTCATGAATATGAGCGTAGTCAACAAACCATATCCTTATGATTATGCTATAAAATAATAAAAAGGATTGCTTACTATAAAAGAGTGATTTTTTCATTCTGAATTACACTATTCATGTGATGCTGATTTCAGGAAATTACATAGCACACATGACATGGTAGTAGTAAAGAATAGTAGAGTTCATTTTCCACCATAATCTTCATTATATAGTATTATATTTAATGTGATGGTCTTTTGAGATGGATTATTATTTAAAGGTTGGAGAAATTTAATTATTTTATATATGAAAATATTTAAATCTTAAAACCCTTTTTCTTAAAAGTTGTAACCTTCAAACACCCTTTAAAAAAAAAAAAAAAAAAAAAAAGAAAACCAATATTGGAATTCCAATGGTATCTTTTATCATTATTATTATTAACTATTTAAATAATATGTGATATTAATCAATGATTTAAATTATATCTCACATTAATATTTTCATATGATAATTTAAATTTTTCCTTAAATTTTTTTTTTTTTAGGTCAATAAAATAATTTCAACCCAACCAAAAAGAAGTTATTAACATATCACCCATTATCGACTTATTGTACCCAACAAAATGACCTGGTTTCTTTTTTCAATTAACAAAGCAATAATGGGTCGAGTGTGGGTTAATTTCAACCCACCCAAATGGAGTTGTCGAGTGAGGGTTAATTTCAATCACTAATTCGGATCGGGTCGTTTATGGTTTAATTCCACACCCACCACCCTAAAGGATTTATCGTTTCATCTTTTCCCCCCCGAAACCTAGTAGACGACTAGACTTTGCACTGAAACTCACCCCTTTGCGGAGGCCTTTTGCAGCTTGAGGGAAGATGGAGGCTGTTGCTTCTCGCACCCCAGATGCTCAAACCCTTCCTTCTGAATGGGGGTTCAGCTGGTCTCTCTCTTCGCCTCCCTTTCTCTGTATATTTATATTTGTGTGTGTATATCCATAGATGGATGTACTTGTATGAAGATTTTTGCTGATAATACTTTGTGGGTATCATTGATTTTTTCTTTTTATTTGGGTATGATCGTTGCTTTATGTATGTTGTGCATCTATGGATGGATCTACATGGTATTATGAGGATTTTGGCGTGGAATATCATGTGGGTGTCATTCATTTTGTGTTGGGTATGTGTTTTTCTTCATGGGCATGTTCATTGTTGATTTGGGCATCAGTGTCTGCTTTGTTTGTATGTGTTTTTCATTGGGTCAATGGAGAAAGTCATGTTCTTTACCATTATGAATGTATTTATGGGATTATAGGCATATTGGTTGGAGAAATTGAACATACAATGATGAAACTAATTAGGTTTTCTCAGAAGAGTGGAATGCTACATTTTTCATATTAGAAGTTGCGGCTAATTCAGATTTCTCTGAGTTTTAGGGTGAGTTTGAGGCTTGGGGCAAATTGAGTTCAGACCCTTCTATTATTATGTATAGGGGTTGCAAATATGGACTTAGAAGATGTACTATCGGTTTCTGTTGGTGATGGGGGAGACACCAGAGTTAACAAATACATGTGTATGGTAAGTGGGGGTTTCATACTGTAATTCAATTTGATCTGGTTTCTGCTCAGATCAATTGGAAGAATTTTGGAAGTTGGAAATGTATTTGATCAGCAACACAATTGAGCAAGAAAATTAGAACTTGATTGTGTTGGAATTTTGTTTCCTCTTTCTTTTAATATCTAAATGTTCTGTTTTGTTGGTGAGAAAATTTAGGAATGGAGAAGAAAAAAAATTAAGCTTTGAAGTTAGGTTACTTGTTATTGGGACTTAAAGAGACAAAAAACCCCCACTCAGCAGAGCCTAATACATCCATTTTGCTTGGCTGTGATAAGTTCTTGAGGTTTTTAGAAACCAAAAGAACTCAAATTCATAACATTCAAGATTTTATTCTTTCTTTTCCTTTGGTTTTCTAGGCAACCAAATGAAGGGCAAAGGCTTGCCCCATTTGTTTCTGGGAGCTACTTTCAGGCAGAAAATTGGGGTCTCAGCTTGCTACCTTATTAAATGGGATATGTTGTGATAAAGCTTGCTAATTTACACATTTTCCACCAGCTTTTGTTTCCGAAATATTCCATCGTTTCACTGAAAATGAGAGGAAGCTACTTCCTGCTTCTTTTCTTGTCATGGAAAGAAAGCCGATGTCCTTTATGCCTGTTGGTACCATGTAGCCAATTTTGCAATGTGCCTTTTTTGTTCCATATCTTTCATGAAAACTTTGTAATTTTTCATGTTCTGGTTTGGTGAACAGAACCTGATGTAACCCAGTTATAGGAAATAGGGATAAACCAGAATATACTCTTAATAACAAGGTTGTTAATTATTTAATTTTTCTAGCATTAGCACATGGGCTTCATTGGCTATGACCCTGTAGTTCTCAGTTTAAGGGGACAAGGCTTTTGGCTATTTTTTGAGTTTCCTTTTAGTATCGTGTGTGGGGATTTTGGGGAAAGCAGAATAAAATGTTTGCAATTTTTAAGGTATTTTTTTTGTCAGGGTATAAAAAATGATATCATCTGTTGTTCGTTGTCTATGTTTCTGACCTTGTCTGCCTTTCAGAAATCTTCCACAGCAACATGGCAAGAATTTTTTTGTGTTTTTTGTTTTCCTAAAGAACAAAAATTTGTCTGCAGTGATTTGGAAGTAGATTATGAGTCTCAGGAGATTGCTTCCATTGTTTACTCAGCATTAGATGTTGATAAGGAGGTAACTCCTGACCCTTCGTTGTTCTCAAATCATCACTTGATTGGTTAATAGTCGTTTAATTAGATTCATATCCAATCCCATTCTCACTTGCAGTTGCAGCCAGACAAAGTGAAGAGGCAAATGTCAGTCTCTGATGGGAAACTTTCAGTGTGAGCTTCTTTTCTGTGACATTATTCGTTGAAATCTTGTTAATCTATGTACTCTGTTGATCTTTTGGTATATTGGAGGAATAATCCTCATATGGTTAGGAGAGAAAAACATATGAACATCATATCAGTACATGAACATCTTTGCAAATCACTATCCTTGTTTCATAACTGCAAACACAACCTGAAGATCCTTTTCATTGTGCAGGCATTTTGAGGGGGTGGAGGCAAGATTTCTTCGCGCATCATTTAGTGCCTTTGTTGATGTTCTAACCCTTGCCACAAAAACAGCCGAGGAATTTGGGAAAGAAATGGAATTGTGACACCATTCACCAGTACCCAAATAGGACCTCCAGTTCCTTCGTCAATGAGTTGTTACTTTAATCGATTTGAAAATTTTCTTGATTTGGTTGTAGAATGACTTGCCCATTTGTTTTGGGATGTTTTTAAGTTATTTTACCATGTAAAACCCTCAACTTTCTGGAAATGGATCTTGTTTAGCTTGTGTGGAATGTTTAGTTCAATTGCTCTGTTTGGCTTCTGGGAAAATGAGAGGGGTAAAAAAAACATTTGAGCAAATCATCTCTACACCAGGATAAATGTCTCCATGATTGAGATCAAAACTAGGGGGAAAGGTAATCTGAAACTATGTCAAAATGGAAATCCAGCATGGAGAAAATGCTCCAAAAACCAAAAAATCTGCTGCAACAATTGGAATTTGCGGTGTTGAAAAGACTAAGTTGAATCAAACCACCATGAATTTGAAAAACTTCATTTCAGATACTAGGGTTTTCAAGATAACCAAACCATACTATCACCATCAAGCTCAACCCTGCCATTTAATATCGAAAAAACAAGAAATGATCAACCTTTGGTAGAACCTTTGGTAGAACTTTAAACAATAGCTGGAAGCAATTTCATATAACGTCAATTGGTAAAATACATTGTGCATCATAGAAGATATTGAAAAATGGAAGTCTGCAGTGACTCCCTCTGGCTTCCATGGTTTCTTTTCTGTCTTCCTTTATTATCTACATCTCAGTATTCATCCAAGTAAGTATATAGCATCTCATCTTTCTTCGACTTGCGTCGGCTGAGCAATGCCTTGAGGAGCCGTTTACTCTTGCTGGGGTATTGCTCCATATCTTTGGGGTTCTCCCTCTCAGGATGGAGCCGCATTGAAGCTGACTTTCTTGGTTCAGAAGGGTACTGATAAAGAAGAAAATATCAGTTAGTTGTTACATTGAATCAGCAAATTACGCTATACCTCACTTCTCCACTCACCCGTCTTGCAGCAGCAGTGTTGGGAGTAGTCGGTCTGCTCGAGTTTGGAGTGGTTGGCCTACTAGAGACAGACCCAGATCGTAAAAGAGGAAACCGATGAGGTGAAACTGCCCGCTTCTCTGATTCATAAGTAATCATCATTAGAACATCAATGAAATGATACTTAAATATGAAGCTGCAAAGCTCTTATGAACAAACCTAGATCTTTTCTGGGCATGGTGCCAGTGAAGGAAAAGGTTGCTGGCCGAGAAAGCCGTGGAGAAGGTGATGGTGAATTCCCTTTTCTGCATTTATAGTTGTTGAATTGTTCATCATTCTAGTTACAGAGAATTGATATACAACACAAAATATTTCATGGCTGTTACCTGAATGAAGATGATGGGGTGTCTATAATTGTGGCACGAACAGCTTCAAGAAACAAACCAATTATAAAAACCAATCAAATTACACCTGATCTTGCAGAAGAAACTATACAAATTTGATGTAAAAAGAAGTATGGTACCATTCCTAAATTGATGCCAGTCATCTTCATCATCCAGGCTGCGTCCCTGGTACTTCGATTTAGTTCTGCCACCATTCATGGTTTCCCCAACTGAACATGAAATTTGAGAAGTTGTAAACATCTAAAACCATCCAAAATCACCCAGTATATGGAAAAAAGAAAGGAAACTTCAATATGATATTCAGAAAAAGAGAGAATAGGGATTGAGAGGAGGGTGTTTGCCTGGCAAGATGTATCGTTTGTGGTACTTGGGTGTATCAATCACCAGTGACTGTTGGGAGACGCCCTCATGATCCATATATTCATGGCACGTCCGCAGTCTCTAAGATAACATATCAAGGGAACAAAACGTCAATACTTGGTGTAAATCCCAGTTCTTTTTTGTTTAGAATGAGAAGCATGGTTGAGAATATTTGGCATTGTTAGCAGAGCAGTGACCCATATGCTGATGTTCTAGGAAAATCTTACTGGAATGAGAGGAGAATTCCCCCCCAATCTCCAAGCAGGGCACATATGCATACATGAGAAATACTTGGGCTACCAGTTTACCAATATTGCCCAAGATTTCCAGTCTGAAATTCAACCAAATGTTGGGGTCTGGATCTAAAGTTCCATATCTTTATAACCCAATCAACAAGAATTGAAGATAATACAAGGGTACTTCTACCTTTCTTAGACTACATTTTTGTTCTATATAGAACTTCCAAGTTCTGATTCTGCAGTACAGGTTCAAGAACCATCTCAAGCTACTGATATCTTTGATTTCAGAAATCTTCAAACACAGGAAAACAGGAAGGGCTTGAGTGGTGTTTGGCCAAATTTTCAGTTTCCTATTTGATATGATCAAAGCTAAAACTTTTAAAAAGACCAGCTTCCAAAACTATAGCTGAAGTAAATGGTACAAGAGCAGAACTTTCATGGGTCCTTTACATATCATGATTCCAACTTTTTTCAAGATTACATCTTAAATTAAGTAGATAAACCAAGGATTAGTCTTAAGATGGTTATAAAGTATACCCATAAGTTTTCAATTCTCATTTGGATCTCTTTCTGCAGGGTTGTTAAAACAATATCTAAAACCTCTTATGTATCAACAATGAACTAAAAGCACCTGTTCAATGCAAGATACTCGAAGCTCTGTACCGGAAACTTCATCAACCTTTTCATCTAAGAGATCGTTCACCTTGTATGTCACAGAACCCAGATGGTCCACAGTATTCACAAGAGCTTTAATGGCGTACTCTTTCAATGTCTCCATCACTCTGCATGATTCAAAACGCAATTAGAACAATAAAGACCAAATTTCAATTGAAAAAAACCAGTCAATGCTTGAGTGAATCTGAGCAACTCACATCTGTTTTTGGTCATCATTGGTGTAGGATAGCTCAAAATACTCAGCTGCTGAGTACAACTGTGATCTCAGATTCTTCAAATCCTGAAAGCACAAATCCATCAAGATGAAATTATTGAAAGCCCATGTCAGAAAACCTAGCTGCAGAGGCTTAAGATTCACAGAACCTACAATAAATGTTGTGGGTCATGAAATTGAACCCATTATAAATGCTATCATGTACACAAAGCTTTCATATTCTGATGCCAACTACAATGAGATGAACAGCAATGGATTCTAATAAACTGAATCTGTTTTGAATCCGAAAATTTCAGCTCAAGAGAGAATGAGAACCTTGAGACTATCTGAGAACAGGAGGCTCTGCTCCATAGAAACCTCATCATAAGTTGATGCTTCTCGAGGGAGGGGGAGTGAAGATGAAGTCATGGTCTCCATGGAGGAGAAAATTTGAGCTTGGGAGGAGTTTTCCTTATCCTGCAACGAGCAACAAAAATCACAATCAAACTCGGATTATCGGATAAAATCTAAGCAAAAAGGACACTCAGAATTCAAAGAAGATGGGATATGTTCTAGTTCCAATCCTTTCTACAATGTTGCTCAAAGCTCTGAAAAATTGACCTGGTTTCATCTTTTTTTTTTGATAGGATACCTGGTTTCATCTTTGAACCCAAAAATCAAAAACCCATATCTCAATCTTGAAACTTTTGAAGTGAGGAGCTATATTGGAGTCAATAACACCCAAGAACAAAAACCCAGTTCAACCCTGAGGGTTTTTACACTGAAGACCCTATAAAGAATCGACAAAGAACAGGAAATAAAAGAGGGAGATGGAGAAGAGAGAGAGATAAGAGAGAGAGGGTTTCACAAGTTACAACAAACACAGGAGCCCATTCAATGTTCAAAAGCAGGTATTAACTCAATATTAACAAAGATAAAGAAAACAAGTGGGAAACAATCAATGGAGTAAGCTAAGCAAGTACTTTTTTCCTTTTTTTTTCTAATTATTCTGAAACAAATCCAGAAAAAAGAATTCTATATCTCTGCAAATTGCAGAAATCACATTTTGTCTGAATCTTCACCAACACACCCATTACATCAGAAAAAAACAAACAAAAAACAAACAAAACCCACATATAAGTAAAGCAAATCCCATTCAATCCTTAAAACCATCAAAAGTTTTTTAGAACAATGAGTCCATTTCAGTCCATTAAAAAAATGGGTTTTTTTCCCAAAAATGTCAAAAAACAATTCACATTTTAAACTCCACATCAAGTAACAGAAAGGAAAAACGAAAACCCTTCTCAAGAAAACGTTACAAAACCCCAAAAAAAAAAGCCATAGAGAGAGAGTGCTCACCAACCTACCTTACTGATCCTCAGCTGAATTCCAACCTTATGCAAAACCCATTAGAATTTGGTCATCAAATGTGAAACCCAAATGGGAAATGGAGAGCCAAGGCCAAGAATGAGACCACAGCCCACTCCCTTGACAGAGACCAAGGTGGGTTGTTATCAAATTTTGACTAAACCTCAAATCCAGACAACAAAAACTTGGGACTATTATGATAGATATGAAGACATGCGAGGGCAAGAAAGGAGAGAGTAGGGACAACATCAAGGTGGGCACGTTGGTATGTGAGTGGAATCCGGAGCATTTTCAGAGAAAGTGTGTTACTTTTGGTACCAAAAACTTGTGATTTTGGAAGCCCCAATCTTTATCATCACTATTTTGATGTGTGGGGCTCAACGCTACTCCTGCTATTACTACTTTAATTTCTATCTGCTTAATGGGATGTCACTCATTCCACCAAACTTCATGAACTTTTTTTTTTTTTTTTAATGAAGTTTGATTCAACATTTCATCACCTCTCTCCCTCATCTGATCATCTCTCTCGGCTCCCTTTGACCATTTCTTGTATAAAGCCTTTGTGGGATCTTAGTGGGTGGATAAAAATATGATTTTTCCATATTAATATTTGGACCTTTTTTTTTTTCATAATGAAAAGTGACTTGATTCAATTAGATAATCTGACGACATTTGACCACACTACAAATATTTTTCAAAATAATTATCCATGAAGAATTTCTTCCAAAAATATTATAAGTAATTTTTTAAAAAATATTCATATTAATACAAAGTATTTTTTTTAAATATCGTTAAACAACTCTTAACTATCCTTAAAAGAGGTAATAATTTATCATATTTTTAATTCAATTATTTTGTATATAACTAATATGATTCTATAGTTTTAACTCTATTTTTGTTCAATTCAATAATTATAAAAATGGAGGCATACCTTGAAAACTAAAATGTTGGGAGGAAAGGACGAAGGAGAGAAAATTGGAGAATATTCTCAAAAAATAAAATGAGTTTTCAATAATTAATATTCTTTCATTTTTTATTTTTTTATTTTTAAATATATGAATATGTAGATTTTTGACATATTGTTGTGTGATTAGATTGATTTTTATAGAATTGAAAAAAATATTATAAATAAATAAATAAAATAGATGTCTGAGAGTGGCATCCTCAATTCAAATGGTTGGAGACCATTATTTGGGAGAGGGAAGCCAGGCCCACGCGCGTGATATTCAATTCCACCACTGAGTGCATTTCACACTCTTGAAACTCCTAACCTGCTTTCCTCCACGCGCCACTTCAACGTTCAAAAAAATTGAAAATTGATACATGTAATTGGTTTTTCCTACCTTCAACAAATATAATGGCATGATTAATAATGTTTTGAAAATTAAGAATATTTATACTATATTCCAATAATAATAAATAAATAAAAACCCAAATTGAGGCCCATCATTCAAATAAATGGAAGTAAACTAATCAACTAGAAAAGTAATGAAATTGGAATAATATTTTTATTAATCTATTAACAATAAGCAATTGTATAACAAGAATTAATAAATGAGAGACAACTAATGAAATACAATAATAATAAGGTTTACAAACTTTTTCCAATATAATTGAGTATAAAATGAAAATTTTCATTTTCTATAACATCAATATATGAATTGTTTCACAAAATATAAAATAAATTATTTCTAAATATTTATTATTTCTGATTTAATTAATGTTTATGATATAAAAACAGTTAAAAGTAAAACATAATTTCCTAATATATTATTTATTGTGGCAAGTCATCTCATTCATCAATGTACGTTCTTCCTTATATCTGATAGTCCAATAACCACCTACTTCTACCTATAATTATATATTTAAAATGCTTATAAATGTCAATTTAAACTCAATGATTGATTCATCTAAATGATGACTATTATAATAGACTCTTCAAGTCTAATACCAAATATTATAAAAATTTTATATACTTTTATTGAATGTTAGTTAGTTTTGAGATGAAATAATCAAAATTCAAGTTAGAAATTAGTATGAATTCGAGTCATGGGAATATTATTTTGACTTATTAAGGTCTAACAATGTCATTTGAAACCTCGGGGATGGTCACTTAGACTATGATTCTCATGATAGACACATGGAGTGTGATGTAAAATATAATTAAATGTTTGATAAAAAAAAAAATCTCTAATTTTTATGTAATTTCTATTTGATTGATCAAGCCTAGTGTCTTTTAACGGTCTTTAGAGAGAAGGTGGGACAGGTGGCGCGTGAAGAACATTCACTCCAAAAGAGAATTGGGTAACCACTTGTTGAAGACGTGAGCTTAGAGACAACTCATGGTTTGGTCGTGGACAAAGCAGGGGCACATCATTGGGGCTCCAAAAGTCTACTGTTCCACTCCCAACCAATCATGATTTGGCACGTACCCACCAACCAATCTTTTCTTCCCCAACTTATCATCTCCAACGTCCCCAATGGACCCTCCCCCTCCCCGAGAGACACGTGCCCGATCCTGTCAAACAAACATCCCAATGGCCCACCTCAGAAACAGGTTCAACGGCTTTGATCACATTAGGAGGGCACCATAGACCCCACAATCACCGCTCCCTTGGTCTTTTCAAAAGCAATCTTCTTCCTTTTTTGAATCTGAGTTTGAATTTGTCCCTTTTTTTGGCCTATCATATCATCAGTGCCGTGATTGGTGGCTGGGTCCCACTGGAATTTGGATTTTTTGGCTTATTATTGTGGCTCGATGGGCTTCCCCTTAGGCAAGGCCCAGGAGGCAGCCCTATTCCTCGGCCCATATGGCCCAACAGATTCTACAACATTTTTATTTTTATTTTTGTTCAATCATTCAAAAGTCTAAAATACCTCTTTTATCAGTTGTATAACGGTTTGGTGAAGGGGTAAATTTGTAAATTGATGATATATTATGAATATCTCACCTAAATGTAATTTCTATTTGTTGAAATATTAAATAAAGTGATGAATGCATTTGACATGTATTAAAAGGTTTTGCATTTTTTTACATTTTACCAACATTCTTTTTTATTATTTTTAAACCAAACAAGAGCCAGCCTGGCCTGGCCCACTATTCCTGTGGGCCATTACGTGAATAGTTGGCCTGGCCCATTTTGCACATCTACTAAGCTATATTGGCTTGGGCTTGGTCTTGGTTGATAAAACCTTTTGGTTCTTTATGGGCCTTCTACGGTCCATTGATTTCTCTGGGCCTAGTAGAGGTCCAGGCGTCACTGACGATGTTCGTGTTCTTATTCTATGTATTAAAAAAGTGTATTGAGTAATTACTAAGAAATCATTTTTGATATTGAAACATTGAACCTTTTGAATTTATTGGATAAGTTTGAAAAAATTGCATCAAGGCACAAAAAAGAAAATGATAAATAATAATAATTAAGAAAATAGGGAATGAGGCAATGGTAGGCAAAGACGGCTAAAGCCTTGAAATTTAATGCATAACCAAAAAACCCTAAAAACAATAATTAAGATAATGGGATGTAAATTCATTTCATTTGATTAGGTTTTACGTAATTAATTGAAAATTTAATATGTATTTACTCCACAACCCACGTCCTTTCCCTCTTTGTAACCTCCTGTCTTCCACATCCATACGCATCATTCTCTCATGCATGTATGTACATCCATACATTTTGCCTTTTTTTTTCTTAATTAACAATCTTATTATTTCAAAAGGATGATGACTTATACATGTATGATAAGGCCCAAATAATGAGTAACATTAATCACAAATGCATTATACAGGCCCCCCTTTTTTTATTTTATTGGAAATAGTAAAACCATTAATGTGAAATTTATTTGGTGGATTACCTCCAAAAAAAAAAAAAAAGAAATAAAAAAGGATTTGTAACTCCCCATTCTGCACGAACTCCAATTCATCCATCTCCTTTCCAATTTATATTCTCTCTTTCTCACCATTTTCATCTCACTCCCCTCGATGGAGACCACCCAAGTTCTCCCAAAGGAGGAGTGCCCACATGAAGATTTTGATTGGGTGTACTCTCAAGAACACTTCCGTAGGTAAGAAGAATGTAAAAGCAATACCCTAAAACTCTCTTATCATCTTTTTCTCATCATGTTGAATGGCTTCTACGACAAAATGCAGAGTTTTATGTACTCATGTACTACAAATCTTTTGCAGGACTTTTGAATTTCCACAACAAAATGGCTTGGTGTATCCCATGGACAGAGTTTTTGAGTATGACCCAAGCTTGTTTTCATACCAAACAAACTACAATCTTCCCAACTTCGTAGACTTGAGAGAGTTGGAGGATCATTTTCTTTTTCTGGACCAGAATCTTCCTTCTTGCAATGGTGTCTCAATCCATGATCACCCAGATGGTTTTGATCATTATCTTGAAGTTGGTAGTGAAGAACACTTGACACAACTCCCCTCCGGAAATGACTCTGAGGATCGTCTGAAGATTGGAGGTGGATTCAGCGACCTGCAGAGTGTAATTCATGGCGGTTTTTCGGGTTCTTGGAAGCATGAAGAGGGCACACAACAAAGCTCAAGGTCGAAGACGGCTGCATTGGAGATGGACGATATAAAGCAGTATTTCAACGTGCCCATAACCAGAGCTGCCAAGGAGCTGAAGGTGGGATTGACAGTATTAAAAAAGAGATGCCGAGAGCTCAATATCACTAGGTGGCCTCATAGGAAGATCAAAAGCTTGAAAGCTCTGATTACCAATGCCAAGGTACTTAACAAAACCCGGGTTTATTATCCTTATCCCTTATAATCTCAATTAATAATCAACAAATCCTGATTGTTGTTGATGGGGTTCAGGAACTGGGGTTGACAGAGGAGATAGAGATGCTGGAGGAGCATAGAAGGATGTTGGAGAAGCAGCCGGAGATGGAACTAACAGAGAAAGCTAAGAAGCTGAGGCAGGCATGTTTCAAGGCCAATTACAAGAGGAAAAGAGCTCTGCAGGCTCCATTTACTCAGATTTCATATGAATAATGTTATCATTGTTTTCTCCTTAAGCGTGAATGCTTGCCACAGAATGCATTCATATAATTATGGAGTTTGTTTCAATGAAAGGAATTGGATCTCTTTTGCTCTATTTTCCGGGTTTGTTGTTGTTTGAATCAAAGGCTTAATATGTATTAGAAGAAAAAAAAAAGTGTAAAATAAGAAATAAAAACTAGATATAAAGTAAATAATTTATTTTTATACATTAGTTGAAACATTTTTTTGGGTAAAATCAAACATCTTTCTTGCACGAAATATGGTGTTATTATAGTATTGCAGATCGAATGGATTTCATCTTCCTCATTTTTTCTGGCTTTGGTCTCCACGGAACTACTTGTTTGAAGCTTTCACAGACGCTCGACTGCAGAAAATTCAGAGGAAGATTCATGTTAGGGTGGATAACAGAGTGAATTCGAAAAGGGAACTTGACATGAATGATCAGAAAGTGAATTCACCTGAAGAGCAGGAACATTGTTCCTAAGAAAACGAAATGAAAAAAATTGATGGTTTTGGTGATCATAACGTTCTCGAATTTTAAAGGAAGCAAACCCCTAAGAAAATGAAGAGAAACAAACATTTTCTAGGCCTAGAAAAAACAGAGTGGAGAACTGTGTGTTTGGGTACTTACCCAGAGATGAGACCTGGTTGAAGACATGCCCAAGAAACTGCCTTTTCTAGTCATCCTTGTAATCTTTACCTTCGTCTCCTTCTCACCACCACCGCCGGCCGCGACACTGCCACCAGGTTCTTCTACATCCCCACCTCTAACACCACCAACCTCTCCATTCTCCTTCAAGCTCATCCACCTCGAAGACCCGAACCTGGATCTCTCCTTCGCTCCATCGCTCTTTCCTCCTCCATTTCCAAAGGAAACTGATCTCCCCACGTATGGCCCCTCCAACACAGTGGTCGGAGAGCAAACATCGCTAATTTTCACCCTTGCCGACATCCTCGGCGGCAGGTCCAGACACCGGGCACTCCTAGCTTTCTCTCCTCTATTCCAGGCCCTGGGCTTCCCCGGCGCCTCCTCCCACTCGAATGGCACCGAAACAGCAGCCTGCAGCGGCGGCGTCAACATCCCCGGAGGCTCCTCCTTCTTCACTGGTAGCGAGTAAATTGGGAGCTTGGGAGATGAAATTGGGAGAAATTGATCCGAACCCATGTCCCGATCTTTCATTCTGTGAACTGGGTTTCGATTATTTATAGAAATTAATGATGGGAGGAGTGGACTGTGGAGAGGCTCCTTGCGCTTCTTCTTCTCTGTTTTCACATGAAGAGGGTGGGTTTTGTACGTTTGAAATTCATGCATGAACATTGGAATGAAAATACCCAAATACCCTCCTGGTCCTACCATGGAGGTAGTGGGTCAATCGTCTTGATAGGGACCATCAACGGTCATGTATTTACTGGGTTTGGTCAAGGGCATCTTGGTCAATGTCCACTGCGCATATGAGATGATCCCATGATTCCATTGCAATCATATGACTAAATTTTAAAAAAAAAAAAAAAATTCACTTTCTAAATCTAATGTTTTATAAAATCCAAATTCTCATTTATGTCTTTATCTAAATAATTTACAGAGTGGGCATAGAAAGCTTCTGAATACCATTTCAATCAAATTATTATTTAGGTTTAATTTGCAATGCTTTCTTATTTTTTGTTTTAGCTACAACCCGTTATCAAACACCAAACATTGTTTTTTACGACAACGTTGAGTGTCAAATTACTGATTTATTAAATATTTTATTTTTATTAAGTATTAACAAGTAAAAGAAAATCATAATGTTATTTTTATAATTTAAAAACATTCAAATATTTTAACTTTTTCTATTTAATAAAAAAAATTAAATAAGTACTATATTAACAAGAGGTAAATAAACAAATGATTCAAAACCTGAAAATAAACAAAAAATTGAAAAAACAAACAACACTTAAGTTTTAAACTTTCAAAATAAATAATACAAAATTGATATTATAAATGATTTATTACAACTAGTTTTCAAATTAAATGATCTTTTAAATCATAAGCTATTTCTAACCAAACAGTACACGAGCTCTCACTAAATAGAGAGCTTTTGACTTCTCGAAATGAATCCAAACAATGCCTTAAATAATAGCAGTAAAGCTTGAAAGTAGGAGACATCATGCCTAGCATTGACCTTGAGGTCCCGAGTTCCGAGTTGAGCTCATTGGAGATTAGGGATTTAGGGTAAAAGGACAAATCCATGTCATCTGAAATTTGCTTCACTGGCAGTTAGGATAAATAATAAATGAATTCCCCCTTATATAAAGAAAAAAAGTAAAATTTGCATGAACTCTTTGGCACATTTTTGTCCCAAACCTTTTAATTAAAGAGAGACCCCATTGGGCATTACCACCTAGAAAAGAGAAAAGCGGAGTGGATGAGAAGAGATCACCACCCACAGGCCACAATAAATGGCTAAAAGCCCAACACAACCACCCCAAAATCCAATTGAAATCATGTTGAAGAAAGAGGGAACAGAAGCAGATGGTCTCCATTCAAACCGACTGAGACATGAGACCTCATCCCCAGCCATTCTCCCTAACAAACCCATGTTCTTCCGGCCTTGCCCCAGGTCACATCCCATTCTGCTCCTAAAGTTCTTCCTTTCGAAACCATTAATTTCAGAACTAATCACAAGTGGGCCAACAGAAACTTACCTCCCCATGCATGTTTTTCTGCTACAAAAACAGCGAAAACCACTCATGCTGTCATGTGTCATGGGGTCCCTGTTAGGAGGAGCTCGTGTATTGGAGGATTCAATGCGCTTTGGGGTCCCTTTCTGTTTGCTCCATCCTCATCATCAACCAGCTGTGACACTTCAAAGTCGGGTCATTTAATTGGTTTGATGTTTGACTTCGTCAGGAAATAGAAAGTCATCAATGTAAACTGTTGAATTGTTAACAAAGGAGAAAAAAAGCGAGAGAGCTCAAGCACGCTCTTCGACTTTGAAGTGAACCGGTGAGGAAGATTTGACTCTTGATTCCATAACCAACATGACCCTGGGTTCGGAACTAAGCAGATGGAAAGTCTTTTGCTACACTAAGAAACAAGCATACTGGTGGTGGAAATGGCAAAGATCAGTGTTGGTGTTGAAGAAATGGAGGAGATCATGGCTCTGGCCATCGTGGCAGTGCTAATAGGGGGTCATAGTGATGGTGACGACGTGTATGATTTTATTATAGCATCTAGTTGTACCATTAGAAGCTTGACAGTAACATGAATTTAGAACCAGAAGCTTGTTCCAACGAAGTGATAGCCACTTAATGGCTGATGAAATTTAGGCCAGTCACATGGGTGAATCAAAAATGATTCTAGTTGCTCCCTCCTCTGCTTTTCCTTCACATTTGTTAAGAAAAAGCAAAAGGAACCCTAGGTTGTGAAAAGAGGGGACAATCAGCACTCAATAGTCCTGTATCATGTAACCCAATGTGTAGACTAGCTAAAAAAATCTCAGCACCAGAGCCTATTAATAGTCACTTCAAAGCAGTTCAATCAATAACAAAAACAATATCAAATGCTACTTCGGTAGCTCTTAAAGCATGGTAGATGAGAAACTGACACACGACCAAATTCAGTTGCTACTAAAAGTGCAAAGAAATTCAAGCAGTTTAAGACCAGAATCAAACACATGGAGAATCAAGCAAAAATGAGACCAACAACTTGGCTATAAAGACCTAGTTCAAATTTGAGTATAATGAATCCATTGCAAGAATCATGGAATAATACGTGTTGAATTATAAAGTCATTTACCTTTTCATGAATTCAGCAGACACATCTTGGCTGGAAGAGGCCATCAACATTTGGCAAGCACAGGTCATTGAAAGATATATGCTTTTCTGCATCAGAATATTTGATTCCTGCAAAAGAACACGGAAAGTTTGACCATAAAATGATACAAAATTGAATTCATTGAGGAAAGGACGGGAACCACTCCTCAGTTGCTTCTGCTATTGCCCTCTGTGTAGTACCATTCCTGGCAAATAGAAAATTATTTGTATCACCTGATTCTAAGAATCAGGTTTCCTACTGCCAGCATCAATCAGTGAATGTTATACCCTCAATTAAATGTTTGTGTGACACCCCTGGAACCCAAACCAAAAGAACTATTGCTTCATGAGAATATAGAAAAACCCATGAACCACCATAGTTAGGCAGAACTGATTTAATACTCCATGCCTCTTCTTTGTCAAGAATGCAGCAAACCATTTAGTTGCAGAGAAAATTGGAACAAGAAAATAGAATCCTGAATCTTAGAAATATCTGTAACCATTCAGACAACATAGTTTGAATACAGAAAATCCATCAAAAACATTCAGAAGAGATTGTCAGAAGTCAAGTATAAAGCAAAACATGAAAGACACCAGGGGGCTTCACCCAATGCTTGAAGAAAATAGAAAGAAAAGGAAATGCTTAAGAAAGGGCTCTAAGCCTCCAAGAAAAATCATGTTCTCACTAAGGTAGTGATCAGATGGCAGCACTCACCAAAACACTTGCATGGCATTGACATTAGTCATTTTCTTTTCCAACTGTTTTGCTAGTTAATGGATGATTTGCTTCAAAGAAAGTAGAATTGAACATGAAGCAAGGGCAAAAGGCATTTCTATTGCATTAAAAACAAATGTGTAATTCCTATACACCTTCAACTATGAATTTAGGACAAAAAAGGAAAAAGGAAAAAGAAAAAGAAAAAGAAAAAAGAACAGTAGAAAATCACACTACGACTTTCAGACCTTATTGAGCCTTCATCTTGATCTTATAGTTCACATTTCTACCTCCTTAAATGAATGATCCCCTCACATGCCAGGGTTCCCTCAAGGTCTCCAATAATTCGAGCGATTCGAACTTCAAGACCTCTTTGAACTTCCCTAAAGAGAGTTCTAATATTATCAGCAAACCGCTTCATGTCAAAATTGGCAGACCCATCCAGCTCTTCAGCAACTCCAAGGAATCCAGAAGCAATCTTGGATTGCATTTCCATCAATTTCTGCCCTGTTGAAACCATGTATCTCTGCAGCTGAAATGTGTCCTCAAGAAAGTGTTCAAGTGCTTTAGTTTCCTCCCTTGCTCTTGAACTACTGGAATCTCCTCGGCCGGTATCTACATCACTCTCATGCTGAAAATAGATATAGAAACAATAATCAAATCACTACATCTCTAATTTTTCAATCTCCAAAAGATGGACTAACAAGTCTTGTTAGATAGTCAAATTAGGAGAAATGTTAACTTTTAATACCATCACTTTCAAACCTAGTTGAAATAAAAAAACCAGTCCATCTTTTTTATATCATTTGAAGTTCCATTGATCTGTTCTGAGTTTGTACAGGAAAATAAAGAATTGAAACTTCAAAACAGGTCAAAAGTTCATAAAATGTAAAGAATACTATAAATTTCTGCTAGAATTTTAAGGAGCATACCATTCGTTTGCAAAGATCGTCTATCTTCTCTTGGAGGGACTGGTACCTGCTAACTTGTTTATTCAGTAAAAACATTAACAAAAGAAAACCCTTTATTCCCAACTGCCCTTTCTCATCACTTTCCCTATCTTCACCACTTTCTTGCTTTCCAGTCAACCTCTCAAGCATGACAAGCTGCTGTTTCAGCCTTTTGATCTTGTAAGAGACTCCAAGAGCATGAAGATCCATCTTCCATGGAGTATTATTTTTCTTACTCAAGGACTGACCCACCGGTGCTAACTTTTCAACAATATCAACCTTCTCTGGGCTGCTCGCATGTTGATGTTGAATGGGGCTTGGGCAGAGGGGCACAACCTTTTCTTCTTCAAACTCTTTTTCCGGGGATTGGACTGTCAAAATTGTTTCTCTAGACTGTTTTACAAATGGACTATCCTCTTCTTTCTCATGCTCCACCTCTTCAGAAATTTCCACTGTACTCGTCTTTATTTCTTGCTCTTCCTCCCCCAATTTTCCCTTTATGATCTTAACTTTGGACCAAATTGTATCATGGGCTAAAGCTGGATCGGGTGGAGATGAATTGAAGTTGGTCTTTGGGAAAATTAAGGGGTTTAAATGCAATGTCAACTGCTCTTTCAAGGAAGTTAATTCTGCTTCCCGGCTCATTAACAAGGCTTCAAGTTTCACATTCTTTTGTCGGAGCTGTGACATATCCTGGTTCAGCCCCTCAACATGTGACTGCAGCCTCTTTGATTCTAGCTCCATGCTCATCAACCGCCACCGAAAAGCTTCTAACTTCTCATCTTTGAGTCTCATTTGTTCTGCAAAAGCATCTATTTCTAGGTGATGCCTCTGCTCAATTAGAGTTGCATACTTTTCTGCTTCTGAGCGCACCCAACCTTCCAACTGCTTAACATCAGTTGCTATCACTTCATGGTGATAAAAAAAAAAATAAAGGAAGAGAGAAATTAGAATAAGCTCACAGTTATAATTTTAAACATTGGGACTGGACTTAATAAAAAGGGAACCAAACCAAGAAGACGATCATAGCTGACTATATTTGATGCCGGTTAAATAGAAGAAAACATAAATTCTAAATGAAGGGGAAATAACTGAATTTGATCTTACCTAGTTCTTCATTTTCTTCTGAAGGGTATTGTTCAGAAAGGAGAGAGAGGTTTTCTGACTCATCTCTAAGCTCAGGTTGCACATACTCAAGAAGAAGATCAGCTGGCTGTGATCTGGTCCTTCCAATCTGTGATGATACGGTTGCATTAGGATGCGTCCCTTTTGCACCATAAATTTGGTTAGACAAAAAGCTTTTCAATGAATGCCTCTCATGTCTAGACTCGGAAGCTGCCCGCCACCTTTCTGTCTCTAGCTCAGCTTGCTTTCTCTTTGCCTTCGATAATTTAACCTCTTTTAAAAGCATCTGCTTTTCTGATGTATCCAATTTGGATTTCCTCAGCATAGCAGACAAAATTTTGTCTTTCTGTTCAGAGTCTTTTCGCATCTTTACAATTTCCATGGATAGCTTTTGGACCATCAAGACCGATTCCTCCTTTTGCTCCAAGACTGAATCAAGCTCTTGTTTTCCTCCTTCTACTTGCCTAAGGGCTCGACCCATCTCTGCTTCAAGCTGCCTCTGGTTTGAAACAAGCTCAAGAAAGGTAGTTTTGTGCTTCCAAAGCTCAGAAGAATGCTCTTGAGCTGCATGTTTTGCAGCTACTCTCAATTCCTCTGCTGCATCTTCAGCCTTCTTTAGCTGTTCTTCTAACTCTTTCTTCTTTCGCTCTTCTTCCTCCAATACCTTATCCTTAGACTGTATCAAAAACTCTAACTCCTTTATTTTTTCATTCAATTCCGAGAGAGCTCCATCCTTCTTTGTCTGAAGAACCCTGAATTCATTAAAAAGAGCTCCAATTTGCTGCCGAAGCCTCTTCCTTTCGCTGAACCAGGTCTGTTCTTGTGCAGCATAGATGCTCACAACTTTCTCATTGGCTTTTGCATCTTCACGTCTCAGTTTCTTCAACTCTTCAACTTCTTTCTCAGCAACCTGAAGCCTATGGAGAAGCTCAGACTTCCCCACATTGTTTCCTTCTCTTTGAACATTCCATACCAGCAATCCCAAGAGTTGAGCGGTTCCTTGAAGCATTCTATCCCGTATCTTGGACCATTTTTCATCATCCTCGTCAGGCCCTGAAATCAGCCTGAGGGCAGAGAATGCACAAGAAATACCAAAATAGATCGGATAAACATTATTACTTTTGCCTTCAGAGATCAAGTGTGAGCTCGAGACCTCCTTTTCATCCATTGCTCAAGAATTTGCTTCCTCTCCTTCTGAAAATGTCAAGTCAAATAGGAAATTAAAAGTTAGAATCCACTCAAAATTATAAAATCCCCAATTTCTCTTTCACAAAGCCTAAAAACAGTTCAGACAAATCAAACTGGAAAAAGAACACCCACATAAATCACAGAAATAAAAATAAAAAAGAAAGAAAGAAAAACAAGAAAACACAATACAATTAAATGTATGCAAAAACCACAATACAATCAACTTCGACTCAAACCCAAAACAACCCAACAACTTACAGAAACCACAGGTTAAGTCTTCCTCAACTCAAAACCAGAGGGCACAGCCCTATGGAAAGGGATTGCAACCCAGAAGAAACAGTGTTCCAGTACAAATTCCAAGGTAACAGCCACACACAAAACTGCAGAAAATTTGTTTTATCTGTGGCTTATGGAAATCATCCAAGATAAATGCCCAGAGAATGCCAAAATCATGAGTAATTTACACGTGTGAAACTGCAGAATCGGTTGAAAAGGCTTGTACTTTAACAGAATGGAAGAGAAATCCTGGAAATTTATTCCTGGATTTCAGTGAAAACCATGACCCATTTCAACCCACTAAGTCCTCTTTTCCCTCCTTTCCTTCTCACCTCTGATCATAACTGCCGGGAAGCAATAGCTCTAGATTCCTGATGGTTTGTCACCATTACTAATAACAAAATATGAGAAAAAAAAGGGGGGGTTGAAATAAAAAAGAGAAGGAACATGTCTCTATCAAACATAGAGGATATTGTATTGTTCCAGAGTGGCTTTTCCTGTACAAAAAAAATACTTATTAAAAAGAAAGAAAACAGCAAAAAGTTACAAGATGCAAGTACTTTTCATCTATGATAAAAGTGCTTTTCCACAACATTTTTTCTATAATTGGAGAACCATTTGAAAATGATTCTCTGCAGTATTGATTACACCTCTCACCCACCTCTAATAATTCGGTCATTTTCTAGGGTTTGGTAGCCTAATATCAACCACAAGCTGAATAAGTAAACAAAAAGCAAAAATAAAAAATAAAAAATAAAAAATAAAAAATAAAAAATAAAAAGTCCAATATGAACCACAAGCTGAAGAAGAAAAAAATCCAGTGTGAGGCCACTTGAGAAACTCAATAAATTCCCACTGGACCACAGTATCATTGTCATTCGCAGCACTAAACCACCTCAATCCCCGGATATTCAAACATATATTCACCAAAAATCCAAATTCACTTAATGCCCTAAAACCCCAACAAACCCACTCTTCAATTGCCTCCAAAAACCACCAGAAAACCAATCATTTCTCCAAAAACCGAAAGTTTACCAACAACCCAAGAGCCAGAAAATTGACCCTTTTCACCGGAGAAAAACCCCTATCATACGAACATTGAAACAGATATACCTGTGAGGAGAATTTCCTTGGGGAAATGATGGAAACAAGTATTGGAGAACATCACTGTCAATGCATGATCATCATCATCATCATCATGGGCCCACCTAAGGAACCAGTTCCTCATGGGTCCAGAGAGAGCCTGGCCTCTCCACAACTTGCTAACTTGGCTGAGACCTGTAAAGCAGGAACCTTGTTGAACAAAAGCTGTACAACATAACTATAGAATATCACCAATTTCCAACATGTATATGATAAAAAAAAGGTAGTCTAATGATCTAATCTCCAATCACCACTCACCACCCACATGCCGTTTTTAATTGTTTTTGGCTATGATCCGCCCTTGGAATCTGGGTTTCTTTCTGCCTATGCTGGATTCATTTGATAATAGCCAAACCCTTTCCTCTTCTTTTTTTTTTCTTTCCTTTTTTTTCTTTTCCTTTCTTTTTGGAATATTGGTGAAAGTGTGGAGGAAAAAGAGCAGAAAAGCATGGAAAAGAACCAGTGTGTCACAGTCAACTGTGAGGATTGGGGTGACAACCCATGTTCTCAGCCGTGTGATTTGAATTAATGATTAGAGGTTTGTGGGCAATCTCTGAGTAGACTTTGTACGGAAAATAGTGAATTCTGCTTTCTTACCATTATGAAGATGAAGGAAATTCTAGTGCCACATGAAGGTACCAATATCATGCTTGATGAAAAAATCACTCTCCAATCACCAATAATGAAGAATCAATTGATATGATAATATGCAAAAGATTTAATTGAATATTTAATAAAAACAATCATACATGACCACATATTATAGGGAAAACTAAAGTATAACGTAAAAATTTTATGATAGAGAATCCAAGTTTGTAAAAAGGAAATGTTGGGTGTGCCAAACTCCGAAGTGTAGTGGAAAAATATGGTCATGGGCATGGGCATGGGCCAACCCTAAGTACAAACCCAGCTATGAGCAATTGTTTTTGTTCCACGTTTAGGGTTCAAAAAGGCATGTCAATAGGCATCATGTGTTCAATACCCAAAAGAAAAAGTTTCGTTACCATTCACGTTGGAATGGACCCCTTTTTTAAGTACCTTACAAGTCACGCTTTCATTCCAAATCCATGTCTCAATTATTTGAAATCAACCCTAATTCTAACCCATATCTGATTTTAATTGACTCTTAACATTCCTCTTGGATCTTAAATTTTACCTCTTAGAATAAGTATTGTGTTTTCTTTGTTTCAACAATTTCTTTTACATGTTAAAACTTTTGGGGCATCCATGATCGGCCCATGTTAAGATATTATTCGTCAGAATGACATGTTAGGCGTATAAATTTTTCATTTAGTAAGTATTGCATCTAGATACGTAAATAGATCGAATAAAGTTAAGTTTAAGTTCTCTTAGCTAAAGTTTATACTAAACTTAAGTACCCCTTAGATAAACTTAAAACGACTTTTAAATCTCAATCCAATTTAAAAGTCATTTTAAGCGTAACTTTATAATATATATCATAATGTTTGTAAATAAAAATATTAATTTGATGATTAATATACTAAAATTTTCATATTTCCACGAGGGTTCAAATCTCATTTTAGATAATTATGAATCTTTTACCTCCCTAGTTGCATACCCCATTCCAATCAATCTTTTCACATCTTGAAGCCCTCGACCATGCATAGATGGCTCATGTCACCGTCACATGATTATGCCAAATGTTTATTCACTTGATTGCATTGTTGATTTACTCCATCATTATATTTAATGATATGTGTTATAATTTTTTTTTTTCTAAAAATAAAATATTTGTCTTATGAAAATATTCTATCCATGTATATTATTATTCCTTATTCATTTTTTTTTATAGGGTGAGCTAACTAATATAGTATATATATAACCAATAGAGGGCATCATGATTAAAAAAAAGGTTAATTTTTAATTCATGTTTTCAAAACCTCAAAAGACAAAAATAACATTGAAAAAAATAAGTTTTCCAACATGTTTTTAATTTTTAAAAACATTATCTTCAATAAAACAAAAATTTTAAAAGCTATGATATTTTTGAAGTATCTTTGTCACAATCCTCCTCTAAATAGATTAAAATTTTAAAAATACAAATTTGTTGTAAAATAAAGAAATTGGAAAAAAAAAATTAAAAGAGAATAAATGAAAATATTATGAGAAAAATAGAATACAATCTATTAACATGTCTTCTCCTTTTATAGAATTGGGAAAAGATTTACATCAATATAAATTATCATTCTCAAATTCCCTGAGCCTTATAAATTTTCATATTTTAACACTCTTCAGTGAATGATCATAAAAATTTCTCATTGGATTATCATAAGAATATATCTTATTAAAACTTTCGCTAAGAAAAATTCAATGAAAAATACTTAGTAAATGAAAAAAAATAAATACAATATCCTTTAAATGATTTGATTGTTATAATTACCTTGTAAAAACCTTGTTAATAAAACCCAATGAGACAAATTTCAGATAAAAGAAAAAAGAGTGATATATTTATTTAAATATTCTCCGTTTCATATAAACATGATTATACTTTCTTCATTGTTTTCAACTAGCAAATATCTCAATTTTCGCATTTTAATATTGTATTTTAATTTTTTTCATTGTAGTCGATGACAATGTTTTTATGAATCGATCTACTAGATCATCACACTATCAAATCTACTGAACATGATTTTCATCATTTCCCTGTAACATGTGAGTATGAAAGAATTTGAGGAAGATATATTTAGTTTTATCATATTTTATAAATTATCTTTTAATTTATATAATATAAACAACATTATCTTCATATAATTTGGTAACATTGTCTTTGATGAAGGGCGATCCATATTCACGACCTACTTCATGGATTAAGAGTGTCTCAAAATGATTTAAGGAACCAACCACCATTATTTACTTAATCGATCTCCATGATATCGTTGTTTGATCATAGGTAAATACATGCATCATTTGGGATTAACCTTTCTAAGGGTTCGAAAGATACTTGGCATCAACATATCCAAATAATCTTGATTCTAGTCTTTTAGAATAAAATAAACTTATGTTGGTTGCACTATGATAAGATATCATAGTACGTGTTTGGCTTTATTTCATTATTTTCGAGTTGTGTATGACTATATTTTGCAAGCAAGATGATAAAGAATGCTATATTTAATCATGTACAATTATCAAGATACATAGTGCACCAAAAACACTAAGATAGAGATATTTTTAAACCAAGTAGTTCTTTATTATCTTATTTATAACAAAAATTGTCATTATTTATAATATTGTAACATTTATAAACCTCAAATTTAGGTCATATAATGACATAATTTAATTAAATATATTACATGACATTGCCTAAAATATGTTATGAATCCTCTATCATTACTTTAGATATTAATCCTAAAGCACCCTTGTTATCTTCTTATTGATTTTTTATAGTCACACCTTAAGAGAATTTATCATTTTTATATGATTTCGCGTATATTATTTAATTAGAATTATATAAAAACATACTAAACTAATAATAAAAATTATACTAAAAATTCATAACATTAACTAATAATAAAAATAAAATAGAACAATTATGTCATCCCTTCTATTTATGAAAAAAAATATATTATAATAATAAAATATTTACATAGCTTCACATTATAAAATATTTTTTATGTAGCTTTTAGCTATATGATTGTTAAAAAAAAAAAAATTATATACGAACCTTTGGTTATACAATAGAATTAAGAATTATCTGTATACCTTATAATATGCAAAATATTTATTTATTTTTTATTATAAAAATATGTAAATGATATTTACATGTTTGATTTCATAGCTTTATGGGAAAAAAATAATTATATATAAATAGGTTATGAAAACTGTATTATGACATATGTTGTCAAAATATTTGACATAGAAGTCTTAAAAAAAATGAATGATGTTCAAAGTATTAGAAAACTTGGGGTATAATTAAAAAAATAAAAGGAGAAAGCATAAGAAAATAAATAAGAATGCACAAAGAAAAATAACATATCATTTCATCAATATGAATAATTATCCATAAACTTCATATTTTCTTAATTTATAAATCTAACTAAATAAGATTCTTTTAAAATAAATTTCAGGATTGAAGTTATTTTTCAGATTATTAAAGTTGGCCCGTGATAAGTTGTTTTGCCACGTGGCTAAATCAACCGACGTTCTGGGTCAAAACAAAACTCAGCTGGTCAAACAATCAAACGTTCTAGGAGTCGTCCGCAGTATACAAAAATTCTACATTTAACCCATCTGGCCTCGGTTCTATCTTTCATTTTTCAATAGGGGCCGCCTCTAACCTGCGCCTGCTGCTCACCTTCCATCATATTTCTTCCCCAAATCTCCAAACCCTAAAATTTTCCAGATTTGGGATTCCGTACAACTCTGGGGGTTTTGATTCTGATAACTTCACCGATGGGTGAATACAAAATGGAGGAGATGTCACTTCTAGCCCTATTCGAACAAGCTCGGAAGATTCATCTTGCGGCATCTGAATCAGGCGCCGATCAGGTACGCTCGTCAACAAATTTGGTCATGCGGTCCTTTTTTCTTCCAATTTACTTATGTTCTGACTGGACTTTAGGACGCTGTGAGGAAGGGCTGTGAGGCGCTGGAGAAGTGCGAGGAGATGGTAAGCAAGCTGGGGTTGTTCTCCTCGAACGAGACTAAGGATGATATCAGCACGAGTAATCTCAAATATCTTCTGGTATGGCGATCTGTGGTTGAATTTTATGTTTTGATTCATGGGTTAGTGGAATTTTCATCTGTTTTTTTTTTCCTTTATTGTATTGGGTTGTTTGGTTGGTGAGAATGTAGGAAAACGGAAGAAAATAACAGGAAAAAGACGATTGGGTTTTCGTTCTCTTCCCCCCTTTTATGTTCTTATTTGTTGCTGAGAAAATAGTGGGAAAAGAAAAGGAAAGGAGGGTTTGCAAACTTTTTTCTGTTTTATGTTGAAATATTGCCTAGAAACGAGTAGGGACATTGTCATTTAGGGGATGCCCAAACGTAGCCTTACTTACTGATAGTGTTTTAGGTTAGTAAAATCTAGTTTAGAATTTTTGGAACCATATTGACAAGTGGATTGATTTCATGACGTGCTTTGTATTGATGATTTTACCTTAAAAATATATATCTCAGGATGTGTGATAAAAGGTGTTTTATGTGCAAACGCGAGTAAGAATCTGTTGAGCACATCATCTTTCACTGTTCCAAGGCAAGAATCCCATGGAAGTTAGTTTTCTTCTTGTTTGGTATTGCTTGGGTGCTAAGTTCTTCGGTGAAATCAACTCTTTTAAGTTGGCATGGTTGTTTTGTTAAGAAGAAACAAAAGAAAATATGGAAAGCTGCTCCTTTATGCTTGTTGCAGACTATTTGGAATGATGGAAATAGGAGGGTTTTTGATAATGTAGAGCTTACTTATCAGGAGCTTAAATCCCTTTTTTAAGGTAATTTGTCGGAGTGGGTCAAAGGGGGTTTGAAGGATGTGCCCATGTCCTTGGTAGATTACGTAGATTTGTTAGGTTGTAACTAAGGGAGGGAATTTTTTTTGGGTTCTGCTTATCTTGTTTTTTGCACTGTGGCACTCTCGTATACGTCTCATGTGTTTTGTACGCCCTTCTTTTGGTGCTTTTTAATATATCGTTGTCATTGTTTATCAAAAAATGTGTGGTAAAAGAGCAAATAGTTGTATAATTGCAAGGGATATGATCATATATGGGATAGTTTTCACATTTTGGGGCACTTCAAATGAGCCAGATGAGCATGAGTTTTCAATAACTTTGATCATCATTCATATTGAATAAGCACATGATGAGTTTTTGTCTGTGAATTTAGGACCTCATTCCTATAAACGAGTAGCATGTCGGATATTTTTTACATGAACAACTCTGAACTTTAGGCACTTACTAGAGAGTCCACTCTTCATGCTTTTTAGTTATGAATGAAGTGAATTATCCATCGTACTAAAATGTGCCAAAGAACAAGTGAATTATGCCTTCTAGTTATCAAACTCATTTCTAAAGTTGTCACTGCATTTATCTATCAAAAAAAAAAAAAAAAAAAGTTGCTGTGTTTACTACTTTTTTCACTTATGTAAGAAAACATTTGAAAAAACATATGTATATATCCAGCACAGTAAGTCAACAGACAAATGTGTACCCGTGTCTTGGTTTGGGTAATTGGGGTATTTGGCACCTTATAGCCTTGTTGGCATGCAATATACATTGTTATGTTCACAGATTATGGATTTTATTTGTACTTTCACTTTTGATGGTATGTAACATATGTTATTGGTACTCAATAACTATTATAGCTTTTATTCTTTTATGTCTTAATTTTAGGGGCAGACAAAATAGTTTTTTATGGATGACCTTGAAAGTTTTGAAAATTTCAGGACAATCTTTTACCACAGAATCGATGGGTTAAACAATAATTGAACTTAAATGCAATCATATAAAAATGTGGTAGCTTCAACTTTTAAGTCAGTTTGGTTTTCCTGAGAATATTTTATCTATGTTTGTAGCAGCAGCTTCTCATGATGCTTTGCTACAGGTACCTTTTTATCTTGCCGAGTTGACTGAGAAAATTGCACAGGATGATAGGATACAGATTCTTAAGGTTTCCCAAGCAAAATTAAAGGTGAACACCAATCCCTGTCCTACTCATAGTTCAAAGTATGCTTGTATACAAGCATTACAGCCTTAGAATGTATTCTTTGCCCTATATGTTACATTGTCTGCCTGTGATAATCTTTTTCGAACTGTTGTCTCAAGATTTCATTTTTTATATTGACATAAAATTAGTGGCATGGCTAAATGTTTCAGGAATTCATTTCATTTTGTGAGGCAATGGAGCTTGTACCAGAAGAGGAGTTAGAAACATCCACGCAGGGGGGTCCAAATTCTTTCGCAGATCGAAGGGCAAAAAAGGTGTTTCTAAGTTTATTATCAAGGAGAATTTTGGGTGTCTTGATTTTATTCTCCTTTATGCCATGTAGTATGTATGATTGCACTGTACCCAAGAAAAAATGATGCAATTTATGTAGTAGTGAAGCATGTGTAATGGAAGCTTGGAGTTACGCCACAGATCTTAATGTTATTGCGCCTGTGCAGATTGCTCGGTTCAAACGTCAAAGAGCTGCAGAGTCAAAACTATTGGAAATAAAGGAGCGGAAGGAGCGGCGTGGGCGTTCAACTAAAGCATCTGCGTTATCTACTCCTGTTGATACTGGAGAGGAAGATGTGCTGGATGATGATGGCGAGGAAGAACGGGAGGTCTTATCTTATTCCTTACTAACTATTGAATAGATGATGTTAGGCGCTGTATTTTTTTTTTTGATAGATATGTTAGGCGCTGTTAATACACTTGATATTTGCTTTTAAAATAAATAAATAAAAAGTTAAAAAAAAAATAATTTTTGAATAGATGACATGGGAAGGCTTTGAAGGGATTCATATTGCTGCTGTCTTTTGGGAATAGATCTCCGCATCAATAAAAAGCCTTGCCTATTAATAAACAACTATTGGCCATTATAATAATATATCAAATCTAGATTCTATTAGTTAGTTTATACTTTTTCCATTAGGAAATAAGGATTTTGAAGGATAATTTAGTAAAATCTAATCAAATACCACAAGCACCACCACCACATAGTTGGTGCAATGATCACTGTGGAAGTTGAAAGATCATCAAGACTGCCATTTAAGCTATTGAAGGGCATTGGAATGGTTTTAATAAATTATAATTAAACTGAATTTATGAGTCTTATATTTCTTAAGCTTTTCAGTAATAAGACCTTGGTCAACTTAGGTTCAATGAATGGTAGTCAATTATCTGTCCCGCTTGTTGAGCTCTTTCACTCTCGAAAGATGTGTTCCTCATATAGGGTCATTTTTTATCTTTTGGTGTCAAGATTATCTTCCAAGGAATTTGATTTTGCACCAGCATAGATTGCTGAAAAGTGAGCCCTTGGCACATAATAAAAGGGTCTTCTCTGTAAGAGGGTTTTACTCTTTGTTAGAGACAGATTATACCACCCCTTTCCATTTAAAGACAATTTGAAACTTGTGGATCCCTGTGAAGTTGAGTTTCTTTACTTGGGAGGCTTGCTGGGGAAAGGTTTTGACGTTGGTTTAGTTTCGAAGAAGAGGATGGAAGTTGGCTAACAGGTGTGCTTTGTGCAAAGAGGAGTTAGAGTCCATTGATCATATCCTCCTTCATTGTGGCAAGACGAGAATTTTATGGCAGCTGGTGGTCTCCATTTTTGGAGTTCGGTGGGTTTTATCTGAGTCGCTTGGGGAGACTCACCTAGGGTGGTATGACTCTTTTGTAGATAGAAGACGCATTAATGCTTGGAGAGCCACTTCTCCTTGTATTTTCTGGACGATCTAGAAGGAAAGAAATAGGAGATTGTTTAATTGTGATGAAGGGTCTGATCAGAGGCTAAAAAATATTTTCCTTAACAATCTCTTTATGTGGGTAGTGTATATAAGGAGTGGGTATACAAATATGGTTGACTTCTTAGATTGTTTGGGGTTTGGATGAGGGAGGGAGTATTTTTTGTATGTTTCCTCTTTCCTTTTTTTTGCCAAGTGTACTTTGTATGTGTCTTGTGTACCCTTGTGTGCTTTTAGCATTTTTTTAATGCATTCTCTTACTTACCCAAGAAAAAAAATTAAACAAGTTAGTTTTGGTGGTTATGAATGTGCCCCCGTGTCAAACAACGCAAATGATACTCTTTCCTGAAACTGAACCCTTGACCATGATGGTCATTTAACAGCACTTTCTTATAAAAGATTTTGTTTTCATTTTGTTGGAATAAAGCTTACTATATATTGAAACTTCAAAATACTTACTGAATTTGTGAAGTAAATGTGATTTGTTGGTGCCTATTAAAATCGGGACATTCTTTTGTGCAGGCTTGGCTTACAACCATCTCTTTGGCACTCTGTAAGGTAGGTCATATGAATTAAATGATTCTATGGTTTCCCAATTTCGTGATTATAGTTTTGCTCATATCTACATGCTACTTCTTGTCTTGAAACCATATTACAGGCTTTTGATCTACTGGAAATGCTCAAGAAAGAGGAAGAAATGCTTTCTGCTATCAAGGAAAAACAATTACAGGTACTAATATGCTTAATTGAGAGAGTTGGCAATGTTTCATGCTTCATTTCTGATGGTTCTCAAAACATTGGTGTCTCAGTGCTTTGGATCTAGTCCCTTGTTTTTAAGTTGTGCCCTTTTTTCTTAAACCTTATTCACTGGAAACTATATGCAATGCTTCTGAGCTGAACAGTGTGCATGTGCGCGCACACACATACACACATATATATACATATAAATTAAGCAGTAGAGTGACAAGTAAAATTAGAATGATCATGTTATTGTAATACTTTACAATGAAGATCTCTTTGGTCGGCCTTGCCTATTTTATATATCAATCTTTTGTTTTAAAAGCCACATGTGTTTCCTACTCCCATGAGCAGTTAGGTTAGATGCCCTACATGAAGCATGAAGCAGGTCACAATTTGACATTTACTTTTCAGGAAGGTGATAAGGAAGTTTCTCGGGCTATTCTTGATGAACGTGCCAAGAGAACAGAAGATTGGCATCGTGATGCTGCAGCTCGGGCACAATATACAAAGCCTGCACCGCCCATTACATGTGCCACATTCGCTCAAGATGTTTTAGAAGGGAGAGCTACAGTTTCTCAGGTACATGAGCACAAACACCAGCCAATGATATTTGGACCAGCAAGTCTCGTGGGTGGAAGGCTAACAAATGAAAGGGAAATAATGGCAGCACAGGTTTTCCAGCCTAGTCACAGGTATATATTCATGTGTAGATAAACTGGTATTGAGCTGTGTAAATGGGACATTTAAAATATCCTCTAAGTATGAAAAAAATTATAAAAACCTAATATTTATAAATTGTCACTCGTGGCCATATATGAAGGAAGTGGTCCTCGTTCTTACTTGAAATGCTAAATCAAATGTTTTCTGGATTATTAGACTGCCAACTATGAGCATAGAGGAAGCTGGATTAAGGGAGATGGAAATGATGAACAAATGGCAAGAGAGGAACGCAAAGCTCATTGAAGAAGCCAATTCCTCATGGCACAAGGAGAGTCGGAAACCAGGGCCAAGTGAAGAGGATGATGAAGATGATGATGCTGCCCAAGAGAAGGCAAGGGCATGGGATGACTGGAAAGATGATAATCCTCGTGGTGCAGGCAATAAGAAGCTCACTCCTTGTGGGTAAGACTGGTGGGTGGGCTTTTTGTTTCTGGCATGTAATCTTCCAACCTGGTTCATAATGGTTTTGTGCGCATTTAGGTCTTTGAAAGCCAGTCCTACAATTTTTTTTGTTGTCAGCAGGGCAGGGTTTTACCATATAGTAATGAGTGCGACTTATTTATTTGTACAATAAAAACGATCATGCCTCAAGAAGAATTCATATATAGGAACTTTTGTGTATGGATGAGTAACATATCTTGACCCGCACTTAAAAGATGACTCTGGAACAATTTTTTTCTTGAGCCTGACATGTTGAAAACCAGAAACACCAGAGGTACAAGTTGAGCTCCAGCAGCTCCCAATGGGGCCGGCTTCTTCCCAGTTTCTTATCTTTCTTGGCCCCCAATAATGGTAATAGGATGGATAAGATACTGGATAAGCTTCTGTAAGTCTAGGACGCAGTATGTATAAGGTGAGAAGGAAAATAAATTATCTTAAATCCTCGGTGCTTATATGAAAAGCTGTTATTGAAAGAATCTGCATTCGTGCTTTTGGGTCGATTGAAGTGCAACAGTGCTACGAACTTCAAAAGAAATAGAAACATTCGAAATTTGCGATGGCAGAGGTCAGGTTTTTGGATATTCACAATTTGAAGCATTACGTAAATACGTAAAAGAAGAGCTATATGGCTCTTCATGATATTCATACACACAGCTCATGTAGGAAACAAGAAGCATTACCACACTTTTGAGAACTCAATGACATCAGTAAAGTACGAGTTGAATGAATCCACATTACTGTTCCGCTATTAAGTTCTCATCTTAATTCTTTGCTGAATTCTTGAGAAGAAACAAGAACACCCACTTCAGATCTGTAACCCATAATTCAACCATCAACGCACCTGAAGCCCCTGCAAATCCACAACCAAACTCCGAACAATACGGAACACACACACAAGTCCAGTATCAACACCATCCAAACTTGTTGCTTCCAGACTTGCTTCGCCTTTTGTCTTCCTGCAGCCATGTCGCCCAAATATCCACCATTCTTTTGCATAGAAGCCGGAAAATCCCTTGTTTGGCTACCGCCATCATCTGATACATCAACCACCTTATTCTCCATTAGATGATCTCGGGTATCGCCATTGACTTCACCCGATAATCTCTTCTTCTTCTTCAGCCCCTTACCTGGCTTCCCAAGCAATGGCAAGGATACAATCCTCTTCCCTCTGGTAGAACAATCCAGACTCAAATTTCGTTTATCTTTCAAGACATTTTGAGGCAAACTCGAATTCAAATCCAAATTCAATTGCTCTGGCTCCACCGGATGAGACAATAATTGCCGAAAAACGGGATTGAATTCTCCTTGAAAGCAATGAGAGCTAAGATCATCGAAATTCTTTATCGGATCATTCCGAATCATGCCCTTGAACGCCTCTTTTACCCGATTGAGGAACCATAGCGTCTCATATCTCTCCATCTTTTCATCGAAAATGCCAAAATAAACATACGGATCGGGCTCGTCTAGCAAGAACGTGTACGTCCGTTGTCGAACTGTATGGGAGAACATGGAGTGCAACGCAGGAGCTTTCTCCAGGCATTTGAGAGCTAGGGTTTGCAGATCCGGATCCACTGAATTAAACTCCGCCAGAATCGTAGTCCCCTTGGAAATGCAGGCGTAGAAGACTAATTTCGGATCCGAAATCATCGATAGCACCGCAATTTCACACAAAGAACCACAATTTATATATCAAATAGCTCAAAGATCATTGATCGAATCCGTAGAAAGCTCAGAATGCTAAGTTCCGCATCGAACAAACCAATCGATACAAACCGCAATCTATGAATCAGAAATCAGTAATCGAATCCGCAGAAATGCAGACTCTCAATGGCTAAATAAAAAAAGGATCGAGAATCACAAATCACCAACAGCATCGAAAAATCCGCAGATGGCTGGGAGCTGGAGAAGATGCTGATCCGAGGAGAGGATAGTATAATTGCAAGAAATTTCGAAATTATTATTTTTTTATTCTCTCACTTTCCAGTTTCCCTCTCTCTCTCTCTCCGTAGAAATTGGAACCTCTGAGGTCGGGAATGGAGAGATCGCAAGGGAATATCACCTCCTTCAGCTGAATTGCCCTTACCGAACAATGTAATGACGGAAATACCATTGAGTATAGTTCTGACACGTGGCACATCTCAATATTCTCCGTTCGTGGAAACGGTGCCGTTTTTTTGGCTCTGAGTGAAAAGGGGCACTTTAAAACGATTTAAAAAACTAATGAAACCTTTCATGTTCGGTAGGTTTCTCCGTTTTGGGTTCACTACACAGAACCTGTTTACTTGAAGCGTGTTGGAAGATCGAAAATTACAGATCTAAGAATCAAGAATATAATTATTAATCAATCAAAAAGGGGTTTGACAAGGAAAAAGAATGGAAAAAACCTTGAACCAGTCTTGGACATGGGCAAAAAAGAAAGTGTTATATGATCCTCCCCCTCCTCTATATACAAGGAAGAACTAACACTCCGCAATCTATGGTGTATTCCTTTTTGTTAGCTTCTTTTTCTTCTTCTTCTTATTCTTCTTCTTCTGGGTTTGTTTCTAGCTAACGTAAGGCGGATCGATGAAGGCCCATTTGAAGACCTGCTCGTATTCAAGTGCAGCTTTATCCCATGTATAATCTTTCTCCATTCCTCTCTTCATCAACCTCTCCCAGGAGGGCTTGTGTTCCCGGTATGTCCTGATAGCAACTCTCAGTGCCTGTTGATAGTCACCCATTGATGTTAAGAAATGGGGAAAGGAGGAACCCAGAACCAAGAATCCAAAAACTGACAAAAGGAAACAGAGGAAACTGAAGATTTACCGCCAGCATAGTGTCTTTTGACAGGGGAGAAAACGTCCACCTGTTGAAACATTCCATGAAAAGGGTGTAAGACCTTAAGTTTTTCTGATTAATGTGGGGGCATCCATGAAATTTAAAAAGCATACCCGGTTCCTTCACCGCTGCCTCCTCCAGCATATGGATTGAAATTCTCTACTGTATCCTGAAATACGAAGAGCAGGAGTTAATTTGATGCATAATGAGTGACATAGAGATATAGAGAACAATGTGTGTCAAGTTTTTTTGACAGTCAACTCACTCTGAGTCCTCCAGTGCCATGTACAACTGGTACAGCCCCATATCTCATTGCATAGAGCTGGTTTAGTCCACAAGGTTCGAATCTTGATGGCATCAACAGGATGTCACAGCTATTCATTTCAGAACTTCAGTGAGTTTATGTCGTTGAGTTTTTTGAGGAAATCTGAACTATGAAACACAAATCTTTGAATTACCTTGCAGTTATTCTATGAGAAATTGGGACATTAAATCCAACCCAACCACGGAACTTGTCCCTGTATGTTGATTCCATCACTCTCATCCACTCTTCATCCTCTGGGTTCCCAGACCCAAGCATGACCTGAAACAAATTAGCTAGTGAGAAAATAAAGAACTAATCTAAATAGATAAAAACACCCAAGAGGGGGGTGAATTGGAGTTAAAAAAAATTCTTTTTAAATACAATAAAATTAAGCACAAGAAGCACAAATATAAAGAGATAAGGATATAGAAAGCAAACTCATATTTATAGTGGTTCGACACTTCCTTGCCTACATCCACTCTCCTCAAGCTCCTAACCAAGTGAGGGTTTCACTTATACTTAAAGCTTCAACTAAGCTTCTAATCACTTTTTACACTTGGATTCTGGCTCCAATGGACTCTTACACAATCTCTTCAAGTCTCTACTCACTTGAAGGTTTTAACACTCAATTGACAAGTTTGAATCTCTCAATCTAGCTCAATAATGGCTCAAAGACAACTCAAGGCTAGGATGAATCACAAAGGTGCACTAAAGAATATGCAAATGAAGATTTAATGCATCAAGAAAAGAATGAAAACTTTTATGACAAGAACAAGTAGGTAAACAAGTAAATACAGGTGTTCTCTTGCTCATAAATGAAGTGAAGCTTTCAATTTATAGGTTTCTAACATCGGGAGCCAAGAAGTCAAAAAGTGGTCTCGACCAGTCGAGCTGGGGGTCGATCGATTCACTAACCGTTAGAGCATTTAATGCTTGGCAGGTGACCGTTACCCTCGATCGAACCTCGACCGGGAAGGCAAATCTCTCGATCGGGAAAGAAAGGCTACTAGAAGAGAGAGTGTTTTTTGCATCTCTCGATCGGACCTCGACTAGGAAGGAGTAACCGGTCGACCGGTACCCTAGCCGGTTGAGCCGATTGGCTAGTGCTTCGACCAGTTCACCATTTTTGGCCCAAAAACCTATCTTTTCTGGTATTTTTTTCTTCTAGCACTTAGGCAAGGTCTTTAGGTAAAATAATATGCCAATTTTGAAACGTTTTGCCTTAGGTTCATTTGATAGAACTTGGATTTTGATGGAAATGTAACTTTAAAGCATAAACTGAGTTTTAAAGATGCATGAAATGATATAAAAATCCTAAGTGTACCCATGCATTCATCTTACATATGTTTCCTATGATTAAAAGGTCTTTCAAAAGTCTTGATCTTGCATCCATTAGGTCATTTGATGAATTTTCAAATCAACACCTGAAATTCTTTATAATTCAAATCAATTAGTAACTTAACCATGATTTGTTATTATCAAAACATGATTACGAGAACCCTTGGGCTAATAGCTAGTTTAGCTAGTATGGGGATGGGTGCTTCTGTGTACTTGAAGCCACAAATTTCTACACGAAGAGGATTTTTCGGGTGTTTTGGGCACAAAGGAAAGGAAGAATGGTTGAATGAGCGATTGATGAAGCTTTGTCAAGGGAAGAAAAAGAAGGCGAAGACATACTTAAACTTCCTACTGGGGAAAACTTTAGTCAGGCTTCACTCATACTACAAGTTCAGTTTTCCTTGGATGCCTTCAACCATATCTTTCTAATGAGATAGAACTTACCAATTGGACGTCCTCTCCCATAAGCTCTGGAGTTGCCAACCGAATCACATCGATTCCTTTCTGGTAGTCCAATCTCCCAATGAATCCAATCTACAAAACTCTGACTTAGATGATAAATGCTAGAGCAGGTAACTACTATAACACCAATGCACAAATAGGAATGTGCTCTCACCAATGGACAATCCGGCCTAATGGGAAGGCCTAATTCCTTCTGCAAAGCAATCTTGCATTGAACCTTCCCAGAGAGATCTTCAGCAGAGTAATGGAAGGGAATATGCTCATCTGAGGATGGATCCCATTCGGAAACATCAATACCATTTGTGATCCCTGGTTATAACCATAAAATTTAGTTTGAAAAACAACATCAACAGCTGAGACACCTTTACAGACCTATGAACAAATATGTGGAACAGGTGATATATAAACCATTATTTTTTTTTCTCCTAGGATCATGCAAATTTAATACTGATTCAGACTATTGTTGAAATTTAGACATGGTGTAAAAAATTCTTGAAATTTTGTCAAAGATTGATCCTTGACTCAATATGAAAAAAATGTCCAGCATAGTAGTTAGCTTGTGAAGCCTCAAATTCAACTACTCGAGATCAGCTATATGAATGCTTTTTCACTACTAACCTATACATAGAGCTATATGGGCCTTTGACCTCTTAATCATGAGGGGTTTTTTTTGTTTTATTTTTTGTTCTTTCATCCAATAAAATATTTAGTCACATAAGTGGCATTGCTGATATGAAGTTCAAAACACATACCATTTATAACAGCTTTTCGACTGGTCAGGAGCTCATGCAGACCATATCCACCTTCGGGAGTTGTTACTTCCCAAGCATAGCCCTGCAACCAGAAGGAAAAACCGTAACATGAAGAGTACTGGAAAATTGCGAGATATAAGGCATTTGTCTGGTAGAAGTAATGGGTATATTGCGATGAACTGGTATATGACACCAAGCAGTACCTGCTATTTCACCAAATGAGAAACCTCCAAGAAGGAATATGCCTAGTGATTTTATTACCTTGCTAACTGTCAGTATCCGATCAACTGTCACAATAGCACCCTTCAGAAGATTGACAGCTTGGCCCGGGTCAAGAGCATGCGTCCTTGCCCATGTGGGAAACACCCATTCCACAGCCCCATACCACTCAGGAGGCAGCCCCAAATTATCGTAAGTTACTGCAGGTTCCACCCCCTGGTACATGCGACATAAGTTTCTAAATCATTTTTGCAGAATTATACTTTCAAGATACCAGTATATGAATGGTCAATTCCTGAGTTTCATGGACTGTGAGAGGCTTATAGTGTAAGAACAAAGCTAAGCTACTCTCTGATGCATGTGTCTTATGGCTGGTAAGTGATTCTTGAGTTGGTTAACACCAAAAAATCTCCAATATGTGACACTGAATACAGAAATCATTGGATATTTGTTTGCTTCATGAGTTCATGTCTCTAATACCAATAGTAGGATTATAGAGTAACCTTTAAGGGATCTCTCAATCAGAACATTCGAATTGAATTATTTAGAGTAGATAGTGCAGAATTTGTACCTGATGTGCAAGGTTGTGTATTACAAGAACAGTTCGTGCATCTTTATAAACTCCATGTGGACGATACTTGGCAGCCAAAAGCCTGAACCAAGACAAGAAAAACTCAGCATCTCAACCACCTTTACTGATTTTATCCAAAAATGGTTACCACAAATTATAAAAACAGCAACTAGAAACAAGTATCATGGGCATTAGCAAGAAAATCACTTACACTGGCACTAGGCTTGCATGCCAATCATTAACAAGAAACAAACATTTTTCCCCATAGGTAAACCCTCCCAATGGAAGCACCAATGGAGCCTCACATGCTGCATGGCAAAGTAAAGTGAACCGAAACTGCAAAAACAAAATAGGAAACAATGTCTTGTTAGTGAATAGAGAAGGGCCTACTTCTCCAATGAGCTCAACTCCATGACTAGAATAGTTATACGCATACCTGATTATCACCAAAAGCGCCATAACCATCACCATATGGAGTTCCTGGTCTATGATATGAAGGGTGGTCCACAAATACCTAAAGAAAGAGGGAGTTCAGGTAATGAAGATTCTCTACTCATCTCTGTATATACTATACAATTATTTGGAAAAAAAAAGGTAGTAAGTTATGTATGTGCCGAAATTTCTCACCCAGTCTACACCTGCTCTGTACTCATGGAAGAAGGAGACTTCCTGCACCCCTCCAAAGCAATGGACCTTGATGGGGTGCTCAAGATCTGAAGCACCTGAAAAAATTTCATCTGAACAAGTACCATTTTGGTATCTAGGTGATACAACCATTACACGATGCCCATGAGCAGCTAGAGCTATAGGCAAAGAACCACAGACATCTCCTAGACCTCCAGTCTTTGAATATGGTGCTGATTCAGAGGTAACAAAAACAATATTGTAGGTCACTTTGGTTTTTCTTTCCTCCTCACCTTCACTGTTTCCAGTTTCTGCTTCTTTTTGAGTAGATAACTTCTCATGAGGGTCAATGACTCCATTATCACCTGTAGCAGAAGTTTGCAACATTCGCAGTCAATTACTGAACACGTTCATAATCAAAATACACCAGCTAAAGTGACAAATTCAGGATTTGGAAATTATTCACCATTCATGATCATTTGGAACTCTAGAATTATTTTTGGAAATAATGAAAAAAGGTTTAGTATAACTAAGGCATCCTTCCAAAACAGAACAACTTCCACATGCTTCAAATGCAGGGAACAAAACTATGGTTCCCGTCAATTTTTCTTCCAAGATACCCTTGGCTAGATAAAGTGATTGTAACTGCAGATTAAAACGGATCTTTCAGACTCCAACAACTAGCTCTTTCAGAATTGTACAAACCTTCAGATTGAGACCAACTAGGAATAAATGTAGTTGATCTAGAAAGTCAGACCAACCCTGGGAGAAGTGATGGCCACAGAATACTAATATGTATCGGTCACCCATGAATGATATATATGAGATGAAAAACATTACTTTCAATCCAGAATTGAGGACCCATGATTAAAAAACTACTGCTTCTTCAATGAGAACATGGTTCAAAATCAGTCTTGCAGTATGATAGCACAATTTTCATGGCATACATGATAAAAAAATTAGCTCTAATCAGATGGCTATAAGGGCCAATCAGCCATATATATCATGGCATACATCAGAACTTAGAAGCAAAGATCCCAATTCAGTGCATCAAAATCCCTTACCATGTCAATAGTGGGGTCACAATTGCTCCTCACCACATGTTATCACCCAATTCAATGTCATATATGGAATCAGTCCAACCAACTCTATTTCCAAAATTAATCAAAATTAAGACATGAAACTTTTGCATATACTATGCAGACCCTCAAACAATAAAAACACTCAATGATCTTACATCAAGGATGACATGAAAAAGAATAACTGTAAACAACCAAAAGGGTTTATACCAATCATTAAACAATTAGACTATTCAAGACAGCAACAAGAGCAATTGACAAATCTAAAGGAAAAGAAAAGAAAGAGGTAAAGTGTTACTGTAATCATTGAGAAATTGTTAAGCCAAAATCGCAGAAGAAGCAGAACAAACAACCCATTAAAAATCCACCAATAGAAGGCCAAACAACACAAACCCAGATGCAAAAGTTCAAACCAAACCCATCAAAAATACATCAGAAGAAGGCAAAACAACACAAACCCAGATGCAGAGGTGTAAAAGCCAATTCAAAAAACGCCAAAAATAAAATTTGTCTTTTTAAGTTAAGTATGCACATACCGGATGGAGGAGGAACCAAGTGGAACCCAACAGAGTCCGAGGCATCCTTCTTCTCAGTATTCACTAGCATGGCAGAAGACCCATCTTGAGAGCCACCACCACCTCCTTTTCTGCTACAGCACACAACTGATCTTTTGATTGAAACAGATTGGATGACTCTTCTTTGTTTGAAAAAGCAAGCAAACCCCACTTCTAAAACTGGCTTTTTTAATGAATTTGGAAGAAGTTTGGACGAGAGAACAAGAGGAGATTGCAGGGACTCCATGTTAGACAGAGAAAGAGAAGGAGAGAGAGAGAGAGGGAGAGGGAGAGCTGTAAAGCAAGTGATCACATGTTCTTGTGAAAAGGAAGAGAGAAAATCTGGGAAATTGAGAGAAAATCTAAACGGGGAATCCTCACGTAGTTCCAGAGTCACAAGAACTTCATATCCACTCCAATCAGTCCCTACCGTTGGATCTCACGTGATGCATCCGTGATCGACTCGACCGCACAGAACCTTGAACAGCAAGATCCAGTGTCGGCTCCAAAATCGGTTGCTCCGCCACCACGTCAGATCATGTAGGCCCAGGTGATGTGTCGAGATCTAATGCATCACTTGAATTGAGGTACCGTATTATACCATACCGAACTGCATTTTGATAAAACGTGGCCACACAGGAAAGAGACACGTGTTTTATCACAAAACGTATTTTCACCTATCTATACTAAAAAATAAGACTTATTAGCATAAGATATAATTTATTATCTTATTAGAAATCGTTAAAAATAAAATAATTTATTTTATAAATCCAAATACATTAAATTATTTTTTAAATCATTGACCCCTTTTATAAATCTACTTAAAAATATATGTGAGTTGAAGTAATAGAATATAACTTTTTTAATATTTTATAAAATATAATAGAATTTTTTTTAATAAAATAACTTAAATGGTGTTTGTTTTTTTATTAAATAAAAAAAGTTAAAATATTTGATTTTTTTCTATTTAGGTAAAAGTAATTTGTTGATATCAACTAATGACTAAAATCAACGTATTAATAACAAATTTATTTTAATTATGTTAGTTAATATCAATAAATTACTTTTAATTTAATAAAAAAATCAAATATTTTAAAATTTTATATTTAGCCAAAAAACAAAAACTACCTTACATTGAATAACTCTTTATTAATCATAAATTATGAATATTGTTGATGATAAATAAACCCATAATGAGTTCATATTAATGTAATTTATAATAAATAAATTTATATTATATTAAATGAATAACCCTTTATATTAATAAATTAATATTTATGTATTATTGGTTTGAAGGGTTAAAATTATAGGTTTTACGATGCTTTATATAATGTTAATAGATAATAATAATATGATATTAATACTAACTATATTAAATTTATATTCAAACTTAACAACTTATTTAATATAATACAAAATATAAAGGTTTAAAAAAAATCAAATAAAACTCGAAAATTTAAATTATCTGCATTTGAAGAGCAATTTTACCTCATAATAGCAAAAAAAAAAAAAAAAACACGAAAGGGTTTTTGAGGTCAAGTTTAGAATTTCATAAAAGATAAACAAGATCGCTTTCATCATAGCTAATCATACAAGTGTTTATTAATTTTCAAACAACACAACATGACACCAAACAAACAAGTATGGGTGGCAAATAAATAATAATGTATTAATGCTACTTTTCATACATCATACCACACACATGACACATCATTCAAACCCTAGCAAAATCATCCGAAATCATGTCTCCAACCTCCCACATGGACCATCCATTCCTCTGCCCCATTTGAGTCCGGGTTGAACCTGACAACCCGCCTTGCCTGCGCCCTCTGTCCATTAGCCTTTGGGCTTGGGCTTCTCGGTGTTGGGTATGTTGTGGTCGCAGTCCCTCCACCCGAGCTTGAGGAGTCACAACCTGACCCGAGGAATGGTGCTTTCTTTGTTGAGGGGTTCCACTGGGGCATCTGCGGAGCAGGGCGGGGCTTCGTTGGGCCTTGGGCGCGAAATTTGGCCCTTGTGGATTTGGTTGGGGCCATGTAGCTAGGGACATTGTCTGAGCTTGGCTGCTTAAGTTGTCGGGTCGGGTCAGTGGGTGTGCGAAATGAGTCTCCGAAAACATGTTGTCCATGTTGGCCTGTGTAGATATTGTCGAGCCCTGGAGGGCTGATGACGTCCATTTCTACTGTCTTCTCCGACATGTTATCGGTGGTGGGGAGGGTCATGTAAGAGGGGTCATGAGGACTGGATTGGCGAAAGTGGTAGGGCTGTGAAGCCATCCAACGCTCGAGCCAATTCCACCCCCATTGGGACTTCTCCCGCTCATTGTCATTCAACCCACCATCGTTTCGACTCGGGCTTGATTCTTGTTGCTGTTGTATCAAAAATAGAAATGAGATAAGGGTACATATGAAATTAGGGTCTCACTAAAGTACATAGATGAATATCTCATCATATTCATACCACCGATATGAATTTTTTTTTTTTTTTTTTGACTTTTAGTGCTCTACTTTAGCATTTTCCATGAAATTAATAATATAGAGGTGACGAAAAGGATATGAAACTTTTAAACTAACCTGGTAGCTAAAAGCATAGGCAAGGGCTCTCTCCCTTTTCATCACAGCATCATGTTTTCTCGTCTGATTTTCTTTCATCTTCTCCGACCTTTGGTGCTTGCCATTCCAACCTTCGGCCTCAAGCTTCTTGACTGGGATCTTTGTCTTTGCCTGTTCTTCCTCATGTGTTCTCTCCCCTTCGTCCTCCACCCTCTGCTGAACCTTCTCATGGGCTAGTTGAAGCCTCCGCGCCCGCACCCTTGCCTGCACACGCACCAATGCTTGCATACACCGCATGGTCATTTGCGCTTGCTTACGCACATTATGACCCCTCACCAACGCTTGCAGCCTCACCAGTCCCTTCAAAGCACGCAAGGCCCGACGAGCCTACAAAGAAATCACAACATTATCCAATGAATTGCCCAAATTACCAAACACATAGTGCTACTCTAATTTGTTCCATTTAAGCAAAAAGGGTATCGTAAAATGCAAAGTGTTTGATGTGTGCTTGACAGAGAATTACCAAGTATTCACAACCTTCTTTAATCAAACACCTAAACTATGTCGGTTCTCAATGCTAACATAGTTCAATTTTTCCTCTAAAAGATGGTTTCTATTCCTCAATTAGTACACAAAAGCTTCAATCTATCCAATCTAAGCAAAAGGATTTCGAAAAAGGCAGTGTGCTTGATGTGTGCCTGAGAGAGAACAACCCGGTATTCACAACATTCCCCAATCAAACACATAGTGTCATTCCTCAATTAGTATGCAAAAGCTTCAATCTATTTAATTTAAGCAGAAGGGCATCAAAAAATGCAGAGTGTTTGATGAGTGCTTGAGAGAGAAGCTCACCAGATATCCCCTGTAATAAGACTGTATGATGGTAGCAGCCCTATCTTCCTTGGAGTGGCGGCCATACCCGGCCAACCTAACAACCTTTGCAGCAGCCTGCGCAGCTGCAACAGCCGCTTCGGCCGCTGCAGCAGTTGCCACAGCAACAGCAATAGCATGGCTCCTATCCCCAGTCACCGGAGACGACCCCTCCTCCTCCCTATCACTGTCATCATTAGTAACATCCGGCGAACTCTCCGCCGGAAAGTGCTCGAATGACACAACCTCCGGTGCCTCATTGTGGCACTTCTCCACATCAGCCTTCTTCAAATTGAAGCCCTTGATCCAACAACAGACACTGATCAGAAATCATAGTGAATGATGCCAACAAGAAGCACATGGAGATCAATGGGGGATGATGTGATGGCATAGTTGGCTTGATAACAATGTGTCCTGAGCTCTACATGTGTTGATATGGGACCATGCCCTTTATGCACTCATCAAAGAGTAGGTTGCCTTTAAATGTTGCTCCCAACAAAAATCCAACCCTATATTCATTCCTCTCCTGCAAGTCCATAAGCATGGCTTGTTTGTTCCCTTTGTCTGTTTAGCAAATGATTGAATTTCGAGAATCTAACATCGCTGTAATTTTATTTATTTATTTTTAAATTATAGGTATATGAACCTTTGCCTCTGTAATAAATGAATGAATGATTATACCTATAATTATTATTATTATAAATTTTGAGATAATATTTGAATAACCTCTAATGCATTTTTTTTTTATAAAATTAAGAATATAATTATGTTTGAATGATTTTGACTTGCCTATGATAAAGTTATCGTACCACAGGAAAATAATTATAGATTTTATTTATTATTAGGTGAAATCATTTAAAAAAGTTAATCCCTGAATTACCCTCATAGATCCAATAAAAAAAATGCATTTAATTTTTACTTACCCACTTTCATAACAATTTATTTATTTATTTATTACTGATTTAATAATGATTAGACAAAATACATTTAATTTCTTACTTACCCATTTCTAAATGTTCGGTAAAAATAACTATATACTGGAAAAATAATGAATTTATATTGAAAGAGCACCCTCTAGGCTCTAACCACACATCAACCAATCAACTCACAGTCCCTGATGAAAGGGTGGCGCTCCTAAATCAAAACCAGAGGCGCTCGCATCACTTCCATGGAAAATAACAGAAAAGTTTACCTTCTTCTCCGGCGACTCCTTGGACGGAGATTTGAACACTTTCTTTACCGACGATAACCACCCGCCACCCTTCTTCCCCATCTCCGGCGACGGTCAGATTGCCACCACAATTACCAAACACCCACGTCAAAAACCTTGACCTCAAACCCTCATCCAAGCTTCCAATCCAAACCCAGAAACCGAAAGCCGGGTCAACACCCACGAAACAACGCCGTTTATTAATCAGCACGACGAGCTCTGACCATGATATGGCGGCGTTTTGTTATCTGAGTCTTAGCTGAGATGAACACTGATGAAGAAGCTGAGAGCTACGAACGCACGTACCAAGGAAACGGCACAGTTTTGTGATCAGAATCGGACCTGAGACGATCGCTGATGAGTAAGATGAGGGCAATGGGCATATGAAGACCCACAAAACGGCATCGCTTTGAGATCAGAAACAGAGCTGAGATGAGAATTGATGAAGCAGAAGAAGAAAAAGAGAGCAATGAAGATATACAGATAGACAAGGAGGTGGGCTCTAGAGAGAGAAAGTGTTGAGAGAGAGTGGACGAATGGTGTGAGGAGAGTAACTGCACACCCGCGGAATCGCCGTTGGAATTTATCGTTTTCACGGAGGAAAGAGTTCTGTTGGATCTGTTGACGTGGTCAACTCTGCTTCTGACACGTAACCAAAAATTGGCCTCCTCACGTGCATTCTGCTTTGACACGCAAGCAAAAAAATTGCCCTCGTTGCCACGGCATCTTTTAAGAAATTATTTATAATGGTTCTTTATTCATAAATGATCTCTCCAATTTCCATATAATATAATTTGGAGATTTAATTTTTCTTTATTGTTTGTTAAATATTTAAAATATTTACACCATATTTTATAGGAATTAGATTAATATGGTAAAATTTTTATTAAATATAAACAATCTTTTCTACAAACCAAAAAAAATTATTAAATATAAGCTATTTTTATATAAACCAAAAAAAAATGCACAAAGACCAGCATTACTTCAAATTTTGAAGTAATAAAATTTTTTAATATATTAATTTTGAAAATAATTTTTTAAAAAATTATTATCCTTTTAGACAGGTCAAGAAGAGTTTTACATTTTATATAAGATTTAATATTAATTTTTATTTTTAGAAGATATAATAAAACAATAAATATACCCAAATAACACCTAATCATTTGGTAGAAATTTTAAAATTATTTTTTCAAAATCTAGAAAATTACTTGAATTGAATTTGGATTAATATGTAAGGGAAAATTATTTTTAAATTATATAGCACCATATTAATAAAAAAAACCTATACACTAATCAGAATTATTTTAAATTATTTTATCATATTCATTAAATATTACTCAATTTTACACAACAAAACATGTTGCATATTTTGTTATATTATGTAAGACCTAAGTTAATAATTATTTTTATTCATCCCATGCATGCCCTCTATTAAATGCCCTTATATTATTACTATTATATATATTATACCTACCCAATAACATTTACTCTTTCATTTTTTGGGAGTTGGGAGACTGTTACAAGTAAACGCAAGTGGGTGAGTAGGGTCTATATCATGGAACCCATTTACAATAAGGTCAATATGGTGTGCACCACATAAATAAATTCCCCATATTTTTCTTCTCTCATTGCTTGGTGGGAAGGAAAGAACTTTTTCTCACCCACATTTTCTAGATCCAACCTCTCACGTCTAGATTTTAGTTTAAAGAAGATGGCTCATTTTGCTTGCACTTAAAGGCAAAATTCAAGCAAATTATACCTAGAAACGTTGGATTGATTTTAGTAGGGTTGATTGGGTTTGGTCACAAGTACCTTTCTTCATGGAAGGGTTTTTCATCGGAGGACCATTCTCCGTGCGTGCATGTCGGAGGAGGACCACCGATGAATGTATGTATGCATAGGTGTGAGGCCAAATTTGTTAAATTAAAACATAGAAATAATTATAGATCTACTTTTTTTGTTTGTCTGTAGGGTACCTTACCCTAAGGAAAGTATTGAGATATGATCATATGGTTACATAAATGAGTCGTGACAAAAAAGAGAACAAAAATGTGAGGTTGATGTTAAGTCAATAATGCTTTGTTTGGGACCAAAAACAAATACAAGTGTAATGTTGATGTCAAGTCAATAATGCTTTGTTTGGAAACTACTAGTAAAAATAATTTGTTTTTTTTTCTAAAAATATGATGATTTTTAAAACCAAAGTTTAAAAGTGTTTTCAAGTGTGTGTTGGTTTATTAGAGTATTATGGAATCAATTGAAAATATGAAAACTAGACCAACAACTTTTGTATTACATACAAGTCCATAATATCTTCGTAGAAAATAATAAGTGGAAAAACCTTTTCATTCTTCCTTTCCAAAATAGAATTTTATTCCTTAGAACTATTTAAAATAACGTAGTTAAATTTACTGTATATTTTATTTTTGGTATAATTTAACCATATTGAGAGATAGATGTTCAATGATTTAGGGCTAGTTTGGTATATGTTCCCTTTTTGTTTAATTGAAAGTTACAATCATGATTTTTAGGAAATAATAGAAATATTATAAAAAAAATTATTAAATCCCATTTGGTTTTTCAAGAGTAATCCTTTAAATCTCATTTGGCTTGCCTTTTTAGAGCTAAAAGCTCTTTTTAATCTCATAAAATATCTTTGGATGTATGTGAATAATTTCAATAAAAGAGGTTTTTTTTTTAAAAATAATTAATAAGGAAATTACATTCTAATGTTTTTGCAAAACTTTTTTATGACAAGTTGTTTCACACTAAAAATAAAATGTTATCTCAAATAAGAGATGAACAATAATACTAATTTATAATATCATTAAAAAAAAAAGAAAAAGAAAAGAAAAAGGAATTGACCCACATAATAATAAATAATAAAAATTAAGTTGTTCTGGAATCCTTAGGGTTGCAACTTAGACAGAATAGTCGAGTTAATGATTAACTCAAGCCCAACCAAACTTCTACTCAAGATATTCAACTCAAATTCAATCTAATCTCAACCCAACATCATTTTTCTAGATTCATGTTGATTTCAGGTTTTTCATGTTAGGGTCAAGTTGGGTTACATAATATAAAATGCATTTATAATACTTTTTACGAAAACTTATTTTATTTATACATTTATATGAATTTTAAGTAATAAATAAGATAAAATTTAAAGAAAAAAAAATAAAAAATAAACATAAATTTGTAAAGTTTTCTAAAAAAATACAGAAAAATATATAATATAATGTAATTTGATATTTTTTCTTACATATATATATATATATATATTACATAAAATAATATATGTTATAAATATTATAAAACGTTAAATCGTGAGTTGGGTTTGGATTTAGTCGGACTAATATATGGAAATTGCACCTTTGTACACATAATAATTAAAAGTTTACTAACTTTAAAACAATTAGGACATTGATCAACTTCTCCGTGTGTATTAATGATCTCATAAAATAGTTACAAAACATGTTTTTTATGTAAGTTCCTTTCTGGTTATGCAAAGGTAGTGTTGAGATCCTATTTATTAAAAATTTACAACTTATAATAATGGGGCAAACAAATAAATTGACCTTCGCAATAAAACAAAATATCAAATCAACCCACATAATAAGCAAAAGCTTATGGACTTGAAAGTGATTGAAAGTACCCTAAAAAGGGGGCATGTAATTGAAAGACTAGTCTTATAAGATTGGAAGATGAGGGTGTTGGGTGGTCACTTTTAGCAAAATAGTATGAAATTTGAGTTGGAACAAGTGGATTATAAGCAACACCTCTCTCATCTACTATCTAATGGTAAAGAAAGAAATGACTAAGTAGATGATTTGAGATCTCAACTACTTATGGCAATCATGAGATTTAAGCATTCCTTTACATCTTATTAAGGGTTGGTGTAACGCATCTAATTTATCTATCTTTTAAGTTTTGGATTGCAGCCCATTAATTAATCATTCTAGGGTTTGGAAGGATGTGATTGTGAATTCAATTGACAATTTTGAACGTTTAAATGGACTTGGGGGGGAATTCTATTTGAAGTCAAGCTTTTTTAGATTCTCTAATTATTTTATTGTTTTTTAATAAAATTATGGAATCTAACGCTTTATCACCTTTTTCGTCCACTTCCTTCTCTTTACTCAAAGTTAACGGAAAAAAAAAACTTTAAAACTTAGGTAAAAGGACAATGATGCCGTTGGGTTTTTACTTTTGCTGGTATTAATTTTCCATGATGGTAACAAAATAAAGATTTTAAGTTAGAGTTAATTTGATGATACTTTTAAAAAATATTTCTTATATAAAAGGGTGAGTTTTTTTTTTTTTTGGAAAAAAGACTGTGGACCCTACATTTTGTACGATGCATTCCCACTTGATGTTAAACTCGCTCCTTTATTTATTGGTGAAAAAAAATTTAAATTTTAGAAAAAGACTTGGAGCCGTGACTTATTTTTGTTTTATTTTTTTAAGGGAAAAACAAAATAAAAAGAAAAACTCTAAGTGTGACTCTTGAAAGAAAAACAAGTCTGTGAAAAACTAAAGTCAAGTTCGAAAGACAGGTTACCTATTAGGAAGGTACGGTAAAAGACTGTAACCACCCTCCAAGTCCTTAAAAACGAGTCTCTATTAAATAAAACAAGACAAGTATGACAATTAACAAATAAATCAATTAATACTAAGGAATAATCATACATTGGAAGTCAATCATGCATGGAGAATAAATAAACAAAGTAAGAGCGAGAGCGTACCTTAACAACGAATAATAATGTGCTATCATAGAAACAAAGTTAGCTCAAGTATAAAATTATCACATGCATATTAAAGAGTAAGACAAAAATCAACAATATTCATTAAGAATAACAATTGACAATCAAGAAGAGAAATCTCATATGTAGGGTCCCCAACAAAACCCAATTGATTTTGCATGAATTAATATCATAAATTCCATTGTTTTGGAGTTATGAAAACTCATTCATATTTATATATAAAAAAAAAATCGAGAAAAATGAAAAATTATTTTTTAAGTCAAAGAAAATTTGTGAAAATGTTTACCTGAAGGGAAAAGTAGCATGTGTTATTAAAAATGATATTTTTGGTGACTCTAAGTCCAAAGGAATGAAGAAGAAAAAAAAAGGACTTAAATTTATTTGAAAACACGAGTGGAATTAAAATTATTTGAAAATTTAAAGTTTTGAAAATTAAACTTGAAAATTAGAGTTTTGAAGATTAAATTTGAAAAAAAAAAAATGGAGTTTTGAAAATTAAATTTTAAAAATTGGAAATTGGAAAATTATTTGAGAATTGAAGTTTTGAAAATTATTTGACAATTGAAGTTTTGAAAATTGGAGTTTTGAATATTAAATTTGAAAAAAAAAAAACTGGAGTTTTAAAAATTATTTAGAAATTGGAGTTTTGAAAATTATAGTTTTGAAAATTAAACTTGAAAATTGGAGTTTCAAAAATTAAATTTTGAAAATTGGAATTTTGAAAATTATTTGAAAATTAAAAGATGAAGAATTAAGAGGATGACACTTGGCTTTTCGGTGGTGCACTGGGAATGGCCATGCATGGCCATGTGGGAATGGGCCCAAGGAGGTAGGACAGGTGTTGGATAATTAGTTATAGCCATCTGCATTGCTTTGTTGGTTTGTAGCCACACAGTTTCAAAGTTCACTAGTGTGTTATGGTTGGACACAATCCCATAACCTTAATCTTGAATCAGAATCTACACTCTGAAGATTTAGTAACAACACCATAATGAGTAATGGCATGGTCCTGACTAGACAACATCCCTGGATATAGTCTTTGTTTAACCAATCCCCTGGCTTGACTTGAAGTTTTGCTAGTAGCTAACTATTTTGAATCACTCCCATAAGCAAATTTCTTTTGTGGTGCACGGGGTCTAACATTTACATTTTGACTTGTTGGCAAGGACTTTGACATTAGAGCCTTATTCGCAGCAGAGTGTTCAAGGAAAGGTGGGTGTCTTCTAAGTTGTGATTGTGGTTGATCTCTTTTCGGTTGGTATCACCCTCTAAAGGTCTAGCAATTGTGGGAGGCTGTTGTCGTACTACCCTACCTCCACGGATGACATACTAAACATCCTGAGTAACCGTCTCATCAGGATCTCGAGTTAGTATAAACGGAGACTGAATGCTATAACATGGCAAATCAACGGCCCAACCGTAGTCAATTGCACTGGTGGTGTGTCAGGAACCAATCTAAATGGTGTGGATGCCTGTGGGTCTAAGATCACTCCATCAACCTCATAACTCTCTTATGCTACTATAAGCTTTGGCTCATAATCATCCCAACTCAACATGTGAATGCGATCATCCGACTCAATGAATGCCATGAAATGTATGTCGTCGGCTAGAGGAGTGACCATATGTGAAGTATGAGCTGGTAGAGGGTTAGTGGTTACACTTAGTTGACCCAAGTGAACCAAACCCTGATCTATCAAGTCCTGGATGGCGTGCCTTAAAGTAGTACAATGATTGGTCCCATGTCCTAGCCCTTGATGATATGCATAGTGTAGATCCATCCTAAATTGTGATGGAATAGGCTGAAGTAATGGCCTATGACCAAGAAGCGTCAATAATCCAGCATCTATGAGCTTTCGAAGAGCATAGCTTAATGACATACCCACCTATGAAAACTGCATCGATATCTTCAAAGTAAAAGAAGTAGACGCATGTGGAGCTCTATGTCTAGGGTATAAAGCTGGAGGTCTCTCTATGATCCGTGTTGCATAACATGGCTATACTATAGCAGGATATGAAACTAGAAGCCTCTCTGTGCCCAATATTACATAATGCGGTTGTCCTAGTGTAGAAAACGGGTAAGTCTGATCATGCAACTCAAGAGGTGTCTGTGACTTATACTAATGAGGTGAATAAGAAGGGTAAGTCTCAACAGGCTGTGAAAATGACTGATGACACTTAGGAGGCCTCTGACTAGTAGAAGTAATAGTGCCCACATTTGACCTCAGTCCTCTAACTGGTTTCTTCCCCTTAGCATCAACAAGGGAAGAATCATACCATAATCCTCTCAAAATGCCATCATCCACGTCATACAACGCTAAAACCAGAGATCCAAAGTTTGTAAAAGGTACTCCGACCACATGTCTAGCAATCCTGGGCTACAGTCTCCTCAAAATCATTTGTATTTGATCGCTCTCTTATGGTCTATCAACAATCTCTGCTATTTTCCCCCACTAACGGGAGATGAAGAAAGAAATGAACTCATTTGATCTCTGTCTCAAAGCCTTTAGCTCTCTCCTCGACACATCTACAACAACATTAAATGAAAACTGTCACAAAAATTCCTGAGCTAGGTCATACCATGTCCTGCGTTGTGAGGACTCCAAAGATGTGAACCAACACTAGGATGCGCCACTTGATAAAGGGAACATGGTAATCATTTGCGACTTGTCTAACCCATGGGTCCTCATCACGGTACTATAGAGTCAAAGATGTATGTGGGGATAACCAACGCCCATGTATTTCTTAATGTCAGGTATCCTGAACTTGGCTGGTAGACTGACCACCGGTATACTATCAAGATCATCCCAAACAATTGAATCGTCAGATACTCTCAACTGCCTGATTCGCTGCTCGATACGATCCATGCGTTTATATCTTCAGGGATGGTGGTGTGTACTGTTGTAGGTAGGATGACCTCGGATTAACCGTGTAATAGATAAGGTGAGGCCTGTGGCACTGTTTGATCGAGTGGTAGTGGTGGTGGAGGCGACAACGAATCATGAGGCACCTTGTCCTGAGCTATAGGTTGTCTACTCTGCAGACTACCCATCTTTTGTCTAAGATTAGTCAAGGCCTCTTGAATGGAAGCAATGGCGGCTATGAACTGGTGAACTGTGACGGACTGTTGATCCATGTTTGATATCACAGAAATACAAACCAATTTGCCCTCTATTTTGACCCAAGATGGTGAATCCAAATTGAGAACAAAGAGCCAATCCTGGAAGACTCCTATCTGGACGTGTGGAATATCTTCTTCCAATTATCCCTTCTCCTCCAAAACCAATCAATAACCCTCCCTCTCTCCTCTCTCCTCCCTTCCCCCTACTTTATCTACCTGAGAGTTAGTAGGCCTTTTTTTTTTTTTTTTTACTATTATTTTTTCTTTTTCCTTACTACCTTATAACACCTAGCTCCTTTTGCTTCCCTCCCCCCCAAGCTTCCACCAGTTCTATTGTACCCTTTTCTCCTCTGCTCATTCAAAAAATGTCTCAATCTTAACCACCATCATGACAAGGTAGCAATGTTCTTGTCCATGCGTCCCATGCAACTTGCTTACTTGCAGAGGTCATCCTCCACTCCAATATGTTGCCATTTGCTAACATCTCACTAAATGTAGCACGTGCTCCCCAAAACTCTACCATTTGGCAAAAGAAAATGGGAACAAAAGAATGGTCTTCCAAATGGGGGTCTATAAAGACATTTTACAAAATTTTAAAAAATATTTTTAAAATATTCAAAAATCACTTGTAAGGTTTCGTAAATAAATATTCAATAAATAATTCTTCTAAAAATGTTTTTTCCAAAAAAATATTTAAAATATTATCAAATGTATTAGTTTCAAGTAAGATATATAAAAAAGATTTTCATAGATTAATTAAGAAGAAGCAATATGTTAAGTAGCTTAAAAAGTTTTGAGAAAAATAAAGAAAAACATTTTGAAGAGGTAGTTAAATGTTAGTGACATTAGGCTTGTTAAAGCAGGACTTGTGCAATCAAACTAGAATAAACATATTTTTACATTAACCTTTAAAAACTAAGTTATTTAAAAAAAAAAGTATTTAAAAGTTTTTTTTAATATAACTCATTTATACATTATTAGGATTCTTATGAAAAATGATATTGATTTTTATAATTATAAAATCTTATTTTTGATATGTATTTTCATTGTTAACAAAGGTTTTTTAATATTAAAAATTCAAATCAAACCAATCCCGATGATTAGAGGTTAACCAGGTGAGAAACCAATTTATTGATTCACCAATTGGTTGAACAATCGATGGATTGGTTGCCCAAAAACAAATTTTAACAACACTTGTCAAACTTTATTTTCTTTATTTATTTATTTTTTTTGTGAAGATACTATCCTCTTATTATACAATACAAAATTTACTTAATTTTTTTAAATACACTTTAAAAAAAAACATTCCAAAACACACACCCCGTGAATTGTAAATTGTAAAAAGAAAAAAAGAGTACAAAAAATTAATTTTTTTACATCTACTAAAAATAAAAGTGACATTTTGATTTTGATAACACTTACATAAAATATTAAAATTAAAATTTGGTTAAATAAATATTTAGAATGAACAAAGCTTCCAATTATTATTATTATTATTTTATTAATTTGGCATGAGATCCAAACAAATAAAACAACCAAATATAGTTAAAAACTTTAAAATACAGTAATGAGTCAAAAAATTTTATATTAGCTTTAGGCGTTAATTTTAAATAGAATTTAAAACTAAATAGTAATCAATAATAGTATTTTAATATTTTATTTTTATTAAGTATTAAAAAGTAAAAAAAAAAATTAATGGGGTATTTTTAGTTTTTTTTTTTAAGGTTATCTATTCCCTCAAACGATATTTTTAAATAAGACTTAAAATCGCATTTTAAAATTTATATTTATAGAACCTAAAAATTCTAAGAAATATTTAGAAACACTTTTTAATTGGGGAATGAAATGGAATATCCTTTTCTATTTTTTATTTTAAGTTTCAAAAGTGCTTCATTTTTTTTTTAATACAGGAAAAAGTATAAAAGGACAAAAATATAAAGTTATAAAAGTACTGCCGGCCACGTGTCAAATTATCATAGGCCCATGCAGTTTTACTAACTTTCGGAAAGTGACGGGGGTGTCCACCCCCTCGTTTCAAAGCCTTCACATCTGGCTGCAGAGAAAGTGTTTATAATATAATCATTTTATTATTTTGTTCATTTCTTAATTCTTTTTGCTTTTGTTTTTGTTATTTTATCTGTTTTTGGCTGGAATTAACAAAAGTTTTAAAAAATATTTATTTATTTATCATTCATGTGAGTTTTGACTTTTGAGACTTCTCTTATAATTATTAATAATGATTTAATAATTTGGTGCAATCGGGTTATTATAAAGTTATAAGCTGTACGACTTCTCACCTCCACCTTTCAAAATCCCGCCCATGCAGTTTACGTTGCTTTTGGAAAATTAGTGTCTGAAGACTCTAAACAACACCATGGCGCGCAATGCGCATCCCACGCCCTTTCTTCGCCTGCAAGAAACAGAAAGCTCAGAATAGGAAAAGTTGACTCGTGGCAGTACGCGACCACTACCATCATTAGACATATGTATTATGTATACAAAATATAATTTAAAAAATGCGAAAAATAAATTTCATATTTAAGATTAATTATTGTTAAAAAAAATGTAAGTTGACATTTTGATTCAGCGAATTGTTTTATGACTTTAATTCGAACTAAAAAACCTACTTGATTTTAATTTTTAATATTAAATAAATTAACGAATAAAAATACCTTTACCTTTTTTACTTTAAGAGGAGAATTTGATTTGGTAACTTTTCTTTATAGTTGTCAATAAAAAACTTATTTGGTATAAGCTTGACCAAGTTGACTCCATAACGGAAAAGGATTTTATTTATTTATTTATATAATTAATAAATATTCCTTAAAATTCTATAAATTGAAATACCATTTTCAAATTTTATTAACTCTGCATAATCAATAAAATATTAAAAAAATTTAAATCATAATTATTATTGTCTTCAATTATGTTAAAAAAAATTATGTACCCACTTTTAGACAAGATGAAAAAATAAAAATTAATAATATAATAGGTTTTTTTTGGTTATTTTTATTTTAAAAATATTTTGTATTTATTAATTTTAAAGGTTAGAAAAGGGGAAAACGTTGGGGGTTGGTCCAGGAACAGGCCCCAGTCCCAACAGTTTCCGGAATCAATTTAGATTTTCACAGTGGCGGCTAACATTAAAACGGCAACAAATTCTAAACAGCGCCGGTGCGCACTGCGCAGATATCGGTCGTACTCATCCTACGTGTACCCAATATGTGGGGCCCACACAAAACACTGATTGGCACATGGAAAAATGGCGAGATTGTACACTGTGGGGTGTGGGCCGTGGACTCTATCCAATGCAAGGCGCTTCCAGACAGTCCTACGTGTCAGAGCTCTTGGGGCCCATTAATTATCGTCTTCAAACGTGGCACGAAACCAGCACGCTATGCGAACTGTCCGTCTCGCGTACGTTAGCATCAATTAGCCAGTTAGCTCACTTGGAGCCGTGGCTGTGCACTTGGTCTAAAATGAACCGGGTGCGCACCGAACACGCTAGACCCACCGCTCCCTCCCCCGGTGCCTACGTGCCAGTAAAAAATATCAAACTTCGTAGCTTAGTGCGCACACGGCGCATTTAAGTGACCCGCCCGAGGTGCATTTTCTGCGAGAGAAATGCTCTGGTTTTTCACATTTCCTCCTTCGCTCCAACTATATCTGCACGCACACTCTCTCTAGAAACCCCAAGATTAGTACTCTCTTTCCCTCTCTAGAAACCCTAGCCAACCCTCCAATTCTCCTTTCTCAGTTCGTCTGAAAATCAACTTTTAACTGAGCGTCTGAAAAATCAGAAAGAAGGTATGGATTGATAACCTGCAACGAAGTTTTCTTTGTAGCATCATTCCCTGAAACTTCTTTCGAAATCTTCGTTTACTATTATTTGCTTTCTGCTAAGTCGGCATTTTCGAAAATGGAAGGGTTTTTTTTGGTTGTTTTTTTTAAACGCGGAGCTTGCTTTTTTTTAGTTTTGTTCATTCTATGAAGTTTGGATCAAAGTGAATGGTTTTAAATCGTTTGGCATTTGGTTTTACTCGAGTCTGGAAGTATTTCGCATCTCTGGTTTTTGTGTTTTGAGATTTGTTTGGCTTCCGAGCGATCGTAAGTGTCTTCACTCTGGAATTTTTATAAGAATTATTTTGTTGACGTTTTCTTTGGATGAACGGAAAAGGCTGTTTGTGTCCCGGTGAAAAGCTTTATTGCATTTATAGGTTTTTTTTTCGATGTTTTGAGGATTTTCCAGGCTTCCAAACTCTCCTAATTGACTTTATTGTTTGTTCTTTCTATCTATTGTTTCAGCCTTTCACTGTGTGGTAATTTGCAGAGTATCTCAGAAAATTCTTCTATGCTTTGAGTTTTCTCCTGCCATATGTTATTTTCTAGTCTTCGAAACGCCTCTGAAATTTTCACTATTTTAATGTTTCTATAGAACCTCACAGGCTTTGATCATTTATTTTATTTCTTGTTACGGAGCCCTCTTTCGTTAAAGTCGTCATTTGAAAAAAAGGAAGCAACTCCACTGGAGAAGTCCGCCTTTGATATTTTACTGTTCAAACCATCTAAATCTGTTGTCTTTGATTTTTCTTCTCCTGATACAGAGTTTTGATTTGCCATACATGGAAGAAGAAGTTCCCCCCCAGAGGGGCAAAAAGAGGTCCATTGTGGAAATTTCTGGTCATAATGATCTAGGTGCCATCTACAAGTTTAAGATTCTCTTACCCAATGGCACAAGCTTGGGTTTGAACTTACATGAACATAAGTTGTCCAACCTTCTAATGCCTCTACAAGAGTTCATTGGTTTGGTGAGAACAGAGTACTTCAGAACTCATCGCCAACTTGAATCGCCTGGAACGAGGCAAAAAATAATGTGGAAAAGTAAAGATATATTTCTTGTAGACGCATCTGAAAACAGAATGAAACATACTGTCAATTTCAGGAATTTTGAGCCACATAAATGTCATATTTTACAACTTAATGTGAGTTTCTGCATTAGCTTTCACTGCACCTGTTGTTTGGATTAATGGGTTTTGCTTATTTTGATGCTTTTTTTTTTGTTTTTTTGTTTTTTGCAATTAGGATGGGTCCGGTCAGAGTGCTGATACCTTTAAGGTTGGCTGTTTGTATTGCATTATTAACTGCTTATGTAATGGTTTTTTGCTTGGTTGAGAGAATCAGTCCTGTAATCCTTTTTGTCATGTAGAACATGTGGGATTTGACACCAGATACTGACCTATTAGCGGAACTTCCTGAAGAGTATGCATTTGAGACTGCTCTTGCAGATTTAATTGTAAGTTGTCACTTTAATATAGCGAAGATTTGGTTGTGTGTATCATTAATTGTTCATTCCGGTGCCTACTAGTTTTTATGTGGGTATTTATTATATGCTTAATTATTTATCAGGACAATTCACTGCAAGCAGTATGGTCTAATGGTACGAGTGAGAGGAGATTGATTAGGTATGGAATTTCTGTGATCACGATTTTGCTATGTTGAGCATGTTCGATTTTGGGGAACGTTTTCTTTTCTAAATTGTTTTATTTATTTTCTGCAAATATCATGTACAAAGTTGAAAATCTGAAGTTAAATGTTTCATTGTTGAAATAGGAATATGGCCTCATTGGAAATTGCATGTGTGAATCATGAATCAAATAAGGGTTATGTTTTTTTGCATATTCTGTAGTCTTTAGTAGTTAGGATCTGCCTCACCTTAATCCTATGAAATGATAAACAATCACTTTTTGATATATTTCATGCCCTTTGGATTTTACTGATATATAATGAGAGGAAAACCCTTAATTGATTTCTATGAATGTAGATATGGGCTGTATGGCCAACAGAAAAGTCCTGTGGCTGATCCCAGGAAGTTGAGATAGGACTTATGTTGAGTTGCTGAGAGTCTGCTGAGTATGAATTTTTTTATACAAGTGACTATATGGCTAAGCTCTGTGCTTTTTTATAATGAGGCTGAGGGGGGACTCAAGGGTATCTTGGAAAACAACATCCCATAGAAATATAAGTTAGGAGAGTTAAATGGAAGTACTTGCTCCTCACTTTTCATTTCAACTGTTTCATTTGATTCATTCTTCACAGTTTGGCCTCTTTATGTAGAAGTGCTAAATGTTGAGGATCTGAATGAGATAGAAAGGAGAAAGGAAGACAAATTCAAAAGCATTCATTTGATTCAAAAGCACCTGTGTTCCTTGTGGATAACTTTAAATTTGAGTTACACCAATTTAAAAGTACTGTTAAAAAGTTTTATTGATCCTTGGAACTTCAATGATATTTTATAGTTATGCTAGTGCCTTGACATTATTCTTATTATTATTCCTTTTAACTTGACAAGATTGTTCTGTCATGATCACTCAAATTGAAGTTTCAGTGTTAATTGTTAAGCTGCATATTTATATTGTTGAACCTGTTGGTTTATCAGATTGCAACACTTGTGAGCTTCTTAAGCAAATTGTGGAATACTACTAGTCAGCTCTTTGTGTGTGTGTGTGTTTTTTGATAGGCCTACTAGTCAGCTGTGTATTAGGTTTTAGTTTGACATGAATGTTTCTGTATGTTTCTCTAGTCCCTTATTGATTTTATTTTTATACAGTGTGGATATTGTCGAAGATAGGATTTCAATCTTTGACAGTGGTCCTGGAATGGATGGCAGTGATGAAAACTCTATTGTGAAGTGGTAAGATGTAGTGATCTTTTCTTATTAATCTTCTAGGGACAGGGTATCTATTGAATTTTGTTCTACTGTTGTGGGCCTATAGAAATTTGGATGTCTGTAGAGGGAAGAATGGCTTGTAATGATCCCTTGGTGAAATAGTCAAAATATGACCCTTGAGTTTATCACTTGAAGGAAAGAATTTAATAATATAAAGAAATCAAATGGGTAACATCAACATTGAAAATTAATGTTGCTTTATATTTGAGAAAGCTTTACTAGACTGAAATTAGAGAAAGAAAAAAGAAAAAAGAGTAATTTCAGTGTTCATGCTCCATAGACTGTTAGATACCATTCTAAGGGTATTGGATATCATCTTCCTCAAAGTGTGGTCAACAGTTTTCCATGTCTCTTGCAACTTAATGGTTGTTTCTTATTCCTCTACTCGACAATCTTTAGTAAGTTGGTCATAGAGTTCATCCAAGTAATTAGATATATGTTTATATATGTTTCATGCAATGCTTGCCATTTATCCTTTTTTTTTCATCCTTCTATTTTAAGGGGAAAGATGGGTGCATCACTTCATAGGTCCTCCAAGGCACAAGCAATAGGGGGCAAGCCTCCATACCTAAAGGTAAAATTTAATTTTTGACAAACTTTATAAGTATGTGTTTGTATATGTCCTATTTGCAGTTTGAAAGTAGAATTGTTAAAAAAGGCATACTTGGATTTCATATTTTTCAATATACAAACAAAATGCATAATTGCACAATGTTCTGACAACATAAAATGAATCTTACATATATGTTTTTCTTGAACAATCATTTATACTTTGAAATTATAATGCAAAAGAGTAGCTAAATTGGGTATTGGAGTTCTCAAAATGTCTACATTTTGTTTAACTTAGATACATGTTCATACTGTTCAATATTTGGATATAAAAATGGGTATATTAACATGTTAATAGTCAGTACTTATCTAGAGAAGTGCTATACGTTCTCAAATTTTGATCTTATCAAACTTAAGAGATGATGGATAATTCTTAAATGGTTAGCTTAGTGTCACAGGATGCTTCAAATGAGCCTCCTCATGGGTTTATATAGAGCCCAGGAAGCTTCTGGAGATTCCTGGAGCCATCTACACTAAGCCATTGGGGGGAAGAGTGTAGAAGGTTCTAGAGATGCCTAGAGATGTCCACACATCTCTACACTATGGTGGAAGGCATGAGAGGAGTCCAAAGCTTTCTAGAGAATTCTAGAGATCTCTTGTACATAGGGTTGTATATAGAATTGTGTAGGGTATTCTAGAATTTTCTTGATTTGTAAGGAACCCTCCAAGGTTCCAGAGAGTTCCATTGGTGCCTATAAATAGGTGAGGGCCTCATTTGGCCAAGGCACCGCCCAAATCACTTCCTAACCAAGCAAGTGAGTCCTCAAAGCACTTGTAAAGGCTTCCTTGAGTAATAAGAGCTTCTATTCTTTAAGAGTTGCCTACTATGCCTTCTACAACTTCCGAGTCGCGAGCATCTTAGCCTAGCAAGCTAAGCATTGGGAGTAAGACTTACTTAGCAAGATCAAGTGTCTTAACTTGTCTAAGTGCCGCATGAGCTTAGTAAATGACTAAGTCCGTGACATTAGGCTACCTACATATATATATTCCTAGGTAGGGCTTTAGGATTATGGCGGAGAAGACGAAATTAAGGTTTATGGATGACATATAGGTTAGAATGACTACAATTTAGGTGGTTTATTGGATGCACTGAAGTCAAGTAACCTGCCACAAAACCATCCTGTTTATCTCCAAATTTGGGTTACTCAACATAAGTGTTTGGTGGTTTCTTGGATTTGGACCATGTTTAGGCTCAAACTTGAGTTATGGCTGGGTTTGAGAATGAACTCTAACTTAGCTCTATTTGAGATGATGTGAGTTTGAGTAGCCTATGTTTATGAATTTTGTGTTTGACCCATTGAAAAAAATATCAAAAGCCATCTTATTGTTTCTACTGAATCACAATAGATTTTTTTTCCTTTTTCTTTTTGTCAGAAACCCAATATAATACAATAGATTCTAGTGGTGGGATTTTAGCACTGTTAGCATTACTAGGGAACTTGTGATACTCATTTATACACCAAACAAAACACCTTGAGATTGGGCTGGCCCAAAGTCATCCCTAATCCATTGAAGACTGGACTGGGCATAAGGCTGAGAGCATGTCAAGCCAGGCTTGAACCCAGTGTGTTGGGTATGATATAAGGCCAACCTTGGACCAGACCAACTTATGAGTTGGATTATATTTTGGGTTTGGTATCAGGCTAACCTTGGACTGGCCCGTCATTAGTATGTCTCTAGAATCGAAGGAAGAAGCTTGCTATATATTCTTTGAATTTTGAACAATGAAGAAAAACCAGCTTTTCATCCCTAGGGAGATGCAGCTAAATAGGCTTAAGGTTTATGATAAAAATGGTAGGAAGTGTCTAAAGCAGTGCATTCTGTGCCAAAAAGAGGGAAAAAAACAGAAGAAAGGGAAGAAGAAAATCCTAGGAATCACACATTTTATGCTCAATAATTCAGTTGTTAAAACTCTGAAATTCAATGTGGTGTAATGAGCTTTATTTTTAGACGTTAGAAATTAGAAAAATCATTAATAAAATTAAAAATGCAACACTTAGAAACTCAGTTAACCTATATATTAATAAAAAGTACAAGAAATTGGCTCCTAGCTAAAGATGCAATTTGAAACTAACATATGTTCTCATAGAAAATAAATGTTTTAAAGGAATAGAAAATTTTAAAATAAGTAATTTCCTGCAAAGAATATTTTGTAGACATTGTCAACCTATTTATGAAATGCCCCTGATCATATATGCACATGCTTGTGTGAGAAGAAAGAGAGATTATAGAAAAAACATGAGACAGATGAGAGAGTTCCGTTGGAGCTGGGAAATATGGGATGCCAGAGTAAGGAAACACGGGATGGTTTCAAGGCTTGAGTTGTTTATTTGTATTCTCTTTCCTCCATATTGCTTCTGTGGGTCCAGCAATATCCTTCAAGTTATTTTTTAGGTCTTGCTAATCTTTGTATTTTACAAAGATTTTGATGATGATATCAAGCCATTTATATTCATATTACAATTATATAATGGACTACAGAAAACTATCAACTTTAGATATAATGTGTTCATTAGTTTTCAGGTAGAAGCAATTTTTCCTTTTATTGGATGACCTTTTATGCTTGTTAATAGCTGGTTTGCTCTATGCAGCCCTTTTTTGGAATGTTTGGATATGGAGGTCCTATTGCATCCATGCATCTTGGGAGGTATGGTTATTCTGGAGAAAGTTCTCACTTCATGATTGCTCTATGAGCAAGCCCAAGTGTAGAAGGCCTCAAGTTTAACTTCATCTCTTACACATTTTGCTGCCCTGATATAGGTGTGCTTTAGTTTCTTCCAAGACAAAGGAGTCCAAGAAAGTATATACTTTACATCTTGAGAGGGAGGCTCTTCTCAGAAGTTCTGGTTCTGACCTCACCTGGAGGGTAATGACCCTGTGCTTGTTAAAAGGGTTTTCTGTCTTCTGCTATTTTTGGTCAACTTCACTTTTTGGTTTGTGGTACTTTTTGTCTTTTCTAGACACTGGCACATCAAATTTCTGCATTGGAAATATTTGTGTTGTTTTATTTTAGACTTCTGGAGGCATCAGGAATCCATCAGAAGAAGAAACTGAGAAATCACCTCATGGAACCTTTACAAAGGTAACTTCTGTTTCATAGGTTTCCATTAGTTCAAATTTGGATGCAAACAATGCTGGTATAGTCTTGCAATTTAATGAAGTCAGCAACTATCAATAGCAAAACTAATGGCAATTTGTTGGAGGTGGTCCATATGTAATGAAACCAAAATCTATTAGGGTTGTGAAGGCAGTTTTTAAAAAAGCAGGAAGTCCAAGTTCATTTCAGGTCTATTTTGCTAAGTTTGCCTTAAACTCTTGCCTTTTGTTTCTAAATGTTTCTGGAGTAATTTTTCTTTTTACTATGCATTATAGAATAAGGAAATATGTTGGAGTTTTTATTTCAAATTAGAGATTTCAAATATTTTATCTGAAGGAATTTTGAACTATTGGTCAAAAGTTTTTCTGAACTTTTTACTATGCTTGGTTTACTATGCATTATATTCCTTATTTTCATGCCTTTCTTTAGGATTTTTCTTGTCATTGTATATATATATATATATATATATATATATTTTTTTTTTTTTAATTTCTTGGTAGGCTTTCTTTGTCATTGTATTTCTTGTGTCTTGAGCCACATAATGTCAAATCATTGTTCATGCTGAAGTCTCTGTTATGTTAGGTCTACATACCAAAGTCGCAGTTAGGGAGTATGTGCATCTGTTGTTATTGAAATCACTTTTTTAACTGAATGTATTTTTCTACTACACCAGGTTGAGATTTTCAAGCCAAAAATTGAAAGGTTGAACGTATTTCAACTTCAACGCAAGCTGAAGGACATCTATTTTCCATATATTCAGGTCTGATTGCACCAATAAATAAGCTATTTTTGGTTGCCTTAAGTTGTAACTTATAATTGAATAAAAGAAAATTTTCCTAATTTTTATATTAATATTAGTTTCATTAACTTTTGGTTATATCAGGTCCTATTTCCTGTTTTTGTATCGATCTGAACAGTTTTTAAATTTTTTTATTTTTTTATTTTTACGATATGGTTATATTATGTTGTTATTATTATTTAAAATAGATCTAGAAAATAAGAAAAAAAAGCACTATTCTGATTACTGAAATGCCTGTAGAGAACTGTCTTAATAGAAGTCCAAATATCAACCCTCAAAGACATTAAATATTGTAGTTAATTGCAACTGGAGGGAGAGATAAAATGCCATCCTTGAAGGACTTAAAACTGTTGAAAGTTGAATGTCTACAAACTTTCCTCTATTTTGACTTTATCCTGGCCATGTGGCCCTTTGGCAGATGATTAATCCTGTAGGACATTCACCAACTAATTGAAAGCCTAGAAATATATGCATTTTGAGGGAATGGTGATGGTGAGGTGGGCAAAACATCAGGAATGGTCCAATTTCTCATGTGATACTGTTCACATAACACACAAGTTAGTAGTCTCCAAATTTAGGAATACAAGATAATCCAGGTTTAGGTTATTGTGCAAGGCTGGTGTTAAGTAATAGAAGTTAGGAATAACCGTGCAACCAATTTAGTTTAACTCATGAACTATTTCAGTTACTGTAGCTACTCTAGAAACTTCCAATATACATGTATTTTCAAGAAAGAGTGTGGAATAAAGAAACTGAGGAAACCCTCTTTTTCGAGATATTTCTGTAACACTCTCTCTCAAATAAGTGGTAGATCTCTGCATTTTATCTACTGGAGGTTGCAAAAAGCATAAAAGAGTAGCTCAGGTGGCAATTGTTGGGGGGGGGGGGGGGGGGGGGTTCAAGTTTGCTTCCATACCAAAAAATAAAAAAAGATTTTTGGGAAAAAAAATGGTATGCTAGCTAGGACTGTATTAGTTGATGTACACATGGTTTATGCTTGTTGAATATAATGTATTTATAGTGTATAACATTTCCTTGTTAATATAGGATACATGTATGGTAGTTAGGACTCCTAGCCTTGTATATATATATATTTCTCAATTGTAAGTAGATTATTACATTAATGAGAATTAAGGTCTTTCTTCTTTCTCTCTCTCAACATGGTATCAGAGCCAAGGAAGAAAACCTAATTCTTTCCTGTTTCCCGTGTCATCAACTCCGGGAAACCTTCCGGTGACCGTGTTTCATTCCGGTCACCTTCCCCATCTCCCAATACTTTCCGGTCATTCGGATCGTCGACAGAAACTACTCACCGCCGGCGAACTTTTCCGGCGACGTATTTTTCCGACACCGACCATACCAGAAGGAGCGCCTGGAGGAGATCTACAACTTTTGTGAAGGCACCGGCACCAAAAAAGCATCCACGCGCCGCCCACGCGCATTTTCCGTCCGGCGGCTGCATCTCACGCGCCGGCGCGTGAGGGCGCGTGAGGGATTTTCCGGCGACGCGCCTCCTCCAGCAGCTTCGCCTGACGCCGACCAGCCTCCCTACCTCCCTGGTTCTCCCATCGAGCCCTGCACGTACCTCTTTTGGGGATTTTTGTCTCCGTCGGCCCTCCAAACAGTCTTTCCGGCGAAGCTCCGACTACTTTTTCTCCACTCCAATCCCTGCACGTGCCTTGGGAAGTGTTCTTCTACCTTTCTGGTGGTACCACGCCGCGATCTGAGGCCGTCTCCCTTTTTCGGTGGTGCCACGCCGCAATCTGAAGCCGTATTAGGGCTCTCTTCGATCCAAACATACTTCATTCTCCAGATAAGTAGATATGACTACTAAAAATTCCATTTTTTCCGCTGTTATATCTGGATCTCCTATGATTACTTCGGAGAAATTGGTTGGCAGTGACAATTATCTTTCCTGGTCTGCCTCTGTTGAACTTTGGTTTATGGGTCAAGGATATGAGGATCACTTGATTACACAGGAGGCAGATATCCCTGAGGTTGACCGCGTACAGTGGAGGAAGATAGATGCACAGTTATGTAGTGTATTATGGCAATCGGTTGATCCCAAGATTCTTCTTCATCTTCGGGCCTACAAAACTTGTTTTAAATTTTGGACTCAGGCCAAAGGATTATATACGAATGATATCCAGCGTCTTTATAAGGTGGCTTCTGCTATTGTCCATCTCAGCCAACAGGACTTGGATCTATCTACTTATATTGGCCAGATTGCCTCTCTTAAGGAGGAGTTCTTGACTGTGATGCCTCTTACTCCTGATGTTGGGGCTCAACAAACACAGCTTGACAAGTTCTTCATGGTTCTTACTCTTATTGGCCTCCGTCCGGATCTTGAGCCTGTCCGCGATCAGATTCTTGGTAGTTCATCAGTTCCGTCCTTGGATGATGTGTTTGCTCGCCTCCTCCGTATCTCCTCCACTCAGACTTTGCCATTTGATAGCACTTCAGATTCTTCTGTGTTAGTTTCTCAAACTAACTCTCGAGGAGGCCGTAGTGGTACCCGAGGTAGAGGTCAACGTCCTCATTGCACCTATTGCAATAAACTTGGCCACACTCGCGATCGTTGCTATCAGTTACATGGACGACCTCCTCGCACTGCCCATGTGGCCCAGTCCTCTGATTCTCCGCTGCCTCAAGCTCCGAGCTCTTCCGCATCTCAGGCTTCTGTTGCCTCTGTTGCCCAGCCTGGTAATGCCTCTGCCTGCCTTACCCACACATCTTCTCTTGGACCCTGGATTCTAGATTCTGGAGCTTCTGATCACTTATCTGGTAATAAGGATCTTTTCTCCTCTATTACTACTACCTCTGCTTTACCTAATGTTACCTTAGCTAATGGTTCTCAAACTGTGGCTAAAGGTATTGGTTTGGCCCTTCCTCTGCCTTCTCTACCTCTCACTTCTGTCCTTTATACTCCTGAATGTCCTTTTAATCTTATTTCCATCAGCAAAATCACTCGTACTCTTAATTGCTCTATTACCTTTTCTGATAAATTTGTGACCTTGCAGGACCGGAGTACGGGGAAGACGATTGGCATAGGACGTGAGTCTCAAGGCCTCTATCACCTCACCTCGGATTCATCTCCTGCAGTTTGCATTTCCACTGATGCTCCTCTCCTCATTCACAATCGTCTGGGCCACCCTAGTCTCTCCAAGTTCCAGAAGATGGTCCCTCGTTTTTCCACTTTATCGTCGCTTCCGTGTGAGTCATGTCAGCTTGGGAAACATACTCGTGTCTCGTTCCCAAAGCGTTTGAATAATCGGGCAAAGTCTCCTTTTGAGCTTGTCCACACTGATGTTTGGGGTCCTTGTCGGACTGCGTCTACTTTAGGATTTCAGTATTTTGTCACTTTCATTGATGATTATTCTCGATGTACTTGGTTATTTTTAATGAAAAATCGAGCTGAGTTATTCTCTATTTTCCAGAAATTTTATGCTGAAATCCAAACCCAGTTCAATATTTCTATTCGTGTGTTACGCAGTGACAATGCCAGGGAATATTTTTCAGCCCCATTTACTTCGTTTATGTCTCATCATGGGATTCTTCATCAGTCTTCTTGTGCTCATACTCCTCAACAAAATGGGGTAGCTGAACGCAAGAATCGACATCTTGTTGAGACAGCTCGTACTCTCCTCCTCCATAGCAATGTTCCTTTTCGTTTTTGGGGGACGCTGTTCTTACCGCTTGTTATTTGATTAATCGTATGCCCTCCTCTGTCTTACATGATCAGATTCCTCACTCCCTTCTCTTCCCTGACCAACCACTTTATTTCCTTCCTCCTCGTGTCTTTGGTTGTACTTGCTTTGTTCATATTCTCACTCCTGGACAGGACAAGCTTTCCGCCAAAGCCATGAAGTGTCTCTTCTTGGGATACTCCAGACTTCAGAAGGGTTATCGTTGTTATTCCCTTGAGACTCATCGATACTTTATCTCCGCTGATGTCACCTTCTTTGAGGACTCACCATTCTTTTCCACCACTTCTGAGTCTCTTCCTGTTTCTGAAGTCTTGCCTATTCCCATTGTCTCCCCACCTGATGCTATGCCTCCTCGACCACTTCAGGTTTATCATCGTCGCCCTCGTGTCGTTGCTCCTCTCCCTTTTGCTGAGGCACCTGCTGACTCACTTCCTATCCCTTCGGCTTCACCTACCCCGGCTCTGCCTTCTCCTAATGACTTACCCATTGCTGTTCGGAAAGGTACTCGCTCTACTCGTAATCCTCATCCTATTTACAATTTTTTGAGTTATCATCGATTATCTTCACCCTATTCTGCTTTTGTTTCTGCTATATCCTCTGTTTCTCTTCCAAAGAGCACCCATGAAGCTCTTTCCCATCCAGGCTGGCGACAGGCAATGGTGGATGAAATGGCTGCTCTGCACTCTAATGGCACTTGGGATCTTGTTGTTTTACCCTCGGGTAAATCTACCGTTGGCTGTCGTTGGGTCTACGCAGTTAAGGTTGGTCCTGATGGTCAGGTTGATCGCCTTAAGGCCCGCTTAGTTGCTAAAGGCTATACTCAGGTTTATGGTTCTGATTATGGTGACACATTCTCTCCGGTTGCCAAGATTGCTTCTGTCCGTCTGCTTCTCTCCATGGCTGCCATGTGTTCTTGGCCTCTTTATCAATTGGATATTAAAAATGCCTTCCTTCATGGTGATCTTGCCGAGGAAGTTTATATGGAGCAACCTCCTGGTTTTGTTGCTCAGGGGGAGTCTGGTTTAGTATGCAGGTTACGCCGTTCTCTATATGGCTTGAAACAATCTCCTCGAGCATGGTTTAGCCGTTTTAGTTCTGTTGTTCAAGAGTTTGGCATGCTTCGCAGTACAGCAGACCATTCAGTTTTCTATCATCATAACTCTTTGGGGCAGTGTATTTATCTGGTTGTTTATGTGGACGACATCGTCATTACAGGCAGTGATCAGGATGGTATTCAGAAACTAAAGCAACACCTTTTTACCCACTTTCAGACCAAAGACTTGGGGAAACTCAAGTATTTCTTGGGAATTGAGATAGCTCAATCCAGTTCTGCTGTGGTCCTTTCCCAAAGGAAGTATGCTTTAGACATCCTGGAAGAAACTGGTATGTTAGACTGTAAACCGGTAGACACACCTATGGATCCGAATGTCAAACTTGTACCAGGACAGGGGGAGCCTTTAGGAGACCCCGGGAGATATCGACGGCTCGTAGGTAAATTGAACTATCTCACCATTACTCGTCCAGACATTTCTTTTCCTGTGAGTGTTGTTAGTCAATTCCTACAGTCACCATGTGATAGCCATTGGGATGCTGTAATCCGCATTCTTCGATATATCAAAAGTACACCAGGCCAAGGTGTGTTGTACGAGAACAGAGGTCATACTCAGGTTGTTGGTTACACAGATGCAGATTGGGCTGGCTCACCCACAGATAGACGTTCCACTTCAGGGTACTGTGTTTTTATTGGAGGTAATCTAATATCTTGGAAGAGTAAGAAACAAGATGTAGTGGCCAGATCTAGCGCTGAAGCCGAGTATCGAGCTATGGCTTTGGCAACATGTGAACTCATATGGTTGAGACATCTTCTTCGAGAGTTGAGATTTGGAAAGGATGAACAGATGAAACTCATATGTGATAACCAGGCCGCATTACATATTGCATCCAATCCAGTCTTTCATGAAAGGACCAAACATATTGAAGTTGACTGTCATTTCATTAGAGAGAAGATCGCATCAGGATGTGTTGCTACAAGTTTTGTTAATTCAAATGATCAACTAGCTGACATCTTCACTAAAATCTCTCAGAGGTCTAGATTAAATATATTTGTAACAAGCTTGGTGCATATGACGTATATGCTCCAGCTTGAGGGGGAGTGTTGAATATAATGTATTTATAGTGTATAACATTTCCTTGTTAATATAGGATACATGTATGGTAGTTAGGACTCCTAGCCTTGTATATATATATATTTCTCAATTGTAAGTAGATTATTACATTAATGAGAATTAAGGTCTTTCTTCTTTCTCTCTCTCAACAATGCTCAACCTATTGATGATTGACCTTGATCTTGTTCAGTAGCTTATGCTGGTGACAGAAGGCTTTCTATTTTGTACACCATTGATTAAGGCGTAAATTGATCTAGGAGCTGTTTTAATAGGAATCAATAACATGAAACTATTGACGAATTTTTGTGAACATTGGGGGGTTGAACTTCTCAAACTTGTTATTTTGTATCCAAAGGAAGTGAAACCATATATTTCCATTTTCCATTAAAAAAATGAAGCATACTTTTTCTTCCTATGGCTTTTTTGAGGTTTATGCCTTGTGAAGACAATTTGCGGCACACTTGTATTCTCTTGCAGCCTATCAAACACCTAAAGTTATAAGCCGAATCATTTAAGTAAATTTTCATATTTTTCACTAATGTGATAATTGCTTCTTTTGGCTGCTATAAGTGAATTTATCTTGTAGTTTTAGTATATTTATCTAAGATGAGTAATAACTGAATCACAATATCCTTTATTTGCATCATTATAATTCATTTATGTTGTTGTGCAGTGTGATGAAGTATGTGACACAGGAAAGACTAACACACCGGTTGAGTTTCAGGTTATAAATATGTACTTTATCTTAATAATTTTTTAATTTTTTTTCCTTTTAGTGTTTATCCATACCTCTTGTTGGGTCCATTATATTTTACCAATTTAAGCTTTCCTGTATTGAAGCTTTAACATAGTGAACTTTTTCAAATTTGATTTAAATGTCTACTAGTGGTTGTCATGAGGTAGCAACCTTATAATTGATCCTTAGCCTGGGGATCCAAAATGAAAAGCCAGAAAGAGATACAAACAAAATAGATAGAAACTAAAAGTTGGGTCTTTTCATGGAAATGTCTTTTAAGAGCACAATCCTATTATGAGACAGGGAAATCTTGAATTCATCATGAAAGAACTTTAACTAATTAGAAACAAGTTAGATTTTGTAAAACATTCCAATGATTGCATCCTATAAATTATCTTATAGTAAAAGAATAAAAAAAGGTTTTGTTATTACAAAATTTTGCCATACAAAATAAAAGTATTGAAGAATCATTTTCCTACTCAAATTTTCAAATGTGAAATATGAAAGGAAAAAAAAAAAAAAAAAAGGAAGAAGTAGAAGCTTTTATGTAAGTGTTCTTCATGCAAATTTTGGTTGTTACATTTGGTAATTTTGATTGTTTTGTTGATATTTTCATTGTGTTGCAAAGTAATATTTTCCTTGCTTAATAATATCAAATATAATATAGGATGGATAATATGTATACACAAAAAACCTTTGAACCTCTTGAGGACAAATACTCTGTTAGCTCCCTAAAAGAGTTCATTTTTTTTTACTTCTATAGTTAATGCCTCGTTATGTTTCTTCTATCTTCAAATATCTGGTGAGATGATCATCTGATGCAAAAGATTAGCATATGAATATAAAAATGTTTTTTTTGCTAATTCAGCAATCTAGTTGTAAAGAAAGAATAGGAGAATCTCTAGAAGGTAAAGCTGAAGTGGTGGTAAAACCCATATTTATTATGTTGGTTTTGATGCTCATGGCTCTTATGAATTTGAAGTGATTTAAGATAACAATTTTTATGAAAATTGGACCCAGTCTATCATCATTCTATATAAGGTGCATGAAAATTGAACTCAGTGAGACTAATCAGAACATCACCTCTGAAAAAATGAAAAATACCAACCTTAGTAATATATAGAAGTGAATACAAATTGAACCAATCACAAAATAACTGCTTCTACAGATCTCCAAGATGGAAAATTCTTATAGGATCTAATAGGTTTTTGTATGGCGGAAAAAGACTATTGTTCCCAAGCTGTCTTTATCACTGCCACAAAACATTATAAATGTCTGCTGAACAATGTTGATTTCCAAAATCATAGTAGTTTTCATTAAGGATAGATATCCAAATGGTTTGGTTTTTGCCGTACAGTAGCTTGTATTATAAAACTCTATCTCTATAGCTTATTCTATTTCAATATAATCAATGTATTTGTTTTTTCATAGTTTCCATTTTTATTTTTATTTTATTTTAATTTTTTTCATACATACAAAATTGTTATATAAGGTGGGTGTATGTGTTTCTATTATATTATGTATTATATAGCATGTGAGTCCACCTTATATATGGTTCATTCCCACTTTAAAATGTTCTTATAGGAAACGTGAGAAGGAATTATGCTTTTTCAGGTCAATGGGTTAGATTTAGCCGAAATTGATGGTGGGGAAGTTGGAACTACAAACTTGCATTCTTCCAATGGCCCTGAGTTTGTTCTGCAGCTTCGTTTTTATGGTAATCAAGACAATGTTGCAACCAAAAGCCCTGGTAAGCAATACATAACTTATTATTCATTTTTTCTTTTAGAATAATATGTTATTTTCCCCTCTTTTTTTGCACTTACCTTTTTCATTTGTTTTTGTATGCTATAGATAACATCCATTAGATAAATTCCATTGTTGAACATCTTCTTAGTGATTAAAACTTCAAATTCCTATCAGGTTTAAGATCGTTTCAAGAAGCTAATGCACGCCTGAAGTGTGTTTATTTTCCCATTGTCGAGGTATGATAAATACCTTACATGACCTTTTTCTTCTAGACCATGTTAAAGTTTGAAACGTTATATTATAGGGTAAAGAGAATCTTGAAACGATTTTGGAAAAACTAGAAGCTGAAGGATGTGGGACTAATGAAAATTATGATACATTTAGTCGTGTATCTATTCGGAGACTCGGTCGTTTACTTCCAGACGCTCGTTGGGTAAGTTAGTACAATTTTCCTTTATGAGTTAATGAATGAGAGTTATTATTTGTAGTTTGTACTAAAAAATAATGGGAACCACCATTTTTCCATTTAGTGCAAAATATAATTCTGGTCGCTTATAATGTGTGAACTATGAAGTTCCATAATCAACAATAAGGATGTAGGTACAAACAACATTGAAATAAGATGTTCTAATTATCATAAGTTACATTGTTCTAGAACATAAACTACACATTGTGCCAAAGATATGTGCAACATGCTAGTTATGATAATTTGAGGTTAATAAATGTATTAAATAATAATTTTATAATCTTAAATTGTGAATAAAGGCCTTGTTTGGTAGATGTTTTCTAGAACAAATGTTTGTTTGAGAATCTGAAATATTTCTAATCTGTTTTGTATGTTTTAAAAATAATTTTTATATATAGTGTTTTATTTTTAATAATTCTCCATATTTGTATAATTATTGTTTAAAACAACCTTTAGCAAACTAGTGAAAACAATTTAAAACAATTAAAAGATGTTATCTAAAAACACCATGTTTTCTATTATCTTGTTGTCAAACATATTTTCTTATTTTTTTGTTCTGGAGATTCGAAAATTATCTTTAAAAATAGTTACCAAACTTCTTGGAAGTAAGACTAATCGATTATTTTTTTGTTGTTTATCACATCAAAACACAATTTATAACCTAATTCACTATTATAAAGTGGCTTGTACCTGATCAAAAATGGTTTTAATACAAACCACCCAAGTATTGTGGTTTTTAGGTGTCGTCCACTAGGATGGATTATTCTTGGTAATTAAGGTTTGAATGAGAGGAGAAGAAATAATTGCGATCAAGTGAAATTGATTTGACAATTTATGGTGAAACATCAAAATAACAATGGTTTCTAATTGAAAAGAACAATAAAATGTAAAATAAAAGAAAATTAATAGGAAATAAAATTATCGGAGTTAGAATTTTCTAGAAAACAATCTCTATGATGAATAGATGTTGAGATATATTTTTCATCAAGTTAGATTGAAAATCTACATTCTCATTTAAACCGATTTTTGATTTAGCCTTAGGTTTTGATCTAATTTCTCTTCAAATTAGGTTATTTAATCCAAGAGATTAATTCGAATCATATATTCAATTCATCTTAAATTATCTTCTAATGATTCACACAATGCAACTATTTAATCTCATCAAATCTAGCTTTAAAAATTTAATGAATCTATGTTGTTTGCATTGTAGTAGTCATCAAAGACAATTTGAAGAGAAAAATCCCCAAAATTCAATTAATCAATCAATTGGATCAAATTACCTTTGCAGTTAAAGCTCATTTCTCTAATTCACCATAGATTTTGCCTCTAGATCCTCATTTTTTCGAGAACAACGAGATTTAAACATTCATGCTCGGAGATTTGATCTCACAAGGCATGTTTGGTTAGTGAGAAAGTGAAGGAAAATGAAAGAAAATAGAAAATTCTATTAAGAGAGAAAATCTAGAAAATCCTACAATTAGAAGTGTCCAAAGGCTGACATGAGAAATTTAAGTTTCTATTTATAGATCAAGGTCAAGTGGACACTTGGCAATCTCTCATTGGTCTTCTAGAATTTTCCAAATTCACAAATCTGGAGTTTAGCATCAAACTCATGATTTCACATGAGCTTCAACCATTCGCATGAAAACTGTCATTTTCGCACGGTCATGTGAAATTTAGTGGAACAACAACAACATTAGAGAGCTTTTTGGACCATTTCGCATGACTATGCAAAATTTTTGCATATTCATATGAAATCAACTTACGCATCTTCCTTGGCTTGCAGTCGATTTTCCTCCTCTGGTCCATTTCGCACAATCATGCGAAATTTTCGTATGATTATGCGAATTTGCAACATTTGGTTTTTGAGCTCCTCTTTGTCATTTTTTCAATTTTCTTATTTTGACTACAAGTTAGCCACCTCTAATAAGCCCAAATCTTAGTCCAAACCAATTGCATTACTTCTTTTATTATGCATTTGGATAATCATCAACATTATTTGTTCTCCTCAATTTGATTCATCTCTTTTATCATCAATTTATCAAAATCATACCTTGAAATGACTCCAAATCTTCATAAACCTTGTTAGTAACTTTTGCAAGGGCAACAACATGTTAATTGAGTGTTTTAGATATAATTACTACTCAAAATATGCGAAACTCATGAGAATTATTATCTAAAATATGCTATTTTTGAGTAGTAATCAAAGACTTTGTTGGATCAAAGAATTTCTCATTTTAGGGATGCATTGAGGAAGACAGTATGACTTTGTTGTGGACATGAAAATGCAATTGCTTTGTGATTGGCTTGTCTTTAAGAATGTGCTTAAACGTAATGATTTCTCCTTAGGTTACCACAAAGAAAGAAACATAAAAATCAATATATTCAATATAATTTGGAATTCAATTTACATTTTTCTGCATCTAGTTTTTGTATGCTTTTACTACATCAATGTGCTAGGTGATTAACAACTACGAGTAATGTTGTCATTCCTATTTTACTACAGTCACGACTTCCGTTCATGGAACATAAGCTGAAAAAGGGAGATAAAGGCCAATTGTTGAAAAGATGTTGCCGGAGAGTAAAATGTTTTATTGGTAAAGTTATCATATTTATTTTTTCCTATAGACATGTGTACTGTGATCCTTTCCTTTTTTTTTTTCCATCATCAACCCTAGAAAACATTTTCATTGCAGATACTGATGCTGGTTTTAACCCTACACCTTCTAAGGTATGAGTTATTGTCTATGAAGGTGTCTTTTGAGTTCCACCTTTAAAATTTACCTTTATGATACCATGAACCTATCAATGTGTCTCAAAGTTATTCTTATGAGTTAGTGTTCACCTCCAAAACTTCTTAAAAAATGTTTTTGGTTGGCTTGTGTTTTCTGCTTAATACAACATACTTTATGTGAGGAACTTAATCGATTCTTATCAACTTGAGAGAAATCATATGGTTGAGTACTTAAAGATATGATGTTGTCAATCTTTCCAAAAACATTACCAAGTAGGTAAGTTAAAATGCTAAGGACGTTTATTTATTTATTTTTTAGGTAAAGGAATGTATATTAAAATTAGGAAAAGCAGCCAAGTACACCAACGTACACAGGATGTATATAATGAGCACCTAAAGCAAGCCCTCCTAAAAGAGCGCAAAGAACACTCTAACCTTCAGAAAAACCTCACCCATTCTACAAAATCAAACAAGGTTATTGAGTCTTCCCTTATATATATGCTAACCCAAGAAGAGAGATTACAAAGAAATGAAAGTTTTAACCATTGGTCATTGTGTTCTTTATCTTCAAAAGCTCTTTGATTTCATTCCCTCTAGATTGCCTAAAAAATGCAAAGACGAGCAACATTCTACACTTTTTTCCTTTTCATCCCAACAAAGGAGTCTTGCCAACTTAAGAGCAGCTAAAGGTGTTTATTATGAAGCAATTATTACCTCAAAAACAGCTAAAGGAGAGATAAGTGAAACTGAAGCATGGAGAAACTGAAGGTACTTGGCAATATAGCTTTAGTTGATGAAACTGAAGCAGAGGTAGACAGAAACTTGGAATCATGGAGAGATAATTCACAATCAAAATGTTTTATAAGTAAGATTAAAGGTAATTGTCATGAATGTGGCTTCACAATGATTTGTGGGACAAAGTGTTGGAAAGTAAAAGAGCAACATTTCTGTAAATGAGTCTCTAAAGTGCTCAAATTGAGGTGGATTATTGACATGACAAACGAGAATTAAAACAAAAATGAGTACATTCTGAAAAAAAAACTGGTGTTAGCCTTAGTTAGGAAGAAGATGTGAGAATTGGTTTGGGTGGTTTAGACAAGGGTGAGAAAGATACTCTTCAATGATTAGTAGGTTATTTTTGTACATGTCTTTTGACGCTTGTAATGTGATGTTTTGTGTGTATTGCCTATATGCATAGGATGGGTCCCCTGTTTGGTGTTTTTAATACATGTTCATGTTGTCTATAAATAAAAAATAAAAAAAATAAAAAAATAAAAAAAACCAAAAAGAAAAAGGATAGGATGAAGAATAGACAAAATGCAAGTTGAGGTTGTGAGAAAAGACTTTTAGGCATAACTCTTGTAATTGATCTTACAAAGTTGGGAAAAAGGTTGATTGAATTGGGCCTCTAATACATTAAAACTCCCTCAAGGCGTAGATATCTTCTTTGGGAGGTTGCATGATTACTCCCTTGCTTTGGGTACTGATGATATTATGATGTGGGTGGAAACAAAGATCAATGAATTTTTAGTTAAGTTCTTCTACTCCTCTTTGGCTAGTAGGAGAGAGGAGCCATTCCCTCATGGAACAATTTGGAACTCTTGGGCTCTTGTAAGAGTTGGCTTTTTTGCTTGGGCAAAGATTTTGACTTAGGATCAACTTAGAAAGAGGGGTTGGAAGATGTCTAATAGATGCTATATGAGCAAAGTAGAAGAAGAAACGGGTGATTATATTCACCTTCATTGTTCGAAAGCTTTCATTTTGTGGCAATTGATTTTTGCTCTATTTGATGTACAATGGGTGATGCACTCTTCACTGAAAAAGGCTTGGAAATAGAAGAGAAATAGGAGAGCCGTTGAGAATTGTGAAAGTTTGGACCAAACAATTAAAAGCCTTTTTTTTTGTATCTTTTTTGTTATTAGGTTAGATTGTACATCGGGGATAGATCTATGTTGATGTTAAATTTTGTGGACTGGTTAGGCTCTTTGTATGGTGCGATTGCTGGTTTTTGTGTATTCTTACCTTCTTGTTTTGTATAGGGCGTGTATACTTTTTTAATTTTTAATACAATCTATATTTGCCTATCAATAAAATAAAATAAAATAGAACTCCCTTGAGGCAAGCACACACCATTATGATTGGCTTAAGGAGCAGTACCTTCATCATCTTCTTTAGACACGCTGTTGTGTCCATCATATTGGTCTTCGGTTCTATTTTCTGTCATTTCAGTTGACTTTGGTTTTGTGTTGTTTACTTCCATTCTTCTTCTTTATTTTTTTTTTGTGGTGCTATTTATTTTTCTATTGGAGGATCTACTGTAGTGGCTTCAGCCATGCAGACAAAGAATTTCTATTGTCTTTCTTAAATTAAAGGAAAAAATTGTATTCATGATATTTTATTGTACCTTAGATGATTTAATGGTTTCGTTTTCCTACCTTTACACATTATTTTATGTACTGCTATTAAGCAATCATATGTATCTGTTTAATTAATTGTTTGAACAAGGAGCCACTTTTATTGATTGGAAGAGTTGTGGTAAATGGTGCATGTTTGATGTTGTGAACTTTCACTGAAGTTATTCAGAAAATTATTTTTTAGTTTGTTTTTCTTGTTTTATTTAATGGGGTTGATGGGATGCATTACTTTCAACAGACGGATTTAGCACACCATAATCCTTTTACCAAGGCTCTAAAGGACTTTGGTAATAAGCCACCTGAGAAAGGGAGAGGTAATGTGTCACTGTACATGTAAATTATATAATTCTTTAACTGGTTTATGTTAGTTGAGGATGATTATATTTTGAATATTCACAATTAAGCATTTTTTATTTTTTGTAGAGATAAATGTTGAAATCCTTAGAGATGGAAAGTCATTAACTATCTTGCAACTGGAAAAGGAGTATCTAGATTGGATTTCCCAGATGCATGATCTTTATGATGAAGAAATTGACTCTGGTGAGGACCAACCTGTCATTGTCGTTGGCTCTTTGAACAAAAAACAGCTTGGTATTTCTTCTGATGGTAAGCGCATGAACAACAGGTTCTGGGTATGTAAAGGTCCCTTTATTACATGGCATAGAAATTCAATTATCTGAGTCCTTTTTGTTCAATGCATATATAACTTGCAGTAGTAAGGGTCCATGAGATTATAAGAAGAAAAGGAAAATCTTGGAAACGTGGCCAGAAAATTAAGGTTCTTAAGGGAGCATGTCCAGGGTGTCACAAGAGCAATGTCTTTGCGACATTGGAATATATTCTGCTAGAAGGTTTTCAAGGAGATGCTGGTGGTAAGCAATCTGTCAATAACATTTAGAGGTGCACAGTATTTGATTGCGTTATATGTATAACTGCTGTTTAAATATTGGATTTAACATAAAAATACACTCTTGTTTAAGAGGTATTGACATAAAATAAGCATGTTCTTGCCCTCAAATTTGTCCTATCCTATATCTTGAGGATTATCCTAACATTTTCTTTTCTTTTTCATAGGAGAAGCTCGGCTAATATGCAGGTTCGTTATCTTGGCAATTTAGTTTGTTAAAAGTTATTTATTTATTGTTATGTTTAATTCATTAAATGTTTTCTCATGATTTATTATTTTGCCACCGGAAGGCCCTTGAGTCTTCCAGATGAGGATGGTTGTATCCTTGCAGTGGACGATGGGGCTGCTAGTTTTGACTGCCGTGGCTCTCTATCTTTACCCATTAGCGTGATTGATTCCGGAAAGGTTAGCCATTTAATTAAGGTTGACTGAATTTGTGTGTGTGTTTTTCCCTTTTCCCTTTTTGCTAGTGGTCTTACACAGTTGACTAATTTTCTAACCACCAAAATGTTCACATCAGTGCCTTGCCGTTGAAAGTTCTGAATGGCTTTTCCAACTTGAGAAACAACGTCAGAAAGCTCCTTCGACAATTGACATTCTGAGTGAGAGACATTGTCTGGAGTTGGAGGTTGATGGGGTCAGTTTATTCCTGCAGATCTTCCTTTATTTAGGCTGTGAAATTAGCACTGAGGAATCTGGTCTTAAGATATTATAAATTTGGAGGAAGCATACCCTCTATTAATCAGTTTGCTTGTTGAGAAAATAAATAAAAGAATTTTTACATTCAAGTTTTTTGGAATCTGAAACCTAAGCTCCAAATTTTCATTATCATCTGCCATGTTCACAGCAGTCAAATAACGTCTTGATATTTTAGCACCGTGCTTTGTCTCCCCAATCAAGCATCTCCAAGAAAAAATGATTTATAAAATTTTGGTTTATTTTCCAGGCATTACCTGTTGATGCTCCGGTTTATGCTGGACAAGTTCCGCCTAAGGAAATTGTTGCTGTTGTTCGTCCTGCCAGTTTTGTTTCTTCTAGTGCCTCAAAGAACTTGGACCAAAAATATATTATCAAGGATAATTTTGCCTCAAAGAACTTGGACCAAAAGTATATTATCAAGGATAATTTGGAGTTATCTATGGAAGTGAAATTGATGGATGGCACCAAGGATACCAAACATATTTATTCAAAATGTGTGACACCTTCATCCCGTAATGGGTTTCATGGTTTATATATCTTCCCACTAGGATGCAAGTTCCCACAGTTATTTCAAAAAGCTGGTGTTTACACATTTACAGTATTCCTTGTAAGTAACACATGAATTCTTATTCATGGTTTACTCTGATTATGTGACATGGTTTTAAATCTCTTTCTAATGATGTTTTCTCCTGCAATTGGACCATATTTATTAGAAAGGCTCAAGTTTTAAGAGTTGTGAAAAAAGAGTGCTAGTTAAGGCATTGCCTAAGGTTTCGAGTTGGAGATTTTCAAGTGATATACAGAATACTGTGTACAGTGTAAGGTAAGGAACTTACCATTTATTAAGCTTCGCGTATATTACTGTTGTACCTTTTAAGGAGATCCTAGTGAAATTCGATGAGAGATTCATGATGATTTTTTCCTACATGTTCTTGATGAATATGTTTTAATGTTTTCTTCCCACTTAAGCATGTTTAGGTAATTTTTTTTCCTAGTACTTGCTGTATTGAAATTTCTTATTGTTTTCATAGGATCCTTCTTTCTTTGTTTTTCTTATATTTTTTTTTTACTTCTTTTGTGTCTTTTATGAGCAATGTAATATTTATTAACCCGTTTTTACTAATGTGTAGAATAATGCATAAGTTTGTTATATGTATATAACTTATATGCAGAACACAATTACATGCAATACATACGTAGAATGACAATGATTGTGATCTTAAGGGTTCTCACAACTTCGGTATATGATGCACATATTATATATGTATTAAATAATAATGCAAAATTTTGCTAGTTATATTGTAATTTATCCAAATTAAAAACATTAGAATTTTGTCTTTTCATTGCACAGAAAGAAAGCATGTAAAGTTCTCTTTTCTTTATATTTTTCAAGGTTTTATTTGGTATTTTTTGCCTCTTGACATCGGTGGATACTCATAAGCATGTGATAGAGTTTGACATCAAAGGTCAAAACTTGCCAATGTGGATTTTATAAATTGTAATTTTGAATGTAAATGATGTTTTGACACAATACATGAATTGTAATATATAATCTATAAAATGATATATGTGATTGTATTAATTATCTATTACATCGTTTATTTTATAGTGAATCATTAGAAGAATATATAGCCTTGAGATTATAGGACCATAAAAGTTGGTTTTATCTACACTTTGTGAATTAATATCACAAAATGTTATGCATTTCTTTAATTTCTAGTACATCCTACTCATTCACAGCTTAAGAGGTTTGTATTTTAAAGGCTCCTTTAAAATAGTTTATTTTATTTGGTAGGGGGCTTGGGAGAAGATCCTTAATCCCGAACAACTCATGAGGCATGCATGGACTCTTGTCAATTGGTATTGTTTGTGAAAATTAGGGAAAGGTTGACCAACCACTTCCTCGTCCATTGTTGTTAGGCTAATGCTTTATGGTTATTGTTTTCGTGAGTGCTTTCCACTTCTAGGAAAGAGATGTTGCTTGGTTGCCATGGTTCTTTCATGAGAAAGAGTCCCAAGAGGATGTGGAAATTGGCCCTATCATTCTTGTTTGTTATGGCATCAGTCATAAATCATTTACCATTTAATTTTTAGTGATGGATATGGCTGTAATATGGAGATGATTATTACGTTTTAGATATTTTATTTTCTATGCCTTTCTTTTTATTTAAAAAAATTAATTTGTGTTATGATACATAATACAAACAAAACAATGGCAAATTAAATACTATTTCTTGCCCTTGAGGCTTGGCTCAAGTGGTAAAGGACGGAGAGATCAAGTCTCAATGGGAACAGAATTTACCTTAAAAAAAAAAGATATCATTTCAGCTTTTGATTTGCAAAGATCCGAATGTATGGTTAAATATGAGGATTTGCTCATAATATAAGATAAAGTTGGGGTTAACCCCTAAAAAACACATTGATTAGGTGATAAAAATTAGGAGAAAATAATGAAGCATAGGTCAAGATATGCAATAGGGGTGGTTGTCGAGGAGATCATCTAATGACCCAAATTAGTGTTAAGATATTACATGGCTGAATTATATAGAATGTTTGACTGTTACAAGTCAAATACTATACTTTTTTGTATATATGCATACATAAAACTGGTTCATGGTTTGAGAGAACTAGATAAATTAGTGTAATAATGAGGTACATGAGATGATTACATCTTATTAGGATAAAATATTTCATTTCAGTATGATGGTTTTGAATATATTAGGTACAAGTATAACTTCTATACTTCAACTAATAGCTTTTATTGAGTCATTGCAAGTTAATTAAATATCATTGCGAGCTCTATTTACTAATTTTATTTTCTTGGTATCATAGTGCAAAATCCAAATTCTCCATTGTTCTTTTCTTTTTATGGTCCTCTAGGTGGTTAACAACTAGTTTTTTTAATTCCATGTTAGTCATGCATTTCTCTATTCAAATGCTACAATTCTTTGTAGGCTAGTGAATTTCAGTCTCAATAGTTTGATAGTAAACGCATCTTTCACATGCAACGACACTAGAAGTCATAAATTGGTGCTATGCCATTACCTAACTTAATATTCATGCTACAGGTTTAGCTGCCACTTTGACTAAAAAACTTAAGCTGTTAGATAATAGACATATAACGTATATTGTGGTATCACAATTGCCTTGGCAAGCAATGGGAACAAATAGCTTTATGAATGATAGAGAAATAAACGGTGTTAGGCTACCAACTTGATTAAAAGCTTCAGTAGTTGGGATATAAGCTCACAATGTATATTAGGCTAACACACTTCCTCATGTGTGGCCACATACCTGCATGTAGATTGAAAAATTCATGTGTGGTCTCAAACCTGCAAGTGAGAGACAAATTAGCAGTTATTGATTCAAGGTAAATAGGCAGGGAGAGACTTGAACACACGATCTCTAGTTAACTACAGTTCCAATACCATGTTAGGCTATTGACTTTCTTAAAAACATAAGCTGTTAGAATATAGACTCACAATGTATAAGAGATTAACAAATGGGTTAACAACCAATAAGAAAAAATGAGGAATAAACAAAGATAATGATTTGAACTCAAGAAATAAATAGGTTGGAAAATAATAATAACAAATAGTCAATGGATCATAGAGAAATAAATGAGGGATAACAAGTGGGTTAAGAGATTATAGAAAATAAATGGGGAATAAACAAAGAGTGGCATTTGAACCTCGGACCTATTAGAAAACAGATAATGACTCCCCCCACATGTGGCTCCAATCCACACATGGAGAAACAAATAATAGATCAATGGATCACAAAGAAATACATAAAAGAATAAATAGGTGAAGAGACCTATAAGTTTAACCTATTAGGTAATGGACTAACACTACTTTATTTTGATTTTCAAATATAATCTATGTACAACAAAGATTACCAAATGAGGCAACTCAAACATTTTCATGTGATAGTACCTACTCTAAAGAGTAATTAGTTAACTTTCCCACCCATGCAACACCTAAAACACATACACACCCACACACCCACGCATTAACAACGAGCGGACATAGAGGGGCTGAATTTCCATCGTCTAAATTTCCAAGAAGCTGAAAATTTGGAAGTGCCCTTCTCTGAGGAAGAAATCCATTCTGCCCTGTTGGAGGTGAATGGTGACAAAGCTCCTGGCCTGGATGGTTTCACGGTGGCCTTTTGGCAAGCGTGTTGGGACTTTGTGAAGGAGGAAATCTTGGAGTTGTTCAAGGAGTTTTATGATCAAAGATCCTTTGCCAAAAGCCTGAACACCACTTTCCTGGTCCTTATTCCAAAGAAAGGGGGTGCTGAGGACTTGGGGGTTTTCCGGCCCATTAGCCTTCTAGGGAGTTTGTACAAGCTGTTGGATAAGGTGTTGGCCAATAGGCCGAAGAAGGTTTTTAGGAAAGGTGGTTTCCGATGATCAAAATGCATTTGTGAAGAGTAGACAAATTTTGGATGCCTTACTTATAGCTAATGAGGTGGTTGATTTTTGGCAAAAACGAAAAGAGAAAGGCCTAATTTGTAAATTGGACATTGAAAAAGCATATGACAGCATAAATTGGAGTTTTCTAATGAAGACTTTGCATAGGATGGGCTTTGGGTCTCGGTGGATGGAGTGGATTTGGCGATGCATCTCAACTGCCAAGTTCTCTGTTCTGGTCAATGGGGTGCCTACAAGCTTCTTTTCAAGCACCAAGGGGCTGCGTCAAGGAGACCCCCTTTCTCCTTACCTTTTTGTGTTGGGAATGGAAGTGCTAAGTGCACTTTTAAGAAGGGCTGCGAATGGGGGGTTCATTTCAAGCTGTAAGCTTCGGGGGGGAGGAAGGACGGAGTTAAATGTGTCCCATTTACTCTTTGTTGATGATACAATCATATTCTGTGAGGCAAGAAAAAAGAATCTAACTTTCTTGAGTTGGACTTTGACTTGGTTTGAGGTTGCTTTTTCCGGTCTAAGGATCAATCTGGCTAAAAATGAATTAATTCCTGTTGGAGAGGTGGAAGAGATTGAGGAAATGGCAGTGGAGCTAGGGTGTAGGGTGGGGTCTTTGCCCACTGTTTATTCGGGGCTACCTTTAGGTGCCTGTCACAAGACTCTTTCTATGTGGGATGGGGCGGAAGAGAGAATGAGGAGAAGACTAGCCTTGTGGAAAAGACAATATATTTCTAAAAGCGGGATAATCATCCTTATTAAGAGCAAGCTGACCAGCATACCGATTTACCAATTGTCCATTTTTCGAATGCCCAAGATTGTTGCAAAAAGGCTGGAAAAATTATAAAGAGACTTCCTTTGGGGAGGGAGAAGCTTGGAAAGGAAAGTCCACTTAATCAATTGGGAGGTGGTGTGCACTCAAAAGGAGAAGGGTGGTCTAGGCTTAAGGAAGATTATCTTCCTAAACAAGGCTTTGCTGGGAAAATGGGTTTGGAGATTTGCCATTGAAAAGAATAATCTTTGGAAGAAGGTGCTATTGATGAAGTATGGCCAGGAGGATTTTGGGTGGAGGACTAATGAGGTTCGTGGGACGTATGGAGTGGGAGTTTGGAAGGAGATCCTGAAGGAGGCTTGCTGGTGTTCGGATAATTTCCAGTTTAAAGTGGGCAAATGGATTAAAATTAAGTTCTGGACGGATCATTGGTGTGGCAATGCAACGCTGTCCCAAATCTTCCCCCAGTTATTTACTTTGGCGGTCCATAGGAATGCAACAATTAATGAAGTATGGGACTCTAACTTTGGTCAATGAGGTTGGAATCTTAGATTTTCTAGAGACTGTAATGATTGGGAGTTGGATTTGATAGGGGAGTTGCTATTTTTGTTGAGGGATTGTAGGGTATCTTTAGAGGAGGATTCAGTTTTTTGGAAAGGTGGGGGAAACGGGATTTTTGGGGTTAAGGACGCTTATATTCTGCTGGTCGCTCCCAATGGCTTCGCTTTCCCGAAGAAGAACATTTAGGTGGATAAGGCTCCAACCAAAGCTGCTTGTTTTGCTTGGGAGGCCACTCAGGGGAAGATTCTCACCTTGGATAGGCTTAAAAAACGGGGATGGCAGCTCCCCAATTGTTGTTTTTTGTGTGGTTGTGAAGAAGAAACTATAAATCATATTCTTTTACACTGTATAGTGGTCAGGGTCCTTTAGGAGATCATATTCGCCTTGTTTGGGGTTCCATGGGTGTTCCCAGAAACAATTAAAGAGGTGTTGTTCAATTGGAAGGGCCCGTTTGTGGGGAAAAAAAGGAAAAAGGTTTGGAATTCCATTCCGTTGTGTATTTTTTAGACGGTTTGGAAGGAGAGGAATAGGTTAGCTTTTAGGGGAGGGTTTTTAGCTATTCAGAAGCTCAAAAATTCTTTTGTTTGTAATCTGTGGAGTTGGGCTCGGGTGTATATTGGTGAGGAGTCCTTGTTTCTCTTAGGCTTTTTGGAGTGGCTAGCGTTCACTTAAGGGATGGTGAGGTTGTTTGTTTCTTGTGTTTTTTGGTTTAGGCTACTGTGTATACTCCCTGTATGCCTTATGGCTTTTTGCCGCTTCTTAATCTATTGCTTGCTTATTTATATAAAAAAAAAACAACCCAGCTAGTAAAAAAACAACTTTAGAGTTCTGTTGAGCTCAATAGTTTGATGTTTTTGTGCCAATCATAGTGAGACTTGCTTATTTCCTTACAAGTTATCTGAATTTTTAATGATTTATCATCACTCTAGTGTAACCAATGCCTCTTTCTCACATGTTGATGGGGGAAAGCCTTTTAAAGTTTATTCAAGGAAGAAAGGGAAGACCTAAGTAAACTTTAAGTAGGATTAATATTAATTAGAATTGAATAGGGATTGGTATTTATTGGAGTCTAATTAGGATTAGCTAGTTGAGTTATAATATAATTAGAATTTGAGTCATGATAGGTTATTAGAGTCCTAGTAGACTTTGGATATTGTAATTAGAATTAGAATCATAATAGGTTATTAGAGTCCTAATAGACTTTGGATTTCTTAGAGAAGCCTATAAATAGGCTAATCAATGTAAATCAAAGGGATGAATTTGATGAATAATATTATACTTTCTTTCATTGTAAGGTTGCAACCCTCAATGGTGAGACTCCATTGATTTTCTTCTAGGTGAGACTCCTAGAAAGCCTTAGTGAGACTCTAAGGTTTTTCCATCTTTTCTTCATTGTTTCTTCTTTCTCTCTATTTCTTATCTTATAATTTTCTCTACCATAAAATTTATTCCTTGTTCCTCTCCTTACACCCTAAAAATAAAACCCTAGCCCACCCACCCTTGAGTGTAGGCAACCATCCTAGGGTTGTCCTACATCACATGTGCTTGATGCATAGTTGTCAATAGGACCAGCCATAAGCTCATTTTGATGGCCAGATCATAGGTACAATGGTTAAATTACATGTTGATGGGTGTGGTTACAACAGTGCTGTCTTTATCTGTTAGTATGTTCAATATCAAATAATTCATTGAATACTACACTTGTCTGTTGGAAGGAATAAGTAGTTGTCGCTGTTCCTGATGTTTCTTCAAATTTGTTTACTCTTACTCACTGCAGACTGCTTTGCCTTTTGTCTTCATTTAATAACTGCTTTAATTTCTACCTTTGTAGCTTTTATTTCTGAATAAATACTACATGTAAGTTCATTTATACTTTTCTAAATAAATTGAAATTGCTGACGATTAGTATCTTAATTTTGATTTGGACAGGGCTGGTTCGTGCTTACCACCATTTTCTATTGCTTGTTATGACTCATATGAAAATCAGATTCCATTCACATCCATACCAGAATTTATCATCAAAAGTAACTGGAATGGAGTGGTACTTGCAGATTTTGATAAAATGAAGTTGGAACTTTCATCCGATAATTTGACTCTTAAAGTTAAGGTATATTTTGCATATAAATATGTTTGTTTTTCATCATGCTCTTCCCAAGTAGTTGCATTTCCACTCTTTTGTATGCAACTAGAGCTTGAGTTTTCTGAATTTTGCAGGATGTACTAATTGAAAGCAGTGACTTGGACAGGATTCGACCGAGTTATGCAACTACATTGGTGATATGTCCACGTGATGAGTTGCCCTCAATTTCTGTTGCATGTGAAGGTATTCTTGTTTATATCGACAATTTTTCATATATATAAGCATCTTCACCAGTAACACATTCTAGGCTACTAGAATTAAATTTGTTATTTTTTCCTTTCATAATATCATGTTTGCATTTTATTTCCATCTATCAGTTAATCCTGGACCTTTAGAACGTGCCATAGCCCAGCCACCAGTATCAGACAACCAGTTGCTTCCTGGATGTGTGATTGAGGAGCTTGTATTAGAGGTATCTTTGCACATTGTAATTATTCTTCCCCATGGTTAGAACCGTGGGTGCATTTCTATAACTATCAATTTGAAGTTGCACTGTTCAACTATTTATACAATTATGTGCTTCCAGTGAATTCCTGCAGCACATATTTCAAGATCGATGATCACAATTTCTCTTGGTATTTTGTGTGTGAAGCAGGTAGAGTGGGCAGATCTAGAGACACCTTTGAGGTTTTCTCTTCTAAAAATAAAGAAAAATAGTAATGTTTGTTAGGAAGCATTTCCAATAAAATACTTGATACCATATAAATTGGATATGAAATGTAAAATAATAAAATGCATGATGACATACATTGACTGATAACCCTTGGGTACAAAACACTGCTTCATCACTATGCTTAGATAGTTTGCATCAGTTTTACTTACTTGGTTTTGCTTGTGTTGCTATAATTCTGTTTTTGTTATGGCTCATCACACATGGTGCAAATTGTCATAATCTAAGGCATGATTATTCATCTTGGTGTATTTTTCCAATGAAAATTAATCATGATATACAATCATAGATGATCAATTTATACACACTATTGTTCTGTGTATGCTTTTTCTTCCCCTTTATGTGATGCTTTTATCATCTATCCTTTTGTTTCTTTCTTATTGAATATACTGGAAATTTCAATCGTAGTAATTGTTGCCATTTTGATTTAACTTGTTAACATATCTTGCCAATGTACTTGCTCCAGATGTTTGATGCATTTGGTAATCATGCCAGAGAAGGGTTGGAAGTTCAGTTTCATGTGGATGGATTTTGTTTCCAAGATCATAATGGTTTAAAGCGTAAGGTGAAGTATTTTGTAGATTATTTTATTACTATTATTATAATTCTCACTGACAAGTGTGGACTACTAAAATTTAAAAGAAGCATAGTATTAGCATAACAGGGGCAAGTTGCACAAGGGTGGCTGTAGTAATTGATGAATGGATAATGGCAGTGAGGTTATTATGAAAAGCTGATGGGATGACTGTTGTTCTAATATATGGCGGTGGGTGCTATTTGAGGGGGATTTTAAACTAACTGGTTTGGTGTTTGTGATGGTTTACTTTTATGGTACTAGAAATTTAAATGAAATAAGCATCTATCATGTCTCTTAGAGTTACAATTCAGTCTGTTAGAAGTACAATATTATTTGAAAATGCTTTGAGCTAGCAAAGATGGAGGGAGTGTTAGTGGTATTTTTTAGGTGTTACAAATTATTTTTGAAATTTTTGGTAAAGTTTAGATAATGGATACAAGATTACTATTAAGCCATCAATTTTAAATTATGGCCTTAATGATAGTTTTTGAATGAGGGCTGCTATTGGAAAACATCTTCTACCTTCTTGCTTTATAATGGTATCGATGAGAATATATTAGGGGCATAAAGCCAGGCTATATTTTAGTAAGCATCAACTCCATAAGTTATCTTACGGAAATCAATGAGAATCTTTCACTGTTTAGATAGTTAAATATTGTTCATTTTTCCTCATCAATTTAGTAGTTTATGCTTTTTTTATAAGTTATTTTACAGAAATCTTTCTCTTTTGGTACAAGAAATCGTTTCTCTTGCTCCTTATTTCTCATGTCTTTTTCATGGGCTAGATACAATCTAATAGGGATGTTATGCTGGTCAACAGCAAATACAATGGCCCTGCTGTGAGAAATTGTGGGAATTGTATACTGTTTACTTCTTTCATTTAGCAATATTTATACTATTTATTTCTTTCATTTAGCAATATATCAACTTCTCATTAGGCTGTAGTGATCGTATACTGTTTACTTCTTTTGTTTAGTAATATATCCATTTCTCATTAGGCTGTAAATTGTCCTACATATTCCCTCGTGCTTGAAATTGTCAAAACCTCTAAACACCACCTTTATGGTTCTTGGATGAATATATCTTGATTCTTATCATATTACTAGTTGGACATGTTGAGCATGGTGATATGTCATGTGATTTCAATTCCCTTAGCTATGTATTCTTCAATGCAGGTGGATGATCGTGGATGCATTGACCTTAGTGGCCTCTTGAGAGTCACAACAGGGTATGGAAAAAATGGTATAAGCCTTCTCCAAGTAACTTTCTCCCTTACTGCAATTTACTTTCAAAATAGATGGCTTTAAATTTACAGGCAAGCAAAACAACAATGACATGGGGGCTCAGGGTCAGTGTTCTTGCAATATACATTATTAATGGGCAATTCTAAAATATATTTTCTTCTGTAGCTTTGTACCTTATCATGACTGAATACTTTAAAAATAGCTTTGAAAGTAAGTTCCGTAAATTTATCTCTCCACTCCTGCTCTCCAGAAATAAATGATATAGCATCATCAATCAATCTCGTGTGCTTTTTACTTCAGGGGATTGCTAATGATCCTTGCAGATATCTTCATGATGACTAAAAGTTTTGAGGATTTTAGTTTTTTTTAGGATGAATCATATTGGTTTGGTGATTTCATTCTAATCACACTGCTTTGCAGTTTCCCTATCAGTTTTATCTGGTAACAAAGTAGTTTTCAAGCAAGAGTTGCAAACAGAGAAAAGAGAGCTAAGAGCTGCATCAATAGTAAGCAACTCTATTTTTTTTCCCCTTCTTTGACTACCTGTATTTCCCATAGTGTTTTACTTAGTTTCTTGATGTCAGGTACCTCAGTCTTGTGCTGCTGGGTCACAACTCGAAAATATTGTCTTCGAAATCATCAACTCTAAGGGTGAAGTTGATGAAACTGTTCATGAGGAAGAGAAACATGGACAATTCCATACGCTTACAATAATATCTGATTCATTTTATTTGGATGGTTCTGTAAGATTCGCTTTCAGGAATGGACGCTGCATTATTCCTACTATTCCTCTCCCCCGAAAGCAAGGGGACTTCACCTTTCTAGCTGCTCACTCCTGTCATCCAGAGCTATCTTTGGCTGTCAAGGTTGAAACAATATTGTGTTACCTCTAATTATCACTTCTTCCACATTTATGAAGGTTGAATGTCATGTGCAGGTTTCTGTTGTGGAAGTCCCAAAAGTGAAGCAGGAAGATGTCCAACTTCAATATCCAAATGAAAACATGTTGCTCCTCCAGGATTCACCTGCTCCAAGGCATGTAGAGAACAGCCTAGTGGAGTCACTCATGAATGACGAGAAGGTGAAATGGCAGCTCAGCTCTTTTTTTATGGATGTACTAGTACCATATTTCATTTTCTTATTCCAGAAAGCAGTTCTTTCTGCTTTTGATGCCTTTGTTGAGGAAGAACCTTTGGATATTTTTATTTTCGATTCACTTAAATTCTATTTGTGATAATTTCTGTTCCTTTTCTTGAACATGATTTTCTTGCAGGAAATTGAGGATGACATTTGCAAAATTGGTTTGTTTATTGGAGATAATGAAAGGAAACTGGAATTGCTTCATAAACAGAAGGGAGATATTGAGCAATCCATTGAGAAATTGCAAGGTCAGGAACTGATTTCTGTCTTTTGGTTACTTTCTCTCCTCCAGTTGACATGGAAGTTTGAAAAGTATAACATAATGTTTCCTCTTCATCCAATATGGATTTTTGTTTATAAGATCTCACATTCACAGTCCATTCCAGTATAATTGGTACCAGAAAATTTGGTAATAGCACCTAACTGTCCCAAGCTGATTGGATCCACATCTGATGATTAAAACCCAAAGTTTTTCTTTTTATCATTTGAAGAATCCTTCATTTCTAACAGAAAATATCATTTCTCTATTGTTTAGGTTTCTCTTCCCTTTAGATTAATCATGGATATGTTCTCTTATTTCTCAAAACTTTCATAATTTTCCTTGTTTTGCATATCATCTGAACCATGGTCAATTTCATCTAGAAATGTTGTATATTCTCCCTCTTTATATTGAATTGTTGTTCTCATAAAAAATAAATAATAAACGAATCCTTTGACATATTAATGTAATCAAGGTGCTATGTGTTTAGTCTTCATTGGGCAAGGTTATGCTTACTGACAAAGTTAGATACATTTAGGTCATGTTTGGATGTCTGACATGAATCAAATGGCTAGTTGATGTCACATTTCAAAACACAAAACTCATCCATCTGTATGGTGCCATGAAAGAACCAGGGTGCCTTTATTATAAGAATATAAGATCAGTTTTTTTAGTTCTTGAAATGAGCTGTTTCATTAGTTTACTCTTATTTCTTATGATGAACAACCCATTCCCTCACATGAAATGCTGTGAGAATAAAACATATACTAGTTAGATTTCTTGAAGTGGGTAAATTTTGATCTTTTTCCATTTTCCAGCTTCTGCAGAATATGATTCATTCAACAACCATCGGGGCTACTTGTCTAAGAAAGAATCAGTGATGAGATGCATTGAAAAAAAGGATAAATCCGCAGCTGCTTTTTTCTGCAATCTTTCAAGAGAGATTCCATTCCAAGATCCATTATCTCAGCTTATGAAAGATATAGTTGGTGTGGTTGCACTTCTTGCAACTGTTCGTATCAATCCGCTTGGCAGGTTATCTTCTTTCACATTCTACTCTTATAACCTATGAAGGAATAGGAAATTTTGAACTAGGACATAACCTGTCTAGATTTCTCCTTGTATGCAGGATGTTGGCTGAATATTTGGGTGAAGATCAAATGCTTGCAGTTGTGTGTAGATCCTATGAAGCTGCAAGTAAGCTTGAGAAGTATGAATGGGATGGAAAAGTAGACCGTGAACATGCTCTTTATGCAGTAGCAAAAACATTTGGAAAACCGATAAATGACCGGTTTCTTGTTATTTGCCTCGAGAATATAAGGTACCAGAGGTTTTTCCTTATTCCAAATTAAAAGTTGTTAGTGATTCTTAGCTGACTCATCCTTCTTTACGATCAGGTATTCCTATATAAGAAATTAGAACTTTGCCTTCCAAGATTGATAAATTATGTTAATATGAAAGCAATATATGCAAATAAACAATCTTTGAAAAATATTTGAATGTGTTAGGTCTTCAGCCATTTTTTTTTTCCAGGCCTTACATAGGAGGGTTTCAGGACAATGATCCTCAGAGGAAGCTGAACATTCCAAATCCTATTTTACCCACTGGGGAGATGCCTCCAGGGTTCTTGGGGTATGCAGTTAACATGGTTGACCTAGAGTCCCATCATTTACTTACAAGGACCACTGCAGGGCATGGTCTTCGGGAGACATTGTTCTATTGTCTATTTGGTGAGCTGCAGGTTTATCAAACCCGGGAAGACATGAAGAAGGCTTGCTTCTATGCAAGACATGGTGCTGTTTCTCTTGATGGTGGGATTATGAAAGGAAATGGAGTCATTTCTTTTGGATGTAGGTATTTACACTGTTGCCTCTGCCCTCTCTCCCGCTCTTTCGTCCTAACGAGATAGTTTGCTTTGACCGATAAACACAATGGTGTTCAGGACTCCCATAATTGCCTTTTTTAGACCACATACACATACAAGTATTGTAAGGATTGGGTTCGAGAAAAATGTGCAATGTATAACACTACTGAATAAGACCCCTCATCCATAAACATTTTTCTGTTTCAGGGAACCGCAAATATGGTTTCCAGTTGCTAACCTGGAATCACCAAAAAATGTTAGAATCCTGGAAGTGATGGAAGAAAAGAGAACTTCTTTGAGGCTGGTCCACAATGAAATAGGCAAACTGACAAAAATCATTAACAAAGCTCAGAAGAAGTTAAAGAAGAAAATTTCACGGTGTCGCAAGCTCATGGATCGCTTAGAACCCTGTATGAAAGGCCACTACCTGGAGTACAACACGAATACAATAAACAGCCTGGAAAACTCGCCAAAATAATCTGGTTTGCCCTTGATACTTTCTGTACAGCAATGTCTCAAGCATATACCTATGCCAATCATATAAAAGTTGATAAAAATATCATCAGTGATCCAAATGTGTCTGTCTCATATCAAACTGTGGGTATAATACCATTTGAAGCTGTCATATCTACATCGTCATCCTTATTTTCTGTGTCTTTCCTTTTTTATTTGACAGGTTACCTGAGGATGAGAAGCTTGTACAGATAGTCTGAAGCTTGGTTTCCATGTCCATACATTAGCAATCCAGTCTTTTTTCCAGATTTTAATACCAGATGGTTTGTCATGAGAGCCTGCTTCTGTTTATGTTCTGTAAATGTATGTCTAAATGATATGCTCTCTATTTTATGTAATATTATAGATGATTTGGGTTAGACTTCAAACTTAGGGTATATAAAATCATACCTTTCTTTTTTTTTATCTTTTTTTTTTTGGTTTTATTTTATTTAAAAGTGACCAAAAAAAAAAAAAAAGGATAGGGAGGGAGAGAGATTTGTTCTGTAAAACGCAGAACTGAACTCTTGATGCTATTGGACTATTTTCATTGGCATTGGTCTTTAAATTTGTAGCTTACTATTGTTTGATTTAATAGAATTTATACATATAGATTGATGGAATGAGTCTAAGATTCTAAAGTGGGGGAAAAATTTGTCCTTGGTAAATCAAAGAAGAATATAAAAGTTTAAAATTTCATGAGAACCATGATTTTAAAAATCAGGTCGGATTGGATCAACTGATCCGACCATTGATTGATCACGGTTCCGGTCTAATTGATTGGAAAGTAGTTTGGCCGGAATTGAACTAGTTGAACTGATGGGGCAACCCCCACCCGTAAAACCCCCTTCCTTCCACTCCACCTTCTTCCCCTTTTTGGATGCCCCTCTCCTCCCTTCCAAATTTTTTCTTTTTACCTCATCCCATTATTATTATTATTATTATTTTATATTTATTATTTTTTTACTTTATGATTTTAATTTAAATTAATAAAAACATTATAATTTTAAATAAAATTTTAATTTTAAAGTAAGTTTTTGATTTAAAAATAAATTTTCAAATTTCAAATTTTAAATTAAAATTGCGATTTTTATTTAAATTTTTAATTTGAAACTAATTTTTTGATTTTTAAATAAAATTTTAATTTTTAAATGATATATAAATTATTATTTTATTTTAAATTTTAATAATTTATAAATTATATATGTATGATATCACCGATTTAATTTTAAGGTTTTGAAAATATTGATGAAAACTTTCTAAAATTTGTCCTTAAAAATATAAGAGAATATAAAATATAAAGATAACTATTTTAAATTTATTTATTTATTATATTTTTTATATTCTGTGGCATGGCATAAGAAAAATGCAATAAAACTCTCTTCCAAAAAAATAGGTTGCTGAAAGATGATAAAAATAGCATTTCCAATTTTCCAATCACAGAATGATTGTAATGATGATATTATACAGTGGGTAAGAAATATTTTATGAACTTTGAATACATTTTTAATTTTTCAAATTTTAAGATGTTATCATTATACATTATTACCCTCTTAGAGAAACTAAATAATAATAAATATATTTTCACCTAAATTAGTAATAACAAGAGGGTGTAATTGTGTAAATGTTACGGGAAACATCAAGGGAGAAACCTGAGATAAATAGACCTAGATTTCCACTTTTTCTGCTTACCCACAGAGAGTGAGAGGGAAAGAAAGGGAGGGGTTGGCTCGTTGAGTCCGACTCGACTCAGCCATGTTTCAACCGCACAACCAGGTGAGTCAATCTCTGTATTCCATGCTGATAAAGCGTCAATTTCTAGGGTTTCACCTACATCCCTCTCTTCTTTTTAAGGCTTCAACTCCAGAAAACCAAAAATACAAAGAAAAAAGTGGGTATGTGTTGTTTGTTTATAATGCGATGTGAAAAAAAAAAAAAAACTTCTATAAAATGATTTTTTGTTTGGGTAATTTTCAGTTTTCCTCGGTTTTCTTGACGACCAAACAGAGGGTAGTTGTCGAGCTTGTACAAACCGTTTTTGAATTTTGGGTTTTCTGTTGCCCAATGTGGCCTTGTATGGGTTTGAGAATCATGAAACACACTCTTCCGGAGCTATTGGGGTTGGGGATTTTGGAATTGGAAAATAGAGGGTATGTTGCAAAATTCGCTGGAACCAAACAGTGGGCGAGTTGCAATTTTACTGTGAAACTTCTTTCCTTTTTTTGTTTTTTTTCCCCTCTACCCCCCAGCAGAAGTAGAGTCTTAAATTGCCAAAATTTCAGTGAACCCACTATTCGGAGCTTTTAGAAATGGGATTTGATCATCAACAAACAAAGTTCACGTTGCAATTTTCTATGCAACCAAACAGAGCGTAGGCCTCTGTTTTTTTGTAGCCTTCAAATTAAATTTGACTGGACCCAATATTCAAAAGTTTTTGAAGTTGAGAATTTAAGCATTTGCAAGAGAAGGCTTGAAGGAATTATCTCTGAATCCAAACAGAGGGTAAGTGTCACTTTTTCCAGATGTCTTTTCCATAGTACCAAATGCAAACTTCAATTTTGGTTAAATATTAGTAAGCTCCCTATTCTGAAGTCCTTTAGTTTAATGACTGAATTCCATTGGTAGCAAACAAAGAGCAATGTGTAATTTTCTTTGAATCCAAACAGACTAATTTATTGGTTTCTCTAAAGCCTTTTGCCATTATTTTCTGCTTCCCTATATCAAATGTAGCCTTAATTTGCTTAAATTTCAACAGCATATGTTCTTGAAATTGGGAATTTTAGCATTATCTTTATGTGTATGAGTGATCTGTTTTGGTGGTGTGGAAGCATTATAAGAAATAAAGTAAAAGAAGCTTTCACTCTTTTGCATGAGCTATGGTATAGTCGGTGTGCCTTCATCAGAGTCTTTGCTTTCAAATGATATCTGAAAAATACACAATGATCCCTTCCTTCACAGCTTTCAATTCAAACAAAGCCATTAGCTATTCAAGAGCCATCAGCATTGATGCATGTGGATCCAAATAATTCTTTTGGAGCTGCAAGAGATGAGATGCACAATGGAGGGCTTTCTAAGGCAGAATCTGCTGTCAACAATTCCAAGGTTGTGGGAAATTATCATAGAGTTGCTTCAATTTTGCCTTACCATTCTTGTAATTGTGAAAAATAATAATAATAATGTATTTCTTGTATTTTATTCTAATTTTGGTGATGTCAAAGAGGTAGACTTTCCAATTCTGTTGTAGCGTCACGGTCTATGCAACATAGTTTACAATACTGCTTAGGGTAATTGGATTAACTCTCGATTGTCTTAAAACCATGCAGAAACTTCAGGATGAGCTACAAACTCTGGGGTTCAAAATCAAACAGCATGAGGATAATATAAAATATCTGAAGACTCAAAAGGATAATCTGGATGGCTCCATTCTTGACTTGCAAGGTATAAAACACTTCTTGATGATATCCTGTTATCAATCAAAATTACTTCATTTTAAACATTGCAAAATTTAGCAAATATTGAACTTGATAATTTAGGTGTTGTTTGGATGCATTCTCTGTATTTTATTTTGAAAAACAATAAATAATAGTAACTCCTATATGAAATGCAAAAGTCTTAGAAGACTTACCTTAAAATGATAATGATTTCTACAAACTATTTAAAAATAAAATTGAGGTATTAAAATTTTTTTACAACATCCCAACAACACCTTAGATTTTTTTTTTCTTTTTTAAAACCTGCAGATAAGTTTAAGATCCTCCATGCACTTTGTATTGTTCACCTTAAAAATGCACTTTGTAATTGCTGTCATACTTTTATCCACTAACAACTTTCATCACAGTTACCCTTGGCAAGTATTGTTCATCTAGTATACCAACCATGGAAAATGAGGCCCTTTCGAAGTCCCGAAGTGAAAATGAAACTGTTGAACAGATACTGAAGTATGAAAAATCAGCAGCTGCCATCTTATGCCAGCTGAAAATTCGTCATGGAAGTCAGGCTTCACATCTTACATTGGCTAAGGATGTGCTCGGTATTGTTGCCACACTTGGAAAAGTAGATGATGAAAACCTTAGTAGGTCAGTTTGTCTTGCTTTTCATTATTTTGCCAGGTTTTTTAAATTTGTACCTTAGACTTGAACTCATAAAAAGCTGGATTCGATTATTTTTAGCAGGGTTTTGGTGTGGCCAAAGCCAATAGTTAATGTGTCATATTTATTGTGTTAATGACATATATTTCAGTGATTCTGCCTCTGATCATCTGGAAAATTGTTATCTTCATCATTGACTTCTGCTGTACGTGAGTTTGTGGACTTGGCTTTTAGATGCTAGACAATGCCCACTGGTTGAGGGTTTCAAATAATTGAGATGCTTTGCTAATAACTAATTTTTGTTGATGGGGGAAGTTTTGAGATTTTCATGTTAATTGTAATTTGTGTGTAATTCTAACTGTTAGTAATGTCAGACTATGTTTGACATATTGCTATTGTTATAACTCTAAAACCAGGCTTTTCTCGGAGTACTTAGGACTGGAGACTATGATGGCAATTGTCTGCAAGACTTATGAAGGCGTTAAAACTTTGGAAACATATGACTTCGAAGGTGGCATAAACAAACATTCTGGTCTGCATGGGCTTGGATCTTCTATCGGAAGACATTTGGATGGCCGATTTTGCATCATCTGTCTTGAACATTTAAGGCATGAGACTCATATACTGCATTTGGGCAACATGGAGTTGTAGTTTGTAATTTTCTGAACACATTTTCCCCCCCTTCTTTTTTCACACAGACCATATGCTGGGGATTTTGTTGCTGATGACCCACAAAGGAGGCTTGATCTTCTAAAGCCAAGATTACCCAACGGAGAGTGTCCACCTGGCTTTCTTGGCTTTGCAGTGAATATGATCAATGTGGATAGTGCAAACATACTTTGTTTAACATCCAGTGGTTGTGGCCTCAGAGAGACTCTATTCTATAATCTATTCTCTCGTCTTCAAGTGTATAGAACAAGAGCAGAAATGTTACTTGCTCTTCCTTGTATTACCGATGGGGCACTTTCTTTAGATGGTGGAATGATCAAAACTGCAGGTGTATTTTCTTTGGGCAGTCGGTAAGAAGCTCAGCCAATTTCAGTAATAAAAAGAAAATTTGCTTTCTATTTCATGTTATGATTAATCGATTTTTATTTCATTATCTTAAAAAACCAATTCTGGCAAGAACTTGGTCAATGTTTTTGTTTTTCTTGTGGTGGAAAATGCCTTTGGAAATAGGGTTTGCTCTAAATTGTAGTGCATCATCAATGAAGCTGGTTGACTTATAGAAATGTGGCAAATTGCCAGCATTTTGTTTGGCCTACTGAAACTTGATTTGCCATCAGCTACTTAAGCTCATGATAGCATCAGTGATTGTAGAATATATTTATTTTTTTTGGTGAAAGTACCAACGGTGTCACAAAATAAATTCTCTAAATATTCACCCCCTTTTTATAACTTTGCTTAATGTGAATGACATCGATTTCTCAACTACTTGTACGGACACTAGAGGCTGATTTCCTTGTTTCTCTTATTGTATAAAGACAATAGCAGTGTCAAAAATGCTACATTTTAAATAACTTGTCACCTTGCTGAGTCTTCTTCTGCCATGAGAATCAGGGAGAGCTGATTTCTCTTGTCCTTTTTTGCTGGTATGTTGTCACATGTTTGCGATTCATAGGTTAAAACCTTTGTTCCCTTGCATGCATATTTGAACTATTTTTTATATTCTGTTGTCAGTAGTGTATAATTATTATGCAACTGCTTTATTTTTCCTCAGATTTATTAGTTATCATCGGTCAATAACAATTTGTATTTCCTTTGATTTGCATCGGATTTAAGGGAAGATGTAGAAGTGAGATTCCCAAAAAGCTCTGGATCAAATCTTCCTCTGGAGTACTTTGAAACTGAGAAGGAGCTGACAGAGGTGAACTGGAAAAGGGAAAAGGTCGAGGAAGATATTCAGAGAGAACAATCACTTCTGAACCATATAAATTACACCTTCAGAATCAAGAAGCAGGCATTCATCAAGTACCTGGCTGATAGCTCACCATATGGGATTCAGGTAATTTCTTATTTCTTGTTCACTTTCCAAGGTATCTTCATTTTAAATTCTGAAACATAATCTCCATGTTATGGGCAGCAACAAATTCCAGGAGAGCGGGAGAGACTGACCCAAAGATGATAATCAGATCGAGGAACTGAGCCAGTGGAGGGGATAGAGAAGCTTCTGAGGTTCAACTTTTGGCTAGGGTACTTGTACTAGTTTTCTGGGCATCAATGAAGGTAAAGCTCCGGGGAAAAGGTGAGAAGGATGGGTTTGTTGTATAGAGAAAAGATGTTAGTTGTTCCCCAGAATCAGTATTCCTGAGAAGCGGGATTGGAGTATGCACCCTCTTGGTTCTCATAGTATGTTTCTGGATAAATTCTCAGTCATGATGATTGTCCATTGAAGATTCAAGTGCATTGACAATCAATTCATTTTCAGAATTCTGTGTGTTTGGTTATGGATGATGTGTTTTTCTGCACTTCTGCACCACTCTTGGTATGTTGTTCTTGAGGTGAGGCTATAGATAGACCTTTTGCTCTTTCTTGATGAATTTTCTTCAAATCTGCTATAAATTTTTTTTATTTTTTTTATTTTTTTAAATTATCTCTATTCCATACATTGTATGTCAACGGTTTTTTTTATTTTTTATTTTTATTATTTATTTATTTATTTAATTTAACAATTTTTTTGAGAAACTAGGACTCTCTTCCCTCTCTGCACCAATGCTTATCTTCATCTCTGACTTTTCGGATTAATTTTTATCTTTTTCCATTTTATAGAAGTTCTGATGGATTAGAAAGATGGATAAGAGGGGATAAATCTTGAGTGTTAGGTTTTTGGAGGGGTGTTGTGTGTGTTTTTTTGGTTCAAATCTTATTTTCATGATTTGTTATCGTAGCAGTATTTGATGATCATGGCTGCTATCCTCAGGATTCTTTCTATTTCTAATTTGAGTATTTAACTATTTATTGTCAGAGGACTTTACCCCCAAATTTGCATATTTTATTTTTAATCAAATAAGAACCGCTTGATTATAGTGTGATGGATAAGAAGCATTATTTTGAAGTTTTAGGATACCAAATAATATATCAATTCTAAATGTTTGAATTTCAAGTCTTTCTAATAATTCGCCATTAAAAAGGGATAATTATTATTATTTTCATATTTAAATAAAATAATAAATAATAATGTGCGTGAACGATTCATGAGAAAATAACATAATTAAAGAAAAGGTATATTGTCCACCAAATATTTCTCTAGCAAAGAGAATGAAGACATGAAAGGGCAAAAGTGAATATTGGGAAAAAAAATATATATTTGGTTTCAAAATTTATTTATGACCCTCGGGGAAAAAGGTTTTTATGAAACTTACAATGACAAATATATATATGGAAAAAGAAAAAAAAGATATTTAATCAGTTTTTTTCCTTTTTTAAAAAAAAGATAAGGACACAAAAGGTATTCACGTGTAGGATTTTGTTTTTTTTTTTGAATAATCAAAACTTTTTCTAAAAAATGTTTATAAATTAGGAAAAACTTGATATGAAAGGAAAAAAGTGAATAATGAATAAAAGGAAGGTATGCATGTTGTAATTTTTTAGTATGTTTATTCCTCCAAATTAGCTTTCCATACAAAAACATTATTTATTTATTTTTTTGGTATAGGCTTATAGCATACAAAAATATGATGATTTGAAAAGGTAGAGAAAAACACTACTAAATTGGAAAAAGAGGTTCCACCGAGACTTGAACTCGGGTTACTGGATTCAGAGTCCAATGTCCTGACCACTAGACCATGGAACCCTTTTTGACCTCTTTTCTACTACATATTATATTCAATTTACTTTTTACAATATTTTTATTTTTGCTCATATTTCCTAAAAATAAATCATTGCTCATATTTTTTTTATTATTATTCTTTTAAATAACTGGTTGAGTTCAGCCTTCAGCCTTCAGCCTTCAGCCTTATACTTTTATTTAATTTTCTTTACTGGAACTCTGAGAACACGTCACCTCTACCCTCACGAACACAGAAGATTCCTAGGCGGACCAATCAGTGCCGCACAACCATGTGATGTCTCAGTCACAGCCGTCCGATATGTTGACACAATTAAAAATCCTCGTGATCACCCCAGAGCAAGCATAATCCGTACAACTCAATCTAGTACTGTCGCCCACAGTTTATTAAGAGTGGACCCCACCTACTGTTCATCCGTACACTTGTCGCCTTCAGTTTCCACTTTCCAGGTTCCCACGGTTCCACCTCCACCCCAAGACCCTTCAATTATCATGCCAAAAAATTTCTCGAATTTTTTAATAAAAAAATATTATCATTTGTATAAAATATAGACTATAACAAATAGTCAACTTGACTCCCGACTCATACTATTTTGATATTATTTAATAAAACTAATAATGAGATGAATTTATTAAACTTCGATGGTTTAAGATTTGATAACATTTAATCTAATGTCCAGATGTATTTATTAATGACCAAATTCCAATTCTAATTAATGAATTTTAAACTTCACTTAAACATTTGAACTAATTTTAAAATATCGAATCAATAAGAAGTGAACAATTTCGTAATTTCAAAAAGAAAAAAAGTTTTCAATCACAAAACATAATTTTCAATATATATTTCTGAAGGTAGAAATGAAATTTATTAAAATATTATTTAAAGAAGAAGGATTATGGATTCATTGAAGTTTAAACATTGTAAACTTGCAAAACCAGGTTTTAAATCATTTTTAAGTTTATAAAATATTTTTAGAATTAATAAGAAAGAGTTCTTGAAAATTAGTTTTCAGATTCCAAAATTTCCAAGTTGATACTTTAAATTAAAAATTCCCTGAGATTTTCATATATGATTTTTCTTCGAAAAGACGACAAATTTCATAAGAAGAAAGATATTTCCTGAAGTTTTTTCCTCACAAATTTCAATCTTTCCCCGAAAGTCTCATGCTTTTTAAGAAGAAATCAACAAGTAGATAGATACAAACGAGATTATAAAAAAAGTTGCTAGTGTTTCTGTATTTTCCTTCGCTATCCCACACTTTCATCACTACCAAACAGACTCCACTACCTTCATGCAATCAATGTAGAAACAGAAAGTCAGACTAAACACGGCATTGAATGAAGGGAGGGGTGAGGAGAAATGGGTTGTTCTTGATTTTGCACAAGGGTGATGGAGGATGAGAGATGCAGGAGGAGAGGTAGTCCCAACTGGAGGTGCAGTGAAAGGGCTTTGCCTGGAAAAACACTTTGTGAGAAGCACTTGTTCTGCCAGCTGATTCGGAATCGGGTGAAGACGGCGAGGCTTGCGGAGGGGAGAGACGGGGAGGTGGGTCGCCCAAGTGGGAAGCAGAAGCTGGCGGCAGCTGGGGAGGAGATGGTTGGTGGTGGTGGTAAAGAGGATCGGGGGTTTTCGGGTGAAATCCTGGCCGCCGGCGAGGGAGGAGGCGGTGAGGTGGTGGGTGGGGGGGAGATGCCTGAGGGGTTTGGAGGAGGAATGTGGGGGTGGTTTGGGGGAGATGAGGGTGGAAATGACGGTAATGCCCTTGGCAGCGGTGGAGTTATGGGCGGCTCTGCTGGAGACGGCAATGGTGGGGAAGTGGATGGTGGAGGGGTCGGTGAGCGCGGGGTCGCGAGTGGAAATTGGGCTACTGGCCGTGGGAATGGCGGTGGAGTAGTTGAGAGCGGCGGAGACGGTGATTGGGTCTCTAGTGGTGGAATTGGGGGCTGCTCCAGGGAAGAAGCCGGTGGAAATGGCAGCGGCGATGTTCGGTTAATTGAAAGCCTTGCGGGCCATTCCGGTGGAAATGAAGGCGGCGGCGAGGAAGTCGTTAAGGGAGGCGAGGACTCTGGTCGGGCTGCCGGCGGTGGAGGACTTGTGGGCTACCCCAAGGAAGTCACCGGTGGAATTGGCGGCAATTCCGGTGGAAGTGGCGGTGGAATTGAGAGTAGGTCCGACGGTAATGGCCACGGGGATGATGTTGGGGAGAAGAAGAAAAGGCGAGGCCGGCCAAGAGGTTCAAAAACCAGAAGGAAAGGTGAAGAAGTTCCGGGTCAGGCTAGGGAGAGCACTGGCGGGAATGGTGGTGGAAATGATGGGAATGGGTGCAATGCCAGTGAAAATATCGGTGGAGATGAGATTGTTGTGTTGAAAAAGCGAAAGCTAGGCCGGCCCAAGGGTTCAAAAACTAGGAGGAACATTATCGATGGTGAGATAGTTGAGCTCCCAATCCGTAATTGGGGTGGAAGTGAAGTAATTGGTGGCCTATCCAGTGGGAATGGCAGGGGTGAAATTGAAGGAACTGGAGACCTATCTGGTGGGAGTGGCAGGGGTAGTGGTGAAGGGATCGGAGGCCTGCCCGGTGGGGATGGCAGTGGAGGCGAGATTATGGTGAAGAGGCGAAAGCTAGGCCGACCTAAAGGTTCAAATACTAGGAGGAGGATTCCTGATGGTAGAGAACTCCAGGTATGGGCAGGTGAAACAGTTGAAAATGATGGTCTGGCTCTTGATTTGGAAGGAAACCGATGGAAGTCTGGTGCATTCCATGGTGGAAACAATGGGGAAGGATGGAAGGTTAAGCATGGGCGTGGCCGACCAAAAGGGTGGAAGAAGAAGGGTAGGAAGAGGAAGGTTTATGGTGGAGAACTGCGGGCTTTGGAAGGTGTGAAGAAGAGGGGAAGGAAGAGGAAGATTGTTGATGGTGAAGAGCTTTGGGATTTGAAAGGGTTGGAGAAGAGGGGGAGGAAAGGGGGCATTTTTTATGGGAAAGAACTCCAGGGCAGTTCCTGTGAGGCCAGAATGGTGGATTTACTTGCCACATTGCAAAGTTTTGCTCCTTATAGTGGAGCCGTTTTGGCTGAATACATTAAGAAACAATATGCAGCAATTACTAGTGTTCCCTCTAAGCAGAAAGTTTGGCGGCAGCCTGATTTGGCCAAAATGGTGGGCCTCCTTGCTACTTTAAGGGATGTTGTGCCTTATAGGGGAGAAGTCCTGGCCGAAAATTTTCTGTACTTCAAATGGCGTAGTTCAATTTCTGCATTAGAGTACCTGGCTCCTTGTAGAGGAGGTGTTCTGGCTGAATATTTCATGTATCGTGAACGATCCAGTTCAATTCCTTATGATGACATCTACAAATGCGAATTTGATGAGGCCCCACTTGTGACTGAAGAGATTCAGGATCAGTCTGTTCAAGGTATTAGAGTAAATGAAGGTCCCAGTCACAGTGAAGGCATTGGAGTAGTTGAAGGTCCAAGTTCCACTGAAGGAATTCAGGGGCAGTATGGTGGAGCTGCTGGTGGAAATGATGGTGGGAAGCTTGGTGCTAAAGAATTTTTGGGAGGGTTTGGTGCATTTGCAAGGCAAAAGGATGGTGGATATGGATTTAGTAGGCTAAAGAACAAATGCCGCAGACTAAAAGGTTCAAATAATGGTGAAGAGATTGGGGGCTGGTCTGGTGAAGCCAGTAGGGAAAATGGTCCTCAGAAAGAAATTCAGGGCTGGTCAAGTGAAGCTTGCTGTCGAAATGATGGAGACGAGATGGTCAGTCTGAGAGGTAGGTGTGACAGGCCAAACAGTTCGGAGGATTGGATGAACGAGCTTAACAGGAGTGGTGGAGCAACCTGCACTATTGATAGGAGAAGCGAGATCATTTCTTCAGAGGGTAAGTGTGGCTGGCCGCAGGTTATAGAGAACAAAAGGACCATTCTTGCTGCTGAACAAGACGGGATCATTCCTTTTGAAGTCACTGGCTGGAATGATATGGGGGATGAGACTGAAGGTTTGGAGAATAAGAAGAGTGGTCTCATAGCGATAGAAGATCGTGGTTTGCCTGGTGAAGTTATTGGTCGTGATGAGAAGCCAAATGAGATTTTTCGGCAGAAGGCTAAGCGTGGCCGGCCAAAGGGTTCAAAGAACAGGATTCCATGTATCCCTAAAGAAGAACAAAGCCAGGCCACTGCCAGTAATTTTTTGGGTGGAAATAACAGCGGAGATGTGAATATTTCTTGGAAACGTAAGCCTGGCCGGCCAAAGGGTTCAAAGAACAAGAAGGTAATCCTTAATGGTGAAGCCCTGAACAAGATTCCAATGCCGAATCAGGAACATCAGATGCCTGTTTCAAAGATAGAAGAAGATCTTAACAAAGAAGGCAGTTTACAGGTTGAGTATGTGAGGGACTGTGGCAATGCACAGATGAGTAATGGTGAGTTATTAACTGATACCGGCAATGTTCATAAGAGGCCCAGAGGAAGGCCGAAGAAGTTGAAGGACCATCGGGGGGAATCTAACTGCATTAAAGAGGGAAAATTCAATGAGAATGGATTGACGAATTCAGGATTATCAGTGAGTTCTTCCCAATCCATTTTTACAACATAAGACTGATTAGCAATTTGATTAAGCTTGTTAGGATTCACTTTTATTAAAAAAAAAAGGTTGAAGGTTCAATGCAGCTCATCATGACTGTTAGATGTCTTTCTAATGGTAAACTCAGTTTCTGTGACATAGACAAGGCTGACCTTATTTGTTTTACCAAAGCATAGGTCCATGATTTGGCTGTCATTACTCGTAATACAGTGGGTTGTCATGCTGCTTTCTCCTAAGTGCTAGAATGCTCTTGGGAAATACCAACTGTATATAGGAGTTTACATTTCCACCTTGAAGAAGGTGTATGGGTTTTTACAACCCTGCAATATGGCACCAATGAGACATGCCGTTTGTTTGCTTAACAAGCTTGCAAATTGTGACATAGGTTGCAGGGAGCTTCTGATATGAAGATTGAATAGCAAAAAGCCATGCCTAACAGAAAAAAGGAGACTTGGAATCAAGTACAGCTCCTACAACTTAACTTGAACCTGATACGGGATTCCAAGTTTTGCTTTACCTTTTCACTAAGTTTTTCTCAGCAACCAAACTGAGCATTACTGGATCAATTTTATTCCTAGGAAGGTGAAAAAGGAGGAGCCCCTACAAACACTGGGAAAAACAAAGAGGGCTTATTGTGAAATTAGTGTCTGAATGTACCAATCATTAAGAGTCCATTCTAATGAGGTTTCTGTTTCAGGATGCTAGCAATGGGAAAAGAGAGCAGAGGAGTTTAATGTGTCATCAATGCTTGAGGCATGCTAAGAGTGGTGTTGTCGTTTGTTCCAGTTGCAAAAAGAAACGCTATTGCTATGAGTGCCTTGCGAAATGGTAATTGCTACTTTGTTAAGCTCTTCTGCTCATGGAAGTATGGTTATAGCATTCCAACCTTCAGAATGGAATGGATCCATTGGATTATGGGAAAAAAAAAAAAAAAAAAAAATTCTCCTCTTATTGCTAGAATATTAATATTTCATTTGTTTTATTTTTTTGCTGATTATGTTGCCAATGCGGATTGTGACATCCAATTATTCTAAGAATGTTTTGAAAGTAATGAAATAGGTACCCGGAGAAAACAAGAGAGGACATAAGGAATGCATGTCCATTCTGCCGTTGCATTTGCAATTGCAGAATGTGTCTCAAACAGGATTTAGTCGTAATGGTGTGTTTTATCTGTTCCGTTACTCTCTCAACTCTTTTTTTTCAATCTTAGCATACATAAAATTTTATTCCAAACAATAATTTGGTTTTGACAGACTGGTCATGGAGAAGCAGATACAAATATCAAATTGCAAAAGTTGCTTTACTTGCTAGACAGAACTCTGCCTCTCCTCAGACATATTCACGGGGAGCAGAGCTCTGAGATACATGTGGAAGCCCAAATACGAGGTATCATAATTTGACACAGTTATTAACATGGAGATTTCAGTTTCTTTGCAGGATAAATGGTTCAGGATATATGAATAATGTGTTTGTTCCTTTTTTTTTAGGTGCTCAATTGACAGAAGAGGATATAATGAGGTCAATACTTGACAAAGATGACCGAGTGTATTGGTATAATTTCATCCCTTCCTGATAGTTGAAACTGAATATGAACTAGTTATGAATCAAACTTCTTCCATTTTTGTTCGTTAATTATTTAGACTCAGTTAGGAGTACTGGAGGACTCGGATATGGCTGGGGAAAGGTTTTAACATCAGTTTCTTAATGTTCATTTTAATTGTCTCTAGGTAGGGATGACCATGGAAATATGTAGGCCCAGGTTCTCTCCAGTAAGGCCTTGGCCTTGTATGCTGTGTCACGTGGGCATTTTAAAATGTCTGGATCACTTGTGTTAAGACATTCACATTGGTGCAAGTATACAATATGTGTTGGATTGAGTACATCCAATCTGCATATCTGACAGAAGAAAGTTGCCTATAAAAAAAGTAAAAATATGATGAAAGAAAGAGATTGCCATGTTACTAGTTCAATTAAATTCTGGTATGATACTTTTCTTAAGTGAGAATATTGAACAACTCTGGTAATTAGTCATGTCCCATGTCCTAAAATATGGACATTTGACAGATCTGACATCTAAAAACATACTTGACCCAACATGGAGTCCATGTTTTATATGTTAGATGTTAATATCCTACTCTAGTACTATAGGAAGTTAGTGAGCTTGTTCTTGTCTGTATATAAAATAAATAACATAATTAACATAAAAGTAACACATGCCGCCATATATCAATGTTCCTTTTCTTGGTGGTTGGGTGGGAGGTTGGTTGGATGGCCTAGGGGTAGATTGATCTATCACAGTTGAATTTGCCTTCCTGGTGTGGGAGTTATGCCTTTTGAAGTGATAAAATTCGATTACTCTTGCAACAGATATGTTTTTAATTTCTTAGGTCATAACGGTATAAATTTGTAACCATATAATATCGTTATTGAACAGTGACAATTGCAATACATCCATTGTCAATTTACACAGAAGCTGCCCCAATCCTGATTGTTCTTATGATCTGTGTCTCACTTGTTGCCGGGAACTAAGAAAAGGTTTGCAGCCTGGTGGCAATGAAGCAGAATCTTCTCATCAACAATTTGTTGAACGAGCGAATGGTCAAGGTACAGAAGTGAAGGGCAGAATTCCTGCACATGATGAGAGGTATGGTTGGGAGAGTGATGGGGCCCACCCGACAAATAATTATGCAGCTGATACCTGTGACTTTCCTGATTGGAGAGTGAATATGGATGGCAGCATCCCTTGCCCTCCAAAAGCACGTGGAGGTTGTGGTACTGAGACACTTGAACTAAGACGTATCTTTGAACCTAATTGGGTAGACCACCTGATCAAGAGTGCAGAGGACCTTACAATGAATTTTGGATCACCAGACATTGATTTTTCTCAGGGATGTTCATTGTGCCTTCCTACTGCTTCCACAGGAAGTGGAGAAAAACATTGTGAAGTAAGGCGGGCAGCTTTTAGGGAGAACAGTCATGATGACTTTCTCTACTGTCCAAATTCTGCTTGCTTGGGAGACAACGAAATTGAGCATTTTCAAATGCATTGGATGAGAGGTGAACCTGTCATAGTTAGAAATGTACTTGAGAAGACATCTGGTCTTAGTTGGGACCCAATGGTCATGTGGAGGGCTTTTAGAGGTGCAACAAAAGTACTAAAAGAAGATGCTTTGAGCGTTAAGGCCATTGATTGCTTCGATTGGTGTGAGGTATTTGTTTGGTTTTGGATTTATGTTTCAAGCTTTTCTATGTGCTTGCTTATATTTTTCTTGTCTTGGGATGTTCAGTATATTTCTTGAGTTTCCAATGTGCTTGATGCATAGCATCTTGGAAATATCATCATTTCAACAGAAAATATAACATGTTGAAACATCAGCAATGCTATCTTTGATTCTTTAGGTGGCTGATTGAACAGACAGTTCTCTTAAGCTTCTGCTCAAATGCAATCTTAAATGATCCTTGGACTGTATGTTTGCGTTTTAGGCAGTAATACAAGCTATTCTAGTTGGCTGTTTGGTTATCTTCATCTAAAAATCAAGTAAGCATGCATTTTCATTTTGTGTTGCAGGTTCAGATTAATATTTTCCAGTTTTTTAAGGGCTACTTACAAGGTCGAAGACATAAGAGTGGGTGGCCAGAGATGTTGAAGCTGAAGGACTGGCCTCCATCAAATTCGTTTGATGAGTGTTTGCCTAGGCATGGTGCTGAATTTATTGCTATGCTCCCTTATAGTGATTACACGAACCCAAAATCTGGTTTATTGAATCTCGCTACAAAGCTTCCTGATGTTTTGAAGCCAGACCTGGGACCAAAAACATACATCGCTTATGGGTCTTTGGAAGAACTTGGTAGAGGCAATTCGGTGACAAAGCTGCATTGTGACATTTCAGATGCGGTATACATTAATTCTTAAAATGCTTGTGCCTGTTCTATCTGGTCTTATGTATCTTAGCAATCCTCCTGAACTGTAACCACATTTTTTATGCTTCTTGACTGTCAACAAAGTCTTGTTGCATTTCAATCATAGAACACAGTTTTTAAATGCAGTTGCATTTCCTTGATTAGACTTTGATGGCATAAGTACCTACACATATGTATTGCTCTCTGGTAGATAGTCATTGTTGATTGAATACATATTGCTTCCACATACATAATCATTGTTGATTGAGACTTTACTACTCTTCCCTGAATAGAAATGTGAAGAATGACCTGCATTTTGATTTTGTATGAAGCCTTATACTAATGATACCCTTGGCATTGTAGTCCATGCTGTATCTGCTGGTGTTCCAAGGCAAAGGTCAACCCCCATGATTTACAGAACTATGTGGTGTTTCTGCTGGAAAGGATGGCTCTGTATAATGGTTTCTACTATGTTTTGGGTCTCATTTGAGTACTGATTTTGCTGAGTAGGTCCGTTTATTGGGGTATAGGAGATTAGGGGCCTGCTGTGTTTGATATATGTGGTTATTATCTTACTTGTATTAGGATTCTGTTCAAGGGTGTCCTAATTTCTTTCAAGATTAAGATTCTGCTGTCATTGTTTTGGCTCAATGATGATGTAGTAAAATTTTCTTCCTAATATGATTCACCAATACAACTTTCTCTTCTCATGTTATCAATTTAGCTTTAGGCTACTCTCTCTGCTCCACTAATCATGAAGTCATGATATTTTATTTTTTCTGTTTAGGTAAACGTATTAACACACACAGCCAAAGTGAATATTGCCCCATTGCAAAGCAAAATCATGAACAAATTGCAGAAGAAATATGAAGCTGAGGATTTGCTGGAGCTCTATGGTGGGGCACATGATGCATCGGACACAACTGGGAAAGAAACAACAGAACAATCTCAGAAAGATGAAACCATGGATTGTGAATATTCTGCAAAAGAGAACACTGTTGGGATTGACTCTTTGTTTCTAGGAAGCCTAAATGAGAAAGAAGAGAAACACAGTGAGCAAGAAGATAGGAGGACCTTGCCATTATTAGATTCCATGGGTTTAGGAACTATGAGTTCAGATAGAGATTACATTCTGGAGGATCTTGCCCTTGAAAGTACAGTGATGGTGAATTGTGAAAAGCAATCTGTTGGAGATTTGAATACGGAGTTTCAGATTTGTGACCTTGAAAAGCATGAATCCAACTTGTCATTGCTAGAAAAAGATTGTGGGATCACACATGTATTGGTTAAGAAACAGGCCGAGTTGAAAAGATGTTCACTACAGTTTGGTGGCTCTGTTGAAGATAGCTTGTTACATGAAAGTATTAATCTAGAAAAAACCCCACCAAATGGTCATGGAATTGGAAATTTTTTGGGTATGAGTGGTAAAGAAGACAGATATTACTCCATGAACAATCAACCTGATACATGCACCAGCTATATTGACGGGAGTTCATCCATTGTGCGAAACTGCATGAATGGGGAGCTAAACATACAGGGAATTGAACAACCGGGATTCAAAGAATTTTCCTCTTTCATATGCAGGGAAGTTGACAAGAGGAATTTCTCTTTATCTGGTGAGATAAATGTAGATGCCGACTGTCTTGCTACCAAAGACTTGTGTTGTCCTCATCAGCTTGGTGCTGAAAATGGAATAGCTAAAACAGATTCATTTAATCAAGAATATTCTCAACCTCCTAATGTAGCGTTGAAAAACAATCTTAACAATGAAGATGTTCTAGATGTGATTTTCTTAGGCACCGAACGAGATTATGAACCAGAGTTGATGAAGTCAGACCTAGATGAGAAGGGCACAAGGTTCAACTATGCTGTCAACTGCAGGGATGTTACTGAGAGAAATTTCTCCTTACCAGACCGAATGGATTTCAACCCCCACTGTCTTGACACTGAAGAGTTATGTTGTGCTGATCGACTTGATGTTCAGGATGAAATAGTCGAGAGAGACTCAGCACACAAGCAAGAATACGACCAGCCACCTAATTTGTTAGGTACAAGTATGCTTATAAGTGGGAAAGATGGTTTGCAGGGAATGTTTTCAGGCAATTGCTGGGAGAGTGGTCCAAAGCCAGATACAAGAGTGCTAGATGTGGGCCCTAACTGCTTTGCCAAAAGCAGGGATGTTTCTGAAAAGGATCTATTCTTACCAGAGGAGAGGGATAGAGATCCAAATTGTCCTGCTGCTGAAGAGTTTTGGTCTGGTAATGGATTTGATGCCAAAAATGCAAGAACTGAGAGAGGTCTGTGCAATCAAGAATATTTTCATCTTTCTAATGAAAAAGCAGAGATGAGGTTTGTCAGTGAAAAGAGTCCTTTGGAAGCAACCTTTTCAGGAAATGAAGCAAATCATTCAGAATCAATGAAGCCTGGTTCTTCCAATGTTAGAGATTCCGTTCAAAGCAATGACCATTCAGAGGTTGCATATGGAGGTGCTGTTTGGGACATTTTCCGTAGGCAGGATGTACCCAAGTTAATTGAATTCTTGCGGAAGCATCAGAAAGAATTTCGCCATATCAATAATCTTCCTGTGGATTCGGTGTGTGTCTCAAAATTTCTAACTTCACAATCCTTATAATGGAAGGTTCCTAACTTTTCTGCTACACTTGCTCAGGTTATTCATCCCATTCATGACCAGACCCTTTATCTGACTGAGAGGCATAAGAAGCAACTGAAGGAGGAGTACAGTAAGAAACTATTTGTTGTCATTTGTTCTATCCTTGTACCATTCAAGCATCTGGTGATGTGTAACTATGAATCATTCTCAGATGTTGAACCTTGGACATTTGAGCAATACCTTGGTGAGGCTGTGTTCATTCCTGCAGGATGCCCACACCAAGTGAGAAATAGACAGGTGAGACTCCTATCTCTACCATACCTCGTAATAATTCTTTAATTTAATGCTATGCTGTTCTTTTGTAGTCATGCATCAAAGTGGCCCTCGACTTTGTATCCCCCGACAATGTTCAAGAATGTATCCGGTTGACTGAGGAGTTCCGCCTGCTTCCAAAAGACCATAGGGCTAAGGAAGATAAATTGGAGGTGCATTTTTTTTAGATCCCTTATCTTACAATTGTATAGGAATCTAGCTTCTAATGGTAATGCCATGTGTGACAGTGCTAATACCACTGAAATTTATTTGCTAGGCTGAAAGCTTAAAACAGCTCAAACTTTCAGCCAATGAAAGTAATCTCTTAAATTAGGTTATGCAACGATGGGAGTTTATCTCAATCTGAGTTTGATACATTTTCATTACTCTATGAGGCCCAACACTAGGTGGTCGTTTCAAGCCAACTTTTGTTTGCCTACTTGGACATAGTGCACCCTGGTAAGTGGTAACCGAAGAATGAACTGTTCATGGTGAATAGAAACTATGTTTTACTTAGACACAAACAACGGCTCTTCCCATGTTTTTAAATTGACATGTGAAATGTCATCAGTTTCACTGAACTGAGAAACACAATAATTAAGGACTTATGATAAGCTTGGGTGATTGTTGTTGGTATAGAATATCGGACATCTTTTGGACTAGGGAAATGCTCTGTGACTAGATATACATCCCAGAAAAGAGCGAGTAGGTTTGATAAATGAATGGTTATGGTTACACTAATGAAGCGATGTAAAGGGATGTTTCTAACTCTCCAGAGGTTTCTATCTGTTTATAGGTAAAGAAGATGGCATTATACGCTGTAAATGTTGCTGTAGATGAAGCGAAAAATCTGATCTCAAAGCTTGAGTAAGATTAATTTCACTCAGCCTTTATCTCCTGCCAATAATTTATCATTCTTTACGTATCATTCTTGAATGTCCATTTATTTTTTAAGTAGCCACACTAAATCTGTGCCTTTAACTGCTGTTATTGTACCACTGATTTATTATATTTGAGTCATTGCATATCAAGATAGGTTGTGTGTTTCTATGAAAATTTAGCTGTAGAGCCACTTTGAGCTAACACAGGCTTCCTCTGATTCAAAATCACATGGTTTACCCATTTGATTACTTTTTGGTTATACCCTTCGCGAGCTGTCTATTTTAGTTTTTTCCCCTTCTGCAAAAAATGTGTGCAAATGGGTGGTTTCAGTTGGGTGACCTGCCTGGACCCATTACTCTTATGTTCCATTGAAATGGGCTCTAGGTGGGGTTGGAGCAAGGATGACAGAAACCGAGTCGGGTTTGATTCTATCTTACATTCTTGAATATACATGATCTAAGTCTGTTAAAACAACGGCAGAATGTTGTGGGTAACAGTAACTGTCATCTTCAGGGTGTCACTACTGTTTTTTGTGAATATTTTCACAAAATATAATGCAATCTTAATGAGCCTTTGCCACTCATGAACTTCTAATACTTCTCAATCACCCTGCAGTTCAACAAATGTAGGCAAGGAAGACCAGCACCAGAACCAGGACCAGGACCAGGACCAAGACCAGAACCAGAACCAAGACCAGAACCAGAACCAGCTGCTGTAACCGAGAGAATTTGGCAACAGCCGGAGAAGTGTATAAGGGTGTAGTTTTTGTGAATGGGTCTATATATTGAAGGCACTCATGTACATAAAGTTTATAAGGGGGATCTGCAAAATTTGAATAGGGTAGGACTCAGTTTTATGGCATTTGTAGTGTTTGGAAAGTAGGAAAGACAGCCTGTTGTGGCAGTTTGTTGTAATGTACTGAGAACTCTCTGTGTTGTGGTTTTTGACATTTTGTTGGAGGGAATGTGCAATCTAAGTTTTCACCCATCTTCACCATCTTCCCTTCAATTTTTCCGTCTCTGAAAATAGATTCTCGAAGTTTAGTAGGATTGAGATTTTCATTGTTTGATCAATTTTTTGTTTTTTTGTTTTTTTTTTTTTGGCTGAGATATTTTTGCATTTTACACTACTCAATAATTTTTTTCATATTTAAGAAGACATATTAAAAAATGATTTTTTTTGTATTTAATTTATACAAAAATATATAAAGAAATCAATATAATTAAAATTATTTAAAAATTTATATATCTATAAATTATTTAATTTTTATATGATAAAATGAATATTAAAAATATATTAACATTAATTTATTAATTTAAAGTCTGTTATTCTATTATGAAAAAAAAATTCAAAATTTTTCTTTTAATATTTTAGTAATTTTCCAAAGCACTCCTTCATTTTGCCATCTTAAACCCAGAAGCACTGAGCTCTGCCCACTTCCTCTTCCAAACCCATAAACCCTCCTAAAACCTCAATCTCAGCTACACCTGTCTCTCCCTCGTGTCCAACTCATAAACCACGTTAAAACCCAAATTTCAAACCCCATCTTCAAAACCCTGATCCAATCACCATGGCTCTCTCCAAAGCCAGCTTCTTCACGCAGCTCAAAACCCTAACCAAACCGCATCTCCACCACCCACCACCACCGCCGTTGCTCTCCCTCCGCCACCTGTCCTTCGCCACCCCAGAAGAGGCTGCTGCTGAGCGGCGCCGCAGGAAACGCCGCCTCCGCATCGAACCACCGCTATCCTCACTCCGCCACCAACAAGCCCAACAAGCCCAACCCCGCCAAAACCCTAACCCTAATCATAACCCTAACGCCCCCAAGCTCCCAGAACCGGTCTCCGCTCTCTCCGGAAACCGCCTCAACCTCCACAACCGTATCCTCGGTCTCATTCGCGTCAACGATCTGGATGAAGCTGCCCTCCTCACTCGCCACTCCATTTACTCCAATTGCCGCCCCACCATTTTCACCGTCAACTCTGTCCTTGCGGCCCTCCTCCGCCAGTCCCGCTATTCCGACCTCCTCTCCCTCCACCGCTTCATCACCCAGGCTGGGGTTGCCGCAAATGTTGTCACCCATAACCTTCTCATTAACGCCTATCTCGATTGCCGCAAAACCGACACCGCCCTAGAACACTACAAACAATTGATCAACGACGCCCCATTCAATCCCTCGCCCACCACCTACCGAATCCTAATCAAAGGGCTTGTTGACAATGGCAAGGTTGAGCGGGCTCTGGAGCTCAAGGAGGAAATGTTGGGCAAGGGTTTTGCAGCGGACCCGGTTGTGTACAGTTATTTGATGTTGGGCCATGTGAGGAACTTGAATGCGGATGGGGTTTTTGAATTATATGAAGAATTGAAGGAGAAGTTGGGCGATGTGGATGATGGGGTAGTGGTTGGGAGCTTGATGAAGGGGTATTTCTTGAGGGGCATGGAGAAGGAGGCGATGCAGTGTTATGCAGAGGCAGTTGGAGAGGGTTCTAAGATTAGAATGAGTGCAGTTGCTTTCAATTCGGTGTTGGATGCGTTGAGTAAGAATGGGAAGTTTGATGAAGCAATGTTGCTGTTTGAAAGGATGATGGCAGAGCATAACCCTCCAAGGCGGCTGTCCGTGAATCTTGGGAGTTTTAATGTGATGGTGGATGGCTTTTGCACAGCAGGGAGGTTTAAGGATGCTATTGAGGTCTTCAGGAAGATGGGTGAGAAGAGGTGTAGCCCAGACACGTTATCATACAATAATTTGATTGAACAATTATGTAACAATGGGATGTTGGCAGAGGCCGAGGAACTTTATGGAGAAATGGCAAATAAAGGAGTGAACCCAGATGAGTTTACTTATGTGTTGTTGATGGATACTTGCTTTAAGGAGAATAGCACAGATGATGCAGCTGGGTATTTTAGAAAAATGGTTGAAACTGGGTTGAGACCAAACCTGGCAGTTTATAGTAAGTTGGTTGATGGGTTGGTTAAAGTGGGCAAAATTGATGAGGCAAAGTCTTTTTATGATTTGATGGTGAAAAAGCTTAAGATGGATGAAGCAAGCTATAAGTTTATGATGAAGGCATTGTTTGAGGTTGGGAAGCATGATGATGTACTTAAAATGATTGGAGATATGCTGGATGATGATGCTTCTGAGTTTACTACAGATTTGCAAGAATTTGTTAAGGAAGAATTGAGGAAGGAAGGTAGGGAGGAGGATGTGGTGAAGCTTATGGAGGATAAGGAAAGGGAGAAGGCTGAAGCTCAAGCTAAGGAGGCTGCAGCTACAGAGGCAGCCAAGGCCAGTGCCAAGGCTGCTGTTTCTTCTTTATTGCCATCTAAATTATTTGGGTCTAAAGACACCGAGAATGAGCCTGATGTTGTCATTGGAAATACAGTTGAGGCTATTTCTGTGAATGAAGAAGTGGAGGATGTGGAACAAGAAAGCATTGGTGATTCTCCTGCAGAGTCTGGTTCAGAAGAAGCAACTAAAGCCCATAATTCAGCTGATTTAGATGTTAAGAGCGATGACAGGGCTGAGCAGGTAACAGCTTAAATGCACAATTCTTTGGTGGTAGACTTGTGGGAAAAGGGTAAAAAATAGTTTGAAGTATGAGCCTCTAATGTCTTTTGTTGTGTAATTAAAGAATGTTGGAAATCTTGATGATTTCTTCTTCTTTAGTTCATCTTCTAGGTAATAGCGGTTTATCCATTGAATCTTCTTTTGGAACCAGCAAGTTCCTATTGTACCGGAGTATGTGAACTCCCACCATAAAAGCAAGTATTGGAGTTCTAATATTATGTTTTTCTTCCTTTTTTTTTTTTTTTAATTGTTATACTTGAGTCCTCTAGTATTGATTTCATTTCCCTTGTTGTTTTCTTTTTATATACAAACGCAAATTGAATTAAAAAATGTCAAAAACAGGGGCACACCCTAAGTATACAGATGGTATACAACAAGAGCGCAACCAGGCTGCAGAAAAGAAAGAAAAGACCTAGAGAGAGAGAAGGCTAGCCACAATGAAGACCATAAAAAAATTTAGAAAAAGGGGACTGTCTAACTCCAGACCACTTTAATAGTGATCAGATAAAGAGATTCCTCAAATTTTGGTTTGACAACTCTTTCTCTTGGAAAGTCCTTCAGTTTCACTCTCCCCAAATACACCAAAAATGACAAATGGTAGCCAATCTCCATTTGTCCTAGTCCCTTAACTTTCCATTCTAGAAGAAGATTTATCATTGAAGTCAGGAACACCCACACTAGTCTGAAAGATGTTAACAGCGAAGTCCAAAGCTCCCTTGCCTTATCACTATGAATCAAAATGTGGTCAGCCAATTTTTCACTGTTTTTACAAAGGCTACACCTATTGACCTTGGACCATCCCCTCTTCGTTAACATGTCTACTGTTAAGATTTTTCCCTAAACTGCTTCCCAAGCAAAAAAAACTAGTTCTAAGAGGTGCACATGAACCCCAAATCTCTTTGGCTGGGAATAATAAATTGTTTTCAGTCCTTAAAGACTTATAATATGATTTGACAGTAAACTTTCCCCACCCATCATTCTTCCATACTAAGGAATCCTCCCCTTCTTGAACCTTTAATGCAGAAATATGTTCCAAAAAATGAGTCACCTCCTCCAATTCCCAATCTTGGAAAGATCTTCTAAAATGCTCCCCCAACAACAGCCTCCATCCCCTTGCCTCCCCCACAGGCCTGCCACAGTATCATATTTGTGGGCTGCAAGCCTGAAAAAGAGTAGGAAAAACATTCTGCAACTTAGAATCCCCAACCTAAGTGTCCCACCAATTACTCGTGTGTCTACCATTTCCAATATGGATACTTGTGTGTCTACTATTTCTCTTGATGTTTCCACATACTGTTTGCTTGAATAAAGCTAATATGAATAGTTTCCTGTAGATGGGCATGAACTATTCATAAATCTTAACTGTTTTTGTTATGTTGATATTGTGAGTGTTAGCAGGGATAGAATTTGTTAATCTCTTGCCCATGTTGGAGAATATGCATGTGACTAGTTGTATGAACTCTAAGATTGTCTACTAAACCATGAATATATACTATTTAGTTCTTTGAAATGTTATAGCTTATCACAATCATGTAAGCAAAATGTACAAGTCTACCTCTGATCAGGATTGGTAATTATTGATGTTTACTGCCAAGGAGTAACTCCTGCTGTGTTTCTTCTGTTTGGATGATTGGGGAGTCTCCCTAGAGCTATGTCTGGTGTCCGCTTTGTGGGGTTGAGGGGTGTGGTGGGTTTTGCAGGTGGGGACTACATTGCTTCTAGGCTCTTTATAATAGGCATTTAAAACATTGTACTAGATTTGAAATGCTCGAATATGCTAGATGTTGAAAGAGCAGATTATAGGAGCCACAAAGAATCGGTCTGCACCTAGATGCCATGCAGGCATTGCATGCTTGTGAAGCAAAGAAAAAGGGGCCAACAGGATACGTTGAACTTGAGCAAAAGAGCACAGGCTGGAGCAAGATCTGTAATGAGATGAGACAAATTTAGAGAGTTAAGCAAAGCTATAGAGGATGTAAAGTTTGAAGATGGTTTCTTACTGGTGAAATGGTGCATGAAAGAAATTAAATATCAAAGAGCTTCCTTAGGGAACAGCTGATTGCTAGAAGTAGCACCTCTGTGATGCTGCTGCTGCTGAACTTTCTAGCATTGTAGGGAAACGAGCTTTCAAAAATCTTCCAACAAGCTAGATGGGGAACTCCAATGCCACCACTACAGGATCTAGCTTTTCTTAAAGGTGAGAAGTGTTGTAACCTATTGTCTGTGCTTGGTTTGTTGAGTTCAGAATTGCCTCTTCTCTAGTTGCATACACTTTCTTCTACCCATGTAGGTCAATAATTCTCATTGTGAAAGATGGCTAATTAGATTAAGTAAATTAACTAAGATTGGGGGGGGGGTGTTGTTGTTGGTGTTGTGAATTATGTGTTTAAAAACTTTTTCAAACTGAACAAACAATAACTAAGAAGATGAGAAATTAGATGCAAGACAATAATAAAGAGATAAAGAGAAGAAATGGAGTGGTTTGGTAAGCCGCCTACACCCATTCTTCTCAAGCTCTTAATAGAGTGAGGGTTTCACTATCTTTAAGACTTTTTAAATCAAAGTCTTCAAACTTCTTACACATGGATTCCAAGGTTCTAATGAACCTTCACACTCACTTCAAGTACTCAACCTATTTGAAGACTTTTCTCACACAAGGAGTAAATGAGAAGAAATTTAAAGCTTCCAATCCTAGAAACAGTTTTAGCTCACAATACAAGTAGAAGCAAGGATGGATTTGAAGGTGTACAAAAGAATATGCAAGTTTGGAATTCAATGCACTTTGAAGTAGAACTTTGAATAAGAGAAAGAATGTTTTTCCAATTGAGTGTGGTTGTTTTTTGTTCATAAATGCTTTAAAACTCTTCAATTTATAAGTTTCTACCTCGAGAACCTTAAAAGCCACAAAAAGACCTTGATTGGTCGAACATTGATTTGACTAGTTCACTCATTGTTAGGCATTAAATGCTCTACAAGTTCGTTGGGGTTCTGAACTCAATAGTTGATGTGATTGGCCCTCGATCACTCGAGGCTCTGACTTAAATTGTTTATGTGCTACTGGAGAAGAGAGGATGAAAATGTACCCTTGAATGGTTGAGCCCAATTAGCTCAATCGGTTCTTGACCCTGTCAACCAGTTGCACTATAAAGTGCTAAAAATGACTCAATTTGAGGTTTGGAACTTTCAACAACTTGGCTAACCATTCATAAAATCTTTTAGAATAAGTTTAAAAAAAAATTAGCTCAAAGTTTCAAATTAAAACAAAGATCCATCCAATTCTTTAATAAAAAAAATCCTTTTAAGCTTAAGGATGAAAACTAAACCTTTAAGTGCATGAAAAATAGTTTAGATTTTAAGTGCACCTACAAATACCATCTTACTATGTATCCTAGGTCACTTAAGGTCTTCGAGGTCCCAAGTCTTCACAAAATTAATCTTCTTCCATAGTTGCTTGAGTTTTCTTTAAAATTTACAATTAAACTTAAAAAATTCAACTTGACTTGAACCATTAGTACATTAACCTTGTTTTGTAAATATCAAAACTTAGTAGGAGAACCCTAGACTAACTCTCATGTTAACTCATTCCCATCTAGTTTAGTCACTTCCCTTTCTACTATTCTCCTTGGTTATCATGGTTGCTTTATTTCTGCTATGTAAGAACATTGTTTGCATCTGTTCATTCATTGATTTTTATCTGCGATTAGACTGCACTTTCAGAAATTTCAACATATGAATTAAGATTTTAGTTGGGTTTTCCCCAGTTTAGTGTGACCTGCTGTCCAATTCTTCAGCTAATTAAGAAGAGAAGCCAACTTGACATTAATAAAAAAATAAAAATAAAAAAGGATTCAAAACTCTTCCCACCAAAGTTGTTCTTTATATCAAGGTGGGTACCATAGCAGTGAAATGGGATCATTCTGCAGCGTGAAGCAATCCATCTGGCTGTCCACAAGCTTTCCACATTATGATTTCCAAATCCTACAGCTGCCAACTTTTACAACTGGATTTAGGTCTCTCTTGGACTTTTCCTATTAGTCTAAATTACTGGTGGGCTGCCAAGACTTAAGAGAGATGATGATTTTTTATTCTGTGGGTGCCTTTGAACTGATCTTCAGTTTATATCAGGTAAAGTAAAAGACCAAGCACATCAATGGCAAATAGTAGTACCCAGGGTAACTATAGTATAGTTTTATAGTATAGTTCCGGAGCAAAAGGCTATGGCAAGGAAGAAAAGCTGCTTATTTTACAATTTATAGAAGCTAAATCCTCCATTGTCGATATATAATTTTGAGTGTTCCCAACACTTTCATCCATTAAAACATACCGGAAAAAGTTGGCACAGGTACAACACACAAGGGTAAGGGGGCAGGACCTCAAAACACACAACAAATGAAAAATGCCATCAAAATCACCTGTGTTAGCTACAGAGGTTGGGTATGCACACACCAGCATCTTGATTCTGCTGTTCCTTCCATATCCTTCCTGTAACTCTCAGCTTCAGCTCCTTCCTGTCCCCACCGGAGAAGAAAAGTGCCATGTTTCTTTGGATAATGAGACCATCATGGCTGTCCCTGACCTTTCTATGGCTATCCCGGATGCTCCTTGGAGTACCCTCCCATATGAGTTTCCTTCCATTTGCACCAACCTCCAGGCTGTAACCATAGTTCCGTGCTTCATTCTCATCACCCATGAAACGAAGGAATGCCATATATACAGGGGACATGCCGAGTTGAAAGGCTTCGAAGTGAAGGCAAAAATATTGACCAAAACAATGGAAGACCTGAACAAACAAGTAGGGAAGCCAGTAAAATAAGGGTGTGTAGCAGCAGTTAGAGGTTGATGCACAAGCCACTAATGAAAATTAATTAAGATGATAGCAACAGGTTGAATTGCTTGAATTTTCAATGGTCCACTGGACGATCCAGCAACATCTTTGGTGTAACTACTTGCTATCAGATAGATCTGGTGACCAAATGCATGCGATCCTGAATATGTGCTGCACTGGATCATACTCAAAAAGTATGTTCAGTAGGATCACTAGGATGAAGTGTAGCCACACGGAAACCAAATTTCATTCCTTTTTGGCCTCAATGACATTAGCAATTTCAATTCCCAAGTAGGACTAGATATTCATTCCGACACCACGGAAAACAAACCTAGAATGGTTTTATTTCCACATGGTTTGAAATGTTCCCTTAGAAAATGGCACATCCATGAGACACACCTGCTAGTAATTTGTGCTCCAAAACACACCCATTATGGAAGGTCAAGTGTACCAAGGCAAGTTATATAATTTCTAATTTCTATACTTGGAGAGAAAACAAATCCAATTTGAAAATTTTAAAAAGTGATACTGCACTTACTGTTAGCATCCAGGTAGCATTTTCTACTTCCCGGGGATTGGATTTTACATATCGATGGTTAAATGTACATCCAGTGTGCATGTCCACCTTGTGATCATCCCTGAGATGGGAAACTAAGAAAGGAATGTCCCCAACAACAGAGCACTCGGATCCAGCATATGGGCAATTGTATGGTCTGAAGTTGCATACTGCCTCATGCTTGAGTTTGCTGTAATAAGGAAATATCTCCGGGCAGCCCAAGGAGTAATACTTGCAAGGCAATTCAAGAGATTCAGCCACCTTCTCCAGTGCTAAGCACCTAATATCTCCAAGCTCCTGTCTACAAGTAGGGCACCTATTGTGAACCCTTGTTTTACAGGTAGAGCACAGGGTGTGTCCATTGTGGCACTGCAAAGAAGTCAACTTGTTAAAAACCACGGCTCAATTTTTATGCCTTAAAAGCAAATATAAACAATTAAAAAGAGAGTCGAGGAAAAACTCATTTTTGATCTGTTTCTGAACCATACCAGGCAGTAGAGACCAGACTTTGCAATCAAACATCTTATTTGATGCGAAGGGACAAGCCAAGGACCAAACAAATAGAGGAGAAAACAAAGTGTTGAGGAGAAGATGCCACAGAAATCAAAAGAAAGTGAAAAGGTGTGAGTCACTTGAATTTCTTAAATAGCTAAAAACAGGTGTCTTACCTATTATGGCTCTTCATGATGATTTATTCTTTTGGTGAGACTCTAGGTTGTGATAAGCATACATGATTAATCATCTTTCCATGGAAGAAAAAACATCTAGCTGGAATACGTTGACAATGGAAAGGAAGCAATCAAAAGGAAGAACAGCCATTCAACAGTTCCACCCGACAAATCCAATGCAAGGTATAGCAAAATATAACAATCACAAAGGAAACAAGTTATTATGTGATCTACCAGTAAGTAAGAGAGACCAGAGAACATGGGAGTACACTATTGAAGAGCTGCTTGGAACACTAGTCTATTCGTAATAAGCAGAAATAGTGAAATAGTTCCAATTAAGTTATAAGATGGTTCAAAACCTCATAAAACTAGATAAGAACTTCCAGTTATCTTCTAGTTTTAGCAGAAACTAGAGGAATCAGTCTTCCAACTATAAATAACTGTGAAAAACCTTAAGATTTCAGATAATCAATAGTAAGAATCCCAGATAGAGATGGTGTTAAAATATGCCAACAAGTCTAATTATAAGAATATTCACATACTCCAACATAACTTGTCAAGCATCTGATACTCATAAACTGTTTTAATTTCATACTATAAATGATAATAAAAAAATGCACTAGCATCTCTCTCTAAACTTCATAAAGCTGCAGATAACAATAGGAAAATTAAAGATGATTGAATTAAAATTATGGGAGCAATAGCCTAACAGGAGAACGTATAATTCTTAAAGAATGGATTAAAGATCAGTCTTGTGTGTAACAATATCCTTTGTTTCTGAAGCTCTGGATGGATGGGGCAAAGTGCTTTCAAGATTATCCACTGTGATGTTATTTGATACAATCAAGGCAAGAAGACCAGCAGAATTGTTTATGATAAGTTTTGGTATCATACTATCATGGAGTTTCTTCTAGAGACAATTCAACATAATTCTTCTTAACGCATTACAATATAGGAGTTTAAAGGGTTCTCCCCATCATGAAAGTAGTCACTTCAAATTGACAACCAATTCGAATCAGCTCCAATATCAAATCAAGCAATCCACAAAAGACCCAAGTGCCATTCCATCCATATACCAAAATAAACCTTCAAATCCATTTGAAGAAATCATTTCATCCAAAACCCACTTGTAAAAACACATCAAACTCAACAAAAAAAACATACCAAAAAATAATCCATCAACCCCAAAAACCCCAAATCAATCCCTTGTTGATTGATTGATTGATTGCAATGGTATTACACAGGCTTATCATTTTGTCGCCCTAGAAAATGAAACGCCCAAGTTCTCAATTGAGTGGAGATTTCAAAACATTGAAAAACCTAATACCCCAAATTCCAATATTTTTTGTTCCTTCTCCCACAATTCTCATCAACCAAACGGAGAATGACGAACGTATCAAATTCTCTATTGATGGGAGATTTCAATTTTCTTGCTTCCCAAACAATGCCCAAAACTCCAAAATTTCCCTTTTTCCCATACTTTCCTACCAATCAAATAGACAATAACCAATCCAAGAAACCACCTAAAGAGGAGAAGAAATGCGCACATATACACACTCACCTGGTGGATTGGTGGGTACATGGAATTGGTGCACACGGGGCACTCAAGCAATTCATGAACGCTGGTCGCCGGAGCAGTCGCCGGAGGAACGACGCCGTTTTGAAGAGGCTTCGACGAGAACTGATGAACCACATGATTGTGATTGAGATTGTGATGATGGTGATGAAGGTGGTGGATCTCCTCCTCTTCCATGCCATCCGATGACGATACACACTCGATATTATCCAAGTCCATTAACACACGCCCAGAACCCCTCTAGAAATTTCAAAAAAAAAAAAAAATTCCCACAATTTTCAATATCTTCTTCTCTCTCTGCAATTTTTCAGTCGGTTTCTCGCGTTCTTTTAGGAGAGAGAAAATGAGAAAATGAGATAGATAGAGGAAGATGGAGAGAGAGGGTGGATGGATTCCGGAGAACCAAACAGCCCCTCAAAAGGAGGTTCTTTTCTTCCTTCTTCTCTCTATCTGTTTTTGTTTTCTTTTTCCCTTCGTTTCTTTTTCTTCTCTTTTCTATAACTTTCTCCCTCTCTCTCTCTTCAGAGAAGCGCGGAAGAGAGAGAGAGAGTGTTAACGACACCCTTAATGTCTTGAGTGGGACCGAGATCCAACGGCTATGTAATTTTTGACTGTTTTTCAATTTTTAGAAAATGCCAAACATAGGAAAAATTTTCAATTACTACTTTTTTTTTTGGAAAAAATTACAATCCTAGTGATTAATTCAACAGTTGAACGCTCATCATACGAAGCTAAAGAAATTTCACACATCAAAATACATTGATTTAAGTGGATTATTTTTTTTCTTCTAAAAGTTTATTGCTTTAATTTGGTTGAAAGAAGGTTTAATAGGTTGAATAGGAATTGAAACAAAATAAATTAGCTTTTTCTTAGATTATGAAGATATTATTATTGTTTAACATTAATCATATAATGTAGAAATAGGTTCTTCACTAAGAGTTGGATAATTTTACTTCTCATGAAAGCCTCTTTTAGCATGCACAAGACTGACCCATTCTCACATTAATGATCTGTACCATCCAATCTAGAGCTTCAAAGTAAATAAAACTGGCATAACCATTTAACATTTTATTTTATTTTCCTAGACATGGTTGTAGCTCAAAGTGTTTACACACAAAAGGGCATGGATGATGCCACATTGTGTGTCAACAAATTCTATAGAGGAAGGAGAATGATGTCACATGGGCTATATAATTGCTTTGGGAAAGGCTTTCACTCCCCCCCTCTCCACATGTGCCTCTGCCCTTTTGCCCTTCCTTCCCCTTGCCCATGATTGGACACTCCAACATATTCCCAACACTTCTCCACCTTCACAAGGATAATTTTTACATATGCTTCTGCTCTTGGTGGTTGCTTCCATAATCTCATGATGTTGATGCCCTGCCAAACCTAAAAAGCCCCCCAACATTCGCATTTGCTGAAAAAACAACAAAAGCCCTCCTCCCCCTCCAAGGCTGGTGAAACCCCAGGATAAACTAGAGGTGTCGACTTCGAGCCTTCCAAATATTTATTTAAGTAATGTAAGATAAAAGGGTATACCCACATCACCCATAGCGCTTCAATACAATTGAGATCAATGCCTCCCTGTCGGTGTGGGGAAAACAAATCAGAGGAGCAAAACAAGAGGTGGATTCATTGTCTCTGGTGTTCATCAATCCCCATCACTCAATTTTTAGCTGATGATTCATGGGGGTTTTGAGATATAAGTTTTTATGAACATTTGGGAATCCATCTTAAGGCACTCAATTCTGTTGATCAAATTAACAATCTGCATCACTAAATTGTGGAAAAGGGGTACATGGGTTGCTGCACAATTGAATGATACACTGAAAACTTTCAAGAATTGTAGCATGGTTGCCAATTAAATCGTTCAAAAATTATGGTTTTCTGCTTAAACTTATTATGTACAAGTGTGAGAACAGGAATTGATCTCCACCATGAGGTTTACATGCTGGCGACAATGGAAGGAATTTCTGCCTCTGCCTCGGCTTCACCATCAGAAGAGCCCTCCATGGGTGTTTCTGTCTCCTTTAATTTGTGTTGTGAAAGATAGCAGTCCAGTGCACCCTTTCCGTAAAGTATTTTGGCTCCAAATCCGTGTCCATCAGAGCCAACAGCCTCATCATCAACAACTACAGCATCAATGATATCATTTCCTGTTCTCACATCTGGGATCTGCAATAGAAACAGGATTCATCAAGTGTTACTATGGAAATTGCAATATTTCATCCATTTTTGTGGCCTCACATGCAGCAATAAGTAAATTTTGGACCATTCAAGGAGGAAAAAGGACGTGACTAGTGCTGGTAAAAATGCTTCTTGAAGCATATGTATCATCAGCCACTCAGTTGATTCATACAGGCAAAAGCTTGTAGGGTTCCAGCTTTATATCAAATAAGAAAAAGTCACATACCTCATACATCGCATCCATCAAAATATTCTCTAATATGGACCTTAAGCCTCGAGCGCCCGTGTTTTTGGACATTGCCTTTCTAGAAATTAATCTCAGAGCATTTTTTGTGAAATGCAGCTTGACCTGAGAGAATGAGAATAGCAAAATCAGTATGGATTAAGGATAGTTGCATGGACGGATAATACAAGCCCACTAAGTATCTGGGAATAAAATTAAAAAATGGATTCCTAAGGATAAAGATATAGTTTGAGAAAAGAAACTTACTCCATTCATTTGGAACATCTTCTTGTACTGCTTCCCCAGAGCATTTTTCGGTTCTGTTAGGACCTACAAAATAAATCATTATTACTAAGTTGGACAAGATGTTGTGTTATCAGAGACAATTGAAAGCCACCAAGAAACACAGAATAAGTTTAGAATGGTGGCATTTGCAGGAGGAGGACTAGCAGGCTAATTCCATCAACTAGATATTTTTTTCCCACCAAAGACCCCTCCATGGGGGACAAGGGGTAGAAGTATTTGAAAGTTTAGACATATCTGTCAGAATTTCCTTTAGAAGACACATGATCAAAACAATTCATATTAAATCATATTACCTCAACAAGTTGGTTCTCAGTGAGAGCTGACAAACTAACAAGGATTGGAAATCGCCCAACAAATTCAGGTATTAAACCGTATGAAATAAGATCACTGCTTTCAACCTGCAAAACATGTTAAGAGTTCATATAGGGTGTGAATGTCTAATGGGCTTCAAGGGGAAGAAAGAAATTAGGGTGTTCTACAAAGAGGGCTATGAACTGTTACTTGTCAGTTGAAGTCGATGTGCACTTACAGTCTCCAATAATGATGATGCCACAGCAGCCTCTGTCGGACCACCAGTTCTCATGTTTGCACGTACTGGTGCACCAAACCCAATAGAAGAATCTTGGCGTCTGAAATGAATGTAGAACACGTCAAGTTGCAGAATAACTCCGCATGGATACCATTAAGAGGGAAAAAGATTTGTAATTTTCATAATGATACCACCTTTCAGAGATTGTTTTCTCTAGATCAATGAAGGCACCCCCACATATGAAGAGAATGTCCTTTGTGTCAATCTGTGAAAAGGAATAAACAACAAAAAGCTGATCTTAAAGAGAGAGCAACACAAGTAAATTGAAAGTGCTAGCTAGTGAAGCTGGAACAGTCTCCGATGGTTTTTTACCAAGACCTGGAATTGAATCTTAATATCATTAGAATTTTGGTCTTTGGGTCTAAGAGAGGGATAAATTCCATTTTTGTAGAGCCCATGGCCCAGTTGGGCTTCTAAAAGGATATCAAAATGAAAAAAATGGGACAAATGCAAATTCATTCAAAGCATGAGGATTCCAAGGGGATGCCAACCAAGTAAGATGTGAGTTTCAATAACTAAAAAGTTGTAAGGAAAAAAAAAATGCATGTTTTCTTTTCCTTCGATCATTGATATTGAGTGAATTAGCAATGAAAATAAAAAATAATGAGAAAAAACCAACAATTCCTATCTCTTATGCTTGTGTTATGCTTGACCTTATGTATCTGTGTGCATGAATGTGTGTGTGTGTGTATCCCATTTCTCAAACCCTTAAAATTAAGATATTGATGTAAGTCATTGCCTGATAATCAAATCATCGCAGTATTTGATACCTCTAAAACCATTAAACTTGGGGACTATGGTTTCCCAAGAAGTACTTCAGAGAGGATTCCAATTGTGACTTTCTACTTTAATACAGACAATAAAAAAATTATTGGCTTTCAAGCTAAGTAAACCACAAAAATAGAGGAGAGAAATGCAGGCCACAAAACAAAAGAAGATGTGCTAAGGCCTATTTGGCAACAGTTTCAAAAATAATTATCAAAAAACAGTTCTTAAAAATAGTCCTCAATTATTTTCATGAACAAAATTCTATTTTGGGAACTTAAATATGAAAAAAGTTTTCTTGGCTTATTCTTTATACAGATACCATGTAATTACATACAATACGAAAGTTCCCATTGAATTCTCCATACTTTTAATTGTTTATTGTTTCTCAGAATACTCTATGAAAAACTCCCTGAAAATCCCACAAAATTGTTTAGAACAAATTCTCAAAAAACTGGTTTCAATAAAAAATTTGTCAATCTGTACTAAAGAACCAAAAACTACTTTAAATTACTATTTCCAAACAGATCCTTAGCTTTTCAATCATCCCAGAAAAATGAGCAAAAGTTTTTTTTTCTTTTATTATTATTATTATTTTTAGAAAATGTGAAATTAGCTAAGTGACTCTACAAACTCTTTATGAAGTGATTTCAATTAGGCTAAACTAATTTAAGTATAGACCACCGCCACCCCTTAAGGGAGCATATACAAGCATGTGTGAGTGCATGTATGTGTTTGAGCAAGTATTTATAATGGCAAACACAATAATATCCATGTGCATGAATTGCTAAAATATATTCCTTTGAACAGCCACAAGTTTGCGACTTTGCATTCTAAACCACAGCACATAAATACCTGAATGTTGTCACCTCTGGGGTGCTTTCGAGCTCCCTTTTCTGGGACGTTCACAACCTAAGTCAGAAGGGGATACAAAGATTAGACATGAAAGTAACCATTCAATGTTCACCCGAGTGAATCTTTTTGCAATTTTACATTGTAAGTGTTTCCACTCAGTTTTCAGAACTAGTAGATTGATTCAAATATTATGGGGTTGAGTCAGCGGTACTTTCTAATGCTTCAATACAAGAAATATGAAAGCGACAAAATGTTAAAGAAGAGTTTTTCCTTTTTAAAAGAAACATATAACACAGTAACTCATCATTTTTAATTATTTCGTTTTGTGGATTGAGCCAATCCACCCCATAAACCAAGTTTTCTTATTATTTGGGTGGTTCTTCAGATAAAACTAAGACAATGCACATCGCCCAGAGTTTGCCCAGCCAGTGTGAATCAGCTTGCTGAATACAGATAAAAAAAAAAAAGAGTTCCCCTTTGCATCAAGCTCAGAATGCTTTGGGTACACATTACCCACTGGAGTGAGAGGTTTCTGTAAATAACCAAGTTTCTAGCATGTAAAAGGTGTACTTACTGTTCCTTCCAGCATTTTTAGTAAAGCCTGTTGAACACCCTCCCCTGATACATCTCTGCTAAGATTGAGGCTCTCAGCCTATGAGCAAAAGGCAGAAGTATAAAAGGAATGCAGAAGAAAATAAGACAATTAAAAAACGAAACCAAATAAACTATTGTCAACCATCAACTAGCAATAGGGAAACCTTCTTCGTGATTTTGTCAACTTCATCAATGTAAACGATGCCCTGCTGGGCAGCTACTACATTATAGTCAGCAACCTGAGAACATAAGAAATCAGGATCACCAATCTCCAATGCTTAGCATAGTTCATTTCCAACCAAAATCTCATAATACAGACACAATTCAAGATTTGTGGCCCCAACAGAAAATCAGTCTTGCTTATGCTCAAAACAAAAATGTTTCATATTTTCTGGAACCCAGTTTTGAGATAAACTTTGCTCAACAATGAAGAACAATTATGAAATTCAATCAGAAAATTTAAATTTCTGTAAAGGATCACTGGCATCTAAATCCCAAAACTAGACGTAGAATGCACAGTTCATGCGCATATTTTCATGAAAGTAAAGAATTGTTTACCAAATATCTATAATATTTATATAGAATAGGCTTTATGGAGAATTTCCATTTATTTTTGTTATTTTACATAGAGTGGATTTATTCATGCTCATGCATGCTTTTCTTTGTCTTATAGGAACAGGTCCAGTTACCATGAGGAGCTTGTATAATATAGATTCCACATCTTCCCCAACATATCCTGCCTGCAAATAACATTTTGTCATTCCCATAAGTGAAAAAGAAAAACTTAAAACTCTTCATAACTCTCTTGTAACTTATAAAAAAACAACCACCAAACTTTAAACAAGGAGAAGAGAAAATAAGAGAATATGATTGATTCTATTCTTATTAAAAAGAAGAATGGACAAAAGAAAAAAAAAGAAGAAGAAGAAGAAGAAGAAAATCTTCACTAATTTGCTTGAATGGAAGAAGAAAATTCCTTGATTACTATGGCCATTATTCTTACCAAATGGATCTCGAGCTAATCACAGTTCAAAAGTTACCAATGAGATCATACAAAAGAAAAAGGAGAAAGAATGACTCACTATAAACAAAAAAGATGAGTTACCAACTTGCCTGAGTGAGTGTAGTGGCATCTGCAATAACAAAGGGAACATTCACAAACCGTGCCAAGGTTTTGGCAAGTAATGTCTTCCCTGTCCTTGAAAAAATGAAAGTACCAAGTGAACCAAGTAATCAAGAATAACATAATTATAGACAAAGAACCAGTTGAACCTTTTTTGCTTCACAATTTCAATTATACTGTTTAAAGAACATAATCATGATGCAATTTTTAAAAATAATACATAAAGAACAAAATAATTAAGAAATGGATTATTAAACATTTGTTTGGAAGTTTATCAAAGACATAAGCCATAAAAATCCTAACTATATTGACCATGGTGTTAAATAAAACATATGAATTAACAATGTAAAATAAGTATCTTGACTCTTCTAATTATATATATATATATATATATATATATATATATATATATATATATATAGAGAGAGAGAGAGAGAGAGAGAGAGAGAGAGAGAGAGAGAAAGGGGGGGCGCAAAATGTGACACAAGAATGTTCTGGACTTTTCAGCGATATCAAGGAATTACAATCATGCAAGGATGCTCCATGATCATCAGTAAGATCACTAGAATAACCTTTTTGTTTGTTCTGAAACTTGAGGTCTCATTCAGGCTTAACTATACTTCAAACTCCACTACCATATGAAAATTAAAATACTTTGCGTAATTAACTAAATTACCTGAGCCAGTTGGTCCCATTAGAAGAATGTTACTTTTCTCGAGTTCCACTGAATCATTATCCGTGGCCTCTGCTTTGTCATCACTTGTATCTTCTGCAGGCCTAATTTGCCAAGTTGGATCACTGAATGTCAGAATTGTATACCACAACAAGAATAGGAGCCAGAAAGATTAAGCAGCACACACAGCCATGGATACAAACACATGAATAGCTATGGACCTTGTAGTCCTATAGCGTCTATATCATACCAAGTTAATTGAATTAAGGAAATCATTCCCACAAGGCACTTCAATAGCCCTGAGGCAATGACACTTCCTTGTGAACAGGTGGGTATAAGTATAGTCTCGTGCATATGGTCCATTTGTGGTATAACATGCATCAATGTCATAAAAGCATGCAAGAGAAACAAACAAAGTTGAATTTTAGAGCTAACCACTTTTGGAGGGACTCATGATAGATCCGCTTATAATGATTATATACTGCCACAGAGAGCACCTACAAGGCAGACATACAATTAATGACAATTAGGAAACATAGCTATACCGCTGAAACATATAATCGCAATTAACAATTCAAGATTTATGCATAAATTACTTCCTTTTATTACACAAAACTTCTGAAATGCAGCCAAGTTTCTTTTTCCACTTCAATAATTGTCACAAATATTATTGAAACATATTATTTTATTACACCTAAAGAGATTTCAGAAAAGGCAATGGGAGAAAACCCTTTAAGCATTAATCAAATCTCCTTCCATAGAAAATGGCAGTAACTCAAATTAGTACATCCAAATAGCCATATAAGAAATTAATAAAAACCTAACAAGTGTTCCAAAACAGCCTATTCCATTCAAAATATCTGCTCAAATCTAACTACACCACAGAGTGCATTCTGAATGGAACTCATATCCTCCAAAATCAAACTTTTATGATAGCAGTTTCAAATGAAGTTAAATCTTATTTCAAACTTGAGCAGCAGCATCCAAAAAATTATTCGCTAAAACGACATTTTGATAATGCAATGCAACATATTCATAAACAACACAAAAACACAATGTTGAAATTCAGTATCAATCAACAACTATACTCAAAACATCACCTTTTTCGCTCTCTCCTGCCCAATCACAAACTTATCCAATCCTCTACAGATCTCTTTCGGGGTTGGGAAATTGTGGCCCAAATTTGATCCTCCCCAAGACTCATCCTTTGAATTGGAACCGAACCCACTACCTGCTCCCCCGTTCGCTCCTGCCCCACCGCCCCCACGGACCAAATTCGAACCTGATCCCCCCTGCCGGACCACAATTCCGTCGCCGGACCAAACCTCCGGCGGGTCCCCAAAAGAATTCAAAATAGTATCCCTGCTCAATTTTTTACTCTCATTCGTACTAAAACCCACCTTCGAAAACCTCTGATTATCGAAGAACTCAAGACCCTTATCGACAAGTTCACCACGCAGAGACACGGGTTTGAATGAGGTGAAGTGGTAGGGTGTGTGGGAATGCGTAAAGCAATGGTCGCAATTGGGTTTGTGGGAAATATAGGAATTGGGCAAACGACCCGCATGCATATGATTCAAGATGAAGTATCTGAACTGAGAGAATGTTAACAAGGCCGTTTCTCTAGACGATTTCGACCTCAGTGCAGCGGCCATGGGACCTGTAAATTTCCCCGGAAAGTTAAGGGAAACTATGTCAGAAAAATGGGGTTTTGGCGCTTTTGGGGGTCATAGAGGGGATTAAGGAGAAAAGTGAGACGTGGGTTTGAGAAAATCTGAGGCGAATTGAAGTGGGTTTTGTTCAGATTTTGGGATTTTGATTAATGGAGGAGAAAATCGGAGGAAAGAGAGTCAGCAAAAGACACAGAAGAACGGTGGAAACGACGCCGTTTACGATTCACATATCTCACAAGTCATATCTGCGTCGAAAATATCCTCTAATAAAGAAAGAATGTCGTGTAAGGAAAAAACTAAGAAAAACGACGTCGTGTTTAATTGGGATTTCTCATTTCTATTGGTGACTGTAGAAAAATATCCAAAATATCCACCCATAAATTGTGTGGTAAATAACCCTTAAAACAAAATATCTAAACCAAAATAAAATTATTATTTTGTTAAGCTTTGATATTTTTGTTCTTTCCTTAGATAATGTTTCAGAAACTATTTTTCAAATGTCAAAAAAGATAAACCCAATATTTGAATATTATAATTTTTACATTTGATATTGCTATGAGCCTATAAGCCTATTTTACATTAGATAATATCACATTTGATTAAAACACCAATGCATATCAATTTTTGAAATAATAATTGTACCTAAATTAATTTTCAAATGATCATTTATTTTATAATAGTAACATTACGTGCTACATTTTAGGATAATTATAGTCTGAATTCATTCTATTTTATTAGACCCTGGATGTACCAATGAAAGCAAGGCCCATGGGCCTTGCATCTTTATGGGCTCTTCTACACCCAAACTTGGAACCTGTGACTTGATGGATACCCACAACCTGCTACGGATTCAGCCCAATATTCTTCACTTCAGTCCAAGGTAAGTCCATCATATTTGATACTCAGGAATATGAAATTTGCTAAGTTCTTGAAAAACTTTATATAGATGGTTTTTTTTTTTTTTTGGATGTTTATTTGTGTTGATTGATTTTCTAAAATCTTTGACTGAATTAATTGATTACCAAGAAAATCTAGATATAATTAAAAATTAGAACACATATTGCTTAAATTACCTATTTATCCCCCCCATACAATTCCGGGAATTAAGAACAAGTTTTCGAAAATTATATACCTTCTTTCATATTTGGTAGATTTTGTTTAATTTCTATTAAGGCTCTATAGGTTGTTTTTGAATGTTTGGTTCAATCTATCGATTGAAAAATGATGGAAAAGTAGCAACCTTTTTAGATAAATTTCTCATTTGGATCAGTTTTTCTAAGAAGGCAATAGATTCATCTCTTGGAATGTGATTCCGTATCTCATGTCTAAATAAACCCTAAACTAATGCATGATGTAATTTTTCAAAAATTGGCTTCATTTTTATATTGTATGTTTGTGCATGAAAGTAATTCAACGAATTCGATGGACTTAGAATGAGTTATTTAATTTTATTATTATTTTTTTTATAGGGTTCAACAAAATGCATTGCTTGTCAATCTCACCCATCATTTTTTTACCTCGATTATCATTGAAATTGCGCTCAAATGCTACCAAAAGTAGGGTTTATCATAGTCAAAAAAGTACAACAGAAAAAAGAAAAAAAGGATCCTTATTATGGGATCAATACATCCAAATATATATCTTTAGCATTCAAGGTCATCTTTTGTTGGCTAAGGCTGCTCTTGATGACAACAATTAAAGATTATATACCATCACTTTCTCACCACATCTAATGGATAGAGATTCATGGGCAGCTCAAAACCAAAAGATATCAGTTACACAGCACCGCCTTTGCATATAAAACTGGATTCTATACCCTCTGAATGATCAGACTTTCAAGCCATCCAAACACCGTCTATGCCCTTTTAACTTCAATTATACAACTTCTCAAGAAATGCCAAGCTCAAACAATCTGCAGTTCATTTGATTAAAAAAAAAAAAAATCCACAAATGGTAGGAAGACAGAGTAGTGAAGGCGATGGAATGGACGCATCAATAAATTTTGGAGAGTTTGACAAGGACAGGAAGCTTGTTGTTTATGAGCAAGGCCACCCATATCGCCAAATCTATATAACAAGACAGCTTATGCGTGTATATATATATATGAAAGTTGACTTCATACATTTAATATATGTAATGTATAATGCACCAGGACTAGGAATATATCGAAGGAGAGGTTGAAATTCCAAGGGGGGTGCGGGGGGCTTCCTCCATGTGTCCTTCCTACTAGATTCAAGACCCTTTGGTTAATCGGGCAGATATATAACCCGTCTAGGATCACTTCGTTTGTACCAAGATAAACTTCATCTAACACCAGAAGTGAAAAGTTTTCATTCTTCCACAATACTAGATGAAATAGATAGACCAAACTAACTAACCTTTTAGACGGGCTCACAATACCAAACGGAATGGACAAACCAAGTTGACTGGATTTTCTAGACGAACAGATCAATCCAGTCAAGTACTCAAGATTTTTGACATGTGTGGTTAACCACACCTGATGTCTAAGCGATGACCTAGACACCTGATGTCTAAGCGCCGGCCTAGACGCCTGATGTCTGAGTACCGGCCTAGATGACTAATGTCTGAGCGTCGGACTAGACGTTTAATGTCTAAGCGACAACCAAGATACTTGACATTTGAGCACTGGACTAGACATCATTTACACCCAAAAGTCAATGTTAATTAATTGTTACACACAATCCCAGATATTGGCAAGCAAAATGGATAGTTGGCTACATGGTCCGAGATTTTGGCATGACAGTCAGCAAATGATACCAATCAACAACCCTTATTTGATGTAATTGCCCAATTCACGCAATAGTGACGACATTGACTATCTTATCAAGGCTCAATTCCCGTTGGGCAATCATCATTACAAGAACGACAATAATAGTGTCATCATCTCTATATAAACCCCTCAAGAATCATGAATAAGGTATACACGTTCATTCTCTCAAAAAAAAAAAAAAATAGTTAGAGTTATTCTCGTTGATTTCTGACTTAAGCTTCGGAATTACGTGCCCGAACCACCTATTTAGACATCTTTTTGTACAGGGAAGAAGTCCGTCTAACTCTAGTGAAGTTGGACAAACCTAACTCCAATTGGCTCGACACCAATAGGAGGTACTTTCCTACACTTATTAGAAGCTTTGTGTTTGTATGTTAGACAAGTTTTCAAAAATGATTATCGAATTTAGTTTTCTAAGAATGATTTTTTTTTTTTCAAAGGGTTTTAATTGTTTTTAGGAATAAAATTGTATTTAGGAACTCAAATATGAAAACCAATTTATATCCTATGTATCCTCCATGAGAAAATTATGCATGCATATATGTGCAATGCTCGAGCCCCTAACCTATTCTTGCACATCTCAAATTGTTTATTGGAAAAGTTTACAAAACAATACTTACAAAATATCAGATTTGTTATAAATGATGTTTTTGAGTCCAAAAATCTGTTTTTGGTTATAGTTTTCAAATTAACAAACCCTTTATTTCTATTTAAAATTTTACACGTATCCGAGCTTTAAAAGAGACAACTTCATGAAATAAGTCTATTCTAAATAATATTTTTCATACAACTCTTTTGAGCATGTTTGGGAACAATTTTCAAAAAATAGATTTTAAGAATAGTTCTTAAAAATAATTCTCTCTTTTTTTTTTGATAAATTTAAATTCTATTTGAGAATTCAAACATAAGAATTAGTTTTCTTGATTTATTCTCCCAAAACAAATATTACATACTTAGGTACAATGTAAAGTTTCTAAAATTCTTCATATTTTTAATTATTGCTCAAAACATTATACAAAAAATAATGTCTAAAATTTGTTCTAAAAGATAGCTTCTTTTTAGAACAAATTCTTAAAAAACTTTTTTTTTTGTCAGAAGTTTTCTGAACATATTTTTTGAATTATAAAACTATATTCTGTTTTAAAGAAAGAAAAAAAAAAGAAGCTATTTTAAAGAAGTGTTCTTGTCTTCTATTACATGGATCAAAAGTTTGAAAATCAATTAAGAAAGGGAGAAATAAATTTGATGAAGTATACTGCAAATGTGACTCTTGCATAGTTTGCCACGCAGAAGCTCATTGAGTTTCAATGACTAGATCAAATGCAGCTAACCTAGATTCAGAAAGAAAGGCATATTTTAATTTTTAATCAATGATTTTTTGATAGCATATGGGAGTTCATTTCTAAGACTTTTGTCACATGTGGTAGATGTGTGGACGGTGTAGTGTAGTTTATGCGAGTTGAATCTTAGAAAATATGCAAAGGAGATGAGCATTAAAGGGCTTAACCTTTATGTTCCATCAATGAGCCAACATTGCTCAATGTGGGCTCCATCAGAGGCCAAATATCTTAAATCTTTGAATCTTTGATCTTGTCTCCAAAACGTGAAAGTAAAAGTGGGTGATGGCGTTTGTCGGTGTTGGAAGAAAGATTAGACTTATGAATATATATGGTCCTTAAAACTAATTGTCAATTTTTTTAAAAAAAAATATAGTTTTGTTTGTATACTTAAATGTTAAAAATAGCTTCTTTTTTTTTTCTTTTTGAAATTATTTTTCATGAAGTTATTACATTCGGTACCATGTAAAAGTTTTCAAAGTATTATTTGGTCAAAATATTATATAAAAAAGTAGTAAAAAACACCCTAAAATTATTTTAAAAAATAACTTACTTTTGGAACCAATTTTGAAAAAATGTTATTTTTTAAAAGCTTATCTAATGTGTTTTTTAAGTTAGAAAACTATTTTTAAGAGTAGTTACCAAATATATTTTTAATTTTTTAAAAGTTTTTTATTTTACAAAGTAATGATGATATTGTGTTCAAAACGTGACATTGAAAGTGAAAATGAATGATGTTTTACTTTATAATAATTAAAAGTTTTTGATATATGGAGATTAGACTTGACAATAATAATTGAATGTGTTGGTATCAAAATTAGATAGTGATGTTTTACTTTATAATAATTAAAAGTTTTTGATATATGGAGATTAGATTTGACAATAATAATTGAATATGTTAGTATCGAAATTAGATTTGAGAATGGCCTGGACACAAAAAAATGTCCAAGCATGACATTGAATTTAGAAGCAAAGGATACAAGAAAAAAAGGTCAGTGAAACAGGGCGGTTATTTTATGTTAGTCTTGGGATTGTTCATTATTGTATCTTTGACAAGACATGGGGACGAATTATGAGTTTCATTTTAGTTGAATTTGAAACTTTTGCAAAAGATTCAAGTAACTCGCTGTAATACACGTGAAATTATTGTAATGCCCTTAGACCCAGGTTGGATTAATTACCCTTACCATTCAAACGAAGACTAGAAATTAAGTGTATGCTTGCCTCTTTCATACTTCCATAGATGAATGTATTGTGGGTGATAGTGAAAGACTGAGATATGAGAGCTGGGGTCCTATTTCAGATAGACACCATTCAATGATATGTCTAGTGATGAAGAGTTGGATTGGGGGATAATGGAGTCCAGTGTTCCTTCATTTTCAACTGGATAAGGCCTCGCATTCTAGCAAGTCATGTTACTGCGCATGGCTATAATCCAAGGCTTTGGGATCAAAGATAAGGGCATGGTCTACCACCCATACACTTAATCTGTGTCGGCCGACTCAAATTCTTATCTGAAGAATCTTTGGGATAAAAACAAAATTTGAAGATTCGGCATCAATAATGAATCGATTCGTCAATTCAAGCATGGTACGGAACTCGTGCAAATTCCAAACTTCTATCCATTCCATATTAGCCGACGTATTGGACCTAAATTAACTATAAATATGTCCTTTTTTTTCAAAAAAAAAAAAAATTATACTTGAAATGGTAAGGTTTTGAATTCTGAACATTATCGTGGACAATTTGAACATGTGTTTTTACTATAATTTGAAAAAAATTTAATTTATTTTCATTTGTTAAGTGTGTCTAATCATTTTAGAAATTGATTTTAATTATTTTTTGTCTTTTGTAAACCTCTTAACTAATACATCATGCACACATCACCAAATGCCAATATGAGATGTTATTATAAATCTGTCTAATAAACTCATAATGATATTTTGGCTTTGAATTATAGTGCCACGGTGCCCACCTTTGATGCCTTGGGCAAATGTGATGGTGGCTATAATATTAAACTCTAGACCACTAAATTCATTCGATTTTTTGTAATGAGTTAACGTAATCGCTTACCAATTCATCAATAAATTAACAAGACTAGTGTATTAAGAAACAAAAAAATAATTAGTAAATAATTGAGTCGGCTCTAAACCCCAGTTAATAATTCTTAGGATTGATGATTGATGTGTAAACTATACAAAACTAATTAAAAAGAAGTGGACACATCAACCATGTGTTTATCTTTTGTTCTAAAACCTAAGAGAGAGCTAGCAAGGATCAAGGTATGTGTTAATTTTAATTAAGATATTTAAGTTGAATGAACCCTACTCCTATCATGATCTATTGTCTGACTAATCATGACATGTCGATAAGCAACTTATCAAAAAAATATATGATGACTTACAACTTATTTTGCTAACCAAAATTTATAGAAAAAATTATAAGTAAAATAAGCTATGAAATTTATTATTTTTACACAATTTGTGTCAAGATAATTAAGCTATTCATTAATCTAAAAGCATAAAAAAATATTAGGTAATTGTTGGTTAATAAGTATCAAGTTAATAGGTATCCCATTCGCAATGACATGAGATCCAGCATACCCACCAGGCAAAACCTATAAAAATTCAACCTTTTAGCGTCACTGTTAAAAAAAAAAAAAAAAAAAACCTCACCTGCAGTGGCATGAGATCCAACACACCCTCCAGCCAAAAGCTATAAAACCTCACCTTTTGCCCCTATTCAAATGTTTTCTTCCACGTCTCTCCCTGTTGGGTTTTTTTTTTTATTCAGCCACTTTTAACCATTCATGATGTATTTTGTGGATTTGTAGTTGAACAACACAATTTCTTAGGCAATCTAGGAAGAACAATGCTGATAACTTTTAGGATCCTAGGAGGTTAGGACCAACATTGCTTGGGCAGCAACAAGTTCGGGGCAGTCGCATGCATGCCACATAACCGAGAAAATGCCAGAGCGGTCAGGAAATAACATGTGCATGCCATGGTATCATTTTTTAAAGTGAAAAATAGAGAACACTTCTCCAGAATCTTCTCAAAAGAATGCTAATAATGACCAGGAAGATATGCTTGGAGTTGGTGCGGGCACCCTAGCAACAAGGAGACAGTGGGGATAGTTGGAAAAGGGTAGGAAAAGTTCAAACTTCAAATCTGCCAATTATAAATGATACCAAAGAGGGTAGCTGAGGGGGAAGCGTTGAAAACTAAAGGGACTTTTGTGAGAGAGAGAGAGCCCAACTACCCTTTTAACTCCAACCATACCGTACAGACGGGGAAGCTGAGAAATCTAAGAGCATCAATACCAATTCCAGGACAAATTTAAAACTCAACAGCCTCTGCCTTCCCATGATTGCACAGGTTAGTTCTCTTCTCTTTCTCTCCCTCCTCTTCTCTCTAGCATTTGGTACTGTTAGTTTTGATAGGCTTTTTCCTGGATCATGTTCCAGGTGTTTTGAATTTTTTATTTTTTTTCTTAGTTGATGAATTTAGTGTAGGTTTTGAATCTGGGTTTCATTGTTGGTTGTTTGGTTGCTGTGAAATGTAGGCAAGGAAAAGAAATATGAGTTCTAAATCTTGGATTTTTCATTGCATGGGATTCAAGGGAACACAAGACCCGTCTTAGTTCAGGGAGGATACCATTGTCTTTGGGCGGAAAATCAAGGAGACTGAAGTTTGTGTTTTTCTTTTTCTTTCCCCGTGGTTTCTTGGTAGCCAAGGGAGAAGGTTTTCTGCATTTCAGGATGATGGCAGAGAAGAAGAATCTTTCAATTCCTCCTTTTTCTCCTTTCTGATACTGGATGATCCATGTTTTTTATGGGTCCCAAGGAAATTTGAAAATTATGATCCCAACCAAGGTCTTAATTATTCCCTTTTGTTGATTGATAATCTGGTCTTACTAGTTACAATACTCGTGCAACATTATATGTAAAGTTGGATCAGAAATGATTCTTTTTCTTTACGGTATCACTCCTTTAATCCAACATGAAAACAAGTATAAAGAAATAAATATGGTCTTTCCCACTTTATCACATTAAAGATGGTTACAGGTTACTTTTACCCTTATTTTGCTGTTGAGATGACTAAGAAAGGAAGAGAAAGTAATATTTTCAATGTTTTGTGCTGTTTTGGTCCTCACTTTCCACCAAAGAAAAGGAACAATCACCCTGGTGAGTGAATTTTCTTCCCTGGTCTATGATTCTTCCGAACAATGAAATGGTTGAATCTCTTAAGAGTCAATTCCTTTTTTCCTTCCCTTCATTTTTTCAGCAGCCAAATGGGGCATTGAAGAATCCGATCTTCGCTATGTCTGGGTTTCTTCTACTATGATAGCTTATTGTTCTGTTTACCAAATCTTGGGGTTTGAGCCACAAATTTGAAAATTCTCAAATTGATTAAAACAGCTGGCTTAAGTTTGATTCCCATTAAATGGAGGTTTTCTTGCGTTTATGTTTATTATTTATGTGCATGTGTGTGTACAATTTATATTGTTTTTTTTTATTTACTTTGATAATATCTTGACCGATGATATAGGTCCCTTATAATCTGCCTAATTTTTTTCAATAGTTTGATGGAGATCCGATCTGCTGGTGCAGGTTCTTTTTGGTATGGAAGGTTCAATTATTTAGACTATTATTGTTTGGTTGGAGGGTTCTGAAATTTCCATCACATCTTTGTTTTCTTTCAATTGAATATCGAACAAAATTTTCGAGCTAGTGGGCGACATGTTGGTTGGTTGGTCCCATGAGAACAGGTATCTCAACATAATAGGGCATAGTAGTGCATTAGTTGCCCATATTTTGCATCAGTTCATTTGACCATTAGAATGGGTCCTGAATCCTTAATTAAGAATTAGACTCTAATATGGCTGTCTCCCATAAACACAGTTATTAGGTGATGTAACCCATTATATATAATATTTTTAGTCTCTCTCAACTGGGTATTTTATAATTTTAAGCCTTCCACTGCTTACCCAGCTGCTCTTCTTAGAGGTGGATTGCTAATCGTCAGCTTCTATGGCTTACCGTCATGCGGTTTTGTTATTACAAGGTGTAATTCCATTGAGTCCCTATTATTCTCTTACAATTTACATTAGACCTTTATCATGCTACTGGTTTTCTGATGTCAACTTACACTATTGAGTAGACTGAGGCTGAAGTTAAACTACCTTAATTGTAATGGAACATGCCTCCCCACTTTGTATGAAAAGGCTTGCTGTAACAACTGTTTTATCCAATGCCCTTTTGAGCTGACGTATATGTTTTTACTTTAAATTAAGGATTTGGTTAGGTTTGTTTTGTTGAAATTAAGGAAGAAGCGAAGAGCCATATTAGTTGGTATGACAAACAGTTCCCTACACATACACATATATTTGTAGGTAGTACTTACAGTTTGGTCATCAATATGCTTGGAACTGATGTCTCAAAAAGCAATATTCCTAAATCATTCAATTGTCTGAAGCATCCAAAATAACATTTCTTCCATATCATGGCCAATCCATCTGTGTTTGACCTCAGTTTGGTTAGGCTTTCACTTTGTACTGTCCTGGCCATGTGGGTGTGGTCCATGGAAAAACCAGTCCATCAGTTAATCAATTTGGTCTTGTTAGCACCATTATTAACAGCCTCAAACACTTGATACCATAGATTTAAATTGAACAAATTTGTTATAACCTGAGTCAATGTTTTGTATGAAGCAAATTATCAGTAACAAATGTATTTTGTGATTTGGCAGGTGTGGCTCTACAAAAGTATCATTGGCATAAGCTTACTGATTGTAAAGAAGTACTGTGAATAAATTACGCTGGTCTTTATGGGCTGCTTTTGCTCTAAGAAAGCTAGACAAACACCAGGATACGAGGAGCCTACTGTTCTTGCTGCTGAAACACCTTGTGAGTATGCATCATAAGCCTGGTATATTATTTCATCTTTTTAGTTCTAGTTTGCATCTGCTTAATTTCTAGTTATGAGCCATCTTGGTCTAAGCTCTTTGAAGTTGGTTGCTTATGAGCACACATCAAGTTTTAGCATTCCTTTCCAGTGCATCCAATATTCTATGTTCAAAACTTGATATCACAGGTAAATTTAGAATCTTCCTTCAAGGTGTAGTTGTTGTAGTATGCAAATGCATGCTCACATTGAGTCGGGTTGTATTTTGGGTATAAGAGTACATAGATCTGCACATGGGTAACTCAAATGGTTCAAGTATTTGCATCCCTCTCGTGATGGAAGTCTCGTAGAGACAATGAGTTTACTTAAGCAAGTAATTTGTATATTAAGTTTTATTGCGCGGTAGTTTTGAATTTCCCTGGGAATTTGATAGTTTGGAAGCATCAAAACTAGGTTGGTTTTGATTTTAAGCTTCGAAGATGGTAATGCCATGGGCTTCCATTCACATAGAGAGCTTTCCAGTGAAAGTCACACATGCTGCCAAAGCTATAGTCAAGCTTTCTTACTCCTTGCTGTTGAGAATTATTCTCACTGTTGGAAATCTAAACTTGTTTTATCCTTTGTAGTTACTGTGTGCGAAGTGGAAGCCTTGTATGAGCTATTTAAGAAATTAAGCAGTTCCATCATAGATGACGGGCTTATCCACAAGGTATGTTCACTTGGGTTGCATTTTGAACTTGATTTTTTGTTCATCATTGGTTGTTTTCAATAGACCTGTCTGTGTTAGATGTTCATGTTTGTTGGGTTTTGTACTATCCTTGTATACTGAATGTCTAAGGTTTTTAATTCTATCTTTCAGGAAGAATTCCAGCTTGCACTCTTCAGGAACAGAAATAAAAGGAATCTCTTTGCAGATAGGGTATGCTTGGCTGTTTCATAAACTAGGATTAACATAGCTACTGGATGTTTGTAGTGTTTTGGGCATCTGCTTCATACATTAGAACTACATATAACTTTTAAAAAAACTGAAATGGGCTGATATATGGTTGCTACTTAAATAGTTCATAGCCCCATAAATTTCTAATTTCTCTGTTCCTATCTCGCATATGAAGTTCAAGCTTTATCTTGAGCAATAATGCATCAGTGTCACAATCTTGGTGGCAATTCTCCTCTTTCTAAAATTGTATCAGTTTTGGCTCTTCTTGTAGATATTTGACCTATTTGATGTCAAGCGAAATGGGGTTATTGAGTTTGGAGAATTTGTTCGTTCATTGGGTGTGTTTCACCCAAGTGCACCTGAAGCAGACAAAATTTCTTGTAAGATTGATTTCTTGGAATAAAATTAATGTACTCAATTTTTCTTTTATTTTTTGCACCTTTATGTAGAAGAGTTCTGTTAGTAGTGAAATTGTTTAAATACTGATTCTCCTCATGGTCTATTGTAATTTTTTTTTTCTAAGAACTAAGTTGAAGAATGCTTTATGGCAGTTGCTTTTCGACTGTATGATCTAAGGCACACCGGGTATATTGAGCGAGAGGAGGTGAATCCTGTAAACTCTTTTCCTGACCATTCCCCTTTCTCATAGCGTGAAATTCTGTAGATACCACTTACTATAAATTTTAAGTTGTGCCTACAGAGTGCAGATCTTTAATAAATTTGCTTCCATTGTAACGGTTTTAATCCTATTAATTGAGCTATCGAGGCATAATTGCCATGATTCAAAGGAGAAAAGATGCATTTTTTAATCTTTCTTACATGTGCTTCTACTTTGTGTTACCTTACAGTTGAAGGAGATGGTGCTGGCGCTTCTTCATGAATCAGATCTGATACTTTCAGATGAATATGTTGAACAAATTGTGGATAAGGTGCAGATTACTGTAACTCGCCACCTGCATTTTCATGCTTATTTGATCTATATATTCAAAATTTCTTGTCTTCTCCACAGACTTTCAATGATGCAGATTCAAATGGTGATGGAAGGATTGACCCAGAAGAGTGGAAGGAATTTGTATCAAAGAATCCATCCCTGATAAAGAACATGACTCTTCCATACCTAAAGTGGGTACTAAATTTTACTTGCAGTTTGATTATTGATTTAAAACTCAGTGTCTTATTAGGTCTAAACCATTAGGGTGGGTTGCTTTTGAGGGAGGTTGACCTCTTGAGTCACTCCATGGCTCAGATTTGACTTGGGTTTAGGCTTGTTTTCCCAATTTTCCCTACAAAAAATTTATTGTTTACTACCTAGTGTCATTTTTATTACACCATACCTTTCCTCTCCTTGTTTGATGACCAGGTAGTCCATTCAACTCTTGGACAACCTAGGGAGTTAAGCTTTTGAGTTTTATATCAGTGATTCATATATGTATATGTCCACGAGTATGGTATACATTTCTCATATTTATTTACTTTCCAGGGACATAACATTGGCATTTCCCAGCTTTGTGATAAGCTCTGAAGTTGAAGACTCAGAAATATAGGCTTAAGTTACACAATAAGGTATTAACAAACTCAAGGCATAAGGTGGATCGAACATTTTGAGTTGCTTCCTCCATTGAGCAACCCAGACTTTCTCTTTAAGTGACAGCAGCAAGGACTAGAAGAACTATGGCTTATAACGACACTCTCAATTGCAGTCAACAAGCAAGATTGCATGCACAAAACCATACTTCTCCAACTACTTGACACCAGTCCTAGTTAATATGTGTATGTTTGTAGTTTTGCAGCATCTGGGATTGGTTGGTTGCACTGGCAACCCTGAAGAGGTACATTACTTGCAACCTGGGTCCTTTGGTGTTCAAAATCATAGAATAATGCCTCATGGCTTATGGCTCATGCCGGTTCTTGCCTGAAAGTTAGTACTTTGAGACATCGTTTTGTTCTGGCTTTGATATAAACTTAGGAAACAAGTTGCAGACTGATGAATTTGGATGAAGCTTGTTATCAATTTAAAGATGATAAAGATAATTTCTTTGAGTTGTGGTTGATGTGGACAAAAGAATGGTTTCTCTGGAGCTGCTGTCTGTTTGGTCTATGTTTTTTCTTGGTACCAAGATTCTATTTTGGCTTTGATGGGGTACCAATATCCAAATTGAATGAGGCTGTTCCTTGTAGAATCTGGCCTCTCATTCAAAAGAGAACAATTTTCAATGAAGTCTGCCTCTCCCTTTCCTATGGCAGTTTCTGATTGCAGAGATGCAAGTAATGTGCAGGTAATATTTGACGGAGAGAGCTCTAGTAAATCATAGTACCATTGTTGGTCCATTACTTAACTATTGAAGCTTTTTGAAGTAAAATCAACTACTTAATATGGTGTCAGAGCTATGGTTTTGGTTAAGTTATGAGTTTGAGCTTTATCATTTGTTTTTCTTTCTTATTTCTTGGGCTCATGCGCAAGAGTCATGGGGGCCCGCCAACCCATTGGCCATGGCCACGTTAGTAGCCAAGTGGAGTGTGAACCCCACAAATAGGATCCAAGTTCGATTTTTGATGGGCGAGGGAAAGAGAGAGAGAATGAAAAAGTTGAAACGAGATATGCCTTGTCCCCAAATGAATACATGGACATTTTGCACATGAAACTGTAGTTGGTCCTCACTCTTTAAGCCCCTCTTCCACGTAGGTCCATGCAAAGGCCCCTTTCTAAGGGTTTAGGATTTAAGTCTACAAGGGTAGTGATTCTGCCTCAAATTTAACAAAATCTTTAATTTTAAAATAACAATTTATTTTAGTCATAATGAAAACCCCTCAAATTAACAATCATATCTATACGCCTCCTATGCAAATAGGATTCATTAAAAGTGATAAACAGCCTGATTCCTTTGTTCACTAAGAATTTATTATATTATTTTTTTTAATATTTAATAGAAGAACCAAAAATAATAAATAAAAAATCTCATTTTTCACATAAATGAAATTAGGGTTGTAAGCAACATTGTTTTTAATTCTTGTTTTAAAAAATAAAAATAAAAGATTTTGTGCTGAAAAAAAAAAAAATCTTTTAACCTCTAAAAAAGCCCATCTCAATTACCACTTCATTATAACATAAACTCCCCTCAAACTCATATATATAATATATAATATAATGTCATGAATGTGAAATTTTAGTAATCTCAACCTTATATTAATAAAAAATTTAATCATATTTTTTTTCTTCTGATCATCAATAGTTTGACAAACATGTCACTTGAAAAAATTTAATTATTCTTAGTTGTAAAAATTGGAATGAAAAAAAAAATCCAAGGAGATGAGATCGAGGGGAGACCGAGTGGTGGGGGTGTCAAATCTAGAGAGAAAGAATAAGAAAAAAATGACAAAGGAGGTGTGTTGGCTTTGCTGGACAACCAAACACAACGCGTGGCATAAGGAACTTCGCCCCAGAACACTCTTCGCATTCACCCTCTCATTCTCCTTATCTATTTTCGGATTTCGCCCCAGAACGCCGCCCTCAACAGCGCGTGGGTCGTATAATCAACTTTAAACTACCTATGGAGTATTGAATAATAATATAAATGAGTAAAGATATAAACAAATTAAATTATAGCACAAATATAAATAATAAAATCTAATATGTATATAGTAATATTTGATTGATGGTGATTTTTGAAAAGATTTAAAGAAACTTATATTTTTATTTTATAACCATAAAATATAACTTTCAAACAATAAAAAAAAAATTCAATTCCAAAAATAAGCTAAAATGGATACATTTCTAATTTTATTATTATTATTTACAAGTATTTTCCAATTAGATCATTCCCTAAAGCGCGGCATCAGCGAGTGCACGCCACTTTCTATAATTATGTTTTTTTCTTCTGTTCTGTCGTACAACGCGTTGCTGGTTTTCTCATTCCACCAACCAAACACCAGTTTCCCGGACTTCGTTTTCCTCTCCAAATTCCAGTTTCTCATCTGCCGAATTCATTTCTCCGTAATCCAAATCCTACCTTTCCTTCTCCCTCTATCCCTTTTCTCATCCTTTATGGGGATCGACTTGGCCTCTTTTCCCAGGATCCGATTCCGATTCCGATTCCGATTCGAATTCCAATTCCCACATGGTTTTCCACTCCTCAATATCTGAAAAGTGGAAAAGTGTCGATTTCGCGGAAAAGGTCTCGATTTGTTGCCGTTTTCTGCTTTGCGGTTCGGAACAGTGGATCGTGTTTTGCAGTGGAGTTTCCTAGAATAGCAGGTAGTAGGATTTTGATTTTTCTGTGTTTGGTTGTTGACCAAATAGAGGAAATTGAATGAAAAGGAAAGAGAAGGAAATTTTGAGTTTTTGTTGTGTTTTTAGTACGGGAGGCTCGCGATGAGATGTGACATAAGATAAGTAGTTGGAAGGTCTAAGATTCAAAACTTTGAAAATTTTCCCTACATTTTCTCGGCTACCGAACAGAAATAAAGGGCTTTGAGTAGTTTTTCTATCCTTAGTTCCAGTTCTATGAAATATTTTCTGTTGAAAATTTTTCTTTTTTTCTCTTTTTCTTTATTTTCTCAGTGAACAAACGGCAACAACTGAGGTTTTAATAGTCTATTGTTGGTGATGCTGGTGGAGATAAAATGCAGTAATCTCAAATGTTTTTGAGAGAATGTCACAGAGAGATATTCTGGAAGAAGAGAGTTGCTCTGTTTCTTGTATATCTGGTTATCTTAAAATGCATACATCCATATATATACCTGTTACTGTAACTGAAATGATTACGCAGTTAAACTGAAGTGGTCACATGGTCAAACTTTTGATTCATTTTATTTTTCCTACATTTTCTAAGCAACCAAACAGACCCCTTTTTGAATGTACTCTTGGTGAGCTTAGCTGGTTCGTACGCAATTGATCGATTAGTTTAGGATTTGCATTTCATAATTTTGATTTATTTTCTTTATTTGATCTTCTTTCTGTGATCTTAGTGATTTCAATTGCATGTGATTGATGGTTGCTTTCCAATTATTGACAGATTCATGTTCTGCTATCAATTTATTTCAATTCGATTGGCATTTTTGTAATGCAATCAGTAGAAAACGAGAAAAAAAAGAATCTGAAACGATCAAGATCATTCCCTTACGAAATGCCAGTAACTGACACCTGTGTTGCACAGTCTCTCGAGGATTGCATCCTTTTCCCGGTTGAAGAGATAGTTCAATACCCATTGCCTGGATATGTTGCTCCTACTTCCATTGGCTTTAGTCCCGATGACAGTTTGATAACTTATCTATTCAGTCCTGATCACACTTTGAATAGGAAAGTTTTTGCTTTTGATCTCGAAACATGTAAGCAAGAATTGTTTTTTAGTCCTCCAGATGGTGGGCTCGATGAGAGTAATGTATCACCAGAAGAGAAGTTGAGGAGGGAGAGATCGAGGGAGCGTGGGTTGGGAGTGACAAGATACGAATGGGTGAAGACGAGCTCGAAGAAGAGAATGATCATGGTGCCTTTGCCTGTCGGGGTTTGTTCCGAAATCTCTAGTATTAATTGTTGTTTGTATTGTTTTGTTTCTCAAGTGTATTGAAATTTCCTACTTCGAATATCAAAATGCCCTCCTATTGATGAGTTATGTGATAGAGATGAGTTAGAATGCTTGGTCCTATGTTGAAATTAGTAGTTGTTAGTTAACTAGTGCAGATGTATTACAGTATTGTGGATGATTGATCATTTGAAATTCTCGAAGGGGTGTTGATGCAGTTTTTCTTGAGAAAAATAGTGAATTTTCTATTCAACATTTTGTTAACTGCTAATTTTAGACTTAATAAATTAGCAAGATTCCTTGTCCTAAGAGAAACTTAGCTTCTTGTTCAGCAGAAGTGGGTTGACTTATATTAAACGGTGTTTAATTTTCATTCCACCGACAACTGCAGGTTTGAACCCAACCACTGCCTTGAGAGTTCTTCAAGAAACTCTTCGCTGCAGCTTGATGGTTGATTAGCAATTTGAAATTGTTTCTAGCGATAAGATGCTGGACCTTTAGTCAGGTTGTCTCATCCTTAGAAATGTGGGTTGTCTGTCAAGAACTGGAAATCTCTGTTACTAGATCTTTGAGGTTCTGGGTTTCTGAACGGTGCTTTGAATGAAATAGATCTCATAAATGCAGTTCTTACCTAAGAATGTTATCAGACCCACCCTGGACTACTTACTATTATTTTGGGATTGATATCAACATTTATATACCAGTATTAACCTTTAGATGCCATTACTGTTTGTTCTGTAACGTTATTTTCTGTCATTTATTAATGGTTTGAACTTGAAATGACCGGGTTCCCTCTCTATGCTCAGATCTATTTCCAGGAATTCTCTTGTTCAAAACCAGAGCTTAAGCTTGCAAGTACATCATTATCACCAATTATAGATCCACATCTCTCTCCAGATGGCACTATGCTTGCTTATGTAAGAGATCATGAGTTGCATGTTATTAATCTCTTGGATGATGAACCGAGACAATTAACATTTGGTGCCAATTGCAATACTTTGGTAAGCTTATATTTCCCATTGTCCATGCTGGATTGAATCTTCTTTACAATGCTATTTGCAAGTAGACATTATTCTGTAATGTAATGCATAGAGGTCCATCCATTACTCTTTGACATTCATCTGACTCAGCTGTCCTAATGCTAGGAATTTGTGTTCCCAACTTTTTTTTTAGCTATTATCGTTGCAGAATGTAGGAATCATATCAGTCTTAAATTTCAATGTATTTACATTTTATGTTTTTGGAAAAATCATGAAAGTGATGGAGGTAGGAAAACTTAGAAAATAAGCATGCTGATCATGCTTCAGTTGGATGGGTTCCCCAACTGCACTAAAAAGGAGAAAATAATATACCTACCAGATTATTTTTGTATATGTCAAAATACCATTTCAACAAATTAAGCACTGATATTTTCAAAATATTGTAGCAATCTTTTGGTTTGGGTGCTTGGCATATTTAGGATCGTGTGCTTTTACTGATGCAGTATTTACTTTGTCATTTTCTGAGTCAGATGAAACAGTCCGAATTTGTCAGCTTTCACAATTTTTTTTTCAAGATTCTTTCCCTGAATGTGATGTATTTTCTTTTGCATGTCAGACACATGGGCTTGCTGAATATATAGCCCAGGTAAGAATTTCATTCTACATCCTAGTTTACCTCTTTCCAAAATGCTGACAAAATGGTGCCTATCATTAAAAATTTTCTCTGGCCACTCGGTTTTGCTGATTGTAGGAGGAGATGGATAGGAAGAATGGGTACTGGTGGTCACTGGACAGTAGATTCATCGCATTCACACAAGTTGATTCATCTGAGATACCGCTTTTCAGAATCATGCACCAGGGTAAAAGCTCAGTTGGTGCTGATGCCCAGGAAGACCATGCATATCCCTTTGCAGGGGCTTCAAATGTCAAAGTCCGCCTTGGGGTAGTATCTGCTGCAGGAGGCCCTGCTACTTGGATGGATCTTCTCTGTGGAGAAACGCATGATGGAAACAATGAAGAGGAGTATTTGGCCAGAGTAAATTGGATGCATGGAAACATACTCACTGCACAGGTTTTGAACAGGTCTCATTCCAAACTAAAGATCCTCAAGTTCGATATCAATACAGGTCAAAGGAAAGTTATATTGGTAGAAGAACAAGATACATGGGTCACTTTGCACGATTGTTTTACCCCTCTTGACGTAGGAGTCAACAGATTTTCTGGGGGATTTATCTGGGCCAGTGAAAAGACAGGATTTAGGCATCTATATCTGCATGATGCAAATGGGACTTGTCTAGGACCCATAACCGAAGGTGATTGGATGGTTGAGCAAATTGCCGGTGTAAATGAGGCTGCAGGACTAGTATATTTTACCGGAACCCTAGATGGGCCTTTGGAATCCAACCTTTACAGTGCTAAACTATTCCTGGATGGCAATGAACCCTTGCAGGCCCCTCTGAGGTTGACTCACGGCAAGGGGAAACACATGGTTGTGCTTGATCACCAGATGCAGAGCTTTGTCGACATTCATGACTCCCTGGATTTTCCCCCTAGGGTTTTACTTTGCTCCTTGAGTGATGGAAGCTTGGTTATGCCCCTGTACGAGCAACCATTCACCGTTCCCAGATTCAAACGGCTTCAACTTGAGCCTCCAGAGATAGTCCAAATTCAGGCAAATGATGGAACTACACTGTTTGGAGCTCTGTATAAACCTGATGAAACAAGATTTGGACCTCCACCATACAAAACCTTGATCAGTGTCTATGGCGGCCCAAGCGTGCAGCTTGTTTGTGATTCTTGGATGAATACAGTTGACATGAGAGCCCAGTATTTACGTAGCAGAGGCATCCTAGTGTGGAAGGTCAGCATTATCTTACTAATGCCTCAAACCATCATTCTTATATGTATCATACTTTCCAAAATGGTATTGACTGGCCTGAATGCTTTACCTTGCAGTTAGATAACAGAGGAACCGCCCGCCGTGGACTAAAGTTCGAAAGTTGCCTGAAATACAATGCTGGCCGGATTGATGCTGAGGACCAGCTCACTGGAGCTGAATGGCTTATCAAAAAAGGCCTGGCAAAAGTTGGTCATATCGGGCTGTACGGATGGAGCTATGGTGGGTATCTCTCAGCCATGACTTTGGCCAGGTTCCCTGACATCTTCTGCTGTGCTGTTTCTGGTGCCCCCGTCACATCGTGGGATGGCTACGACACATTCTACACCGAGAAGTACATGGGCTTGCCTTCAGAGAACCCTGCCGGCTACGAGTACAGCTCAGTCATGCATCATGTACACAAGATCAAAGGTAGCTTGTTGATTGTACATGGCATGATAGACGAGAATGTGCATTTCAGGCACACTGCAAGGTTGGTGAATGCCCTTGTCTCGGCCGGAAAGCCCTACGAACTCTTGATTTTCCCGGACGAACGCCACATGCCTCGCAGGTTTCGGGACCGCATCTACATGGAAGAGAGGATCTGGGACTTCATCGAGGGGAATTTGTAATAAAACTTATCGCAGTTTGTTCATAACACTCATTTAGAGGGTTCATCTTTTTTCCAGGTGAGAATCGAACTTTTCAGTTAAATCTTATAAGCAAGAAATGGGAGGATCTCCCTTGTTACCTGATTGGCATTTGCTCAAAATATCAAACACTGATGGAAAGTTCTGTTGGAATAATTTCTTAGATGTATTATTGCAGCCCCTGGAGCTGGTGATAAATGTATCAAAAACCAATGTAAAATGCTAAACGAGTTCATTGGATGGAATAATTTCTTGATATTTCTTGTATGGTATCATCGATGCTAGCGCACATACAGTCATACATCGGGAGATCTTATATAATTTCACACGTAACGGGTTATATATCTTGGTTTTTGGTTTTTCATTGAGTTCGTTGATGACTTGATTGTTTATTATAATAGATAGAAACAACACTTGAGGAGTCTGTTGAACCCAAGGAATGTGAAAGAACTTTTGATAAAAAATTTATGATAACACTTTTAGTAAAAGTGTTTTTCTCTCCAAGTATTTTTAGAAAAATTAGCAGTTCAAAAATAAAGATTATGAGTGATTTTTCAAGTGTTTTTCAAATTTGATTAAAAACAGGAGGACTCGAGCACTTTTGGCGGAATAGTCTCTTTGTCATCCAAGAAACCGGCCTTCTAGGGATAAGAGACATTAGGACCAAGGCGGATCTTTTCCTTGAACAGTCGAATATGTCTAGGTTTTATTGTAACCCTGTCAACGCAACCATGTTTTTCCACCATGGTATGCATTTTGTATCCATTGCCCATATCCAAGAAGGTTCAAGTGTCAATTTTCTTGGGTCTGAAGATGGGATGTCGTTTGGCATTGGAACAGAAAACACTAAAACAGTACTCATTTGCTAGATTTGAGTTCAAACCCTAATAAGTACTAATCTCATTTGCAAGTATGCTTCTACCCTGAAATTGAAAGATTTTTAGAGTTATGTTTGTAATTATATACAAGAGATGAATGGATGATGTAGTCATGTAGATAGCTCAGATGCCAAATTGTTATTTTGATAAAAGTCTCTTACCGAATTTGTTAGTTTCAATCATTTTGACTTTTTGAGAGGCTTGCGGAGTTATATTTTTGTAATCATTTATATAATTTATTTCTTTTTTATCAAAAAATAATTTTTAATTCCAAAATATTATTTAACTTGAATTAATATCAATCTATTAAAGTAAAAAAGTATAACAAGTTTAACTTAGAGGATGTTTATTGTTTTGGTTTTTTGTTTAAAATGTTGTAAATGAAGTGATGAATGACCATATTGATTATCATTTATGAACTCCATTTACTCATTTTTAAGATGAGTAACGGGAGTTCATATTATGAAGCCTATAAAAGGCTTCTTACATCCCATGTAAGAGCATTCCGAGAAAAAAAAAATTATTTTCCTTTCATTCTCCTTCTTTCTTTCATTCTCTCAACATTTCTCTTTGATTTCTTCCCTTCCTCTATATATATATTATTAAAGTAATACATAGTCATCCCTACTTTTATTTGAGTCATATTTATTCTCATTTTACAACACGTTATCAGCACGAATTGCTCTTAAGGTAATTCCCATATCTTAAACTTGAAGTTATTTATATAAAATAAAATTTTATATATTTATATTATTATTGATTTATTTTGTTACATATTGTTAAAAGTCATAAATAAATTATTTAATTTTATTTATAATCAAAGTTATACCAATGCTATCAATTTATTATAATTGATTCTAATAATATTGTTTTGTTATATATATGAAGTTATTTGACAATGTCGAATATCAGAAAACTCGAATTTGTGGCACTTGACATTTCGGGAAAGAACTATCTATCTTGGATCTTTGATGCTGAAATACATCTTGATGCAATGAACCTTGGAGCTACGATCAAAGAAGGAAATCAAGCATCCCTGTAGGATCGCGCAAAAGCATTGATTTTCCTTCGCCATCACATCCATGAAGGTTTAAAAAATGAGTATCTTTGGTAAAGGACTCTTTTACTCTATGGAATAATTTGAAAGAAAGATATTACCACCAGAAAACTGTGATTCTCCCAAAAACTCGATATGATTGGATGTACCTAAGGTTGCAAAATTTTAAAACTGTTAGTGAATACAACTTCGCACTTTTCAAAATCAGCTCTCAATTAAAGCTGTGTGGAGAAAAAATCACAAAAGAAGACATGTTAGAGAAAACTTTTACTACGTTTCATGCCTCGAATGTGCTCTTACAGTAGCAATATCGAGAGTGTAGATTTACAAAATACTCTGAATTAATATCATGTCTTCTTGTTGCTAAACAAAATAATGAGCTTTTGGTGAGAAATCACTAGTCTCGTCCAACTGGATCCGAACCATTCCCTGAAGTGAATGCAATATCGTCCCAAACTCGTGGATGTGGACGAGAATGAGGACGTGGTCGTGGTCATGGAAGAAATCCCCGATACCATGGTTCTTATAGTAATAATTCTCAGAAAATGAAAGCCCCATTGCACCACCAGAAGTGGAACAACACTGAGACAAAACAAGAAAATGGGAAGCGTTTACAAGATAAACCTCCTAAGAACCATAAGAATAATTGTTATAGATGTAGTATGAAGAGGCATTGGTCGCGTACCTGTCGTACGCCTAAACATTTGGTCGACCTTTACTAAGCATCAATAAAAGCAAAAGGAAAAGAGATAGAGATGAACTTTACCGATGGTGATGAATTGGACCTAACCTACTATGACATTGATTTCTTTGGAGGTCCCAATGAAAAAACAAATCATTTGATAAATGATGAGAAAATTAACTTTGATTGATGTTACTTTATATATGAAATAATATATTATTATGTCTTTATATTTACATCTGATTTTCTTTGTTATTTACATTATGCCTTGTTTTTTTTGTTATATCTGAAATCCATGTGTTATTTGGTCTCAAGATGAATGAGGATGATGTATGTCTCGCAGACTGTGTGACCACGCACACAATTCTTTGAGATAAAAGATATTTCCTCGAATTGACATTAATAAAAGCTAATGTAAGTACCATATATGGTACTACAAACTTAGTTAAAGGCTCTAGAAGAGCAAACATAACGTTGCCAAATGAAACTAGATTCCATATAAATGACGCTTTATATTCTAGCAAATCCAGAAGAAATTTGCTCAGTTTTAAGATATCCGTAGAAATGGATATCATATTGAATCTATGAATGAAGAAAATGTAGAATATCTTTACATTACTTCCATTATATCTGGCTAGAAGTTTATAATGGAAAAACTCCCGACTTTCTCCTCTGGGTTGTATCATACAACTATAAAGCCTATTGAATCATATGTTGTCGTGAACCAGAAGTTCAACGACCCAAAAGTTTTTATCATTTGGTATGACAGGCTAGGTTACTCGGGGTCTTCAATGATGCGTCGAATAATCGAACACTCACATGGGCATCCACTAAAGAACCAGAAGATTCTTTCACCCAATGAATACTCATATGCTGCCTGCTCACAAGGTAAATTGATAATCAGACCATCTTTTACTAAAGTCATATCTGAGTCACCAGTCTTTTTAGAAAGAATACATGGGGACATATGTGGGTCTATCCATCCACCATGTGGACCATTCCGTTATTTTATGATCTTAATAGATGTTTCTACTAGGTGATCACATGTTTATCTCCTTTCTACATGTAACGTTGTCTTTGCTAGACTCCTTGCACAAATAATCATATTACGAGCACAATTTCCAGATTATCCAATTAAGACAATACGTCTTGATAATGCTGGCGAATTTACTTCTCAAACATTCATTGACTATTGCATGTCAGTAAGGATAAATATTGAGCATCTTGTTGCTCATACTCATACCCAAAATGGTTTAGTAGAATCCTTCATCAAACGTCTCCAATTAATAGCTCGATCATTACTAATGAAAACCAAATTACCTATTTTCGCCTGGGGACATGCTATTATGCATGCTACAGCTTAGTCCGTATTCGACCTACAACTTACCATGAACACTCCCCTTCACAACTTGTGCTTGGAAAACAACCAAATATCTCTCACTTATGAATCTTTAGTTTTGCAGTATATGTACCAATTGCACCTACATAACGCACTAAAATGGGTCCCTAACGAAGACTTGGGATTTATATAGGTTTTGATTCTCCATCTATCATAAGATATCTTACCTTTGACAGATGATGTTTTTACAGCCCGCTTTGCGGATTGTCATTTTAATGAGAGTGTTTTCTCATCATTAGGGAGAGAAAAGTCGATTCCTGAAAAACGACGAGAAATTAGTTGGAGGGCATCTACTATGACTCATCTTGATCCTCGTATAAATCAATGTGAACTAGAAGTTCAAAGGATCATTCATTTGCAAAATCTTGCAAATCAATTACCAAATGCATTCATTGATACAAAAAAAATGACAAAGTCACATATCCCGACTGCAAATACTCCAACACAGATTGATGTTCCTATAGGATAGTTAACAAATGGATCTAAGATATGCCTAAAGCGTGGTAGACCTGTTGGCTCAAGGGATGTAACTCCTCGGAAGAGGAGAACCCAAGAAAAACTTGACACTCTAGAAAAGGTCATCAAAATGACTGATTAGTTTAAAATTGATAAATCTATAGCCCTAGAAGAAGCACAAATAATGCAAAAAGCCCCTAAAGAGGCACATATTGAACAAGAAACCCATGAAAAGCCACATATTGAACGAGAAGCCCCTGAAGAGGCACATGTACCTAAAAATTGTGAAATCTCAGTAAGTTATGTACACACGAGAGAAAAATGGGATCGAAATAATATTGTTATTAACAATATTTTTGCTTTCCAAGTGGTCTCTGATATCATAAGAAATAATGAAGATCCCGAACCATGATGTGGAAGAATGTTGACATAGAAATGATTGGCCAAAATGGAAAGAAGCTATACAGGCATAGTTAAACTCATTAACAAAAGGAAAAGTTTTTGAACCTGTAGTCCAAACACCTGAAGATGTAAAGCCTGTTGGGTACAAATGGGTATTTGTACTAAAGCGCAATGAGAAAAGTGAGATCATAAGATATAAAGCGCAATTAGTAGCATAAGGTTTCTCGTAGAGACCTGGCATTGACTACGAGGAAGCATATTATCCCGTCATGGACGCAATCACATTTTGTTTTTTGGCAGTCTCATAAGGACTGGATATGCGTCTCATGGATGTTATTACAACATATTTATACGGATCCATGAATAATGATATATACATGAAAATCCCTGAAAGATTTAAATTGCCTGGAGAAAATAGTACAAAGTCTCGCAGCATATATTCAATCAAGTTACAACGATCCTTGTATGGATTAAAGCAATCTAGACGCATGTGGTACAATCGCCTTAGCGAATACTTGCTAAAAAAAGGGTATGTGAATAACCCTATATGCCCATGGATGTTCATTAAGAAATCAAAAACCGGATTTGCAATTATTGCAGTGTATGTTGATAATTTAAATTTTGTTGAAACTCCTGAAGAGCTCACAAGAACAACAAATTACTTGAAAAAGGAATTTAAGATGAAAGATCTTGGAAAAACAAAATTTTGTCTTGGCTTGCAGATCGAGCATTTTCCAAATGGAGTTTTAGTACATCAATCAACATACATTAAGAAAGTTTTGAAGTGTTTTTATATGGATAAAGCGCATCATTTAAGTTCTCCAATGGTTGTCTGATCACTTAATGTAAAAAATGAACCATTTTGTCCTTACGAAAAAGATGAAGAGTTACTTAGTCCTGAAGTATCATATCTTGGTGTTATTGGTGCAATTATGTATCTTGCCAATTGCACACGTCCAAACATTGTTTTTTCTGTCAATTTATTAGCAAGATACAGTTCTGCTCAAACTCGAAGACATTGAAATGGTATCAAACATATATTGCGTTATCTTCGCGGGACTACTGATATGGGTTTATTTTACTCAAGAGAATCAAAGCAACAATTGCTTAGATATGCAAATGCAGGATATCTTTCAGATCCACATAAAGGTAGGTTACAAACAAGGTATGTGTTTAATTGTAATGGTACTGCTATTTCATGGAGATCTGTCAAATAAACAATGGTACCCACATCATCAAATCATTCAGAAACACTGGCAATTCATGAAGTAAGTTGTGAATGTATATGACTAAGGTCTATGACCTAGCATATTTAGGAATCATGTGGACTCTCCTCTATCAAAGGTGACCTGACAATATTATTTGAAGATAATGTTGCATGCATTGCACAAATAACAGGGGGTTATATTAAAGGAGATAGAACTAAACACATTTCACCAAAATTCTTTTATACACATGAACTCCAAAAGAATGGTGAAATTAATGTGCAACAAATACGCTCAAGTGATAATCTAACAGATTTATTCACAAAATCATTGTCAACCTCAACATTCAAGAAGTTAATACACAGGATTGGAATGCATCAACTTAAGGATATCGACATGAGGGGGAGTAAGCTTGTAAAAGGGTGTTTGTGTACTGTACTCTTTTTTCCTTCGTCCAGGTTTTGTCCTATTGGGTTTTACTGGCAAGGTTTTTAACGAGGTAGTCCTAATATACCAAGAAAAGAATATTGTACTCTTTTTCCTTCGCTAGGTTTTTTCTATAGGGTTTTTTACTAGCAAGGTTTTAATGAGGCATATTCTTTTAATATAGTGGTCATTCAAGGGGGAGTGTTGTAAATGAAGTGATGAATGACCACATTGATGGTCATTTATGAACTCCATTTACTCATCTTTAAGATGAGTAATGAGAGTTCATATTATGAAGCATATAAAAGACTTTTTACACCCCATGTAAGAGCATCCCTAGAAAAAGAAAGAAATTATCTTCCTCTCGTGCTCTCTCTCTCTTTCTTTCATTCTCTCAACACTTCTTTTTTATTTCTTCCCTATATATATATATATATATTATTAAAGTAATATATAGTTATCCATACTTTTATTTGAGTCACATTTATTCTCATTTTACAACATAAAACAATTTGTTTTTAAAATTTAAGTGGTTTGTTTTTCTACTTCTTCATGATTTATTATAAATTTTTTATTAAATAGAAAAAGTTAAAATATGTAACTTTTTCTAAATAAAAAAAAATAAAATATTGGTTTTTTTATTTTTTAATACTTAATAGAAATAAAATACTATAAAAACAAATAACCTAATATTTAACATTATTCTATTTAGAATTAAGTAAAAAAACAAATACCACCTTAATTATGATGATGAACCAAAACATTCTTGCTTTGGAGCCATTGTTAAATTCATTGGAAGGCTCTAACATGCATTGTAAGTTTGTAACAATGCCCTAGAAACTCCTGGGGAATGCATTATTATTAATTTTTAATTTGTTTTTTTAACCTGATGTTCACTTCTTTTGAGATTTTTTAGGTTTCTTTTTTCCTAATTCAAAGCAGATTAATATTAAATTCATGTATTGAAGTTATACAAATTATTGATCCAAGAAGTGCCTTTTGAAACTTGAATTTGCCCACAATTTTGATGCTAATGAGAGGTTTAAGGGATCTGTACCCTAGATTATGAACCCTGAATTGGTGCAATGCCATCAACTTTGCCCTTTAATGGAACCCCCTAGGGTCTTGCTCAATAAGGATTGAATATGCATTACTGGAATCAGCCACCTTTGCTTTTCTCTTTGGTATTTGGAAAATATATATATTAAGGAAAAAAACTATTAAAAAAATGGTTTTTTTATAATAAATAAAAAATTTATATATTTTAAAACTATTTGATCTTTTAAGAGAAAAAAAAAAAAAGTAAAGCGTAAAGATAATTTATTTATTTATTTATTTATATACAAAAAAGTTTTAATATTTTTTTCTCCGTATTTTTCAAAAACCAAAGGTCGGCTTAGAGTTTTGTGATTTAATTTATTTTACGTTTTAAAGGGTAAAAGAGATTAATCATCTCGCCTATTTCCATAAATTATTTTGCACTTTAGGCATATTTATTTACACGTCATATTAATGTGTGGATATTATGGCGTGGCAAGAAAGCATTGGTGGATTTGACGTGGGAGTGTAACTTTTCCCTCAAGACAAACGCAGGGCACGTCTTGAAGGCAGCTTCCATACGGTGTGAGTTAACAGCCGTTAACTTATACATTTGTTTGTGTTAAGTTACATATCCCCTATACATTTAATGCCACATCATTCAAAATGATCAATCTTCTATCTACTCTTATATAATCTTTTTTAAAGAGTATTTAAGGAATATATGAGATCTGATTCATCATCCAAAGTTATTTACAAGTGATAAAATGCATTTAAAATGGACATGGTTTTTCTTTTTTGCTTTTTTTTTTTTTTTTGGAACATATATGAATTTGAGTTATTATTTAAAATTATATAAATTGATTTTTGAAAACTATCTCAAAATTAAAAATTTATTGGGTAATATAATCCATAAAAAATGCGTTTTAGGAGTTAAAATATCCGCGTAAGAAAAGCATTAATTTTATTTGCCCAAAACAATCCATCAAAAAAGGAAACGTCCGTCTACAAAGACTAACGGTGTTAGAAGTCGTCCAGTCCAATCCTATATAATGCACATGAAGCCGATACTCATTTTCCCACTCAATTTTCTCGCGAAAAAGTTGCCAGACTATTTCGGATTTTTCGAAACGTGTAAGAAAATTCAGAGCCCTGATCCGAGAAAATGATGCTAAATTTCACATTTAGCCTCATCTGAACGACTCTAGTTCATATTTTCTTGGAGTTGAAACTCTCGGCAGCTGAATTTTCTAGGTAAGAATGTGATAAGATTTTGCCTTTGGGATGATCTGTTTTGTGCTAAAGATTTGACCTTTTTGATTTATTATCTGTTTGGGAGGTGGGAAAATGGGGGAAAAAATGAATGAAAGGGCAAGGATTTGATTGCTCAGGGAGAGAGTATTTGACTCCTCTTTTTCCTCGGCTGCCAAAGAGGATTTTGAGAATTTGTTTCTTGTTTGTTTCTTCTGTTTTCTCATCAACTGATCAATCTGCAATTACAGGGGTTTCAGTTCCAATCTGCGGTAAAAGCTTCCACATTATCCAGAAATCGAAGGTGGAGTCAAATCCGTAATTCTTCTGAGGATTTATTTCCTTTTCTGAAGATTTCACAGGCATGAAAAGCCAAAATTTTCTGAGGGTTTCCTATGTCTGTTTAGGGTTTTGATTTGTTGTTAGATTTTGTAGGGGAAAATCCTGAAAACTTTGAAGTCTGGGTTTACATTGTGAAGAATTGTACATTGGGTGTTAGTTGATGTTGTGTTTTAAGGTTTGAACAATTGGTGCTAGGGTTTTAAGATTTCACTTAACATAGGGTACACTGATTTGGACACAAATTGCAAAAATGTCGATTGCCAGTGTCTCTGTTAGTCCAGTCTGTGAAGACTCTCCAAATTTTCCATGTTATTTTACCGACCGATGTAGTCCATGCCTGAGCAATTCAATCTTGATATACTTAACTGATGGTGGGTCTGTGATTCCCATGCATGTTTTAGAGTCAGATTCAATCGCTTCTGTGAAGCGGAGAATCCAGACCTTCAAAGGGTCTTTTGTGAAAATGCAGAAACTGGTTTTTGAAGGGAGAGAATTGGCTCGGAACAATTCTCGTGTCCAGGACTATGGAGTCACTGATGGGAATGTACTTCATTTGGTGCTGAGGCTTCCTGATCACCAAGCTATTACAGTTAGAACCGTGTGTGGAAAGGAGCTTGAGTTTCATGTTGAGAGGAGTAGGAATGTGGGGTATGTGAAGCAGCAGATTGCTAAGACAGGAAAAGGTTTTTTTGATCTCAAGGACCAGGAGCTGACCTGTGATGGTGAGGAGCTTGAAGATCAGAGACTCATACATGATATCTGTAAAAAAAATGATGTTGTGATTCATTTGCTGATCTGTAGGTCTGCAAAAGTAAGGACTAAACCCATTAAGAAAGATTTCAAAGTGTCCATTGTGGCATCTGATTTGAGTGATAAGAGGGATGATGTAGTTGATAAAGAAGAATACCAGTGGAGGACACAATCTAAGGAACCAGAGGTTGTAGATAGGAAGTCATTGCAAAGTGATGTCCTCCTGGAACCCTTGATTGTTAATCCCAACATTGAACTGTCATCAGTGGTGAAAGAGATAATTACCTCTACGATCGATGGGTTAAACAGAGGCAATCAACCAATTAGGTCTTCAGAAGGATCAGGAGGAGTTTATTTTATGCAAGACTCATCTGGTCTGAAGCATATTTCTGTATTTAAGCCAATTGATGAGGAGCCTATGGCTGTGAATAATCCACATGGGCTACCCTTGTCAATGGATGGTGAGGGACTGAAGAAGGGCACACGAGTAGGAGAAGGGGCATTGAGAGAGGTTGCTGCATACATTTTGGATCACCCAAGAAGTGGACCTCACTCATTTTGTAACAAGAAGGGCTTTGCTGGGGTTCCACCTACAATCATGGTCAAGTGCTTGCATGGGGGATTCAACCATCCAGAAGGGTATGAATATTCACCTAAGAATATCAAGATTGGTTCATTGCAGATGTTCATGAAGAACCAAGGAAGCTGTGAGGACATGGGCCCTCGTGCATTTCCAGTGGATGAGGTGCACAAGATCACCGTGTTGGATATAAGGTTGGCGAATGCAGATAGACATGCTGGGAACATTTTGGTTAGCAAAGAGGGTGAAGGTCAGCTTGTGCTTATTCCAATTGATCATGGATACTGTTTGCCTGAGAATGTGAGTAGTTGACCATTCTTCTCTTAATGTCCAGAGTATGTTTTGTGTACTGCGTTATTATTCTTCTTAGATTTCTTTTCTTGATGCTTCATACTTGCTATTAGATGCTAATGCATGCATTTGGTGGACTGCAAATATCTATTGTTTGTGATATATGATGTTCATGCATTTTTTCTGTGACTGAGAAACCCACTAGCCCACCTTAGTAAGAACATGGAAAACCCTGGATACACTTCTCTAAGAAATGTGTATTGGGTGAGAATGGAGAACTGAACCTGGACCTGTGTTGCTGAGTGGCGATGACTGCCAGTTAAGCTGTTCGAAAGGGGGCGTAAATGGGAGAATAAATGGGCATGTTGGTTACTCTATGCCTTAGCAGTAATAAATAGGCTCATAATTTTTCCCCGTCAAAAAAAAAAAAAAAAAAAAAAAAAAAAGTTTCATAATTTTTAGCTACACATGAAATTTTACATATGAATGTACAGGTTTTTATGTGTCTCCTAATTCTATTCTTTCAGTTTAAACTTTTTTCTTCATCTTAATTTCTTTTAGGTTTAAAAAAAATCAAGATGTTACTCAAGGTTAAACATATATTTCACTTCCATGCTAAAATGATATCTCCTGTCATTCTATCATACAGTACACTTAGCTTTGTGTGCATATATTAGTCCTTAAAAAATTTGATGGTTTTGACCCTACAATTAACAGTTGCTGCCAGTTGCTGCAGATCCATTTGATCCTGTTTTAGGGAACTGTGATTCTTCAACCAGTTTATGTGTGCATATGTTAGTCCTTAAAAAATTTGATGTTTTAACAGTTGCTGCAGATCCATTTGATCCTGTTTTAGGGAACTGGAATTCTTCAACCAGTTTATCAGACTTTTGTTTTACTAAGATTTCTGTGATGGAAAACTTTTCCAATTCGAGTGTTTTAACTCATAGAAGGCTTTTCATTCCAGCCTGCTTTTTCCATTTTAGTATTATTTCAACATAAAACACCCTTTCAGGGAATCATAATTCTTTTCGTATTTTTTCTTATGAACAGGATTGGGATTGATTCCCAGAGCTTTATTTTACCAAAATTTCTCTCACAACATGCTTTTATTATTGTAAGGCAGTAAACTAGAATTTGGGCTTATTCAGTATACATGTCTCGTATAAGCTCTCATATTCACTCTCCTAACTGTAGTTTGAGGATTGCACATTCGACTGGCTCTACTGGCCTCAAGCAAAAATCCCATACTCTCCAGATACCATTGACTACATAAGATCACTTGATGCAGAAAAAGATATTGAACTTCTGAAGTTTCATGGGTGGAATTTGCCACTTGAGTGTGCTCGCACCCTTCGCATTTCTACCATGCTTCTGAAGAAAGGTGCTGAGAGAGGACTGACTCCTTTCATCATTGGAAGCATAATGTGCAGGGAGACCTTGAAGAAGGAATCCGTGATGGAGCAGATAGTCCAAGAAGCACAAGAGTCTGTGCTTCCTGGAACTAGCGAAGCTGCATTCCTTGAAGCTGTCTCTATGATCATGGATCGCCACCTTGATGAGCTGTCTCCATAAGGCGAGGAAAACATGGGCACCAACTACCTACTATGCATACATATAATAGGGATAATGAATGATGATGCTCCATCTTTCTTAGGATAATGAGGATGGGCAAGAGGGGACTTCATGTCTCTGTCACCTTTCTCATTTTGTTCATACCTTTGAGCTTTTATGTAGAAAAATCTCTCACCCACCTGGAAATATCAAGTGGTTGGACAGAAAAACCCGGATATTCTAATTGCAGTCTAGTACCTAACAACAATAATAAATATTTGTTTTTATACTTAATGGGAGTATATTGTGTAGTTAGTTTGAGAATCCAATTCAAATTTCACTATTCATAGCAAATCTATGATCAAATATCGTCACTTTCATTTCAGGCCAAAAGAAAAGAAAAGAAAGAACAAAAAAAGAAACCTTTGATCTCAAGGGTGTGTAGCGCACTTCAAAATGGAGGTGGTCCTTGTTTATCACTTGTAGATCATTACTGTGTTCTGAATTTGACATTCTTAGTGGGAAATTTGATAAAAAAAAACACTGAGAAAGTAAGTGGGTTGTTATTGTTGTGATAAGACTAGGGAGCACCTAATTATGCTACACTACTACTACCTCTTTTCTCAGTTGGAATGGATTAGGTTGAGCAACAATATCAACATCTTTTTCTCTCATTAGAAGTATAATTTGCCTTTGCTTTCTCAGTTATTTCACTCATGCTTGTCCATGATGAAGTAAATGGATTTTGTAGAGAAAATTTGTAGTGGTGCTTTTTTTTTGGGTGATATGTTACATAATGCCCATGAAGATAAGGCATGCCCCAAAGCTTGATTGGCTCTTTCTTCTTTGAATGGATTCTAGATCCCCAAATGGTAGTATCAGGCCCTTAACCATTGTTCCTGAGAAATGATTGGGTTTAACCGAGTTCTCGAAAGAAGTTTTCATGGGATCCCTCTCTGCTAAACGTTTTTACTTCTGTTTTGAAGAAGATGAATAGGTTTTTAGCAATGATTTTTGAAAAGAAAATCGCTTGATGCCAATTTGTTTCTAATTCAACTAGAAATCAAAGTTTAAATCATAATTTTTTAATGGAATAATTATGATAGGATGAAAATCCCATAATTATTAAAAAGGGATTTTCTAAAAAGAAAGGGTTTGGTTGGTAATATTTTTAGAAACAGTTTCTTATAGACTTTTAAAAAGGTTGATTACAATTCTTTTGAGAAACAAAATTTTATTTTAGAAACTTAAATAATTCATTCTAAGTAAGGATATATTATCCAGTTTTTCAATTATTGTTAAAAAATACTGGAAAATATTTCAAAATTGATAAGGGAAAAAAAGGAAGACTCTAAGTTGCAGGCCGGTGTTCGGTGGGCGCATAAATGGGATTTGAGTAGGCAAAAACCATCCAACCACTGACGACAACCCCCAAAACTCTCATTTCTAAGAGACACAGCCCACATGCCTGGCTTCAATGAATGGCATCATGGGTCGGCATCCAGTAGCTCTTATATTTATTGTCTTCAAAACCCACCGACACCGACACCGACACCAACACGCAAATCCTATTCAACTTCACTTTTTCCTTTTTCCTCAACAAAGTCTATTATTGTTTAACAAAGCATACAATTCATCTCTGCTTCTAAGAGAAATAACATTCTTTTTCTTTACTTAGAAAGAACGGATTTTACAAAACATACAATTCATCTCTACTTCTAAAGAGAGATGTTAAATTAGCAGAAAGAAGAGTGGAACAATTATTAGACTTGCAGCTAAAAAATACTAACAGTAAAACTATATTGATGCTATACCATTGTATCACTCAAACCGATAGGCCGGCCAAGAAGGCCACGCCAGTCGACGGCAGCCAAGACGAACCGTAAATGAACTGTCCGACGGTGAATTTCGTCGCCTCCACCACCGACGTTATGACCCGGTACCCGGGCCAGTTCACGCGCTGGCCCACGGCCCCGCCCGGCCCATAATTCATGTACTCGCCGTAGTAAAGTGTGTCCAAGGCAAATGTGGTATTCCACTCTAGCCAACCCTTAGGGTGGATGTGATCGCCCATGTCCGAAAGCATGTACACGGTTCTCGAGTACAACTTCCACGGCCGCCCAAGGTACGTTGGGAAGCTCCCCTTGACTGGTGCAAGGTCGTCAGCGGGGAGAATCCGGCATGCATGGATTGAGATTCCGGTGTTTTGGTAAGGGTCTTTTCGATTTTGGGCTGTGATTGTGTTCTTTTGTTGGGCCATGGGCTTTCGGGCATATAGGCTGCAGTTTTGGAAAACTACGGCCGCATTGCCAAAGATGAAGTCTACGGTTCCGTATACGTCACATTCTCGGAAGAATTGACGTTGCGAGTGCACGTATAGGGTGTCCTGGTAGCCAATAATGTTGCACCGGTAGACAACACCATGGTCGGCCCCGACCCGGAGTGCCACGGCCTGGTGCTTACCTGGCCCAGCCCAATTCTCAAAGGTCATGTCTCTGGCAATGAAACCAGCTCCTGTAGCAGCTGTAAATCACCAAAATAGAAGTAACAAATTTTAAAAAATATAATATATGATTATCAAATCAGTTTTTGAAAATGAGGTGGTTGATCAATGGGCTGAGAAATCTAGTCACCGTGCCATCCTCATGACCCACCTCCAATAATGTGATTCCATCGTGTCCTTTAAATTCTATCCACAACCCATGCATTCAATTAATTTTGTGACTACACTGCCCCTACATTAAAGTGAAAATCTCAACAATGCCATGAAAATGGGTTTTGGAGCATCCTCTATCATTCTAATGCTCCCAACATGGCGGATTATTCTTGGCCTCAAATGCAGGCCACTAAAAAAAAGAAAGGTGCTCATTCAAGGGTATTTCCGTCAATCAAATGGATAAAGGCACTGCCGCACTGCCGTGAGAGGTCACGTGCGTTTTTTTCCCTGATAATTGTAAAATAAAAAATAATGGAAAGCGTGAAAAGGGTATTTAGTATTTACCGAAGGACGCGGTGTGGAACGTTGTAAGATTGTCGAAGACGCTCTTCCCACCGGTAATTATAGTTTTGCCCTTCCCGTCACCTATAAACATCAAATTAGTCTTCTTCCTCCCAACCTTTAAATTATTCTCCTCGTACCTGAAAATAAATAAATACAAACCATTATTTATTTTTAAGAAGAATATGTATTTTCGATCATTTTTGTTTCATTTAATGAGAAATAATTTGATTTTAAAATTAATATCTTTAAATAAAGCAAAATTTGCTTTCATTAAATTCAATAATCTTTTATTTTTATTTTTATGTAAGCATATAATAAAAATAGTCATAAAATGAGTGGTGTTGTAGCACATTTTTATTTCAAACATTAATAACTTCATAATCTTTTAAATGCGTGTCTTTTTTTTCTAAGAAAAAAACTTCTACCAAAATTTTCTTTATTAAAAATAAAAGTAGGGGAGGGCAACTTTTTAAAAATTTTACATTTTAAAATTAATTATAAAGATTTACAAATAAAAAATAAAAAATTAATTTAAGGAAAGGCAACTTTTCACGAGAAGAACAGCCTCTTTGATCGCATGATGCTCTGATTGAAGTCAAAATCGCACTAAAAAAGGAGGGCTAGAAAAAACAATTTGTAAATTCACAAGGAAGCTAGGGATACTGTTTTCTTTCCGCATCAAAATAAATATATGATTTTTATTTTTATTTTTTACCTTCCCGCCTTCACGTAAATAATCGTCCGGCGACTACTGTGCTCAGGCGCCTTCTTAATCGCCTCCGTAATCGTCTTGAAAGTGCCGTTTCCATCTTGCGAAACGATAATATCGGCCTGTATTGCCGGAACCGGCATTTGCAGTAAGGATCTCTCCCTCCGAGTCAGCCATTTCGGAAATCCGGTACTATCCTGATTCGCCGAAATATCGGAGTCCTGCATGAGCCTCCTCCTCCGGTTCTGTATCGGCACTCCCGCGAAATCGTTATCGCCGCCGCTGGCGGCGAATATCGCGAGACAGTTGCTCACCAGCTCCGACAGGTCCCGGAGCTTCTCCACCATCTGATCCTTCACGAATCCACTCACGTCGTCGAAACCCTCGGTACACGTGTCCTGGTTCGTCATCGCAGCGCTCAGCCACGTCAGCACGTCCTGCGTGCTTCCGACGGCCTGACCATCGCCGCCTCCCGCCACGGAGGTCAGTGACCGCGTGAGCTGCTCCACCGACTCCTCCAGAAGCTCGAGGCAGTCCTCGTAGGCCGCTCTCACGCGCGTGTCCATCTGCAGATTCGCGATCTCCGACGACACGTACAGCGCCTTCCCGAACCGCTGTAAGGTCATATTCATCGAAATGTGGACCAGGTCGCGCTCGCCCGCGGTGAGCGAGCCAGGGAAGTCGAGCAGAGAATCAACACACAGAGTGGGGAACCGAGTTCTGCTGCAAGTATGGGAGATCGCCTGAGTCGGCTTCCTACGAACCCTCCCATCCGATCCAGCCGCAGATCCCTCCCGGCGAACCACCAAAGCCACCGTTGACGCCACAGCAGCCACAATCAAAACGACAGACAACACTGCCACAATACACAATCTCCGCCTCCGCCTCCTCCTCTGCTGCTGAAGAGCAGAGGCAGCCGCATTGTCTTGTTGAAACGACGCCGCTTCGGATCCGAGTCTACCATAAACCATTTTTTCAGAGAAGAAGTGGAGAGGGATGCAGGGAATTGATGAGAGAATATGATGGCTTTTTATATGTGAAGGAGAGAGTGGGGGAGAGGAGTAATAGAGGTTGGTGTGGAGTCTGTGTCTGGAGTCTGGACTATGAGCTGTCCTCTACTTTCCAGTTTCCACCACTTCCTCTCTCTCAGCTGCACTTTTCTTCTTTTTCTTGGTCACAAGACGTTTGGATTGAAAATGAAATTTTTTTTAGGAAAATTTGAGCTCAAAGTTTTGGATGTAAGCTGTTTTCACTCACAAAACTCCTTGCCAACGCCTGTAAGCATGATCTAACAATATACAAATTAATATTGAGTAATTTAAGGATGGGAATTTAGGGTATGTTGAGTAAGTAATTTAACATTTCTACTATTGAATTTTTTTATCAAAGAGTTATTTTCTGCTAAAGAAAGGTTAAAGACTTATTTTCAAATGCTATAAATGTTAAAAACCCTTTTTAAAATGTCTACTAAACAAGCTTTTTGCGACTATTTGAAAACATTTTTAATAATATTTTTTAAAAACCTATTTTGATAATAATTCTTAAAATGATTAATTTCATTCATTCCTCTTCGAATTTTGTCACCATGGTTATGAAATTTTATTGTATACTTCCTTTATTTTAAATAAGAAGATAGATGAAAGAAAATAATAAAAAAATATTTAATGATATTTTAAACTCATAAAAGTAAGGTATTAAGTAAAACCTGGGAAGTGAATAAAATTAACCTTTTTTAAAATAAAAACAAAATTTTATTTAAATTTCAAATAAGAAATTTTGATTTATCCTTTGTTAATGTAACATGCACTTATGCGTTTTTACTCATTGCGAAAATGGTACGCGCTCATGTCAAATATCAAAAAAAGAAAAATCCATCCTCCTTGTTTCTTAGAATATCATATACGAAATATCTAAATTCACTTTAAATTTATTCTTAAAATTCATCCATTTTAAGACCAAATTAAAAAAAAAAAAAAAGATTTTCCATTCAAAATTTGTCAAATATATACTTTTAAGGTGAAAATTTGTTTTATGCTCTAAACATTTAGGTGATGTGGGGAGACATTTCTTATTTGTTATATTTAAAAGCAAAAACTCCTATATCAAGTATAAGAAATTTTATATATAAGGTTTGTGCACTTTAAGATTTAAATAATAAAAAAAAACTTTAAAGAACAAAAGCTATATATAGGCCTATTTTAATATGTCAATTCCTCTTTTAATATTTTAATTCTTAAATTTAAAAAAAAAAAAATAATGATTTTATTAAGTTTTATTTTTCCTCCACTTCACCTCTTTTTCTTTTTCTTTTTTTTTCTTTTTTTTCAAATTTTCCCTTTCAAGTTTCAATAAGATCCATATGATCCTACTCAAATTGAGAGAATCTTAATAGAAACATATGATACTCCCATAAAAAAACATACACGCGTATTTATAATGACTCCATTTTCTCCATGGCTTTAGAAAAAAAGGGGAAAAAATGCATTTATGCCTTAACATGAAGGGGACCCAGTTCAATAACTCACTCATCCTCACAAAACATGACTCCATTTACAAAGAGCCAAAGACTCGGTGCTTGAATTTTCAACTTGCATCGATCATGATGCAAAAATTTCCCATTAGAGACTAATTTCAAACTTGTTTATCAAAATTCATAATGTTACCATCCCCAAAATAGTTTCGATCCACAAACCTACAATTATTTTCATGATTTGGATGAAAATTTTCTCTAAGGATCTTTCCTATTGGGTTATCCATCATCTTTTTTCAATAACCTTACATGGTTACTAGGGGATAATTAAATTTTTAATGATTGTATTATTTATTTTTGAGGATTCGTCTCGCCTCATTGCTACTAGAATAAGTTTGGGATTTCACTTCAAGATTTGGGTTTCATACCTCTCGATTATATTTTGTTTTATTGTAAATTGTATTTCTAATTTTGATATGATTAGGACTTGAAATGGGAATAAAATTTTCCCATCTTATGGGTTAAAAAAGAGTGACAATTTGAACATTCCTGTATTCTTAAATGAAACTAAATCTCATATAATTTAAATTAAATTTTGTGGAGAAATGTTTGATAGATTTCAGCTACAATAATTATAATAATATTTTTCCGTGAAAAAATTGTAAAACTTTTTAGTATTTGTGCACAGGCCCATGTTGTATTGAAACAAAATTTTTATAGGAGGCCATCAAAGGTTGAGCGTTTGGAGAAGGGGAAAAAATCACAGAGAAACAATGGTTAAATTAAATAAAAGGGAAATTGACAAGAAAGTCTACCCATTTGGCCACTACACTCACCATCCAAATGATTAACCTTTTTTTGAGCTGTCAATGGATTTAATTGGATAGTGAAGGCTTAGTTATTCCCAAGAAAATGAGTTGATTTCAAAGTCATCGCAGAACAGTATTTATTGCTTAAGGGAGTGGAGAAGAGGACTTCATCTTTTATTGAACTCCTTTATCAAAAGAAAGGGGAAATATTTTTATATGGGTAACGGGAACGTGGTTTATTTTGTTCAAAGGAAGAAGAGAACAATAAATCATAACGGGGTTGAAATTTAGGAATTTTTAATACTATAGTTTTTAAAGAAAATTGAAAACCACCATTTCTCTCTCCCTTTTACAATAACTATATGAGATTTTGAAATGATATTTTTCGTAGCCAATGACCCAAATCTCGTTTGAAATTTCACCCATTTTTCTAATAAGTAATAACCCCCATATATTTTTATTACACAATTATTTGTCCATTTTTGTTCCTTCGAATCTGCCCACATTGTTTGACCATGGATTTAACTCAAAGACCATTGTTTTGTAATTCATCAAAGCCAAACCCCTCACCAAATCAACCACTTCTCATATTTTATCACACACAATAAAATAATCGAATATTAAAATCATTTCCAAGAGATTTCAAAATTTTAACCTACACCCATAACCCTAATTGATATCACGGTATTTATAGAAGCAAGTGAGGACCATAAATCTTAGAATAGCAGGCACAAAATCCTTGATTGGTGGGTCCAAAAATGAAAGATAAACCCACTGGAATTTAGTATCTATGTTAGATTTTTAATTCAAAAATATGATATCGGAGGTTAATATTTGATGATTACATAAAAGCAAGACTTCGAGTCTTCGATGCTTCATTGTGAAGGAAGCCGCCATATATAGTGAAGTCAGTTAGGAAAAGAACATATTCCACTATGCATTTTAGATTAGAATAAATCTACTTTTCTTGAAAGAACATTTTCTGTTTTTATTTTAAAAAAACAAATTCTTTTTACCCACCTTTGTATTATTTTATATCATTTAAAGTCTTCGTCAATTGTCTTTTATTATATAAATTAAATATTTTCTTCGAGGTTAGTGGAAATCGAAAAAGACTTTGTTTCTTTAAAGTTTGAACCGTGCAAAAGTGAACTTCTTAAAGGGAAAGGTGACATTCCCCTTTGGCAAAAGGATTCTCTAACACGCGCATGGAAATTTTCATAAAATAAAATGCAGATTAATAGCACTATATTGTTTTCGTATTTACTAAACAAATGTTTAAAATCAAAAGAAAATTTTAAAATTTTAATTATCATACAGTTCGTAATTTGAAGATTTTTGTATCGATAATTTTAAATGTATAACCCTCAATCTTCGATTTTCTAAGATATTTTTTAAGGTTAGTTTTTCAAGATATCTAATTTTCTAGAAAATGCAAAAAAATTTACATTTTCTTAGTGTTTTTCTTTTTATTAACTTAATAAGTGGGAAATGCATGGTAATTCATCCTCATTGACTCATTTACACGTGACTAGCTGTGAAATATTATTTTTTATTTTTAAATCTACTTATTTAACAAATTAAAATATAAAATTATTGTGAAAATTACGCTTTTTGGAAAAGACGAGAGCAAGTAAGCAGTAACAACTCACAACCGCCCACTTGTGATGGCCACCGGGGCATCATCGTAATTACCTTTTCCGGTATGGCATCATCGATGGTGGGCCCACGTGGGGAATCCACCGACAGCTGAGCAGTTAGAGAGGAAATAATGATGGGAGACCACGTAATGTCGGAGGCATTAAAACGGCGTCGTTTTAACCCCAGTTTTTTTTGTGATGTCATCTTCTTGATTGCATGCCGTGTTAATCTTGCCATATGAGGCACTCTTGTTGTGGGGCACCGGGTACCCTCCACCATCGCTCTCTCTCAGTCTCAGCCAGTAGTTATGTTCCCTGCCCTTCAAATTTTCAAATTGTGGGGTTACCGATGAAAATTAAAGGCAATAATATCCTGGCTCTGACTATATTACCCAATTGGTACTAATCCCTCGAGTGGAACAATCATTAGAGACTCTAATGAATTTATAAAAATGGCTACATATATAACCAATGCTTTAATATTTATTGTGAAAAGTAAACTTCAAGAGATGATGTATTAGGTGCTAATAATAATAAAGAATAATGAATTATTAAATTTAAAGATTGAATGTGATTTAAAAATAATTATAAATTGTTATAATAAAGAGAGTAAAAATAATATTCTTAATTCTATTATTTTATTAATAAAGGATATTAGAAAGTTATTTTAGGATTTAAATATCTATAATTATAAAATAATAAATTATTTAACTAAGAAGAGTATTTATAATGTAAAACTATTTATTCGGTGGTCAAATTTTTTAAAAGATGTTACAAAGTTTGGATTTAAAGACTATTGTGACACAGTCTTGTAGTTGAATTTATAAATATTATGCTTTGTAATATCTTTTCATATAAAAAAAATAAATCATCTCATGTTATATGCATTTGGATCTAATTATTTTAGATTAAATTTAGTTTAATTATTTTATATCTTAATTTCATCGTCTTATATTTAATCTTATTGTTTCTACTTAATAACAGGTTTTTGCATCTCAATTTATTGTTTATATCTTGGTCTAATAACTTAAGATTTTATTATGCATTTTCAATAATTGACATACAAAAGTTTGATACTCACAGAATTAATACATTATTTTTTTCCTATGTCCTACAATAATTAATTTGTTATGAATTTTAATCAGCATATGATCGAAAACCACCTTTCAATATCATATCAAATATTGAATTGTTTTTTTAATAAATACAATACATAAAATTATTAGTAAAACCTCGTAATTGAAAGTGATATAAAAAATAGTAGTGTTTGTCTTATGGGCCATTTAATCTCTTATTAGTTAAGTAGATAATAATCTAATAATGCAGAAAAAATCAAAATTAAAATCCCTAATTCCAACTTCATGGCGTCACAAACAAAAGCTTTGAATGATCTAATTTTGGTTTTTTTGGAAGCTAATAATTTTAAGTAATTGCCTTACCTCTTAAAAAACGAAAAAACAAAGCAATAGTTTATAAAAAAATAAAATAAATAATAATAAAGAAATTGAAGTACAACGCATAGCTTCTAGTGTGCAACTCAATAGCCTTATCTTGATCTTAAAGAACATTTATATCAAAGCCTTGGGAAAGCCTCTTAAAATCACTTCATGACCCATCCAATTAAGGGCACACTCACATGGAGAAGAGACCAGAGGCCAGGGGGGCAATGAAATTAGGGCACCAAGTGATGACCAGGACAGAGGATGTTCATTTGTCAGAATCCCCCACTTGCACTTGTACCCTGAACAAATATATCTGAGATCATCTACCCACTTGCCTCTTCAATCAAGTTATGTTCTTTGAATTTTAAGGGTCAAGTGCCCTTCAATTTTGGGGGGGCCCTTGTAGGACCCTGGTATTTAGTTTTGTAGCTTTTGTACTTGTTATAAGATGGTTGAATTTCATGGCATTTCAAAAGGGGACCCTGTATTTGATGATCCAATCTCTTGGGACACACCATTATAAATTGTATGGTTGGGTCATAGACTCTAGGTCAAGGATGCTCATAAATTGTAAGTGAAAATGTTGTCCCACTTCCTTATTGTGATGGTTATTTTATGATATTTCGTATTATTATTATTATTTTTATAAAATTAAAGAGATTTATCTTATTTTCATTTTCAGAAGTAATTAGAATTGAGGGAGTAGGTATAAAGGGTTTAAAGAATGAACCATTCTCGTTAATGTCTTTAGTTTTTACACGCAAATCCATATCATGTGGAAATTACAAAAAAATAAATTTCCCAAAATTAGAAAACTAATTACCTAAACTTAAAATATTACTTAGTAAAATATATTTATAGAAGTTCTTAATAATATGAAAAGTAATTTACAAAAATTTGTAAGAATATGAAAGTAAATATTGAACAGTCTGTCCTTGTTACTGTAAAGCACTCTAACAATAAAGATGATGTTCCTAAAAAAGCAAACAATTAGGTCATGATTAAAAATAATAACAAAGTGATAATCATTTTATTATCTAATAATTGTTTTTAGTCATCCGGAAAAGTTGATTAGGAAATGTCATGAAAAATTACAAAATCTTAGTTCCTCTTTCAATACTCTCTAAACATAGTTCCTAAACCCTCCAAAAACACAAAAAAAAAAGGCCATCATACGTTACCTAGGAAAAATTATCAACATTAAATCAAACTTTTGCTAGCATTTCACTCCAATGAAAAATTTAAATTGATAGTTATATCAAATAATTAAAATAAGTGAAATGAGTTTGAAGTAACATATAAAAATAATTTATTGGCTTAATTTTTTTTTTGTGCTTTCATTTTTTCTTTCATTTTATTAAATAATCCATGAATTTTCATACTTTTAGGACATTCTTTAGTCAAAGATAAAAGTCCTAATACTTTCTCTCAAATTTGTTAACTTGGGTTCTCATAAGCATGTTTTGATGATAACAAATCATTGTTAATTTACCAATGATTTAAAATCAAGTTAAGTTTGAAGTATTATTCAAGATGAATATTTGGGTGCACCTAGGATGTTTTACGTGTTCTTGTATCACTTTTTATACTCAAATTTTCTAAAACTAAGCTTTAAAGTTCATATATTTTCCAAACTAGGGTATATCTTCAAAAACTTTAGGCTAATCTGCTCTAAGTTCACTTACTAAGATACTTAAAGATGTTGCCTAAGTGTTATAAGGATTTTAGAATGAAAAATATAGGTTTGAGTCTTTTTAGGTCCAATTGGTCGAGAATGGAAAAAATTGGCTCAATTGGTTGCAAACAGGTTGAACCAATTACTGACCCTTTCCTAGTTGAGGTTTAGTCAAAGGGTGCAAAATTTTCTTTTTTTTTCAAAAATGTTGTGTTTTCGATCAATGAAAACCCTTCTCAATCGAGGGTACCCTTTTTCCAGACCGGGGATTTGATTAAACCTTAAAAATGATAAACAATCTATGACATTCCACATTGGATAGGGATGAAAGTTTCTAATGTTATATAAGTATGAACTTCTCTTAACCCTATAGACGCGTTTTAAAGCCGTGAGGGCCCATTTGGATTCAAAGCGGACAATATCTACACGGTTGAGAGTGAGTCGTTACAAATGGTATCAAAGTCGATCCGACCTCATTGTGAGGGTTTATTTGGCCCCATAGGAGTGTTCGTCTGTTTGACCCTGCAATCTAGTGGGACACAACGAGAACGTCATGTCTGCATGGAGAGGTGTTTGTGACATCCCACATCGAATAGGGAGGAAATTTTTTTGTGCTATATAAGTATGGACTCCTCGTAACCATATAGACGACTTTTAAAGTCGTGAGGACCCATTTGGGTCCAAATAGGACAATATCTGTACGATTGGAATCAGGTAGTTACAAATGGTATCAGAACCGATCTCCAACCTTGGTGTGGGGATTTGTTTAGCCCGGTAGGGGTGTTCGTCTATTTGACCCTACAATCTCGTGGGACACAACGAGGATGTTGTGTTTGCATGGAAGGGGGGTGTTTGTGACATCCCACATCGGATAGGGGGGAAGTTCTTGGCGCTATATAAGTATAAACTTCACTTGTTGAGTATCAATTTTCCAATGACTAGTCAATCGATTGAACCAAAGTTCAATTGGGAAAGGCCAGTTAGTGCACTATTTGGTGTCTATGTTGCAAACCTATAAATAGAGGACTCTTATTCATTTATTGTCATGAAAACACTTGCATTTAACTCTCTAACTACTTGTTTCTCTTATTCAAAGCTCTTATTATCTCTTTGGTGCTTTAAACTCTCACTCGCAAATCGTTTTTAGTGCACTATTGTGTTCATCCTAACTTCCTTTGTACTCAAACATTTATTATGGTAGGTTGAGTGTTCTTAAACTCTGATATCAAGATAGGATTGAATGTGGAACTTTAAGTTGGTGTTTAACTTGAGGGAGTTTTGTACATGTCCATTAGAGACATTAAATCTAAGTGTAAGTTTGAAGGCTCGGTTTAAAGTTTTGATGCAATGGAACCCTCACTTGGAAGAAGGTTGAGGAGAAGTAGACGTAGGAGGGATTGTTGAACTGCTATAAAACTAGATTTGCATCTCTCTTACCCTATTTCTTTATATTCATTGAACTATTACTTGTTTAATCATTTTTTTTTCATAAAAAGTTTAAAAACTCAATTCAAACCTTTCTTGGTTGTTTTGCTCAATTAATTTTACCTTGTTACACAAAATTATCTTTCAAAAACTAAGACTCTATTTAGTAATTATTTTTGTAAACAATGTTTTGTTCTCCAAAATAAAAAATAAAAACAGGAAAATAAGTTTAATAAGCACGAAATAAAAATGATTTTCTATTTTAAAAAAATAAATAAAAAAACCAGTGTTTTAGGAGAACATTGTTTAGTTGTTTTCAATTGTTTTCTAAAATTTGTTTTAAAGAATAATTATACAAATGTGAAGAACGAGTAAAACTAAAACACTGCATAAAAAAAATATTTTTAAAACATATTTAAAAATAAAAATAAAAAAGTTCAAAACATTTTAATAATTCAATCAGATTTTTTTTTTTTTACAAAACATCATGAAATAGTTTTAAAAACTGTTTTGTAAACCAATTGGCAAACACAACTTAACCTTTCGATCCCATATTTTTTATTTTAAAATTTTCAATGTTGGTCTCCAATGAATAAATTTTCATACTTTCATGACTATTACATTTTACGTTAGCACCCTGTTTGTTTGGAGAGAAAGCCATCTAAAGTGGAGAAAGAGAAAGAAAAAACAAACTACAATGTGTTGAAACCACATCATCAACTCCATTTTTCTAAGTCACTTTTTGCCGACGTTCCTTTACTAGTAAAACTCCATCATTGGTTAACTTGTATCTGGTATCACCACGGTTCTGGTCAAAATCAAAATTATGGGTCCAAGCGTGCATTATATGTTGTGAATAGATCCTTTACTATTAAGAGCAAAATAGGAAATTAGGTAGAGGTGTTTACTATGTTTGAGCTCTTGTGGACATGTTTTTATTTTATTGGTTCTTAGGTCGAATTGCCAATGAATTGAACGACCAGAATTTAAATACAACCTAATCTGGATCTGAAAATATATAATAATTCAAAATTAAATATTTTGAGAACTTAACATGATAAAAAAAAAATGTTATTTTATGCAAATAAAAACTTTGAAAATAAGTTTTATATGAGTATGGTACCAAATTTCATAAACATTTTGAGCTTTCTGTTAGAGTCATGAGCTTGAGGTTTTGAAAATTTATCTGTTTTGAATGTGGTGTTGAACATATAAAAGTTTTGATTTTTTCTTTAAATGCCCATTGATTTTTAAATAAGTTGGTCCAAGATTCATTTAAGAATATGTATACTAATATGATAACCTACCTTAGCTAAAGAATTTCTATTACTAAAATAGCAAAGATTTACCAATCAAATGTGTCAAAATCAATTAAAATCAAGTAGAATCTTTAGTTCTATGATTCAAGAACTAGTAGTTAAGATGCCAACATTTAGGCATTGTGGTATGCTTTAACCATATAGATATCTTATCCATCTAATTACTACCCTAATCGGCCCTACTACAAACAAAAAAAGTGTTGATCGTGTCCAAGAAAAATCCCTACCCTAACCGACCAATTAACATGGATGTGCACACTTTCATGGTGGTGGGGAGCATACTACCACATTTTACATAGCCAATCACATGGTTTGCCTTTTGTTTTCTAATCTCTCCATCAATGTTTATGGTATCCTACCTTATCAATGATTTCTTGTTAACTACCAGGAGAATAAATGGAAAAAATATTTGTATTATGGCTTGATATGAATGTTACCAACTTACCAAAAAAAAGGCCATAATCATCAACATATAATATTATATTATTATGTAATAATCTCTTTAATAAGAGAACTTTGTAATGTTTCACTAAAGATGAGCAAACCCTAATAAGTTGAACTTTTATTTGATAATGATTAAGAAACCTTAATATCTTGAGTCACATTAGACATTGGAAGGCAACCATATGCCATGTCTTGCTTTCCCATTATCCACTTGCGAGAATATTTATGTAATGAATAATGATTTCCACTTGGATAAGGATTTATGAAAACAAAACTTCAATTTAATTCATTATGAGGAAAGTGCATATCAATTTCACTTGAAAATGAAGGGTTCTATTTAGGGATGCTTTCTAAAATAGAAAATAATTTTTTCTTAAAATTACTTCTTAATTATATTTAAGGACAAAATTTTATTTGGGCATTCAAATATAAAAAAAATAGTTTTTATTTTTTGGCTTGTTTTCCATAAAGGTGCTATTGAGTTGTGAAAAGTTTTTTTAATTATATTATACATTTTTCTTCAGATTGTCATCATGAATTTTTAAGGGATGTTTTAAGTATACATGTATTTGTTTATCCTAATTTTTGTATTATATAAAATATTGTTATGGTGGTAGATTTGGAGAGAGGGAAAATAGATGAGATGCAATTTTTGTAAAATGTGAGACCATCTTGTATTTTTTCTCTCTTATCTCTCATTTTGTTGGATTGGGTCGAGTCAGCACCACTTAGGCATCCAAACCCAACTTCAACAACAAAAATTTGAATACACAAATGAAATGTTTTACAAGTTTTGTAAACAAAACTATTAGAAGTGCTAAGTACTTTGATATGATATATTTTTTCATTAAAAGGTAATTTATTGTATTTGAAAAATTATCTAATTACACATTATATGTACCTTCATTGATGTATCTTTTAATATAATCATTATCAATCAAATGGTAAAACTTCAACTTTTCTTTCACTGACTAACATAAAAAGCAAACTTTTCATATATTTATATGCAAAGGTTGATCATTTTCATAAAGTAAATAGATGAGGATAAATATTTTTAATTTTTCAAAATATTGCTTCAATCTTATATTAATAATTTGTTAAAAAAAAAAAGAACTTTTGAAGTAAATAAAAAAAAAAATACAACATTTTCTTATTGAATGATATACATAACGTCATTAAATTTCATTAATTGTACTTATCCTTGCATAAGTTCATTTATTAGGGGGCTCAAAAAGATTGGATTGAGCTAGATTGACAACGAAGTTAGGCCAACTTCAAAAGCCCCACAACCCTTGTAGTTCATATTATTGGACTTCATATTTAACGGGTTTGAATGAATCCACTCCCACAAAATGAATTAAGACCATAGAGATTCTAAATTCAATTATTCTATAACATATTTAAATATTTCTTATTTAATTTTTGCTTGTATAAACTTTTTCATTGATTGCTTTTATAATATACATTGGACATACACAATACAATAATATAGGATAGGAAAATAATTGTTTAACATTATTTATATAGTGAGGTCATCTTAGCCAAATAAATGTGTTCTAGTAGGGTTCAAAGTGGATAATATCCACTTTAAAAATAGAAAATTATTATAAACTATTTTAAAGCCAATCATCAACCTTGATATAAGAATATGTTTATTTATCCCTATAATTCCATAGGATGCATTAAGGATTTGAAGGATATTGTACCACATTGGACAAGGGAAGAAGTATAATGAATTCATCTTAACCACATAGATGGTTTTAAAAGCCGTAAGGACCTATTAGATTCAAAGTAGATAATATCTACATAGGAGAGAGTATGTCGCTATAATTAGTTTTACAAATTATTTAAATTTTGTATAAAAGCAACTAAAGAGCCGATTTGGGATAAATTCTTCTTTTTTGCTTTAGTTGTAAGTTGTAGTTGAAGCTAAAGTCATAATTTTTAAACAATAATATTTATAGTGTAAAAATTTTACTTGTAACAATCCGCTCCCAACTGTGCAGATATTGTTTGCTTTGGACCCAAAAGGGCTCTCACGGCTTTAAAACACATCTACAGGGTTAAGAGGAGTCCATACTTATATAACACCATAAATTTCCCCCCCTATCCGATGTAGAATGTCACAAATACCCTCCCATACATACACAACGTTCTCGTTGTGTTCCATATGATTGTGGGGTCAAACAGACAAACACCTTTATGAGACCAAACAAACCCCACACCAAGGTCGGGGATCGGCTTTGATACCATTTGTAAGGACCTGCTCTCAACCGTGTAGATATTGTCCGCTTTGGACCTAAAGGGACCCTCATGGCTTTAAAACACGTTTTTAAGCTATGAGGGCCCCTTTGGGTCCAAAACGGACAATATTTTACATGGTTAAGAGCGAGTTGTTACAAATGGTATCAGAGTCAAGTTTTGACCTCAATGTGGGGGTTTGTTTGGTGCCGTAGGGGTGTTCGCTATTTGGCCCCGCAATCTCGTGGGATACAACGAGGACGTTGTGTTTGCATGGGGGGAGGGTGTTTGTGACATCCCACATCGGATAGGAGGGAAAGTTCCTAGTGCTATATAAGTATGAACTCCTCTTAACCATATAGACTCGTTTTAAAGCTGTGTGAGGGTCCCTTTGGATCCAAAACGGACCGTATCTACACGGTTGGGAGTGAGTCGTTACATTACTAAACTAAAAAAAAAAAAACTTCTTTCACTAGCCAAAATAGAGTTTAATTCTTAGAAGTGAACCGATAGTGGGTGAGTTCAAAATTCAAGAAGAATTTTGAACTCACATGTTGGATTTCAAATTAAGTTTATTTCTCCCACTTATGAGTTTGAAGTTGATTTGAAAGTCGCTTCAATTTTAAACTTAGCCATTGGTGATGAGTTTTGGGCTCTGAAATATGCTGAAACAATTCCAAATACTTCCATTTAAAATGTATTTTACTCATTTAGAACTCATAATATTTGGAGTTTTTTTAGGTTGTTTATGACTTTTCTTTGTAATAAGTGGCCAATGAAAGTATGTCACTTATTAGGTTATTAAATTTATTATATAAATTGTTTTAGTTCTAGGTTTTAGGAGGAAAGAGAAAAAATGTAAAAAAGGAGATTGTTCTCCACTCTTAAAAGTCTTTAATTAAGTTTTAAGTATTCTTTTTTTTTTTTCATCTTTACATTTTATTTTCTTAACAATCAAACATAGGTTGTGAGGAGAAATCCTCCATCATCTTTGGCTAACTTGATTGATCTAAAAATGCTAGCATGAAGGTGAAGAATTAAAAAAAGAGTAGTAAGAAATGGTAGTGTATTAAATAATTTTATTTTATTTTTTAAGTTTTAATTGATAAGAATAAATACTCTATATTATATCACCCTAGATAGATTATAGAGGATTTTTATCAAGATACTAGTGATTCTCGAAAAGACTTTAATCAATATTTACTATAATTTGACTATACTGTTAATGAATCTAAGGGCTAAATTTACAAAGATGGATGCGAGTTTTTGATTGAATAAAAAAATCAAAATTAATTATCATATCTAATTGATTTAAGAATTATAATAATGTGATTAATGACTAGTTGGATTACAAATTATGAATATTTAGTCTTATCCTTGTGAGTTATATTAAGGAATGATACAGTACGTTATTACCTAATATTAGTGATTCTTGGTAACTTTTGATAATTAGTTATCATGGTTTTCTCTATCGTTATTTGTCTTAAAATACAGCTACAAAGAATAAGAAAGGTTTAAAAGTTAAACTTTAAATTAATATTCAATCTCATTGGTTTTAGGATTCTGTATTAAAAAGGAAAAATATAAGTTTTGGATGGTCTTAAAATTCAATTTGGTCATGGATTGACTTTGATCTTAAACCTTAGATTTAATAATGTTCTTTCTTATATTTGACACTAATTGTGAAATTCTTCAAAACATTCTTTCTTTTGTTTCATTTATTTCATTAAATATTTTAGAAAACCTTTATTTATATTTTATCCTTGTTTATTTAATTCAAGATTTCTTTAACTTTAGAAAATAATTAATTCTTTTAATCTAAAAACAAATAAGCACATTAGAGTTGATCCTAAAGGATGACAACTCGGAATACTACGAAGCTTTGGTAACTTTTTTTGGTTTTTCTTGGGCATAGTTATCACATATTTAGGCTTTAATATTTTAATTATAATAGAGATTTATAATCAACATAGTAGAATGATCATCTCTCATCCATGGATATAGGTATAATTGATTGAATCACGTTAAAACATTCCGTATCTTTCTATGTATTATTTTATCTTTGTTTTCTTGAACTAACATGTTTACACTTCTATTAACACGATAAATTAATATTAGAGCCTATGATGAATATTTATGAAAGAATCATAGAGAACATAACATATATGTGGAGTTGATTATTTTCTCATTAGGATGTGATACAAAAAACAAGCATCATGGACAAATGTGATATTGACTCAATGGAATTTGATCTATGGTGGAGATTGTTCAGAAGTGTCTCAAATTCCTAATTAGTATAATTTTTTTTTTTGTAAAGAATATTATATAAAATATTTCTTATATTAATATATCATTGTAGTATTAAATTTCCTTATAAGATAAGAAAAGTTATTAGGAATATCTATATAAATATTTTAGGTTATAAAGAAAAAAGTTATGAGATAAAGATAAGTTTGTAATGATTATACTAGAAAAATAGAGATTGAAGGAAGAATTAGAAACACCTAATG